>NC_141602.1:30552489-31804989 GCF_047967505.1 Dipteris shenzhenensis
TGCTTTCTTGATCGTCCTTGCTTTCTTGCTTCAATGAATGAAATGAGGGGAGAATGAATGAAGAAGGAAGACTATATATAAGAAAAATTAGGTTTTCCTCCTCCTCTCCTATTGGCTTTCCATTCCTCCCCTCTCTCCTATTGGCTTTTCATTTATCCCCTCTCCCATTGGCTCCCATTACTCCCCCTCTCCCATTGGACCCCCATCCCTCATCCCAATCTTCCATTAGCCCTCCCCCCATCAATTTCTTCTTCCTCCCCCATTGCCACCACTCCCATCCCACATTTCCACCACGTCCCATCCTCCTCCCATTTCCCAAAATCCCATATTTCCCCATCTCACCCTCCTCTTTTTCATCCCCTATTAACTCCCCTCACTCATTTCACTCCCTTATTATCCTACTCCCCTATTACCTTCCCCTCTCCCATTCCATTCTTCCCTCCCCACTCTCACTTCCACTTCCCATTACTCACTTGCCATTTGAAAACTATTAATATATTATTATACTATTTTTTATACTTATTATCATACACCCCTATTACTTCCCTCTCCCATTCCACTCCTCCCTCCTCACTCCCACTTCCACTTCCCATTACTCACTTACTATACACATTTGCAAACTATTAATATATTATTATATGATTTTTTATACTATTTGCAAACTTACATGTGGGCAAAATCACAGGTGTCAAAGCAATCCTATTGTGGTCATACAACAACTGTGCTTTTATTCAAGGGCGTATTTATCCTCATCAACAAGCTTATTTACTCAAGGTATGAAGTGCATAATTTGTGCACTAGGTGTTTACTTTGTTGTGTCAAAATTGTTTGCCACACACACACACATATACACATACCGAGAATTCTCTAATATTATCGCATCTACATTTCTCCGATGGGCAAAAAACTTTGTACACGCCTCAAAGTGGTGCATACATCCCATAAGTACTTGTTCGGATAACACACCTCCAAACGTATTTTATGATGATTGTGCATAACACTAGGAACAAAATGGTGTATAATGTGAGATCGACTATGCAAAGCATATCCAATGGACATAAGACTTTGCACGTTCCTCAACCTAGGCAGTATTGACTTGTGTGCAAAGTGGCATCCCCATCCGATAAGTACTTGTTTGAAAAATACACCTACGATCATGTTTTTTGACGGTTCTACATGACACCAAGGCCAAAAACGGTATTTAATACTCAATCTACTATGTAAAGCATATCCAATGGGCACAATACTTTGCACGTGCCTCAAAAGCGATGGTATGGTATTCCATGCAAAGTGGAATGCCCATTCAATAAGTACTTTTTAGAATATCACACCTAGGACCATGTTTTTTATTGGTTGTTGTCCATGACACTAAGGTAAAAACGCTGATTTATGCTTAATCGACAATGCAACGCATATGCGATCATCACAATACTTTGCACACATCTCAACCTAGGTATTATTGACTTACATGCAAAGTGGCGTGCCCATCCCATAAGTACTTAGTCGAATAACACATCTAGGACTGCGTTTTTTGACGGTTGTGCATGACACTAAGGCCAAAACAGTGTTTAATGCTTGTTCGACAATGCAAAGCATATCCGATGGGCACAATACTTTGCACACACCTTCAACTAGGTGGAATTGACTTACATGCAAAGTGGCATGCCCATCCCATAAGTGCTTGATCGGATAACATACCTAATAGCGTGTTTTTTTACGGATGTGCATGACACTAGAGCAAAAATAGTATTTAATGCTCGATCGACCATGCAAAGGATATCCGATGGGCACAACACTTTTTGTATGCCTCAAACTAGGTGGTATTGAAATTTTCTCAAAGAGGCACACCCATCTAATAAGTACTTGGTCAAATAATACACCTAAGGGCGTGTTTTTTTGTGGATGTACATATCACTAGGGAAAAAATGGTGTATAATGCGTGATCGACCATGCAAAGCATATCCGATGGTGACAATACTTTGCACGCACCTCAACGTAGTTGAAATAGACTTGTGTGCAAAGTGGAGCCCCCATCCGATAAGTACTTATTTGAATAACACACCTACGGTCGTGTTTTTATATGGTTGTGCATGACACAAAGGCAAAAACGGTGTTTTATGCTTGATCGACAATGCAAAGCATATCTGATGGGCACAATACCTTCCACACACCTTCAACTAGGTGGAATTGACTTACGTGAAAAGTGGCATTCCCATCGCATAAGTACTTGATCGGATAACACACCTAGCAGCGTGTTTTTTTACGGATGTGCATGACACGAGCAAAAATAGTATTTAATGCTCGATCGACCATGCAAAGCATATCCGATGGGCACAATACTTTTCCTATACCTTAACCTAGGTGGTATTGAAATGTTCTCAAAGAGGCACACCCATCCAATAAGTACTTGGTCAGATAACATACCTAAGGGCATGTTTTTTTGCAGATGTGCATATCACTACGTGAAAAACGTTGTATAATGCGTAATCGACCATGCAGAGCATATCCGATGGTGACAATACCTTGCACACATCTCAATATAGTTGAAATAGACTTGCGTGCAACTGGAGCCCCCATCTGATAAGTACTTGTTTGATTAACACACTTAGGACCGTGTTTTTTCATGGTTGTGCATGACACTAAGGCAAAAACGGAGTTTTATGCTTGATCGACAATGCAAAGCATATCCGATGGGCACAATACTTTGCACACACCTTCAACTAGGTGGAATTGACTTACATGCAAAGTGGCACACCCATCCCATAAGTGCTTGATCGGATAACATACCTAGCAGCGTGTTTTTTTTACGGATGTGCATGGTGCTAGAGCAAAAATAGTATTTAATGCTCGATCGACCATGCAAAGGATATCCGATGGGCACAATACTTTTCCTACACCACAAGCTAGGTGGTATTGAAATGTTCTCAAAGAGGCACACCCATCCGATATGTACTTGGTCAGATAACACACCTAAGGGCGTGTTTTTTTGCGGATGTGCATATCACTAGGGAGAAAACGGTGTATAATGCGTGATCGACCATGCAAATAATATCCGATGGTGACAATACTTTGTGCGCACCTCAATGTAGTTGAAACGGACTTGCATGCAAAGTGGAGCTCCCATCCGATAAGTACTTGTTTAATTAACACACTTAGGACCGTGTTTTTTCATGGTTGTGCATGACACTAAGGCAAAAATGGTGTTTTATGCTTGATTGACAATGCAAAGCATATCCTATGGGCACAATACTTTGCACACACCTTCAACTAGGTGGAATTGACTTACATGAAAAGTGGCACTCCCATCCCATAAGTGCTTGATCAGATAACATACCTAGCAGCGTGTTTTTTTACGGATGTGCATGACACTAGAGCAAAAATAGTATTTATTGCTCGATCGATCATGCAAAGGATATCCTATGGGCACAAAACTTTTCGTACGCCTCAAACTAGGTGGTATTGGAATGTTCTCAAAGAGGCATACCCATCCAATAAGTACTTGGTCAGATAACACACCTAAGGGCGTGTTTTTTTGCGGATGTGCATATCACTACGGGAAAAAATGGTGTATAATGCGTGATCGACCATGCAAAGCATATCCGATGGTGACAATACTTTGCAACCACCTCAGACTAGTTGAAATGGACTTGCGTGCAAAGTGGAGCCGATAAGTACTTGTTTGACTAACACACCTAGGACCGTGTTTTTCCATGGTTGTGCATGACACTAAGGCAAAAATGGTGTTTTATGCTTGATCGACAATGCAAAGCATATCCGATGGGCACAATACTTTGCACACACCTTCAACTAGGTGGAATTGACTTACATGCAAAGTGGCACACCCATCCCATAAGTTCTTGATAGGATAACATACCTAGCAGCGTGTTTTTTGTACGGATGTGCATGACACTAGAGCAAAAATAGTATTTCATGCTCGATCGACCATGCAAAGGATATCCGATAGGCACAATACTTTTCCTACACTGCAACCTAGGTGGTATTGAAATGTTCTCAAAGAGGCACACCCATCCGATAAGTACTTGGTCAGATAACACACCTAAGGGCGTGTTTTTTTGCGGATGTGCATATCACTAGGGAAAAAACGGTGTATAATGCGTGATCGACCATGCAAATCATATCCGATGGTAGCAATACTTTGCATTCACCTCAACAAAGGTTAAACAGACTTGTGTGAAAAGTGGAGCCCCCATCTGATAAGTACTTGTTTGAATAACACACCTACGGCCGTGTTTTTATATGGTTGTGCATGACACTAAGGCAAAAACGGTGTTTTATGCTTGATCGACAATGCAAAGCATATCCGATGGTCACAATACCTTGCACACACCTTCAACTAGGTGTAATTGACTTACATGCAAAGTGGCATTCCCATCGCATAAGTACTTGATCGGATAACACACCTAGCAGCATGCTTTTTTACGAATGTGCATGACACTAAGGCAAAAATGGTATTTAATGCTCGATCGACCATGCAAAGCATATCCGATGGGCACAATACTTTTCCTATACCTTAACCTAGGTGGTATTGAAATGTTCTCAAAGAGGCACACCCATCCGATAAGTACTTGGTCAGATAACATACCTAAGGGCATGTTTCTTTGCGGATGTGCATATCATTACGGGAAAAAATGTTGTATAATACGTAATCGACCATGCAGAGCATATTCGATGGTGACAATACTTTGCACACATCTCAACCTAGTTGAAACGGACTTGCGTGCAAACTAGAGCCCCCATCTGATAAGTACTTGTTTGATTAACACACGTAGGACCGTGTTTTTTCATGGTTGTACATGACACTAAGGCAAAAACGGTGTTTTATGCTTGATCGACAATGCAAAGCATATCCGATGGGCACAATACTTTGCACACACCTTCAACTAGGTGGAATTGACTTACATTCAAAGTGGCACACCCATCCCATAAGTGCTTGATCGGATAACATACCTAGCAGCGTGTTTTTTTTACGGATGTGCATGACACTAGAGCAAAAATAGTATTTAATGCTCGATCGACCATGCAAAGGATATCTGATGGGCACAATACTTTTCCTACACCACAACCTAGGTGGTATTGAAATGTTCTCAAAGAGGCACACCCATCCGATAAGTACTTGGTCAGATAATACACCTAAGGGCGTGTTTTTTTGCGGATGTGCATATCACTAGGGAAGAAATGGTGTATAATGCATGATCGACCATCCGATAAGTACTTGTTTGAATAACACACCTACGGCCGTGTTTTAATATGGTTGTGCATGACACTAAGGCAAAAACGGTGTTTTATGCTTGATCGACAATGCAAAGCATATCCGATGGGCACAATACCTTGCACACACCTTCAACTAGGTGGAATTGACTCACATGCAAAGTGGCATTCCCATCGCATAAGTACTTGATCGGATAACACACCTAGCAGTGTGCTTGTTTATGGATGTGCATGACACTAAGGCAAAAATGGTATTTAATGCTTGATCGACCATGCAAAGCATATCTGATGGGCACAATACTTTTCCTATACCTTAATCTAGGTGGTATTGAAATGTTCTCAAAGAGGCACACCCATCCGATAAGTACTTGGTCAGATAACACACCTAAGGGCATGTTTTTTTGCGGATGTGCATATCACTACGGGAAAAAACGTTGTATAATGCGTAATCGACCATGCAGAGCAAATCCGATGGTGACAATACTTTGCACGCATCTCACCCTAGTTGAAACGGACCTGCATGCAAAGTAGAGCCCCCATCTGATAAGTACTTGTTTGAGTAACACACTTAGGACCGTGTTTTTTCATGGTTGTGCATGATACTAAGGCAAAAACGGTGTTTTATGATTGATCGGCAATGCAAAGCATATCCGATGGGCACAATACTTTGCACACACCTTCAACTAGGTGGAATTGACTTACATGCAAAGTGGCACACCCATCCCATAAGTTCTTGATCGGATAACATACCTAGCAGCATGTTTTTTTTACGGATGTGCATGACACTAGAGCAAAAATAGTATTTAATGCTCGATCAACCATGCAAAGGATATCCAATGGGCACAATACTTTTCCTACACCGCAACCTAGGTCGTATTGAAATGGTCTCAAAGAGGCACACCCATCCGATAAGTACTTGGTCAAATAACACACCTAAGGGCGTGTTTTTTTGCGGATGTGCATATCACTAAGGAAAGAACGGTGTATAATGCATGATCGACCATGCAAATCATATCCGATGGTGACAATACTTTGCACACACCTCAACAAAAATGAAACAGACTTGTGTGCAAAGTGGAGCCCCCATCTGATAAGTACTTGTTTGAATAGCACACCTACGGCCGTGTTTTTATATGGTTGTGCATGACACTAAGGCAAAAACGATGTTTTATGCTTGATCGACAATGCAAAGCATATCCGATGGGCACAATACCTTCCACACACCTTAAACTAGGTGGAATTGACTTACATGCAAAGTGGCATTCCCATCGCATAAGTACTTGATCGGATAACACACCTAGCGGCGTGCTTTTTTACGGATGTGCATGACACTAAGGAAAAAACGGAATTTGATGCTCGATCGACCATGCAAAGCATATCCGATGGGCACAATACTTTTCCTATACCTTAACCTAGGTGGTATTGAAATGTTCTCAAAGAGGCACACCCATCCGATAAGTACTTGGTCAGATAACATACCTAAGGGCATGTTTTTTTACGGATGTGCATATCACTATGGGAAAAAATGTTGTATAATGCGTAATCGACCATGCAGAGCATCTCCGATGGTAACAATACTTTGCACGCATCACAACCTAGCTTAAACAGACTTGTGTGCAAGGTGGAGCCCCCATCCGATAAGTACTTGTTTGATTAACACACTTAGGACAGTGTTTTTTCATGGTTGTGCATGACACTAAGGCAAAAACGGTGTTTTATGCTTGATCGACAATGCAAAGCATATCCGATGGGCACAATACTTTGCACACACCTTCAACTAGGTGGAATTGACTTACATGCAAAGTGGCACACCCATCCCATAAGTGCTTGATCGGATAACATACCTAGCAGCGTGTTTTTTTTACGGATGTGCATGACACTAGAGCAAAAATAGCATTTAATGCTCGATCGACCATGCAAAGGATATCCGATGGGTACAATACTTTTCCTACACTGCAACCTAGGTGGTATTGAAATGTTCTCAAAGAGGCACACCCATCCGATAAGTAATTAGTCAGATAACACACCTAAGGCCGTGTTTTTTTGTGAATGTGCATATCACTACGGAAAAAACGGTGTATAATGCATGATCGACCATGAAAATCATATCCGATGGTGATAATACTTTGCACACACCTTAACAAAGTTGAAACGGACTTGTGTGCAAAGTGGAGCCCCATCCGATAAGTACTTGTTTGAATAACACACCTACGGCCATGTTTTTATATGGTTGTGCATGGCACTAAGCCAAAAACGGTGTTTTATGCTTGATCGACAATGCAAAGCATATCTGATGGGCACAATACCTTGCACGCACCTTCAACTAGGTGGAATTGAGTTACATGCAAAGTGGCAGTCCCATCGCATAAGTACTTGATCGGATAACACACCTAGCAGCGTGCTTTTTTACGGACGTGCATGACATTAAGGCAAAAATGGTATTTAATGCTCGATCGACCATGCAAAGCATATCTGATGGGCACAATACTTTTCCTATACCTTAACCTAGGTGGTATTGAAATGTTCTCAAAGAGGCACACCCATCCGATAAGTACTTGGTCAAATAACACACCTAAGGGCATGTTTTTTTACGGATGTGCATATCACTACGGGAAAAAACGTTGTATAATGCGTAATCGACCATGCAGAGCATATCCGATGGTAACAATACATTGCACGCATCTCAACCTAGTTGAAACGGACTTGCGTGCAAAGTGGAGCCCCCATCCGATAAGTACTTGTTTGATTAACACACTTAGGACCGTGTTTTTTTATGGTTGTGCATGACACTAGGGCAAAAACGACATTTTATGATTGATCGACAATGCAAAGCATATCCGATGTTTAATAACACACCTACGGCCGTGTTTTTATATGGTTGTGCATGACACTAAGGCAAAAATGATGTTTTATGCTTGATCGACAATGCAAAGCATATCTGATGGGCACAATACATTGCACACACCTTCAACTAGGTGGAATTGACTTACATGCAAAGTGGCATTCCCATCGCATAAGTACTTGATCGGATAACACACCTAGCAGTGTGCTTTTTTACGGATGTGCATGACACTAAGGCAAAAATGGTATTTAATTTCTCGATCGACCATGCAAAGCATATCTGATGGGCACAATACTTTTCCTATACCTTAACCTAGGTGGTATTGAAATGTTCTCAAAGAGGCACACCATCCGATAAGTAGTTGGTCAGATAACATACCTAAGGGCATGTTTTGTTGCGGATGTGCATATCACTACGGGAAAAAACGTTGCATAATGCGTAATCGACCATGCATAGCATATCCGATGGTGACAATACTTTGCATGCATCTCAACCTAGTTGAAACGGACTTGCGTGTAGAGTGGAGCCCCCATGCGATAAGTACTTGTTTGATTAACACACTTAGGACCGTGTTTTTTCATGGTTGTGCATGATACCAAGGCAAAAACGGTGTTTTATGCTTGATCGACAATGAAAAGCATATCCGATGGGCACAATACTTTGCTCACACCTTCAACTAGGTGAAATTGACTTACATGCAAAGTGGTACACCCATCCCATAAGTGCTTCATCGGATAACATACCTAGCAGCGTGTTTTTTTATGGATGTCCATGACACGAGCAAAAATAGTATTTATTGCTCGATCAATCATGCAAAGGATATCTGATGGGCACAAAACTTTTCGTACGCCTCAACCTATGTGGTATTGGAATGTTCTCAAAGAGGCACACCCATCCGATAAGTACTTGGTCAGATAACACACCTAAGGGCATGTTTTTTTGCAGATGTGCATATCACTCGGGAAAAAATGGTGTATAATGCATGATCGACCATCCAAAGCATATCCAATGGTGACAATACTTTGCAAGAACCTCAATGTAGTTGAAACGGACTTGCGTGCAAAGTGGAGCCCCCATCCGATAGGTACTTGTTTGAATAACACACCTAGGACCGTGTTTTTTCATGGTTGTGCATGACACTAAGGCAAAAACGGTGTTTTATGCTTGATCGACAATGCAAAGCATATCCGATGGGCACAATACTTTGCAAACACTTTCAACTAGGTGTAATTGACTTACATCCAAAGTGGCACACCCACCCCATCAGTGCTTGATTGGATAACATACCTAGCAGCATGTTTTTTTACAGATGTGCATGACACTAGAACAAAAATAGTATTTAATGCTCGATCGACCATGCAAAGGATATCTGATGGGCACAACATTTTTCATACACCTCAACCTAGGTGGTATTGAAATTTTCTCAATGAGGCACACCCATGCGATAAGTACTTGGTCAGATAACACACCTAAAGGCGTGTTTTTTTGCGGATGTCCATATCACTAGGGAAAATTTGGTGTATAATGTGTGATCGACCATGCAAAGCATATCCGATGGTGACAATACTTTGCATGCACCTCAATGTAGTTGAAATGGACTTGTGTGCAAAGTGGAGCCCCGATCCGATAAGTACTTATTTGAATAACACACCTACGGCCGTGTTTTTGTATGGTTGTGCATGACACAAAGGAAAAAAGGGTGTTTTATGCTTGATCGACAATGCAAAGCATATCTGATGGGCACAACACTTTGCAAACACCTCCAACTAGGTGGAATCGACTTACATACCATCGCATAAGTACTTGATCGGATAACACACCTAGCAGCGTGTTTTTTTATGGATGTGCATGACACTAAGGCAAAAACGGTATTTAATGCTCGATCGACCATGCAAAGCATATCCGATGGGCACAATACTTTTCCTACACCTTAACCTAGGTGGTATTGAAATGTTACCAAAGAGGCACACCCATCCGATAAGTACTTGGTCAGATAACATACCTAAGGGCATGTTTTTTTGCAGATGTTCATATCACTACGGGAAAAACGTTGTATAATGCGTAATCGACCATGCATAGCATATCCGATGGTGACAATACTTTGCATGCATCTCAACCTAGTTGAAACGGACTTGCGTGCAAACTGGAGCCCCCATCCGATAAGTACTGTTATGGATAAAATTGTCTAAGGAAAAAGGCATTAATATGTATGTGTGTTTGTATATGTGGCAATAGTATAATAAAATATGGTGTGCATAGGGCCCAAGGTTGAGGTGGCAGGGCATGACCATGTGCCACCCTTCCATGTAAGAGGACCCATAAGGTGTGTTGTACAAAATCCATGATAATAATATTATAAAATGTAAGGTGGCATGGCTCCTCCATGTGCCACCCCTCCAGCTAGGCTGCATTTAGTGAGATATGGCTCAAAGTTCATGGGAGAAGCAATATAAAATAGGTGGAGATGGATATTATATTGAGTTATTCCCTCCATATAGGATAGGCCCATGTGGGGGAGGTATAGAAGGTCCAAGAGAGCAAGTTAAATAATGGGGAAAGTAGGATGAGGTGGCAAGATTCCTTGTGCCAACCCTCCACTTGTCCTCCTAGAGGTTTGAACATATTATAAAATTGGAAAGAGACCAAGGGAGTATCATAGACTTGAGATATGGGGCTTGATTTATGTGGAAAATTGAGGCAAAGGGTTGTCGCACACAATTGAGAGTGCATAACCACCTAGCCCACATGGGAGACTTTTCCACACACACCATGCATGTGGGAGGATACATTAATGGGGAGAGACCCCCTCTTTTGGCTATAAAAGGAAGGGGCTATTCCTTGATGAGACACGCTCATTCTTGTAAAGCCACCTAGCTAGTATTTTGATATTTCCCTCTCATCCCTTCTTTCAAATAAAGTATGGTTCTCTTCCCTTGATGTCTCCATCTCTACATTCCTCCTCCTATCATGTACATGATTCTCTTCCCCCTCTCCTTTTCCCCTTGTGTCATAGTCTCCCTCTTCCTTCCCTTCATTTCTAGTTCCTTTTTCCCTCCTATGACAATCGTTCGCCCTCATGATCTCCTTTTCTCTATGGCCCTTGAGTGTCGCCATGCTTAGCCTCTAGCCTCTGGTCTCGATTTCTTTTCCGGCTAAAAGATTTGGTGTGGCTGCTGGGATACGAATCTCCATGGCTAGTGGCGAATCTTCTACTCATACGGGTCACATCTAAAAAACTGTACCATCTGTGCTCTTTCTAAGCTACTGCGTGTGCATTCGATTCGCGCGTCTCCTATGCGATAGTTTTTTGGGCTGCTGTAACTTCTGGTTGCGGATAGTTTTCTGGATTCACCCGCGCGATAGTTCTCTGGGCTGCTGCAACTTCTGGTTGCGGACAGTTTTCTGCGTTCACCCGCGCGACAGTTCTCTGGACTGCTGCGGCTTCTGGTTGCAGATAGTTTTCTACGTTCACCTGCGCGACAGTTCTCTGGACTGCTATGGCTCCTGGTCGCGGACAGTTTTCTGAGCCCCTGCAAAACTGTAACAGTAGATCCCGCGCCCCCCTCTCTCTTCTCTTCTTCTTCTTCTCCCTTTCTTTCTCTTTCTCTTCTTCTTCTCCTCTCCTCTCCTCTCTTTTTATTAAAGAGTAGGATTTGAACCCAAGACCTCCCCCTTCACAAAAGAAAGACTTATCATTGGGCCAACAAGTTGGAAGTGGTAAAAATGTAATGATTTTTGTTCATATATTGAAATCGCAGGAACTGTAACTCTCTAACCGTAGGGAGTTTGCTCTTGCCGTAAAAAGCAAAAATACTTCATTTTATGTGCTCTATCCACATCTCTTACTAGATTGCCGATTCAGAACTTCTCCAAGCTCACTTCACGGATGCACGTCACATGAGAAGGGTGGACATTTATGTCACTTCTCGACGCATTTAAGGAATTGGTGCATGTTCCTCCGCACCTTACGGCTACCAATGCACGAGATGTCTTCCTTGATCTTCATGTCGACCTTCAACGGCTGATTGTCCAGTGCATTGTTGAAGGAGATGACGGGTGGAATGATACACCGTGGATGATTCATGGTGAAGAACTACTGATACGCTGGGAGGATTTTGATTTTACTTCTACTCATTGTGCGGTGATCGAACTACTTGCTGCTTCAGAGGTAATTAAAACGGTGTCCTTCATCGAAGGGTGGGATGCTCCCCAAGCTTGGGGGGAGATTTGGCGCATCTGCTTGTTGATTCCTGTGGATAAGCTCGTCCTGAATGGTTTATTCACAATCTCATTACAAAGGTTTCTAGGCCTCGGCTATGGTTGGTAATGTTTCGACCAAGGAATCCATTTGTACCTAATCAACCTTTTGTGCCTCATTTCGAGCTTCACATTGTAATCCTTTTTGGGCTTAAGATAAACTATCAACAAAGGATTGCAAGTTTATTTGGTGCTGAACGTTTGGCTCAAGTGTTGAATTCTCCCCATCCTCTCCTCCTACCTATCTTGGACTACCGAGAAACTTGGGATGTCCGAATTTTAGTCTTAGTGTGATGACATCTTGGATTCTTCAATTTGATGGAGCTTACAAACCTTCGACCAAGGCGGCTGGCATGGGTGTGAAGCTCACTTCACCGGGTGGTGAGGAGTATTGTTACAGCAAGTCTTCACCCACAAGTACTTGCAATCAAGCTGAGTACTCGGCGCTCATTTTTGGGCTACAAAAGGCACAAGAACATCATGCCAAGCAATTGGAGGTGCAAGGAGATTCTCAACTAGTGTGTGAATAAGTTAGTGGAAGGTGGAAGGTGCAGAGCAAAGGCTTGGTTCCACGACATCAACAAGCATTGGAACTTTGCAACCAATTTGAAGAGGTAAAAATTCAGCATAACCCTCGAGCTCGAAATCTTGTTGCTGATTTCTTGGCACATGAAGCTTGTACTTCAATCATGCATGATGCGAGTGGAACCGCCACCCCAACAAAGCCGCAAGCCACGAAGGAGGGTGATCATTTGTAAGGAATGCAAAGGTTGTGGTCATCATGAAACTAAGTGTTGGGCATACTTGATACGAGTTCACCGACTTCGGAAGATCATCAGGAGGGTTCTCAAGGACATTGCTCAAAAGAAGGATGCCAGACCGCACACCCCTTGAAGAAATAGCATGGCGACTATAAGAACTGGAAGAAGCTGAAGGTGATGTGCAAGCTCTCCAACTGTTGACATTTGTCATGGCATTCTTGTTTGCCTTGATGAACAACCTCATGCAATGCCGTGCCTCTAACCCTCGCTTGTAAAGATCGATGTGATATCATGAGGGTTGGTCCTTTTAAGATTGTCTATGTGCTATTCTATGCTGAAGATTCTTCTTGTGTAGTATTTCACACCACACCAGTCACACCCTACCCTGCCTATGTGTGCTTTTTGGATGTATCTTCACCCGATTTTCAGTTCAAGCTTCCTATTACTATTGTTCGTCCATAGATAAGCTTCTCTTTTCCATCTTCCAAGCATGGCTGACATTCCCGTGTTTTGTGGAGGGGTGGAAGAAAATCCAAATGAGTATCTTGTGGCCTTCAAGTGCCGTTGTGTTTCTCTCAACTTTCTTACTGAAGACAGATGGCTATTGGTTCTTCCCACATTTCTAGAGGGTTTGGCTCAAGTGTGGTATGAAAAGCAAGCCGAAGACGTTCGCCAAAGCTGGCCAAGGTTGACAACATTGATGATTGAGTATTTTGGCAAAGAAGAGGAGCCGGAGAATGTGTACCTGCAGGTGGCAAACTTGAAGCATTCAGAAGGTGAGACGGCACGTCGATATGTGGATCGAGCGGCCGTGCTCCTGGACCGTTTGATTGCCACACAGGAGGACAATGCCGGATTTTAAGCTGGAATGACTCAGCATGTGCTGGGCTACCTTGTAGCAGGAGCGAGTGATGAATTCTGCCTCAAACTTAAATGGGAGAATCCAGAAAATATGGTGCTAGCACATGAGATTGCTCAAAAGTTTGATAAAGTTTAGTCTGACCCCGCTTCAAAGAAGACGATTGTCCCTCCGCAACCCCCTCAATTCTTGCAACAACAACCTAGGGGGTCTAACTCAGGGGCATACCCCGACCCCTCATCAGGGATGTATCCACCGCCTCCACCTCAAATGTATGGTCCTCCCTTAGATGCTTACCCTCAACAAGGTGGATATCCTCACCCTCTGCCTCGAAGATTTCCCCAGCCTCGCCCACGAGCCCCCCTCCTCTCTACTCCCGTGGCCCCTCCAACTAAAGAGGCCCCCCCTGTAATAGAACCTGGAGTCAATGACCTAGCCAAGGCCCTGAATGATCTTCGGCTTGAGATGGTGGGCATCAGAAATCAAGCCAACCACCCTCCAAGAGACCGTGCTAATGTTGTATGCTACGAGTGCCACCAGAAGGGTCATTATCGCACAGAATGCCCCAATATTCCAAGGGTGAATCTTCTAAGTGAGTCGGGCACTGAGGATTCTGATGCAGAGATCCTTGACCTCGGGAAAAGAAGTCATGCCACCTCGGACCCCTCTCCTAACCGTGGACCGGGCCGCCCCAAGAAGAAGGTGTCCTTCTCAGAGCCCTCAGATGCTGAGATGGCAGACCCACCAACAGAGAAGACTAAAAGATCTCGCAGGAGTAAGTGGTCACCCTCGGATTTTCCCATCGGCTCAGGGCAAGAGGACTATTCGGTTGTTCAGGACCTTGCTCATCAGTCTTTGAGCATCACACTCCCTCAACTAATAGCATTAAGCCCTAAGGTGAGACGTGAGCTGTAGAAAGGTCTCTCAACAAGGAAGAGCAAGAAAAAGGGAAAGGTACGAGAGCTATCTTCTATCTCTGAAGAAATTGATCGGCACCCGCATACAGTAGATGTCATCATAGATAATTGCCGTGTCAAAAATGTGTGTGTTGATGGGGGAGCTGCAAGTAATATTATGGTGCCCCGAATCATGAAGAAATTGAATTTGAAATGTACAAGGCGTTCCTCCACTCGAATCAAGGTAGCAAATGGTCGACGACTCGCCACCATGGGAGTCATTGAGGATTTGCCCATCACTGTCAATGGGTTGACCACCACTGTCAATTTCTATGTAGTGGACATTGAAGATACAGGAAAAAGTTACCCAGCCATACTCGGGAGACCATGGTTGAGAAAAAGTGATGCAGTTAGCTATTGGAAGACAGGACACATGTCTTTTGGTGCTTCGAAGGAGAAGATCCCAGTGCAACCTGGTGCCATGGAACCGGAAGAAGAAGAGGAGCATGACAGTGATACTCTCTCATCCTCAGTGTCTGAGTCCATGGAAGAATCAGACGGGGGGGAGGAATTCTCAGAGGAGGAAGTTTACATGATGGGGGTGTCTCCGACCCTGCCACCTACAGAAAAGATAACAGCTAGTCCTCAACAGCTCGAATCAATGCTTTCTCCAGATCTCACTCCAAGTGAGAAAGATGAGTTTCTCGAAATGTTCAAAGATTTCCCTGACCTCTTTGCAACTAGCTACCACCACCTTCGCCATGTGACTGCCATAGAGCACAAGATAGAGCTGAAGCCTGATGCGAAGCCTGTGGCTCAGAAGTATCGAAGATTAGGGCCCCTGCAGACCGATGCTTTGCGCCTAGAGTTGCAGAAGCTTGAAGAGGCTGGGTTTATTGTTCCGGTTCACAATACTGAATGGGTTTCACCAGTGGTAGTCATCCCAAAGAAAAACAACAAGTGGCGGGTCTGCATCGACTATAAGAAGCTCAATGCTGCCACCAAGAGGGATCATCATCCTCTGCCCTTTCAAGACCTCATTCTTGAGAAGGTAAGTGATCATGAGATGTATACTTTCTGTGATGGTTACTCTGGGTTTTATCAAATCAGAATTGCCGAGGAAGATGTGCTTAAAACCACATTTGCCACACCCTGGGGGACATTTGCATTCAAAGTAATGCCATTTGGCCTCACCAATGCTCCTGCTACCTTTCAAAGATTTATGCAGATGGTGTTTGCTCCTTATTTGGGGGATTTCATGGAGGTGTTTTTAGATGATTTCTGTATATTCTCGTCACATAAGGAGCACATCATGAAGGTTAGATTGGCCTTCCAAAGGGTCAATGATGCAAATGGCAGTCTCAACCCTGAGAACTGCACCATTGGAGCCACTCAAGGGAGGCTATTGGAACATGTTGTCTCATTTGAGGGCGTCAAGCTTGACCCCGAGAAGGTAGAAGCCATCCTCAAGCTCTCCCCACCTACAACCAAACGTCAGGTACACTCATTTGTCAATCTAGCAGGATACTATCGCTGCTTCATTGATCAATATGCTGCTTTGACATGGCCCATGACTATGCTATTAAAAGATGGGGTTGATTTCTCTTGGGATGAGGATTGTGATCATGGGTTTGCACAAATCAAGAATGCTCTGGCTTCAGAACCCATTCTATGCAATCCAGACTGGTCAAAGACCTTCTATATCAATCCTGGGTTTGGTGAGCACACTCTAGCAGGTATTCTTCTCCAGCAAGGGGAGGATCGGTTCATGTATCCCGTTCGATTTGCTTCTCGACAATTGCTCGACACTGAGCGATGCTATTCAGAGGCCGACAAGCATGCCTTGTCTTTGGTGTTTTGCATTGAGAAATTTAAGCATTATGTGGCTAGAAAGTCCTTCTTTATACTCACTGGCACTGGTCTTGCAAAGCAGGTTCTTCAATCACCAAATCCCATGGGCCGGTTGGCCAAATGGTTGGCAGTTCTACAAGAATATGATTTTTCTTTCAAAATTGTAAAAGGGGGTTGTTCCAACTTGAAGAATGCTTTGATTCATTTAGAGGAGTGCCTTGATGTAACCCTTGTAGCAGCCATAGAAGTTGGGGATCCATGGTATGGTGGTATCTACAAGTTTTTGACTGCTTTCTCCTTTCCTTCAGAAAGTACTAGCTATGAGAGAAAGAAGATCCGCAGAGATAGTAGGCGCTACACCCTCCTTGATGGGGTGTTGTACCGTCAAGGCATGGATGGGGTACTAAGACGGGCCATTGATGCAGATAAAGTGCCTAAGGTATTGAAGCATTATCATGATGGATTTTGTGGAGGCCACTATGCCAGTGACTATACAGCTAAGAAGATTTTACATGCTGGATACTATTGGCCGACCTTGTTCAAGGATGTCACTTTGTATTGCAAAACCTGTGAACTATGTCAATTCTTTGGTAGGAAGGATTTGCATCCCGGGCAACATCACCCAGTGATGTCCATCCATCCGTTTCAGAAGTGGGGAATAGATTTTGTCGGGCCCTTGCCCATGACTGCCCGCAAAAAGAAGTATCTTTTGGTAGCCACTCAGTATGTCACTAAGTGGGCTGAAGCTATCGCCCTCCCTACTGCAAATGGCAAGGCAGTTTCAAATTTCATATTTGAACGTATCTGCACAAGGTTTGGGACACCCATGGAGATAGTATCTGACCATGGGAGTCCATTCTTAAATGAAGCAGTGGAGTTACTCATGGATCGCATGGGTATTGATCATCACACTTCTAGCATCTATTATCCAGCATCCATGGGTCAAACAGAGCGGACCAATGGCCTCCTTTGTAAAACCATGGGAAAAATGGCCGCAGGGAACAGGAGCCAATGGGATCAGGTCACTGAAGCAGTGTGGGCTTACAACATCACTCATAAAACATCTACAGGTCACACTCCTTTTGAGTTGGTGTATGGTACTGAGGCAGTTTTACCACTAGAGATAGAGATTCCGGCCTTGAGATTGGCACAGGAACAGAGGATGATAGAAGATGAACATGTAGAGGCCAGATTGGTACAACTTGAGAAGCTAGATGAAACCCGACGCCTTGCACTACACCAAACAGAGATCCAAAAGAATCGACAAAAGGCCTGATTGGATGCTAAGATTCGCAAGGGATGGGAAAGACACTTTGCTGAGGGGGATGTTGTGCTATGCTTTGATAACAGATTGGACCACCAAATGGATAAGAAGTTTCTACCACTGTGGACTGGTCCATACCAAGTCATCAAAGAACGTAGCAATGGGTCTGTACAAGTTCAGGAGCTGCATGAACCATATGGCAAGAAGGTGATCAACAAGCGTTACCTCAAGCCTTTCTTTGTGCGTGATGGACCCAGGCATGGAAATGCTGTGCATTCCCTGCCTGGGGGGGGGAACTATTATGGATAAAATTGTCTAAGGAAAAAGGCATTAATATGTATGTGTGTTTGTATATGTGGCAATAGTATAATAAAATATGGTGTGCATAGGGCCCAAGGTTGAGGTGGCAGGGCATGACCATGTGCCACCCTTCCATGTAAGAGGACCCATAAGGTGTGTTGTACATAATCCATGATGATAATATTATAAAATGTAAGGTGGCATGGCTCCTCCATGTGCCACCCCTTCACCTAGGCTGCATTTAGTGAGATATGGCTCAAAGTTCATGGGAGAAGCAATATAAAATAGGTGGAGATGGATATTATATTGAGTTATTCCCAATATGGGATAGGCCCATGTGGGGGAGGTATAGAAGGTCCAAGAGAGCAAGTTAAATAATGGGGAAAGTAGGATGAGGTGGCAAGATTCCTTGTGCCAACCCTCCACTTGTCCTCCTAGAGGTTTGAACATATTATAAAATTGGAAAGAGACCAAGGGAGTATCATAGACTTGAGATATGGGGCTTGATTTATGTGGAAAATTGAGGCAAAGGGTTGTCGCACACAATTGAGAGTGTGTAACCGCCTAGCCCACATGGGAGACTTTTCCACACACACCATGCATGTGGGAGGATACATTAATGGGGAGAGACCCCCTCTTTTGGCTATAAAACGAAGGGGCTATTCCTTGATGAGACACGCTCATTCTTGTAAAGCCACCTAGCTAGTACTTTGATATTTCCCTCTCATCCCTTCTTTCAAATAAAGTATGGTTCTCTTCCCTTGATGTCTCCATCTCTACATTCCTCCTCCTATCATGTACATGCTTCTCTTCCCCCTCTCCTTTTCCCCTTGTGTCATAGTCTCCCTCTTCCTTCCCTCCATTTCTAATTCCTTTTTCCCTTCTATGACAACCGTTCGCCCTCATGATCTCCTTTTCTCTATGGCCCTTGAGCGTCGCCATGCTTAGCCTCTAGCCTCTGGTCTCGATTTCTTTTTCGGCTAAAAGTACTTGTTTGATTAACACACTTAGGACCGTGTTTTTTCATGGTTGTGCATGACACTAAGGCAAAAATGGTGTTTTATGCTTAATCGACACTGCAAAGCATATCCGATGGGTGCAATACTTTGCACACACCTTAAACTAGGTGGAATTGACTTACATGCAAAGTGGCACTCCCATCCCATAAGTGCTTGATCGGATAACATACCTAGTAGCGTGTTTTTTTACAGATGTGCATGACACTAGAGCAAAAATAGTATTTAATGCTCGATCCGCCATGCAAAGGATATACGATGAGCACAACACTTTTCATATGCCTCAAGCTAGGTGGTATTGAAATGTTCTCAAAGAGTCACACCCATCCGATAAGTACTTGGTCAGATAATACACCTAAGGGCATATCACTAGAGAAAAAATGGTGTATAAGGCGTGATCGACCATGCAAAGCATATCCGATGGTGACAATACTTTGCACGCACCTCAACATAGTTGAAACGGACTTGGTGCAAAGTGGAGCCCCCATCCGATAAGTACCTGTTTGAATAACACACCTAGGACCGTGTTTTTTCATGGTTGTGCATGACACTAAGGCAAAAACGGTGTTTTATGCTTGATCGACAATGCAAAGCATATCTGATGGGCACAATACATTGCGAAAACCTTCAACTAGGCTGAATTGACTTACATGCAAAGTGGCACGCCCATCCCATAAGTGCTTTATCAGATAACATACCTAGCAACGTGTTTTTTTACGGATGTGCATGACACGAGCAAAAATAGTATTTAATGCTCGATCGACCATGCAAAGGATATCCGATTGGCACAACACTTTTCTTAGTTGAAACGGACTTGCATGCAAAGTGGAGCCCCCATCCGATAAGTACTTGTTTGATTAACACACCTAGGACCGTGTTTTTTCATGGTTGTGCATGACACTAAGGCAAAAATGGTGTTTTATGCTTGATCGACAATGCAGAGCATATCCGATGGGCACAATACTTTGCACACACCTTCAACTACGTGGAATTGACTTACATGCAAAGTGGCATACCCATCCCATAAGTGCTTGATCGGATAACATTCCTAGTAGCGTGTTTTTTTATGGATGTGCATGACACTAGAGAAAAAATAGTATTTAATGCTCGATCGACCATGTAAAGGATATCCAATGGGCACAACACTTTTCGTACACCTCAACCTAGGTGGTATTGAAATGTTCTCAATGAGGCACACCCATCCGATAAGTACTTGGTTAGATAACACACCTAATGGCGTGTTTTTTTGTGGATGTGCATATCACTCGGGAAAAAATGGTGTATAATGCATGATCGACCATGCAAAGCATATCCCATGGTGACAATACTTTGCACACACCTCAATGTAGTTGAAACGGACTTGCGTGAAAAGTGGAGCCCCCATCCGATAAGTACTTATTTGAATAACACACCTACGGCCGTTTTGTTATATGGTTGTGCATGACACAAAGGCAAAAACGGTGTTTTATGCTTGATCGACAATGCAAAGCATATCGGATGGGCACAATACTTTTCACACAACTTCAACCAGGTGGAATTGACTTACATGAAAAGTGGCATTCCCATCGCATAAGTACTTGATCGGATAACACACCTAGCAGTGTGCTTTTTTATGGATGTGCATGACACTAAGGCAAAAATGGTATTTAATGCTCGATCGACCATGCAAAGCATATCCGATGGGCACAATACTTTTCCTACACCTTAACCTAGATGGTATTGAAATGTTCTCAAAGAGGCACATCCATCCGATAAGTACTTGGTCTGATAACATACCTAAGGGCATGTTTTTTTGCGGATGTGCATATCACTATGGGAAAAACGTTGTATAATGCATAATCGACCATGCAGAGCATATCCGATGGTGAATACTTTGCATGCATCTGAACCTAGTTGAAACGGACTTGCGTGCAAACTGGAGCCCCCATCCTATAAGTACTTGTTTGATTAGCAAACTTAGGACCGTGTTTTTTCATGGTTGTGCATGACATTAAGGCAAAAACTGTGCTTTATGCTTGATCGACAATGCAAAGCATATCCGATGGGCACAATACTTTGCACACACCTTCAAATAGGTGGAATTGACTTACATGCAAAATGGCACGCCCATCCCATAAGTGCTTGATCGGATAACATACCTAGCAGCGTGTTTTTTTTAGATGTGCATGACACTAGAGCAAAAATAGTATTTAATGCTCAATCGACCACACAAAGGATATCCGATGGGCACAACACTTTTCGTACACCTCAATCTAGGTGGTATTGAAATGTTCTCAAAGAGGCACACCCATCCGATAAGTACTTAGTCAGATAACACACCTAAGGGCATGTTTTTTTACGGATGTGCATATCACTAGGGAAAAAATGGTGTATAATGCGTGATCGACCATGCAAAGCATATTCGATGGTGACAATACTTTGCACGCACCTCAACGTAGTTGAAACGGACTTGCGTGCAAAGTGGAGCCCCCATCCGATAAGTACTTGTTTGAATAACACACCTAGGACAGTGTTTTTATATGGTTGTGCATGACACTAAGGCAAAAACGATGTTTTATGCTTGATCGACAATGCAAAGCATATCCGATGGGCACAATACTTTGTACACACCTTCAACTAGGTTGAATTGACTTACATGCAAAGTGGCATTCCCATCGCATAAGTGCTTGATCGGATAATATACCTAGCAGCATGTTTTTTTACGGATGTGCATGACACTAAGGCAAAAATGGTATTTAATGCTCGATCGACCATGCAAAGCATATCCGATGGGCACAATACTTTTCCTATACCTTAATCTAGGTGATATTGAAATGTTCTCAAAGAGGCACACCCATCCGATAAGTACTTGGTCAGATATAGGCACTTTCGAGGACATATGCTCTCTCTAATGACTTAATAGTCAAGTGATGGAAATTTAATTCCATACAAATTTAAAGTAACTATGAAATTTAATTCCATAGACTTATGTGTTTTCTAAAGTAACTGTAATAGACAAGAAATGAAACTACAGTTCCACAAAGACTTTTTAGTTCTCTAATGTAAAGTTGTAATAGACAAGAGAGACAAAGATGACATCTTCTAGGCTAAGCTAATGGAAGGTGTTTTTTAACACCATATGGCTTTGAGTTATATGATCTACTTCTTGTACAAATGTGTCATGCTTTTTTTTAAATGTACTCTAGTTTTTTAAATGTACTCTAGTTTTTTTTCTAATTTGATTTTTTAAAATCTTACTTTTTGTCTCTTTTAACAACATGAAGTCCTCTTTTTTTAATGTACTCTAGTTTTAATAACATGTCACGTCATTTTTTCTAATTTGCTTTTTTAAAATCTTACTTTTTGACTCAAAGTTTTGTTTTATAAGAGCCTCTTTTTTTGAAATGCTTTATCCAAAATTATCTCACAAAACGAATTTGGACAGTGCACTAGTCCAAAATTAATGAAATAGGTGTTATATGTGGCTTCCTCCATCATTCAATCAATCTAGGATACCATCACACTGTGAGCCTTTCTATCTATGTACCTTTTTCACCTGTAAGTGTAATGAGTCCATTTGGAAATTTTGTGTTTGGTTTCTAAGAGCTCTTATTCATGGTGGCAGATGTCTTCCCTTTGGACCTCAAGGAGTGGCAAGTTCACTGCGATTAATGAGGATTGAGGTAAGCAAATGCATGCCGGGGAGAAGTTGGCCTCCTTGCAAATGAAGAATGTGTATTGGTATAATGCAACATACATCACTCCAATGACATCATCAAGCTATGGCCGTCTGCAAACCATTGCACCACCACAACTTCAAGACATGGATTGCAGCAATGTGGACTCGAGGACATTGCAATCGTACAAGGACAATATTGCAAAGGATGTGGGCATGGCCATGAAATTTACATTTGGATCCAAATGGGCAAGGTTATCTTGGTTTATGCCTCTGCACATTTTTGCTTCTTTATTTCAGAATATACATATGCATAGAACAAAAACTATGTGGTTCTGCAAGCATGTAGATGAAAATGCTCTTGAAGATTTACTTGGGATGAATTGGGGAACCAAGTCAGGTGACCAAAAGGGTGATGTGTTTCAATGTCATGCATGTAAAGACAATGTGGTTATTAGATACCATTTGTCACACCAAATTTTGTATTTAGCTTTTCAGTACAGGCGCTAGAAGAAAACAAATGGCCGGTGGCTTCCCCTAAACTCTAATGATGAAGACAATACGGGGGTAAGTTTGTCTATTAATGTTGAAGAGGGAGATGTCAAGAATGTGAATGTCACATCGCAATGGACTCTAAGGGATATGTGAGAACACCTATTGGTCATGGAGGATGGCATGTCAGAGTCCTTCTACTTTACCTTAAATGGTGGTAAGATCAGCCGCCGTGTGGAGAAGTGCATGCATAGTGCCAATTTCATTCCTCCTGCAACTTTGAAGATTGCTAACAATGTGTTTAACTAGTGCAACATTTAATTTTTTTTCTGCCAAATCCTAGTTATTGCTTCAAAAGATGATGGACAATTAAATTAAAATGTTATTTCTTTTAATGTTTTCTCCTTTCAGTTCATGGTGGTAAATGTTTTTCAAAAAATTTGGGGATTTTATGATTAATTTTAATATTTAGGGTTTTGATATATATTAAGGGGTAAGAGCTCTTTTTACATCACATTCTCACTTTCACATTTAGAGAGCCATAGAAACTCCTGTCCTCCGAAGTTACTCCCTGCATCAACTGCTATTTGCCATGGATTCAGCTAAAACTGCCTTCCATGACTTCATCTCATGAACTACATTTGCAGATCGTGAGGAAGAGCTATTTTTAGTGTTTGATAGGACTTTAGATCTCCTAGGCACATATATGTGAGCCAAGGATGACTTCTGAGATCTCATCCTTTACATGCAAGATAATTTCTCAAATTTTGCCTATACAGTTGACCACACTTCAAAGAGATGGGTTCCCATAGATTACATAAAGTATTTGTTCGTAGAGGAACCCAAGTTTGTAAAGTGCTTGGCCCGCATTTGTGACAACCTTACAGATGAAGGGTTTACGGTAGTCGAAGTTCAAGACATCCTAGACGTAGGGATCACAGGAAATACAAGCACCAAATTTCTTTCATGGGAGATGACATTCATCTTCCTTCTCCAAGAAGGAAATTTAGAGGAAGAAGCCTCATCGTCTAGCACCCCCTCTATTAGAACTACTAATCTGGTCGTCCCTAGACTAGACTCAGACATCTACATGGAAGAGAGTCTTGACAATCCAACAGAGGAGATGGAAGCAGCTCAAGCATTGAGCCTACTTCAAGGGCCCCCAGTAGAGCAAGAATCTGCATTGGAGACCGTTGACCCAGACTCAGAATTATGGTCCTTGTCCCCCCTCATCATCGACGGAGAAGAGTACGTATTACTCCATGACATAGAGATTCTTTTTGGACTACGAGAGGATGAGGCACTCGGAGTTCTATTGGGGTTCGATGTTGGCACACGTGTCAAAGATCCCGAGGTTTTAGGTATTGAAGACCAGACAATGGAAGACTTTCTCTTGACGACGCTAGTTTCAATGAGGGATGCAGACATGTCTGCATACGATGCACAACCCTCTCATGCAGAAGCTTCCACCTCCAACATAGGTTAGGAGAAAGCGTCCACCTCCCAAATGGAACATCACATAGCACCTAGTTCCATCAACATTGCAAATGAGGAAGGGAAAGAAGCCGACCATGCTGTAGTGGTAAGTTCGAGCAATATTTTTTACTTTGATGTTCTTTTAGTATAATTTGTTTTGTCGGTCTTCTAATGTTTGTTGAATTGTTGCAGGATGCGTTCGAGCTTGATGAATTCTCATCTCGACGAGGTAATGTTCGCAGCACATTTGGGCGAGATCATTCTTTGGCCCATTACCTTGGCAAAGTCACAGAGCATATCGTGGTCTTTCATGACAAGTTTTCTCCTCGAGTTCCTTCGGAGCTGCTGAAGTGCAAGGCATTGTCGCGCACTATCGGATACTCCAACATTACTTGAAATGCCGACAAAGTCATTTTGGTACACCGCCTGGCTGCTATCAATGCCTTTGGATCAAACATTCATGGTAGGGCATTGACGGCAATGGCTATGTCTTTGGTAGTAGGAGAGGAGGATGTTAGTCTTGTTGCGGCTAGATTTATATTGAGGAATCCACTAGGGGATTTAAAGACCCCTATTCTCGATGTACTCGAACTAGCCAAGAAGAAAGATAGCCTGTGAGGACTTTTGTATATATAAACATATATTTCAATGGATACATGACTACATGTCTTTATTATTTGTTTTAAGTTATCACTGCTCGTCATGAATTCCATTGTATTTTGTTTAAGTCATTGATGATATATTTTCTTCATCATTTTAATTGTGTTAATTTAATAAATTTCTAGCCAATTTAGTATCATTTTCACCAATTCTGGGTATCAAGAGTTCATTTCTGTCAAATCTTGAAGAAATTTCACCGTTGTGCGAAAGGGAAAAGTGTCCGGCACGTCACCAAGACCCGAGAAAGCCCAAAACCTTGCCAGAATGCCCAAATTCACACCATGGCAGGTTTTGGGCTTTCTGGGGTCCTGGTGATGTACCAGACACTTTTCCCTTTTGCGCGACGGTAAAATTCCTTCGAGATTTGACAGAATTCAAAACTTAACTTAAAATGATCATTTACTGCAAGCATTGAAATGGAAAATATACAACAATGCGAGAGTGTAGAGAATGTTGATATATTTTATTTTTAAAAATCGACCCTTGGGACTTAGATACAAGATACTGCCTTCAAGGGTAGGGGGTGGTTGGTCAAAGTCCTAAGAGTGGGCTGCAAGAGAATCTAGGGCTTCAAACTTGGGTCACTCCATAGCCGCTTCGCTAGAGCCATGTCCTTGTCCATGACCGTGATGCGCTTTGCATGGATGGCACACAAGTTGGCATCCTCAAACAGAGTAGTGGTCACTTACTCTGCAGCCTCCTGGAGCGCCCCCATAGCTCTTGTGCTGAAGTGCACATCATTCTTGTATCCCTGTGCAATCTCCCGTACCACACTTTGGAAGGGAGCACGTGGGATCAAGTTGTCGGTGGTCTTCTACATTTGCCTAATCCCTCTCAGGGCCCGTACTCCTGGTTTTGCTCGGTACGGCTTTCTGACTCTTGGTGGGGGCCTTACAGGTCCCCAAACACCTTCCCACGGCCTCCTGTCTGCCTTGAACTTCTTTTGCTGCTCCTGTCTACGTTGGTCCTCCTCCGAGTCCTCCTCTCGCTGACGTCTTGAGCTTAGGCCTTCTTTGGGATGGGGCTTCCTCGAAGTCTGCTTTACCCTCATGGGCACAGGGTTCATCTCTGCCATGGGCTGTATCTTCGAGAGAGGGAAGATGGTGCTCTTCCTGGTAGTCTGTTGACCCTCAGGAAGCCTCTCTATATCCGGAAGGTTATCGAACACATTTTTTTTGATCAGGAGAGGGATCTCATGGGGAGGGGAAGGCCGAGGGGAAGGCTGAGGGGAAGGCTGAGGGGAAGGCTAAGGGTTAGGCTGAGGCTGAGGCTGAGGGGAAGGCTGAGGGGAAGGTTGAGGGTCATGCTGAGGCTGAGGCTGAGGCTGAGGGGAAGGCTGAGGGGAAGGCTGGGGAGAAGGATGAGGGGAAGGCTCATGCTCTTGGGGCTAGGGAGTGGGCTCATGGGACTTGGGAGGAGAAGAAGGCTCAGGAGATTGGGGAGTGGGCTCACGAGACTTGGGGGAGTTGGGGGAGGGCTCATGAGAGTCAGGGGAGGCACCACCAGACCTGGATGGGTTTGTGTGTATGGATGCCATGGAGGTGGTGGAGCTAGAGGAGGAAGGGTGGAGGCGGCATCCAGTGGGTCTAGCAGTGTTCTTCACTCTTGCCATTGAATAATGAGAGTTAGGGTTTTTTTAACTTTTTATAAGGGCCATCATGTTTTGACATCCCTTTTAATTACATTTAGGGTTTCATCATGCCCCCTACCCCTACCCTAACCCCTCCACCCCCCCACCCTCGTCACCCTCCCCCCCCTTGCCCTCCCCCTACTTGCCCCGCCTACACCCGTCGCCCTCCCCCATACCCCCCTCCCCCCCTCCCCCTACCCTTGCTACCACTCCACCCCTCCCCTTGCCTCACCCCATGCCCCTCCCTTCTCTCCCCCCTCCTTCACCATGTCCCCACTTTCCCAACGTCGTGTGAGTACAAAAATTGTGGTCAAAATAAGCAAGATATTAAAGAATGAGTACACAAATTGTGGCCAAAATAAGCAATATATTTATTTCATATTTGTATACAATTACACCATAGCTTCTGTTGGTGGTTGGACCCATCTGCTCCCTTCTCTCACTCTAGCTTGCAACCAACATGTGACTCCTTGACTCCCTATGGATGCTTTCCAAGCACTATGCCTTCTATTCTTTGATACAATTTGAACTGCTTTTGCAAGTTCTAATGCCTTAGCCTTTTCAGACTTCAAAGTCCTTCCTAGTAGACATCTAAAAAACCAGTAGAACATCTCATGCAATGCATTGCTGCGAGTGACACCACCACCATGCCTTGAGTTCTTGAAGTAGGCTGCCTTGGCTCTATAGTGTGACTTCTCCATGCCTTGTGTATTGACAAAGGACCCCAATTTTGTACAAACCATGGTCCGTGTGCATAGAGAATATGCTGCAAAAAAGATGAGAATCAAATCAGCAACAAAATTTGTTTATAAAGCAAGTGTTAAATATTACAATGGTGCCAAGATTACCATGTAATGCGTAATGTGCGACTCCCCCCATGCTTTCACCATTAATTGCATAAACTCTTTCACAGCCATCCTGAACCTTTCATAATACATCTCATCGATTTGAACCTGGCGAAGCAATTTTATCAATGCATCTACCTTTGTCCATACTTTAGCTCTCAAAGTTGCTACTTGAGGATGAGAAGCCTTATTGGTCGTGCATTCGCACAATGCTTTCCAGTATTCCCAACCCAAACTACTTTGAGACAATGTATGTTTGCCTTTGTCAAGATTGTGGTTCGATAGGAATCTCCTTGCCTTCCCTCCACCCATGGACACTTTTGCAAGAAGATTCTGTGTTGCCCCAGACATTTTCTTATCCTCCTTAAGTTTGACATGTCCTCCATGGAATCCCATCTTTGACAACAACTTCTCAGCTTCCGCAATGCACTGTGTGGATACTTCTTGTGGAATTAAATTCCAAGCATAAACAAGATGCAAATACAACAACTTATCAAGTACAGGTAGTTCTGTGTGTAAAGTACATATGTGTACTCTCTCAAGTGGGATGGGCAAGATGGGATCCCACTTTGGATCCTTCTTGTTGCAATTCAAAGCTTGCATTTGGTTGCAAGATAGAATGCCATTCTCCCATTGTAAGCGAACCTTTTGCTTATGTTGCGAACACGTGCAATAAAGGCATGTGTTCATTGCATTTGCCCTTGTATCACAACCATGCAAGCACTTGAGGGTTTTCAAATCACCAGCAAGATTCCATTCAACTTGAAAGGTTCCATGGTCATTGACTATCAATATTTGCCCTTCCTCTTGTCTTTGAATGGTCGATGGGATTCCTGTTCTATGTAGAACCCACTTCAATGTCTCATGGCACTCTTTCGGAGTCTCAAATGTTGCAAGCCACCATATATCTTTCTCTCATTGCACTGAGAAATCTTGCTCTACTTCTTCATCCCCTTGAACAAAGGCTAAGGCTTTATTCATAATGCAGATGCTGACTCTCTCTAACTTGTGTTCTTTCACCAATTGAGCTTCATCCATTTTGATGACAAATATGAGCTTTCCATTGCAATCTATACAACAAAAGAGAAAAATTGTTAGGATAAACATGATATAGGAAATGAACTAAGTAAACTGCAATGCTATAATGGATTTCCTCTTACCATCTTCTCTCATGCCATAGGATTTGACGATTGCTTGTTGCAGTTTCTCAACATCTAGGTAGACACTGTTGAAAGCATTCATCTTAAAGGTTTGCAGGCCATATTTCTTTTTATTCTTCCAAGTCATTGTGCCCCTTATGCAATGGTACCCTCCAAGCATTTATCTTGCACATTGGTTTGTTTCTCGCCATGCACATCTCACACACCAAGGTGTGGGTAGGGGCACTGTAGAATTCTTATACTTTCCCAAAATAGTAGCCTTGAAAATTTTGAAAACAGATGTAAGCTTCACGACTTACATCGGCAGTATCACAAGCTTGCAAGCATCTCCTTTGCATCCACAATATCCTTGAAGTCCTTCATCACCTTCTCAACAACTTGCACATGTAGGCACTTGTGTCTTGGGTCCCTTAGTATCCCAATGACATTGCTTGACTTCAATAAACTAGCTAGATCATATGAACAGTCAATATCATCCCCGTCTATTCTTCCCATCACATCTTTCATGAAGTTCCTAAAGAAGAACACAATAAAAACTTAGTCACAAACAGTGTAGCACAAAAGAGTATAATCTCATTGGAACATTTGATAACCAACCTTGTAGCCGGGACTCTCCTCTTTCTAGCACCACTAGCGAGTGCCAATGCATCCATGTTATGTAAGTACCTTCTTTTCCTCTCCTTCAATCCCAAAGGTGTTTCTTTTATCTTTTGCACTCGTTCTTCTGCCTTCTCTCGTTCCTTCTCTATGGCTCATCGTACTTGATTATATATAGATCTTTCCAAGCCTTTTTTGGACTCAGCTAGCTTACAGAGTGACTCTTCTAATTTATGTCGCTCCAAGTCCAATGCATTTCACTCCAATTCCAATGCTTTGGCTTTATCATAAAGATCCTGGTTCTCCCTTTGAAGATCCTACATAGAGTTATGCATTGCAACAATGGTGCTATTTCCTAAATGTGCTAGCATCTCTGCTTGGGCTCTGTGCATCTCGCTTGCTTGCATAGCCATTGACTGAGCATTGTTTAACCGATTGCAAGAACCAAGCAACCCCGCATGTCCATTTCCAACAAACCGAACTAGCTCATGCATTGTATGGAAAGGAGGGCTCTTTTGGTTGGCAGGATCTAAAGGATACAAGGATCCTTCTACCCAAAGGTCGACATGCTTCTTTCTTTGCGAATGAAGACTGTGGATTTTGGAAGCTCCCCTCAATCCTAGACTACGTGTGCTTGCATATTCAGCCTCCAACTCTAAGTGAACCTGGTACTTGTTGGAGACATGCTCGAATGGTGCCATGACTAAAGGAGTGTAGAGAAGGAGAAGGTGTGGAGATGCAGGCTTGAAGGAGCAGCATGCAAGAAGAGGGAGGGCAAGGAGGAGGAGGGATGGGGGAGGGAGGACCACTAGTTGGAGAGGAGGAAAGGGGGGTAGACCAGCAGGTGTGGAGGGTGAGGAGTAGTAGGCATGGAGGAAGAAGGGAGGAGGGAGGAGTAGGAGGGAGGGGGGAGGAGGAACAGCATTGGAGGAGGAGGGAGGGGGAGGGCAGGAGGAGCAGGCATGGGGGAGGGAGGGAGGGGGCGAGCAGAAGGAGCAGGCATGGAGGAGGGAGGGAGGGAGGGGGAGGAGGAGGAAGGGGGAGGAGGGAGTGAGGAGGGGGAGGGGAGGAGAGGGCAGGGGGAGGAGGGAGGGAGGGAGGGGAAGAAGGAGGGAGGGGGAGGAGGGAGTGAGGAGGGGGAGTGAGGGAGGGGGAGGGAGGAGGGGGAGGGAGGGAGGGAGGAGAGAGGAGGGAGGGAATTCAAAATTTGAATTTTTGAATTTTGAAAACTTTGGTTCCGACCTAGGAGTAAGAGTTGTGTAAGAGGTGTAAGAGGTGGGGTCATTGTGGGCTTAACCCACCTAGGTGAGGGGGGGTTAGGACTTTTTGGGACCTACCTTGGCCCTTTCATTAGAACTAATCCATTTCTTAATCCATTCCTTATGAGGCCCTTTTGAGACCCCAATTCTCCCCTAATGAGTGGTGGACGAGGACGCCTGAGATAGTACTAAGAAAATGTATGTAGTCTCATTGCAAGGAAACAATATGTCCACTTGCCCTAGAAAATGGAATTTGTATTTGAGACTATGCTTCTTTTTGGTATATCCCAAACAACCACCATGTTGGTTTTATTGTAAATCCCATGTTGGCTTTTAGTATATCCCAACAACCACTGTGCTGGTTTCCCATAACGAATCCACACATCCTATAAATCCATTCATCTTGTAATAATAGAAGCAAACCACCATGCTAGTGGCCGTTAATATCCTAGTCCAACCAACCACTGCACTGGCGATAACTTATCCTTCACTATTACCATGCTATCCCTACACTACTGCCATGCTATCCTAAGTTTTTTTGCATAGTGCTATAATAAAATAGTGCCCTTTAGACTGTTTATCATTTTGTTAACCATTAGATTTTATCCCATGCTTATTTTTAGTATATCCCAACAACCATTGCACTGGTTTCCCATAACGAATCCACACATCCTACAAATCCATTCATCTTGTAATAATAGAAGCAAACCACCACGTTGGTGGTGGCTGTTAATATCTTAGTGCAACCAGCCACCATGCTGGCAATAACTTATTCTGCATTACTACCGTGCTATCCCTACACTATTGTCATGCTATCCTAAAATTTGTTGCATAGTGCTTTACTAAAATAGCGCCCTTTAGACTAGTTATCGTCGTCATTAACCATCAGATTTCAACCACCGGGCTACTTAAAATATTTAAGTACTAACATGGAAGAAGGTTGATACAAAATCAGGTATTACGAGTGCCATGATAAAGTCCACAACTCCAAGAAATGTCTGCAAGATTTTTATTTTTTCAAAATACAATGACATTTTGTAGCTCAAGGAAGTTCTAGACTCCCAACTATCTTATTAGCCTCTCTATAGCAAGCATCTCCTAGCTCTTTAGGCCAGTTTGATGCACAATGGCTGACCTCTTCACACACTCAGGTTACACACTGCTTGCTGGAATCTATAGACTTATATGCCCATAGAAACTCCTCCTTTTGCTGGGGGTTCTCTTCATTGTGGTCCTTGTGCTCTATACATCTTTGCGCCTCTATCATGTCCAGCCAAAAGAAACCTACATCATGAGCTTGAAAAGTACCTTAAAGGACCAATAAAAACAATAGCCAAGGAGATTAATATTCACAATCCTTGCTGACTCCAAGTAATACACCCATCACTGAAGCATATCTGCCTTGTAGCTATTTTCCTCCTTCTCTGGGTCTGTTTCTGTGAGGATGCCATCCAACATCATTTTCTGATAGAACAAAAGCATTCAAAAGTTATTTGGGTATGCCATATATTTTTTGTAGGTGGATCGATAGTAGATGGATCAGTGTATAGAGCCTATCAAGGAGCTACTTCATGCACTTATGTGCTTCTTCTTTTCTATGCCTTTCCATGTCGAACATTTTTGTAGCGGCCACAGATTGCTCTTGCGCCTACAAGGCCCTTGCTTGTGCCTCCTCTACCTTGGCTTCTGCACCTTCCTTGAGACTTTTCTCAAATTGCACTGCCTTTGCTGCATTGGTGACTTTCTCTTGTAGAAAAGTCACCTTCTAAGACATCTGCTTATTGGTATTGCTCAAAAATCCCTTTGAGGGTAGATGCCATCAAGTGAATTGCAACTCCTGCAGACTGATATGACAATTGGGATTTGCCATCCACGCAATTCTTCAGGTTGGTTAACACGCTCTTGGAGATCGCCCTTGAAAAAGATACATCATGTCCTTTTAGTTGCTCTACTGCTACTTGAACCTACCAAAACTTGCAAGTTTCTCTCGTATCAAGAGAGAAGTGAATGGTCTTCTTCAGCACATCTTGGAGGTCTATTCACAAGCTCAAAATCTTGACTCCACCATCTTTAGTAATCTAAACACTGGGGTATACATCTAGAATATCATGTCCATAGCTTCTCAAAAAAGTGTGCTTGCAAACTGCCTCTAGAAATTCCTAGAGCATTTTTAATCACGCTTTCATTGATGGTAATCTTTTGACCTTGATAGTTTCCCCTCCTTCACGTTCAGCTCCTATACCAACCTGGTGAAGTTTTGGAGAGCATCCAAATTGGGATTTTGAAGAGCAAGAGAGGAGCTCCCATATATCACGATTTCAAGATCAGGGGAGGAGGGGCTCTCGCACTTTGCTACTGCAGAGGGGGAGGAAAGATTGTGTGAGGAGTTCCTGGACTGTGCAGGGTCCATTACGTGAGGGGATAGAAGTTGCAGGAAGAGTGCAAGGGAGATAGAAATGGTCGAGAGGGATAGAAGATGAAAAAATGAAGGAAATGAAATAGTGGAGGCTTGAGTTTGCAGTTTGATTGCAAGGGAGAATGAAACGGTCGAGAGGGATAGAAGACAAATGATTAAGGGAATGGGATTGCAGTTTGTAGCCCAACTACACTATGAAGGTGAGAGCCAGTGCAGTGGTTGGCCCGAATTTCGATTAATTCAAGGTGGTAGTACTAACTTGCATGGTAATGAGTGATTAGAGGTGGTGGCATTTAAGACTCCCAGCCATGTCTATGGTGGCAGGGCTAAGACCCACCGGGTTGGCAGCTAATTACCAGCCATCGCAGTGGCTCGCAATTACTCAGCTTCCAGTTACCACCATCGGGCTTGCATGCATGATTACTACGAGTGTAGTAAATTACCAGTCACTGGGCTTGCATGCTCAGGAGAGTACTAGAGTGCATGGTAATGAGGGAGAAGAGGTGATTAGGCTTCATGATTTACTTTTGTGAAAATTACTGCTCGGTGGTCGTGGCTGTCATCAACCACGTCTGTCATGGCTATGATTCCATTGGGCTGGCAGTTAGAACTACCAGCCATAACTCACCCAACGCCGGGCTTAAGCATGCATGATTACTATGAGTGCAGTAAAAATTAAAACTCACCAAGCTCGCATGCTCAGTAGAGTACTAGAGTGCATGGCAATGAGTGATTACAGCCACTTCTATCGTGGCTACAATTCCATCGGGCTAGCAGTTAAAATTACGAGCCACCACTCACCTGCCACCGGGCTTAAGCATGCATGCTCACTACGAGTGTAGTAAAAATTACCAGTCACCAGGCTTGCATGCTCAGAGTGAGCTAGAGTGTAGTGAAAGTTACCAGTCACTGAGCTCGCATGCTTAGTAGAGAACTAGAGTGCTCTGCTACTTTTCTCCACACCGCTCCTATAGCTCTTTTCTGTCCCTACTCTACTTTGCTCCACACTCCCCCCTCCAACTCTCGTCACTCATCTACTCATACACTGCTCACCCACTCATCTTCACCATGCCTACTACCCCCCCCCCCTTGTGCTTTGTGATCCCAATGTTATCTGCCTTCTCATATAAGGTGATTGTGTTGCACTCACTTGGAGTAGAAATGCTAGCACTAGTGAAGACCCTTCATTCCCACAGTCGATTTCCCACACATCTGCATGTCACCACCTTAGATGACATGCTCACAGAGGGCCTCTTTATGGTAGTGTTGAATGGGTTTCCCCTAGATGTTGATGAAGGCATCAATATTTTTAGAGCAGAGTACTCTCAACTTGTTGGGGGGGCCATAATCCGAGTCCTGACAATGTGCATGATTTTCGGCCCTTCTTTGGCTCCCTAAATTTTTTTACTGCAACAAGCTATACTGGCAAAAAATTGAGTTGTACAAATTACCTCTTGCTCAGACAAGGCTCTCAGTAATGGCTGGATGTAATCTTTTGGCCATTAGGGCTCTCAACGATATTTTGGCTCATTGGATATAATGTTTTGGTCTCTAAGGCTCTCAGCAATTGCTGAGTTTTTATTACATTTATGTAATCTCTTTTTGTTTAATTTGACATTTAAGGCTCTCTATATGCACTATTGTTAACTTTCATATTTGAATGGTTATGGCCGCTAGCTGTTGTAATGTTTTGGCCTTTAAGGCTCTCAGCAATTGTCAAGTTTTAATAAATGTAAGATCCTCTGTTCAATTTTTCCTTGGTATAAGTTGTTAATTTTTATATAACCTATTATTGGATGTAGATGTACATTGTAATCTCTTTTGTACAATTTTCACTCGATAAATTGTACTTTTGTCCTCATTTATATTTACTACAATAAGGACCAAAATACTAAGAAAGAAGGACTACAATTTCCTTGATCTATGACCAAAATAGCGCTAAAATAACTCCAACGACCCACCGTTGTGGTTGCACAAAAATACATCTAGACAATAACAATTAAACTTTCAAAAAATGCAATTGATGATATGGCCCTTGAGGGGTCCCCTCTAGGAGCAAGGGCCATATCGTCATGCATTATATAATATCCAGGATGCCATTGGATAGAAATGGCATGTTGATATGGCCCTTGTCCCTAAAGGGGACCCCTCAAGGGCCATATCGTCAATTGCATTTTGCTTGGTTGCACAATGGAATACATTTTCCTTTTTACAGAAATATATATAACTCCAAGAACCAGCATAGTGGCTGTCATATAAGATCTCCTTCTGTTTGCTAGCGCACTAGTCATCATAGACCTCCTCTTGTAATATCTAAACATAGGTAACGGAGCTATAACTCCAAGAACCAGCGTAGTGGTCTCTCTAAGGCAACCTTGAATTCTGGGCGATGATAGGTCATCATACTAGAGACTTCGCTGAGGCAATATTCAAAATGATAGATTGCATGTCATATTACGCAAAAAACTAGTGCGGTGGTCTCTCCAAGCCAATCTATGATTTGCATGGGCTACGGGCAAAGATGCGGCAAAAGGCTGCATGATGACAGGTGGTCAGAGGCCAGAGACTACCCTGCGACGGTGTTCAAAATGATAGATTACGTCTAATTATTATGCCAAGAACCAGCACAGTGGTCTCTCCAAGCCATCATTCAATTTTAATGATCTGCATGGGTGTGGTGCCCAATGACAGGTGGCAAGGCTGCGGCCAAAAGGTTGCACAATGATAAGTGGTCAGGCGGCTTACGCCAAAGACTACACTGCATGAAGTAGTGCAGAGATATTGTGTGTCGAGCTATGCAGTGTTCATAACAAATAGATTGTGTCATTATCTTCCAGAACGACGTGCGTTCCGTCGCACAGATCGATTTCCGGCAGCCCACCTCCATAGTAGAACTACGGGCAGTCTTTTGTGAGTCATTTTCCGCGCGCGTTTTTACCGAACCCCTCCAGTACACCTTCAAGACGTTGAAAAAATTTTCGATGAGAGTGCGGGTCCATGCAAAATTCAAATGTTCACCTAGAAGCGCATCGCGTCGCAGCCCCAAAATGGCCCTGAAAATATTTCCACGATTGGCTACACCGAAGCAAACGTTGACCCCTTGTAAGAAATGGAAGTTAAGAAATGGCTACCATTTTGTGCTACCATTTCTTCATAATAAAAGGAAACAAAGAAATGATTGTCATTTTTTGCTACCATTTCCTTGTAAGAAATTGTAGTCACGAAATGACTGCCATTTTGTGCTACCATTTCTTCGTATGAAACGGCAGGCAAGAAATGGTTGCCATTTCTTCGTAAGAAATGGCAATCAAGGAATGGTGGGCATTTTGTGCTTCCATTTCTTCATAACCAATAGTAGTGAAGAAATGTTTGCCATTTTGTGCTACCATTTCTTTGTATGAAATGGCAGGCAAGAAATGGTTGCCATTTTGTGATGCCATTACGAAGAAATGGCAATCAAGGAATGATGGCCATTTTGTGCTTCTATTTCTTCATAACAAACGGTAGGGAAGAAATGTTTGCCATTTTGTGCTGCCATTTATTCCTAAGAAATGGTAGACAAGAAAATGTTGCCATTTCCTATAGCGATATCTTCCCAAGAAATGGCAATTCAAGATCTAGTTGCCATTTTAACTATAAATTCTACCAAATATATGGTACTTTAGAAATGGTTTCCATTTCATACCTAAGAAATGGCAAAAATGAAAATTGGGTGCCATTTTCCATTGGCATTTCTACCTAGTTTTCTTTTAGTGCATGAATCTCCATGCTTCTCACACTATCTTGCAGAACGGTGAAATGTGCACAAGATTTGATTCCCGTCATGAAGAGCTTTTAGGTGAGTCCTTGCTTCTCTTCACAAGCTAGCTGTCAAATAACATAAAACATTTCTCATTTATTTCTTTGCTTTCTTTATTTAAAATAAGGAATCACATGGTGCAATGGTATTTGTCATGGCTTGCAAGAGAACTAGACAAAGGCTAGGAGATAGGAAAGTTGATATATCCAGTGAAGGTATAAGGAGGATATTGAAGGCTAGATCAAAACTAATGATTCAATATCCAAACGGTAATAGAGGACACATTTGCAAGGAATGCAGAGGGAGAAACAATGGGCCCAACCAAAATGCCTCCTTGTTGAGTAGCTAGCCTCAAAGGTAGTAGAAGCACCCATTCAAATAGTGCCATCAAAATCAGGAACACAAGTTTTGGCTTCAAAACTAGTGGGAGCATTTAAGGTAGCAAGATCAAGCCATTTGGGAGACTACCAATCGCGTGTCGTCAAAAGATTTACCTTGCACCTAGGAATTGATCAAGTTTCCACTCTTCCAACACCTTCGGAGTTGCACCCCTAAGATATTATGCTCTCTAACTTGAGGGATGGCCTAAAAAATGTGAAATGGGTGCATAGAATAGATCAAGTAGCTACAAAAAGGGCAACATTAGGTTTGTTATTTTTCTCTAAAACAAACATCAAATGGCTTTGTCAAATAACATCAAAGATGTCATCCATTAGCGGGACCAACATAATTTCAGCAATTTGCTATCAAGTGGAAGTGATGCAATCCAATGCGAGCAACCTCTCGCCATGACCTTATGGCAAGAAAAGGAGAGACTATCTAAGTGAGGAAGTCATCATCACTACAGTGACATTGTTTTGACACAATACACGAGAGTTTCTCCAAAGAAGAAGAATGTCTATAGACTACAGAGGGGATGAAAGCAATATGAGGGGCACATCATACACATGCTTGATACAATGCAACTGAGTAGTTGAACTTCTAATGCTATCTTTGTTTTTCACAAATCACTATGCTAGTTAGTTTTCATTTGCATCTTATGAAAACTTGCTAAGTGGAGAGAGAGAGAGAGAGAGAGAGAGAGAGAGAGTTTTCTTTTCCAAAAACCACCGTGCTAGTTCTAGTTGGGGATCTATGTATTTAAGACACACTGAATGTTCTATGTGTGTAGTGTGATATAAGGTCTGGGAGATCCTAGCACATGAAAAGAAACCCCTAACCTTGGGGGGTTCACCTAAAAAAATTTCGTGCACCATGCGCATTCTAAAGGAGGGGTATTTTAATCCAACTTTTTGGAAAAATTTAATAGAATTACAATAGCAGGAGGGGTTTTTTAATTCAATTTTTGATAAAATTCACTTAGTTCATAAGTAAAGAGGATTTTTTTTATTATGGGAGAAATTTTAGTTGAGGGTTCTTTTTAATACCCTTTGAACGCACGTGATACATAGGGTTTCGTAGTAGTGCAGTCCCTGATCCCCTAACCTATCCATAATAACAAATCACTTGTGTGACTAGTTATGAGTCTTGAGTGTTCATAATAATGATTAGTCACGTCATATTGTATGCTTTTATAACTATGGGCTAATGTATAATTAGATGTAGCCAATTTTTGGTGAAGTTTAGGGTGATGTTAGAGAGCCAATTATATTTTCCTAGTTTATGCTAGGTGTTATTTTGTAGAGGAATATTGTCTAATGTATCCATGAGGCTACAACTTGTTGGGGAGGCTTGCAAGCAAGAGAGAGGGAGCTACTTATGGGGGAGGGGATAAATAGTTGTAGAACTAAAAGGAGCCAAGGGTTGCAACCATTATACTGGTTGTCTATTGCTATTACTAGTAGGCAACCCATGGAAAGCCATGGAGTAAAGCCCTCTTTGAGTCTAACCTATTTGTCTACCCTTAGTGCATCATCCGCAAAACTTGTGACCGAACAAATCTGTTCTAACATGCATCATGAATTCTCTAAAATGTCACGATCTTAGTGCAGTGTTAAAACTTCATCTCATTTTCATTTGAAAACTGATACAACGAATGGGCAGAACTTTGAAATGTTATGACCTTAATACAACGTTAAATCTTCGTCCCATATTTATTCATCAGTTGAAAACTGATACGATGAATGGGCAGAAGGAATTAAGCATTTGGACAAATTTGGGTAGCAATTTGGCGAAAATATAGTAATGTTGACATGTCTGCAACCTCCTGTTACGTTTTGCTTATGCTCCCTCCAGCTCATGCTCATCTTCCTCTTGCTCCTGATGCTGCGCCTTTAAGATTGTGCACTGCGGAAAGCAATGTAGAGCTTCCCTCCATTACTCTTGCTCATCTTGCTCTTGCTCCTGATGTTGCACCTTTTCGTTGTCATCAATGGTGGTGGTGGTATTGTTGTTGAGTTTGCTATTGCCGTAGCCTCCGTTTCGCTCATGCTCCCTTACACGGCCCTGCTCATCGAGGATCTCTTCGACTTAACGAACCCACAGAAATGAGAATCATAAAAACCAGAGCAATGATTAGAGATTTCTAACCTGGCCAAGTCCTAATCATTTCTAACCTGGCCAGGTCTTTGAGCTACTCACCTTCAAGCCTGCGTTGCTGCTCTAGCCATTCTTTGTCAGAGGGCTTTTCGTGGTAAGCTTCATCGACTCTTTCTTCAAGAAATTGCCTTGCTTCGTCTTTCGAATGTCTCCTAGACTCCTGCGATGCTCTATCATGCCGGCTGTTTTGTTCATGCCGGCTGTTTTGTTTCTCCTTTCCTGCAGGCGATTGATGTCAGCCTGGGCTGATTTGGCTCTAAGTAAGTTGCTCGGCTTGTGCGCAGCCGTTAAGAGGCTGATGATATACTAGCAGGTTGCTTTGCTGGAGGAACGGTGATGAGAGTAGCCAAGGACTTGGTTGAGAACAAACCCGTGTTCTAATTTAATATCACTAACAGCAACTATATGACGGAGCTCAAGGAGAAGTTCCAGTGCATGTGTAATATTTACAGCTGCCTTGCTTCGTCTTTCGAATGTCTCCCACACTGCTGCATTGATGCTCTGTCGTGCCCTCTGTTTTGTTTCTCCTTTCCTGCTATATGGCGGGGGAGATTTGTGTATGCAGGAGACTAATCATCAAATTTTTTGCATGCAGGCGATTGATGTCAGCCTAGGCTGATTGGGCTCTAAGTAACTTGCTCGGCTTGCGAGGTTGATGATATACCAGCAGGGTTGCTTTGCTGGAGGAACCGTGATGAGAGTAGCTAAGGACTTGGCTGAGAACAACAAAGGCTGGTGTGTGCTCGTCATTTGCAGAGAGATCACCGCTATGATCATTCAGAGGCCCAAGAAAAACACACCTTGATAGCCTTGTCGGTCAAGCCTTGTTTAGCAATGCTGGAGGAACAGTGATGAGAGTAGCCAAGGACTTGGTTGAGAACAGCAAAGGCTCGTGTGCTCGTCATTTGCAGAGAGATCACCGCTATGATCATTCAGAGGCCCAAGCAAAATACACCTTGACAGCCTTGTTGGTCAAGCTTTGTTTAGCGATGGCGCCGCAGCGGTCATCGTAGGCTCAGATCCCATCCCTGAAGTTGAGAAGCCCTGGTTCGCGACACAGAAACATATGCCAAGAGCAACCACTTGAGTGGGATGCCAAAATGCAATTCTTCGATTCACAATTTTGTGCCGACAGCATCCGATGATCGTGCTACTTCCAAGCTGAGGAGGCAATCTTTATTTGACTTGCCCAACTATACAGCTTTTAGCCTCTTGTTTTGTACAATCCGGACCACCTTAATGCACGGGCACTTGGAAAGATCGATTCGATCAACACCTTTAAACGTGCAACTGACGACACTGATTAATTGAGAAGCAATTGCTTCAAAAGAGGATCGAAACGATAGAGATGAGAAGGTCAGAAGCTATAGAGGTTCTGGAGTTGGATCTGCATTCCGAATTGTTGATAGAAAGAGTAGAAAGAGCAAGAGGAGAAGAATCGAAATCAGCTGCATCATAATACGCAATTGCATTCAAAAATGGGCTTATCGATCCGCAACATCTACACAATTTACAACACCCTTACTCAGCTACGACGGCGATGTTGCATTAGATTTAAATAATATGTCCGCTACGAACGTTTCCTGCTTACGATTCGAATTTCATAATCAGGCGATCTAGCAAACATGACGCACCTGATGAATTCGCCCTTGTAGACACTGAGGGTTCATGGGGTCATGGATCGAGAGACACTGAAGGCAGAGACCAAAAAGCAGAAGAGGAGAGTGAGGTCGGAGGGCAGATGCTGTTTTTTCATGGATGGAGAGACAGGGACAGAAGAGACATCGATCTCCTATCCTCTCAATGAACGATGCCGAATGGGTTCATGGAATTGCATGTAACTACTTTGCATGCAACTTCCACGTTTGAATTTTAAAAAAGCAAAAAACAAACAAAAAAAAACCAAAATCATCCAACAGTGGATATTTAACAAATCTAATCCAATGATGGTGGATATTTCCCAGTCGTCCTCCCCCAAAGCTCTCCTTAAGAGAGAAAAAGATGCTGGTTAAATTTTCATTTGCAATTGATGAAGTTTGGGTGGGTGGTGTGTGGTTTAATTCAACCGCTGTGTTGTGCTGGTTGACCACTTTCTAATTATGTTCATCAGATTCACTTTAAAGCATATCCTATCTTCCATTTAGATGTCAACTTCTTAGTAATGCAATAGCACTTTTTCACACCATCTTCCACTTAGATGTCAACTTCTTAGCAATCCAATAGCACTTTTTGTCACATTATTTCACCCTTTTTAAAAATTTCTTCCACTCTATCCATCACCTTCTAGGCAATTCAATAGTACAATTTGAGCACTCACTTGTTGCTCTCAAAATTTTGAGCAATGTAATGGAAATTCTTGAGCACATATTAGCACTTTTTGAGCACTTGTTAATACTTTTTAAAGCTCTTGCCTTATGAAATGATAGGGGATTAGAGAGAGAGAGAGAGAGAGAGAACTATTCTTAACCACTTGCATGCTGGTCGAAGTTTCCATGCTAGTCAAAACCAACGTGTTGGTTGCAACCTTAGTCTGCATAGGTTTTCAATATACTCTTTATGATTTTTTGGATGAGTAGACAGAGCTATAGTTGAGATTAAAGGTTGAGAACCCTAATATAAGGATTTGGTAGAGGAGCTTCAAGCATTGCAAGACCTGGTTATTCAAGGGACTCAAAGATAACAACAAACATACATATACTTTGACCTAGACTAGCAAGCAATAAATGACTTGAGATGTGATCAAAATGGTGCATCGCATCATGGAGATAGATGCTCATCTATCCCATGCTAATGTCTAGTCTATCGGGCACTTGATCCTTGTCATGTGTTGCAAGGGCATGCGAGTTTGGCACACTATGATTTGTGTGGGAGCTAGTGTTTGTTCAAGGGGAGATTCTAAGTGGCACTAGATTGAGTGCATTCATGAAAAATCCCCATAGTCTGGTGTAAAGTAGAAGCAATTTGTCTATCCAAATGAATTCAGAAAAGAAAACTCTATGGAAATAAAATGGAGGGAATTTGAAATGTGCTAGGTTTTGGGGTCATACAAGAAAGGATGGATATTGTCATACATGGCCACTCCACCACAGGAGCTTATTGACCACATAGTAAAATCCATCCCAAACTATATACTTCACAAATTTGTAGATGCATTGGCAAGACAAGAAATATAGGACATGCCTTGCCAATTTTTGCAAGAACACAATTATCTATATGATTGATTTTGCTAAAAGTTCCACTCTCCAAGAACAAGATGAGATGGCAAATTGCATGCACAGGGGATTCACTAGTAGTAATAAGGAGACGTCACCTGCGTGCAATAAATATATGAAAATTTCCCTTATCTACCCCCTATTTATGGGACCTTATCTTATAAAATGTACCTTCCTTCCCTTATATAACCCCCCTCCCTTACACTCACATGGTACCATACGATAAACCCTAATGGACCCTTCGGGATTGCACGCTAGTACAACAAGCAAATAACAATTTTGGTACATATCACCTACGTCAACCATTTGCTTGTTCTATGACTAATACCAGTCTTCCAATAGACTCCATGGAGTCCAGAAAGTGCAACACACATAATATTTCTACATTTCAAATGACAAAGGACATGACACATTGTTTGTCTAACATGCGCTTGTATTGCATTGGTATTGGTTTACCAAAGATGACCCTCAAGTAAGGAAAATAGTAAAAAAACATTAGGTGTAGTTAGAAGGTGTATTCTCTCAACTTAAATCAACACGTGGATTGTACTATGTTGTAAGGTTTGGATCCCTCAAGCTATGGAATTTCTTTGATTTCAACCATGGCAAGGGGGAACATAATGAATGTGGTGCCATTATGAAGCGATATGTTCATTAAGATTAGTTACATGTCCTCAAGATAAGTAGCAGAATGGCTTGCATCTAACATGTCCACAAGGCCACATTTGATAAATAGTAAATAATTAAGAGACTCTCACCAATAGCTTAGTGCACAAAGTGCTCCATGAGGTGAAGGTGGATGAAGTAGAGAGGAGAAAGAGATATGACTATAACACCATTAATGGGACACAAAGTTTGCACAACATATGGGGCTTTCCAAACAACCACCTTTGTCTCAAAACATGGCAACTCTCTAGGTTTTGCATTACGAGAATCATGAGAGATTATGATGAGTGTCAGGACATTGGAACTATGCAACAATGGAAGCTATGCCAAATTTATCATATATATGATGACTATGTCGAAGAGAGTGGAGACATATAGTGGACCACAGTTTAGGGGAGGAATTCAATGACCTCACTAATGCCCTAGAAGAGGGGGATAACTTTGTAGTAGAAGTTGCATTTGAGGAGAATGAAGAAGATGACCCATACTTTGTGATGTGTGTACCAAACATAAACATAAAGTTATGTAAGCATTTACAAATCATTTGGGGCCTAACTTATGAGAAGTGGGAGGTAGTGGTTGCAAGTATTTGGTACAAAAGTCTTTCACGGATAGAGACCATATCCAAATCAAAGAAAATTAACTTGAATATCCATTTGCTAGACTACAGTGAAAATTTTTATGCCAAGCAAATGCAACTTTGATGTCTTCCAACACTATAACTTTGTGGCAATTGTCTAAGGTATGATGAGAGGCCACAACACAAATTCCATATTTTATCAAGTTGTCTTAGCTATTCTTATTTGGATAACAAAGAACGAAGCCATATTTACATATGCAAAGACATGGGGGGATCACTAACAAATATGTAAGATAGCAAGTTCAATCAACAAAAGGTGTTTTCTATTCTTGTGGAGTTGCAGAAAATAAGGGTATATGATCTATATAAATATCCCTTGAATGATCGCACACGCTATGTGGGACTTTTACATAGTGAACCCTCAGGTGTAAAGATTAAAGGTCAGGAATGTAAAAGATAAGGCTATCTTATAACATATGCCATGTAAGATGGGCAAAATAAGAATGTTTCGATTGCCAAAAGTATTAGCATATTGTTGCTGGTATTTTGACATTACTTTATTTGTCTTGAGAAATTCTTATGTTGTATTTGTAATTGCTTGATTGTTAGTGAATAAATTACATTCCGCTATTCCTTCAAATTAAACAATAAAAAAGGGAAATGCCTGATCCAAATTATACAAATGAAGATGAGGGTGTCCAAGAGAGTATCTTTGTAGTAGCTAAGAGGGCAACAATTGTCATCATAGATGTATATCCTTAATTCATAATACTAAGCAAAGAAAGGGAGCTTTTTTGTGATGGAATATCCTAATGGAGTGTGCTTATCAACACAAAACATGAGTACTTAAAATGAGCGTGTAGCTGACATCTGCCTCAATCGTTAAGTCCATCTCAACGTGAAAGAGAGGATGTTGCTTATCGAAGTCGTGAGTTACCTCAATTCTTTGAATATTAGATGAGCAACTTCCGGAAGCACTAGTTGTTCCCTGCGGATTTTGTTCTGGAAAGTTCATACCTTCGTCTGTTTCTGACGACTGTTGTATAGCAATATTAGATGCATTTTGGAGCTGGGTATTCTCATGTTCCGATTCTCCAACCCGATTCTGAAGCTCTTTCAAGAAATCTATAGTGTGCTCAAGAACAGAAACTTTATCCTTCTACATAAATACTATTTGTCAGGACTCAGAGATATCTCTCTAGTTAGAGCTCTTGATTGACGTTTGTTTGAGACATAATCTAAGTAGATATTGTAAAAAAGTGACAGCAAGTGTTGTTGCTATACCTTTTTGAGATTCGGAATAAAAGTTTGAAGAACCTTGAGGCATTCGTTTTGTTGTCGTCGTCGTTTGCGCCCGGACACCACGTGCTGACGAGCCGGTTCCTGTGACCCTCGTAGTGTTTCACCCACCAGCCCAGGAACTAAGTATAGCAAGCATCTTTTCAGAAGGGAGCTATGACTAGGGGTTCTTATTCCTGATCCAGAAGTGGTCGATGCCCAACGTTTGAACGCAGAACGTGTTGAACTAGTGCTTGGGCAATCTGATCCTTCTCCAGAGAAGCTTTGACATTCTTTGCCGACAGCACGTGTGTCGATGGAAGAAAAGCCAGGATTTCCAATTGCGAGCTTAGCGGAAGGCTGCGTGGGAAAAGATCCAACCGATGAAAGTAATCCAACATGCCTCGCTACCATAGCTTCGTCATGTACAATGGCGGGAAGTCCGAGGTCTCCTACATCCATGCCAGGATAATAGAGTTCTTGATGAGTTTGATCGATAGAAGGTTTGTTTGGGGAAACTGAGTCCCTGAGGCTTGTGGTGTGTCTAAAGGCCAAGTCCCCCTCGTCAAGATTGGCTACCGCAATTGTCCTCATTGTGGTAATATCGATGTGAAGCTGTCGAAGAACGTCGATTCCACAGGCCTCCATGGACGTTGAGAACACAGGTGACGGCATTGGATGAGTGCTTTGGACGGAGGATTCAGAACGAGATGAAGAGTTGGACGAAGCTGCACTGTCTCTACGTTGAAGATTCTGCAGTCCAACGCGAAGAAAGACGTCTCGTTCCCCTGCTTGTAATGCTGGCCGTGGAAATGACTGGACAAGAGGATGTTGTGGCGACAGAAATGTGCAAATGCGTCCAAGCAATTCAGGATCCTCTTGCACCTACATCGCAAACCAAGTACAATATACCAGTAAGACATGCAGCTGATTCTGCAGGGGTGACTTTTGAATACTGGAACCTTATAGGTAACCGTTTAGACTGAAATGTACCAACGACCAACAATGTACGTAGTATGAATTGTAACTCCCAACATAATGAGAAGCAGGCAAGATCATAAACACCAACCAAATCTGTTGTGCCGAGCTCCACCACTCCAGCCTCATACGGTATGCACAGCGTAGTCTGCTATCAACAGAGAATGAAAGTCTTCAACACTGACTGAACACGGATCTGTTGGAAACCGTTCACAATCTGAATGTAAGGGTGCTTTTTTTTAACCCTAAGGAGGAGAAAAGACTTTTTGACCTGAATGCATGCATCCTGATTGTCGGCACGTTATGACCGCAGGCACAAAGACAGAAAAGTCGACCCAGTTAGCATTCACAGGAAAAAGGTGCATTTTTCGAAATAGAATAGAAATAGTATCATAATGACCCGGAAGAACTGAGTTTGCTCAGGCAGTAGGCTTTGCAATAGAGCAAATCCGGAAACCCATTGATGCCTTCTAGTAAACATAGCTGCACCTGCAAACCTGCATTGGAATCGTGTTAATCAGCACAAGCGTACGAGTCGTGCTAATCTTATCGTAGACGATTGGAGGAAAAAAAATTATATTCCGTTCTAAACTAGTAAACCCATCCTTTACGCAAAAGCTGTCTTCTAAGCCCAATTTACGGAAATTATACTACAGGGAAAAAACATGTCTATGGCTTACCCGATTCCGAACGGGAAAGTGCAGTGGCTGTACAGTTCCAAGCAGAAAAGCAGCTGATTCAATTTCAATGGATCGTCCACCTTTCCTTCGTTGACATCAGCTTAATAACCTGCATAGCAAAATCGAGTACTGTAAAAGGCCGTTGGGCTTGCAATATATTTCGCAAGGGAAGCATAAGAAAGTCGAGGCGAAACAATGATGAAGGGACCCTAAGATTCCGTTATACGCAAGCTAATTAGCACACTGGAGAACAACAGTGTGGGCTTATACGAGTCGTGAGCACTGAGGAGAAGCGTCGACTGATTTATCTCGTAATGTGCAAGGAATGTGGGGCTTCTGTCCTCGATTGCAGCGAGGGCTAAAAGCCAGAGACGTTGCGCCATCCGTGTTGGATAATGGAATCTACCGAGAGAAGAGGAAGAAAGCTACTGTGAGGCGGGAGCGAGCGACCATAGAGCGCAATAGCCAGCCATCCTAAGGATTGCAAGAGGTGCTTGATGCGGCTGAAGGCCGAGACGGTAGTGGGAAGGGCTCCTAGGTTGGGAGAGGGGACTAGACCGACCAGAGGCCATAAAAGCTGATGAGATGGCAATTAAGGGGTGTGAATTTGCGATGAGTGCAAGGCGCAGCAAGAGGAGATGTAGCGGCTAGTGTGATGGATAATGGGACATTGGGATTAATATGGATCGTGGTAGCCTGTAGCCTGTAGGCGAGGACGAGGAGGAGCCTGGGCCGTGGAGGCTGGAGGATGATAAGAACTTCAATGAGAAGTGAGGAGAAAACAGGGGTGCTTTTGAATCAGGATCTGTGTCGGAAGGTGAAGCCGTCAACCGCCAAGATCTACTCATTGCTGAGTTCACGTCGCTTCAAACTCTTCTGGAATTTGTGGGTTGTGTGCGTCGTCATCTCAGTGCTGAGCTCACGTAATCTCTCCAAAGTCTCCGCCACCGTGGAATTTGGGCTTTTGAAATTTGCGCATATTTTCACCAACGTTATGCTCCTGGGCAAGAGTCTACATTGGCAAGAGTCGCAGGCCCAAAGCCTTCGCTTCTTGGACGCGCTTTTAGAGCTTCCGATTCCCGAACGCCTTTCTCCTTCTCCTAATGAAAAACTAATTCCACAAAAAAAAAGTCACATGATGTTGTGGCTTGCATTTGCATTATCTCCACTAAGAGAGGACGTGGGAAATCGAAGGAACTAGTGCCTCTTTAACTTAGGGTGCAGGTAATTATTTCTTTTCTTTTTTTTCCTTTGCCTACGAATAAGAGATCCAAGACAATATTGAAGCCAAGAAATTGAATCACAACTACAAAGAGGACCAAAAACACTTGTTATGGCCTTGTCCATTGGTGGTTAGAGGAATCTCGACTAGGATTTAGGTGGTTAGAGGAATCTGGACTAGGATTCAGGTGGGGATCTCCTATCAGGAGATCTTGGTTAATGTCATGCTCTAGTGTTAAGTCTCAATGGAGGGTGGCATGGTAGAGGATCCGCACGGCGTTTCTACCTTGATTACTTGTTGGCCATACATCCATGCTGCAGTTGCCCTTGCTATATGAAAAACCAAATATATGTACAAGGGAACACTTAATCCTTGCTTCTGTTTCTTGCACTACTACACACGGATCCTATTGCGGCGTTTAAGTACCGATGTTTAGCACGCGCGGGGCGCTAATCATCGATATTGGAAGTGCGTCTCGTGAAGCATCGCTATATAGCGACTTTAAGTAAATCTCGCTATATAGCGACGATTTCTAAAGTCGCTATATAGCGACATTTATCAGAATTGTAAAAATTTGTGCAAGTGAACCAAAATAAAGGACCATGCATTGCTCTCTCATTGGCCTAAGGCGCTAGTAAAGAATTGTGCTCAAAATGATTCTTTTAGTTGGTTGGTATGGTTCTAGTGGTCACCTTTCAATAGGAGACTTGAGCTCCATAAATTTCCTCTACTTTTACTTGAACTTACCAATACTTCGTGGTTCCTTGAGTATATGGAAAGGAATCCCTTGTCTTATTTAGTTTTTCTGAACTTCTTCAGGCAAGGTCAAAACCTTGACTCCACCATTGTTGCTAACCTACACAAGGGGGAATTCCTTAATGAGTTCTTGTTTCTTCCATGGATGCTCAAAGAAATCAGCCTGCAAACTGCCTTCAGAGACTTTGAGCACATCCTCCACCATCTTTGTGTCGATGTGGACTGCACATACAATCTATCCCTCCTTCGCCTTCACTTCCCTTAGATGTCTTGAAAAGCTATCTTGAGAGATCAGTGGGTGCATTGGATGTCATGATTGCAAGAGTTAGGATTTTTTTATATAAAAAGACTTAGGATGTCTAAAATTATCTTGTAATTTTTTTTAAATTGTTATGGTTTTTATAGACAAGTGTAAATGTTATCTTAGTTTTAAAATTCAGGTAAAATCTAGCACTATTTGGAAAGAATCTCAAAATTGGATATCATGCAATATTTCTCCCTTAGTACACAATGGTGGTATTAGATTGCATGAAAAGAGAAAGATAGAGGACATTGGAGAGGTATTGGGTTTATGAAAACTACATTCTCCTTTGTGAAGAAACTATGGAAAAACCTCACAAAACTTACAAAACCTTAAAGGATCTAAGCATGGTTAGTTGACATGCTTTTTGTGCTTTAGGAAAGCACATAGCACATTACTTATAGCATAAATTATGTACCTTAATATATGCATTTTTTAAAATATCAATGTTCTTTAATGAACTTACAATATTTAAGAGTCAAAAAGCACATTTTATCATTGCAATAATTTTTTAAGGTTTGAAATAGGCATCCTATACTACTAAAAGCAATAAATATTGTCCCAGACAATGCTTTTTGTGCCACCTTCCCATGCTAAGACCCTAAACCAAAACCCCAAACTATTGAATAGAAAGTAGAGGAAGTTTTGAGACATATATAGGATGAGAATTCAACATGCTTGACATGCAAAATGGGGAGGCAAAAGGGGAACTTTAAAGCTCCCTAAGATCCAAGTTCCTTCATCCTTCTTTACAAAGCTCACTAGCAAACGGAATCGGAAAAGGGTAGGAAAGAGTGATTTTTGCGAGAGGGGGAAGGTATTTCCACATTTAGGATGGGAAGAAATCAAAAGAGTGAGGAGAAAGGTCAAAGAGCAAAAGAGATGCTAAAAGATAAGCTATTTGGTCATAGGTTTTGCAGCAAGTCCTATCGATATATGCAACAATATGCGAACTCTCAAAAGAGCAATGGAATAATGACAAATTTTAAAATATTTCATTGATACATTCATCGAAAAAGACCACCTTTCCCAAAACCAAGTATCTAGAAGCGTTGCAAATGAATGATTGAAGTAGCCTCTTGTGTAGCGATGATTGCTCTTACTTGTTATCTGTCAAAAGTGGGAAGTGCTAATAGGATGCTAATATCTATGTTGAGCATGTAGTAGTGCTTTTCATGTCAAATTTCAACTCATATCATATGCTTAAACAAAGGGTAAATAAAAGTTTGCATTGAGGTGCTTGTGCTTGAAATTATTTATAAAGAATTTGCTTCTTATTTATAAAAGTTACATGAATCAGATGACAAAGTTTAAAGCTTACATCAAAATGTGGAAAAGCATTTAAGCATTAGAAAAGCATAATGAAAATGATAACCTCGTTTCCTCACTCATCTCTCCTTTTGCATAGGCCAATCTTTTTGTGACATGGGTTAAGGCTTTTAACATATGGTTAAGAGACATTTATTGTTGTTTTGAAATCCAATTAATTTGCTCTCCCATATCTTTCATACTTAATAATTTAAGTCGAAGGATAAATCATTTGATAGTGGGCGAGAATGGGGAATTACATTAATACTTTATATCAGGGGATTTGACTACACAAGCACCCCTCATATGCCCATTGATCTCTATTACCTTACGGAGCATACTGTTGATTTTAAAAGTAGCCTTATAAATTATATTTGTTAAAATCATGTTTTGTTGTGGAGTGTAGTATTCCCCTTCATTAGTGTCTCCCCCTTTGTTAATAAAGTCATAGGTGGATGGAGGGCAACTAGTAGCAGTTATTTGATTGACCTTCTTTCAAACATCTAAAATAAGAAGCACCCTCCTTGTTGCACCTAGTATGTGCAAAATGTTGATGTAACCCCTTTTTTTTTAATATAAGAACAAGCATGATATATTATATATGTTGGGTGGTAACTAAGACCCTACCAAAATTTGGCCAAAGAAAGGAGTGCACGTGTACTCCCCAAGGCCCACACAATGATGTTATTTTAGAACTGAGGACTAAGGTCCCCATTTCACCCAGGTAGGTGGCTATTATTATCGACATATTCAAAGATTACAACACTACAAGACATAGGCCCTTTTTTGACGAAAATACCGATGTTTTTTACACTAATTTTTCTTTTTAAATGGGCACAAACGTCGTTATAAGCATCGAAAAAGAACGGTTGCTATAAAGCGTCACTATATAGCGATACTAATAAACGTCACTATATAGCGACACTGGTAAACGTCGCTATATAGCGACACTAGTAAACGTCGCTATATAGCGACAATTAACAGAACTAAAAAAAAAGCATTAGTGGGGCTAAATAGGGCCATAGCAAGCCCTGTTTTGCCCCACTAATGTGTTTTTTATTACAAAATTTCCCTTGCGAAAAGGGTGATACAAAATCGCTCAAATGAAATGATCGAGCAACAAAAGCATATACATGTCGAAGATATACAACATTATTTGTTACAAAATTACCCGTTCGAAAAGGGTGATACAAAATCGCTCAAACGAGTCGATATACAAAATGATATACATGGTGAAGTATATGCAAACTACTACTACTACTACTACTCATTCGAATTGTCATCGTCATCCTTCTCGTCCTCGTCTTGCTGGCTTGATCCTTGGTCCTCGTGAGCTGCGCCTGTGCTCCTTGACCCTTGTTAGGTGTGCCTGATCCTTGGCCCTCGTGATTGCTCGCCTCCGGTGATAGGACGCTCGAGCTTTGACCCTAAGAGTGAAACCATATTAATTGAAAATTAGATTGGAACTTAAAGAATAAAACAATTTAAAAAGTGAGATTACAAGTAGGAGCAGACTTATACCATGCAAGCAGCCACCTCTGCCCAATTGACCATTGCTCCCATTGCCTCCTGCTCAATTTGTTTCTATGTGAAACGCGTGTCGCGTCTCTGCATCTATAGGAAGACGACCCATCACAGCTTGCTGTGGATCCAGTTTATGAGAGTTAGATAAAGTGCATGTAATATGTAGTAAAACAAAATAGAACAATACATTAAATGAGAAGAAGTAGACTTACCATGGTTGCCTCGAACGCCAACCATCCGCCTGCACCAAAGTGCGAAGTACCTACAGCGTCCAGCCGTCTCCTCGCAGCCCTCCTCTGACCCTCGAACATTTTGGGATGGTCCCTATTCTGCTTCTTGAAGAACTTCCAATCAGCTTTGTCTGCCAGGCTGGGTTTAGCCATCCCCTTTGAGATGAAAGTACGCAAGGTTGATCTATGATGCTTCAAGACCAAACCCATGCGCTCTCGCATATAATTCTCATTGAACTCCCAATTTGGCGGGTTAGGGTATTTTTGTTTTAATTCATCGATGACCGCCTGCTTCTTTTGGTCATCTTGATACTGCCAATCAGTAGCAATGCCGCTCTTGAAGTGGTGGCTCATCAACCGCCTCATGGTGGCCATCATTGCTTTGCCCTTTCTATCTTCTATTATCTCTCCGACAGCCGTGATTTGATAGGAGAGGTCCTCGACTGGGTAAGGAGGACTCATGGTAGTGGCAGAGTTAGAGCGAGTGGAATCTGTGCGAGTGCTTTCGAAGCAAGGAGTAGCAGTGGGAGTAGGAGAGGGCAAGGGACCTAACTAATACTGTGTCTCGGGACCAAGTGGAGACTTGTAGGGATGTGAGTGTGCCGACTCATCTACATCTCCCGAGTCAGCACAACATAAGCGGCCCCTCCTACTCTTCCATCCCTTATGATAGGCACGTGCAGGTGATGACCCCTCGGTTGAAGGGGCACGAGGGGACGGTTGGGTAGTAGGTCTAGCCATCGATGTAGGAGAGGGAATTGCTGAGGTCCTCTAAGATAGCAGAGAAGAATCTCACTGCCTCCTCATCGGTCATCTGTGCTACAAACTTGTCGGGACTCCCGACAAAGCCATGGGCTACTAGCAAAGGAGTTCCCCGAGGGGTAGTCGCAGTGCTATGTCCGAGAGGAGTCGGGCCAGGGGTAGTCATAGGGGTAGGCCCCTGAGGTGTCGCCTGATAGGAATCAAAGTCCTCTAGAGCATAGAGATCGTGATGTCTCCTCCTGCGAGGCTGTACGTACTTGTCGGACGTGCAACGTGATCCCATGTCTAACGTAGACACAAACAGGAAAACAAAAAACAAAAAACAAACATAAGCATAGGCATAGGCATAGGCAAATACATATGCTTATGATCGAAAGAGGGGGAAGAGGGGGAGAAAGCTTATGCTGATGCTCATGCTTAATATGCTTGTGCTTATGCTTATGCATGAGCATATGAGCATAAAAGAAAAAGAGAGAAAGCTTAAGCATAGGCAAATACATATGCTTATGAAAAGAGATCGAAAGAGGGGGAAGAGGGGGAGAAAGTGAGAGGAAAAGAGGAAAATGAGACATGCTCATGAGAGAAGGAAAGGAGGAAGAGGGGAAAAAGAGATTGAAAGAAGGAAAGGAGAAGGAGACATATGCTCATGCTTATGCTTATGCTTATGCATGAGCATAAGAGAAGGAGACATATGCTTATGCTTATGCATAGGCAAATACATATGCTTATGAAAAGAGATTGAAATAGGGAAAAGAGGGGGGAAAAGAGAGAGGAAAGGAGGAAAAGAGGAGAAGGAGAAGGAGAAGGAGAAGGACACATATGCTCATGCATAAACATAAGCATAAGCATAAGAGAAGGAGACATTGTCAAAGAGAGGGATCGAGCTCTCCTAGTCATGAGACAACATCCTAATACAACACTAATATAAGGAGGATGCAACCTAAGTGCAAACATGATAAAGAGAGTGCTCATGACATGTAGCTCAAGTCAATTAGGTTCCAAGATAGATTAGCTTGGACTCATAAAGAGAATCTTGAGATAGTGCAAAGTGCTTGATTGATATTACTTCAAATGAACCTCCCTTTTATAGGTGAGGGTACTTACATCCATTTTGCTTACTCACATGTGGGATATCTCCTCCATGCCATGTGGCAGCTTGCCCTTTACTCATACCTTTGCTCTACATGTGCTCATGGCACCGCAACTCTCAACACCTCCCCTTGGTGCCATGATTCTTTGGCTACTGCAAGGTGGTCAGATGTGAGTTACAAATCCATCACCTCCCCTTAGTGCATGCATTGCTACTTAAGGTGGTAAAGTGTGGTTTACATGTCAATACCTCCCCTGGGTGCTTTCATAGCTACTCTCAAGTGGTCAAGTTTGATTTACAAAATATAGGCAAGGTTGGCAAGGTATTTGTTTCTCAATACATTCCATTGATGTCACCTTTTGGCTCATGGCTTAATGATGACTCCACATAGTTGACTTGTTGGTTCTTCAATCTACAATCTTCTTCCTTGTGTAGCTTCATGCATGATGCTTTGTTCTTCCATGTGCCTTGATGCTTTGTGTGTGGATGCCATGCTTTCTGCTATGGTCATCTCATGCACTTGTGCTTTTGGCATGCTTATGACAATGATGTGTGCATTCATGCTTTGATTTTCCATTTGTTGCAAAGGTCTTACCAATTGATTTCTTTCAATATTGGCAGTGTCTAATTGCATACAATGATTCTGATCTGACAAGCATGTAGAGCTTGAAAAGATGATCACTTTTCGTTTTTGGAGCGTGTCCAAATTCTTTCTGGATTGAAAGTTACGGCTTGTCGAATTTTTGTGAAGAAGAGGGGGCCTTGATGATGTGGCATAGGCATTCATATGCTGCTTGCAGGCATGGATGATTTTTTCAAGTTAGTTTCGTTAAGAAGCTAAACTTTTATATTGGTGCCGAAAGTTTGTATTCCTTAATAAAAATAAAATTTTGAAACATTCGCCAGGATTTGAAACTTTTATGCAATAAAATTTAAAGTTTTGCCAAGATTTATATTTTTTGCTTAAAAATTCAAAAGAAAATATATAAAAGAGTACTACATTCTACCAATACTGTGAAAATAAAAAAATGAGCATGAAAACTTTCGCCAAGATTTTATATTAATATATAAGCATAGACTCGATAAAAACATCCCTGCTTGCAGGACTGTGCTTGGTAAGGGGCCCTATGCCATGTGGTAGGAACTTAACCAAACTTCAATAACCTAACCATAGTAATTTTAATCTAGCCAGCAACTTAACGCAAGGCCATACTTAAGCAAGGTCCAAGTCAATTAAGCATGGTTAGTTCCTATCTTTCCATGTGTCTTAAGGTTACTAAACGTTAGAGAAGAAGGAAATCTCTGCTTCTCTGCATCGACGTCGGAGGCGTGGGCATGGCGACGGAGCTGCCTTGGAGCGTATGTATGCTCGCTGGTTGTGACAAGCTGTGGGAGGCCCGTAGTGAGATTTTGCGTTCGTCCGTTTGGAGAAGGAGGTCACTGCATCTCGTAGAAGGTCGCGAGATGGCTGGCCAGTAGCGTGTTGTTTGCTGGAGCAGGCCAGTGAGCCGTGCGGCTGGCTGTTTGCTTCTGTGTCATGGCTGCTCGTCCTATAGGTGGCTTGCAATTGCCCTCAGGTGCAGCGATTGCTGGTAGGCATTGCTGTGGAGCAAAGACCAGCGGGATCCATAGGAGTTGAGGCTATCGAGATGCCCATCTGTAGGAACTGCTCAGTGGTCCAATGTTGTGAGCAAGGCTAACTGCTGCAGTGCTAGTGTCGTAGGCTGTGTCGCTTGCCTTTGGAGATTCAGCTGCTTGTTGTAGTTTGTTGCATAGAGTAGTTGCCTTTTTCTTGCTTGTTGTTGTAGATTCGGCTGCTTGCTTGTCATGGCTGTGCTGGAGCTTGCTTGTGCTTTGCTTGTTGCATAGGTCATTCGGCTTGTTTTGCTTTGGCTTGCATATGCTGCTTGTCGCGACTGTAGAAGAGTTGCTGTAGCTTGCTTGCTTTGTAGAGTAGCTACTATGGCGATGGCGGCTCAATTGTGGCAATTCCTAAGGCCGGCTTATGTCCCCTTTGGAAACGAGATTAGACAATAGCCATAAGGACCTGAAGCAAAATCTTGAAGACTCTTTCCTAAACTAGAATAGAACTCTCAAGAAAATTGAAGCTTATTCTTTCAAGAATGAACATCAACACGAAAAAATCTACATCTAATATAGGAGAGCTAGGACCTAAGCTCTGATACCATGTCAAAGAGAGGGATCGAGCTCTCCTAGTCATGAGACAACATTCTAATACAACACTAATCTAAGGAGGATGCAACCTAAGTGCAAACATGATGAAGAGAGTGCTCATGACATGTACCTCAAGTCAATTAGGTTCCAAGATAGATTAGCTTGGACTCATAAAGAGAATCTTGAGATAGTGCAAAGTGCTTGATTGATATTACTTCAAATGAACCTCCCTTTTATAGCTGAGGGTACTTACATCCATTTTGCTTACTCACATGTGGGATATCTCCTCCATGCCATGTGGCAACTTGCCCTTTACTCATACCTTTGCTCTACATGTGCTCATGGCACCACAACTCTCAACAGACGTATGCTCATGCTTATGCTTATGCTTATGCATGAGCATAAGAGAAGGAGACATATGCTTATGCTTATGCATAGGCAAATACATATGCTTATGAAAAGAGATTGAAAGAGGGAAAAGAGGGGGGAAAGAGAGAGGAAAGGAGGAAAAGAGAAGAAGGAGAAGGAGAAGGAGAAATATGCTCATGCTTATGCATGAGCATATAAGCATAAAAGAAAAAGAGAGAAAGCTTAAGCATGAAAGAAAAAGAGAGAAAAAGAGATTGAAAGAGGGGAAAGAGGGGGGGAAAGAGAGAGGAAAAGAGATTGAAAGAGGGGAAAAGAGCATAAACATAAGAAGGAGAAGGAGACATATGCTCATGCATAAGCATAAGCATAAGAGAAGGAGACATATGCTCATGCTTATGCTTATGCTTATGCATGAGCATAAGAGAAGGAGACATATGCTTATGCTTATGCATAGGCAAATACATATGCTTATGAAAAGAGATTGAAAGAGGAAAAAGAGGGGGGGAAAGAGAGAGGACAGGAGGAAAAGAGATTGAAAGAGGGAGACATATGCTCATGCTTATGCTTATGCTTATGCTCATGCATGAGCATAAGAGAAGGAGACATATGCTTATGGTTATGCTTATGCATAGGCAAATACATATGCTTATGAAAAGAGATGGAAAGAGGGAAAAGAGGGGGGAAAGAGAGAGGAAAGAAGGAAAAGAGGAGAAGGAGAAGGAGAAGGAGAAGGAGACATATGCATGAGCATATAAGCATAAAAGAGAAAGAGAGAGAGCTTAAGCATAAAAGAAATAGAGAGAAAAAGGATGTTAGAGTTTGAGGTCAAAATGCGAGAGTTGCAATCAACACAGTTGTACGGGGGTGCTAGGATGTCTAAACTACGTGCTTGTCTCTCAATCTTGAATCTGTAAGTAAAGTATGGGTGGTCAGATACAAGTGTCTCGGCCTTAATGAGATTAGCTCTTGCATTAATTTGACTCATTATTTGGATATTGTTTGTTTTGAGAATCATCATGTATGGATTAGTGTACCAAATCATCATTATTCCTCCATTATTCGAAGCCTATGTATGTTTGAATTGTGATAGGTTGCTCCAGAAGATGTTGGCTACACCAAATACCATGCCCGCATCAAGAGATGAAGTGAAGAAGATGCTAACAACGGTGGGTATGGATTAGGATACCATCCATGCTTGCCGTAATGACTGTATTCTCTTTCGTCGTGAGCATTGAGATTTGGCTAGTTGTCCGAAATGTGGAGAACAATGATATAGAGATGACTTGCAGGGTGAGCAGATACCGGTAAAGGTCTTGAGACACTTTCCCATCATTATAAGAATACAGCACATGTTCTGATGCAAATCCATAGCCGAGTTGATGACATGGCATGCATCTCATCGGTCCACTGATGACACATTGAGGATTCCCGCAGATTGTGCAGCTTGGAAGCACATAGACAATCAGTGGCTAGACTTTGCGAGGGAGCCATGCAACTTACATCTTGGGCTTGCCATGGACAATGTGAATCCTTTCGGGTTACGCTCGACATCTTGGTCGACATGGCCCATAGTCGTGGTGAATTACAATATCCCACCATGGCTAACAATAAAAAAGGGACACCTCATGCTTGCACTACTTGTGCTAGGAAAGTACAAGGCAAAAAATATGGGCGTGTACATGGCACCTTTGATAGAGGAGTTACAGATATTATGGAGAGGAGTGCGGGTCTTTGATATTTCCAGAGCTCCTAGACATACTAATGATATTTTGGTCAGGGGTATCTTAATGTGAACCATGCATGACTACCCAGGATATGGAGAGTGCACATGCACGTGGTTGTGTCTCTACATGTATAATATAGGATTATGCTTTTATGACTCGCTTTCACACGCATGTCTTATACTAACACATTCATGCATGCGTGTAGGACTTGTTACAAGTGGGTACCATGCTTGTCCTGTTTGTGGACCGGGTTTGAAATCACTTGCACGATACTCCAAACATATGAGGAAAAATGTTTATGAAGGTCATGCTCGATACCCTCTGCTGGACCATCTTGCACGTGGAGGTCAGCTTGATCCACCACCATCATATTTGAAGGTAAGTGACTGGATTCAGGCTTGGAGGGCGAATGGAGAGGAACCTCCTCTTGTTATGAAGAGGCTATCGATCTTTCACAAGCTTCCTTATTGGGGTCAGTTACAAATCAATCATCTCTTGGATTCCATGCATATCTTCAAGAATGTGGGGGCTACTATTTGGGCACACTTGGTTGGTTCCAAAGACTCGAGAGGAGTGCGAGAAGACTTGCGTGCTATGAATAGGATGTCTCATTTGTGGCCCCAAGTGCATGCTTCGGGAAAAGTTGTCCTCCCGAAAGCAACGTGGATCCTCTCTACGAGGGAGGAGACAGTGGTCAAGGGTGGACATTGCCTCTTTTCAAACACCGACAGGGTATATGCGTTGCTTGAAAGGAGCATTTTCAAAGGACAATAAGCTTAGTAGGCTCAAGTCCCATGATTGGCACAAGGTCTTACAAGTATTCTAAGCTGTAGAATTAGTGTACCGATAATCGTGATGCGTTAGCATAATTATGATTATGTTATATTGTTGACATGACTTCTTTGTTGCTTTGATAGTTCATCCTTCCAATTACAATAAAAGGGTGCTTACAAGAAGATGTTAGAAATGCCTTATTCAAGATCAGTGGTATTGTGAGGTATGCTCACTATCAAATCGCATTGATTGCATTTTCTTCAATTTAAGCTGAATAATCTGTAGACTGATTATGAAAATATCTTACATGGGCATGTGAAATAGGTGGATATCTCAAAAAGAGATCTCCATATTGAGCATCGAGAAGGCTAGGGTGGAATCCATCGAAGCCGTATGCTTGCTTGAGAAGCACTTTCCCTCGAGCATTATGACAACTCAAGTCCACTTGCTTGTGCACATAGTTGATAAGGTGGCTATTGCAGGTACCGTTCATAGTTGGTGGATGTTTTTTCTCGAGCGGTTTATGAAAACTTTGAAGGGATTTGTAAGACAAAGAGCAAGACCAAAAGCAAGCATGGCAGAGGGATGGCTTGTGCAAGAGTCATTAGTATGTATCACGGAGTTTCTTGCATCCACAGATCCCGATATGCCGCAAGCTTGGCATAACAAGGATGATGATCGCATCGTTGGCGAGGTTCCCCAAGGAAAAGGGATTGAAAGAAAGATGAGCGAAGAGCAAATGGAGAAATTCAATAAGTTTTATATCCTCAATAGCAAGGAGATGCAAAAGTGGATTGAGAGATATGAAGTGGCCAAAGCAGAAAGAATAAATGCAAGGATGAGATTCAGAGTAATGTACAGGCGATCGCAACCATATCCATGGGATCTGGCTCTTCTCCCCACTCACATGTCACTTGATTGGCTACAACTGGCTCTACGTAAAGCTGAACTCGATGGAGAGACAATAAACGAGTAGCGCGAGTGAGAGTTATCATTTGGATGTATGGTGCATGTAAGTTTCTTACCTCTTGACATAATTAAGTAATTATTTGTGGCAATATACGCTATAAAATAGATGCATCTTCATTGTTTTAATGATGCTCTTTTACGGTACAAAAAGTACAGTGCATTATGGTCATATGGATGACATTTTTATGTGGAACGCATCGATTCAAAGAGAGTCACGTATGATTGTGGAGTCATGGCTAACTTCACACAAGATAGCCGAGCAAGTGCTTCGGATACCAATCTTCTCTCCTCACAGTTGGATTATTGTGGAACCATACATAAAATCTATGAAGTTGATTTTAGACGATTTAGTATTTTCATTCTTGATGTAAAATGGTTTAGAACTATTTACAACGGTCCCCATACGACAGTGAGAAAAGATAGTAGCGGTTTCCTTGCAATAGACTCCACCAAACATTGGACCGATGAAAGTGATACTTTTCTTCTTCTCGAGCACTATGAGCAGGTGCATACTAATGATTTAATTAATCGAAGCTTTTGTTTTTAAAGATCCATTAATACATGTACTTAAGCATAATTTCATATATATAATTGATGACATTTGGCACCCATCTTCAATATAGGTGGTTTTTCATCCGGATTGTTTTGATCCAAGATGGTGGTACGTGATCCAAGTTGCACCACGAAGTAAGAAAATTTTTGAAGATAGAGATGTGGATATGGAGATGCCACTACCAATGCCGGATCCAATTGATCCAGATGAATTTAGCGAAGAAGATGAAGATCACAATATGAGCCAAGAGAAAGATGTGCATAATGACATCGCACGGGAGGAAGATGGAGATCACGATATTGAGGAAGAAGACAACGATCATCAAGAATCACCACACTTTATTGAAGAAGATGATCAAGTACTTTTAGGTGAACATACGATGCTAGAGTACGATGATGATATAGCAGATCAACTCGGTGTAGAGTTAGAGATAGACTTGTTTGGCACGTTAGACTTGGCTCAAGATGAAACCGTTGATGTAAATGCTCTTCATTTTTTTCATCTCAAACTTGGACATGAATATATAAGCTTCAAAGGCTTGATGTACATGCTCTCATACTTTTATTCTCTCAAAAGATCAAACATGTATGAAAATTTAAAAAAAATTGCCATTGGAGAAAACTAACTTTTAAGGTCGATATGAGAAAAAAAACTCTCTGTAAAACGTCGCTATAAAAAAGTATCTCAGTGTCGCTATGTAGCACTGCCATTCCCCACTAGTGGTAGTCTAGAAGAATGCACACATGATTTTAGGATTCTTAATGCCATCTCTTAGGGCCAGCATGAGTTTGGCATCACTGCCATTCTCCACTAGTGGTAATCTAGACAAACTAAACCTATAGATTGACATTCCACTAATTTTATTGGCTGCAGTAGGATAATGGCAAAAGTGCCAATGCACATGTGGGTTTAGGATTCCTTGTGCATGTTTCTAGGTCATGGTATGAGATTGGCACCACTGCCATTCTCCACCGGTGGCATTCTCCACAGAGATTGACACAAATCCATATGATCTCTACACAGCGGAGATAGTGATCACTACATAGAAGAATGCACGTGTGAGTTTAGGCTTCTCAATGAAATTTCTTAGGCCTAACAAGAGATTGGCACCACTGCCATTCTCCACTTGTACAAATGTTTACCCTACTATTCTAGGAGGGGTATTCCAGTTATCATAGGAGAGTGGTGTCCGATTCCATTCCACATGTGAGTTTGATGATCTTTATAGGGGTTCTGGGGCAATGCCCCCAAAGCCAAAAATACATGGAAATTGGTGAATGAGTTGCTTATGATTTGTGTGGTCAAAATTGTAAGATAAGGGTGTGGCTCACATAGCAGGAAAGAAGTGGACATACTGCTTGTATCTTGTATCTTCGCACTTGTTGTATAAGAAAGGCGTAGGACTGGTTATTTCTCCATGGACATTGCCCACACTAGGTGAATGACTCATATCAGTGTATTTTTGTCTCTTCCATTCTATGCGCTTTCTGTATTATGTATCTTACACATTCCACTTCTCGCATTGTTGCTCCGTTATCGCATTGCTCCTAAAAACTAGTATCAGAGCATTTGTTTGAGCAACATCTGTTGACTCATTAGAAAGGAAATTCCCGATTCAAGTGGGAGCAAAATGATAAGTTCAATGGCAAGAACTACCACATTGGAAGATGCAGATTGAGGATTTTTTGTACCAAAAGGACCTTTTCTTGCCATTAGATGGGATCACAAAGAAGCCTGCAAGTATGTTAGCCAAAGACTGGGAGGTTCTTGACAAAAAGGTGCTAGGAACAATATGATTGTGTTTGGGAGCGTCAGTGGCTTTCAATGTTCTTGAACAAAAGACAACAAAGGAATTGATGAGCACATTGATACATTGTATGAAAAAACATAAGCTTCTAAGTTAACAAGATGTTTCTTATGAAGCGTCTAGTTAATCTGAAGATGTTAGAAGGTGGTTATATAGATAATCATTTGAATCAGTTCAATACGAATACAAGCCAACTAAGGTTTGTAGGAGTAAATTTTGAGGATGAGGTTCAATCTCTCTTGAATTTGTGCTCATTTCTAGAAAGCTGGGATAGCTTGGTCCTGGCTGTGAGTAACTTGTTGAGATATGGTGCCATGAGCACATAGATTAAAGGCTAAGGTATGGTATAGGAAAGAATTAAAGTTACCACCCAAGGATGTGGACTACATAATGTGGAGGTGTGGATCAAGGATATCCACAAGGAGAAATGTGGATCAGAGGATCCCACAAGTGTTGACTATTCTAAGGGCACTCTCTATGTAAGAGGCCTATCATGTATTGTTGGATAGAAGAGAAATGCACATTCACTCAAGATTATGTTTATGAGTCTAAGCTAATCTATCTTGGAACCTAATTGACTTGAGGTACATGTCATGAGCACTCTCTTCATCATGTTTCCATAAAAGTTCCATCCACCTTAGAGTGCTCCATAGATCCTCAGGCACACATGTTTTCTCATGGTATGAGAGCTTAGGTCTAGTATCCTAGATTAGTTATATGCACACCTTAGGAACTCGTGAGTTTTCCTAGGTTATTTTTAGTTTTAGAGTGAGAGATTTTTGTTTTCTTCGTGATTGAGAGATTTGTGAGGAGTTCTTCTTCTTCTTAGGGAGAGAGACATTTTTGTACTATACTTCTCGAAAGAGGGGGGATTCATCGCCTAAAAGCGTATCTACACAAAGCTTGCAAACTTTGACAACTTCAACAAAGCAAGGAGTGCGGAACAAAACACAAGTTGAGTGACTTCATCAGTGCCAATCTGTATCAAGTGACAAGCGAGATCTACATACGCAGCCCTCAAGGCACAGCCTACTATTCTTGGCCTATTTACATGCTTCAACGTGTAGCGACTGCGTATCTAGCAGACTACTACGTCTCAAGCAAGCAAATAAGAAAGGCACACACGACTCGACCGACACCAATGCAATTAAGCCGCACCCTAAGACCTAGCAAGTTGGTAGTATAGCACATTAGCAGACTACAAGCAGTAGTGTGACTAGCAAAGCACCTACGCGCGAGCAACCACTAAAACACTAGGAGCCAACCAAGTGAGCAGCGAGCTTAGCAGCAAAACCTGTCAGCTGACTAAGATGAACAATGGCTCTTCGCTCCTGCGATGCCATCAACACCCGTGAGTAGCAACGACGAACGGCTTCCATGCACAACAAAAGCTTCACCAACAGCGAGCTCTACCATAGTGCCACAGTCCAACGCTCATGCAACGGGCTGCCCTCAGGTGTCCGCACAGGCTGTGCATCCTCCATTCTGAGCCTCTAGTCTGCTCATCAACAGTTATCGGAACAAGAACCTCCAGCAAGCTTCTGACTCATAGCTCGCGTCTCTTTGACGGCTGCCCACGCTCCATAGACAAACTGCGGCTCTACAACAGACATCAGCGCTAGCAAACACAACGAGCACTCAGGCGGTCGACCAACGAACAGTGCCAAAGCTTAGGCTCCAAACAAGCCTCCGCCAATGAACTCTTGGCTTCAATCGGGAACCTCCAATTGGCTTCTCCATCACTGGCGAGCAGCACTCCAATAGCTCAGCCTGTTTGCGTCGCCTCTTCACGTCTTTCTAAGGTTAGAACTTAGAAAATTGACACGTGGCAGATAATCCACTTAAGCTTAGGTCAAGATTGACCTTGGGTTAGCTCTATGGTTACATCAAAGATGACCATGGTTAAACTTGCTACCTTGGGTTAACTAAACTGGGTTAAAAGGTCACCACACTACCACCTAAGCACTCAGTACCTTGCTAAGCACTGGTTTGTAAGCAGCATGTGGCTCTCTGTGCCACCTCATCATGCCCACTCTTTCTTCACAAAAACTTCGACAAGGCATAACTTGCAATCCTGGAGGATTCCGATCGCTTACTTGTTTTTTATGAAACTTATATCAAAGCGAAGCCCATTTCAAGACAATGTGTTTGAATATTTTATATCATGTCTCTCCTGAAAGTTATGGGTCTCTGTGTTTTATGATAGTTTGGAGAGTGTTTTGAGCTAAGTGTAAAGGTGTCTATGAAGGAGGTGCAATGTTTCCTCGAAACCTACCCATCCAACCCAATCAGTCCCTTCAAACTTCTCGATATATATCCGTTCATGTCATGTTGAGACGCAAGATCTTCTTTCAACAACGTATCGCTCTTCTCTTTGGCGCAGACTGGCTTGTTGAGATTATGGCCTCCGCTGATCCTTTCCTTCTCCCTATGCTTGAGTACAACATCACTTGGGATGTTACCATCTTCATTCTCATCTACGGGAGGAAAGTATGGTGTGGTGGCCTCTGCTGATCCTTTCCTTCTCCTCATGCTAGAGTACAATAGCACTTGGGATATTATTATCTTCATTCTTATCTAAGGGAGGAAAGTATGGTGTGGTCTCTTGGCATGAAAGCTTTGTGTATTTCACATTTCCCAATGATGAAGATATCTGTCACTCAATTTGAAAGTAGTAGGAAGCAAAGAGGTGCATGAAGTTTATTACCCCCAACTTCATGTCACATCTTTTTGTGGAGACGCCAGGGTATGTTTGGTATTGGATTCATTACACCGTACTAAACACTCTTAGGTGTAATGGATTACATGTTGTGTCTAGTATAGGCATGTTCTTTTTGATGTGATAAAGAGGATGCTTAGAAGAACTCCGTTAGAAGAGATTGCAACCCGTTTAAGAGAACTAGAAGATTGTGAAGGTGATGCTCAAGCTATTTGAACGGTCATCATGATCATATCCTTTATATTTGCACTCTTTAATATGTTGATGAATCGGCAATGCCGTCAAGCACAATGATAGATTGGGGATTGATTCATGCACTTGCGTTTTGGTGTGAAGAAGAGTTGAGTCTTTGGGTCGTTTTTGACTATAACAATGGAGTGGTGATTCTCAATGCTTTTAACCTGTTTTTCTATGAAAATGATGAAGAGTACAATATCTTGAAGATGTTATGTGCACTTCCAATTGTGAGAAGAGTGATTATTGAATGCATGTATACACAATGCTTTCACGGTGTTGGATGGTAACTTATTTTTGAAGATTTGGTTGAGGATCACATTGTGGAGGGTTTTTAACAAGTGGTGTTACCTAGAAAAGGAATCAGGACAAGAGGCTAGACACTAAGCATGGCAACACTCAAGGGCCATAGAGGTTAGGAGAACATGAGGGCGAAACATTATCATGGGTGGGGAAAAGGGATTAGAAGAGGAGGGAATGAAGAGGGAGACTATGGCACAAGGGGAAAGAGAGAGGGGAAAGAGAAGCATGTACATGATAGGAGGAGGAATGTAAAGATGGAGACATCAAGGGAAGAGGGCCATGCTTTATTTGAAAGGAAGGGAAGGGGGAAATCAAAGTACTAGCTAGGTGGCTTTACAAGAATGAGCGTGTCGCATCAAGGAATAGCCCCCTCCTTTTATAGCCAACAGAGGGGGTCTCTCCCAATAAATGCATCCTCCCACATACATGGTGTGTGTGGAAAATTCTCCCATGTGGGCTAGGTGGTTATGCACTCTCAATTGTGTGCGACAACCCTTTGCCTCATTTTTCCACATAAATCAAGCCCCATATCTCAAGTCTATGATACTCCCTTGGTTTCTTCCCAATTTTATAATACATTCAAACCTCTAGGAGGACAAGTGGAGGGTTGGCACAAGGAATCTTGCCACCTTATCCTATTTTTCCCATTATTTAACTTGCAACCTTGGACTATATATACCCCCCCCACATGGGCCTATCTTACATGAAGGGAATAATTCAATATAATATCCATCTCCACCTATTTTATATTACTTCTCTCATGGACTTTAGGCCATATCTCACTAAATGCAGGCAGGGGACCGCCTAGGTGGAGGGGTGGCACATGGAGGAACCATGCCACCTTACATTTTATAATATTACTACCATGGATTATGTACAACACACCTTATGGGTCCTCTTACATGGAAGGGTGGCACATGGTCATGCCCTGCCACCTCAACCCTGGGCCTATGCACACCATATTTTATTATACTATTGCCACACATACAAACACATACACATATTTATGCCTTTTTCCTTAGACAAATTTATCGATAACAGTTCCCCCCCCCCAGGCAGGGAATGCACACCATTTCCATGCCTGGGTCCATCACACACAAAGAAGGGCTTGAGGTAACGCTTGTTGATCACCTTCTTGCCATATGGCTCATGTAGCTCCCGAACTTGTACAGACCCATTGCTACATTCCTTGATGACTTTGTATGGACCGACGGTCCACAATGGAAGGAACTTCTTATCCATTTGGTGGTCCAATCTATTATCAAAGCATAGCACAACATCCCCCTCAACAAAGTGTCTTTCCCATTCCTTGCGAATCTTAGCATCCAAGCAGGCCTTTTGTCGATTCTTTTGAATCTCTGTTTGATATAAGGCAAGGCGTCGGGTTTCATCTAGCTTCTCAAGTTGCACCACCAACCGGGCCTCTACATGTTCATCTTCTATCATCCTCTGTTCTTGTGCCAATCTCAAAGCCGGAATCTCTATCTCTAGTGGTAAAATGGCCTCAGTACTGTACACCAACTCAAAAGGAGTGTGATCTGTAGACATTTTATGAGTGATGTTGTAAGCCCATACGGCTTCTGTGACCTTCTGATCCCACTGGGTCCTATTCCTTGTAGCCATTTTTCCCATGGTTTTACAAAGGAGGCCATTGGTCTGCTCTGTTTGACCCATGGATGCTGGATAATAGATGCTAGAAGTGTGATGATCAATACCCATGCGATCCATGAGTAACTCCACTACTTCATTTAAGAATGGACTCCCATTGTCAGATACTATTTCCATGGGTGTCCCAAACCTTGTGCAGATACGTTCAAATATGAAATTTGAAACTGCCTTACCATTTGCTGTGGGGAGGGCGATAGCTTCAGCCCACTTAGTGACATACTGAGTGGCTACCAAAAGATACTTCTTTTTGCAGGCAGTCATGGGCAGGGGCCCAACAGGCAGGCAGGCAAGGTTGGAGGAGAGGGGAGGAGGAGTTGCAAGGTTAGGACATGCTTATGGACCATAGCACAGAACATGGCATCCACACATAAAGCATTAAGGCACATGGAAGAACAAAGCGTCATGTGTCAAGATACATCAAGTAAAGAAGCGAACACCATCGTCATCAAGAATTGAGAAGAAAAAACCTTGCCACCTTCAGTCCATATGTTTGTAAATCAAGCATGACCACCTGAGAGTAGCTATGAAAGCACCCAGGGAGGTATTGACATGTAAAAGCCACACTTGACCACCTTATGTAGCAAGGTATGCACTAAGGGGAGGTGATGGAATGTAAACTCACATCTGACCACCTTATGGTATCCAATGGATCATGGCACCAAGCGGAGGTGTTGAGATATGGTGCCATGAGCACATGAATTAGAGGCTAAGGTATGGTATAGGAAAGAATCAAAGTAGCCACCCTAGGATGTGGACTACATGTTGTGGAGATGTGGATCAAGGATATCCACAAGGAGAGATGTGGATCAGAGGATCCCACATGTGTTGACTAAAGGAGCACTCTCTATATTAGAGGCCTATCATGTATTGTTGAGTAGAGAAATGCACACTCACTCAAGATTCTATTTATGAGTCCAAGCTAATCTATCTTGGAACCTAATTGACTTGAGGTACATGTCATGAGCATTCTCATCATCATGTTTCCACATAGGTTCCATCCACCTTAGAGTGCTCCATAGATCCCGAGGCACGCATGTTTTCTCACTACTCTCATCCATGATAGAATTATTCCACATAACTTACTGCATATCAACCTCATCTTGCAAAATGGGAGAGACCCTCCATACCAAAGAATTGGCATGGTTCACAAGTTTTGCAATGCATAGTGACATCCTTGAACAAGGTCGGCCAATAGTACCCAACATGTAAAATCTTCTTAGCTGTGTAGTCACTGGCATAGTGGCCTCCACAAAATCCATCATGATAATGCTTCAATACCTTAGGGACTTCATCTGCATCAATGGCCCGTCTTAGTACCCCATCCATGCCTTGACGGTACAACACCCCATCAAAGAGGGTGTAGCGCCTACTATCTCTACGGATCTTCTTTCTCTCATAGTTAGTACTTTCTGAAGGAAAGGAGAAAGCAGTCAGAAACCTGTAGATTCCACCATACCATGGATCCCCAACTTCTATGGCTGCTACAAGGGTTACATCGAGGCACTCCGCTAAATCAATCAAAGCATTCTTCAAGTTGGAACAACCCCCTTTTATAATTTTGAAAGAAAAATCATATTCTTGTAAAACTACCAACCATTTGGCCAACCGGCCCATGGGATTTGGTGATTGAAGAACCTACTTTGCAAGACCATTGCTACAAATTATAATGAAGGACTTTCCAGCAACATAATGCTTAAATTTCTCAATGCAGAACAACAAACACAAATCATGCTTGTCAGCCTCAGAGTATCGTCGTTCAGTTTCGAGCAATTGTCGAGAAGCAAATTGAACAAGATACATGAACCGATCCTCCCCTTGCTAGAGAAGAATACCCGCCAGTGTGTGCTCACCAAACCCAGGATTGATATAGAAAGTCTTTGACCAATCAGGATTGCATAGAATGGGTTCTAAAGCCAGAGCACTCTTGATTTGTACAAACCCATGATCACAATCCTCATCCCAAGAGAAATCAACTCCATCTTTTAATAGCATAGTCATGGGTCGCATCAAAGCAGCATATTGATCAATGAAGCAGCGATAGTATCCTGCTAGATTGACAAATGAGCGTACCTGACATTTAGTTATTGGTGGGGAGAGCTTGAGGATAGCTTCTACCTTCTCGGGGTCAGGCTTGACGCCCTCAGATGAGACAATATGTCCTAGTAACCTCCCTTGAGTGGCTCCAATGGTGCATTTATCAGGGTTGAGGCTGCCATTCGCATCATTGACCCTTTGGAAGGCCAACCTAACCTTCATGACATGCTCCTTACATGCCGAGAATATACAAAAATCATCTAAAAACACCTCTAAGAAAACCCCCAAATAAAGAGCAAACACCATCTGCATAAATCTTTGAAAGGTAGCAGGAGCATTGGTGAGGCCGAATGGCATTACTTTGAATGCAAATGTCCCCCAAGGTGTGGCAAATGTGGTTTTAAGCACATCTTCTTCGGCAATTCTGATTTGATAAAACCTGGAGTAACCATCACAGAAAGTATACATCTCATGACCACTTATCTTCTCAAGAGTGAGGTCTTGAAAGGGAAGAGGATGGTGGTCCCTCTTGGTGGCTACATTGAGTTTCTTATAGTCGATGCAGACCCGCCACTTGTTTTTCTTTGGGGTGACTACTAGTGGTGAAACCCATTTAGTATTGTGAACCAGAACAATAAACCTAGCTTCTAGAAGTTTCTACAACTCTGAGCACAAAGGATCAGTCTGTAGGGGCCCTAATCTCCGATACTTCTGAGCCACAGGCTTCACATCAGGATTCAGCTCCATCTTTGCTCTATGGCAATTAGATGGCAAAGGTGGCGGTAGCTAGTTGTGAAGAGGTCAGGGAAATCTTTGAACATTTCTAGGAACTCGTCTTTCTCACTTGGAGTGAGGTCTGGGGAAAGCATAGATTCAAGCTGTTGAGGACTAGCTATTACCTTTTCTGTAGGTGGCGGGGTCGGAGACACCCCGATCATGTAAACTTCCTCCTCTGAAATCTCCTCCCCCCCATCTGATCCTTCCATTGATTCAGACACCGAGGATGAGAGAGTATCACCGCCTTGCTCCTCTTCTTCTTCTGGTTCCATGGCACCTGGTTGCACCAAGATCTTCTCCTTAGAAGCACCAAAAGACATGTGTCCTGTCTCCCAATAGCTGACTAATCACTCTTTCTCAACCATGGTCTCTCGAGTATGGCTGGGTAACTCCTGCCTGTATCTTCGATGTCCACTACATAGAAATTAACGGTGGTGGTCAACCCATTGACAGTGATGGGCAAATCCTCAATAACTCCCAGGGTGGTGAGTCGTCGACCATCTTTTACCTTGATTCGAGTGTAGGAATGCCTTGTGCATTTCAAATTCAATTTCTTCATGATTCGGGGCACCATGATATTACATGCAACTCCCCCATCAACACACACACTTTTGACATGGAAATTATCTATGATGACATCCATTGTATGTGGGTGCCGATCAATTTCTTCAGATATAGAAGAGACCTCTTGTACCTTTCCCTTTTTCTTGCTCCTCCCTGTTGAGAGCCCTTATTGCAGCTCACATCTCACCTTAGGTCTTAATGCTATTAGTTGAGGGAGCGAGATGCTCAAAGACCGATGAGCAAGGTCCTGAACAACCGAATAGTCCTCTTGCCCCGAGCCGATGGGAAAATCCGAGGGCGACCACTTACTCCTATGAGATCTTTTAGTCTTCTCTGTTGGTGGGTCTGCCATCTCAGCATCTGAGGGCTCTGAGAAGGACACCTTCTTCCTGGGGCGGCCCGTGGAGAGGGGTCCGAGGTGGTATGACTTCTTTTCCCGAGGTCAAGGATCTCTACGTCAGAATCCTCAGTGTGCCTGATTCACTTAGAAGATTCACCCTTGGAATATTGGGACATTCTGTGCGATAATGACCCTTCTGGTGGCACTCGTAGCACACAATATTGGCGCGTTCTCTTGGAGGGCGATTGGATTGATTTCTGATGCCCACCATCTCAAGCCGAAGATCATTCAAGGCCTTTGCTAGGTCATTGACTCTAGGTTCTTTAGTAGGAGGGGCCAGGGGAGTAGGAAGGAGGGGGGCTCGTGGGTGAGCTGGGGAAATCTTCCAAGCAGAGGTTGAGGATATACTCCTTGTTGAGGGTAAGCATCTAAGGGAGGACTATACATTGGAGGTGGAGGCGGGGGATACATCCTCGATGAGGGGTGGGGGTATGCCCTTGAGTTAGACCCCCCAGGTTGTTGTTGCAAGAATTGAGGGGGTTGCGGAGGGACAATCGTCTTCTTTGAAGCGGGGTCAGACTGAACTTTATCAAACTTTTGAGCAATCTCATGTGCTAGCACCATAGTTTCTGGATTCTCCCATTTAAGCTTGAGGCAGAATTTGTCACTTGCTCCTGCTACAAGGTAACCCAGCACATGCTGAGTCATTTTAGCTCGAAATCCGGCATTGTCCTCCTGTGTGGTAATTAAATGGTCTAGGAGCATGGCCACTCGATCCACATATCAACACATAGTCTCACCTTCTGACTGCTTCAAGTTTGCCACGTGCATGTACACATTCTCCGACTCCTCTTCTTTGCCGAAATACTCAATCATCGCTATTGTTAACCTTGGCCAGCTTTGGCAAACGTCGTCGGCCTGCTTCTCATACCATACTTGAGCCAAACCCTCTAGAAATGTGGGAAGAACCAACAGCCATCTATCTTCAATAAGAAAGTTGAGAGAAACACAACGGCGCTTGAAGGCCACAAAATACTCATTTGGATTTTCTTCAACACTTCCACAGAACACGGGAATGTCAGCCATGCTTGGAAAATGGAAAAGAGAGAGATGAAATGAGGCTTATCTATGGGCAAACAATGGAAAGAGGTAGCTTGAATTGAAAATCAGGTGAAAAAACATCCACAAAGCACACATAGGCAGGGTACGGTGTGACTAGTGTATTGTGAAATACTACACGGGAAGAATCTTCAGCATAGAATAGCTCACAGACAATCTTAAAAGGACCAACCCTCATGATATCGCATCCCTTTACAAGCGAGGGTTAGAGACATGGCGCTGCATGAGGTTGTTCATCAAGGAACAAGAATGCCATGACAAATGTCAATAGTTGGAGAACTTGCACATCACCTTCAGCTTCTTCCACTTCTTGTAATCGCCATGCTATTTCTTCAAGGGGTGTGCGGTCTGGTATCCTTCTTTTGCGTAATATCCTTGAGGACCTTTCTGATGATCTTCCGAAGTTGGTAAACTCGTATCAAAATGCCCAACACTTAGTTTCATGATGACCACAACCTTTGCATTCCTTACAAATGATCACCCTCCTTCGTGGCTTGCGGCTTTGTTGGGGTGGTGCTTCCACTCGCATCATGCGTGATTGAAGTACAAGCTTTACGTGCCAAGCAATCAGCAACTATATTTTGAGCTCGAGGGATATGCTAAATTTTTACCTCTTCAAATTGTTGGCACAGTTCCAATGCTTGTTGATGTCATGGAACCAAGCCTTCACTCCGCACCTTCCACCTTCCACTAACTTGTTCACACACAAGTTGAGAATCTCCTTGCACCTCAAGTTGCTTGATGTGATGCTCTTGTGCCTTTTGTAGCCCAAAAATGATTGCCGAGTACTCAACTTGGTTGCAAGTACTCGCAGGTGCAGACTTGCTATAACAATACACCTCACCCCCTGGTGAAGTGAGCTTCATACCCACACCAGTAGCCTTGGTCGAAGGTTTGTATGCTCCATCAAATTGGAGGAGCCAAGATGTCATCACACCAAGACTAAAATCTAGACATCCCAAGTTTCTCGGTAGTCCAAGATAGGTAGAAGGAGAGGGTGGGGAGAATTCAATACTTGAGCAAGATGTTCAGCACCAAATAAACTTGCAATCCTTTGTTGATAGTTTATCTTTAGACCAAAAAGAATTACAACTTGAAGCTCAAATGAGGCACAAAAGGTTGATTAGGTACAAAGGGATTCCTTGGTCGAAACATTACCAACGATAGGCGAGCCCTAGAAACCTTTGTTATGAGATCGAGAAGAAATCATTCAAGACGAGCTTATCCATAGGAATTAATAAGCAGATGCGCCAAATCTCCCCCCAAGCTTGGGGAGCATCCCACCCTTCAAAGAATGTCACCCTTTTAATTACCTCCGATGTAGCAAGTAGCTCGATCACCGCACAATGAGTAGAATTGAAATCAAAGTCCTCCTAGTGTATCACTAATTCTTCACCTTGAATCATCCACAGTATATCATCCCACCCGTCGTCTCCTTGAACAATGCATTGTACAATGAGTTGTTGAAGATCGACATGAACTAGTGGGATTTTTTCTAGAATTGAATTAAAAAACCCCTCTTATTATTGTAATCCTGCTAAAATTTTCCAAAAGGTGAATTAAAATACCCCTCCTTTGAATGCACATGGTACACTAAATTTTTTGAGGTGAATCCCTTGAGATCACACTCTGGTATGTACATTGGTTGTATAGTCATTTAAATATTTGTATGGGGGTTGCCACATGGTTGTAGTCATCTAGAGGATGTTCAACAGGTATACATCCTAGGAAAGGAGCTAGAACGAGCTAGAACAGCCCTAGGTGCTTTTATCTATCTATATGGCATGTGGGCAGCACATGAAAATATACATGAATGCCGTTGGATGCTAGGTTTGGAGAAAATTAGATGGGAAAAAGGAATCTATGCATTGGCACAATCATCTACAGGATCTTCAGCACATACATAGCCTAGGAAAGGAGCTGAAATAACCTCGAGGTACTTCTTTCTATCTACATGGCATGTTTAGAGCAAATAGAGCATCAAAAGGCAATGTGGGATGGTTGGATTAGACTCGAGATAGGTGGATCAGACTCGGGAAAATTGGATCACACTCTGGTAGGTATATTGGTTGTTGTCATTTGAATATTTGTATGGGCAGCCACCTGAATATAGTAGTGGCATGTCTAGAGCAAATAGAGCATCAAAAGGTAGTGCGGGATGGTTTGATCAGACTCGAGATAGGTGGATTAGTAGACTGAAGAAAAGTGGATCACACTTTGGTACATTGTTTGTAAAGTCATTTGATTCTGGATATCATGTGGGTAGGATAAGCACAGACCAAAGCATTTGACTATCATGTGGGCAGGATAATCATAGACGAAACCATGAGCATGGGGTTGCCATATGGGAAGCACATTGGCTGCCATGTGGCAGCACATAGAAACATATCCAATTCGGAATTGAGGTTCTGAAATTTCTGTGCATAATATTCTACCATCAATTTCTTCTATTAGAGTTCTCGCAATTTTTTGCGGATGTCATTTGGGGTTTTCTATTTACAAAACCTATGTAGGAAGGCTATCTTCTGTTCTAGATAATCCATGAACTGTGTAGGGCCATATGGGTTGAACCAACTCATCGCCCTACCACTCAAGGTACCTGCTGTAAACTATTCTAATTTTTCATGATCCCCAAATATCATGTCAAAACTTCTCGCATGCCATCGGGTCTCAAATTGTGCTACATGGCTATCTGGGTCATCTTTTTTCTGAACCCTGAACTCAGCGAACTTGCATCTTCTAAATTCCTGCATTCGGATCCATTGGAATAGACAGTGGAATCCATGGCACTACTATCACTTATGGCATTGTGGCACCGCTGGCACTGCTGGCACTTGTGGCATTGTTGACACTATTGAAACTTGTGGCACTACTGGCACTTGTGGCTGGATGATTGAAGTGACTAGTATTATTGGATTTATGAAAGCTTCCATATTCCATGAAGCAATCGGGTTTCCTCGATTCACTAGGATTACAGGTACTGGATTAGAAAATTTTGGAGACAAGAACTGACTTAACAGATCTTTCTTCTTATTTGGATTGAATAGACTTGAAAATTTTGAAAGTGAACTTTTTAAATGGGTGCATTTTAGTACTAGCAGTACTGGATCCTACTAAGTCTTTCGGTACTACATATGCTGGTTTTTGTACTAGCTTGGTCACGGTGGCACCTTTGGTTGGTGCCGTATTTGAGTACCCCACAGACTACTATGAGTGCTGCGAAACTACTGATCCTCATCGAATTCTTTGGCCGCTTCCTTGCCAATGGTTTCCAATCCCTCTGGTATTGAAGTACAAATTTCCTCATCTTCAAACTCTGTGGTCACATTCCTTTGTCTAGTCCCTTCGACTTGAAGTGGGTTGTACCATAAGCAATGATTGGTTTGCCATTGTGCCAATGCTGTAGTTCCAATTATCGAAACCAAAGAGTATTGCAACTGTTCATCTAGAAAAGTCGTACCAACATCATCCTCAGATGCTGTTGGGACGTTACCATTCGCCCTCGAGGGTTCTGCTCTTACAATTGTTTCAGCAGTACAAAGTTTTGCATATGGTTTTTGCAACCACTTTTGTTGCAGCTGCAAGATGTGGTTCTGCATCCAGTTCTTGCAACCACCTTTGTTGTGGCTGCATGCAAGACATAATGGGTCCTGATTGATCCATGAAATTTGACATGCAGACTGTTGTCTGGTGCTTTCCATTCCACCCATATCCTAAACTTCCTTTCACTAATGTTTCTAACCAAAATTGGTCTCCCAAAAAGACATTATCATGTATCTATAAACAAAATTGGTCTCCAAAAAAGACATTGTTATGTATATAGTAAAGAAAAAAGTTTACTGCTATGCATTACTATCACTCGTATCATCTCTCTCTTCATCATGGATAGAAGGGTCACTCGTGACCTCATCTTGCAGATCTTGTTCTATGTATTAGTACTCTGATAGGTAGATATTATCGATATAGTATTTTAGATATGTTTTAGTATAGCTTAATGCTTATAGATACAAGGTGTCACCACCTATTGGGTGTGCCTCTTCAATCCATGTTTAGGAATGTAAGAGAACCAAGAATGGGTTGTTTTAGGATAATGATTGTGGAGAGAGTTTTTGAATATACTATTGTAAGCATTTTGCATCCTGAGATGTCTATCACTTCTTTTGTATCTGTTGATATGTTATGAGAAGTCAATATGATAGTATGAGTTTCTGATTCAAGTAATGTATTCTTTGTATTATTCGCAATGATATTTTGCACTCTTGCATATAAAATATACACTGCGTTTTGAGTTTATATTATTTTGGAATACTTTTGCGGGTTTTGAATGAGCCCCACAACCTTGACAATCCTGCTATACGTATACCCTACCAACTCCGAGATCATGGTGGCAAAGAAAGAAACATTTTAGGCAGATTAGGAAGGATAACAACCATGGTTTGGTGGTGAAATCATTGCCACTCCGAAATTGATGAAGATTTGATATGGAAAGGGAGGAATTGTGCTTTTATTCAAGGGCGTATTTACAAGGGCATATTCATCCTCATCAATAAGCTTATTTCAGGTTTACCAATATGAATTTTGTTTAACTAAATAGAGCTTACTACTTTTATCTTTATTTTCTATTGCTGAGTTGAATGGCATGTATATATGAGATAGTTGTAGGCAATCTTGAAGGTGATATATTCTGTAATACATGATGAGAGACTTGTAGCAAAATTTTGTAGCTCGGATGGAATGTATTGATTTGTATTCTACCTTGTAAAAATATATATATAGTGGGGCAGAATGGGGCTGTAACAAGCCCTATTCTACCCCACATACTTTTTTTTTAAAGCTTCTATATTGTGTCAATATATACCAATTCTTTTACTAGTGTTGGTATATACCAACAATTTTAGTGTTAGTATATACCTGTATATACCAACACAAATACCGAAGGCACAATTTCCAACACTTACATCGATGATTTTCCGACGCTTTGTTCTTGCCAAAAAAACAATGTAAATTCCATCGGTATTAGTGTCAAAAACTGACCAATACCTTATAGTGCATACGATCAAAGTGGCTAGAGTTACTAAACTTTGGAATAGGGGTTAAAGAAGAAAATTCAAATGTTTGTTTAAAGATACCCAAATGCTAACTAGTGCATGGTAGCAATCTTGGAAGAATGTTGCTATAATACTACCATTTGGTGATCAAGCACATTAGCATGGGCCACTAGTCCTGATGGATCTCAACAATGGCAATGGAGAGAGAGAGAGCCACACAAGTTTTGGTGGGTGTAGAACACCCTAATCTTCTATGTCATCCATATATATATGTGTTTAACACTTATTTCATTAATTTTGAACTCATGTCTACTCTTGGACTAATCCCAAAAATCCTTCCCAAATGAAAAGTTTACTTTATGATTCAAGAATCAAAAGTTCACCTTTTGGCACTATCCTTTCCACACAATAAATTTCACAATCTCTCTATAATGGTGCACTATTAATGCAAAAACTTCGATTAAATCCTACTTTTGTACTTCTTTTTTTTAACAATCATATTCACGTTTTAAAAAAATCATGATCCATAAAGTATCACTTTCAAAATAAAGACTTATTAATAAAATTTAATAAAAAAGAATGCACTTAAAATTTGATGTAGAAAACTATAACACTCTTGAAGTCCCAAAAAATTTAAACGTTAAAATAGACAAGAGACATGGAAGACTCTTTAAATGTGCTCCAAAAATAGTAATAGCTATGCTTGCAATTTTACATTGTCATATGTTTACAAGAAATATTGCTCTTTATGAGTCTTTGTACAAAGGAGTCTGACACGCAGCCTTTTCAATAACTCAATTCTACATTGACAAATGTGTTAAGTACAAATGGGCAATCTTGACACTTGTTTGTTTGAATGTTTGATTCATCGTCACTTGTTGCTTGGATGCCATCCTCATTCAGTCTCATCTGAACACCGTCATCTGGAGTCTTTATTGATGTCTTTGGGTATGCACTTGTTGTATCCTAGAGAGCATGTTGAGATGGACCCAGTGACTGGCAGGCCCACTTCTCACACAATGCGGGAGGACATTGAGAGGATCGCACGAGAGGAGGGCTATTTTGACATTCCAGAGGGTGTTGAGGAGCCAACTCCTATTCTATGGATGCATCAAGACTTTGATGATAGTGAGTTGGCTCGTGTATTGAGAAAGAGCCATAAGGAGGTGATTTTGTAGGCAAGTGGTACAGAGGCACTAGAGCAGGAGCAGTGCATCTCGGATGCTGAGAGATCGACTCATTTAGAGTTCAAGACACAACTCAAAGCCAACTATCGTTTGTGGAGTATCATGCATCAGATGTTGCAAGAGGCACATAGGATGCAGATGCAAGATGTAGTATGCATGTTATGAGGTACAGAGCCCCCTTTCAATGCACGATGGATCTCATAGCATGGCACGATCGCAAATCGAGTGGCAGGTGGAGAGCGTCGAAGGGCAACCCAAAGACCCATCGAGGAGGATGATTTAGAGTAGCTCAACCCCAGAGTTGCTCGGTTAGCTCTATTATATGCATTTATTGTTGTGGACATCTTTTTTTGTATATGCTAAACCCATAGTAGTTGGGTTAGCATAGTTGTATAGCCTTCTATTTTATAGACATATATTGGGTTTCTTTTTTGCTAGTTTGTCACGGATGTACTTTTTTGTATATGTATCTTCCTGTCATTCATGCAGATCTTTAATGGATTATATTCATTGTGTACATTTGTATATCAATAGTTTTGTTAAGCTAATATGTTTTCATTGCAATGGTTGTAAAAAAGTGATTTGAATTGTTATATGGTCTCAATATGTGTTTCACTTGTTGTTTGTATATGGATTCAAATGTTGTGTTAAGGGGTCCTAGATTCAAATTTTCTTATTTACATATGGATTGAGATGTTTCTATGCCAAACATATGCAATGATTCATGTTTTTGCAAAATATGCAACATTTGGGGAAGGACATTGGCATGTCTAGGTGTAAAATTGGTGTAAGCCTTTGCACAATCTGCAAGATTGATTGTTTGCATGTTTGTGCAAATTTGGATGTCCATAGGACACCAAATGTGGGTCTGTAAAGGTCAAGTGCCCCAATTTGACATGTGCACCTCATTACATATGTGAAGGGGAAAAATACCTAACAGGGAAGGACATTGGTATGTCCAGGTGTCGAATTGGTGTGAAAATTTGCACGGGCCTTGGATACAATGGTTGTAATGTATGTGAAAATTTGGATGTCCATCGGACACCGAATGTGGGCCTGAAAAGGTCAAATGCCCCAATTCCACATGAGTATATCATATGTGTGTGAATCAGGAAAATACGCAATGGGGAAGGACATTGGCATGTCCAGGGGTTAGATTGGTAAGAAAACGAGGATAAGGCTTGATGGTTTCCATGTTTATGAAAAGTTAGATGTCCATTGGACACCGAATGTGGGCCCAGGAAGGTGAAATGCCCCAATTCCACATGAGTATCATGTACATGTATGTGAAGGGGGAAAATACACAATGGGGAAGGACATTGGTTTGTCCAGGTCTCGGATTGGTAAGAAACTTTGCAAGGGCCTTAGTATTGACAGATTCCATGTGCTTACAAATTTGGATGTCCATCAAACACCGAATGTGGGCTCGAGAAGGTCAAAAGCCCCAATTCCACATGAGTATATCTTATGTGTGTGAAGGGCCAAAATACCTAACGGGGAAGGACATTGGCATGTCCAGGTGTTGGATTGGCATGAAACTTTGCATGGGTCTTAGGCTTTATAGAATCCATGTGCTTGTGAAGTTGGATGTCCACAAGACACCGAATGTGGATGTGGGAAGCTCAAATGCCCCAATTCCATATGAGTATCATGTGTATGTGAAGGGGCAAAATACCTAACGGGGACAGACATTGGCATGTCTAGGTGTTAGATTTGCGTGAAAATTTGCACAGGCCTTAGGCTTGACATATTCCATGTGCTTGCAAAGTTGGATGTCCATTGGGCACCAAATCTGAGCCCGAGAAGGTCAAAAGCACCAATTCCACATGAGTATATCATATGTTTGTGAAGGGACAAAATACCTAATTGGGAAGGACATTGGCATGTCCAAGTGTCGAATTGGCGTGAAAATTTAGCCTTAGGCTTGACAAATTCCATGTGCTTGCAAAGTTGGATGTCCATTGGACACCAAATGTGGGCCCAAGAAGGTCAAAAGCCCCAATTTCACATGTGCACCTAGTTACATATACATGTGAAGGGGGGAAATGTGCAATGGTGAAGGACATCGGTAAATCCATGTGTTGGAATGGGGTGAAAGTTTGCACAGGCCTTAGACACGATGGTTTCCATGTCTGTGCAAAGTTGGATGTCCATCAGACACTAAATCTAGGCCCGGGAAGGTGAAATGCCCCAATTTCACATATGCACTTGGTTACATATGTGAAGGGGCAAAAATACACAATGGTGAAAAACACGCAATGGTGAAGATTACATTCAACTCAACGTGTAATGTTGAAATACATCTAAAAGTGAAATCATATCACTGATACAATGAACACTACTTGATAAACACATGAAATGGTAAAGCTTTGCAATGAAGAAAGACTCTATGATCCTATTGACATGACGGTGAATGGTTGTCATTGGTAAGACACATGCTCTCGATCCTTCACTAGTGTGAGGTGGGGGAAGGGGATCAGATGGCATGAGGGACAAGGAGGAGGAGAGGGGGGACGAGGGGGGTCAAGAGGAGGGGGGGACGAGGGGGGGTAAGAGGAGGGGGCCCTGGCTCATTGGCAGCATAGATTCTCTCTCTCAATGCTCTCTTTCGCTCACGAGCCTTCCTCTTTCGCTCTTCCTCCACAACATCAGCGGTGGCAAGGGGTGTCATTTTCCTATCGGCTCTATTAGCTCTACGGCTTTGAGAACCCATTCTCAATGAAGCTAGGAATCGTCGATAGGGGAAGGCAATAAGGGCAAGGCTTCAAAGTAGAAGGAGGTGTGAAGATTATGGAGAGAAAATAAGATCAAGGCTTCAAACTAAGAAGGTACAAGGAGGTGTCAAGCTTAGGCAATAAGGGCAAGGCTTCAAACTAAGAATGAATGAAATGAGCCTAAACAATGTGTCCTCTTATAGGAAAGTTAGACACCCCTACTTAGATTTGATTGGATTACATTTGATTTGATTTGATTAGGTCAGATTTGATTAGATTATATTTGATTTATTCTTGTAACATCAATGAAATAAGTGGTTGTCCTAATTTGACATAATCTAGTAATTTGAATGGATTGGGTGGTTCCCTTAATTTTTGATAATCTAGTAATTTGAATGGATTGGGTGGTTCCCTTAATTTTTAATGATTTGAATCAATTGAGTATATGATGGAAAAAATGCTAATTTGATTGCTTCTTACAATTTGGGATGATTTTAATCTATACATACAACTATACAATATATGATTAAATATAAGTTTAATTATTTGATCTTAATTTAATTAAATCGGCTTACTGCGGGAGAAGACGATCTGACTATATGACTATTCTAATGTAAATTAATTGGGCATAAGATTTTAATACGTGATAATATAATACATTATTTTTCATGTTGCAACATCATGCATGCATGCATGCCTCATGCATCCCACATGCATGCATATACACTACATCATGCATTAGACCATCCATGCCTTGCATGCATTAGACCTTCCATGCCTTGCATGCATGAGAGCACATGATGATGTCGCAAGACGTTTTGTACATGGATGGAGAGAGATGTTGATGTGGCAAATCGCAAATGATGTGGCATCATGCATGCTCGTGACGTGGAACCTACCAAGATGATGATGTGTGATTCTTGTATGAGGTGGCAAGTATGTACTATGAGGTGGTAGAATGAGGTGGAATATAAAGGCTGATGTGGCCTATGATGTGGCATGATGTGAGCCCCAAGTGGCACTAGGCAACCTACTGATGTGTCCTCAATGCCAGAGGTGGCAACGTGCAAGAAAAGTCAAAGGCTCATGTGGCATGTTGAGGTGGCAAGACCACTCTTGAGGATGATGATGTGCTAGCCTTCCACATGGACAAGATGCCCCACCAAAAATGTTGCCACTAGGCTTTATAAGTCCCCAAACTTACACTTCCACACCTAACACCAATCCTATCTAGCCTTGGTATTTGGCTAGTGTGACCCTTTTTACATACATGAAGGGGTTTTCACTTGGGGAAGGCAAAATTGACCCTTCCCTTATGCAAATTTCATGTTTTTTTTAAAATAGCTTCATCAAGTCAAAGCCTAATATACGTGTGATTTTGGGTGTATTACAAAACTTCTACAAGTTACTATATTTTTTTCCAATTTCCTTTACCAATCCTCTAACAAGTTGAAGTAAATTTCAAATGTAGATCCCATAAAATCTAACCGTTGGATTTTAGATTTAACGCTTGCTCCACATACCCTTATGTGTCCATTAAAACCAATCAAATCAAATTTTAAAAATAATTCAAACTTGGCCAAAAAGCTATGGTGCACCAAAAAATACATATTTCCCTTAATTATTATTAAATATAAAAAATATTTTAATTAGATAAAGCTTTCAAAAAAATCTCAAAAAATCAAGTTAATATCTACAATATGTGATGTGTCTTCCTATCAATTTGTAGCACCATTTCATGTAGAATGAGTAAGTTATTAATGGTTTAATGTCACACTGTGTATTTGTGGATTTATGTATCTCTGATTTTTAATTGGACCATGTCATTGTGTGCACAAACACGTGTGATGTTGTGTTAGAAGACTTGAAAGAGTGAATCCTTAGGGAACTAGGTGAGATTACCCCATTTACTATGCAAAATGGCCTGTTTTTCACCCCTAAAAGTTTCGGGGCCAAAAGGTGGACACCCTTAGCTTGCAACCACCCATTACCTTATAGAGGAGATATGGAGGAGAAGAGCAAACTTTACCTCACTCAAGAAAACATAAATGACCAATGATATATACTTTGGAAGTTTCTTTGAAGCATCCATTGAATGGAATCCCTCCATATAGTACTCAATTCAATGATTGTCAATGGGAATAATTAATTTTTAAGGAAGGTGGCTTCTAAAGCTTTATGTACAATAGGGGACCCACTTCCCCTCCCTAACTAACGGGTCCCTCCCCCCGTCCCATTAATTCCCTCTCCTCCACCTCTCTACTATCAAATTTTTATTAAGTTTGGGCTGGGGCTAATTCTGGGCACTATTTTTTGAAGGTCTAGATTTTGAGATTTTGGGAGCACTATTTTTTTGTCGGTATAGCTCTTCAGATTTTTTTGTCCTTCAAAGCTTTAACTAGCCTTACCTAAATGTATCACATTGGATAGCTCTAGGCTACCCTCCCCCTCCCTAAGTAATGACCCATATTTATTGCCCCCCCTCACCGTCTACCCTTCTCTTGTGTACCCCTCTCCTTCTCTCCTCCCACTTTCACCTATCCTCTTCACCTTTCACTAATGAAACTTTTGTCTTAACTACTTTACTATGCCGTAAAGAGGAATATAGTGGCCTTGCCGCTTGATTTTTAAAAGTGAAGTGTTATTTATCAATCAAACTAGTACATAAAACCTAATTAATCCATTGACTGCTCATGTTAAAAAGCATGTGCTTCTTTTAAGACTCATATCCAATGAGTGCCTAATTGCTAAACCTTTACTAGTGCCCATTGAATAGTTGGATTGTACCCTAAGGAAATAAAATTTGTCCTCTTTCTTTTAATAAGTTTATACCTAATGATGTCTCTATGTCCTTTTAATAGTCATTTGGGTGCTTCAAGGAGATGCTTTCTCAAAAAAAAAAGGAATACAATGGGAAAACATATTTTCTTCCATGTCTTTTTTATTTATCCGAAAGAAGTTTGCATCAATATAAATATAATAATAGACTCTTTGTTCATTTTGGATGGTTTGCAAGGGATCATCTCTAGTTTGCATAAGCATGCTTTTGGGTGTAATTTATTATCATGGGTGTGTAAAATGCTCGGTAGACTTTATATAAGTAAGCATGGATATTCAAATGATTATATGAGAAAATACTACTTCGGCTCTTCAAAAGCATGAAAGGGAAGGCCTTATTGTATTGAACGGAACCAAAGTAAAACAAAAGCCCCCATCAAAGTTATGCAAGACGTATCAAAATGCAGCAAATTAGCATCTTATGAAAATCATTTTGAGTGAAATGTCTAAAGGAGTCTCCAAGCTTGCTTTTGTTGTTTTGAGATTCACCATAGAAGACATAAAGCTTGTTTAATCTAATTATATAGAAGGTAGTTATGAATACAAATAATCGACTGGTATATGCCATACCGAAGTCTGTATTGTTAATTGCGTTTCATCTATGCAGCACTTAGTTATGAATACAAATAATCAATTGAAATCGCTGCTGTATACATTGTTCATCACATTCCAATGGTAGGAGCTGTGTGTCCACTGACTTCGAGTCATGAGTTGACTTCGAGTCATGAGTTGATTCATGAAATTCTCAGTTCGTGTAGCCGAGATCAAGGTTGATATCTTCACAGCAACCATAGCCCGAAATTGCTTCCATATAAAGATAGCAGCCATAGGCCTCAATTCCTTCAATATAATGTTAGCAGCCATACGTAGCCCAATAACTTGCTTACTGGAGCTGCGTTTTACAACGGAAAATTTGAAGCGCCCGTCCTACCTACTTCAGAGCAAACAAAGACAATCAGTTCGGACTCATCCGCGCAAATTACGTACAAACAGGTTTATTTGTTGAGTAATAAATCCATGTGAGTCTTGGGATGGTTGAGGAGATTCTCTGGCGAATGCCATACATCTAACTCATGGAATGCTAAGAAAGCCAAAAACAAAGCTCAGCCATCTCAGAGATGATCGCTTCTCTATGCATCGTTCATTCATTACGTGCAGACCTAGCAGCGGTGAGCACAATCGAAAGAATAAAACGCTCTTGAAAAGATCTCACACCAGCAACAAATCCAGATAATTATGGAAATCGGACCGTATCATCTGAAATTCAACCCCACTTCAAAGACTATCGAAGTCGAAGTTTGAAAGTCTGAAAGTAGCTCTGTAGCATGGTAGCACCAAAATTAAAGGTCAAAGGAATTGGAAGGGCTGGGCAGGACCGGTCACCTGGGGCTGTGGCAGCTCTCAGAGATGATGTCCTGCAAGCTGACGGGCAAGCTGAGCAGGGCGAAGGAGGGAGTGGGCTTAAAGCGAGGAACAGGGGGAAGAGGTGCCTCGCCGGTCAAGATTTGCAGCACCTGACGCATGCTTGGGCGAGCAAGAGGATCAGGATGCGAGCACAGAAGCCCAACCTGCAACAATCTCTTCATTTCCTCTTCGTCAAAATCTCCTCCCAGCTTCCGATCTGCTGCCTCCAACAATTTCCCAAACCTGTGCAACCCCCACACCCAATCCACCAGCACATTCTCTTTCGACGGTAGATCCTTCTCCAAGGGCCTCCTCCCGCAGGCTACCTCCAACACCACCGCCCCGAAGCTGAACACATCCGTTTTCTCTGTGGCTTTCCCTGTGTGGATGTATTCCGGTGCCAAATACCCCATCGTCCCTGCTGTTAGCGTTGCATCTGGGCTCTTGTTGTGATCCGTCAAACGAGCTAGCCCGAAATCCCCTAGCCTCGCATTGAAGCTCGAATCCAGCATTATGTTGCTGGCCTTCACATCCCTGTGCACCACTTGTTGCTCGCACTCGTCGTGCAAGTAGGCCAGAGCCGCAGCTATGCCTGTTACTATCTTGTAGCGATGCATCCAAGGCAGCACCGGCGCACTCCTGTTGAATAAAACTTTGTCCAGGCTCCCGTGCGCCATGTAATCGTATACCAGCAGGATCTCGTCTTTCTCGTAGCACCACCCAAGCAACTGCACCAAATTGCGATGTCGGAGACATCCGATGATCGAGAGTTCCGCTAGAAATTCGCTCTTGCCTTCATTATTTCCAACAGACCGTTTCACGGCCACCGCACTTCCTGTGTCAGCCAAAACACCTTTGTAGACCGTTCCAAATGCCCCATGCCCGACTACTTTACTGGAGCTAAAACCCTTTGTCGCAAGACAGAGCTCTTTGTATGTGAATTTGCGGGGGCCGGTGATAAGATTGTCGGAGTAAGACGAGCGTGAGCGTTTGAGCGTCTTGCAATTTCTGTATGCACACCAGAAAACGCCCAGAATGACGAAAGCCAGAAAGAAAGCTGATCCGACGGAGAGGCCTAAGAATGCACCGAAACTGAGACACAAAGGACTTCTGCACCGGGTTACAGGATTTGGAGGCACTGAAGAAGAAAACATGGGGGGTGAAGCAGCTGGAAAATTCGATGCTGAGGTCCAGATTGTGGCGGGGGAAGGGGAAGGACTGGCAGGCTCGGGGGCAAGAGGAAAGGGCGGAAGCTCTATGCTAAGCCCGCTGGTAGAGAAGCTCCACGTGTAGAGGGTATGAAGCTCCTGCGATCCCTCTGTAGAGGCAGAAAAACCAACAAACATGAATTCGTTGACGAAGTTGGATAAAGAGAGATTCGCAACGAGAAGAGGGTGTTGTGGTCGTTGCCCGGAGTAGCTCATTCGGGCCTCCAACACTTGTGCGGAGCTATTGTAATCGATCCATGCACTTATCACGTCTCCGCTCTTGAGGTCCATCTGCACAGAGCCAACGTCTGCAGCTACAACGGAGACGAGGGTGCCGATGTCCAGCCCAACATGGTTGTCGTTGATGTCGAAGAAACCAACGTCGAGATAAGTGTCAAATTCTACGGCGACGAAGGGGGGGTGTTGGTTCTCAGCACTAGAAATATTGGAGTTCAGTAAGCCCAGCCATTTGCCCGAGCTGCCGAGAGTGGTATTATCAGGCACGATGATGAAGGCCAGCCCATCTCCAGCACGCACAGAGTTGTTGTTAGTCACAGAAAACGCAAACGAAGTCTGGAACGATGCAGACGACTTGGTTAGGGTGTCGAAGAAGCGGACAGGCTCACTGTAGAGTGCTCTTCCTGCACTAGAAGCTGGGACTGATGTATCTCTGGTGAGGCCGAGGTTAGTGTCTTGGACGAAGCTATCTCCCAACAGTGTGAGGTTGCGAGTGGAGAAGCTGTCGAAGCTGAAGGATGTAGACTGGCCATCAATCCGGTGGACGAACAAAGCTGTGATGAAAGTGAAGGGTAGCAGGAGCTGGCAAGACTGGAGCAGGAGACCGCAGGAAACCATGATCAAAGTAGAAAATGCAAGAGAGTTGATCTACACCAACATTGCAGCAGGAAACCAAGTCATAGAAGCTGGCTGCTGGAACTTAACAGCGGCGCAACCGCTCACTTATTTCTGAGCGGTCGATTGCGTTCAGATAGATACTGAGCAGCCACCCTCTCGAAACTGATGCAACTCTGGGACTCGTGATGAGAAGAAGCCAGCGAACGTTCGAGCAAAGGAGGCACTCGATTTTGCCGTTGATATTTTATGTCATGGCGGCCATTAACGACAAGAATTGTGTGTGAGAGAGAGAGGTTGCAACAGTAGCAGGTTGAATTGGGAGATGAACTGGTTGGAAGATGATGCTATGGAACGATGGAAGAAGGTGTTATCCTTTCCTATGTGCATAGACAAGCTGCCGGAACTGATTTGCACTCTTGATCTGAGAAGGCAAACGCAGCGAAGGAGCTCAATTTCTTCTTCTCTCTTGAGTCGTTTGTGCAACGCGAAATGCAGCGAAACTGATATCCCACACTCACTAATGCAGTGAAGGAGCTTGTTTCTTCTTCTTCTTCTTCTTCTACTCCTTTCAATGCATCAATTTTTATCTTCCAGTGCAGGCACAGAAAGCTAAAGTCCTGTGTAATTTAGCAAGGTGCTGCTCTTCTGACGTTCCTCCTTCTTCACTCTCCGGTGCACCGCAACGTACTTGAATTCAAGCAAGAACCAGATTCCAAGCTCCTCTCCGCTCCACACTGCAGCCCAGCAAACAGCTGCACGCCACTCCTCCCGTCGACTCTTTTCCGGTCCAGCAAAGGATGTCGTCTTCTTCGACTTCTGCTGGAAGCTGCTGCAGTGCTGCTGCTGCACGGCAAAGCTGAGCCAATGGGCAGACTTCTCTAATTAGTGCGTTCTTTCTACACGGACACAGAAGAAGAAGCAATTCATGCACCCCTACCTAGGCGCTGTCGACTAGTGTTGTTGCTTCTTCAATGCCTAGCTGTGATATAATCTTTTGAGTGCGACTCTTGTCGATGATGGGTGATGGATTGAGACTGATGATGAGTCGAGCGCCCAAAACTCTTGGCAGAATCCAAGAGGACCCCTTAGCCTTGTTCCGCTTTCCGACGGTTAGGACATCCCAACTGCCAAGTTTAGCGGCGCCCCCCCTAAACTTGGCACGGCCCCCAAACGGTCACTTTTATCCGCTCCCCGAGGCCTGCCATCGTGGCGCTGCCTACTCGCCCGCCACGTCAGCGCCCGGATGTGGCCCTCCAGCTCAACGGCCTCTATTGACTCGGCCACCCGCACCCACGTGACGCCACTTGGCGAAATTGCCGACCGCCTGTTGCCTGCCACGTCAGCGCTACCGATGGCCATCAACGGCATCCATTGACCCTCCCTCCCACGCTACCCGCTCGCACCCACGTGACGCCACTTGGCCAAAATGCCCAGCGCATATTGTGCCTGGTCCCCACCCTCTATATGCTATAGCCGTTGGCTTGACATTATTTATTATTTCTAATCTATACATTTGGATAAGGGTCTTGTCCTGCTCCTAAAATAAGGCCCAATGATTCGTGGCATCATCTTCCTTCGTGTTTTCTACCCAGAAAAAAAAGACACCTTGGATCCCGCGTCCCCTTTTCTTCCCCTTTCATGCCACGTTGAACGCTTCCATATCTAAATCTTTGTGAACACGGTGAAAATATGTTACACTAGGAAATAGGTACCTACGATGTTCAAAATTTGGTAAGAAAACCAAGGATTTAAAAAGTACGTTCTTTTAAAATAATATTCATACTTTTTTATTTAAAAATGCGTGCTAACGCCCTATCGCAAAAGAACGTGTTTTTCCCACCGGTTGTCGCTCAGGAACATACTGTGTGGTTTGATAGGATACCGTGCAGTATGTCCCTTCACACACCTCGCGGTGTAATATCACACCGTGCGGTATGAAGGACCCCGCATGGTGCCTTACCCATACTGCTCGATTTTTTAAAGGGCACCATGAGACACCACAGGGTGATGTATCAATACCACGCGATGATGTTTAGGATGCCACACGTGGCATCAAGGACCTTCCGATTTGCAACTGTTTCCATTGAGACATTGCGCGCTTTGACGAGGTATCGCGTGCTGTCTCTGCAATATGTTATAAAAAGGACCCGCCCACGCCTCCACCACGCCCACGGCTATCGCTTTTGTCTGCTTGTGTCAATTAGTTTCTTTGCTTTAGACTTTCGTGTCAATCAGTCAAGCTAGGTGATGGCCAGCCTCGGTCGGTCGAAATCACCTTGCCTTGGCTGACTGTAGGATGTTAGAGAGGGAAAGAGAGAAAGAGAGAGGAGAGAGAGAGAGAGAGAGAGAGAGACAGAGGAAGAGAGAGAGAGAGAGGGAAACAGAGAGACAGAGGGGGGGGCGAGGGAGAGAAAGAGGGAAAGAGAGAGATGGAGAGGGAAAGAGAGAGAGAGAGAGAGAGAGAGAGAGAGATGCATGTTTGTGTATACGTTAGGCCAGGAGATGACTCGCTTTGGCCAGTCGGAGTCGTCGTGCCTCAATTGACATTTGTAATAGTATAATAAAGATCAAAGCCGGATGATGGCTCACATCTGCCAGTCGGTTGGACCCCCGCTTCTACCTTCTTATACTATCTATGTATTATTGATATATGTATAGGTATTACTAGAGCCGAGTTTATTCGGACGATCGCCCACTTTTGCTGGTCAGTTCATCTCGATAACAACCCTTCCCAACCAGATGTGTGATTGGCAACAAATGCTAACCCAAGTACTTGACCTTCTGTACATGAGTTGGCAAGGACGTGGCCAAATGTCACGGTCGGATATTAAATTGATAGTTCATCAATATTTCCCTCAAGTATTGGGAGATCCTATAGGAGTGATGTCCGGGACACTAATCATGCACACACCAAGACCATCCAGTTCAGGTTGATCCAAATGGCATAGCAGACCGTCCCTCTCACTGGTAGCCACCGTGTTGCTACTTGGTACAGGGAAAGCCATGCAATTGGAAAAGGGAATCTACTATGCATAGCAATGACCACATGGAAAGCTGCCAGCAGGTCTGAATTCTCCCTCCCCATGGTTTGAATTTCACTCAGTTTACAGCTCAAATCTCTATTTCTCACACACGAGCTTTCTCTTAGACTTTATTTGTCTCTCAGATCTATTTGTTCTCTCTCCACATCCACGTCACACTGTTCCCCCTCCACACACTGTTCCATCTCCAAGACCTCTCAACTGTGAATCAGTGTGCACGGCAGCATCATTACTAGCATTCTCTCGGGACATCATCAAAATGAGAGGTTTGCACCTTTCTAATCAGCTTACCATTATTTCCTTGTCTGGTGGAACTCCACGCCAGAGACCTCTCAAATTTTATATGTTTTCACACCTCTCGCTTTCTATTCAGCTTACCGCTATTTCCTTGTGTAGTGAAACTCCACACCAGAGACCTGAGCTTTGAAGGCATTTTGGCAGAAAACGTTGAAAATGCAAGCATGCAAAAAATGTGGTAAGAGAGTGTTCAACGCATCGACAAGTGATTATATTTTCTTGGAATCATTGTTTGTATTTGGCTCTTTCTAACATAGCAGTGCGCTTGTGACGCCGGACGAATTTACATGCAACTAAAAGCACCTAAAAGCTTATGGTTGAAGGCACAAACATTGTGAAAATTAAGAGAATGGTGGCTCAGTAAACTGCAAAAATTATGAGAGTGTGATGAGTCCATCAACAAGATTAATGAGAACCTCGAGTTGGATGTGGCTTGGCTTGTGCTCATCTGAAGATATTAGACCATGTGACTCAAAATTGCTACACTTCAGGCTACTTCTACTGTTTTGATTTTCTTGTTCTCTTGGAAGACTACCATGTATGCCCTGTGTACTGAATGTTATGACCATTTAGGAATTATAAATACATATACCATAATTTCTTGGCAAAAGAAAAAAGGACTGCTCAGAAACTATTGCAACTATACAATCATGGGGAGCTTGTTTCCGCTTTTGCTATTTTCGTTGCAAAAATGCATACCGAGATGAACCTATGCACTGTGTGTCATTCTAGTGGCTCACTAGAATCTGGGACATGCAAACAGGCTCTTATCAAGGAATATGAGGCAAAGAGAAAGCGCGAATACCGACTTAAGGTGAAGCTGCAAGCAAACTCTATGGACTTGAATGTTGCAAAGCGCTAGAAGATTTCTCTTGATGTTGCGAGGTACTTCAAGCGACGTACACAAGGTCTACATGAGGAGGCAAAGGTTGCAATTACCAAGAGTGTTATTGAGCACCTAGTATTTCGAGAGCTGCAGGGTTCATGTTCACAGGCGGTTGCGGATCATGAAAAAGGTTTATTGATAAGCGGCCTTCTGAACACCCTCAAGTACATGAAAAATACCAAAAGCTCTAAAGAGTTGTTTCTAAAGAGGGCGAGCATGATGATGGTCATGAATACCAAAGCCCAAGCCAAGAAACCAAATATTGCGGTTGCGTCAAGACTTCTAGGTGTGCATCGTAGGAACTTCTATGCTGCGAATGTGTCAAGAGATGATACCACTGCATTTGTGTGAATGACAACCACGCATAAAGGGTGCAATTACAAAAGAGGTGAAGGAGTTAGTGCTATCATTCTAGACCAATAAAACACGCATCTCGCCCAATAGGAAGGATGTCTATCAAAAGCGTACAGGGAGAAAGACTTGCAAGAAACACCCATGGTATGTTGTTAACAAGTTGATGGTGGCTTTTAGGTTATGTTTTCGTTAGCTACATGTTAGCTACCATTGGCTACATGGTAGCTACCATTATGACTTGCTGCGAATAAGTTCATGTTCATTACTATTGTGTTGTTAGATGATCACGGCTCTGCCTTTCAGTAGCTGCATGGTGGCTACCATGGCCTGAATTGCTATGCCTTGCTATGACTACTTACCAAATGATGCGATTAGCTACCAAGTGCTGCTAGTAGCACTCAAGTTGGAGTGAGCAGAGTGGTGGTTACGTAATAACTCAGTACTAGCTACCACATCTATTAACTATGAGTGCTGTGATTGTTGTACCAAATCATAGCCACCACTAAACGAATTGGTATCTATCATTAGGCATCCATTGCTGGCACTTAGCTACCGAGTGCTACCGGCAGTACTGAAGTAGGAGCTCTGTAAGTGGTTAAGAAATAATTTAGTAGTAGCTACCACGTCTGTTAAGTATGAGTGCTCTTGTTCTTATAGCAAGTGGTTGCCACCACCAATTGGCATGATAGCTGTCATTAGACGCCCATTGCTGCCAGTACCACAGGTGGTGGCCAATTTCTTGACTGGAAGATACTAAAGTAGGAGCTCTATAAGTGGTTAAGAAATAATTTAGTAGTAGCTACCATGTCTGTTAAGTATGAGTGCTCTTGTTCTTGTAGCAAGTGGTAGCCACCACCACCAATTGGCATGATAGCTGTCATTAGGCGCCCATTGCTGCCATTACCATGGGTGGTGGCCAATTGCTTAATTGGAAGATACCATTTGCTACCATAAACAAAGAGCAGGCAATTATTTGAGTGCAAGCTACCACTTGCTGCCACTAAGCGGGAGCAACAGAAATGCAGCACTTGCTACCACTTGTTGCCACTAAGCTAGAGCAACAGAAATGCAGCCCTTGGTAGCACTTGCTACCAATTGCCACCAGTAGCTATCAGTTGCTACCACTAGCAAGACAATGCCAAGAGAGCTACCAGTCCATTGAATCCATATGTGGTAGCTACCCCGTGATTGTGCGGTAGCTACCATGTAGTAGGCAATTCTTTCAGTGGAAGCTACCACTTGCTGCCCACTAAGCGAGGCAATTTTTTCAGTGGAAGCCACCACTTGTTGGAGGAACTAGCATAGTGGTACTTCCCAACTACAACTGCTTGCCACTAAAGGGTTATCTATACATCTCCAAAGGTGACCAGATTAAACATCATTGGATGGTGGACCACGGTGCACTCAAGATTCAACGCTTATTTTTTAAAAAAACTTACGAGATGCTTTCATCAGCTACATTGATTGAGTACGTGTTTTCACTCAGTACGTGGCACTTAATTCAGGTTACAGATATTCAATTTGCATGATGGAACAGTAGCCACTCACATGCTTGTTGAAGGCACTAGCATAGTGGTACTTCCCAACTGCAATTGCTTGCCACTAAAGGGTTTATCTATACATCTCCAAAGGTGACCAGATTAAACATCATTGGATGGAACATGGTGCACTCAAGATTCAACGCTTATTTTAAAAAATAACTTACGAGATGCTTTCATCAGCTACATTGATTGAGTACGTGTTTTCACTCAGTATGTGGCACTTAATTCAGGTTACAGATATCCAATTTGCATGATAGAATAATCGCTACTCGTGTGCTTGTTGGAGGCACTAGCATAGTGGTACTTCCCAACTGCAACTGCTAGCCACTAAAGGGTTTATCTATACATCTCCAAAGGTGACCATATTAAACATCATTGGATGGAACACGGTGCACTCAAGATTCAACACTTATTTTAAAAAATAACTTACGAGATGCTTTCATCAGCTACATTGATTGAGTATATGTTTTCACTTAGCACGTGGCACTTAATTCAAGTTACAGATATTCAATTTGCATAATAGAACATTAGCTACTCATGTGCTTGTTGGAGGCACTAGCATAGTTGTACTTCCCAACTAACTGCTTGCCACTAAAGGGTTTATCTGTACATCCCCAAAGGTGACCAGATTAAACATCATTGGATGCAACATGGTGCACTCAAGATTCAACGCTTATTTTAAAAAATAACTTACGAGATGCTTTCATCAGCTACATTGATTGAGTGCGTATTTTCACTCAGTTTGTGGCACTTAATTCAGGTTACAGATATTCAATTTGCATGAAAGAACAGTAGCTACTCGTGTGCTTGTTGGAAGCACTAGCATAGTGGTACTTCCCAACTGCAACTGCTTGCCACTAATAAAACAATGGTAGGTATTCTTTTGCCGTTACATACAACAACAAGACAAGTATCCCTTTCATCCTTTTGCTTGTCATAGGCAAACTTGAAACTCCCTATCTATTAACGTTTTCCAATAACTTTAACAAGTACTAGCAAACTAATATGTTTAACCAGTACTAAGAAACTAATATGTTTAATGTAGGTGGAGTTCTTTCTTGCTTTCAAGCAAAGCCACCCAGAGGTACAAATTCACTAAAGGGCCTTTGAGAAGTTGAAGCCTTACTTTGTGCACAAGCTTAAGGATCGGTACACTTGTTGCTACATCACACATGTGCAGATGTCTTTTTTGAAGGATGTTGTAAACCACTTACAACAAGTCTCTTTTGGTGTGCATGGAGCAGAGTGCAATTGCAGATGTGAAATTTGTGGTTTAGGTGACAGTTGCAACGCACATGTGAAAACTTTCGCAGGCATAACTGTGCTTTGGGAATCTGTCCTTTGCCTGAAAGCAATCTGTGCCAGCTACCATGCCCTTAAGTGCTTGATGGGACAATGCTCTTCATGTGGAGTAGGAAAAATGGCATGTTGCCCAAGGGAGGAATCATTTACTGCATGTACAGTGTCCGTAAAGATATGTGAGGATGTCCAAGTTGGAACCACACTTGATGGAAAAAAGAAAAAAAAGAAAGTTCTTTCATTCAAAGAGATGCAATGCAGGGAGCTTTTGGTAATGTTTAAGGACCACTTGAACAAGTTTATAAAGCATAACTTTGTCTACAGATGGCAAGCAGAGCAATTCAAGGAGTGTCTTGTTCACTTCCCTGAAGAAGTGGTGGTATCTGTCGTGGATTTTGCAGAAATCTACACTTTCAAAGAACAAAATGAGATCCAATCCATGCATTGGCACTCCAACCAAGTTACAATCTTTGTCCAAACCATATGTGCGTATTGTGGGTATGTGCGTATGTCCAAACCGTATGTGTATATGTGCATATTGTGGGCATCGTCCACAAATACTATCACTTTTATATATCCGATGATAGGATGCATGACACTCTTTTTGTTCAGCATTGCTTTATGCTCCATTATAAATGGCTGAAAGTTCAAGGCATTCAGGTCAATGAACATTGGGTGTGGTCAGATGGAGCAGCCTCACAGTTCAAAGCAAAGAGGCCTTTTTACTTTGTTGCTCAATATGGCACAATGACAGGAATGAAAATGACACATAATTTTTTTACTTCAGGACATGGAAAGGGTGAACACGATGGTGCAGGGACTGTTCTTAAAAGGCGTCTCACTCATGAGTAGCTAAAGCCAAATGGTGCAAAGCTCCAATGTGCAAAGGAAGTGGTGTTATTTCTAAGAGATACATTGTCTGAAGAGGCTGATGCCACATACCCCTCAAAAGCTCGACCCGCTACCCGAGTGTTTTGGGAAATCAAGGAAGGTGATGTGGACAGAAGCAGGAATTGGGATTGTAAAGCTGTGCCTAATTCATGTGAGTTGCATTGTGTGTCAAGCTATTCTTTAACAAATGGAATAGCTTTAAGGTGCAGGCAATTTTCGTGTTTTTGTAGTGCCTGCATGTAGGGCAAATGGAGGAGGTGTTCCAATACATCACACGTGCCCTTTTGGGAGTATGTTACCCTACAACCCTCAGAGAATATCATTGAAGATGAGGACGAAACTGATGATCTATCATTTCACGAACATCATGATGCCTTGAGTGATGCACTTTGTGTTGGTGATAATTTTGTTGTTATAGCTCCTCCTGAGATAATGATGAGCTTATGGATTTCTATATTCTGAAATGCACACAGGGGAAGGAAAAGATAGACGTTCCACTTAAAGATGCATGGGGGAATGTTTGTGGTCGAGGCTCATTTGTGGTCAGGGGATTTTGGTACAAGCAAACTCAAGGAAATCCATATGAGTACATGCTTTTAAGGTTGGGGAGCCTGAAGTCTTCATCAGTCCCACCTTGTCAGAGCTATCAAGTTTCCAATGGAACGGGAAGGACGTGTGAGAACATATGTATTGTCCTTTGAAGTGTATGAAGATGTTTATAATAGCATTCCACTTGATATGTAGAACAAGCATCATGTAATACAATGCTATCACATGATCCGAGAAGTTAGCAGAGATAAAAAATAGGAACAAGTGTAGGTTACCGCTTACTTTCTTGATAACTTCCATTAAATGAAATACATTTTGTTCTCTGTTTTGGTTGGTTCTTTTCATGACTTTGATCTCATTTGCAATTTATGAAAATGGGGCACTTAATGCAAAATAGGTTTACACATTTGTGATGATAGGCATAACACATTTAGGTGCATGGAGTCAAGATGCCTCATGCTACCCTAGTGTCAAAGAAGAGGGTTAATATTGTGAGCAATGTCATTGTATGTGGCTGCTATCAATTTCCCCTAGAGTAGGTGATCTCTCTCATGATGCTAGCTACCAGCTATTTTATGGCTTGACCACTTGGGTAAAATTATGTGTGGTGGAAGCTACCACTTGTTATGTTGGTAGTTACCACCTAGTAAACATTGTGCTCTCTATTGTGGTGGTAGCTACCACCTGGCAAAAATTATGCTCACCTAATTAACGGATTGACTAACTCAAACCCCTTCCAAAAAAAGCATGCACACAAACAATCCTAAGACTCTAATCTTTCACTCAGTTGTGCATAACCATGCAACACAAACTTTCTTCAAGAGAATATTAAATACCACATGTTGATAGAATACTAAAAAACCACCATTTATTCATGTATAAGTGAAATACATTGCCTTGGATCACATATTCCCCAGATTGTATCCAAATTATGTGTGGTAGTAGCAACCACTTGTTATGTTGGTAGTTACCACTTGGCAAACATGATGCTCTCTGTTGTGGTGGTAGCTACCAAGTGTTATGTTGGTAGTTACCACCTGGTACACAGTGTGTGCTCTATTGTGGTAGTAGCTAACTACAACTAGACCACTAGCAACCACCTGGCATAGATTCAGCTCTCTGTTATGGTGGTATCCATTAGCTACTTAACTGATTGACTAACTCAAACCCCTTCCAAAAAAAGGATGTACACAAACAATCCTAAGATTCTAGAATTATCAATCTTTCAATCACTTGTGCACAACCATTCAACACACGCTTTCTTCAAGAGAATATTAAAGACCACATGTTGATAGAATACTACAAAAGCACCATTTATTCATGTATAAGTCAAAATTTGCCTTGGACCATGGTGACCACTACTCCTTAAGTCGTACCTATCTATGCACCATGTGGAAGGTACCAAACGTCAAGTCATAGCTATGTATCCACCATGAGGTAGCTACCATTGTGTTGTAGCCATCTATCCACCATGTGGTGGATAGTAGGTAGCTACCTATTCCATGGAGCAGCTATCCACTGTCATAGCTATGTATCCACCATGTAGTACCTACCATGGTGTTGTAGCCACCATGACGTATCTACCATGGTGACCACTACTCGTTAAGTCATAGCTATCTCTGCACCACGTGGAAGTTACCAGACATCAAGTCACACCTATGTATTGAGCATGAGGTAGCTACCACGGTGTTGTAGCCATCTGGTGTGTGTTAGCTAGCACTTGTGGGAGGGCCTAGTAGGTAGCATTTGGTGGAAAGGTAGCCAACCCCCAGATCTTCGCTACTACCATACACTGTGTTGTAGCTGTCTATGATGTGCTAGTGATAGCTATGTTGTAGCTACCAATTTGTGTCTGGCAACAACTGCCAGTAGCAGATTGCTAAGTACCTTCTGCCACCTAGTATGTGGAATTCAACATTTGTGGTATGGCTTGGTAAGGATTATTTGGTGGGAAGGTAGCGACTATAAAAATGGAAAGGCCTATTAGATAGCACATGCTAGATAATTAGATAGCTACAACTTCATGGGCATACTCATAGGTATATAGGAACAATAAACATAATTAGAGCATGCAGGATACAAAACACAAATTCAAGTTGGATGATTTGTGAACATACCCTGATGAAAGCTTTCATACGATGCATCACAACTATCAAAGAGCACCAATGACCGTATCTTTGGTGTAATTATCTGGCTGCATTGTTTGTCCATACAATGGTCCGAGCTGGCACTAAGGTGTGCAAAATAGTACATGTGGTATGCATGCTTGCATGGAAGCAAGAACATGCCTAATGCTTCGTCATCATACATCAGCAACCCACAAGCTATACAAATATAACATGAATCATATGTGTAAGCATCAACAAATGGCACCTTAGGTGGTGGAACACTCAACAAAATAGGACTTTTGTTCCCCCGCATGTTTTTTACAAACTCCATCTGGGCTTTTGCACACATTACTGTCATGTCTTTTACGTTGAACTCTGCTTGAGACCTGGCCACAACATCAACAGATTTTGTGTCTACCAAAGAACCGTCAAGTGTCTCAATGGTCAATGTCAACCACCCAATTGTTTGCTTCAGTTGGTCCATCTTGATTACATCAACTATCATAGCACTCTCCTCCACTTGCAAGGCAGCCTTAGTAGTCTCCAATTGTGCCATAAAAGTATCTACTAGTGTTCTCGCACCCTCATCACGATGCATATCCACCTTGTATGCCTCAAGTTCCTTAGCCGCCTCATTTCGTTCTAATAGTGCTAAGGAATGCATTTTGGAAACAATGACTCTGGACAAGTGTTTCACACTCTAGCATATATATTGGTCGTATAGTCATTTGAATCTTTGTATGGGATGCCACATGGATAGCATAGTGGCTATCATGTGAGCATCATAATCACAAACAAACGTGAGAGTGTAGGGCTGCCATGTGGGCAGCACTTAGGAACGTAATTGGATGCCATTGAATGCGTTGTCTAGACCAGATCTTATGGGCAAAAAACAAAAATACAACAACATTGTGCGGCTTGGGGAAATTCCAAACTCCCAACTATCTTATCAACTGCTTGCTTGACATGGTACACTAAATTTTTTGAGGTGAATCCCGTGAGATCACACTTTGGTATGTAAATTGGTTGTATAGTCATTTAAATATTTGTATGGGGGTTGCCACATGGTTGTAGTCATCTAGAGGATGTTCAACAGGTATACAGCCTAGAAAAGGAGCTAGAACAACCCTGGGTGCTTCTATCTATCTATATGGCATGTGGGCAGCACAAGAAAAGATACATGAATGCCGTTGGATGCTAGGTTTGGGGAAAATTAGATGGGAAAAAGGAATCTATGCATTGGCACAATCATCTAGAGGATTTTCAACACATACATAGCTTGGGAAAGGAGCCGAAATAACCTCGAGGTACTTTGAGGTACATCTTTCTATCTATGTGGCATGTCTAGAGCAAATAGAGCATCAAAAGACAATGTGAGATGGTTGGATTAGACTCGAGATAGGTGGATCAGACCTCGATCAAACTCAGGAAAAGTGGATCACACTCTGGTAGGTATATTGGTTGTTGTCATTTGAATATTTGTATGGGCAGCCACATGAATATAGTAGTGGCATGTCTAGAGCAAATAGAGCATCAAAAGGTAGTGCGGGATAGCCAAGATCTTGTGTCAGTTGTGCGACTCTAGGTGCATATCGTTGCTAAGAGCACGTAATCCACCAGTTGGATTTTGCTGGTAGCCTAGCCTAGCGTAGGCTGCAATTAGATGGTTGCCATGCTAGAAATTATTGGTCATCGAAGCCAAGATCATGATAATTCAATAGGATGAGGGGGGAGGAGCGGTGGCACATACACCCAGCTTTGTTGGTAGCCCAACCTAGCGTAGGCGATCATATACATCATCGACTAGCCATGACGTGCAATTAGATGGTTGCCATGGTAGAATTTATCAGTGATTGGGAGCCAAGATCATACTAATTCAATGGGATGAGGGGGGAGGAGCAGTGGCACATACATCCAGCTTTGCTGGTAGCCCAGCTAGGCGGTCATACACATCAATGTCTAGCCATAACATGCGATTAGATGGTTGCCATGGGAGAATTTCTCGGTCATCGAAGCTAAGGTCATAATAATTCAATGGGATGAGGGGGGAGGAGTGGTAGCACATACACCCAGCTTTGCTGGTAGCCTAGCCTAGCGTAGGCGGTCATATACATGATCGTCTAGCCTTGATGTGCGATTAGATGGTTGCCATGGGAGAATTTCACGGTCATCAAAAAATGCTAATCTAGGTGGCCTGTGAACTACATGGCTCCTCATGCAACGTCATTGTTATGACAGTCAACTGAAGAAAGGAAAGATCAAAATAGGACATGAGATTAGCATTGAGTCAGTTCATCAGGCTGTAATAACAACAATAGTTCTCACTCTAAACTATTTTTATTACATCCTGATACACCGACTGAATGCTAATCTAAGCTTGTGAACTCGATGGTCCCCCATGCAAAGTCATTGTTATTACAGTCTAATTCTGGCTCAATGCTAATTTGAGCCTATGAATTAGATGGTCCCTCATGCACAATCATTGTTATTACAGTCTGATTTCGACTGAATGGCTAATCTAAATCTATAAAGTAGTCGGTCCCTCATGCATGGTCATTGTCACTAAAACAAGGTCAGTGGCTATTTGGGATTAGTATACTATTTGGGATTTATATTTTCCCTTGTTTGGGATTTATTGAAAAAACACGGTGGTTGTTTGGGATTTACTAAAGATTATATTTTGTGGGGGTTGCAGTTAATCCTAAACCAATAAAAATGCATTTCATTGCTAGTGCCTACCTCCTCTAGCCTTAACTATCATACAACTAATCTGTCATATTCATCAATGTAATGTGTTGGGAATCTATCAGTACACAGGTCCTCAAATATGGCAAAGATCTCACTGGGTTACATCGTTGAGCATGTCAAGACGGCTTGATTTGATAGATTAGAATATGTGAACAATTACACATTGGATAGCAGGAGAGCAAACTAGTTAAAAAACCCAACAAGGAGAGCAAACTAGTTAAAAAACCCAACAAGTCTCGAGTGAAGGAACAGCGAAGGAACAGAGATGGAAAGCCACAAAGGAAATGACATTTCTCCTGCTACTTGTCCTGATCTTGATGAAGCCATTTCGCAAGGGGTCCCTCGACAACCCAAGATTGTCATAGAGATGATTGATTGCTTGGAGGAAAAACATAGAGTTCCCAAGAGAGCCATTTACAAGATGGTCATATTGCATGAGGAACTGTGGAAAGGACTTCAATACTATAAGAACCCACAGTTTGCAAAGTACATTGCTGAAGGCTCCCATTGTGTGAAGTGTCGAGCCTGCGTCCTAGAATCCTTGCGTAAATATAAAGTCCTTCAAATATCTCACACTTTATCTCTTGTAATCTTGGATATATATTACCTGGGACTTTTTTAGGGGCTGACCACCCCTCTAATACAGTTGGCTTTTCAATAGAACTTAAGTAGTAAATTGTCTTCTTTGAAAAAAAAAGAAAGTAAATTGTCTTTGTATTTATCCATACTTAGATATGATGGTGGTCTCTTTTCAAAATGTAGAAGAGTAAAACTTGGTTGTATACTATCTGGGTATATAACTTTAATAATTTGCCATTTATACATCCTTGGATACGATTGCTTCACTCAGTTGGACCTTATAATTTGAAAATGTTGCATTTAGTTGGATTCGAAGGTTCTATTTTCTTATGACTACTTCACTCATGACAGACGATTAGATGGTAATTCTAACTATGTGATGTGTTCTTACACTCCATCTCAGCTTAATGCTAGTTCTCATTCTAAAATATTGTTATTATGGCCTGATAAACTGACTGAATGCTAATCTAAGCTTGTGAACTAGATGCAAAGTCATTATTATTATAGTTTGATTCCGGTTCAATGCTAATCTGAGCTTGTGAATTAGATGGTCCCTCATGCATAGTCATTGTTATTACAGTTTGATTCTGACTGAATGCTAGTCTGAACCTATGAATTAGATGGTCCCTCATGCACAGTCATTGTCACTAAAACAAGCTCAGTGGTTGTTTTGGATTAGTATACTGTTTAGGATTTACATTTTTCCTTGTTTGGGATTTACTAATTGGGATTTACTGAAACAAGCGCGGTGGTTGTTTGGAATTTACTAAAGGTTATATATTGTGGGGGTTGCAAGTAATCCTAAACCCAAAAAAATGAATTTTGTTGCCACTGCCTACCTCCTCTGGCCAATGCCTACCTCCTTTATCCTTAACTGGTGTTTGAGCTAACCCAATCATGATTGCATGATGTTCCAACCACCGAGCTAGTCTAGGACAATCACATTAAGTCCAAGCCAGTGTGGCTCTGGTGTCTAAGCTGAACCAACCATATGGTTGCATGATATTCCAACCACCGGGCTAGTTTAGGACAATCACATAACTGGTGTTTGAGTTGACCCAACCATGATTGCATGATGTTCCAACCACTGAGTTGGTTTAGGACAATCACATTAAGTCCAAGCCACAGGCTTGTTTCTAGTGTTTGAGCTGAACCAGGCACACGGCTGCATGATATTCCAACCATCGAGTTGGTTTAGGACAATCACATTAAATCTAGCGCAACCTAGTAAACTATCCCAATGCTCAATCACAAACAACCACCGAGCTGGTTTAGGCAACCACCTTCTTTTTCTTACTACGGCATTCCTCTTCTCGATGTTCCTCATCTACTTCTTCCTTGCTTTCTTCTTCTTCTTTTGCCCTACCACGTCTCCGTTTAGCCATCATTACCTCTCTTTCCTCATCCCCTGAAAAAGCTTCTATTAAGGATACTTTTTTTTCTTCTTTCTTTCTCAACCTAGGACACTCAGGGTGATAGTGAACTTTTTCATTACATTTATAGCAAGTGACCCCACTCGAGGCCTCCCTATCCTCACTCTTTGGTGCTCTAGGTTGTCGTGCATTAACAAAATGCAATTTTAAATCAGTAAACTCTGCCATCCATTGGGAGATATTATGATCTATCTTGTTGAAGACACAAAAGAGGATTTGATCTATAGAGAAGCTTGTTTCTTGGTCGCAATATGCGAAGTGCCTCCACGTATGTTGTTGGATATTTACTCATTACTTTTGAGCAAAGACGAGGCTCCAAAGCCATCACAAATTTACTCATCTTTAAGTGCTCCATCCCTGAAAGACTTTGAGGGGCCGATGATGCAGATGCCACAGCTTGCAAAGCTGCCCTTTCATACTTTGTCCATAAAGTTTCATATCGGATTGCCAACATAGAGACCATCTCACCCTCTCATTAAAAGAACCGGTCCAACTGCAACATCAAAGAATTTGGCGACTCCACTGCCCCAAAGCTCTACTTCATTGCAACCACAACTTGGTCCCAGTCCTTCTTGGTAGAGTCTGGCAGTAACGCCTCATGCCAACTAAAGGCTACGCCATCAATAAAATGAGGTAAAATATGTGTCCGATCCTTCATGGACCATCCATAAAGCCGGCATCCTTGAACAAAATCCCAAAGATAGGACTCCCGGTCTTCCCCTTTGGTCCCTCTAAACACTGGAATCTTTACCATGATGAAATACAAAAAATCCCAAGCAAGATCCAAACAAGATCCCATAGAGCCTTAGTATACCAAGACCAACTTATTATGCATAACCATTGTTATGGATAAATTTGTCTAAGGAAAAAGGCATAAATATGTGTGTGTGTTTGTATATGTGGCAATAGTATCATAAAATATGGTGTGCATAGGGCCCAGGGTTGAGGTGGCAAGGCATGACCATGTGCCACCCTTCCACGTAAGAGGACCCATAAGGTGTGTTGTACATAATCCATGGTAGTAATATTATAAAATGTAAGGTGGCATGGTTCCTCCATGTGCCACCCCTCCACCTAGGCGGTCCCCTGCCTGCATTTAGTGAGATATGGCCTAAAGTCCATGAGAGAAGTAATATAAAATAGGTGGAGATGGATATTAAATTGGACTATTCCCTCCATGTAGGATAGGCCCATGTGGGGGGGGGGGGGTATAGATAGTCCAAAGATGCAAGTTAAATAATGGGGAAAATAGGATGAGGTGGTAAGATTCCTTGTGCCAACCCTCCACTTGTCCTCCTAGAGGTTTGAACGTATTATAAAATTGGGAAGAGACCAAGGGAGTATCATAGACTTGAGATATGGGGCTTGATTTATGTGGAAAAATGAGGCAAAGGGTTGTCGCACACAATTGAGAGTGCGTAACCGCCTAGCCCACATGGGAGACTTTTCCACACACACCATGCATGTGGGAGGATGCATTTATTGGGAGAGACCCCCTATCTTGGCTATAAAAGGAGGGGGCTATTCCTTGATGTGACATGCTCATTCTTATAAAGCCACCTAGCTAGTACTTTGATTTCCCCCTTTGCTTCCTTTCAAATAAAGCATGGCCCTCTTCCCTTGATGTCTCCATCTTTACATTCCTTCTCCCATCATGTACATGCTTCTCTTTCCCCTCTCCCTTTTCCCTTGTGCCATAGTTTTCCTCTTCATTCCCTCCCATTCTAATCCCTTTTCCCCACCCATGATAACGTTTCGCCCTCACGTTCTCCTTTCCTCTATGGCCCTTGAGCGTCGCCATGCTTAGTGTCTAGCCTCTTGTCCTGATTCCTTTTCTAGGTAACAGAACTAGTGTGGCTGCTGGGATCGAAATCTCCACGGCTAGTGGCGTAAAATTGATTTCTCCTATGACTGGGTGTGATTCTACGACACCTTCCATCTGCGGTTCTCAGCTTCAGTGCCTCCAATCTGCTTCTGGCTGCATTTTTTGCACATCTGCGCATCCTTGCTTCAGCGCCTCTAGTCTACCTGCAGCTCCGACGCATCTTCTAGTTGGCGAATCTTCTGGTCGTATCAGTCGCATATGCAAAACTATAACATCTGCGCTTCCTTTGGGATCCTGTGCATGCATTCGCATGTCTCCTGGGTGCACCTGCACATCTCTTTATCGCGACTAGCGCATTCGTGCGTGTGTCACAAATCTTCTGGCCGTGGATAGATCGCGTCTTCTGGTCGCGACAAAACTGTAACAGATCCTCACATTGCGCCCCTCTCCTCTATCTCTATCTCTATCTTCTTCCTCTTCTTCTTCTATTTCTCTTACTCTTTCTCTTCTCTTTTCCTTTTATTAAGGAGTGGGAATTGAACCCAAGACCTCCCCATTCACAAAAGAAAGACTTATCAATGGGCCAGCAAATAGGAAGTGATCAAAATGTAATGATTTTGCTTATATATTGAAATCTCAGGAACTGTAACTCTCTAACCGTGGGGAGTTTCCTCTTGCTATAAAAAGCAAAAGTATTTCATTTCATGTGCTCTATTCACATCTCCTACTAGATCACCGATTCGGAACTTTTTCAAGTTCACTCCTTGGATGCACGCCACACGAGGACGATGGATATTTATGTCACTTCTCAATGAGTTCAAGGATTCGGTGCTTGGTCCTCCGCTCATTACGGCTACCAATTGGTGAGATCTCTTTCTTAATCTTCAAGTCTTATTGGGGGGAAATTTTAGTTAAGGGGTTTTTTAAATACCTCTTGAACGCATGTGATACATGGGGTTTATAAGTAGTGCACCCCCCGAGAGTGTGATCCACTTATCGAGCAAACCCAGGTCTTATCCACATTTCCCTAGTACTTCGGGGTTGTTCAGCTCCTTCCCCAAGCTATGTACGTGCTAAAGATCCTCTAGATGAGTGTGCCAATGCCAATGTAGATATTCCTTCTTTCCATCGGATCTACTCAAACCCAGCATCTAGTGCATCCACTTATCTTTTTGTGTGCTACCCACATGCCGTACAAATTGACAAAATCACCTTGGGCTAATTTGGCTCCTTTTCTAGGCTGCATACCTACTGAACATCCTCTAGATGATTGTGCCAATGAAAAATATTTCTTTTTCCCATCAGATCTACTCCAAGCAATGCATCCAATGGCATCTAGCTATGTTCATATGTGCTACCACATGGCCACCAATGTGCTACCCATATGGGAACCCCATGCTCATGCTTTTGTCTGTGATTATCCTGCCTACATAAAAGCAACTATTCTATCCATGTGGCAATCCATAAAAAGATTCAAATGATTTTACAACCATTGTACACGCCATAGTGTGATCCACTTTTCCCGAATCTGATCCCGAAGTCTGATGCACCTATCTCGAGTCTGATCCAACCATCTTGCACTGCCTTTTGATGTTCTATTTGCTCTAGACATGCCACCATCATATCCATATGGTTGCCCATACAAAGATTCAAATTACAACAACCAATGCACCTACCAAAGTGTGATCCACTTTTCCCAAGTCCCCGCTAATCCACCTATCTTAAGTCTACTCCATCAATCCCACATAGCCTTTTGATGCTCTATTTGGTCTAGACATGCCATGTAGATAGGAAGAAGTACCCCAGGGCTGTTCCAGCTCCTTCCCAGACTATGTATGTGCTAATGAAGATCATCGAGATGATTGTGCCAATGCAAATATTCCTTCTTCCCATCATATTTTGTCCAAACTCAACATCCAATGGTGTCCATGTATCTTTTTTGTGCTTGCCACATGCCATACAGATAGACAGAAGCACCTCGAGACTATTCTAGCTCCTTTCCTAGGCTATGTACCTGCTAAACATGCTTTAGATGACAATACAACCATGTGGCAGTCCATACAAAGATTCAAATAACTATACAACCAATATACATACTGGAGTGTGATCCACTTGCAAACCAAGTCTAATCCACCTGTCTCGAGTCTGATCCAACCATCTCACACTACCTACTGATGATCTATTTGCTATAAACATGCCATGTAGATAGAAATAAGTACCTTGAGGATATTCTGGCTCCTTCCCCAACCTATGTACAGCTGAAGATCCTCCATATGATTGTGCCAATACAAATAATCCTTCTACTCACCAGATCTGTTCCAAATGCAACATCCAATGGCATCCACATATCTTTTTGTGTGCTACCCACATGCCATACAGATAGGCAGAAGCACCCCAGGATAGTTCTAGCTCCTTTCCTAAGCTGTTTACCTGCAAAAATTCTATAGATGAATGTGCCAATGGAAAGCTTCTTTTTTCCCACCACATTTGCTTCAAACAAAGCATCCAATGGCATCTAGATATGTTCCTATGTGCTGCCCATATGGTAGCCCCGTGCTCAAGTGCTTTTGTCTGTGATTATGCTACCTACATGACAACCACTAGTCTATCCATTTGGTAGCCTATACATAGATTCAAATGACTATAATGAATGTAGATACTAGATTATCCACCTGCTTGCTTGTTTGCCTTACATGCAAACCATGCACCTCATTCATGCACACCCTGCCGCATTGTGTAAATTTTTAATGCCCCTTGGAATCTTATTGCTTCCATCTGACTCTGAGTCAGAGCTCTTTCTAAAGAATCTTCTTGGCATGGTGTCTATATTCCTTTCTAGGTGGTGAAGTATAGATGTGTCTTGGATCTTTTTGCTCAATTTTTGAGTCTTCTATAGAGCTTGTTTCTCCATCCTCTTTCTTTGATGTATTACTATCCTAAATCAGCTCCCTCTTGGACAAATAATACCTTATCTTCTTCCTTAGATACTCGTGAAGCCCCAAGACCAAGTGCTCTCTCCACCAATCTTGTGGTATTTCCACTAGGAAGACAGTCTGTGACCATGTAGTCTGACTATGCAATCTGACTTGCTCTGACAGGAAATAGTCTGGGAAATAGTCAGACTTGCTATAGTCCAATATAAGGACCATTATTCTCTCATTTCTGATCTATTCTTTGAAATCCAACTTGAGAGCATAATTCTACATTATATTAGCTTTTAATACATGTTTTTAGATTCAAAAATGGAAGAGATTTGCTTGTTAGATTGAGCTTGGACTTGTGTTTAGTTGTTGGACGATAGTCTGACATAGTTTCAAATGACAAATTCTAAAGTCTGATAGATTCTCAAAAGGTTTATGGTGATGGTGAATATGCACTTTGGTGTTTCAATCAAGGAGATGATGGCAATATAATAGAATTCAAACTGTTTTCTGAGGTAGAGAACTAAGAGTGGAGGTCACTACTGCAGCAATTGTTCAAGGCTTTTCCCAATCTCAATATTTTTTTATTTTTGGTGAAATGGGGAAAAAAATGCAATTTTTGTTTGCAAAACGATCATAGGACGTCCACATGTTCATATTTGAGCAAACCATGTCGAAAAGGTGATAAATACAAGTATTTCTACTTTGATGAATTGGTTGAAGAACCTTATTGCATCATCAAAGGTTTGAGAAAAGCTTCTTCACCTAGGAACTTGGAAAAAGCCAAATGCAAGTTGGTTGATTTTTTTGAGACAAATATCATGCTTATGCTTATGTTAATGAACATGACCACAAATCATATTTAACATTGAGGAAAATAGAAACATTGCTGTCAGCCATAGAGAAGTTAGAGGACACATACTCCAGTGATGATGATAATGATGATAGTGAGGTTGATTACTTTGTTTGCCAATACATTGGGCTAGCCATGATGACGGATGAGAATACCCAAGAGAACCTAGTGAGCCAAAAGAGCCAAGAAGAGGCCTCAGTGTATCTACCTTACATTGGATAGTTCCCATGATTTGGTAGATGATGATGATCACCATGAGGATATGATTTGTGCAGTTATACTTTCAGCTAACATGCAACTGTCTCATGATGAGGTAGAATTATAGGTTTCTCATGCTCATGAGGATGATGCTCATGTTTCTCAGATGGATATTGTTGTTTATGATTTGGTAGATATGCCTTTATGTGTTGATGTTCCATCGGATGATGTTTAACATGAGAATTATGCCAATGATGCTATTTCTCAGGATATGGTCATTGTTTCTTTGGGATATGACATGTCCTTGATGATACATATTCCATGCATGATGAGATCTAGGTTGCTAGTTTATGCCATGACATTGAGGGTCTCTACCATTGTTTGAGCAGCCATGATAGAGCTGATTTGTCTATTTGTATCATGCTACATATGGATGGATGTTCAGGATTATGCTTATGCATGATATGGCATGATGGGATAGCATGGATTTTACTGTGCTATTGGCATGCATACATTATATATTTATGGCTCTATGTGTATGTATCTTTTGTTATCATGACTTCACCACCTGTGTTGGTTGAAGACCTTCCTCATGTGTGCCATCGCATGAGGAAGATGGAGCAGATTGATGGAGATTTTTCTTATGATGCAGATATGGCTCTCATGGAGCCCATGGATACTTAAGTTTCAGCTATTGGTACTTCATTGCTGACATACTTTTATGAGCAGTGCTGTGCTTACTTACTCCATGTCTACTCCATGCCAGTGGAGTCTAGACTCAGTCTAGACATACTCATATGTTCATGGTTCTATATTTTCATTCTCTATTATTAATGGTAGATGCAATTAATAGAAATAAAGTACACCAAAAATTCATGCAAAGATATCCACGATTAGTCTGTGGATCACGTATCTCTCTTAGGGATACAAAGGTCATACATATGATTCAATATCCTCCAATGATATAGAGGATAAATAGTACCATCCAACACACAATGAGATGGTTGACGAGATTGATGATCATGATGTGCACAAAGGTATGAAATTATGGATATTCATTCAATTTTGTTGTACTTTAATTTTTATTTTCATCTATTCTTTACAATACGTTGATAAAATATATATTTTGAATATTAATGATTGAAGTTCTCAATTTCAATTATAATTTTTTCTTGTGCATATAGTCTATAAGAGGACAAATACTATTAATTGATCCTCCTCTATCTGCATATACTCTCTCCTTTAAGAAGCATGATAAAGATACTAATATAGGTCATTTCTCCTCACCAAAGGAATTGCTTGAGTCGAGCCTGAGTCTAGACCTAAGATTCACCTCGAGCCTAATACTGAGCATAAGCATGAGCTTGAGCTTGAGCATGAGCATGATCCTAAGAGGCTCTCCCTCTCCAAGAATACATCATGATCTAGAACTAATCAATAGCACTCATAGAGATGATAATGAGGATAGAGACATAAACATGCGTAAGGCATTGTGAAGGAAGATACTAAAAGAAGAAAGATCCATTGAAGGTTGCATCAAAGTAGATACAAATTGATGCTAGACCTTATGGCCCTCATCGTGAGAGATATGTTTAGCAATTCCGGCAAATAATGAAAATAAGAGTAGACATTTCTATCACAAGGGTCAAGAATATTCCAAAGGTGCACATAGAAGCACTTAAGAGTGCTCTTAAGGTGACATATTTGCCTAATATATATTATGTTCATGTAAATTGTTATATTTACAAATACTAAAAGACTAATGATACTTTTACTTTGGCATTTCAGAGCACATTTGAATCTCATTTGAATATGACATGAGTGAGAAGTATTTCAAGGCAAATCTTGAAAAAACATTTCGTGCATTAAAGAAGAATGTGGGTTTATTATAGGACACTCGAAGCGCATTCTTGTCAAAATATTTATAATGTAATTATATTTCGTCACATCATAAAAATAACAAACTTAAAATTTTTTTTGTCTCTCTTTATAGGTTCTTGGCATAATCAGGCTTGCACGTGAGAAAGGACACTATAACCATTAGCCTCTTTTACGACATGCTTCATCGATGATTTTTACTTTAAAAACAACATCCCTCGATATAAGTAGAGAGAAAACGTTACGTCGAAATCTCCATCGATATAAGCATCGATATTTTCATCCATATCTCATCCATATAGGCATAAAGTTCTAGAAGAAGCATTGATAAACTCTCTGGACAAATACACAGCATCAATAAAAGCATCTATAACCCACTCAACACATTAACATGGTGAATTTAACCCAACACCTTCCAATAATGAAATCCATTGACAAATAAAAATATATTGTATCGATTTTGCTCTTTGTCCTTTGATCGATCAAAGCCTCACTAGAATCTTTATCGTAAGAATGATTCTCATCCTCTCAATCATCCGTGGCTAGGTCTCACATATCTTTAGCATGTAGATTGAGGTCCCCAAAATCAGTATCTGAGAAACCCTCTAAGGAACTCAAGCTATCTTCACATTCCAAAACTCTAGTAGAAGGGTTACCGGAAGTGATAGCTTCCAACCCACCTATTTCTTGATCTTCCACTTCATTCTCTATTTCCACATCTTGAAAGACATGTCGGTTTCTAGGTGCAACTTGAATCACAAACCCACCATTTGTTGTCCACTCGATAAGGTTGAAAGACCACCTAAGACAAAAATCCATGATATGTTCATGCAAGCTCTAATGAAGTGAGCAAATGATATCCATATAAGAAAAATGCTTACTTGCTTGCAGTGCATGGGTAGCATGAATGTGTCAGTAAGGCGCATCCCAAATTTCGGTTGAGTTAATGGCAAAAACCCACTTGGATCCTTTCTAACTTAGCTTGAGCACCTCTCCACATGACTTTGAACCATTTCACATCAAATATAAATACTTGAAACTTTCTAAAATTCACTTGCAAAATATCTTGTATGATTCCATCATAATCCATTTCTCCTGCAATGAGATTTGTATCCCTCGCACTCGCTCTACTGTCTTGTGAAAAGTTGCCCATGACTCCTCGATCAAATATGTTGCACTTTACATCAATTTTCTCTACTCTGTAGTGATTACCATATGCCCATATTGCAATGAACGAATGGTATTCTAAAGGTAATGGATTCTCCTTAGCAATACATACAAAAAGGTTATAAAAAAATGTAAATAAAAGCAACATGATTATATACCTTTAGATCACCACCCCGTACAAATTCCTCCTTTGTATGTGTCACAATCTCGCCTCTTCGACTGGCATCTTCAAGAGTGTCTTCTAACCAATCAATGGTGCATTTAACAAGAAGTTTTGCTAAAGTCGAGCCATGTATGTCATGAGTTGTACAAGAAACTTCATAATGTAAAACATTGACTCTTGCACTAGCCATCCTTCTGCCATGTGTCCCTCTCGTCTAGCCTTTTGTTTTACATACCCTTTCAATACCTTCATAAACCATTCCAATAAAAACATCCATTGGCTATGTAAAGTGCTTGGATATGCCACTTCATCGGCCAAGTGCACAAGTAGATGCAATGGGATATCCGTGATACTTGTTGGAAATGCCTTTTCAATTAAACATAGGGCTTCGATGGCAATAGTTCTCAATTCTGAAATGGATGATTTCTTGATTTTTTTTAATGATATCATCCTGCATTTATCCATTGGTAAGTAACGTAACTAAATTTTGCAATGAAAAGGGAAATTAGACATGCACTAGCAAACCCTTTGACATACCTCACAAATACACTAAGCTTGTTGATGGCATTTGATGCGTCTTAGTTATTGCATCCCCACAAAGCAATTGGAAGTACATACTATAGTAACAATCATATGTTAGAGCAAAATTGAAACAAGAGTTCAAATATTTTTGCAAATCAAGTGCATGGAAATAATGTTACCTGTATCATTTTGCACGCCAATCATGTGACTTTAGACCACTTAGTTTTCCTTTTGAAGTAAAGGCACCCTTTAAGTTATGCATGTATCCGGTTGGGTTTTTCATACCCGCGATAACACTCTTCACCCAAGCCTCTTCTGCTTTTGTCAACACCCATGGTGCCTTTAGTAAAATCACCTTCCTAGAATGGGTTTGTTTTGGCCAAAAGGGTCTTTTGGTTTTCACCAGTTTCAAGTCCTCTCGTGATTTTGGACTATCTCTATCCCTAATCATATGTTTCCACAAACTTTTTGGCACATTTTTGAATATATGCATTGGGTCCAGCAAATATTTCACTTTATGATGCCTCCAATAAGGAAGAGTGTAAATATGGAATGATGTTGCTTGCCAGGCGGAGGTGTTTTGACTTCAAGAGGAATACAAATTTTATACCTCAACAATCAGGCAATCTAGGATAATCATGCATGGTCCACATCAGAACGCCTTTTACGTAAAAATGGTGTTGGCCCAAAGGCTTTGAAATGTCATAAAACTGCATGCCATTCCATAAAATTAGCAACTCATCTACCAAGGGGGCTAGATACACATCCATGTTCTTCACCTTGTGCTTGCCTGGCACAATGAATGCCAACATCAAATGAGGAATGTTATAGATTGTGACTACTATTGGCCACGTTGACCATGATGTGGATTGATGTCCAAATAGATTAACACCATCCATAGCCAATCCAAGGCACAAATGCTGAGGCTCAAGCCCAAACTCTGGCCACTTCTTTTCTATGTACCTCCAAGCCTTTCCATCCATAGGGATCCTTAAGGTTCCATCTGTGAAGCAGTTACGAGAATGCCAATCCATAAGTCCAGCTAATGATCCACAATGGAATAGATGTGAGATGCATGTTAAGATGGGCATGTGTCGCAGAAACTTTTTTGAAATATTTTGTCCTTTAGTGTCTTGTTGATTTCGAGATGCACCACATTCGGGACCAGGTGTAGATTTCTCATATGCTCCTCTGTTAAGGATGCAATCATTGGGATATTGACTTGTAATCCATTCCTAATGATGTAACCATTTTCTTTTCTTCCTTTCTTGAGTCGGGAATTGTGTTTCCTTTTGGAAGTAGTGTCCAAAGTAACGTAATACATCGATCCATTCAATGAATTTGAAACATGAAATTGGAAGTACATGCAGTGAAACTATACTTGAAGTACCTCAAAACTCTTACCAAAATAGGGATGAAACATTAGTGTCCGACCATCCATAGGTTGCTTGTAAATTTAAGATAAGAAGAATTGTTGCAAGACGAGATTTTCTTGGCCCTTCATATAACATGGTGCTTGCTTCACGTCATAAGCTTTCCTCTTTAGGACTCATGTTATCCTCCCCGATCTCTTTGACATCTTCATCTCTTTCATCTCGGGGTGAAGAAGCATCAAAGTGATTTCTTACATAATTTCATCCTCATTTAGTGCATCCTCCTCTTACATAATTTCATCCTCATTCAGTGTAGCCTCCTCTTAAATGCTTGTATTTTGTTGCTCTTCTATCTCTTGATCAATATTAGAGTGCCTCTGGTCAACATTGTCACATGAGGATGATTATGCAATGTGTGTGTTCTCAAACTTCCTTCCACTAGTTCATCTCCCTACATGAACAAAATTTAGAGAATTAGTTGGAAAAGTTCACCAAACTATAGTACATGAAAAGAATTTAGATAGTTTGGCCAACTAGCCAATAAAGAAAGTTGTACCTCATCATTGAGCTCAACCTTAGGTAAAGGTTGGAAGAGACCAAATATCTTTAGGTGTATGATTGATATGGTGCGTAGTCTCCTTATTTGTTCTTTGCATTGTGCACAATCACACAATACCCGTTCATAATGACTTGCTCTACTATCCTCTTCTTCGGATTTCGATGAGCATGGATGATTTTTTCCTATTAATTTCATTCAAAAGCGAAACTTTTATATTGGTGTCCAAAGTTTGTATGCTTGGATAAAAATAAAGGTTTGAAAATTTCTCCAAGGTTTGAAACTTTTAGGAGAAAAAATAGTTTCGCCAAGATTTACAACTTTTTCTTTTAAATCCAAAGAAAATATATAAAAGTGTCATATGTTCTACAAATATTGAAAACTAGCTCGATAAACTTTCCCCTTCATCTTAATTAACTCTGTATCGCTAAAGGCTGTATAACCCATTGTTGTGGGCTTTGATACAAAACAGTCCAAGGTACTAAGATCAAATGAATGTCCCATAATTGCTTCCTCTGCCCTCTCATCTGTTTTCTCATCACTAGCCGAGTGTTTCAACTCTGCCTACACACACTTCCAATAGTGCAAGAAGAATCAAGTTTCATAGGAAGCCTGGATATTGACTCTAAGATCAAAGAAATCACCAAAAGACGATGAGAATTTGAATTCCACGCGGCATGCCACTCATAGTGATTTGACTAGCCTTTGACTACAATTATGACTATTGACATTCAAGTAATATGTGAGTACATATGGCGAAGGAAACTTAGATTTTCCTCGCATGTAAAAATAATTTATATCAATATAATTAAATGATGACTTAATTACGACAAATTTTGAGCCAAGGCTTTTTACTTTTGTCAGAAATGTAGTTTTATATTGCAACATTACATGTAGTAATTTATAAACGTATTCTCAGAAATGTCATTTACATTCCAATACTACATGTAGCAATTTATATATAAAATTTTGATAAAAGCTAGACTAATGATTTGTTGTTCAATAATATCGTATTTTAATATTGTTTCCATTTTAGACATGTTTTTTTCATCTTTTCAGAAAGTGAAGCAGACATACATACTTGGTGCGTACACGAATTTGGATGCTCAACTTGGAATACAAACACGCCCATTGAGATTTAGGTAATGTGTCAGCCTCTTACATATTCGCGATATTCAATCTCGGCGCTAATATTCTCGATGATTTCAATCTTGGCGCATGGGGAAGGGCCCGTTCCCTCGGATTATAACTCTTTGGGGAAGGAAGCGTGTTGCCTCACCGCCTACACTATGTGTGGTTATATAAAGTATATTATATATATGTCTATATATGTTTTGAATTTCACCTTGTTTGTTGACTTTTGCTTTTGCATATTCTAAATTCTTATCTGTTTCGGTGTTGAGGTACTCGCAAGAAGTGAACGCTTAAACACACACGACATTTGCTCACTATTGTTTGCTTAATTTATAGTTAGGTATTTCCCTTTCTTGACATTCAAAACTTACTGAAATCATATTTTTCAGTTTTCTTCCATCTCCTCGAGCCACGTGTAACGAATATGAGCCCCTAGATTGATTTTAGCCCTTACAAATATGAGCCCTTAGATTGATTTTAATGAAGGTTTTATTCAAATAGCGTAAAAACTAGTGGGGGTAAAAGCATATATTTGCTTTTCAATTATGATATTCTCAACTTACTTTTTCCATTTCAATTTAAAACATTGTTAATTTAAATCAACTTATTATAAATTTAGTAATTCTTTCCGCCTTTCCCCTTAGGTGGCCTACGGTACCCTAGTTATCCATCATGAAGTCCATAATAAAAGCACTATCTTTGACATTTGTTTTGTGTCTCATGTCCACGATTTTTTTTCCTTATATAACAATGATAAACTGCTAGGGCTAAGATAGAGATTACGTAAAAAGAGAGTGAGTTTGATCTACACGGAGATGAAAATCTACCGCTCTTGGCAGCTGACATGGCTGAATTACCAACGTGGATGCCGCCTGCTGACTTGGAGCCTTGTTATTGGTCGCGTTTCACAGTAGCCGGCTTCGAAATAAGGCACGGCCTGCAACAACAACCAAGAGAGCGTGCAATTGTCTGCGATATTTCTTGGACAAATCGCTTCAAGATATGCTCCTCGGCTTGAAAATTTTGTCAAACCCTTCATTTCCGCATGGGTTGCCTCTTGGCGCAGTGCCATCGCGCTCTTCAATGCGTTTTCCCCCTCTTTCTAGTCGTGTTCTACGAGCTGCAAGCTGTAGCGGTGGATTCTGGTACTTACTATATTTAGAAAACAAAAATCCCGGTTGGTTTGGGTCGCGATTCAGATTAAGAACCGTCCCTGGCAATTTACTTCGCACTTGCTAAAAGCGTCGATGAGCGGCATGCATAGCTTACAGGAGTGGCGGAGTGCTCGGAGTCTCAAGGTGAAAACGAGATGATCAATGCGAGTAACGCAGCTATGGAAAAATTTATCAAGCGTCATGAAAATTGATTGGCTTCTCTTCTAGTTGAAAGCAAGCCTTTTTTGTGCGACGGTTTGTGGCCAACTGTTTGGAGATGCAATTTCTAAGTGGCACCATCCAAATAAGCTGAGACTTAACATACTGCATGGGAAGCAACGATTTCTTTGTAAGAAGTACAAATTTCAGCATGAAAGCTTTACATAAGGCGATATGTCTAGTAGCCTAGCATATTTTTGTTCAAAGATCACGAACCTATTCTCTTCACGTTAAGGGTGGGAATCTGATGGAGTAGTAAATTAGGTGTATCGACACTATTTGATTACCTTCATCACTGTGTTATAATTATGTGATTCCACGGATAGATGGTTGGTTCTCTTATCCACGCATGATGGCCTTGCAAATTCTATAACCAGGCGTTGGTTTTTTGTTCCTCCACGCTGTATGCCCACAGGCCTTCAACCTTTCTTCTGTCATTATAGTTTTTTCATCTTGACCTTTGTTTGCAAGAGGCTGCAAGCAAGCAGAACATGCCTAAGTTTCACGAGGGGTCAAGACTGATATAAACTTGTGAGTTCCTTGCAGACCTGTCTACTGATATATGCACGTAGTTCTGAAAAGGAAAATGTACTCATTTCAGCAGTGAACCTGGTCTCTCCAGTGTTATATATATCTGCTGCGTCAGTGGACAAGCAGATAGCGATTAGCTGCAGCAATCTGCCTTTAGTTTTGTCTTCGCTAAAGCATTCACTAGGTTTTGTTCGACACCTTTTACCACTTACTTGGTATCCTTATTTCAGGGATTGATATGTGCACACTTAAAAGGAAAAGCACAAACCCCCATCCATCATCTCATTCTTATGTTGCAACCATAGGACCGGACCGATCGCAAAAGAAGTTACCATTTCCCATGAAGATTGTGATCTACAAAGGCCACCCTGCATATGAGAGGGTTCATTACTTGCAGATCTATGTGAGTCTCTGCAATTCGCGAGCTCAGGTTCTCATATTACTGCCTGCAGGTTGCTATAAGACAGGAGGACCATTGGATCTTCTACCGATGCCCAACTTATTTTGGCATCAGGAGTGGTACCAGTGTCAATTTCAAGAGGTAATTTCCATTAGTTATCTAGGTGAGGACCCCTATTTCTATTCATAGTGCAGGTGTGACTATAGAGATCATTTACTTAGAGCACAGGGAGCATCTCGTCAGGATCCCACATAGAGACTCATGATTCTCACCTTGAAAGAAGCAAATTGACTAATCTGGGTGTGTGATAGCAGAAAGCTGTAAAAGGCTAATGCAATCAATAGGCTAAAAAAGGCAAAAATAAATAATTATGCTAATTAGGAGCAAATTAATGGGTTAATTATTCTGACCTAACACTCGGGTCAAGCTGATAGCCTAATTTTGTCAATTTTATTAAACCTTTTAAACACAAGGCCTGTCTGAAAAGTAGGGTCAATGCCCGACATGTGAGCCCCTGACGACGACGATGAGGCTTGACACCTTAGGTTTGTTTGGGGTGTGATGCATAAACGGTGGAAGCCTTGCATGCCAAAAGGGCAGTATAGAGGCTCACCATTGAGGCAAGGATGGGCTGCCAAAAGGGCAGTATCTGGTTCTATCAATTGCAGGCTACAATATGGTTCTGTCAAAAGGGCAGTATCTGGTTCTGTCAATTGCAGGCTATGATATGCCACAATTGCAGCTATGACACCCTCTCCGTATGCACACACATACCTACGAGCAGGTCTGAACCAGCCCATCATTGGGCACCATGAACAGATTTATTATCTACAGCAAGAGGTGAGAGATTTAACGATGCAACTAGTGGATGCAATGGCCAGAATTCAAGCCCTTGAAGGACCTGGCAAGCAAGCTACTAGTAATTGATGAGGTTGTAAAGTCTTGCAAGGCTTCCCCTCCTACCCCTGAGTTAGTTTCTACGATTAAAGATGTAACTAAGCTAGCCTACAGCCTGCTAGTGTAGGTCTAATTCACAGCCTAATAATGTAGAAATTGCCAGTAAAGTACAGCATGTGGGATTGCAGAAATTCAAGAGCTGAGCCAACAAAGTGCCTGGCTTGTAGGGCTGCACCAGCAACAGGGCTAGGAAAGGACATTCCTAGGCTAGGAGAAAGCATCCTAGCTCAGCTTGGAGCTATTCAAGCTTCAGCTGTAATGAGTGTCCACAAGTTTGTATTAAGAAATGAATTGAGTACATAGTACAGCAGAGCCCCCTTTTATAGGTGTGGGCCTGGCATCAATTACAAGTTTACTTATGGGATGGTGAGCCTATGATGCCACGTGGCAACTTATGGCTCCCCTTATTAAAAGAACTATTTATTTTACAAGCTATTAAAAGGCCACCAATCTAAAAGCTAACCAAGTAGATTTTCCCTTTGTTACAGTCACTCTTGCCCAAAAGAAAATTTCTCTCAAATTTGCAATGGCTGTAACAAGGAATTACAATGATAGAAATGGAAAAGTAACTCATATCTGGTCCAAACATGTTGTGACAGCAAGTCCAAATGACATAATCATATTCTGATTCATGTTGGACTGCAACAACAACGAGGGGAGTATAGAGATACTAGCAACTTTTATCACTCAGTTGCTTGAATAAAGAGAGGTGAGATCCTCAGGCGAGAGATAGGTATTCGCCAGCGGTTGGTTGCTCTTCAGAGGGAAGAGCAGAAGAGACCTACAGATGCTTGGGTTCAGGAGCGCCTTGCTGCAAAAGCAAGGGCTCAGTTGCAGCCATTGTTAGATCTGAGAGTAGAGTATGCCTTTCATGCTAGAGAGTTATTTTGGACTCAGACGAGAGGTAGGGTCAACAAGCAGTTCTTCTCTACTCTTGGCCCCAGACATAGTAAGGAGAGCGTTTCACAGCTTGTTGACTCAGACGGAGTTTTACAGACACATCCAGATATTGTCTTGCAGGTAGCCACATATTTCTATGCCTCCCTTCTTACAGCAGATCTTGACACTCAGGCCAGAGATGATGCTGGAGTAGTTATTTGGCAGCACTTACCTATGTTGGTGACTAGACATATGATAGTCTCACTTGATGCACCATTCACCAACATAGAGTTCAGGACTGCTCTCTCTGCCCTTCACAAGGGCAAGTGCCTTGGTTCAGATGGGCCATTCTGAAGGATCTGTATGAGACAAATAATACATCCTGGATCTTCACTCTTCAGCATCAACTCTACAATATGGATATGGATGAGGGAGATTCGGTACATGACCTCTCGACTAAGGTCAAGGTCGTGCGGGATCAACTAGCATCGGTTAGTCAGACGGTAGACTCCGACCAGTTAGCCTTGATGGTAGTTAGGAGGCTACCATGGAGTTTCAAGAGCTTCGTTATGACTGTGACAGCAGGACAGAGGGCCAAACCTCTGACTTTTCAGGAGTTGGGTCCATTATTGCTCTAGGAAGAAGCAACAATGACAAGGCATTGCTGGTAAAGAAAAGGGCAAGCCTAACAGTGGCAAGCCCAAGAAGGATGATTCTGGAGATGAAGAGGACACTTCCAAGAAAAGGAAGCACAAGAAAAAGTGTTTCTATTGTGACAAGCCATGCCATTTTGCGAAGGATTGCAGAAAGAAGAAGGCAGATCAGTAGAACAAGAAGGAGTCGTCCGACTTAGATTTAGATGGTGATACAATAGCCAAAGCTAATTTGGTAATCGAAGAACTGTTCTTGGTGACATCTCCATGTGTTACTGAGGTCAGATATGCGGACCTAGAAGCCACAGTGAAGATGTCTGACATTGAGATGTGGGCCAACGGGGAGTCAAAAACCTTTGTGAAGGTGAAGAACAGCATGGAGTGCTTGGACTCTTTCAGGTGCATGGCTGTTGATACTGACATGAGGATGGATTCCATGGAGTGCCCTAAGATTTCAGGTTTAGATGGTTGCTGTAACTCAGAAGGGGGCAGTACAGGATTACACAGGTTATTGGTATGTGTCTCCTTGAGGTGCATGGTTTGCGTTCATAGCAAGCACACATGTAGTACGCTGTTCTGGTATGTACTTGATGTTATTAATTTATGCTTCTATAGCATGCTATGGAGAGAGTCTGCTCTTCAAATGTCTCATGTATGAAAGAATGGGCCAGGAGGCCTTGGTTTTATAGCCCCACAGGCTGGTGGGGGGAAGGAGTAGGTCGCCCACATGGCCCAGCACACAGCCCCAAATAGGGGGGGGAGTGGAGGGGGCCATCAGTTAGTTGGTACAGACAACAAGGGGGTTGGGCCCCCACGTATATCCAGGAGCACAAGTCGGTCAGCAGGGGGTTGGTTCATCCCCCTGTTGGGTTGGTTGGTTTGAGGGCTGCCTTGCCCTATAAAAGGAGGGGCCATAAGCCCCATTTCATATCCAGCAGCCAGCAGATTTTAGGAGCAGCAGAAGCAGCAGGAGACACTCTCTCAGGCCTACATCCAGCCCACTGGTGCTCCAAACTGAGCTCATCTAGGGCGGAACCTAGACTGTCTTCTTTTTTTTTTTTTGTGCGCAAAAAGTAGTGCTAGTTATATTGCTTGAAAACGAGAGTACAAGAGGGCCTAAAGGCCAGCGGGCTGTAATCACAAAACGGATACAGCCCGTGGTAACAAAATAATAATTACAAGCCTCTCAGGGCATAATCATCGGAGTGTGGACAAACAGCCACGGTGGGGGGGAGTAATGCCACTGAAGACTCTGCGCAAAGTGCTGGAAGAACAGCTCTTGATGGTCCCTGTCGTGAAGGAAGCGCCGTCTCTTCTCCTTCCCTGCTCGGGACTCCCCCTGAATCTGATCCCACTGACCCTTGAGCGTGTGAATGATCGTGCTCCAAATGTCCGCTAGGGTCTGGGTAGCAGAAGAAGCCTGATCTCCTAAGGTCTGCGCGCATTTGGAAGTCCAGATATGCCAGCCTACAATACTCCCTATGATCTCCCAAACTGTGTGCCGAGTCATCGCTCCTGCATCTGTCTCTGTCAGATGCCAAGGGAAGCTGTCCATGTATGCCCAGGTGGCGTGCGTGATGAAGAAAACTGGATCCTGCCTAGAGAACTCATAAGCCAAGTGATGTCCCATCTCGGTGCTGCACCAGCAAACGGCTCCCCAAGTGACCGGTCCTAGCTCGGGTGCAGCCCTCGCTAAGATCCCCATGACTCCCTTCCACACTGTGTGAGCATGCGAGCAGCTCCAAAGGCAGTGCTTCAGGGACTCCTCCTGAAAACACATCTGGCAGTGCCCCTCCTGCCCCATCTGCCTCAGCCATAGCGAAGAAAAACCAGAGATATCCCTTGGGCATACCAACTATGTGCCTGTGTGGGTAGCCTGCGCTGGAGAGCCTCAAGAGCACGCCTACCAGTACGCGCACTGTATGAGAAGAAGGGGGTAGGGTTCTTTGAGGTCTCCAGTGGTGGCCAGCGCCACTCCCCTGGGTCCCACTCCACCTCTGTCAAGGAGCGGCCCTTCCAAATCCAGAGTCTCCAGTCTTGGTCCTGCATAATCAGGGGGTCTATATGCCACGTTTTCCCTTGCAGCCCTATGATGCGAAGGCGCTGCCAAGGAAGCTGGGGGTTGATCACGGCCTCTCTGCTTTGGAGACGCTACCATCGGCGACGGAGAAGAAGTGAATCGAGGAGTCCGAGAAAAGGCCTGCAACCACCAAAGGAATGCCACGGGGTGTGAACTGCCCTAGCCACCTCTCATCTCCCGGGAGGAGCTGTCTGGTGATCATGGGAATCCTCCAACTTGTAGGAATGGCAGCATCGATCTCCGCTCACCGAGCCTGGATCCCACGTGCCGTACCTACTGCTGCTGGCAGCTCACCTGGGCTCAACTGGCTATAGACGTCCCTCCAAACCCGGAGCAAGCGCGCAGGCCCATGCGCCCAGAGCGCCCATGGGATATGGGATCTCTCTCCAAGCTGGCGACCTGTATCATCTGTCACCTGGCTGCTCCAGATCAGGGGCTGTCTGTCTATCTCCTCTCGGCAGCTGGGGGGAACCTGAGAGAGGCTGTGCTGCAACTTCCTCCAGACCGAGACGAGGCCACGGAGGAAGGGGGAACGGGGTTGAGTCAGTGGGGCTGAAGTGAAAATCCACCGGATAGACGGCTGCCAATCACCCCCTCTCTGGGGGATACACGCGTTGAGACCATGCTGAAGCAAGAGCTTCTACGTCTGCCCTCCTGGGGTCAGACCGCGGATGACTAACTTGCCAAGTAATGCCTGACTCTGCAGTTGTGGATCTATGATGCCAAGACCGCCCTCTGTCTGGGGGAGAATGACCGTCTGCCAGGCGACCCGGGCTCTGGTGGTGCCGGAACCATCTGAGCCAGACCAAAGAAAGTTCCGCACCAGTCTCCTCAGCTGGGCTACACACGATCTCGAGAAACACCAGCAAGATGCCACGTACCAAGTGGTCGCAAGAAGGACCTGATTGACCACAAGGGCCCCGCCTGCCAAAGATAGCCGAGCCGTGCTCCAGAAGGCTAGCTTCCGTCGTATGGAGACTAGGACTGGTAAGAACTGCTGAGCCGGCGTGATATCTAGACCTACCTGGAATCCCAGGTAACGTGTCGTTTGTCCTCTAGGGATCCAGCGAAACCCCAGGAAAATACCCCACTGTGAGCTGGCTGCCGGATCCGTAAGAAAACCAACTGACTTATGCCAGTTGATTTTCGCCCCAGCGGCTAGGCAAAAAACCTCTAAAGACAGTCTCACTCGCTCCAGTGACTCGATATCATCCTGCACATACAGGGCCGTGTCGTCTGCATACTCGGAGTCCAGAAGTTCTGCATCGTCCCGAATAGGGAGGCGTATCCCTCGAAGACCAGTGGTACGGGCTCGTAGGAAGTGAGTCCATGAGCCTCCGCAAAAAATAGGAAGAGGTAGGACGCAAGCGGGCAGCCCTGACGCACCGAGCGCTCGAGGGTGAATCTCTCCCCCATCCTGCCGCTGATGATAACCCGGCTGGAGGCCGATCTGTAGAGACTAGCAATACCTCTCATCCACTCGTCCGGGAAACCGAACTGAGAGAGTGTACCTTCCAAGAAGGACCAGTCTACCCTGTCGTACGCCTTCTCAAAGTCAAGAAGGAGTATGGCAAGGTGCTGGCCACTATGCTGGGCCCACTCCGTCGCCTCTAAGAATGTGAAAATGTTGTCCAAAATGCTGCGATCTTGGACAAAACCAGTCTGGGTGTCATGGATCAAGTCATGTAGCAGGGGGCGGATGCGGCTACTGATCATCTTGGCGAGGATTTTATAGGCAGTCGGGAGGAGGGTGATAGGGCGCCACTGTCTGATCTCCTGACGGTCCCCCTCTTTGGGGATGAGGCAAATCAAGCCTGTCGCAAGGCTCTCTGGCATCTGTCTGCTGGAGAAGATATGCTGGAAGGCTGCGAGCAAGGGCTGGTGGACCTTTTCCTAGAAGGTGGTGAAGAAAGCTCTAGAGAGCCCATCCTCACCTGGGCATTTCTGCCCATCAATAGCGCTCACCGCATCTTGCATCTCTGCCACGGTGAAAGGGGTGAGAAGGGTTTCACTCATGCTAGGCTGCACGAGCGATGGTGTATACCTCCACACCTCCTCCCTGCATCGGCGGGCACGAGGGTCTAGTGGCTCCTGCTAGAACAGGGATCTGTAGAAATTTGTCGCCAAGTCCTGGACCTCGTCTGGATCTGTCCTGACACTACCATCCTGCGCTCTAAGAGATCGGAGCTGTTCCCCTGCTGACCTCTGGCCATGAGTCTTGAAGAACTCTCTGCACATCCTGTCGTCTTTCCTAGCCCAAAAGGACTTGGAAGCATGAAACGAGAATTCTGAGTGTCGCTGGGTGATCTCCTCTAGCATGGCTCGAGCTCTAACCTCCTGTTGTCTGAGCTCCTCAGAGCCTGGAGAAGACTGCTGCATTCGCTGTATCGAGGCAAGATCTCCTCTGAGACCCCTCTCCTTCACCCACCACTGCTGCCTGACCTGAATCGCCTCCTGCTGACAGATGAGACTAGACTCGGCAAGAACTTGAGCTACCTGAGCTGCCATATCCCCCATGGGGTCCCAATCCTGCTCCCACAGGTCCACTATCCTGCTGCGAACCGCTGCTCTTGATAGAGTCTAGGATCCGGCACGAGCGTGGAGGTAAGGAGTGAGAGGCTGAGTCCAGGACTAGGATGACTGGGGCATGGTCAGAGAGGGTCGTCCCTGGAACCACTCCTGACTCTCCACCTCTGCCTAGCGCCCAATCGCTGACATAGAAACGGTCCAACCGCTCCAGAAGTCTACCTCCCTCCCTCTTGTAACCCCAAGAGAAGTCCAGACTCCCTGTCCATGTGCAAAAGGAAGGCTCCCTCTAACTGTCCCGACCTCCCACAACGAACTAGGAGTCCCAATCCGCCTGCTCCGCTTGAGCTATACCGAGGAACTCTGGGCCCCGTCCCTGCTGATCCTCTAAAGTCTCAAGGTTATTGAAGTCCCCTCCTACAATCCAAGAATCCATTGCTGGTAATAAGTCTGTCAAAGAGCTCCAGAAAGTGGCTCTTCGTCTGAGGTCGGTCGGGGCATAGATATTGAGGATGCCGATGCAGGATCCCTCAATATTCAAGCCCACCCAAAGCGCTCGTCCTGGGATCAAGGTGCCAAAACCACACACATGCTGAACTAGAGAAGCGTCGATGGAGGTACAGACACCCCCGCTCCTCCCCTGCTCGCCAATCGAAGGTTCCCAGTAGGTGTGGGAGCGTCCTGTGAGGACCTTCCCACACTTACTGGTTTGAGAAGCCGAAAGCTTGTGTTCCTGCAATAGGAGCACATCTACCCTTCCCACCAAGGCTGGCTGGAGCTCCTATCTGAGCACCATCTTCCTAGGGCCGCGGGTTCTTGATGAGTGGAACCCATTGATGTTTCAAGAGAGAATGCGTATACTCATGAAGAGGGGAGATGGGCCACAAACAGCTGTTTGCTTGCGGTCGATGTCGAGGTGGTCGGAGGATGTCCAGTGTGCAAACGAAGGCGCTTCTGTGAGGGTTTCGAAGGAGAGGCCGGATCATCGGACCCATCCTCTAAAACCTTCAACAGAGGGGAGAGGCCCTTCATCCCATGGTGGTAAGCTCTCTCTAACCACAACTCGAAGCCTCCGCCAGGGAAATACTGTAGAAGCCCGCTACCTCTGAGGTCCTCCAAGGGCGGAGCCCTTCTGCGTAGATCCACTCTAGAGGCGGTCGAATGATGACCAAAAGGCGGAATCGTTTGGCGCTGTGGCGCCATCTCAAACGAACATCACCCTCCTTCCACTGCTGCTGAAGAAGCTCCGCTGCTCTGCTACCGATCCAGTCTTGCACCTGCTCATGGGACTGATCTTCGTCTCCCAAACATTTTCATTCGTCCATTGCTCATTCCCGTCACTGGTGATAGTGAAGGAATAGCTAGGACCATCATGGGGGGCAAGGACAGACACCTTACCCTCCGCCCCCTTTCGGAGGAAGAAGATGCTGATGTCTAGGCATGCAGGGAAGGAGCCAATAATACCAGCTGCATCCAAATAATCCCAAGGTCTTGCTCGGTAAAACTCCAAAGGTAGAGCTCTAGAGAGCTACCCTTGGGTGTGGGGACGAGGATGAGGAGTCAGAACCAGAAAGAGGGGTGCTGGCTGTCGAACGAGCTGGATTGGTGCTGGCCATCTGCGGGGAAGGGCCTCTCCCCTCCACCGGGCCAGGAGGGATAGGCGCGGAGGAGGTCTGTGATGGCTTCAGGGCCGCAAGCGGCGCAGGCGGATGGGGGGGTTCCCTTGGGATCATGCTCGAGGGAGAGGGGGGGGCTGAAACCAAAGGTGCTGGGGGGGATCCTGGAGGGGGGGGGGGCGGGGTGAAGGATGAGGGGGAGGCTGGCTGATCTTCTCCTTCCCTTTCTCCTTCCCCTTACCGGGCTGCTGCTGATTGGTGACCATAGGGGTCTCTTGCTGTAGATGGGAAGGCTTTTTTGGTCGTGTTTTGTTTCCTTTCCGTTTTCTTTTGACCTTAGTCCAGCCTTCCCCTTCGGGAGGGGGTGTCGATGCCTGGCGGGGGGGATCCTGAGTTGCCTGGATGGGGGCCATCTGAGGTTCCGTCCTCGTGAAGCGAGGGCATGAGCGCGCTTGGTGCCCGAAGCCGTGGCATCTCAGACACTGATTTGGGTGACCAATGACCATAATGCGCTGCGTCACCACACCTGTGTCATCTCGAACTCCGAGGGGATACTCTGCGGATCTAGGACTGCCACTTAGACACGTGGCACCCCTTGGGCTGCCGCCGCATCAACGAAGGTGTCCTGCATGAGCCAACCAAAGTGCGCCCCCAGGTCCTTGATGATCCGGCGAAGCTCTGTTGCGAGGCTTGGGAAAATGAGGGTAATTGGATGGTGAGGAATGCGGAAGTGGGCATCGAAGTCCGCTACACTGAAACCCCTATACCATGGGACCATAAGGATGATCTTCCCACCCACAGAAGTAGGGGACCGTCTGACCATATCACTCGCAGCCTGTGCTGAGGAGAGCTTGAGCCAAAAGATACCACGTCCCATGAGTGCGACCTCCTCAATGTGGCTGTCGTCAAGGTAGAGGGTGGACTGCAACCAGTCCCTGATGTCTGCTCATGAAGGGGCGTAGCCAATGACTCTCCCATAAACAGATGTCTGGGAGAAGTTAGTGGCGGCTTGCTTCACCAAGGAGACCTGATGCTCTGTCAGTGTTATGCGGTAGGCTGATGGAGGGGGGGGTCCGTCTGGGCCACTAGTTCCGGGCTCACGGCCGCCATACCGCACCGACAAACTGCGAAAGCTCCAAAAGGCGGGGGAAAGGAAATGGCAGAGGCGAGGGAGGGGGGAGTGGGACGGAGGCGGGGGAGGAAAGAGGGAGGGATACAGAAGTACGGGGAAGCGGGGGGAGGAGAGGTGGTGGAGTGGGGAGCGAATGGCGAAGGGGGGGAAGGAAAGGAGGAGGGAGGGGGGGGGCAGCGCAGCGCAGCGCAGGGCGGGGAAGAGGAGGGAGGAGAGGGGAGGGTGTGGCAGCGCAGCGTGAGGGGGGGCGGGGAAGAAAGAAGAGGAGGGAGGGGAAGGGGGGGGGGTGGCAGCATTGCGCAACGGTGGGGAAGGGGAGGAAGGGGGCCGGGGGGTGGTAGCGCAACGCGAGGAGGGGGAGGCGAGGAGAGGACGGAGGGGCGGAGAAAGAAGGAGAGGGGGGGCGGGATGGCGGGCAGAGAAGGAGGAGAGGGGGACGGAGGAGGCACGGCGGCTGTGAGCTGGGAGGTGGCGGAGAGAGAGGAGGGGGAGGGGAGAGGGGGCCGTGCAGCGCGAGGGGGGGGTAGACGGGAGTAGGGAAGGGGTGGGAGCATTCACAGGAGCAAGAGATCACTGGCTTCTAGGGTAGCAAGGTGCTGAGGTCTTTGGATGGAGAATCACATACGCTTGACGTGGAGCACGCGGGCTCAGTGATCTAGAGATATCCGGCAAATAGTAGAAGTACCTTGTGGTAAGATCAGAGGACCACATCCTAGTGGGACTCTGTATTGTGTCCATGCTATGGACACAATACAAATTTGTATTGTGTCCATAGCAATACAAATTTGTAGAGGTAAGGCTGCAAGATTTTGTTCATAAGGGCTTGGAAAGTGGCTGGAGCATTGGTGAGGCCAAATGCCATCACCAATACAAATTTGTAGAGGTAAGGCTGCAAGATTTTGTTCATAAGGGCTTGGAAAGTGGCTAGAGCATTGGTGAGGCCAAATGCCATCACCTTGAATTGATACTATCCCCTTTCAGTTCTAAAATCTGTCTTGGGCTCATCCTCTTCTCTCATCCTTATCTAATGATAACCTGACCTAAGGTCTATCTTGGTGAAGTATTGGGCTTCCTTCAATTCAAGATCATCAACCATAGTTATGTTGAAAGGTATTTCAGGGCTCAGCTGGGCCCTGAAATGCGTTTCAAGAAAGGCCCCAACCAAAAACGGCTGGCTGAAATGTTTCAGCCCGCTGAAACGCGTTTTAGAGGGCTGAAATGGGCCGTTTCAAGTAACACCCCCCTCCCTCTATTTCGCGATTTCCTCCGGTTTTTTTTTTTCTCTGTCTGCATTTTCGTTTTGGCCTGCACTTGCAATTTTCACTCACTCCACACTCTTGGACTTTTGAGGGTTTTCTAGCCCTTCTTGAGCCCCATTCACTCCCTGGGAGTCCTTTCTCTTGCAGGCTGCTTCATCCCCCTTCCCTCTCTTCAGCCCTTCTTCATAGCTCAGCCTCCACTCCTTCAGCCCTCTCTTTCAGCTTGTAGCATTCTAAATCTGAGTGTGCTCAGCTAAAAACCCTTTTTTCTAAACCCCCTTGATGACATGGTGTTTCCGCTTTTCAGCCCTCCTAGAAACCCCGAAATGTTCTGTTCCGTTTCTGGTTTCCCCGTTTCCGTTTCCCCTAACTATGTCATCAACTCTAGATAGTTGGGTGGATAAAGGATTACGATATTTGTCTGTTGCAAAACATAGACCATATTGGCAACCCTTTTCTACCGAGCTAGGTGATCAGGAGAAGAGGATTTGTATCCTCATTCTATCATCAAGTCATCCCATTGGAGAATCTTTTGGGTCTGGTCAGGCTTCTCTTAATTATTCCTCTAGGGGTGAAGAGGGCATCGATATGAATACTTGGTCACTGAAGTGGGACCTGAAAGCCAGGTTTTTGAGATGATAAGCATATTTTCTCCTGACCTGGTATCGTGACAGAAGTGGAGGCACCTGCTCTGGTGGCAATTATTTGATTTATTTCGTTGAAACTGTGATTTGTTAGGCTACTGGAAACTTCTAATCAGGAAATGGCTCCAATAGGGTGAGCCTTTTTTTGACTTATACTCTATTCAGCCTAACACTACCAAGAAACTATTCCATTCTATACGGTGAGCGTTTGCCTCTCAAAACAATTTTATTTCTTGAGTAGATCGCCAAGTTTAATTGTATAGTGTCATATACTGTTTTTTTCCCTCGGCTGTTCCTTTCTCTGCTTTTTAAATTTGGCGTCCTGCACTTGTTTTGTGAGGACTGATTATCTAATTTGTAGTTATCTTTTCCGTAAATGTAGATTATGTTCTAAATATTATTTATTTTATTTTTTCTTGCAGTGGGAGGATCACTTCTATAAAGCATTGAACTTGTAAGTCCGCAAATAGTGCTGTCAGGTTTTAGATCTTGTGGAGTGGGTCTACTTCTTATGGTTCAGTCAATGGTTCCTAGGGTTTAGAGATGCCATTAAGTGAAAAGTGTCTAGCTGGACAATGATCCTGAGCAAGAGATATGCTGGGTGGGAGCACAGCTGCAGCTTCATGGAGATTTTCTTCAAATTTAATGATGTAATTTATAGAATCAATGAGTATGTAAGATTTGTAGAGAGTTTTCCATTGCCTGCTAGCTTGTGTAAAATGCTGTTGTTCTCTAAAGAACTATTAAGATTGGAGACTGACTGGTTTGAGTCAACAGTGTGAATTTGCTCTGTTGTATATGGGCTAAGAAACAGCCTTTTGAATGTGGATCAGCTTGTCGAAAATCTACATAGAAGAAAGTTCTTGTTTATGAATGATTCTGCAGCTGCGTATTGAATTTTTGCAAAGCTCCATGTTGCCTGCTCTTTGCTGAAGATGTATTCTATTGTGTTGGATGTTATTTTATAACTGTCACTGTTTGGATTACCTTTAGCCTCATTTGATCCGCTATTTTGACTGTAGTCAAACATCTAATACATATGGTCATGATTGCTATTTTGTAGACATTACCAAAAGGGTCTCCGTCTTGATCCAGAACATAGCGAATTGAAGGAGTATTTCAAGCTCAAGAATTTACTAAAGAAGAGCAAGAATGTAATGATACAAATATCTACTGCTTGCAATTGCAAGCATGCTACCTTATTTTGAATTTCTTTTTAAAACTTCATTTCATCTTTTTTTGAACAAGTGGTTCCCTTACTATTGTTTCAGGCAGATGACTTGGTGGAGAAAGGCAAGTTCTGTATGGCAGTTGAAGAATATAAAGCAGCTCTGGAGATAGATCCTGAGCATGCTGCACATAATGTCAATATTCATCTAGGCCTTTGCAAGGTCCTTGAAATGGGGAACTTCTTGAGGGTTTGACCAAGGTCAGTGCTTTCCATGCCCCCAGTAAAAAATATTAAGTTTATCTTTCTCAATAGCATTTTCCTTAATCTGGTTAGTTCAGTAAGAGATTTCTTACCAAGCACCTGATATTCTTATATCGCATGGCATGTGTTGAAATTCATACATAAACATGGTTTGACCAAGGTCAGTGCTTTCCATGCCCCTAGTCTAAGTTTATCTTTCTTAATAACATTTTCCTTAATGTGGTTAGTTCAGTAAGAGATTTTTTACCAAGCACCTGACATTCTTATATCGCATGGTATGTGTTGAAATTTATACAGAAACATGGTAGGCTTAGAGCATGTAACCGAATCCGACTGACTATGACAGTCATATTTCTCACTGGAAGGTTCTCCTGCCATCCTTACATATGTTCCAAGGCTTCATGCACTGGCCTAATCAATCCGTTCGTTCAAGGATACAAGCAGAACTCATTTTTCAAAGGTACATCTTGCCGTTGAAGGAAGATTGCAATCCGAAACTGAGTTTCCTGTCACAACCGAGCTTGCAGTACTGATTAGCAAGTTATGTGCCTCCTAGAGTTGATAGTGTACTTTGAAACTAACTTAGGCTTTTAATCTGCTTCCTGGGTGGAGCAAGGCTGGTAGTCATCCACAAGGCTGATAGTGTACTGTGGAACTAACTTAAGCTTTTAATCTGCTTCCTGGGTGGAGCAAGGCTGGTAGTCATCTACAATATTCACCACATAAGAGTGTAAGCTTATCGTCCTCTATATGATTAAGATATGATTTTAGAACGCACAATAGATGGAACATATCACTATTGATTTTGATTGCAAAACATGGTAAAGGATTATAATTGAAAACATTCTGATAGCAAAACACGCTGAAATTAGAATGCATGTTGGTTTTTGATTCAAATCATTAAGGAAACACAGAAGGCAGCCATATGTTACAATATATTAAAAAAGAGATACAGAGCTTATGAGAGGAGAATGCTTGTTTGATAGAGTACGGGATTGACGCCTCTTGATATGTAGTAGTTGGATGCAGTGGCTGCTTCATGCTAGATTGAGGGAAAGGGTTCAGCTTCTAGAATGTAAGAACAACCATCTTAGAAACTAAATGAAGCTCTTCAAAGAAAATTGCAGCTAATAATAGAACGTGAAAATGTGCAACTGGATTAGAGGAAAGAGAAGGGAATTATTGAAGTCACAATATTGTCTTTCTGGAGGCAAATAAGCTGCTCAAAATACATTTGCTTCACTAAGCTAGAGTAGAGGAAACTTAATCTTAGAAAGAAAGAAAGAGAGTTTATTAAAGTCTACGAAAGACGGATGGGTCTATGAGACTGATAAAAACCTGATACAAACAAGCAGAAGGGTGGAGCCACTAAGCCAGCATCATCACCCATGCTGAATGCTAAGTCCTAAAAATACGTAGTCATATAGCTTCAGTGGTGTCATCAACATCATCCTCATAAGTACAATGTGACCTCATGATGTTGTAGGTGTCAAGGGGACTCGGGGGAAGGGCGAGATCGTGATGATGTGTAGCCCGTGATGGAGCGCTGGTGGCTGTCTGTGGGTGCAGTCCGTCTCAGTCTCTTGGCGATGACCGTCCTCCTAACCAAAGCTACTGTAACTCCTGTGGGCCGTGCTCCAAGTTTGAACAAGGAGGGGAGGTCACCAAGTGTAATCTGTGTGTCCGTCTGCTGTTGAGTGTGGCGTGTATCGGATTCTGGTTCTCTGCTGCGTCTCCCGGCAGGGGTTGTGAGGTCCATACTGTCTGAATGGAAAAACTCAGTAATCCTGCTCTGAGAGAGATCGGACTGTGAGCTTGTCTCCATGCCCTGAGTAGAAGCTCTTTATGCCGAAGTGCCTCATGAATGAAAGAAAGAAAGAAAGAAAGAAAGAAGAAAAGAAAGTTTATTAAAGTCTTCGGAAGACCGATGGGTCTATAAGACTGTGAGAATCTTGATACAAACAAACTGTAAGGGTGGAGCTACTAAACGAGCAACCACAGCAAAAAGCTAGTGCTAAGTACTACATAGTCATGTCAGAGTAATCAACTACACATTAGTATCATCATCATCATCATCATCAAGTCATCCAGGTGGATGAGACAGTGGAAGCATGAAGTCGGCGATAGAGTGCTATAGGCTGCTCGTGGGCGTGGTGCTGTGTCATCTCTCTTGGTCATTGCTCTATGCCTAACAAGGGCTATAGTGACCCCTATCGGTCGAGCCCCGACTCTGAATAGAGAGGGGATATCCCCAAGTGTAACCTGTGTGTCAACCCTCTGTCTGAGTTGTCGTGTCGCAGGCTCTGGATCTTGGTCATGTCGGGGCCTCGTAGTATGGGGGTCCACATGCTCTGGCTGGAAGAACTCCATGATTGAGCTGTGAGAAGGGTCTACCAAGGAGGAGGTGTGCTCCTGTCTCCATGATTGAAGTAGGTGCTTGCGGTGCGTGATTGCCTCATGGATGAAAGCCGCCAAGCATCTGTGGTTTGGATAGGAGAGAAATCAGGACAACACCCCAGAATTGTCTCTGAAGAGGCAATAGAAGCGTCCTCATATCTCATAGTAAACTGGGCACTTGAAAATGAAATGCTCCTCTCGACCTCCTATATGTCACATAATGTGCATATGCGCCTCTCCTGGGGTAGATCCTCTGCCCTACCACTCTCCATGCACAGTCTATGTGAAGAGACCCGAAACTACCCAATAGAGATCCTCAGTGAGTGGGGTAAGTGGATCTACGTATATCTTGGTGGGTCAATGAAACCCTCCTCTGTGATATGTAAACAATGATCCCTGTAGAAGTTGAGCTTCACTGGAAGCTCGCTCGTCGGTCCCAACCAGGTCTGGAATGTGTGTAGTTGTAAAAGATCCTCGTGGATGACCTGGTTGACCTCGTGTGACAAGAGAGGAGAGAGCGGCGCGTCAATGCTATACTGGAAGGGAGGGAGTCTATCCATGTGGAGCCCCAGTCTCTCAAACTCTCTCTCTGTGCATGCATACCAGCATATCTGGTCACCTGCTGCTGATAGTGCCATAGAAGAGGACAGTGCTAGCCATGGTAATCTGTTGCGCCCCGAAGTGCAATCCCCATACCCCCTGACCCGATATAGGTAATTGATAACCTGAAATATTGCATCCAGCTGTAGTGGGGATGACCCAAACTCAGCCTGAATAATCTGGTGAGGGACGGACGGCTGACCACGGATTATCCGCAATAGCATGAGAACCTGGCAATAGCATGAGAACCTGTAGCCGATCCACACGAGCCCACTCTATATCTGACAGATCCAGCCCCCAAAAGGGCTGCCGTACATCCCTATTGGAAGGAAGGCAGCAAGACACCTTTGGTCTGGGTATGTAAGGAGTTTGGTGATGGCCCAAAACCATCTCTGAAGAGGCAGTGATATCGGCCACCGATCTCATAGTATATGGGGCATCTGAATGCGAAGTGCTTCTCAGACTCAATCTCCTGTCGATCACCCAACGTGCATATGCGGCCCTCCCTGGGGATCCCCTCAACTCGTCCACTCTCGATACATAGTCGGTGCCATGACACTCGAAACTTCCCAATGGCGATCCTTAGTGAGTGTGGTAGATGGATCCACGTGTACTTTGGGGGGGCAATGAAACCCTCCTCCGAAAAGTGGAGGCAGTGATCCATGTAGAAGATGAGCTTCATTGGAAGCTCCCTCGGCTCCAACCAGGTCTTGAAAGTGTGTAGCTGTAGGAGGTCCTCTCGAATGACTTGGCTCACCTCGTGGTACCCAAGTGGTTGTGTGTTTAAAAGGTTTTTATGTCCTCCTTTCCTCCCCAATAATGCCCTCTTGAAGTGTCACATAATCATATTCTCCTTGAGGAGGTATACTGCTCCAACCCCTTCTTTTGTAACTCGCTTTACTGTACTCTAAGAGCATCCAATGCACTAATAAAAACCAATAAAAATTACCTTGCTTTTCTGTACTTAGACTTCTCTCATTCTGCTCTTCAAAATAAATCTGAGAGGACGGACACATGATCATGTTTTCGAGGCTGTGCATGAAATCTACGATCTCTCTAAATACAATCATAGAACAGATGGGATGATGAAAATGCAAGGGACATCATAGGCACCTTGTGCATGTTTAGGAGCATGGTTATACTTAAGACACAAATGTCATTCAAAAGAATGGTTTAATAGAGAACAAAGTTGTACCGAGGATTGGGTTGTTATGACCAAGGGATCAGTTTTCCTATGAGCCTTCTGAATCTAGCTTGCCCTTTTGCTCTCTTGCCTTGGTTATTTGCCCAGTTGGTGATTTTAGTTTCAAGGATAGTACCATAGAGCTCATCAAGATGGACCTGACCATGATTGTCTGATAGTTTCCAGGATTTCCAATGTCCCCCCCCTTTGTGTAGGGGCTTGATCCCAGTTGCTTGTTCAGTCTTCTGGGAACCTATCTATTGCTACTGCATTCAGCGTGTTGCGTGTCCATTTATCTCTCCTGAACCTGCCTATTTAATCAGTTTGGCCTGTATTATTTGAAGGCCATCTGCCTTGCTATTGCCTATCTTGCCGAGTCACAACGTCCTCTACGGTGAAGAACTGTAAATAGACAATGGAACACATGATGTGTTTTTCCCATAGCATTGATGACAGGAGTAAGCTACTCAGGTTTATACATGGTCTTCATCCCAGCTTAGCTCTGCTGATGTGTCATCTCAAAGCCCCATCACCCTTAAGGAAGCTATGAGACTTGTTGAACTCTATGAACCCAAATATAATTCAAGGGAGAGAGGTGTTGGTATTGTTCCTTTGGACAACAGGCCTATGAGTAAGGTTAGACCTAAAATAATTTCAAAGCGAGCCGTATCTTCTTCAGCCTCTCCTATCCCTAGGCATCCCTCTGTCTATGGCAGCAATGTGGGAAACACCAAACCCTATAGGGATGAGGATGCATAGGCTTTAATTAGGCCCAACGGTAAGGAGGAGCCAAATGATAAGAAGGATAAAGTGGTGAAACACTTGTCACAAGCTATCATTGAGGACAAAGAAGAAGAACTTATGTTATCTATGTGGTTAAAAGTGGTCACCTCAGCATATGAATGTTTGCAAAGCTAAGGCAAGTAAGGAAGGGCATGAGAAGAAGAACGAGTGTTAAAGGTGAACACCTTTTATCTCCATAATTCTGAGGGAATGGAGAATCAGAATAAAATATATGAAGAGGCAAAAAGAAAACAAAGATTAAAGAGGCATTTGAAGCCGTGGTCGTGTAAAAAAAACTAATCGGAACTGACGTTGCGTGGCTTTTGTGATGGCGCAATTGTGGGTCCTTGTTAATTAAGCGTCGTGACGGTGAACTGCTACGTGGAGTGGAAGCAGAAAGATCGAAGGGATTGCTACGTGCGCCTAGAGATATCCCGTCACCTGCATGGGTATATGTTAAAGCAGGAACTGGGTGTGCGTTGGACGTCAGGATGGCGCATGCGCTGGTCTTGGCTAATTGACGTCAGGGATCCTTGGTATCTCGGAAGGGAGACGTGAAGCGACTTTGTATATGAAACGAGAGGTGACAGCAGAAGGCAGACAGATCTTCTCTATCGGCTTATGAGTCAGTAATTAAAGAACGACGTCTTTTCTAAAAGAGCATCGTTGATCGCATTGAGTAGACTGTCGTCAGGTCACGGTTCTGATTCGACGATTTTCAAGCTTACTAGTAACTGGTTGCGCTTGATCGTCAGCTCGTGTGAAGGGATAGATACTACAGTATGTTTGTGGTCACCAGGCAGGTCATAAATGCAGATTTGGAGTGGACTACAGGGACTAGTTGATCTCTTCATGCAGCAAGAATTATAACCAGGGAGCTCTCTATGCCTTCTAAGCTTTGTTGGAGCATATGTTTGTTTATTTGCTTCCATGTTTGAGTTAATTTGGATTGCAGGAGTTTTCCCTAGTATAGAGAAAAGTGGTTTTCGTTACAGTGTGATATATGCTTGGTTAGCTGTAAAGTTGGAAGTTGGACTTTCGATTTGTAGATATAGTTTCAAGCGGTGTTTTATTGTTTAAAAAAAAAAATGTAGAGTCGGGAGTCCGGCTGACCCCGCAGGTGTCACGCCCAACAGGTCATACACTATCTGGCAGAATTGCAATGTTAGAGGATGCCTTACAACAGATTTTAGCACAACAGTTACAAGCAAATGTAGGGCAATCTGAGCTCAAGAAAATGGTGCATAGTATGTCTGCTAGACCATCTCGTGAGGAGAAAGGTAAATCTCCGATGGAACCGGAGTCCAGTGTTTGTACGGTTGAGCCTAGAAGGGCTAAGGTACCTAATATTGTCAATTATAGGCCAGAAAAGTATTCTGGTCGGATGTCTGACCGTAGTTCCGATATCATTGAGACCTGGTTACACAAATGGGACGAGGCATTCGCCATTTGTGAAATCAGGAATGATATGAAGAAAATCCGCGAGGCCACCCATATGTTTAATGAGGTAGCGGATAGGTGGTGGATAAAATAGTAGAAAGATGGAGTAGCATCCACTACTTAGGAGGGGTTTAAAAAGGAATTTAGAAAACACTTCTGACCTCCTGACGAAGCATCTCAAGCTTGGGATCAGTATCGAAACCTTCGTCAGAGAAATTTATCAGTGGCGGAATACACTGATAAGTTCAGAGAAAGTGTAATGAAGGTTGATGAACCCCTACCTCAGTCAATCCAAGTAAAAGATTTTATCTTTGGATTGAATGATTGAATCAAGATGGAAGTTCGGGCTAAGTATGCGAACACGCTGGATGAAGCAATTGCCATAGCCATGAACTATGAGGATGCAAAAGGGAACAGACCAAGTGGGTTTGTGCAGGTTGGGACTCAGTATGGGTACCCGAAGAAAACTGGGTTTAAGAAGAAGTGGATTAGCAAAGGGAGTGCCTCACAGCCTAGTGGTCAAGCCAAGTAGGCGAAACCTGCTGAGACTCCTAAATCAAGTACCACCATTGGAATGAAAAGAAAAGTAACACCAATGGCATCCCGGGCGAAGTCTTCTTTGAACTTAGAGCAAAGGGAAAAAGCGAGGAGAGAAGGCTTGTGTTTTGGATGCCTTCAGCCTCATCAGTGGAAAGATTGTCCACGAAACAAAGATCGTCGGATGGCTGAGATGGTGGTCTCAGAATATGATGTGGAAATGGAGGAAAGTCTCAGAGCAGAACAGATGCAGATTCAGCTAGCGGGATCTTCTCAAAGGTCAATATCTGTTTTGTTGTGTGTCTGTTGCTAAGTTAGTAACTAGTGCACTTGATAATATCCTGTCAAAGCCTGCAGCAACGGGGTATACAGTCTTTTATGATATGGAGTTAATTGAGATGAAAGGACGAGTAGCTAATCATGATGTCATTGTGTTGTTTGACTCAGCGTCAACGCACAATGTAATTAACTCCAAGCTTGTAAAGAGGCTGAAACTAAAGACTAGCCCATCTGACTATGCATATATAGTTAGAATGGCAGATGGAAGTTCAACTGAAGTATGGGACCAAAGGGTTACCCAGTTGGAGCTTCGAATTCAGAACTATGCTGAGAAGCTTGATTTTGAAATGACTAAGCTTGCTCATGCAGACATAGCCCTGGGTAAGGCTTGGCATTCTAGGAAGAATCCAGCCATAGATTGGAAAAAGCACATTTATCAATTCAAGATGAATGATGTGCTGTATGTCTTACGAGGTAAAAAGGATATACCTCAAGGACCGTTGGTTTTCGTGATGGAAATTCGAAAAGCTCAAGAAGAGTTTTTGTTTATTTGTACAGCATCGGTAGAGCCGGTTGATGATTCTTCGGCTAGCACTGATGTTGCCCAAAATGGAGAGATGGCCAAGTTGGTTGATCAAATAGCAGAGGAGTTCTGTGATTGTTTTAGGGATGAGCTACCTTATGGGTTACCTCCAGAGCGGAATGTTCAGCATAAGATTGAACTAATCCTGGGGGCAGAACCTGTAAATAGACCTCCCTATAGGTTGAGTTTTACTGAAGAGGCGGAGGTGCGAAGACAACTGGAAGAATACCTCAAGTTGGGGCAGATTCAACCAAGTTTCTCACCTTTTGCTTCGCCAGTGATATTAAAGAAGAAGAAAGATGAAACTTTTCGCCTCTATATAGATTACAGAGCATTGAATAATATTACTATTAAGCACAGGTATCCGATGGCTCGGATCGATGATTTGTTAGATGCATTACATGGAGCTGTAATTTTCAGTAAGATAGATCTTAAATGTGGCTACCATCAGATCCGTATTAGGGCCGAGGATGTGCATAAAAATGCTTTTAGAAGCAGGTTTGGACATTATGAGTTTTTGGTAATGCCCTTTGGACTTACCAATGCTCCAGCTACATTCGTCATGCTTATCAACGATTTACTATGTTCATATATCGGAAAGTTTGCAGTACACTTTATTTATGATATTTTGGTATTCAGTAAAAGTATTACTGAGCATCACGAACACTTAAGAATAGTGTTCAGTACTTTTAGGAAAGCCAGTCTTTATGTAAATAAAAAGAAAACTATACTATGTATGGTAAGACTTGAATATTTAGGATTCATAAATACTCCTGAATGGGTAGAAATGGATCCAAAGAAAGTGGCTGCGATACTGACTTGGCCAATCCCTCAGAGTCTGACCGCTTTGCGATCATTCTTGGGATTTGTCCAATTTTATCGAAAGCATATCAAAGGATATTCCGAAATAGTATCGCCATTGACTGATCTGACCTCAAATAAAGTACCTTTTATATGGGGACAGAATCAACCCGAAAGTTTTAACACCATAAAACAAGCTGTGGTCTCAGGACCGGTGTTAAAAATAGTTGATCTCAGAAACCGTTTTTCCTTGAAACTGATGCAAGTGGCATTGCGGTAGGAGCAGTTCTCCTCCAAGAGAGAAGGCCAGTAGCCTTTGAAAGTAAGAAGCTTTCTCCCTCTCAACGAAATTGGCCAACTCATGAATTAGAGTTGTATGCTGTTATCCATGCTTTGAAAACATGGAGACATTATTTGTGTGGGTCAGAGTTTTATGTTGATGTTGATCATGATACTTTGAAACATTTTTGTAAACAACCTGACTTGAGAGGCCGCCAAGCTAGGTGGGCAGAACTCATGCAGGAGTTGAATTTGACGATTCGGTACCGAAGAGGGAAGGATAATAAAGTTGCTGATGCGTTGTCACGCATTATGCATAATATGAGTTTCACGGTATTAGAGAGTGCTCTAATGACCGAGATTAGAGAAACTCAAAAGGTGGACGAGTTCGTCCAGAGCCTTTGGCCTAAGGCTCATGTATTAAAACCCAGGGAAAAGGATGACCTGGCATCCAGAAAAGGCCAAACTTATGCAAGATATACCATAAGAAGGGATGGTATGCTGAAAAGAAATGACAAGGTAGTAGTACCTAATCAAAATGATTTCAAGCAGAGAGTCATTCGACAATGCCATGATAGCCCATGTGCGGGACATCCAGGAGTTGAGAAGACATATGATCTCGTGAAGCGAGATTTCTATTGGCCAAAGATGAAAAAGTATATTCATGAATATGTGACACGTTGTTTTTCGTGTCAGGTAAGTAAAGCAGAGCGGGTGAAGCCACCCGGACTTTTACAGCCCTTGGAGATACCACTAGGGAGGTGGGAGAGCATTTCCATGGACTTTATTGTAGGTCTGCCTACGACACAAGGTGGATATGATTCTATCCTTGTGGTGGTTGATCGTCTTACCAAGATGGCTGACTTCATTCCAACTAGAGAGTCAGTCAGTGCCCCGCAAGTGGCGGATTTGTTTATTAGACATATATTTTGTTTGCATGGATTACCCAAATCCATAGTGTCAGATAGGGATGTCAAATTTACCGGTCATTTTTGGACTGCGGTATTTGAGACACTAAGGACTGAGTTGGGAATGAGTAGTAGGGATCATCCAGAAACGGATGGTCAGACGGAAAGAATCAACCAAAATTTAGAGGATATGCTTAGAGCATATGTGTCATTGAGGCAACATACATGGGACAAGTAGTTGCATTGTTAGAGTTTGCCTACAATGATAGAAAACATTCCTCTACAGGGTTCAGTCCGTTTGAGCTGAACTATGGTTATAGGCCAGCGAATACAATTATAGTTGGAATACCTCAGAAAGTGCCTAGTGCGGCGAACTTTGTGGTTCAGATGCGGGAGATGCTAGCACTTGCGAGAGCTAACATCCGCCAAGCTATGGATAGAGCTGAGGCGTATGCGGATGAGAACTGATCAGCTAGAGAATTTAAGGAAGGAGGAAAGGTTTTTCTCAGAGTTCCTTCGCACTCTAAGTCTTTGAATGCAAGAGACTGTGCTAAGTTATCACCTTGATATTGTGGGCCATGGTTAATTCTAAAAAGGATAGGCAAGGTAGCCTATAAATTAGAATTGCCACAGGGTTGTAAGGTGCACCCAGTGTTTCATGTGTCTCGTTTAAAGAAATTTTTGCATACAGGTGACTCACTAATCGAGGGTGTTGTTTTGTTTCAGGAGATAGAGGATAATGCAAGACACAAACCAACAGGAATCCTAGACCGAGGAACAATGCAAGTACGCAATCGGAAGATACCCACGGTGTTGGTTGCATGGCATGGTCTACCTCTATCAGAAGCTACCTTGGAATCCGTATACCAGTTACGGAGAGTACTCCCAGACTATCATCGAGGACGCTGATGCCTGAAGAGGGAAGGAATGTTACGCTCAAGTCGAGGTAACATGAGCTCGGAAGGGTCGGTCGACATTTTCCTTTAAAGGATCAATGTTTGTATTATATTTGTTTGGGCTTCATGTAAATGATAAAAAAGGAATAAAGGTCAAGGTCCTTGGTGAGGGTGACATGGCACTAGACTAGGTGGATCTAAGGCTAAGGGACCTAAATGCATGAAATGTGCCAAGGGGCAAATAGTTTTAATGATATCCCAAGAGAGGGGTAAATGATGCATTAAGAAAGGACCCTAAAATGAAGACATGTGGCATACTAGATCCATCTAGGGAATTTTGGGGCTCGTTGGGAATAAGCAAGCTGAAGCTTTCACGTAATCTGATTTTTCTGAGAAGCTTGCTATCACCGAGGTTGGCTAGGAGGATAATGCAAGTGCCTGTGCCCGTGATTCGACGTAACATTCTAGGAGCAGACTGATTTACGTATAAGAGTGCAGATGCAACCCTCTCGAGGTATGCCCTCGGGCCCCCTTCCGCCCATCTACTCTCAATGCAAAGTCAATGTGATGAGACATGGAACTACCCAATCGTTATCCTGAAGGAGTGGGGGGAGGTGGATCCATGTGTATTCTGGCGGATCGATGAAACTGTCAAAGTTGTGTACAGAGGGGCTTAAGCAACTATGAGAAAAGACTCAATGATTATTTTGCCATTGACTCAACTAAAACTTGCAACACTCTTATGGATACATTTGTGCTACCTTATCATTATGGACATGTACATTCATTTTTATACTATTCTTATTGGATAGTTTGGACCGTATTTTGTGATTGTTGATGCACCTAATAACATAAGTTATTCTCAGGTAGTTTTAACCAAATCTTAGCAACTAGGATCTTGGCTTGGCCCTGCATTTCTTCATGTGCTTGGCATGTATAACATTTGGGAAAGAAAACAATGGTCACTCTCTAAACCACTCCCTTGCTTGCTTACAATGGTATGCTTCAATGGTCTCCACAAAGGAAACATAATTAAATGTTGTTGATAAAACAACTTTGTGAAAATGGAAATTCAAGTTGAAGGTTCAAGTAATGAAAAATAGAAAATTGAAGGAAAACGCATAGGAAATTTCGGTGCCACCCGTGTGGATGACTGCAGCCATTGATGCGCCGTCTTGCACTATTATAACCGTGCCTTTAATGGCACGACTATGTGAGCATGATCCGCTGTGCTGGTGTGAAACTCTGAAGGCTCGCCCACCAAGACTCTGGGATAGCTACCTCAATCTATGTCATCCTGGGGCCCGTGCCCCGAAGATGTGAGAGGGTCTCTAATCGTACCTCTGCATCAGCCGAGAGTCTCGCCCACGTCCTGAAAGATCGAGCTGGGCGGCTGTCTCACTTTGCCCAACCAATGTGTAACCTCTGTCCGAGCATGCGACCATCTTGATCCCGAACCTTCGGGTGCCAGATCAGAGGCTGTCGTGCAAACTCCTCCAATACTGAGGACTAGCCCGGATAAGACACCCTGCCAATCGTTGCCAAACTTTGAAGAGACTCCGCATCAAGGGAGAACCCTTCCTTGTAAGGGAGGCCTGCAAGAAGAGCCATCTGTGACTGTTGCCACTCACCACCTGTGCGGGGGGTGTTCCGAAGGAGATCGCGTTGTAGAAGAAGCTTCCAGGGCTCTGTACGTGGAGTGAGGCCCCTCACTACCAACTTGCCCAACAGGGCTCTGCTTTGCATCTCCGGATCAATGATGCCCAATCCTCCCTGGGCCTGGGGCAGGACCACTTTCTGCCAGGCTACCCTGGCTCGAGTATTACGTGTGCCAGGCTACCACTTTCTGCCAGGCTACCCTGGCTCGAGTATTACGTGTGCCACCCGATCCTGCCCACAGGAAATTGCGCACCAAGCACCTTAGCTGTCCCATGCATCCCCTATGAAAACACCAGCATGAGGCTATGTACGAGGCGGTAGCAAGGAGGACTTGGTTAGCCACCAAGGCCGTTGGCCGAGCTCCAATACAAAAGCTTGTGTCGAACACTCTCTAGGACCGGGGAGATCTACTGCTCTGCTGAAATATCAATGCCAACCTGGTAGCCAAGGTATCTTGTTGTCTACCCCCTCGGAAGCCTAGTGCTGAGCCTCAATCCTTGATCTCCTTCGCTGAGAGAAAGCCGACTAATTTGGTCCAGTTGATCCTGGAGCCTGAGGCTAGACAATACACTGCCAAGGCCTCCCTAACTGCATCCAAGCTCCGAGCTGCTGAGCCCTCTACAAAAAGGGCTGTGTCATTTGCAAACTCTGAGTCCAAAAGCTCATCCTGCTGCCGAATCGGGAGCCTCATCCTCGTGAGTCTTGCCAATTGAGACCTTACAAAATACCCTAGGGCCTCGGCCACAAAGAGGAATAAGAAAGGGGCAAGGGGGCATCCCTGCCGAACCGAGCGGGAAAGCAAAAAGGCCTCCCTCGTGTAGCCACCAGTAAGTATCTGGCTTGAACTACTTGCATAGAGGGCTGAGACACCCCTGATCCAGCGATCTGAAAAGCCAAGCCTCTGCATGGTGCCCTCCAAGAAAGACCACTCCACTCTGTCATAGGCCTTCTCAAAATCCAAAAGCAAAATCGCGAGACGCTGAGACTCCTCTCTGGCTTAATCCAGTGCCTCCCAGAAAGTAAAGATGTTGTCCAGGATGCTACGCTCCTGGACAAAACCTGTCTGCGTGTCATGGATAATGTCCACTAGGTGAGGGCGAAGCTGGAAGCTCAAGACCTTGGCTAAGATCTTGTATGCAGTGTCAAGGAGAGTGATTGGCCTCCACTGGTCTGAGCAATCCCCCCCCTTCGGGATCAGACATTTCAGCCTCGAAGGGACAGAGCCCGAGTCGAAAATCTCCTGAAAAGCCAAGTGGAGGGGGGTATGAATGCACTCCCAGAAGTACCTAAAGAAAGCCGGGGACAGCCCATCCTCCCCGGGGCACTTCTGGGATGGAAGAGCCTGAAGAGCCTTCCAAAGCTCCGCATCCGAAAAAGGCGCATCTAATTGACTGCTCACACTCCGAGAGACCACCTCCAGAACGTGCGCCCAAACTGAATCTCTGGCTGCCAAAACCTACGGGGACTCGTCCTTGGCCTGGAACAAGAGCCGATAGAAATCCGAGGTCAACTCCAAGATCTCTTGCAGATCTGAGGGCATCCGCCCACTAGAGTCTCAATCTCTGCAACTGTGCGCCAGCTGATCTAGGGCCAGTGGCCTGAAAGAACTGCCTGGTCATCCTGTCACCCTGCTGTACCCATCGAGATCTAGAGGAGTGGTAGGAGTACTCAGCCCGTCTCACCTCTGTATCCTGAAGTTCCGAGCGAGCACACTCATACTGGTCTACTAACCTCTGTGACTCTGAATCCTGCTCCTAAAGACGCTCAATGGAGGCCAAGTCCCGCTGCAAAGGCCTCTCTCTCTCTCTTGAGAAGAGTATGACGGTGGTGCATAGCATGGGTGCAAAGCTCCTCAGTGCTCCGTTGAATCGTCTCAACTGCCCACACGGCCCAACCTCCCTGCGGGGGGGACTCAGGTTGCTGCCAAATAGCTGTAATACTTTGTTGTTCCTCCTCCAGGAGCAAAGCATTTGGAATGTGGACCCCTCTCTGCGGTAGGCCACGACGAGGCTGCTCTAGGTGAAGAACGATAGGGGAATGGTCCGAGAGGATAGTCCCTGCCAGAATACCGGTGGCTCCACCCCTATGCATGACCCAATCTCCGACATAGAATCTATCTAGTCTCTCAAGTAGACCATCCTGTTGCCGCTACCCAAATGAGAAACTGAGACTGCCAGGAGACCTAGAGAACTTCGGTTCCCTCTAGGGGTCCCGACCACAAATCGAGAAAATGAATTGCTCCCAGGTGCTGCTTTTCGAAGCCGGCATCTCGGAATAAGAATCACCCCCGCGCTTGTCCTCCTCAAACTCGAGATTGTTGAAGTCACCTCCAACAATGCATGAGTCCACATCCGGGAGGAACTCCATCAACCGCCTCTAGAAGGCGGGTTACTGCTGTCTACAAGTTGGGGCATACACATTGAGAACCCCAATCTTGCAGTCCCCAACCTCAAACCCATCCATACTGCTCTGCCTGGAATGAGCTCGCCCTGATCGTACACATCCGCTCCAACGGAGACACCGAAATGCAAACCCCCCCACTCCCGCCAACCACGGGGGACCACACCTCAGGGCCTCTCCTTGGAAGGAGGTGCTGTGTCTACGTCGAACATCTGCGGCTGAAAACATGCTCCTGGATTAAGAGGAAGTCCACTGTTCACCCAACCACTGCCCTCTGCAACTCTTGTCGAAGTAACAAATGCTGTAGCTACTTTTCAAAACGAATAGTAGAATTTTTACTGACGCGTGTGGTCGTGGAGCCCATGCACGTTCCAACTCACCATGGTCCAACTCATGGGAAGGTGGGGGGAGTGGAGAACAGAGCTCGCCTATGAGTGGAAGCCTGTACTGAAACCTGAGACCTCTAGGACTTTGTTGCGGGTTTAGAGGGGGAGTAATATGTGTCAATACGACGTCGCACCAAGGGCATATTTGGCTCGATGCCTACCTTGGTGGCCCACTACCTGAGAAATGAGGACTCAACCCCTAATCTGTCTGCACAAAGCTATAGAATCCAATACGTGGCTTGCTTGAGCTGAACCTTGGGTCCCAGGTGAAGCACACAAACTACAACACCCAGCTCCCGGTCAGTTGAGAAGCCAAGCTGAAAAGTGGCGGTGTGACCATGGGTGACCCACATCTCCCTCCCCTGGGGCCCAAGCCACTCCATCATGTCAAACATCTATTGCTGCATCATAAGGTCAAACAATGTGGAAGTCCACTGCTCCTCTCCGGACACCGCGAAGAGAAACCCCCAGAAAGGGCGCGATCGCGAGCCAAACACTCCTATAGAGCCTCCTTGGGGCTGCAAAATCAAGACAGACACCTCTAGAGCCATTGGGTATCTGTCAGGGATCTCAAGATGAGCTCCACGGTCCAAGTCGCTAGAACTCTCTAGGCAGAGGCTGTCCTAGACGAGGCTTGGGACTTGGAAGCTGCGAAAACGGACCGCCTGAGCTCTGCTGCGTGGAGGAGGACGCACTAGGACTAGGCTGTGCCTGGGAAGAGGGACCTGGTGGCTGTTGCAAGGGAGAGGACTCTGGCACCCCCTTTCCTTAAGGCACGGGTTTGGAAAGAGAAGGGGGACGGGCGGAGGGGGCTGCAGTCCTAGAGGTAGGGAGGGGAGGCGGGTAGGGAGAAAGGGGGGGCGGTTGGTACGGGTGATTGCAGGTTCAGAGGGAGGGGGCGGGAGGAGGGGGGATTGAGGGGGAGGTGGGGGCGGAGGCGGGGGGGTTAGGAGGGGGGGTGCGGCCTTGACGGAGGATCCACTGCCTGCTCAGCGGTGGTTCCAAGCTCCTGCTGCAAAGGGACCTGGGCGCTCTACTCTGCTGGCGCCTGCTGCTCAGTCGGGAGATCAAAGGAGGTCTCCTCCTCTTGCTCCATAGGGGCAACCTCTACGAGCTTCTCCTGAGGCTGGGGGATCGCCAATCGGGCTCTCTCGCACTCGCTAACCCTAGCGCGATACCTACAACGCTTGAGGGCTGCCTTGCTGGGCTTCTTGTGTTCAACCTTGGTCCAAGTCCCCTGAGAGGGATCGACCCAAGGTGTTTGCGAGTGCTGCTAACGGTCTGACTGCCTGGCGCAATGCTGGGGAGCCCTTTGTCCCTGCTTGGGCTGAGGGGGAGCCCCCTGCTCCTACCTAGACTGAGGAGGATCCCTACCCTGGCCTCTGAGGCAGTCTCGATCTAAGTGTCCCATCTATCTGCATTGGAGGCACTGGCTTGGAAGCCCAGAGACCTCAACTCTCTAACGTAGTTCGACTCCATTCAAGGTCTCCAGAAGTATCTCCTCAGGAAGCGTCTCGGGGGTGTCTACAATCACTCTGAGCGTGGGGACCCCATCATTTGCGACCACTGTGGTTGTCGAGGAAGGAGGAGACTCCATCTGCGTCACATGAAAACCCGTTTCGTCCTCTTCGAAACCTCGAAACATGAAACAGACGAAACGTTTCGAAATAGGACGAAATGCTCTCAACAAAACCTTTGTTTCGCCCAAATCAAAATAAACGTTTTTGCCCCATTTTTTCTAGAATCCAAGGTGTTTATGTTTTGAATTTCCTTTTAGTATCTTGACTTTATATTTCTCTTTGTTCACTCTAACTTAAATATAACATATCTTTTTGTACCTATAAGAGTATATATTAAGTATCAATTTGAAACCTATCCGTTTCATTTGACAACACGAAACGAAACGAAAGAAAACCTATCGAAACAGCGAAACGACGAAACAGACGAAACGTTTCTTGTGACTATGCTCTAGCACCGTACCAAAACATCCTTCGATAGACTGGAGAAGGGATCGATACTCCTTCGGGAGCCTCGGGAAGCAGAGCGTCATCGGGAAGCAAGGTACGTGGTGAGTCGTGTCCATGTCCTCCACTGTGAAGCCATGGTACCAAGGGAAGAGAAAGACCGGATGAGGACCAAGAAAGATAGGGCTTTGCTCCACAAGTGACAAGGTGGTCTCTGGAGAGCTCAGCTGGAGAAGCAAGACCCCTCTCCCATAGATGGTGACCTCTTGGATGTGGTCATCCCCTAGGGCTAAACTCGTGGTCATCCTGAATATGTCGCCTTGAGGGGGTAAGCCCAACAATCCGGCCTACCAGGGCCTTGCAATCTCCCTGCTTTTTTTCTACCTTCCTTTACTCTCTCTCGCTCGCTTATTTTACTTCTCTCTTTCACTCTCTCACTCTACACAGTACTACGGCCCAGGACAACAGTCGGGTTGGGACCCCCCGAAGGATTTTTATTACTCGAGAGAAGAAGAAATACATAGTTCAATGTAGAGCTGTCAGTTACAAATTCAAACGTGAATCCTTTTTTACAAGAGCTTCAAGCTCATTCCAAAATGGCAACATGCCACTTGTCAAACTAGACTAAATCCTATTACATGCCTCTAAGGGCAATTTTTGGGGTCTTCGTAGCACTTGGTCACACGGGTGGCCTTCGAAATGCTTGCTACGCTCCAAATTGCTTAGGTCTTTAGCCCCTCATAGTACCTGCCACAATTAATTAAAGCGCACCACCATGGCACCCATTAATTGTTAGCACTTTGCATGCAAATAATAGACTGTGGACTAGTCCTAGTCACAGGTGGGCGTCCCCACTGAACAAACATGTGAACAAAACATAGAACACAATTCTTGGTCGACCGAAGTCAACCCTCTTTGATACGTTCATTTCCTACTTTACTACTGCAGATCACGAGAGTAGCACCAACTAAATTCCACCCAGCCAAATCCCGTTGAAGCGTGAGAGCTCACAGAGAAATCAAACTCAAATCACGTGAATAGTCCATTCTCCTTCTCACTAACTCCAACAAGCCCCATCTTCCTAGATGGATCTAGATGCCACATGTCATCATCATAGGGCCTTTCCTAATGCATCTTTTCACCCCTCTCTTGGGATACTTTAATTTCCTTTGCCCCTAGGCACATTGCTTGCATTAGGCCCTTAGCCTTAGATCCACCTAGTCTGGTGCTATCAGCCCTCACCTAGGACCTTGACATTAATTCCCTCTCGATCTCTACCTCGGCTAGAGTGTAACATTCCTTTCCTCTTCAGACATCAGCGTCCTCGATGATAAAGTCTGGGAACACTCTCCGCAACTGGTATACGGATTCCCAGGTAGCTTCTGATAGAGGCTGACCATGCCATGCAACCAACACCATGGGCATCTTCCGATTGTGCACTTGCATTGTTCCTCGGTCCAGGATTCTTGTTGGTTTGCGCCTTGCATTATCCTCTATCTCTTGAAACAAAACCACACCTTCGATTAGTGAGTCACCTGTATGTAAAAATTTCTTTAAACGAGAAACATACCGGGTGCATCTTGCAACCTTGTGGCAATTCTAATTTATAGGCGACCTTGCCTATTCTCTTTAGAATTAACCACGGCCCACAATATCGAGGTGATAACTTAGCACACTCTCCTGAAGTTAACGACTTCGAGTGCGAAGGAACTCTGAGAAAAACTTTTTCTCCTTCCTTAAATTCTCTTATAGACCGATTTTCATCCGCATACGCCTTAGCTCTATCCATAGCCTGGCGGATATTAGCTCTCGCAAGTGCTAGCATCTCCCGCATTTGAACCACAAAGTTCGCGGCACTAGGCACTCTTTGAGGTATTCCAACTGTAGTTGGATTTGCTGGTCTATAACCATAATTCAATTCAAACGGACTAAACTCCATAGAGGAATGTTTTCTATCATTGTAGGCAAACTCTAACAATGGCAACCACTTGTCCCACGTATGTTGCCTCACTGACACATATGCCCTCAGCATATCCTCTAAAATCTGGTTGACTCTCTCCGTCTGACCATCCGTTTCAGGAAGATCCCCACTACTCATTCCCAACTCAGTCCTTAGTGTCTCAAATACCGCTGTCCAAAAATGACCGGTAAATCTGACATCTCTGTCTGACACTATGGATCTAGGCAATCCATGCAGACGAAATATATGTCTAATAAACAAATCCGCCACTTGCGGGGCACTAACAGACTCTCTAGTCGGAATGAAGTGAGCCATCTTGGTTAGACGATCAACCACCACAAGGATAGAATCATATCCACCTTGTGTCGTAGGCAGACCCACAATAAAGTCCATGGAAATGCTCTCCCACTTAGTGATGATATTTCCAAGGGCTGTAAAAGTCCGAGTGGCTTCACCCGCTCGGCCTTGCTTACTTGACACGAAAAACACCGTGTCACATATTCATGAATATGCTTTTTCATTGTTGGTCAAAAGAAATCTCGCTTCACGAGATCATATGTCTTCTCGACTCTTGGGTGTCCCGCACATGGGCTATCATGGCACTATCGAATGACTCTCTGCCTGAGATCATTTTGACTAGGTACTACAACCTTGCCATTTCTTTTCAGCATACCATTCCTTGTGGTATATCTTGCATATGTTTGGCCTTTCCTGGATGCCAAGTCATCCTTTTCGTTTTCCCCGGGTTTTAACACATGTGCCTTAGGCCATAGACTCTGGACAAACTGGTCCACCTTTTGAGTTTCTCTAATCTCGGTCATTAGAGCACTCTCTAATACCGTGAAACTCATGTTATGCATAATGCGTGACAACGCATCAGCAACTTTATTATCTTTTCCTCTTCGGTACCGAATCGTCAAAGTAAACTCCTGCATGAGCTCTGCCCACCTAGCTTGGCGGCTCCTCAAGTCAGGCTGTTTACAAAAAGGTTTCAGAGTATCATGATCCACATCCACATAAAACTATGAACCATACAAATAATGCCTCCATGTTTTCAAAGCATGGATAACAGCATACAACTCCAATTCATGAGTTGGTCAATTCCTTTGAGAGGGAGAAAGCTTCTTGCTTTCAGAGGCTACTGGCCTTCCCTCTTGAAGGAGAACTGCTCCTACCGCAATGCCACTTGCATTGGTTTCCAGGAGCAACGGTTTCTGGGGATCAACTATTTTTAACACCGGTCCTGTGACCACAGCTTGTTTTATGGTGTTAAAACTTTCTTGTTGATTCTGTCCCCATATAAAAGATACTTTATTTGAGGTCAGATCAGTCAATGGCGATACTATTTCGGAATATCCTTTGATATGCCTTCTATAAAATTGGACAAATCCCAAGAATGATCGCAAAGCGGTCAAACTCTGAGGGATTGGCCAAGTCAGTATCGCAGCCACTTTCTTTGGATCCATTTCTACCCCCTCTGGAGTAATTATGAATCCTAAATATTCAAGCCTAACCATACACAGTATAGTTTTCTTTTTATTTACATAAAGACTGGCTTTCCTCAAAGTACTAAACACTATTCTTAAGTGTTCACGATGCTCAATAATACTTTTACTGAACACTAGAATATTGTCAATAAAATGTACTACAAACTTTCCGATATACGGACGTAGTAAATCGTTCATAAGCATGACGAATGTAGCTGGAGCATTGGTAAGTTCGAAGGGCATTACCAAAAACTCATAATGACCAAACCTGCTTCTGAAAGCGGTTTTATGCACATCCTCAGCTCTAATCCGGATCTGATGGTAGCCACACTTAAGATCTATCTTGCTGAAAATCACGGCTCCATATAATGCATCTAGCAAATCATCAATCCGAGCCATCGGATACCTGTGCTTAACAGTGACATTATTCAATGCTCTGTAATCTATACAGAGGCGAAACGTATCATCCTTTTTCTTCTTTAATATCACTGGCGAAGCAAAGGGTGAGAAACTTGGTTGAATCTGCGCCAACTTGAGGTATTCTTCCAGTTGTCTACGCACCTCTGTCTCTTCAGTAAAACTCATTCTATAGGGAGGTCTATTCACAGGTTCTGCCCCCGGGATCAGTTCAATCTTATGCTGAACATTCCGCTCTGGAGGTAACCCATAAGGTAACTCATCCCTAAAACATTCAGAGAACTCCTCTGCTATAAGATTAGCCAGCTTGGCCATCTCACCACTTTGCGCAACATCAGTACTAGCCGAAGAATCATCAACCGGCTCTACCGATGCTGTACAAAGGAATAAAAATTCTTCTTGAGCTTTTCGGATTTCCATCACGGAAACCAACGGTCCTTGAGGTACATCTTTCTCACCTCGTAATACATAAAGCACATCATTCATCTTGAATTGATATACGTGCTTTTTTCAATCAATGGCTGGATTCTTCCTAGAATGCCACGCCATACCCAGGGCTATATCTGCATGAGCAAGCTTAGTCATTTCAAAATCAAGCTTCTCAGCATAGTCCTGAATACGAAGCTCCAATTGGGTAACCCTTTGGTCCCATACTTCAGTTGAACTTCCATCTACCATCTTGACTGTATACGCATAGTCAGATGGGCTAGTCTTTAACTTCAGCCTCTTCACGAGCTTGGAGTTAATCACATTGTGCGTTGACGCCGAGTCAAACAACACAATGACATCATGATTGGCCACTTGCCCTTTCATCTTAATTAACTCCGTATCATTAAAGGCTGTATACCCCGTTGCTGTGGGCCTAGATAGGATGTTATCAGGTGCACTCGTTACTAGCTTAGCAACAGACACTTATAACAAACAAGGTACTGACCTCTGAGAAGATCCTGCTAGCTGAATCTGCATCTGTTTCGCTCTGGGACTTCCCTCCATTTCCACGTCGCATTCTGAGACTACCATCTCAGCCATCCGACAATCCTTATTTCGTGGACAATCCTTCCATTGATGAGGCTGAAGGCAACCAAAACACAAGCCTTCTCTCCTCGCTTTTTCTCTTTGCTCTGGGTTTAAGGGAGACTTTGACCAAGCCCGGGTGTCCTCAAATGGATTCGTGCATTTGGAGGAGTCCATGAAGTGTGAGGAGGTCATACAACTAGAGAGGAAGCTTGGGGGGAAGTTCTAAGGCGACGTCTTGTGGGTTTGGTAGTGTTCTTCACTCTTGCCATTAAAATATGAGAGTTAGGGATTCAAAAACGTTTTATAAAGCCTGCTAAAACCTTTTGTTAGCCCATCACCCTTTTTAGTCCCTTTCTAATTCGGATTTGTCAAGTAAGTCCGTCCCTCCCCATGACCTCCCTACCCCATCCCCCCACCCCACCCCACCCCATGACCTCATGCTCTACTGGCTAGACGACCATGGATGCTTGCTTGCCTTGTGTTTTGTTAGCTCATACTTAGCCCGAACTTCCATTTTAATCCGATCATTCAATCTAAACATGAAATCTTTCACTTGGATTGATTGAGGTAGGGGTTCATCAACCTTCATTATGCTCTCTCGAAACTTATCAGTGTATTCTGCCACTGATAAATTTCTCTGACGAAGGTTTCTATACTGATCCCAAGCTCGGGATGCTTCGTCAAGAGGTAAGAAGTGTTTTCTGAATTCTCTTTTAAACCCCTCCCAGGTAGTGGATGCAATACCATCTTTCTGTTGTTTAATCCACCACTGATCCACTGCCTCACTAAACATGTGAGTGGCCTCGCGGATTTTCAAATGATACGTTCATTTCCTACTTTACTACTGCAGATCACGGGAGTAGCACCAACTAAATTCCACCCAGTCAAATCCCGTTGAAGCGTGAGAGCTCACAGAGAAATCAAACTCAAATCACGTGAACAGTCCATTCTCCTTCTCACTAACTCCAACAAGCCCCATCTCCCTAGATGGATCTAGATGCCACATGTCATCATCATAGGGCCTTTCCTAATGCATCTTTTCACCCCTCTCTTGGGATACTTTAATTTCTTTTGCCCCTAGGCACATTGCTTGCATTAGGCCCTTAGCCTTAGATCCACCTAGTCTGGTGCTATCAGCCCTCACCTAGGACCTTGACATTAATTCCCTCCCGATCATTTACATGAAGCGCAAACAAATATATTACAAACGTAGATCCTTAAGGGAAATGTCGACTGATTCTTCCGAGGTCATGCTACCTCGGCTATAGCGTAACACTGTTGGTCGTAATTAAGGGGCTTTAATCAATGGTCGTGGTGCCTTAATTATGGCCAAGTTTCTCCAACTGAAGCTGGCACATCTCTCCAACCGAAGTTGGCACATGTCTCCAACCGAAGTTGGCACAACTTGGTTAACTGTAGTTAACCCTCTTGGCACATGCTAAGTCTCGTTGATCGAAGTCAACACTCTCTGACCGCAGTGAGCTCTGTGGTTCTCTGGTTAACCGCAGTTAACCCTCTTGTTAAAAACCCAAGTCTCCCCGACCAAAATCAGGCTTACTTGACCAAAGTCAAGTATCTTTAATCGTAGTCAATTCTTTGACCATTAATTAACCATAATTAACACATATGAAAACTCTTTAATTATGATAAGATAAATGGTCAACTGTACTTTGACTTAGGATATTTACATTGTGGTGACATCCCCTCGGCTTCTATTCAGTTGACCTCAACTGAAAAGCTTCCTTCTAAACATCTAAAAGCTGTGGATGATCGGACAACATGTCTTCATCCATCTACTTGGCATCCAATGCCGTATAATTCTTGAATTTTACAAGACACTTGTAAAATTCCTTGCCCTGAGGGCCTTTGCGTACAGTATGGTACACAATCTTCTCTGGTTGAAGGACGTCCTCCAGCTCATCCACTTCTGGTGGATCCTTCGATATTGGCTCTGTAGGTTCTGGCCCCTGGAATTTCTTTAGAAGACTCACATGGAAAGCATTGTGAATTCTCCAATGCTCTGGCAATGCCAACCTGTATGCAACCTCATTTATTCTTTCTGTAACCCTGAAAGGGCCATAGTACCTGGAAGATAACTTTGCACACACTTTCTGTTTGCCTTTAAACTTGCGGAGCCTATCTTTCTCGAACTTCAAAAGTACCCAATCCCCTTCCTTGAGATTTAAGTGTCTCCTATGCTTATCTGCAGCTCTTTTATGCTTTTCTTGAGACCTTTCAATTGCTGTTCGGACTTGGCTGAAAGCTGTTTGGAGGTCTCTCACAAATCGATCAGCTGCAAATATTTCATCTTTGGTCCTTAGGATAGGTGGCAGAATCACCTTCCCATAAATGACCTCAAAAGGGGCTTTCCCTGTAGAGCTGTGTACTGTCTTATTGTTAGCGAACTCTACCAATGGTAGGTACTTTTCCCAGTCTGAACCTTGGTCACCCACGTAGCATTTTAGCATATCCAATGCTGTAGAATTTGCTACTTCACTTTGACCATCTGTCTAGGGATGGAAAGAAGAAGAAAATTTCAGATTCGTGCCCATATTATCAAATAAAGCTCTCCAGAATAGACTGGTCATTCTGGGATCTCGATCACTGGCAATGGACTTAGGCATACCATGGTGCTTAAAGATCTGTGCCATGAAAAGCTTAGCCATATGATCTACCTTTATGGTTTTGCAAACCAGAATGAAATGAGCTTGCTTGCTGAATCTATCAATGATAGTCCAAATCCCATTATTCCTTGACTTTGATCTTGGCAAATCAAAAATGAAATCCATTGCAATACTTTCCCATGGTGCTTGAGGCATGGGAAGAGGCATAAGTAGTCTAGGTGCCTTCCGTCTATCATACTTCACTTTCTGACACGTAAGGCATTCAGTAACAAACTAATGTATATCTTTCCACATCCCTGGCCAAAAGAAATACCTCTCTAGTGCTTGAGTTGTTGCTGTAATTCCTTTATGCCCAGCATAGGGAGGTGCATGGCATTCCTCCAAAATCTTTTTCCTCATCTCTTGAGTGATGCATAGGCAGTCATCTTTCATTAGATACCCATTTCTGAGGGAATAGTGACTGGTGGACTGCGCCTCTTGCATTTGGTGTAAAATTTCACCAAAATCTGCATCATTAGTATATTGCTCTCTCATATGTTCTAGGTCGTGATGATAAGCAATAGTCACATTGTTGACCTGGGGTCTTCGGGACAAGGCATCTGCCACTCTGTTCCGAACTCCCGGAGTATGGACAATCTGAAAATGATACATTGACAACATATTTGCCCATTTCATATGCTTCTCGGAGAGTTTTGTCTAAGTCGGGAAATATCTGAGACTTTGGTGATCCGTTTTAACAGTAAAATCTGCACCCAAAAGATAATGCTTCTATGTGCATGAATTACAGCCAACAACTCTTTCTCATAGATTCCCAGATATCTCTCTACATCCCGGAGTCTCCTGCTCTCATTGGCAACTACATGACCCTTCTAATGTAATGCAGCCCCAACACATTCTCCACAAGCATCACAATCGACATCAAGTGGTTGATACAAATCTGGAATTATTAAGATTGGCTCTGTGGTCAGTCTCTCTTTTAGTGTGGTGAAGGCTGTCTTTTGAGGAATTCCCCATCTGAGAGCTGCATTTTTCTTACTAAGATCATGGAGTGGAGCGGCTATATCCACAAAATGCCTGATAAATCTTCTGTAGTATGAACACAGGCCTAGGAAACTTCGAACTTCATGCACATTTTTCAGCTCTAGCCATTCTTGAATGGCACGGATCTTTGCCGGATCCATCCGTATCCCATCTTTGGATATTATATGCCCGAAGTAATGGATTTCTTTTAAGAAGAATTCACTTTTCTTGCTGTTTGCATAGAGCTGATGATTTCTCAACTCTTGAAACACTGTAGCAAGATGTTCCTTGTGCTCTTCTTCGGACGTAGAAAAGACAATTATGTCATCGAAGAAGGTACCAGTGAACTGTCTGTAGGGTCGGAAGATACGATCCATCATTCGATTGAAAGTAGCTGGGGCATTTGTCAATCCAAAAGGTATCACCAGATATTCATACAACCCAAAAGTAGTGCGGAACGCTGTCTTGTGCACATCCTGAGGCTGTATCCTCACTTGGTGATAGCCACTCTTTAGGTCTATCCTACTGACAACTGAAGCTCCATTTAACTGATCCAGCATATCATCAATGGGTGGAATAGGGAATCTATTCTTGATGGTCATTTTGTTCAGTGCGCGGTAATCGACGCACATACGGAATGAGCCATCTTTCTTCTGTAGTAGCATGACAGGGGAACAAAAAGGAGAAGAACTAGGCTGAATCAGCCTCTTAGACAACAAGTCCTGCACCTGAGTCATAATCTCCTCTCGCTGAGTTGCACTAAGTCTGTATCGGGGCCTATTGGGTGGCTCGTTGCCAGGAATGAGTTCTATGCCATGATCCTCAGGTCTCTCAGGGGGTAACTCCCCTGGCAAAGCGTCAGAAAAACAATCTTTAAAATTTTCAAGAAACTGAAATTTATTCTGATTTTCCTCACTTATTTCAGCATGCATTTCCACATCTTTCTCTTTTACAAAAACCATAGAAGCTGAAACTGCAGACTTTATTTCTTTTCCAACAGAACTATTTGATACAATGGGAATAGTTTCCCCTCTATTCCTAGCAACCACACGATGTACTTTGCCCCTATGTACAAACTCCAGCACTCTTTCAGGAAGAGTCAACTTCACTACCTTGCGATGGAACCAAGGCATACCCAAGACTACATCATGATGTTTCAGTGGAGAAATGAAAAAGTCTTCCTGATGTACATGAAGACGGAGCTTCCCTATCAAGGGAGTGACTGGCACAGGGTTCCCACAGAACATCTGGTCGGCATCCAAAGACCTGCCCAACTCCTCCGTCTTTATTCCCAGCCTCAGGGCTAGATCCTCTGATATAAAGTTATCAGTAGCCCCTGGATCAAATAAAATCAGCGCTTGCTGTTCTCTGACTTTGCCCCATGATAGTAGCAATTCTCGTTCCTCTGGGTTTGAAACATGACCCAGTATGTCAGGAATTCCTCTTGCCATTGGCTTTTGCGATCCCTGTGGCTTCTTCGTCTCTATTCCCTTCGAAGTTGAAGGCTTTTCTAGGCACTGGGCAGCCACATGCCCCTCTTTGCCGCATCTGAAGCATTTACCCTCTTTCCTGAAATGTTCAATCTTTTCAGGGGTAAACTGTGGTCTTCCCTTATAGGGCTTTTGTACCTAGTTTCCCCTCGGCTTCTGAGGCTAAATCCTCTCTTCTGAGCCTTGGGAAACTCTCTTGTTTCAAACTTGGGGGTCGCTGGCTTTTTATCCCCCGGTAACCCTGCCTGTAGTGCATGTACATGAGACTAGCCACATTGGCTGAATGCATGAGATCTGATATTTCTTTAATATCTTTGGTGTTCACTTGGGCCTGTATCTTTGGAGTGAGTCCGGTCCTATACTTCCTGAGTTGAGTCTTGTCAGAAATATTCTTGAAAGACGAAACCTGCATGTATGCATCCCAAATTTTCTGATTGTAAGACTCCACTGTATCTTGTGCTTCCATATGAATGCTCTCCCAACCAAGAAGGACATGATCCCGAAACTGTTTGGGAATAAACTGTTTATATAAAGCTTTCTTGAAGTCCTTCCATTTCTGGGGGGCTACATAGTTGGTTGTTTTAGCTATCCACCATGCACTGGCTGTACCAATCAAGTGTAAACCAACCATACGAAGCTTTGAGGACTCACTGAAATTTTCCAGGCTGAAGGCAACATCAAACTGCCTTATGAACTGCATAGCCTTTTCAGCTTGGCCGTACAGGCCATTGTAAGTGGCAAATCTTACTGACTTTCCACTGTCCTTGAATTCTTTAGTCTCTGCCTTCCTGTTGGACTTTTTCTTCTTCTTTGGCTCTGAAGATCTAGAAGAAGAAGATGATGTTGAGGATGAAGAGGTAGAGCTAGAAGATGAAGACGAACTGGATGAACTGTGATGATGCTTCGCCTTCTTCTTCTTCTTGGGAAGAGGACCTGCTCTTTTCCTCTTTTTGCCCACCACTCCTTCCTGATCTGCTCCAGAGAGAGGCTTCTCTAGCTTTTCCTCAAAAAGAGGTTGTACCATCCTGCGAAACAAGGGATCACTTGTTGCCTCTCCGAACTGAGTAATCAACTCTCTGTAGGCATTCTCTTTAGCCTCAGCCTACTGTACTTGGTTAGACTCTGCCATTCCCTCATGGGATGATTGGGCATGCTGCTGTGAAGCCATCGCTGCAACTTGTCTGAGATCTGCAAGCTCTCACACACACTGTGTATGCAAGTGATGCACGCAGCCTTGCTTTTCAAAGAGAAACTACCTCAACAAGAGGTGTCTTGCATTCACAACTTGTGCCAGTGCTGGGCTGTCAACTCAAAGCATAAACCCACAAAGTTGCCAAAGCATCAACAATTGTATTGCCCCTTTTCTGGCTGCTGCAAAAAGCACTGAGAATGCATTTGATTCCCTTTTTCTAAGCACCAAGGCATGCATTTCTTTACTTGTGCAAATCTCTGCTTTTTCTGCTTTTTCTGTTGCTTTTCTGACAGATAAAGTACTGACAGTGTACCTTTTGACAGGTAAAAACTGACAGGAAAAATTGTCTTTTTTATTTTTATATTTTTTTTGGACAGTAACTGGATGAAGTAACCGGCTGGTTACACTAACCAGACTAGTTCTGTTCTGGTTTGGTTGGCTCCCAACTGAACTCAGCCCACTGTAGTCTAGTTAACCAGCTATAGTTTGGTTAACTACACCCAGAGTTAGTTGGTCAAACCTGGTTCCACTAACCAGTCTAGTTTGGTTGGGCCAACTAATTGGACCTCCAACCAGGGTTAACTAACCAGAGTTACACTAACCACTGGTTTGCCAGATTGGCTGCCATGTCATCTGACACATGTTTGCCACGTCATCTGACAGATGTCAGCATGACACGTCAGCAATACCCTGTGCACTGCCACGTCAGCACCTGCTTTATTTGCCATGTGTCATGTCAAGGCACGTCAACTCTATGCCATGTCACTGCTGACCTAGCTGTTTGCCACGTCAGCATTTGCATCTTTAGCTGGCTGGCGGGCGTCATCCGTCACGGGAGATTCTACGTGCAGCGCAGAGAATCAACGGTGAAAAACAAGAACCTTTGCACGTCTATCGTTGCACCATCGCCAAGCATCCGGAGAGCCTCTGCATGCGCCTTTTTCTCTAGCCAAAGTATGACAAGAATTGCCTATAGCAATGCGACCTTCAGCTTCCATCACGCTCTCACATAGTCCGTTGGGCCAGTGAAGTATGCAATGCTTTAGAGCACTCACATCACCAAGAAAAAGAAACGTCTGGCAGCATCGGTGACACCCATCAAATAGACAACTGCCCTATTGAGGTCGTGACAAACGATGGTGGCTTTCAAGCCCCAGAATTACAAACGTTCGTGGAAACTTTGGTCGATGGCAGTTGCTGCAATATCTACGCCTCTGCCAGTGTAATCCGTGATACAGCGGGTGATAAAATTCAGCGCCATATCTAGCAACGTCGTCAAACAGCCAAGTGCTTCAGCGTAAAATTGCTACGCTAGCCTTTATAGCTTTAGATCGTCACCCCCTTCAAAAAGGTGGCGAGCCAAGCTCTGATACCAATGCAATCTCCCTGCTGTTTTCCTACCTTTCTTTACTCTCTCTCTCTCTCTCTCGCTTATTTTGCTTTTCTCTTTCACTCTCTCACTCTACACAGTACTAGGGCCCAGGACAACTGTCTGGCTGGACCCCCCCGAAGGATTTTTATTACTTGAGAGAAGAAGGAATACATAGTTCAGCGTAGAGCTGTTAGTTAAAAATTCAAATGTGAATCCTTTTTTACAAGAGCTTCAAGCTCATTCCAAAATCGCAACATGCCACTTGTCAAAAAACTAGACTAAATCCTATTACATGCCTCTAAGGGCAATTTCTAGGGTCTTCGTAGCACTTGGTCACGCGAGTGGCCTTCGAAATGCTTGCTACGCTCCAAATTGCTTGGGTCTTTAGCCCCTCATAGTACGTGCCACAATTAATTAAAGCGCACCACCATGGCACCCATTAATTGCTAGCGCTTTGCATACAAATAATAGACTGTGGACTAGTCCTAGTCACGGGTGGGCGTCCCCACTGAACAAACATGTGAACAAAACATAGAACACAATTCTTGGTCGACCGAAGTCAACCCTCTTGGTCGTAATTAAGAGGCTTTAACCAATGGTCGTGGCGCCTTAATTATGGCCAAGTCTCTCCAACCAAAGCTGGCACATCTCTCCAACCGAAGTTGGCACAACTTGGCTAAGTGTAGTTAACCCTCTTGGTGCTGTTGGGATATCTCAAGGTGTATGCCTCAGGCACACCTTGGTGTCTATGTGTGAGTGCTAGAGGCACAGTTAGGTGCCCATAAGCACAGTTAGGTGGTGGTAAGCCACATAGGATGATTGAGAGAATCTAGGAGCAGATTGAGGAGATGATTGTGGAGCTCTGAAGTCATCAGTGATGTCAGTGAGCATGTAAGAGGTGCCTACATAAGGACCTCACTCTTCTTCATTCTATATGCAAGTATTATGAGTTTGTGTTCACTCTATGCTTTCCTTTCAGTTTACCAACATGGTATCAGAGCCCTTTGATCCCCCTTGATCCCATTTCTGCCACATCATCATCTTCTTCTCCATCTTCTTCTTCACCATCTCTTCCCCTTCTTCCCAAATCTTGCTTAAGCCTGTTCTCCTCCGTTTCTCTGCCATTCTCCAAGCCCTTCCTGCTGGAGATACATCTCGAAGGGGCAAACCCTTGGCTGCAAGGAATTAACGAATCTTCGTCGCTGCAAGTCGTCATTTCGCGCAAATCGTCGACCCTGTCTTCCACGATTTCTCTGAGACTGCTCCATGCTTCTCTAATTCCTTTCAGAGGGAGCTTCTCCATACCTTGAGCTATCCTGTGCTGAAATCTGAGCAGCAATGGCTGCATATCCAAGGTGAAAACAGAGAAAAACCAGTCGAAAATGAAGAGGCAAGCTATGGCGCTCTGACACGGATTTGTGCCCCTTCTCCTCAGTAGACCTTCTGTGGTATATGAGCTTTCTTTTGCCTCAGAAACCCCCTTTTTCTTTGCTTTGGAGAGTGAGATATAAGCCCTCCAAGTTCAGTCCTTTGTTTTTGACAGTTTTGACAAGGTTTTGAAAGTGATGCTACATAAGATGCTACTTTAGCATTTCTGAGTTTTTGAAGTTTTCAATAGCATCAGTACAACTGTGGCTTCAGCTTTGCTTGGAGTTGCTATAGCTGGTTTTGATTGGAAAGCTTTCATTTAGCCACCTCTGTGAACATGTAAGAAAAAGCATCATTGATTGAAATTTGGTCACAAGTCTTTGCTACATTAAATGCTTATATTTTGAAGCCTTTCAGTTGTTATTCTAGCCTTTTCAGTTGTTATTCTAGCCTTGTAAGAGAGAAGACACTGCCCAATACCTGGGTTAGACCCTCTCATGGCTACCATATTAAATATAGATAAGTTCAATGGTAAGGGCTTCCACACATGGCAGATGAAGGTGAAATTTGCATTGATGAGGGAAAACCTCTTGGGACTTGTCAAACCGACTTCAACTTCTTCTTCTATAGCCTCCAATGCTGGAGAATCCTTAGCTCCCGACACGCCCGGCAAGGGATCCCGCTAGAGAGGAGAAAGCATATGGTATCATTGCTCTTGCTTTAGGAGATGATTATATTCATCACATCTCTGACTTAGAGTCTCCTGCAGAAGCTTGGCAGAAGCTTGACATGATTTTTGGTGCTAGCTCTCACATCTCAAAATTATCACTTAAAATTTCTTTCTTTGAATTGAAGATGGTTAGTGGCACTCCTTTCGCTGCCCATGTCAATTACATGCGGAGTCTTATGACTCAACTTGCTTCTATCAACTCTCCTATCACTACAAATGATGCTATGGCAGTGTTGCTTAAGAGTATGCCTGAAGATTATGATCATATTGTTACCACTTTGAAAAATCTTCCTAATCCTAATCTTGAAGGTATTATCTCTGCTGTCCAAGAAGAAGAAAGGCACATGGAGCTCAGGAAAGGCAATGACACAGCTTATGCCATAAAAATCTAGAAGGGCAAGTTTTCACCTTGCAATCATTGTGGGAAGACTAATCACCTCTCAAAAGAGTGCTTCAAAATTATGCTTTTTAAATCATCTCTATGTATGCTCCAGATCTCTCTTTTTATGTTGAGTCAAGGTACTCAGCCTGGATAGTCCTCCAAAATGAATGAAATAAACTATTGTGTTTTGTGTGTTTTGTAAACACCTCTGGTCACCATATGATGTAGGCCATGTGTATGTGTTTTTGCTCCATGGTACCTCCTGCAGACATTGTGTGCATGTACATGCAAGGGAGATAACCATTGGAAGGTCTTTTGTATCCCTTTTGTTTACCTTACACCCATGGGAACCCTTGCTAGCTTGAGATCCTAGCCATTGATAGATCCATGACCACCATGAGATGGCATGAGACACCTTGTGCTAGCTGTATCCTTGACATAGCCTGAGGCATTCTCTTGAGGGGGGGTTTGTTGGGATATCTCAAGGTGTATGCCTCAGGCACACCTTGGTTTCTATGTGTGAGTGCTAGAGGCACAGTTAGGTGCCCATAAGCACAGTTAGGTGGTGGTAAGCCACATAGGATGATTGAGAGAATCTAGGAGCAGATTGAGGAGATGATTGTGGAGCTCTGAAGTCATCAGTGATGTCAGTGAGCATGTAAGAGGTGCCTACATAAGGACCTCACTCTTCTTCATTCTATATGCAAGTATTATGAGTTTGTGTTCACTCTATGCTTTCCTTTCAGTTTACCAACATGTGCATGCTAAGTCTTGTTGACCGAAGTCAACACTCTCTGACCGTAGTCAGCTCTGTGGTTCTCTAGTTAACCGTAGTTGACCCTCTTGGTAATAAACCAAGTCTCTCCGATCGAAATCAGGCTTACTTGACCAGAGTCAAGTATCTTTGACCGTAGTCAATTCTTTGACCATAATTAACACATATGAGGACTCTTTAATTATGATCAGATAAATGGTTAAATGTACTTTGACTTAGGATATTTACATTGTGGTGACAGGCCCTGTCCTGAAGAGCCTCCACTGCACTCTGAACCTGTTGCTTATCCTCCGGAGAGAGCAAAACCTTAACAATATTGGGAGTTGAAGGTGCTGCCATTTGAGCAGACCAAAGGTCACTGTCAAGGTTAATCTTCAGGAAAAAGAAATTAACGTGCTGCTACGTGAAAAGGAAGGCAAAAACAAAGGGAATAGAGGGGGTGAAGGAAAAGGAAAAAATTGAGGGTGGCTGCCCGCGAAAAGTCCGGATGCCTGTGAAAGAAAGCTGAGATAGCAACCCTCCTCTGAAAGGTGCCAAAGGCAGCCTTGAGCTGGCGATGAAGCTCTGGAGCCCCTAGCGCAAAGGGAAGAGGCGGTTTTGAGCAGTCAGAGAGCTCACACTTCGAGCTGCCCTCGAAGAACAGCCCGAGAGCCGAGGGGGTCGAAAGGCCCCTGTAGTGCAAGAGCCATACTCTCTGATGCGGCAGAGATATGTGATAACATGGAATGCTACATCAAGCTATAGTAGGGATGCTTCAAGCTTAGCTAAGACTATCTGATTTGGAACCGACGGCTTGTTGTGGATCATTCGTGAAAGCATGAGAGCCTGAAGCCTCTCGACTCGAGCCCAATTTGCCTCTGATAGGTTGGCTCCCAACAAGGGCTACTATACATACCCTCTCAGCGGACCAAGGAATAAAAAAGAAGAGTCTTGGTCTAGGGATCCTGTAATTGGGGTACGTCAATTTTACGAGCAAAATCCTATGAGCAGGTTTATGCGAGCGTGTTTTTCAAGAGATTTAAAAAATTGTATTTCTTTAGGAAACATGGTTTTTACACTTTTATTTTCACTAGAACTAGATCCCTTTATCATAAAAACATACAGAATTGTCACTCATTCAATTTTACATAACATAAATTTTCTTCTTCATAGACATCCTTTCCATGTTATTATCTTAAAATAGTGTTGGAAAATAATTCATTTAAGAAACATCCCTCATAATCACTCTCAATGTAATAATATTATACATATATAATTACTTATTAAACACATTTATATCAATATGACAAGATCTTTCTAGTGTTTTAATAGCATAAATAATAAGATATTTATGGATATGTTTCTAAAGAAGTTCAAATTACTATAAATAAGTATTAACTTGGCCTTATATATCACTCTCATAAAATACATGTAATATTCAATACTATGTATGCAAGATTTTTCAAAAAAATAACTCCATAGATGTGCTCAAATGGGGTTTTCCGATCAATTTGAGTGGCTAAATGACTATATTTGGACATTGGATGTGAAAGTTATGCCACTTTTAAAAGTGTTGTCCATGGTAGTTTCGCCAGCAAAACTACCTTGGAAGACCTACTTCAAAGGGGTTTCACTGGCGAAACTACCTTGATGGCTTGCTTCAATGAGGTTTCTTTGGAGAAACCCTTTCATGAGGCTAGGTTGAGAGAGGGTTTTCAATGTCACCCCCTATTAAGTAAAACTTGTAAGAAGGATCATAAGAAAATTTTCATAGAGAAGTCTACTCATGTGGGTTTCTTCAAAAGCCATCCCCTTATGTTACTCATCATTCCCAAAGGTTCATGTAAAGATTTGTGAATAAAATAGGCATTGCTATAATACTTTGCATATTTCTAAGTGAAACTATGTGTTATTCTGATCTATTTTTGCCATATTTTTACATAGTTGGAAGCTTTTTTTTTCCTTAGCTCAGAAAATGCTCGTCCCCCAGGAATTGAGAGTGAAAGAACTGCTGCTCGAGTCTAGCGAGTGCGGCATATCCCCTACTCAGTCGGGCCTATAGTGCTGGTCACATCATGAAGACCGGGCCAGGGAAAACAACCCCCTATTATGTGTAGGATGCAACAACCTCCACTGGTAACCAAGAGTAAAGTGCTCTTTGTGCCTACCTGACCGGGATGTATTTGAAGATCATGACCTTGTTTTTACCAAGGTTGACCCTCAAGTCATGTGTCTCGCAGAAAGTATGAAGTGCGTCCAAGTGTTGCTAGAGCTCCTCTGCTGAAGGGGAGAGTAAGAAGATGCCATCTGCGTATACGAGAATCTGGAGCAAGGATCTTGCTAGGGAGCAGCCAACCCCTCCTAGGGTCCCAATGAAGATCTCAAGCTCATCTATATAGAGGCAAAACAAGGTTGGTGATAGTGGAAAACCCTGTTTGACCCCAATATTACTCATAATCTCCTCTGTCCACCCTGCACTTGTCCGACTGACTCCAGACTCTCTCATAGAGTGCCATGACTGCCCAAATGGTCTCCTGATCATATCCCAACTCCTTCAATTGTCTGATGAGTCGGGCTCTCAGCACTATGTTAAAAGCCTTACAAAGATCCACAAAGCAGCAATAAACCTCTTTCTGTGTGCCCTGCCCTCCTCAATGACCCCTCTGAGTGTGAGTATGTGATCCATGGTAATGTGATCTCTCCAGAAGCCCACATGTCCCACGGCTTATCCCAAAAGCTTTACTAACCGGCTAACGGCGGATGCATAGATCTTGGACATGACTTGTCCAATCATAATGGTCATGTAGTTTTCAAACTCATGGGATCCCCTGCTGTGTGAATGGGGGTGATGGTGTTACAAGTCTAGGTGTGAGGGAAACCGATGCAAACCCTTTGTTACAAATCTTTGCTAGGATGAGGGCCAAGGTCACTTATTCCGTATGCAATGAACTTAGTACATGGGTCCTCTTGATCTTTGCTTGGCCATGGTAAAGCTTCAAGGCTGCGTGTTTGTGAGAGATAGGGCGCTGGCTGGTTAGGAACATTATATAGTGTGTGTGCGTAGGAGTGCCCCACTTTGGTGTTTGTGAGGGGGGATGGGGCTCGCCGCTTAAGGAACTTTTGCTACTAAAAAAGATATTTAGTAACTCCTCATTTTGGCTAACAAAGGCATACTTCTTCTAGCGTACCAAATGATGGTACTCGCCTATCGTCCCTGACTCACTCGGAAGGTGATGTTTAGCTTTGAATCTGAGTTGTGGGCATGAAGCCTTACACTCATCATTATACCAATGAGCCAAGAGGCGGTGGGCGTGTGGTGTGTGGGAAAATGTGTAGGGTGGCCTCATGGAGAGAGAGTGTGATCAGGGCTGCTTGATCCTCTAGGAGCGGTATGTGGTCAATGAATGTGAGTACATTGGAGAGGCATGCGGAGTACTTGGGAAGTGTTTTTATTGACCACCGGCAAAGGGCGCTCTGGCTCTAGTGTGTCTTTGTGTAAAAAGCTATATCTCGAGCTCTGTAGAACTCCGCGAATTTCCCTGGGTCTGACCACGAGGTACCGTTACAATTCAAAACATTATAGGTTAGGGTCTTGGTACTTAAGTCTCATCGATCCCAGCCCTATATAGGGGAGCCACCAAATGCCCATTTAGGACCCCTATCAAAAGCTACCCCTCTCGGATTATTGCCCACCTCCCCTCCTTGAGGGTGACATCCCGCTGCTGTAGGAAGGTATGCCTCTCCTCCACCTAAAGAGGTGAATGTCCTATAGCCACTCTACATGCCATATTTAGAACCATGCCTATATGTGGAGGACCAATCCCATCATGAGTATTTTGCTCTTGAAGGTCTCTATAATTTAGACCCCACCTTTCTGAAGTTAAACCAGCTGCTGTAATTTGCTCTTGATCATCTTCTGTAATTCTTCCACACTCACTTGGGTAATGTGTCATTGGGCATCTCCTTGACTTTTGTACTCTTTCCAAAGCAAAAATCTGTTGCAGCTTACTCACGGTTTCCAACAAAAGAATGGAGTAAGGAGTGGATGTGAGTCCCAAAGATCGCAACCTAAAGGATTACAAATCTGTTGTAGAAAAGTCTTGACTGTTCAGAAAAAGAAATTCTGACTGTTCATGGATGGATATTCTAAAAAGCAATTGTTGCTCTTGCCTTTTACTGAAGATAGGGGAGAAATGTTTTGTGCTCATCTTTCCTACTGTCATCTAGTACCCGGGCTCTAGCTTTCTTAAGTCAGCAGTATCCAAACCTCATCCATGCTAGCTGTAGTCATGACCTTAGGTCAGTCCAAACCCTAGGTTAGACTGTTTCCTAATCTAGGCTAACACCTATATTGGGCTAGCCTTGAATCTGGTTTGTATGATTCAATCTGCTGCGCCATCTTAGTTTCATGTCATAAAGTGTGTCACAGGGACATTCTGTTGAGTGCTTCTCCACAGGTAAGGAATAGATTTTTTGTGTACCAGACTGCTTTTTGGTGAACAGACACCCCAAGTTCTAAGTCTGTTAATTACCCTGCAGACTGCTGTGATTCTCATTGTTTGGCTCAGACATTTTCAAAACTTGAAGTCTCTTGTGATTTGTGATATTGCTTAGAAGAGCCACAAGTTAATTATATGCAACTCGCCATGCCTCTTTTGTCTAAAATGTTGCAAACCATGTTCCTGGATTGCTTGTACATCTACTTGGCTTCAGGTAATACTGTAGTAGATATGTCCAGAATACTCTAATTTTGACTATAATAGTGTGTTAAGAAGGTTGTCATGCATCTTATGGTGATCAGTAAGGATCCACAGGTATATTTATTTGCATGTTTATTTTTTGAGAACTTTGATGGTGAAGTTCTTCGGTGTGAGGTATGGATGCATAATTACTTAAGAGTGTTCACTAAATGTACATGCATCAAACCTTAAGCTGAGGAATATATATATTTTCCAACATATGTTTTTGTAGTGAACTCTGATGGTCTTTGCATACAAAGAATAAGTTAGGAATTGTAGTTGGTTTGAAATCAATGCAAATTCAATGTCATCCCGTCACCATGCTTTCCTGGTAATGGTGTGGCCAGAGCCATGAATTGCTTGAACTGCGTACCTTCCATGAATTAAACATCTACAATCTATCAGGTCCCTAGGAGAGCCTGATATAGCCTACAGGTAACGCAAATAATGTTGCTGCTAAGTGTGTCCTTGAGAGTTGGTAGGTTACTTCAATTTAGTGATGCCCATTTTGTTGTAAGCCCAGTTTGAGGAGCAAGAAGGGGCATTTAAGTTTGGGTTTGTTATGCTCAAGTGGAGATACCATGGCCTCAGAAGGGTCGGTGGACATTTTCCTTTAGAGGACCAACTTTTTGTATTATATTTCGTTGTGCTTTAAGTATATGGTTAAAGGAATTAATGTCAAGGTCCTTGGTGAGGGCGAATTGACACTGACTAGATGGTTCTAAAGGCCACGGGTCTAGGGGCATCAAATTACGTAATTTCCAAGGGGCAAATGGAATTTAATGGTACTCTAAGAGAGGAGTAAATGGTGCACCAAGGATTGATCCTAGAATGTGACATGTGGCATGTAGAAGCATCTAGGGAGATGTTGGCTTTGCGTACAGCACGCAGGAAAAAAATTTAATGTGTGAATTATATCAAGCTGGCTGTCACAAAGGTGGCTGGGAGGAATATCTGAGTGCCATCGCCTGCGCCCGTGATTGCTAGGAGCAACTATATTAGTGCGTTCCATTTTCAGGGCTAGTTACGTTGGTTGTATCATTTGGTATCAGACCGCAGGGATGTGGGTATTCGTGGTTGTCGTGAATTAGAGAGCGGAGGGTCTTTGGTGGTTTACTTCGTTTCCGATTTGAGAACTCTGTCGTGCAGCCCGTTATGGATTTTGTCAAGGATAGCATCCGTCTTGCCAAGCAATGAGACCGATCGGAAAGAGTTTAAGATTTGGTTCGTGGCAATAGCCTCCCGGGCCTAGTTACGCTTTGAAGACTTTCGTTCATTGCACTGAATTCAGCAAAGTTAGTGACTTCTTAGCCGAGCTCTGAGAAGTTGAAGAAGATGCACAGGAGTTGAAACCAACAGATTCAACACTCGAGCCATACTGTCACTAAGATCTTCTACAAGATACTTCAATCTCGGCGGTTGCATTTTGGTTCCAGTAGAATTCGTAATCAAGGAGAGCTCCTGTCACGAAAAGTTGCTCAAAAGAGGCCTTTCCCTGAAATCTCTTCGTATATTCCTCTAACCTTGTCAAAGAATCCCCATCGTCCTTCGATAGGCTTTTTGGAAAGACCAGCTCTAGGAAAATCGATTGCGATCACATGCAAACCATGGGATGCTAGGCATGGGACGATGTGCCGGTAGAGAAAAGAGCTCACTTCTAATCCGTGGATTCCTATTCCACGTCATGGCAGAAATATACAAAGAGCCTTGGGTTTTTCAGTGATACGCTGGGAAATTGTGCCGCCTGTGATTCTGGAAAGGCGAGCTTGTTGTCCACGCTCATGGTCTAAAGGTTTGGGTACGTACAGGAGGATGATGCCTTGTTGCAGAGACATGATCATAGAGACTAACTAATCAACCCCACGAGTTCCATCCACCGGAAATTAACAGTAGAGTGAATCAAATCGCTCAGGTCTGCTTGGGTCTGACGGTGATCGCTCGTACCTTTGCTTCAAAATCAGGAATCGTTGCCACTAAGGACTTCCGTCTCATGAATTTAGAGCTCCAACCAGTACCAAATCGTCGAGAAACATAATCGAGCCAGAGAGCATCTTATCTCCTAAAACCTCTGACCTGCAAGCAAACACAAGAACACACCAAACGTGAGGAAACTGAGCAGGCCGCTCACCACCCAACCATGACATCTACGGGATGCGATCCCGAATCAGGAGATGCCCCCTCCGAGCTTGCCCCTCCGAGCCACGAGCTGAGCTATTGGCACGAACTCCCAACCAGATCCTAACCATCCTGGTGTCCCATACCACCAGGTGGCACTGTGAAGCTTGGGATCTGTTGCTGGGCCTTGGGCTACGCTATGATGTAGGCGCGCGTCCGCGACTCAATCCAGGATCAGACCTAGTACCTACAAACAAGACTTGCTCCCATCGGCTCCCTGAGAACTGAACCCCTAGGCCCCTTATATAGACTCGGGCCGCAAGCGCCAAAAATAGCGAAGACCTCTAACTGGTTCGTACCCTTGCCACTCAACCCGAGAATCAAGCCTGCCTAGCTCTAAGCCTCCCCAAGCTACCTGAGCTAGTCTTGTGTACCCAATACACGTCGGATATCAGTCCGTGCACATGACATACTTCCCCTCCTCTAAGAACTCACTCGTGAGTTCACTAAAAAACCCGGGAATGTCCTCTGAAGGTTTTGTAATGTCTCCCATGTTGCATCCTCCTCAACACGATCCTTCCACTTGATCTTGTATTCCGTGATAGTTCGATTACGAATCTGCCTTTCATGAAATTCAAGAATACTCTCAGGCTCATGTGGAATAAAAGTTAAATCTGTAACTTCTATTATTTCTTGAGGAGAAACAAGTTGATCATCCACACCCAATAACTCTTTCAGTCTGCTGACATGAAATACTGGATGTATTTTAACATCAGGAGGCAATTCTAGTCTATATGCAACTGGTCTAATTCTTTTAATAACCTTGAATGGATCACAGTATCTGGGGGATAACTTCGGAACCAAACCAGTACTTAGGCTCTTGGATTCCTTGAGAATACGCAAATATACCATCGTTCCTTTAGAGAACTCTCTAGGTGAACAATGTCTATTAGCATAAAATCTGTCCCGATTGTGCGCACTTCTAATAGACTCCTTGGCAAATTGCAACATTTCTTGCATGTCTTGCAAGAATGTCTTTGCAGCATCATTTTGGATTCCCTTTAACCCAACCATAACTGGTGACTCAGGTTGAAACCCGTACATAAGCATAAAAGGATTGTAACCAGTACTCGAATGCTTTGCACTGTTATAGGCAAATTCTATCATAGGTAGATAATCTTCCCATGAAGACACTCTCTTAGAAACATATGCTCGAAGCATACCTTCAACCAATTGGTTGACCTTCTCTGTACTGCCATCATATTGTGCATGATTTGAGGAACTCATACGTAGTTTCTAACTTCTCAAAAACAAGTGTCCAAAAGTTACTTGTAAACTTCGAGTCCCTGTCGTTGACTATGTGAGAGGGCAAACCATACAGCTTAAATAAGTGGTCCACAAACTCGTGAGCCAGCTGAACAGCTGAGATGGTTGTTCTAGTAGGTAAGAATCTAGCCATTTTTGTCAGACGGTCCACTATGACCCAAATGGAGTCATGACCCTTGTGCGTTCTAGGCAAACCAGTAATAAAATCCATGGAAATACTTTTCCATTTATTACTTGGGATTTGCAATGGCTGTAACAAACCTGCGCTTCTAAGTCGTTTTACCTTAGTAACCTGACAAACCCGGCAACCTACCACACAGTTTTCTATAAATGCACGCATCTTAGGCCAATAAAAGGTATGCTTCACAAGAGACAAAGTCCGATGTATACCTAGATGTCCAGCACTAGGAGCATCATGACACTCCCAGAGAATCTTGGATCAAAGATCCAAAACATCTGGCACACATATCTTTCCATTCCGAAACAACAAGCCGTTCCTAATCATCCAGTGACCTCCCGCTGCCTGTACCGTAGGTGGCACAATCCCTAGAGTCCTGGTCAACCATGGAGCTCCCATCCTGGACTTTCTGCCAATAAGAACTGAAATGACTATCAGTTGCGCAAAGCCCTCTCAAGGATTGAAATAGATCTGAGGATATTTTAAATGACATAGCATTTACAAACTTGACTCGACTTAAGGCATCCGCCACACTATTCAGCGAACCCTTTTGATTACGTATTTCAAAATCAAAATCTTGTATTAATTCTATCCATCTAGCCTTCTGTCCCCTCAATTCAGACCCATCACATACATACTTGATTGACTGATGATCGGTCAATACAAGAAACTTTGAACCATAGAAGTAGTGTCTCCAAACCTTTAGAGCATACACAACTGCATAGAGTTCTTTTTCTAGTGTGGGCCAACGATACTAGGTGTCATCAAGCTTCTTACTCTCAAAAGCTATAGGTCTGCCCTCTTGAAAAGCTGCCCCAATCGCAAAATCACTCGCATCAGCCTCTAAAACAAAAGGCCGAGTAGGATCAGGTAATGCAAGAACGAGTGCTTCCTTGATAGTTAACTTCAAGGTTTCAAAAGCCTTGTTCAATGCATCATTCCAAGAGATCGGCTAGGTAGACCTGCGTCCACAACCTTTCAATATGTTTGTCAGGGGTGTCGTGATGTGTGAATAATCACGCACCGACTTTCATAGAAAAACCGTGAATCCTAGGAAAGAACGAAGTTTCACAGTCTGAGGGATAGGCCATTCTAAAACCCTCTAGATACGATCCAGATCAATGCTAATACCTTCAGAAGAACTCTTGTGTCCTAAGTAAATGATCTCCTTCATAAAGAAGTCACATTTACTCATCTTGGCATAAAGCTTATGTTGTCTTAGTATAACTAAGACAATCTGGAGGTATCCAATGTGATCCTCTAGCGTTCGGCTATATACCAAGATGTCATCTAAGAACACGACAACGAATTTGCCCATAAAATCTCGGAACAAATCGTTCATCATTTCCTGGAAGGTGGCAGGAGCATTGGTCAAACCAAAAGGTAATACGAGAAAATCGTAGTGGCCATACCTAGTTCAGAATGCGGTTCTATCTATGTGTTTAGCATAGATACGGATTTGGTGATAACCCATACGCAAATCAATCTTAGTGAAATACTTCACTCCGGCCAAACGGTCTATCACCTCTAGCGTTCGGCTATATACCAAGATGTCATCTAAGAACATGACAACGAATTTGCCCATAAAATCTCGGAACAAATCGTTCATCATTTGTTGGAAGGTGGCAGGAGCATTGGTCAAACCAAAAGGTAATACGAGAAAATCGTAGTGGCCATACCTAGTTCGGAATGCGGTTCTATCTATGTGTTTAGCATAGATACGGATTTGGTGATAACCCATACGCAAATCAATCTTAGTGAAATACTTCACTCCGTCCAAACGGTCTATCAAATCATCGGAATGAGGAAGAGGGTATCAATTCTTAATTGTCACTTTATTCAATCCTTTATAATCTATACACATTCTCCACGAATCGTCTTTCTTCTTTCTTAAGAGGACAGATGTTCCCCAAGGTGATCTACTTGGACAAATATAGCCCATATTCAAATAATCTTGTAGCTGTGAAGCTAACTCATCCTCCTCAAGCTAGCTCATCCTATAAGGTGGAACACTAATAGGTTGAGCCCCAGGTACTAAATCTATGCGATGGTCTACTGCCCGTTCTGGAGGTAAACCTTCCAGCAGTTGAGCAGGGAATACATCCATGAAAGCATCATCCAACATTCTCAATTCACGGTGTTCAAACACACTTAAAATCATTCTTGTTATTAACAGAGACAACAAATGAAGAAAGCGGAATCAAAACACACTAATAGACATGATAATGAGAAGTGTTTAAGCTGCATTGTAGATACAATAGGTCCCTGAGAAGAGGGAATATTATCACACTGAATACAAAATTGGGTGTCCTTATCCAAAAAAGAAAGACTATGTTCCTTCCATCCAATCCGAATATCGTGGGTTTTAAACCACTCTATTCCGATTAACAAGTCCACATGCTCCAAGTGCATGACATAGCACGTAAGAGCAGTTGTGTAGTCTTGAATCTAGATAGAAAGCGATTCAATCTTGCGATCCCAAAACTACTTCCCAGCTGGAATCTACACCTTGTAGGTGTGATCACTAGGTATCGTGCACTGTCCCATCCTCTGCACAAGTTTGTAATTAACAAAGTTGTGAGAGCTGCCCGAGTCAAAGAGAATGTGGACTCTTTGGTCCCTAACTACTCCATAAACTCGGAAAAGATCATGGGAATCAAATAACGAATTATTAAAAGTGCAATTACAAGAAAGTAGGCAGGTAATGACATTTACAGAAATACCTGTCATCGAAACTTGATTAGCTCCCTTAGCTTTGGTACCTTGACCCGCATGGAGCTGCGGTCCCGGCGCTTGCTTCTAGTTCTTGTGCTTAGCACAATCATTCCTAGTGTGGCCCCGCTCCTCGCATATGAAGCAACGTCCTTCTTTCTTTAGCTTCAAAATACAAAGGAAACGGGCACGACCATTCTTCGTCTGATGTTTCTTGGAAGCGTTGTCTAAAGACTTAGACTCCCCGATACTAGTGGTAGACTGGAAGAACTTTCTCTTGTTCTTCCCACCCGTGTCGGCAACTGTGGTTCCCTTTGCGTTGGCCATGGTATCATCATAAATGCGCGCGTAATTCATGGCCTCTTGCAAAGTGGTACACTTGTTGTTCTTGCTCTGTAACTTGTACGAGTCAGGCAAACCATCCACAAAGAAACCTAACAAGGTCACTAGATCTATCTTTGTAGCTCTGGTTTGCAAATACCGAAACCTCTGAAGATAAACCTCAAAAGTCAGATTCAGCTTGGACATATCGAGAGCTTTGAGCTTGCCTACGATATCATAATCTTCCTCCTTCAGAAACTCTTTCTTGAAGACCCCTTCGAATTCTATCCGTGTTGCAGGCTTGGGTCGGAGTTCCTTCCATCACAATAAAGCCTTTCCTGACATAAATCCTGCTGCAAGCTATATTTTCTTGTCATCCGGGTAAGGGTGAAACTGGAAGTGTACTTGCCACTTGTGCAACCAAGTGTCAACAACCTCATTGGTATGAGACTTCTGACCTCCGGGAAAAGGATCTGGAGTGATGTTCGGACCTAACACTGAAGCCGTGGCATCCACATGCATGAGCGCCTGAAGAGTGCTAGTCAAAAGTGTGAGTGTAATCAGAATCCCTTGGAGTTGCTGTGTCAACCCCGTTTGATTCATGTTAACTTGCTCAAACTTTTCATCAAGAGAAGTGGTGAATTCACTGAAGGCTGTCTTCGTAATTAGATCATCGTAGAGACCCTGGTCATCCTCCGCATGGTAGTTCATATCTTGATCACCCATAGCGAGCCCGAGGTCTACTGAATCGGCCATGAAGAATGTGGAGTGAAGAAGCTGAAGGCCAAAGGGAAGGGAAGAGAATCGTGAGGAAAGGAGTGGACATCAGTGAAGACGGAATCCCAAAGCAGGCTGCAAGTAACGAGCTGCCAAGAGATTGCATCAGGAGGGAGAACGATGAAGTAGAGAGCCAGCAAGTTGGCGAACTGGAAGACGATGAGAGGGGGGCTGTTCCAAACTAAGAATTGTGATGAACGAGCCCAAGCTAACAGGTTGTGACCAGAGATGGTGGGTGGATAGTTAGCTGTGCGCAATCATGGGCTGCGAGCTGGAGCGTGAGAGATGGCTGCCTGAACAAAGAGCGCCATAATCCAAGCTTATAGTAGCCTGCACGTCAAAAAAGCAGACCCCTACTTTTGGGAGGGCTTTTGCTTTTTTTTAGCTTTCCAAGCCCAATTTGGATGTAGCTTTCCCAGCCTGATTCGCGTCCAAACCAGTCCCTCGAGAGTGTCATCTACTGTGCACGACCATCATCACTTCCGCCATCAACACCCGCTCCCTAATACTCATCCCGAAGGATGCACGCGGCCTTGCATCTCGTTCTTGCTCTTGGCTTCCCTTCTAGATCTCGCTCCTACTTCTCCCTATGCCAACTCCTACAACTGACGATCTACACCAAAACTCTTTCCCTTACAGACGATCTTTCTCCCAGCCTCTCTTCCACTTCACCTTGCTTCCTGCGAATTCACCCCTTCTCTCTCACTCTCTCCTTCCTTCTTTCCCCATTTAACCACCACCCTTAACGATGAACCATAAGGCACTTGCAAGGTAATGAACATGAATTTCGAAATTAGGGCATACCTGGAGAAAAAATCGTCCAAAATTCTCACAACAGAAGTTCCTACCACAGGAGTTGGCTCTGATACCAACTGACACGACCCCAGCACTCCTGAAACCTCTAACCTGCAAGCAAACACAAGAACATACCAAAAGTGAGGAAACTGAGTAGGCTGCTCACCACCCACCATGACATCTACGAGATGCGATCCTGAATCAGGAGATATCCCCTCTGAGCCACGAGCTGAGCTACTGGCATGAACTCCCAACCAGACACCAACCAACTGGTGTCCCATACCACCAAGTGGCGTTGTGAAGCCTGGGATCTATTGCTGGGCCTTGGGCTACGCTATGATGCAGGCGCGCGTCCGCGACTCAATCCAGGATTAGACCTAGCACCTGGGAACAAGACTTGCTCCCATCGGCTCCCTGAGAACTAAACCCCTGGGCCCCTTATATAGACTGGGCCCCCAAGCGCCAAAAATAGTGAAGACCTCTAATTGGTTCGTACCCTTGCCACTCAACCCGAGAATCGCATGCCTAGCTCTAAGCCTCCCTAAGCTACCTAAGCTAGTCTTGTGCACCCAGTACACGTCAGATACCAATCCGTGCACATGACATTATCCTTCATTACTCTGACTGATTTATATTCTAACTATATTTACAGTCTTGCAGTTGTGATATATGTTAGTTCGTTTGCCCTTAGAATTTGAGTTTTTTGAGGTTGCAGGAATTTCCCTAGCATAGGGAAATTTATAGTTGGGTATATGCATGGTTAGCTATAATTTTCGAACTTTCAATTGTAAATACAGTTTTAGGTGGTGGTTTAGAGAGAAAAAAAAAGGCCCACTTTATGGACAAAGGCAAGGCTATAGCGATTGAAGTCAAAGAAGAGGCTTCAAGGGTGGATCACTTAGAGTCGAGAGTTCGGCCGACCCCGCAGGTGCAGCCCATACATTGTCTAGTAGAATTGCATTATTAGAGGATGCCTTGCAACAGATTCTGGCTCAGCAACTGCAAGCAAAATTTAGGGCAATCTGAGCTTAGGAAGATGGTTCACAGTATGTCTACTAGACCATCTCATGAGGAGAAACGTAAAGCTCCAATGGAGCCTGTAGCCAGTGTTCATACGGTCAAGCCTAGGAGGGCTAAGCTGCCTAATATTGCCAATTATAGGCCAGAAAAGTATTCTGGTCAGATGTCTGACGATAGTTCCGATATCATAGAAACCTCGCTTTCTCTTTTTGCTCTGGGATCAAAGAAGATTTCAACCAAGCCCAAGCTACCATTGGAATTACTTTTCTTTTCACCCCAATGATGGCACTTGGTTTAGGAGGAGTCTCAACTGACTTTGCCTGTTTGGCTTGGCCACTAGGCTGTGAGACACTCCCTTTGCTAACCCACTTCTTCTTAAACCCAGTTTTCTTTGGGTATCCATACCGAGTCCCAGTTTGCACAAACCCACTTGGTCTGTCACCTTTGGCATCCTCATAGTTTAAGACTATGGCAATCGCTTCATCTAGAATATTCGCGTACTTAGCCCGAACTTCCATCTTGATCCGATCATTCAGTCTAAAAATAAAATATTTTACGTGTACTGACTGAGGTAGAGGTTCATAAACTTTCATTACACTTTCATTACACTTTCCGAACTTATCAGTGCAAAGATGCCTTCAGCCTCATCAGTGGAAAGATTGTCCATGAAACAAGGATCGTCGGATGGTTGAGATGGTCTTAGAGTGCGACGTAAAGATGGAGGGAAGTCCTAGAGCAGAACAGATGCAGATTTAGCTAGCGGGATCTTCTCAGAGGTCAGTACCTTTTTTGTTATGTGTGTCTGTTGCTAAGCTAGTAAACAATACACCCGATAATGTCTCAAAGTTGATAAAAGCGTCGATATTAACGTTGAAAAATGCAAGACTATTAGAACACATTAGCTTACTATGATGATCAAAGGAATGTTAAGCTACCTTAATAAATTGATAGAGGGAACATAAACTTTGTATTGACAGAGTTTTATGTGGATCGAAAACCGTTTGATGCAAATCGGATAGCATATCTCCTTTATTTTCACCATGGATCATGCATGGGTGTTAAAAACAATGCATGGACATGATTCTACCCATGGAGATGGGACCCAATGTCCATGAGCCTTTGCACAGGCCTTAAGCTCACCTAGTTTGAGGCCCATGCAAAGTATCATGGCCATCGGGTCCCATTTGCATGGTCTCAAACGAACATTTCCGTGTTTATGATGGTATAAAAGAAGGCCTCGAAGGCCTTCTAGGCATGCAAATGGGACCCTATAGACATGATACTTTGCACGGGTCTTAAATCCACCTATTTTAAGGACAGTGCAAAGTATCATGGCCATTGTAACCCATTTGCATGCCTAGAAGGCCTTTGATGCCATTTTTTGTACCATTGTTGAGGATGCATGGGCAAATGGGACACGATGGCCATGATACTTTGTACAGGCCTTAAATACACCTATTTTAAGGCCCGTGCAAAGTATCATGGCCATCGCATCCCATTTGCATACCTAGAAGACCTTCGAGGATAATTTTTGTACCATTGATGAGGCTACATGGGCAAAAACATGGAAATGTTCATTCTTGACCATGCAAATGATCCTTTTGTTGTGTAGAGTATTTATACTCACTCTATGTTTCGAGGTGTACAAATTGCTAGAAAAGAAACTAGACAAGTCTCTCTGTGTGTGTGTGTGTCTCTCTCTCTCTATATATATATATAGCTATTTGAATGAGTAGATTGAAATGATTAATCTATTAAGATACTTTTTTTAATTATACAATTCCAAGAGATGAGTGTCAATGACCAAAGATTACAAAGGATAATGAAGGAAAAAAAAAGATACTTGGAGGTCATGAATAGGTAACTATACATAAGTACATTACGAGAAAAAGGGCAGTCTTGGCAAGCCACCCTATTTTGGACATACTAGGAAAAAGGGTAGTCTACCATGGCTGCCCTATTTTGAACACATGGGAAAAAGGGTAGCCTCACACGGCCGCCCTATATTGGAAAACATGGAAAAAAGTGTCGCCATCCTAAGACCACTCTTTAGGGAAAAAGTGTGGCCTTATAAAACCGTCCTTTTATGGAGAAAGGGCAGCCTTACAAAACCACAATTTATAGAGAAAGGACGGCCATATAAAATTGCCCTATAATAAAAGATGGTTAAGTTGGCTGCCCTATTTCTTGTCTTAAAGAGCATTTTCAGGCTGTCCTTTCAGACCATTTTTCTTGTAGTGCCAATTGGAGGGTACCCGTTACTTCCTTTCTTTGTCACCTTAATTGTTTATCTCTATCAGTCACAAATTTCACTACCGCCCTAATGGCACAGTCCTACCTCTCATAAGGATCTTGGTGGCCCTGTCGAGCTTCTTGCCATATGCTCTGAATGCTTGAACAGAATTCTCTCAAAGCTAGATGCTCTTTATTGAATTTGAAAGGGATCTTGGGGGGTGCGCTACTAAGAAACCCTCTGTATCACGTGCATTCAAAGGATATTAAAAAAACCCCTCAACTAAAATTTCTCTCACAATAAAAACACCCCTCTTTACTTATGAACTAAGTGTATTTTTTCAAAAATTGAATTAAAAAACCCCTCCTTTTATTGTAATTTTGTTAAAATTTTCCAAAATTTTTGATTAAAATACCCCTCCTTTTGAATGCACGTGGTACACTAAATTTTTTTAGGTGAACCACCCCAAAAAGGGATGTCGTGTGATTAGTCTAGCCTTGCCGCTTGAAATCATACCTTTTTGTCGATTAGTCCACGTCTACCTTGCGAGCCCCCTTTAGGGTGGATCTCCCTGCAACCAACCAGGCCTTTGGCTAGCACAAACTCCTTCCAAGCATTACTCTCTCCCAACCGCTTACCAACTGGATGAGATTTATCGGTCAATCCAGTGATATGGTTCCAACCTCCACCAATAAGCCATTGATCATCCACGATCTAATCATGCAAACTCTTCCAGCATCCCTCCCCGATCGTGAGAATTGTTAGGGGCATAAACACTTCTGACTCTGAACGTGAAAATCAGCCAACATTTTTTCCACCATTGCAAAGCAACCCTCGTTGTCTTTCGTGAGCTCCTTCACTTGCAGGGAGTTAAGGACCAAAATCGCTACCTCTCCTTTGCGAGTCCTTTGCCCCTATTTGGATAATTGTGAAATGAGTTATAATTTGAAAGATTACATAGGAACCAGAACCATTCATCTTGCCCACATTTAAGCTCCTACTTCAAAACAATTTTCGGTTTGGGACGATTAATTATTCTCAACCACTCCCTTTATTTTGTCGGGTTGCAAGAGCCCCTAACATTCCATGACATAATTGACATTTTTCTTGTGATATTATGTAAATGAGGATCTCTTCAAGTTGCCAAAATGGCCACGTCCCCACTTATATTTGATGGTCCATCCAACCCAAAGAGACCTCTTTCACCTCTTTTCTCTCATCTCTCACTCATCTACCTTTCCCCATATTCCCTCACATTCACCTTCAAGTGCTTTTTCTCTTTCCAATCCTTCCAATTTACACCTATGTTTCCCTTTTACAAGTTGTTAGAAATATTTATCCAGTTACTTTGCATTATAATGACATTCCAAAAGACAAAGCCTTAGTGGGATCCCAGGGAGCCCTAGTTGGATCCCCACCTTGGCCTTATGGAAAAAAAAGCGACAAGGGCATTTCTTGTACTCAAAGATATTCACTTTCCTCGTGCCATCTCAGTTCGATGGCATCTTTTGATTCTACTTCTGCAAACCTTGCAAACCTTGACGTTAACAGGAAAACTCTCCTTCATTTTCTCTCCTCTGGTTTATCTTGGAGTCTTCTTGTGCTTTCACCTGCCGCCCACATGAGAACAGTAAAGTCAAATGTCTTTTCGTCGTGAAGGGGGCCCCTAGTCTTCTTGCTTCCTTGCGCTTCATGAGCCTCCAACTCTCGTAGCTGCATCAACGTGTAGCGATGGACAAGCCAGAATCCCTTCCTTCTACACTTCACTCCTTCAATTCTACAATAGCGAGCTGCCCCTCGGATGTCCATTGCTTCTCTCCCCCTGATCTGCAGCAAACTTACCAGAGGATTCAAGCCCTAATCGCAGATCCCCTCCAAATTATTCTCCATCGAAGCAAGTGCTGCAGCCTTGCTAAAGCGTATGCCCTTGCAGTTCGAGAAGTGCAAGAGCAGATGCGCAAGGCACGGATCTTTTGCAATAGTCCCGCCTCATCTCAAAACTTGGCACCCTCTTTAACAGCCCTACATGATACTATGGTGGAGGGTGAGAAGTTCATTAGCGATTGCATGAGAGGAATTCACTGGCTCAAGAAAGCACTTACTTTGGCTTTGAGCACGGAGGCAGTTGACGTCCATTTCCACGAGCTGGTTTGGAGCGTTTCTGTGGTTAGTGACTCTATTTCTAGGATCTTGGGAGCTACAGACGACGGACACTTGCATAATTTAGGGGTGTCACAGCTGAATGCTAACAGCAGATTTGATCACATCTGTGGCTTGTTTAATGAAGCAAAGTCTGAGACGTCCGGAGATGAGGATCTGGCCCTGGTGCTGAGTGCCCTGGAGGACCTCAAAGCCACAACAGGATTAGACGAGGCATCAAATCGTTTAACCAATTTCATCTTCCATAGATTGTCAAACGGACCTCTAAAGGGTATTTCAGGGGAAAAATTGCCACCATATCTTTGGGTAGATCGGCAAGAATTTCAGTTTCTTGGCTCTCTCGGTTGCGGAGGGTACGCTGCGGTTTACAAGGTCGAGTGGCTAGGAGAGAAATTCGCAATGAAGGAATTCTCTCGTGTAGGTAGAGCTTGTGATGGTAGCGAGGTCTTTGAAAGGGAAGCCGCCATTCAAGCGAGGTTGCAACACCCAAATGTTGTGCAACTCATTTGCTGCTCAGAAACTCCTGATGGCTACGACTGCGGTCTTGTAATGGAGCTCATGCAGCGAGACCTTGGGTCCTTGATAGAGAACAGGGTGAAAAACGGTATCGTACCACCCTTCTCCCTCCCAATAGCAGTGGACATCATGCTCCAAATTGCCAAAGGAATGGAATATCTGCACAGCTTGCATATTATGCACAGAGACCTCAAGTCCTTCAACGTTTTAGTGAGCCTTCAAGAACTATCTAGTCTTGATGGGGATGGCCGGGTACGTGCTAAGATATCAGATTTTGGCATGTCCAAGGCCAAGTACGTGAGCTCGAAGTATACAACAATGCACACTGGGACAACTTATTGGAGGGCGCCTGAGGTTTTTGAAAGCAAGGCAGAAGAGGAGATGGAGAGCGAACCGAATGCAAAGTACACCAAAAAGGCGGATGTTTATAGCTTTGCAATGGTCTGCTATGAAATTCTCACTGGAAAAATCCCCTTCAAGGATATTAATGTCTCGGCCTCAAAGCTTCACAAGAAGTTAATTGATGGGGAACGACCAAGGTTGCCTTCGAGCTGTCCCCAAATTTTGGCTAGCTACATTGCAAAGTGTTGGCATGGCGATGCATCCAAGAGACCCACTTTTGCAGAGATTTCTAAAACACTGGGGGCCCTAAAGGGTGTTCTTTTAACGTTTGCCGATCCTATGTTATCCCTCACCCTATCCGATCCCGTTGTAGAGAAGCTTGTGAAGCTCATGGACGCCGATACAAATGTTCCAATCGAGATGTCCTGCCACAAGATAATGGAGACGAACGAGGTAGAAATGGAGGAGCACGAAGGTGCAGGGGACTACCTCAACAATATGGGTAATAATATGCAAGCCAGAGAAAGCACACCCAATTTCGAAAATTGTATATATATGTATCTTTCTTACACTGGTTTCAGCAATGTTTCACTTGATTCGATTCTTGATGATGTAGGAAGCTTGAACAAAGAATTAATCTCATGGGATTGCTTTAAAAAACGTCTCCTCCCTTGTTATGCACATTGGAGGATTTTGGGGTTGTTTTGGTCCCATCTTTGTGCCGCGTCTTTCCTTTTCAGCAACGATGATGCTTGGCCCTGGTTACTCGTTTTGCAGCACCCGTCGCAGGTCAGCAGGCTGAGGAGAAAAGCACACGCGTGAAGGTTAAGGAAAAACGTAGTAGGTTGGGCTTACTGTTCAAATTATTTGCATGTGTCCTCTACCGTAACCACAGAGGAGCCGAAGAGCTAGCCGAAGAACCGAAGAAGCTCGCGGAAATCTCCGAATCAGGTATCCATCAATACCACCTAGCGGCAGGAAATCATAATGCCGTGAAACTAAATTTGACCCTCTAGGATGAAATGATCCCATGGTTGGGTTTTCAAATCGACCCCATAATTGTACCAATGGCTTTCTCATGAGTCTTGCGACTTTACCCCTTCCTCGAGGCTTCCTCATGAGTCTCGAGAACCCTTCCTCGATAGCCAGTGCCACTACCAGCAAGGCAGTTATATGTATGGCGACTTCTGAAAATGAACGAGTGCAAGATTACTTGGGTAGAACATTGTATGCTTTTGGCCTTGAATTGAAAAACGCACTCTAGTGCAACACAGGTAAGTTATTAATGGGCACCAGTAATAAAATCTGAAGTCTTAGATATGACAATCAATGTATTTGTGTTGCTTCCTGCATTATCGTGTGTGCCAATACACACTTCCAGTTTACTACGAGTGTTTCTTTCTACAGATGTCAAGAAGTTCACATTCGAGGAGCTACGCGAGGCCACTAAAAGGTTCAGTGACAATTTAGGGAGCGGTGGATTTGGAGTCGTATTTCGAGGAACTTTACCAGACGGTCAAGAAGTGGCAGTGAAGCAAATTAATATATCTGGAATCGAAAATGTAGAGGAGACAGTCGTGCCAGAGCTGATGACCGTGGGGCTCCTTCGTCACGGCAACCTGGTGGCGCTCCGTGGGTGGTGCTTGGGGAAGGGGAACCTACTGCTTGTTTACGATTATATGCCCAATCGCAGCTTGGACCAACATCTGTTCGGGGAAAAAATGCTAGCATGGGAAACGAGGTACAGGATTGTGTGTGGGTTGGGGGCAGCATTGCACTACCTCCATCACGGGTGTGGCGAAGTGCAAGTGGTGCACCGAGATATAAAACCGAGCAATGTGTTGTTGGATGCGGAGTTCAATGCGAAGCTAGGAGACTTCGGGCTGGCAAAGCTACTCGGACAGCAAGAGGAGCATGCTCAGAGCAGTGGAGTAGTAGGGACGGTAGGCTACTTAGACCCAGAGTACGTGATGACGGGGGAGACAAACACGCATGGCGACGTCTACAGTTTTGGGGTGGTAGTTTTGGAGGTGGCATGTGGACGGAGAATTATTGATCGACGGCAGCCGGTGGGGCAACGTAGACTCATCTCTTGGTTGTGGAGTCTCGTAAAACCTCACCGTCTGCTGGACGCAGCTGACCCATGTCTGCATGGTGCCTTTGACGAGCGCCAGATGCGGTGCTTGCTCACCCTTGGCCTCCTCTGCACTCACCCTATCACTCGCAAGCGCCCCCCCTTGCCCCAAGTTCTCCTTGCCTTATCCCAGAAAATCTCCCTTCGCCTTCCCAATATACCTGCACTTTATAATCAGCAACTGTAAAAATAATCAAGTAAGAGCACCTCAGCTCGTTTGCATCCTCCCCTATGACTCTTTGTTGCCTCTCTCTCTCTAGGCCGTGCCCGTCCTCATTGGCTATGAGTATGTAGAACTCGAGACTTTTTTTGGCCTACCATAGGAAGGCCTTAGTGAAGATGAAATAAAAAATGGGTATTTTTTAAGACTTTTATTTTATTTTAAGGTGATTGGTCCACATATGCTCCATTGAATTGTCTATGGGCTGTTGTAAGGGACTTTCAATGCATGCATTTACTTCTTTGGCTTGCCCCCCCTCTCTCTCTCTCTCTCTCTGTCTCTCTCTCTCTCTCTCTCTCTCTCTCTCTCTCTCTCTCTCTCTCCTTCTTCTTCTTCCTCCTATGTGTGTGTGTGTGTCTTTCTCTCTCTCTCTCTCTCCTTCTCTCTCCTACCTCGTGCGTGTCTCTCTCTCTCTCTCTCTCCTACCTTGTGTGTGTGTGTGTGTGTGTGTGTGCAGGTCACATGAATGAAATTCATCTTGTTTATATTTGGGTATGTAGTGTCCATGCCAAAAAACCAATTCGCATTACATTTTCTAAATTCATGATAATAACATATACCTCATTAAGGTAAGGGTAATATTTTTTTTAAATAAAAAAAATGAAGTGTCGCTTATGGTCATGACAAAAATGGGGGCCCACACTATGCTCCAAGTAGCAAAGAGAAGTAGTAAACCCTGATAACGTTCCCGATCATGAATAGGTTCCTATTGACCACAAGGTCCTTCTGAGTTAACACCCAACCTAGATCCCTTAAGATTCCCTTAAGTTGAGTAGCAATAGCAGTCTCTCTAAAACCCACATCCTTAGCAACATTAAACACTAAATTGGTACGAAACTCACACATAGCAATCATGATCGTTGCACGAATGTATGGGACGTATGGTAACGAGCTGCGAAAGAAGACCAATCTTCCCCCAAAAGAATCATCCTCCATCAAGTGCTGATGTAGAACTTTGCCATGAGGCCAAAATCCCAGATCTCGCCCTCTCCACCTTTCGCCAGACTCGCGGGAGGTCGGGGAGTACCACATTAGGTGGCTTACCACTTCCACCAATCTATTACATATGGGGCACACAGGCGCAACTAGCTAGGAGGTGTTTAGCCAATTTACCTTTAGTAGGGAGCCATTGGTGCATCAACTTCCAGAGAAGAATCGGACCTTGCCTGTCACTAGCTCTTCCAAATAGTTATCAACATTTGTTACCACCAGGCTTCGAACCTTCTCAACACCCATTTTTTGTTTAGGTCAAGGAAGAGCGACCCGCCTTGCATTGAAGTTCGATACAAATCAATCTGATTGATATTTTCTCAAGCAAGTCTTGCCAACTGACCATTGATCCTCTGTCCATGACAGTGAGACAACCGTGTTCGCCAACTAGGTCTCAAGAATCCGCTCAAGAACTGCTTGTAACAGGTCTCTTTCCCCAACACTAAGCGCCATCCGATTCCCTATATGAACCAGTTGGCTGATTCAGCATCCTTCAGGTCCACCCACACCCTTAATCCTTTCTATATAGGATGTGCACCTTGGCAGCATCATGAAGCCCGAACATCTCATACCGAAATGCCTTGCTCCACCAAATGTTCTCGAGTAGGCTTGAGTTACCTTAAGTCTTTTCAACCTTTTTAGGTGAGATGGCTGATGACCTCCTTCCATGCCACCACTAATACTGAGGTAGGATCGGATCCAACCACTTGCAAAGGGAAGCCAAAGACCAAGTGGTTGTCCCATGAGAGGCCATCCCACACCCCTTCCCCTTTACCCTTGCCTTTCTCTATGAATGCCTTGACAATTTTCACCTATGAGGATCAACCATGAAAGAGATGAGGGAACTCTTATGCAACCTAATATCTGGCAAAGCAAGCCCAACCACCTTGAGATTTAGCTACTTTGAGAGGATCCCATAGAATTTGGTGCATCTTCTTCTTGCTCCCATATACGGCCCATAAAAAAGAATGTAGCACTCTTTCAATTTCCAACCAATAAATTACATACCATGGCTACATTGGTCACGGTCGTTGAGAGAATATGTTGTATGAGGAGAAACTTGGCATTCCAACCCAACTGTAAACCATGCCATGCCTTAATTTTTCCTTTAATATTTTCAAGGAACCAATTCACCCTCTAACGCATAGTTAGCCCGAGACCAAGGGGGGCACCCAGATATATGACTACCTCTCTTCTTTGCATGAACAATACCTTTCAAGCATTTTGAAGGGGTCTGTAGTCAGTCCTCATTGCAAATGTCAGTCTTTCAACCATTTCGAAGGGGGTCCGTAGTCAGTTCTAATTGTAAATGTCTTTGTCCAATTGCACTATGATCATGAAGCCCTACACAATTTAGTAAAGGCACCCATCAAGTTCGCAACACTCTCTTTTTGTTCCATAGAGAAAGAAACCATGTCATTCGCAAAGAGTTGGGAGCTAAGTTGCCCCCCGAATGGAAGAGTGATGCCTTTGATGTAGTCAGCCGATATGGTGAGCTTGATCGAGTGGATGAGAGGCATGTTACAAATCCCAAAGTGCAGAGGGGCCAAGGGGCACACTTGCCATGTAGATCCCTTGATACCATAGGTACCCACCATATCCTTGTTGATTGTGGAGGCATTGCCGAATAAAGCAGCGACCATACGAACAAAACCCAATCCAAATTCATTCTATCTAGCATAGATAGGATATAGTTCCATCTATCTAATTCGAAACCGAACAGATTTACTCGGTGACTTGTGCTATAGGTGTGATGTAATGGAAGTGTTTAGGATGTTGTCGAAAATATCCCGGCCCTTTACAAAACCACATTATTCTTGGTCCATCAGGCCTCCATGTACATCTCTCTGATCCTCAATGCCATGACTTCGTGATAATCTTGCAGGTGGTGTTCAACATCATGATTGGGCACCAGTCCCAAGTGAGCCTCTTGGGAAACAGTTTTACCAATCCTGCATTCACAGAGTGAGGAAAGAAATCCCCTAGCCATCGTTACATTGGCCATATATTTTAAGTCATGACCCATGAAACCCCAAAATTCCTAATAGTATTAGTCGGTAGACCATCTGGACCCGATGCCTTATCATTCTCCATGGTGTTAATAGCAACTCTTAGCTCTTCTGTGGTGAAAGGTCTGGCGAGTACTACCCAATGCCCATTGGTACTCCAAGACCTTGCTATCCATTCCATTAAATGACTCCTTCATGCCACTACGCCATTGCTCATCTTCAATGGCTATCGAGCTCATCTCAGTGCAGAACACATTGGCCACATGCCAGAACTTAGTAAATGAGATTTCCTTTGTGATTTAAGACCCTATCTATGAGGTCCCACTCCTACTTCCATCTTTTAAATGAAAAGAAAAAATTTCGATTGGGCAGTCCCCCACTAATAGACATAATTGCCTGCAGCTGGCCCTTGCCCACTCGACCTCCTCCAAATCCCCCATCTACATGAAAGTCTCCACCTCGACCATTAAGATTGATAGGATTGGATAAGCTAGAGACTACAACTAAGTCACCCTAATAGATTTATTGGCATGGACCACCGCCTCCCCTTCATTCTTTCTGTCAGCCTTGAGTTGGCAATCAATTTCTCTTGCTCTGACATGTACTTGCCGAATGGCGGCACCCCACTTATATAGGAATCTAAGCAATCCGTCATATGGTCAATCCATAACTACCTCATAACGCACATTTTCATTAATTTTGGATTCTTCAATGTCCAAAGTCATTTTTGTAAGTAATTTTGGAAAGTGCGCTCTCCAAATCATTTTTACACATATTTTCCATGAAATGAGGGTTAAAAATTAAGACATTTTTTCAAGGTTTTGAAAGTACAAAATAATAGAAACTGTCAAATTTAACATAACATCTTACATGTGAGGAAAGGACAATTGTGATTTTAATTTATAGAATGTGAAACTTAACATAACAGAGTAGGCACTTGCTAATTTCAAATTGTCAAATTTAACCTAACATCTTACATGTGAGGAAAGGACAATCGTGATTTTAATTTATAGAATGTGAAACCTAGCATAACAGAGTAGGCACTTGCTAATTTCTCAATGTTTTATTTTGTGGTGTTAACAAACACCTTCAATCCTCCTTAAAAATCATGAGCAAATGCTCCTCATGTATACACATTTTCTACATGTTACAATAATAAAGCCATACAAAGATACTAAGCATTAGGAAAAAAGGGAGCTCATTTTGGGGGCCTTTCGAAAAAATGTCTCCCAACCAATGAGGAGAAGGCCAACGTAATGTAGAAATTTCACAAAAAAACGGCAAAAATATGAAAAAGAAAATAGTACTTTATGTTGTTACAAGCGTGTGGCATTAATGAGAAGATTTGTTTTTTATTCTTTTACAGTTCGCCTGTCATATCAAGAGATGTGGACCCAAAATCGAAACAGAGCTCCATTTTGAAACCTTCCCACATGGTGACCCAAAATAACCATCCACTTTCTCTTGTTCTCCGGCGCCATTCTCTCTTCAACAAGCATTCCTCTACTTTCACCAACGACGAGCCATTCCATTCTCTCTTCAACAAGCATTCCTCGTTGCATCACTGTTGTTGTGATGCTCTTAAACTTTCAAGACAATAAGATTCTTTCACCTTTTATTTGCTTGTTCTCAGTTTCGTTCATTTTTGTTAATGTCTTACTATTTTGGTGTGTGTTTCTTTGACTTCACAGGTATAAGAGTGAGGATTTCAGATGGCAACCGAAAACTTTGGTCATGCCACTAGGAAACGGTCTGTCGCTCTACTTGGCGAAGATGTGCATGTACAAAGTATCTCGTTGCCGCGAAGACCTACCTCACTAATCTCATGTGTAGAAGTTTCCAATACTGTGAATGTGGACGATAGCTAGAAAAGGATAGCAGTGGCAGAAGGAGGTTGGGTTCTAATGCAACACAACAAGCGGAGAAAGCAACAATCAACTAACACTTTTTTGGCTTCTTGGAAGGGCAGAGTGAAAGATTTTAGAGTAAAAAAGGAAGGCTCAAGATGCGTCAGAGAGGTTTGGATACAACATGTCTACATGCATTAAGAACTTGTATTACGAGATTATCCTGCTTATCTTTCACACCATAGACCCAATTGTAAGTATATTTGTGTGATGAAATACTTGAAATGAAATATCTGTTTCTTTTTATGACAGATAGTCTCTTTGTTTTAGTTCAGATATATATCCCTCATCGTATGAAGAGTGGCATCCAATGGAGTGCATACTGGGATTCTTTGATGCTTTACATGGTGCTATTGGGGAGCTATAGTATAGAGGTAGAAAACCAAAAACGCTGGCTGAATCAAGTATATTTTTTATGATCACTTTTATCAATTGATGGATAATGCTCACTCACACGGTTTATTAAAAAAGCAAGATCTCCCGGCGTGGAATACAGTTGATTGGCTAGTCCTTGATGGCAGCATCACAGAATCCTACAGAGCCAAACTATTTTCAGAAGTACAGCATTCCCTGAAACCAAATATTGCTACTAAGATAGTTAAAATCAACATTTTCATGCCAATAACAGTTTTTGTAGAACTTTTTCATGATTATCCAGTTAAAGTTTGTAAGACAATGTTGACTTTCAGAGCAAAAGGGTATGATGAAGTTCCAATTCCAAAATTTTTGGATAATGGTTGGGATAGAATGGTGGCCAACATTAATGTGTATTGTGAGGTTGCTCGTAACTCCATCAACATTAAGTACATAATTGCCTCACAAAACTTTATTTTCTCTTTTTACTATAAACGCAACAGGATGATAGGCACAAAACTTGTGGCAATGGACCATGACGAGATGTTATCAGGTCCAATAATTGAAATCATGTTATTGAAAATGACATTCTTCTAACATCCATCTCACTGGGACAATGCTACACTCTCTATCAGTTACACAATGACATTATTATGGAGACTGAGAACAATATCCGTAAAGAATTTTCATTCATTTTGAACAACAAGAAAGTAAGTTGGTTTCCACCCTATGTTTCTCCTAATTTGACCACCTTGTGTTTCTCCTAATTTGATTCTCTTTACATTTGCATAATACATTTACATATTGCTAAAAATTTATTTTTGCAGATACTTCAAAGGAGTGAAAGCAGAATTCAATGAAAAACGGGACTTTGACCATCCAAATCATATTGGATGGGCATGATATGCTACATGTGACTCAGTGTAGGTAGGATTGACACGTGTGCAAAGTATGGCTCCCATCGGGTATGTACACATTCGAATAACAGACCTCAAAGCATGTTTTTTTATGTTTGTGCATAATAGACCATCCAAAGCATATCCGATGGGAACAATACCTTGTATCCACCGTAGCATAGGTGGTATTGGTGCATGTGCAAGGTATCATGCCCATCGGGTATGTACGCATTTGAATAACACACCTTTGGGAGTGTTTTTTGACAGGTGTGCATTAAACTTAGTGAAAAATGGGATTTGTTACTACTTCAACCATCCAAAGCATATTTGATGGGAAAGATACTTTGCACATGTCTCATCATAGGTGGTATTCAAAGGAGTGGAAAGTATCATGCCCATTGGGTATGTGCACGTTTGAATAACACACCTCAAAATGTATTTTTAACGGGTGTGCATAACACTTGGTGAAAAACAGGGTTTGTGGTGCCTTCAATCATCCAAATCATATCCCATGGACACAATAATTTGCACACCTCAATGTATGTGGTATTGACATGTCTTCAAAGATTCATTCCCATCAGGTATGTTCACATTCGCATAACACACCTCAAAGTGTATTTTTTGACGATTGTGCAAAACACTTGGTTTGTAGTGACTTCGACCATCCAAAGCATATCCGATGGGCACAAAAATTTGCACTCACCTAAGGATAGGTGGTATTTATGCATGTGCAAGGTATCGTGTCCATCGGTTATCTGCGCATTTAAATAATAATACCTCAGAGGGGTTTTTTTAATGGTGTGCATAACACTTGGTGAAAAATGAGGTTTATGGCAACTTCAACCATCCAATGCATATTTAATGTGCACGATACTTTTCACCCACCTCATAATTGGTGGGATTGATGCATGTGCAGAGTATCATGCCCATCAGGTATGTGTGCATTTAAATAACACAACTCAGAGCATGTTTTTTGATGGGTGTCCATAACACTAGGTGAAAAACGGCGGATTCTATGGCAACTACAACTTCCAAAGCATATACGATGAACACGATACTTTGTACACCCATGGACATACGTGCAAATTATCATGCCAATCGGGTATGAGCGCATTCAAATAACACACCTCTGATACTATTTTTTGAAGGTGTGCATAACACTTGGTGAAAATCGAGGTCTATTGCGACTTTGACCATCCAAAGCATATACGACAGGCATGATACTTTGCACGCACTTCAACATAGGTTAAATTGATGCATGTGCAAATTATTGTGCCCATTGGATCTTAGTACATTCAAATAAGACACGTCAGGCGCTATTTTTTTATGGTTTTGCTTAACACTTGGTGAAAAACTGGATTTATAGTGACATCAACCATCCAAAGCATATCCGACGAGAATGATACTTTGCATGAACCTCAACATAGGTGGTATTGATGCGCATTAAAGGTATTGTGCCCATCGGTTATGTGCATGTTTGAATGACACACCTCAAAGCACGTTTTAATGGGTGTGCGTAACACGGTGAAAAATGGCATTTACGGTGACTTCAACCATCCAAAGCATATTAGATAGGCATGATACTTTGCACCAACCTCAACATAGATGGTATTAATGCATGTGCAAATTATTGTGCCCATCGGGTATGACCACGTTCAAATAACACAACTCTGATACTATTTTTTGATGGGATGCATAACACTTGGTGAAAAAAGTGGTTTATGGCAACTTTGACCATCCAAAGCATATCAAACGGGCAAGATACTTGGTACGATCCTTCAAATATGTGGTATTTATTAATGTCCAAAGTACCATGTTCGTCAAGTTTGAGCGCATTCGAATAACACACCTCAGATCTTAATTTTTTATGGGTTGTGCATAACACTTGGTGCAAAATGGGATTTATGAAGACTTCAACCATCCAAAGTATTTCTGATGTGCACAATACTTTGCACATGCCTAAAATATGTGGGATTGTTATGCATGCAAAGTTTCATGCCCATTGGGTATCAATGCATTCGAATAACATACCTCGGATCTTATTTTTTGACGTTTGTGCATAATAATTGGAGAAAAACATGGTTTGTGGCAACTTCAACCATCCAAAGCATATCCAATGGGCATGATACTTTGCACACCACTCCACATAGGTGGGAATAACATGTGTGCAATGTTTTATGCCCATCAAATATGAGTGCATTCGAATAACACACCTCATATATTTTGCCAATTGTGCTAAACACTTGGTGAAAATGGGATTTATGGTGGCAACTTTGACCATGCAAATCGTATCTAATGTGCATGACACTTTGCATGTGCCTAAAAATGGACGATATTGACATGCGTGCAGAGTATCATGCTCATCGAGTGTGAGCGTGTTTGAATAACACAACTCATATATTATTTTTTGATGGTTGTGCACAACACTTGTTGAAAAGCGGGGTTTCTGGCTACTTCAACCATCCAAAGAATATCCAACGGGCACATTACTTTGAAAGACCCTCAATATAGTTGAGATTGACATACCTCCGACCGTGTTTTTTTATGGTTGTGCATAACACTCGGTGAAAAAATGGTGTTTGTGGTGACTTCGAGCATCCAATGGGCACCATTCTTTGCACATGCCTCAACATAGGTGATATTGACATATGCACAAAGTATACTACCCATGGGATATGAGAACGTTTGAATAACACACCTCAAAGCATGTGTTTTGACTAGTGTGCATAACACTTGGTGGAAAACGGGGTTTATGGTGACTTCAACCATCCAAAGCATATTCGACGGGCACGATACTTTTCACCCATCTCAAAATTACTGGTATTGATGCACGTGCAAAGTATCATGTTCATTGGGTATGTGCACATTTGAATAACACACCTCTGATACTATTTTTTGATGGTGTGTGTAACACTTGGTGAAAATCAAGGTTTATTGCAACTTCGACCATTCAAAGCATATCCTCTGGGCACAATACTTTGCACACATCTCAAGATATGTGGTATTTATGCATTTTCAAAAGGATCACACCCATAGGGTTTGAGTGTGTTTGAATAACACACCTCAGACACTATTTTTTTATAGTTATGCATAACACTTGGTGAAAAATAGAGTTTGTGGCGACATCGACCATCCAAAGAATATCCAATCTGCACGCTACTTTGCACACTCATAAAATTAGGTGGTATTGATGCACATTCAAAGTTTTATTCCCATCGGGTATCAGCTCATTCGAATAAAACACCTCAGATACTATTTTTTCACGATTGTGCATAACACAGTGAAAAAAGGGGTTTGTGGCGACTTCGACCATCAAAATCATGTCCAATGGACACTATAATTTTCATGCACATCAACATACCTAGGATTAATGCACGTGAAAGGTATTGTGCCCATTGCGTATGTGCGCATTCGAATAACACGCCTTAGAGCATGTTTTTTTATGATTGTGTTGAATAACACTTGGTAAAAAATGTGGTTTCTGGCGACCTCGACCATCGAAAGCATATCCGATGGGCACGCTACTTTACACATGCCTAAGCATAGGTAGGATTCACAAGTGTGCAAAGTATCTTTCCCATTGAGTATGTGTGTGTTTGAATAACACACCTCAGAGCATGTATTTTAACGATTGTGCATAACACTTAGTCAAAAGTGGGGTTTGTGGCGACTTCGACCATCCAAAGCATATCTGATGGTTATGATAATTCAAAATCACATCAAATTAGGTGGAGTTGATGCACGTTCAATGTATCATGCCCATCAGGTATGAGTGCATTCAAATAACACACCTCACAATGTGCTTAGTGATGACTAGTCTGCATATCATGTGGTGAAAAGAGGGTTTGTGGTAACTTTGACCATACAAAGCATATACAATGGGAAAAATACTTTACACGCACCATTTCATAGGTACAATTGACATGCGTGCAAAGTGTGATGCCCATCAGGTATGTCCGGGTTCAAATAACACACTGTAAAGCATTTTTTTTTATAAGTGTGCATAACACTTGGTGGAAAACAAGGTTTGTGGCGACTTCAGCCATCCAAACCATATCCAATGGGCATGATACTTTTCATATACCTCAATTTATGTGGGACTGAAATGCATGTAAAGTATCATGCTCATCGGTGTGTGCACATTCGAATAACACACCTCAGAGCATATTGTTATACCCATGTGCATAATACTTGGTGAAAAATGGGGTTTGTGGTAACTTTGACCATTTAAAGCATATCCGATGGCCACGATACTTTACACTTGCCTCAGTATAGTTGTTGTGACTGACATGCATGAAAAGTATCATTCCCATCGGGTATTTACGTGTTCAAATAACACACCTCAAAGCATATTTTTTTATAGTTGTGCATAACACGGTGAAAAACAGGGTTTCTGGGAGCGACTTTGACCATCCAAAGCATATCCGATTGGGCACAATACTTTTCACGTGCCTTAGTGTAGGTGGTATTGATATGATTACAAAGTATAACGCCCATTAGGTACGTGCACATTGGAATAACGCACGTCAGAGTGTGTTTTTTGACAGGTGTGCAGCATAACACTTGGTGAAAAACGGGGCTTGTGGAGACTTCGATGATCCAATGCATATCCAATGGGCAAAACACTTTGCATGTGCCTCAGCGTAGGTGGTATTGACATGCATGAAAATTATCATCCCCATTGGGTATGTACGCATTCTAATAACACACCTCAAAGTGTATTTTTTGATGGTTTGTTTATCACTCAGTGAAAAACAAGGTTCGTGGCAACTTCGACCATCCAAAGCATATTTGATGGTCATGATACTTTGTACACACCTTAGAATAGGTTATACTGATGCACATACAAAGTATCATGCCCATCGAGTATATACGTGTTTGAATAACACACCTCAGAGCGTGTTTTTTGATGGGTGTTCAAAATACTTGATGAAAAGCTAGGTTTGTGGGACTTTGACCATCCAAATCATATCCTATGGGAACTATCCTTTGCAAGTGGCTCAGCATAGGTGGTATTGACACCGTGAAAGTATCATTCCCACTAGGTATGTACGCATTCAAATAACACACCTCAGAGTGAATTATTTTACGATTGTGCATAACACTTGTTGAAAAATTGGGTTTGTGATGACTTCAACTATGGGAACGATACTTTGCATGAACCTCAACCTAGATGGTATTGATGCATCTACAAATTTTGATGCGCATCGGGTATGTGTGCATTAGAATAACACACCTCAAAGCATGTTTTTTGATGTGTGTGCATAACACTTGGTGAAAAATGAGGTTTGTGGTGACTTCGACCATCCAAAGTATATCTGATGGGAATGATACTTTGTATGCACCTCAGCATAGGTGGTATTGACATGTGTGTACACGTTCAAATAACACACCTTAGATACTAATTGTGCATAACACTTGGTGAAAAGCGAGGTTTGTGGCAAGTTCAACCATCCCCTAACTATCCAAAGCATATACGATGGGCACAATACTTTGCATGTGCCTCAACATAAGTGGGATTGACTTGTGTGCAAAGTATCATGCCCATCAGGTTTGAGCGCATTTGAGTAACACACCTCGAATACAATGTTTTGACGGTTATGTATGAGCAACAAGATTTGTGGTGACTTCAGACATCCAAAGCATATTCGACAGGCATGATACTTTAGAAAAGCCTCAAAATAGTTGTGATTGATGTGAGTGCAAGGAATCGTGCCCACCTCTGCATCAAAGCTGAACTAACATCACTAGGTATTTTCAAAGTTGTGTCCACATTGACTTCTGCTACATCATCCAAATGGGAAGTCTCCTCCTCAATAGTCTTCTCCTCAACCTTCTTTGTAGCACTCTTTGTTGCATTCTCTTTTCCCTACCCACCAAGCTTTAATGCATCATCCAAATGATCCATCTCCTCCTCAGCAACCTTCTCCTCTACCTTCTTGGTAACACTTTCCATTGCATTCTTTGCCCCCCATCCACCGACTTCACTCTCTTCTCGTACACCAAATGAAAACTCCTTTGCAATATTCTCTCTCTAAAGATAGTCACTAAACATTGATGGTGGGGCAGACACCTAGCTATATGCAAGCTCTTGGATTCTCTGATTGCACTAGGCTTCACACATGTCGATGTGGTTGTACTTCCACTAGCAATGCACAAAGGGTGGTATTGTGTGTCTACATGCAAGCATGCAGATACCAACCACATCCTGACCCTCAAATGGTAAGCCACAAGCAACATATTCCCCATAGAAAGTAATGTTGTTGAGCCCATCCGGTTTATGGGGTGTGGCCTCTATATTAAACATGTCACCGACCTTGAGCTGTTGTAGTAATGCCTTTGTAAACAGACGTTGTCTCTCCACATCTACAACTATGGTCATAGCAGCTTCATATCTTTTTGCATGGTCATATTAAATATAAGAAATAATTAGAGAGAAGGAACAGATTTAAAGAATTTCACTATGCACACACTACTAACAAAATCAAGCAAAGTGTTGATGAAACTTGCACAATTGTTTAAAGTGTTTTCAAAGTGAATTGAAGAACTTTCAAGTACTTTCTAGTACTTTGAAACACATAAAGTACCTTGCAACACATTCAAAAACTACTCTAAAGCACTTTCAAGTACATTGAAGAAGTATTCTAAGCACTTACTTTCAAGTACTTTGAAGTGCTTTCAAGTACTCAAGTACTTTAGTTACTTTGAACCACTTTCAAGCACATTCAAATGCCCTAAATTGGGCCAAAAGAACTTTGAAGTGCTTTTAAGCTCTAAAGCATGCTTGCCAGCACATTTAAGTGCTTTCAAGTGCTATGAACAATAAAGAGAAAACACTTTTAGATGATTCAATGCACTTTCAGGTGGTTGGAATCTCTTCCAAGAAACTTGAAGTGCATGAAAGCACTTTCAAGTACTTTGAAACGTGTTAATGTGCTTTCCAGCACATCAAAAGGGCACTTTCACATGACTAAAGCACATTCAAGTTCCTAGGATTGGGCCAAAAGCACTTGGAAGTGCTTTTAGGCTCTAAAACATGGCTACCAACACATTGAGTGTTTTCAAGTGCTATGAACAATAAAGCAAAAGTGAACTTTCAAGTGATTGGAATCCCTTCCAAGCACTTTGAGGCACATGAAAGCACTTTCAAGTACTTTGAAATGCATTAATGTGCTTTCTAGCACATTGAAAAGGAACTTTCAGATGATTAAAGCACATTCAAGTACCCAGAATTGTGCCAAAATCACTTTAAAGTGATTTTAAGATCTAAAATGTGATTGCCATCACATTTAAGCGCTTTCAAGTGCTATGAACAATAAAAAAAATGCACTTTCAGGTGACTAAAATCCCTTCCAAGCAATTTGAGCTGCATAAAAGCACTTTCAAGTGGTCGGAACTTTTAGGTGTCTGCTACTTCTTGAGTGTGCTTTCCAACACTTGAAAGCACTTTTGTGTGTGTTAGAAAGCATTTTCAAGTGTATAAATCTCATACATTTTGCTGGAAGTAGTTCCAATCTATGGAAGGACTTAAAAGTGTTGCTTTCAAGAGCTTTAAAGTAAAATAGAAAAAAACATTTTGAGTTTGGCTACTTGAGATTTTCCTTCACTAGTGAGTGGATCTCTATGTCAACCTCACAAAACCCCAATCCCTTCTCACACAGCTAACTGAATTTGTACCTCTAAATTTTCAACGGCCACCAGGTCGAGTCATGGGTGATGCCTGCATTACAACCATGTGTTTTTCAATGTTTCTAGCTCTAACGAGAACAATTAGAACAATTTCGTTGTACTAGAAGCACCTTTCAGCCAAAGTAGAGCATCTCCTTTTTCTTTGTACTCAATTTTTTCTATCCTTGTGACTTCTTCCTTTCTAGCAAAGTTGAGTTTCACACTCACAAGCATTGCCTCTACGAGCTCTACATGTTTTATTGAAGGTGGTCTGAGCTTCTTCTCTTTCACATGCAAAAGCTTGCATTCTGGAGTCTCCTACATGGACATTGACCTCCCCATGCTTGAGTAAGCTTTTACTAGCCCATTGGCCTTTTTACAATTGTCCAGCTTCCTATTGAGGCCACCCACTTGGGCCATAACCATCTTCAAGACATTTTCATGAAAAACTCCCCAGGCAATTTGGTGCACTTCAGGGTCATCTTTGGTTGCTTTGCAGTTTTCAAATGCAAAGCACTTTGCGAACATGGTGGTGATCTCATTGTTGGGCAGAATCCCCTATTAAACTCTTTGATAAAGTACCTGACACTGATCAAAAAATTTAGGAAAAACCATGCTAAGGAAAATTTTGTTGCCCTTTATATAGCTACTAGAGAACACCGTTAACCAATGAGTCTCTAGGAGATCAGTGTCACTTATATGTAGTGGGAGCTTGCCTAACAAGCTCATTCCATACTTTGCATTCAATTTTTTGGCTATATAGAAAAACCAAGTGAGACGAGGATATTCAAATTGCTAAGCACTTCTTGCAAAGAAAACCATACTACAGAATGAAGAGTCAAGACTGAATGAGCACTATGTGCCTCTATTAGAATCATGTATGAAGGATAGAAACACCTTACCTTGCAAAAAGGATTTTTATGGACACTTATGTTCCAGCATCATGAAGGTGCACATACTTGTTGCCACACTTTCTCGTGAGAGTGATCTCAACGGAAGCAAGAATGGAAGAAGGAGAGAGAGAGACAAAGAGCCACAAGTTTTTGGTGGGTGCAGAACCACCCTAATCTTCTTTTTCATTCATTTATATATGTGTTTGAGTATTGTACATAACCGGGGTAAAGGCACAGTGACCTTTAACCCCCACAACCTCCCACTTAAAGGACAATGTGCCTTTAAGGGAGAACAACCAGTGAGCATACTATCCAATGCCCATCAATACACGACAATGCTCAAACCGCTGACTAGGTAGACTCTTCGTCAGCATATCTGCAGGGTTATCATCTGTATGAACCTTGACAAGCTCTATGTGCTTGTCCTCAAGTACCTCCCTAATGAAATGGTACCTGACCTCAATGTGTTTGGTCTTTGCATGAAAGACCGGATTCCGTGCTAGCTGAATAGCACTCATGGAATCACTATGCAATGTCAGTACACCTGTATGAATCCCCAAATCTCCCACTAGCTGATCAAGCCATATAGCCTCCTTGCAACCCTCTGTGGCTGCAACATACTCAGCCTCTGTGGTAGATAAAGCAACGCACTTTTGTGCGCGAGACATCCACGACACTGCACCACCTGCGAAGGTGAACAGAAGTGGATCTCCTACTATCCACATGCCCTGCATAGTCTGAATCTGTGTACCCAAGTACACGCATGTCTCCTTCACCAAAGCAGATGCACATCTCCTTGGTACCCTTCCTGTACCTCATGATGCACTTAACTACCTCTCAATGCCTCTTTCCTGGATTAGCCATATACCGGCTAACAACTCCCACTGCAAATGCAATGTCTGGTCTAGTAGCTATCGTAGCATACATAATACTCCCAACTGCTCATGCATAAGGAACCTTGGCCATCATGGCCCTTTCCTCATCTGATTTGGGACTATCTGTATGACTCAATTTCACATATGGAGGCAATGGAGTACTCACTGCCTTCCCCCCCTCCATATTGAAACGCTGCAATACTTTTGTAACATACTCTTTTTGTGAAAGCCAAAGGAGTTTCCTACTCCGATCACGCGTGATGCGCATACCAAGAATATGACCTGCAAATCCCAAATCCTTCATATCAAAGCCCTCATGCAACTTGGCCTTTAATGCGTCTAGCTCATAAGTATTCTTGCTAGCCAATAGCATATCATCCACATATAGTGCCAGGATTATCAGGCTACTATCCTTAGCCCTTTTAGTGTAGAGGCAGTGATCAATTTCACTCCTTCTAACCGAATGAAAGCATCAAACTTCTGATACCATTCTCTAGGCGCTTGCTTAAGACCATAGAGACTCTTCTTCAGCTTGCAAACCAAATGCTCTTTGCCCTTTTCTTCAAAGCCTTCTGGCTGCACCATGTAAATTTCCTCCTGCAAATCCCCATGCAAGAAAGCTGTCTTGACATCCATCTGCATAAGCTCCATATCCTCTGATGCCACTAGTCCAAGCATGCATCTAAGTGTGGTCATCTTCACAACTGGAGAGAATATCTCATCAAAGTCCACACCCTTCTCTTGCTTGAACCCTTTAGCGACCAAACGGGCCTTGTACCTAGGCACATCATCACCTGTGACCTTCATTTTGTAGACCCATTTACATGGCAATGCTTTCTTTCCATGTGGCAAAGAAACCAAGTCCCAAGTCTTATTCTTCATAAGTGAACTCATCTCTGATTGCATAGCATACTCCCACTTGCGTTGATCCTCACGCATCATAGCCTCTCTGTAGCAAGAAGGCTCCCCGCAATCAGTAAGCATCACATAGTCTACCCCTGGAACAAACCTATCAGGCGGTCTAGACACTCTAGATGATCTTCTCAAGGGCATTTCAGCTTGCTGTCCCATTTGCATATCAGCCACATTTGGCTCATTATTTCCACCAATAGATGATTCATCATCTACCCTTGATTGTATACCTGTGGGAGTACTTGGTGGTACCATTTCTTGCACATTTGGTGCATGGACAGCTTGCTGTCTATCAACATATGCAGGTGGATTCACATCCTGGAAAGTGATTCTCCTCATTTCCACATCCCTCATGGGTGCCTTATGCATCTTCTTCTCATTGAAGACTACATCATGGAAGCGTATGATCTTCTTTGCTTCTGGATCCCAGAGACGATAGCCCATCTCTCCACTTTCACCATAACCTAGAAAGATGCATTTTCTAGACTTAGGATCTAGCTTCTTTCAAAGCTCTTTTGGCACATGTGCATATGCCTCGCACCCAAATATACGCAAATGAGAGTAAGAGGGCTTCTTGCCACTCCATGCCTCTTCAGGAATACCACCATCCAAACTCTTACTAGCTGATCTATTGATCACATGCACTGCAGTCTTCATTGCCTCAGCCCAAAAACCACCAGAAAGACTTGCATTGGAAAGCATGCATTGCAACCTTTCTTGAATGGTACGGTTCATCTTTTCTGCAACTAGATTTTGCTCTGGAGTACGAGGGGATGCGAGCTCCCTCTTAATCCCACGTGTATCACAGAAATGCTGAAAGTCATGAGAGAGATACTCTCCACCATTGTCAGTCCGTAGGCATTTAAGCGTTCTACCTGACTGATTCTCAACCAAGGCCAGCCATTTCTGAAATACCTAGAACACATCACTCTTTCGAGCTATAGCATAAGCCCACACTTTCCTAGTTGCATCATCAATGAATGTCACATAGTATTCAGCCCTGCCTAATGACCGTGTAGGCATGGGACCACATACGTCTGAATGCACCAAATCAAGCATTTCAAACTCTTTCTTTCCTCTTCTTTTATGGGCTGATTTAGTCTGCTTCCCATAGAGACAATGCTCACAAAATTCAAAATCAGAGAAATTCAAATGCGGTACATAACCCAAACGGCATAAGAGTTTCATTCCATTCTGGCTCATGTGCCCCAACCTGCAATGCCACAAAGAAGTGCTTGGCTGCTCGGTTATTGCAACAACGTGATCAAATACCCCTGATACATGTAAAGGATACAAAGTCCCACACTTGGCACCACTGGCCAAAAGCATAGAGCCCTTCTGAATTTTCCAACTCTGAAAGCCAAAAGTGGTGTGAAAACCAGCATCATCTAGCTGACCCACTGAAATATGACTCTTGGTCAGCTTAGGCACATGTCTCACATGTTTCAAAACAAATGCAGACCCGTTTGCAAAAGAAAACTTTATGTCACCTACTCCCACTATGTCACATGCATAGTCATTTCCAAGATGCACACAACCTGTCTTTCCACTGTCATAAGTGGAGAACCATTCCCTATGAGGAGTAACATGGAATGAAGCCCCGGAATCCAGAATCCAATCCTGGGAATTTGCATCATCTGAAGTGGTAAGCAACTCTGCAGATAAACTAGACATGAAGAGAACGTCATTGTCACTATCATGTGTGACTGCATTGATCTCCTCGATCTTCACTTTTCCTTTGTCCTCCCTTAGACTCTCTTCCTTTTGATTTGCACCCCAATTTGCATTCTTTTTCTTATCCTTTTGCTCTCTTTTTAGCTTGTAGCAATCCTTTTTCATATGGCCCTTCTTCCCACAATGGTAACACTCAATGTTCCATGCCCTGGATTTGCTACGAGACTTTCCTCTTTCTTGGGACTTCGCCCTGAACTGTGATCTGCCCCTTTGCACATTTAAGGCTACATCCTGCTTGTTGCCATCCATAGACTTCCGTCTAATCTCCTCGGCCAACAAGCTACCCACAACATCATCAAATTTCAGTACTCCACTAGGTGCAAAGTTACTGACAGCTGTACGAAAGGTATCCCATGAGGATGGCAATGAACATAAGAGAAATATTGCCTTAGTCTCCACATCAAAATTCATCTTCTGAGCCTGAAGCTGGCTGAAAATAATATTGAATTCATTCAAGTGAGAAGCAATGGAGACCCCTTCCTTCATCTGCAGCTCAAACAACCTCTTCATGAGGTAAACTTTATTAGAGGCACTTTCCTTCTCATAAGTGGCACACACTTTCTTCCACAAATCTTTCGTAGTTTGCTCATTTACTACTGTGAAATAAACTGACTCTGCAAGGTGAAGTCTAATAGTAGACTTTGCTAATGCATCCAACTCATTCCAATCATCCTCAGACATATTTGCAGGCTTAGCTTCAATCCCTGCCAAGGGTTTAATCTGCTTCTTTTGAATAAGCACATCCCTTATTTGTTCTTTCCACAAAGAAAAGTTTGTCCCATCAAACTTTTTAATGTTTAAAAACTCCTTTTCAGACATGGAAGAGAATGCCATGATGCAAATAAAGCAAAATCCCAAATGCTAGTGCCTGCAAGAGAGAATCACACCCAATACTAGGTGCACCCAAATGTGTATGCCACAATAGAGTGAAATATGACAAAAACTCAAAGCTCAAAGCATCAAAAGCTGCATCTGACTTATGTGCATATACTATGCATCCATATGAGCAAATCTAGCCCAAAAGAAAATGCCAAGTGCAATGGCAATCCAAAATGCCAATAGGTGCCAAATGACTCAAGCATAAACACCGTCCAGTGGCATATGCATTAATAATATCTCATCCAAGAGAGCATAGCACTATCAGTGCATCACCTGCAATGTGTCAAATCTATCCCTCAGCATAAAATAGCATCCATGTACAAAGCGTCCATAAAAAATAGCATCCCATAAGGTAATTTGGGCCTATCAGCGCATCCAATAAGGACCTCAATGCATCCAAATGGCCTACAAATCATCCATTGCAACCAAATGCACACCACGAATGAGCGCACACTGCTCAAACTGCAACCAGAGTGATCTGCATAAGGTATGCTCAGGAAATCATGGTCCGACGGTAACGACCGCTACTAAAAAATAGAACCTGAGATGCCTCAAAACATGGGCGCCATTGCATAATTGGACTCAACAAGAAAATCTGCAAATATCTCTCTTCTGCCAGAACTCCAAAATCCCAACCGATGAGTGAGAAATGGGAGTCAACACTTATCCACTGCCATGTGGCATAAATCTAAGGTTTCAAAACCTTAGAATGAAAAATGCATAACAGAGAGACGAAATCGAATACACAGAGATCTATAACTCTGAAAATCCTCCACCGAATCACGCAAGAACTAATAGGTAGGGGTTTTTGGGCGTCTGGAATGCAATGGGAGAGACGGTTTTGGAAACCGTGGTCTGAATCACTGGGTCCAACACACGGACTGAAAAACGTTTTTGGAAACAGTGCTGTTTGTAAACTCCACCGGAGTGCGAATGATGAGCAACATAGAAGTTTTAGGACCTCCTGAGTCCACCGAAACTGACAAATCTACAAATGGTTGCTCCAAACTTGAGTTCCAACACCCGGGCAAAAAACGCAGAAACTGACACATTGAGTCAGAAATCCAATGAAATGATCCCAGATTCAAGAATGAAGGTGTTTCCAAGCTCCTGAAGTGAAGTGGACACCAAAAGCAAGCAATAGTTGCCTCTACAAGTCAATATGGAGTCTCTGTCATCGAATGGAACAGGGAAAAGCTCAAAAAACGACTTTTTCTTTCAAACCACTTAACAGGCTCTCAAAACCACTTCGCAAAGCCAAAGTGACTTTTCCAAAGGTTCCTCCAAGGTCTCTGCACACTCGGATACAAGTGAAGTCACCCACAAAGCTTCCCACAAAGCTTCTCCTTCCTCCCACAGAGCTGCTGAGCTTCAAGCATTCACGCACGCTCAGCTAAATCACACAGGCTCTGATACCAGTTGAGAGTGATCTCAACGGAAGCAAGAACGGAAGAAGGAGAGAGAGAGACAGAGAGCCACAAGTTTTTGGTGGGTGCAAAACCACCCTAATCTTCTTTTTCATTCATTTATATATGTGTTTGAGTATTGTACATAACCGGGGTAAAGGCACAGTGACCTTTAACCCCCACATCTCGGAGGAGTTTTCATTCTTTATAGCTACTTTTTTAGGATGTCATGAGAGAGAGAGAGAGTCTTAGAACAATTGTAGATGCATGTTGAGAGAGAGAGAGAGAGAGAGAGAGAGAGATTTGTAGGCGAGGAAGAACATAACCACAGTCAGAGAGAGAGAGAGAGAGAGAGAGAGAGAGAGAGAGAGAGAAGCTCAAAGTGAGACTAGAGTGAAGTGGAGAGTAGAGTGAACAGGCACGTCTTGGATGCCTTGCACTTCTCATCCTATCATTTTTTGAAATTTTAAAATTCTTCCCCCCATGTTGGAAAATATGTTTCTTTACACCCCAAAAACCACCATGTGAAAGCCTTCATAAAAGGAGAAGAGTAGTACCACCCATCCATGCTTTCACCCCATCACATTTAGATTATTGGGCAAGCACCTTGTATGCATCTTTTTAAAAAATTAATTGTTTATATTTCCCCATTTATTGGGTAAGGGAAATCCTTGATCATAAACTCTAACCTAGCTGAGCCTTACCTAGCATAACTTAACCTATCCCAACCCAACCTAGCCTAACTAATATAAACCAACCTAACATAATGTAACCTTACCTAACCTACCATAACCTTACCTAACTCAACTTAATGCAGCTCAACCCAACTTGACAGAAGCTAATACTTGTCAACCTAAGCTACCATAAACTAATAGAGCACAATTGATAAGGGCAAGGGGAAGGGCTATTGAGAGGGGAGAAGGGGAAGATAGGGAAGGGAAGGGTGAGGAAGGGGGAAGGGGAGGGAAGAAAGAAGGGAAGGGGAAGGTGAGGAAGCGGGAAGGGGAGGGGAGGAGAGGGAAGAGAGAAGGGAAGGTGAGGGTGAGGAAGGGAGAAATGGAGGAGAGGGGAGGAGAGGGGGACAGAGAGGGGGAGACAGAGGGGAGGAGGGGCACGGTTGCAACCACAAACCCCCCCTCTTTCTTCCCTCTCTCTCTCTCTCTCCCTTCCCCCTCTTTCACTTCTCTTCCCCCCCCCAACTCCCTCCTCTCCCCTGTCGCACGGCCATGGCCACATGAGAGGGGAGGGGAGGGGGAGAGAGGGGAGAGAGAGAGGAGAGACATGGGAAGGGGAGGGGGGGTAGGGGGAGAGAGAGAGAGAGAGAGAGAGGAAGAGAGAGAGAGAGAGAGAAGGGCAATATGGGAGGGGAGTGTTCGTCCTCCGTGCACTTAGAATCCAGGTGACTTGTGAAGACCATGGGGAATCTGCTCCCAGAGCTAAGCCGATGGGGATAGACTTAAGGCGTGGTAGGTTAGGGTGAGATTGGTATGCCAACAGTTGTTGGGTTAGCATTAAAGAAACAGGCAGCGAGATGATCAAGTCGGTGGGATGTGAGTATGGCAATGGTCAGAGGATTAGCTGTAAGCCGATGGGGTGTGGGGATAGACTTAAGGCGACCAGCGGTGGATTAGTTGCCTTAGAGAGATACTAGAATGGCAATGATCATAGGGTTGACAGTATAGTGATGGATTGTGGGAATAGGCTCAAGGCCATGGGTCTATGCCCATTAGACCGACAGGATAGCAGTCCCTGACACATCATAAATAAGGTGGCAGATTAGGTTTCTGATAGGTGTCAGGTCGTGGGGATAGAGCTAAGGCAATGGGTCGTGGGGTTAGAAAGCTAAAGCGACTGATCGTGGGGATAGGAACTCGTAGTTGGTTTTTGATGATTCTTGATGATTTTGAAGTTTCTATTCAAGTTTTTTTGTGATAGGGGGATGCCAAACTACCTATTCTAACTACTCAATGCAAAAAACAACAAAAACAACAACATTTGAATGACAAATGAGATGTTTTGCAAAATGTGACAGTTTCTCCTTCCAAACTCACTTCAAAGCATCACTTTTGGGTGTTTGTGTTGGAGTTTGCTATCACACACACCTTAGCAAACCTCTAAACTATCTTCCTATCAATTCAAAACATTGAAAAACATTAAAAACAAGCTTCACATGATCCAACTTCTTTCCAAAAAGAAAATGACAGCTTCATCTTTTTTCGTCCAAAACTCACACTTGTTCAATCATTCCTCTCCAACCACTCCCCTATCAATGCTCCTAGTTAAGCTTGAAGCAATGAGCAATGGGTAAATGATGAGAGAAAGCAAGTGCAATGCAAAAGAATACCTTGAACTCCCCAATAGCTATGCCAAAGGTGTGTGGTCTCAATGGTGACTCACGTGTTGTGGGGATCTTGAAGGAATGCCGATGGAGCTGGACTCCAAGATACTCCTTGTGAAAGCAATGCAAAGCATAAGCCATCCACAAGTGTCACTCAAGCGGCTCCCAGATTGCTGCAATGTGTTTCCATGAAAGAAAGAGGGGAAGGGAGATGAAAGAATAGAGGGAGAGGGAGAGGAGAGGGGAAGAATGAAGCGGGAGGGAGTGGCAAACACAAAGGCACTATAAGGGAAACAAGAGAACATACAAAGACACTCTTGGAAGAGAAGAGGGAGCTTGTATTCCAAACTTGTGCATACAACAATGAAGACCAAAGTCAACCATTTGGCCTTTTATACAAGTCACATTTTGAAGGGAGGGCCAATCCTTTTCCTTACCACTCTCTCTCGTCTCTCTTTTGTTAGAACCACTTGGGCCCATATGGCGCCAAGGCATATGCTAATTCTCTCAACCTCCTCTTTGTCTACAAATGGCTCTTGTGTTATCCATATACGGGATCCAAATGGCTCTTGTCTTATCCTTGCCAATTTGGATGATCCCAGCAACTACCTCTGTCCTAAGCCGTTTGAGGCTCAAAACCCACAGGACTGGATCAATGCTGAGCCATTTGTGGCTCAAAACCCATAGGGCCAAATCTGTCATCGTGCTCCGTGGCTGTGGGGCTGTTAACACTCAACCATTCAAATCATATATGATGGGAATGATACTTTGCACAAGCCTTAATATGGATGAGATTGAGGTATGTGCAAAGTATCCTTCCCATTGGAGACTTAAATAAGGCACCCCAAAGCATGTGTTTTGACCCTTGTGCATGACGAGGGTGGTGAAAAAACAAGGTATAATGCTTTCTTGACCATGCAAACCATATCTGATGGACACAATACCTTGCATGGGCCAGAAGTTGGATGAAGTTGAGCCACATGCAAAGTATTGTGCCCAATTAAGACTCATACGTTTGAACAAGACACCCCAATGTGTGTTTTTTGACCCTTGTGCTTGATCGATGGTGAAAAAACATGGTATAATGCATCCGTGACCATCCAAACCAAATCCGATAGGCATTATTTTGGGGTTCATCTAGAATCCGTAAAAGTATTCTAGAATAGCAAAAACTCAAAGGCAATGTGCATTTCACATATAAAATGCAGAACATCATTGCGGATAATGTAAGGAATACATTATGGAAATCAAAAACTCACAACACCATCACATCAATCCAAGACTATGCTGGAAATAGAGTAAAGAGCCTGGTGCAGTACCAAGATTTACACTACTCCTACACATAGCTACTTACATAGTGTACAGAAAATATTATGAACCCAAGTACCAAGATTTACACTACTCCTACACATAGCTACTTACACAGTGTACAGAAAATATTATGAGCCCAATTTTATTCTATTTGATAGCAAAATTTGAAACTATACACGAAATATAAACATTACTATAAATTTTTGATTTGAAAAACACAATTGTTTTTTTGTTTGGTAAATATGATAATGTGTTAAAAACACAGTCATGGTTTGGAAGAAGAAAATATATATTAATCTCTAAAAGATCAGTTTGGATAAAACTTTGGGTGCTCAGCACGATTTTGCAACATTTCTATCAATAAAACCCCATCCATCAAAAACTGTATCATGTTATCATACCAATACATTCCCCGAATAGGCTCTACTGCAAACAACTCTGGATTTGGTAAATCATCTAGGATGCCTTCCAAAGGTACTTCTCTTGATTCCAACCTACTCAGGTAATCCTGAGAGTGCTCTCAACGGAAGCAAGAATAGAAGAGGGAGAGAGAGAGACAGAGAGCCACACAAGATTTGTTGGGTGCTGAACACCCTAATCTTCTTTTTCATTCATTTATATATGTGTTTGAGTATTGTACATAACCGGGGTAAAGGCACAGTGACCTTTAACCCCCACAACCTCCCACTTAAAGGACAATGTGCCTTTAAGGGAGAACAACTACTGAGCATACTATCAAATGCCCATCAATACATGACAATACTCAAACCGCTGACTAGGTAGACTCTTCGTCAGCATATCTGTAGGGTTATCATCTGTATGAACCTTAAGAAGCTCTATGCGCTTGTCCTCAAGTACCTCCCTGATGAAATTGTGCCTAACCTCAATGTGTTTGGTCTTTGCATGAAAGACCGGATTTCGTGCTAGCTGAATAGCACTCATGGAATCATTATGCAATGTCGGTACACCTGTATGAATCCCCAAATCTCCCACTAGCCGATCAAGCCATATAGCCTCCTTGCAACCCTCTATGGCTGCAAACATACTCAGCCTCTGTGGTAGAAAAAGCAATGCACTTCTGTATGCAAGACATCCACGACACTGCACCACCTGCAAAGGTGAACACATAACCAGAAGTGGATCTCCTACTATCCACATGCCCTACATAGTCTGAATCTGTGTACCCAAGTACACACATGTCTCCTTTGCCAAAGTAGATGCACATCTCCTTGGTACCCTTCATGTACCTCATGATGCACTTAACTACCTCCCAATGCCTCTTTCTTGGATTAGCCATATACCGGCTAACAACTCCCACTACAAATGCAATGTCTGGTCTAGTAGCTATCATAGCATACATAAGACTCCCAACTGCTGATGCATAAGGAACGTTGGCCATCATGGCCCTTTCCTCATCTAATTTGGGACTATTTGTATGACTCAGTTTCACATATGGAGGCAATGGAGTACTCACTGCCTTCCCCCCCCTCCATATTGAAATGCTGCAATACTTTTGTAACATACTCCTTCCATGAAAGCCAAAGGAGTTTCCTACTCTGATCATGCGTGATGCGCATACCAAGAATATGACTTGCAAGTCCCAAATCCTTCATATCAAAGGCCTCATGAAACTTGGCCTTTAATGCATCTAACTCATAAGTATTCTTGCTGGCCAATAGCATATCATCCACATATAGTGCCAGGATTATCAGGCTATTATCCTTAGCCCTTTTAGTGTAGAGGCAGTGATCAATTTCACTCCTTCTAAAACCCTGGGACCGAATGAAAGCATCAAACTTCTGATACTATTCTCTAGGCGCTTGCTTAAAACCATAGAGACTCTTCTTCAGCTTGCAAACTAAATGCTCTTTGCCCTTTTCTTCAAAGCTTTCTGGCTACACCATGTAAATTTCCTCATGCAAATCCCCATGCAAGAAAGCTATCTTAACATCCATCTGCATAAGCTCCATATCCTCTAATGCCACTAGTCCAAGCATGCATCTAAGTGTGGTCATCTTCACAATCGGAGAGAATATCTCATCAAAGTCCACACCCTTCTCTTGCTTGAAACCTCTAGCGACCAAACGGGCCTTGTACCTGGGCACATCATCACCTGTGACCTTCATTTTGTAGACCCATTTATACGGCAATGCTTTCTTTCCATGTGGCAAAGAAACCAAGTCCCAAGTCTTATTATTCATAAGTGAACTCATCTCTGATTGCATAGCATACTCCCACGTGTTGATCCTCGCGCATCATAGCCTCTCTATAGCAAGAAGGCTCCCCGCAATCAGTAAGCATCACATAGTCTACCCCTGGAGCAAACCTATCAGGCGGTCTAAACACTCTAGATGATCTTCTCAAGGGCATTTCAGCTTGTTGTCCCACCTGCATATCAGCCACATTTGGGTCATCATTTCCATCAATAGATGATCCATCATCTACCCTTGATTGTATACCTGTGGGAGTATTTGGTGGTACCATTTCTTGCACATTTGGTGCATGGACAGCTTGCTGTCTATCAACATATGCAGGTGATTCACATCCTAGAAAGTGATTCTTCTCATTTCCACATCCCTCATGGGTGCCTTATGCATCTTCTTCTCATTGAAGACTACATCATGGCTACAATGATCTTCGTTGCTTCTGGATCCGGAGATGATAGCCCATCTCTCCACTTTCACCATAACCTAGAAAGATGCATTTCCTAGATTTAGGATCTAGCTTCTTTCGAAGCTCTTTTAGCACATGTGCATATGCCTCACACCCAAATATACGCAAATGAGAGTAAGAGGGCTTCTTGCCACCGCATGCCTCTTCAGGAATACCACCATCCAAACTCTTACTAGGTGATCTATTGATCAAATGCATTGCAGTCTTCATTGCCTCAGTCCAGAAACCACCAGAAAGACTTGCATTGGAAAGCATGCATTGCAACCTTTCTTGAATGGTACGGTTCATCTTTTCTGCAACTGGATTTTGATCTGGAGTACGAGGGGTTGTGAGCTCTCTCTTAATCCCATGTGTATCACAGAAATGCTGAAAGTCATGAGAGAGATACTCTCCATCATTTTCAGTCCGTAGGCATTTAAGCATTCTACCTGACTGATTCTCAACCAAGGCCAGCCATTTCTGAAATACCTGGAACACATCACTCTTCTGAGCTATAGCATAAGCCCACACTTTCCTAGTTGCATCATCGAAGAATGTCACATAGTATTCAGCCCCGCCTAATGACCGTGTAGGCATGGGACCACATACATCTGAATGCACCAAATCAAGCTTTTCAAACTCTTTCTTTCCCCTTCTTTTATGGGCTGATTTAGTCTGCTTCCCATAGAGACTCTACTCACAAAATTCAAAATCAGAGAAACTCAAATGCGGTACATAACCCAAACGGCATAAGAGTTTCATTCCATTCTGGCTCATGTGCCCCAACCTGCAATGCCACAAAGAAGTGCTTGGCTGCTCGGTTATTGCAACAACATGATCAAATATCTTTGATACATGTAAGGGATACAAAGTCCCACACTTGACACCCCTGGCCAAAAGCATAGAGCCCTTTTGAATTTTCCAACTCTGAAAGCCAAAAGTGGTGTGAAAACCAGCATCATCTAGCTGGCCCACTAAAATAAGACTCTTGGTCAACTTAGGCACATGTCTCACATGTTTCAAAATAAATGCAGACCCGTTTGCAAATGAAAACTTTATGTCACCTACTCCCACTATGTCACATGCATAGTCATTTTCAAGATGCACACAACCTATCTTTCCACTGTCATAAGTGGAGAACCATTCCCTATGGGGAGTAACATGGAATGAAGCACCAGAATCCAAAATCCAATCCTGGGAATTTGCATCATCTGAAGTGGTAAGCAACTCTGCAGATAAACTAGACATGAAGAGAACGTCATTGTCACTATCATGTGTGACTGCATTGATCTCCTCGATCTTCACTTTTCCTTTGTCCTCCCTTGGACTCTCTTCCTTTTGATTTGCACCCCAATTTGCATTCTTTTTCTTATCCTTTTGCTCTCTTTTCAGCTTGTAGCAATCCTTTTTCATATGGCCCTTCTTGCCACAGTGGTAACACTCAATGTTCCATGCCCTGGATTTGCTACGAGACTTCCCTCTTTCTTGGGACTTCCCCCTGAACTGTGATCTGCCCCTTTGCACATTTAAGGCTGCATCCTGCTTGTTGCCATCCATAGACTTCCGTCTAATCTCCTCGGCCAACAAGCTACCCACAACATCATCAAATTTTAGTACTCCACCAGGTGCAAAGTTACTGACATCTGTACGGAAGGTATCCCATGAGGATGGCAATGAACATAAGAGAAATATTGCCTTAGTCTCCGCATCAAAATTCATCTTCTGAGCCTGAAGCTGGCTGAAAATAATATTGAATTCATTCAAGTGAGAAGCAATGGAGACCCCTTCCTTCATCTGCAGCTCAAACAACCTCTTCATGAGGTAAACTTTATTAGAGGCACTTTCCTTCTCATAAGTGGCACACAATTTCTTCCACAAATCTTCCGTAGTCTGCTCATTTACTACTGTGAAATAAACTGACTCTGGAAGATGAAGTCTAATGGTAGACTTTGCTAATGCATCCAACTCATTCCAATCATCCTCAAACATATTTGCAGGCTTAGCTTCAATACCTACCAAGGATTTAATCTGCTTCTTTTGAATAAGCACATCCCTTATCTGTTCTTTCCACAAAGAAAAGTTTGTCCCATCAAACTTTTTAATGTTGAAAAACTCCTTTTCAAACATGGAAGAGGATGCCATGATGCAAATAAAGCAAAATCCCAAATGCTAGTACCTGTAAGAGAGAATCACACCAAATACAAGGTGCACCCAAATGTGTATGCCACAATAGACTGAAATATCACCAAAACTCAAAGCTCAAAGCATCAAAAGATGCAGCAGACTCATGTGCAGGTACTATGCATCCATATGAGCAAATCTGGCCCAAAAGAAAATGCCAACTGCAATGGCAATCCAAAATGCCAATAAGTGCCAAATGGCTCAAGCATAAACACCGTCCATGGGCATATGCATCAATAATATCTCATCCAAGAGAGCATAACACTATCAGTGCATCACCTGCAATGTGTCAAAGCTGTCCCTCGGCATAATATAGCATCCATGTACAAAGCGTCCATAAAAATAGCATCCCACAAGGCAATCTGGGCCTATCAGCGCATCCAATAAGGATCGCAATGGATCCAAATGGCCTATAAATCATCCACTGCAACCGAATGCACACCACGAATGAGCGCACATGGCTCAAACTGCAACCAGAGTGATCTGCATAAGGTATGCTCAAGAAATCACGGTCCCACGAAAAAGACCGCTACTGAAAATAGAGCCTAAGATGCCTCAAAACATGGGCGCTATTACATAATCGGACTCAGCAAGAAAATCTACAAATATCTCTCTTCTGTCGGAACTCCAAAATCCCAACCAATGAGTGAGAAATGGGAGTCAACACTTATCCACTGCCATGTGGCATAATCTAAGGTTTCAAAACCTTAGAATGAAAAAATGCATAACAGAGAGACAAAATCGAATACACAGAGATCTATAACTCTGAAAATACTCCACTGAATCATGCAAGAACTGACAGGTAGGGGTTTTTGGGCGTCCGGAATGCAATGGGACAAACGGTTTTGGAAACGGTGGTCTCAATCACTGGGTCGAACACACGGACTGAAAAACGTTTTTGGAAACAGAGCTGTTTGTAAACTCCATCAGAGTGCAAATGATGAGCAACGTAGAAGTTTTAGGACCTCCTGAGTCCACCAGAACTGATAGATCTGCAAATGGTTGCTCCAAACTTGAGTTCCAACACCCGGGCAGAAAAACGTAGAAACTGACACAGTGAGTCAGAAATCCAATGAAATGATCCCAGATTCAAGAATGAAGGTGTTTCCAAGCTCCTGAAGTGAAGTGGACACCAAAAGCAAGCAATAGTTGCCTCTACAAGTCAATACGGAGTCTCTGTCATCGAACGGAATAAGGAAAAGCTCAAAAAACGACTTTTTCTTTGAAAACACTTAATAGGCTCTCAAAACCACTTCGCAAAACTAAAGTGACTTTTCCAAAGGTTCCTCCAAGGTCTCTAACACTCGGATGCAAGTAAAGTCACCCACAAAGCTTCCCACAGAGCTTCTCCTTCCTCCCACAGAGCTACTGAGCTTCCAGGCATTCACGCACACTCAGCTAGATCACCCGGGCTCTGATACCAATTGAGAGTGCTCTCAACGGAAGCAAGAACAAAAGAGGGAGAGGGAGAGACAGAGAGCCACACAAGTTTTGTTGGGTGCTGAACACCCTAATCTTCTTTTTCATTCATTTATATATGTGTTTGAGTATTGTACATAACCGAGGTAAAGGCATAGTGACCTTTAACCCCCACAAATCCACCACCAAATGCTGGCTTCCAGGTGTATGCACTATCATGTAGTCAAATTCTTGCAAAAGGAGTATCCATCATGCCAATCCCCATAAATCAAGAAAAACAAAGTGCTCACGTTCAGCATGAAAAATATGGAGCTGCCACCAAAGTCAAATCACACATCCATGTTGAACGTAACTGAGTCACACTTAGTTTCAATTAGAATCCCTTTCGCTCGAATTTGAGAACTAAGATTTGATGGGCAGTATGGCTTGCATCGAAGTGTTGTGAATGTCTTTACAAATGTAGGTGGGGCACAGTGCATACTTCCACACTTCTTAACAGGTAGTGCTATAGTCATGGTATCTTTGAAGGAAGCTTTAGTACAATCACAATTACATGAGTGGCCTGATTTGATCAACTTTGACAATCAAAAGCATTGCATGAACTCGTTACTATCCTCTTTATAGGGACATCAAATTCATGGCAAATCCAACATGGATCGAGAGCACATACGTTCATTAGAAACATGACTAGAGCTGACCCAACAAGCACAAATGCAAGATGATTTGGAGATAGACATGCTTGTGCATGATATATAGTATAGCGAGCAAGTCATTGACTTTGAGGACAAAACAACTGCTATTGCACCCTGTGAACGGATTCACACCATTGAGCATATTTAAAGAGAGAAAATGTGAGGAACTAGCAATCTCAAAGTTGTTTTATGGCCAAGATTGTGCATATAACACCCTTGAGTGCAACGTCTTACCAATAAGACTTCAAGACAATGAAAATCTTAGTTTTACAAGTATTGTCATCTACATGGGTGTGAATGCAAAAATGTACAATTACGCAGAAGATCATGACAAGTCAAGCATGCATTACAGGACACAAACATTGAAAGTCTACTACAATCAGGTATTGGATATCGAGATTTTGATGCAGTAGAGAAGTTGTGGGAACCCCTACTCATATTCTTGGAGAAACTAAAAGACGAAACAGAAGATGATAACAACACAAACTCATGCTTATGAAAAAATCTAATCCGTGGAGACCCAATCACAATGGCACAATAATATGGCCACAGATTTCAATGATGAGATGCTTTCTAAAACATGAGGCATCCATACTAGGCAAAATACACGACTACTTCTTTGTAACTGAGTTCTAAAAAAGAGGAGTCAACGTGATCATGGTTTGCTATGGGTTCAAAAGGCTCCGATATATGGAGCAACCTTTGATCATGAGATTTGTGAAATTTGTTGAGCAATACATCACAACAGAATAATCAATGCTAGATGTGCACAATAAGGAGCTACAAAACCACAAACACAAGAAAACATGTAGAAAGAAGAACACAACGTGTAGGTTTGGATTCCTGCATCCGTCAATGTGCACAACCAAGCTACTTCTACCTTTAGAGACCAAAGGCTTGCAAGGACAACATCGAGCATGTAGCTTCCATTCTATTGGAACCATCAACATTAATGTTAGACTGCAATGATTTCTTTGCACATTTATCCATCAATGGAGACAACTACATAATGACCTTGCGTGCAAAATTAAAACAACCAACATTACTCCTTAGGAATCACCCTTATCCACTAAAAAATTCAATTCACCTTTATCACAATTATGGGAAGCGAATATGGATGTGCAATTCATATTAAACTCGATGGTATTGCATCATATTACACTTCATATATGACAAAAGTGGACAAGGCCACTACTAAAGCTGTGAAGGATGCATTATCACAATGTTTGCAATCAAATGCACCTGCAGCAAACGTGTGCATAAAATTGGAAATGCAAAATTAAGCATGCAACACATCAGCTCACAACAAGCAGTATACTTGGCATTGTCATTACCACCGCCGTTGACAACAAGAAGTATAAGTAGGGTTTATCTAGATAAACACAAGCCCACAAGATGAGAGGACATTCCTCCTAAAAACAAGAGAAATTTTACAAACGATGGACCCCCAAATCACAGGCATTTTCTTTGCAAACAATATCATGAAGCACACCAAATGAAGCAATTCTCTTGAATAAATGTGCCTTGCAACGTATGCTAGTGAGTATAGCCACATCAATAACAAAGAAAGGAAAAGAAAATGACAAAAGGTAATCTATTTCAACAACTACAACATTTCAAAGGACCTAGAAAACCATTACAGGGAGATATGCTTGATGTATTTACCATTCAATAAAGAGGAGCACTCATTGAATGAGGAGTTTCCAACATGGCATGACAAATGCTTCCATAAGCATCCTAAAATTGAGAGAAACAGAAACTTGTACAACAAGCACATAACCAGTGATAGCGCATCATCAGGTGCAAGAAACTACAGCGAAACAACCACAACAAAGAACGCCCATCAACCCCAGCCAAATGAGTTTGACCTTCAAGTAGAGCTTCAACGCGAAGGAAAACAAGCACATTTCAATGACTGCAACACTCATATGTACAAGATATAAAAAATAGCAACTACCACAACTACATAAGAACACTAAATGCAGAACAACATCTACTATTGGAAGATAAAATACTCAAGAAAATAAATGAACCCAAACAACAAATTCTACTATTCTTGACGGGATACATAGAGACAAAAAGACATCCATGTTACTAGTATTAGTACAAGCCTTGCTACACCACTACTGTTGGAGGTAAATGCCACCCACCTCTTAGCCCCTGATTGGTAGGGACAAGGGGCCATTATACCATGAGGGGGAGGGTTTGGGTTGCCATCTAGATAGTAGTCCTCTGTTGGCCTTTTGTGCTCCTCTTGAGCTTGTTGTTTGCCCACTATTTGGTAGAGGAATACATTTGAGTTTCTCTCTATTGGTAGAGGAATACATCTGAGTTTCTCTCTATTGTTCTCCTTCTTGTATGCATTGCCTATACTCTATCATCTGAGTGAGGTTCTCTTGTGTGGTTTGCATCATTGAGTGAGTGGGACTAAGCTATTCCTATTCCACATAGAGGTTGAGAGGTTAGAGTGATTCTATCCCTCATTTCTAACATGGTATCAAAGCACGATTCTCACAGACGCTCTCACATCGAAGGAAGGAGTTCTTCTTCAAGAAAACAACTCTGATTCACAAGGTTTGTAGAGCTCCATTTCATCTATTGCTCTTCTATTAGGAGATTCTTTGCTGTGTGGAATTTACAGTAGACATGTAGAAGTCATCTACCGCTCTTCTATTGGGAGATTCTTTGGGGTGTGAAATTTAAAGTAGACATGTCGGAGTCAGAAGTCTCTTCTACCACTACTCCTCATACTCCTTTCGTCAGTCATGTTCCCTTTTATACCATCCCTAACTTTGGGGAGCTTGGGAAGCTAGATGGGACAAATTAACCAATCTAGAAGGTGAATATCTGGAGTCACCTTGTGGCTCGAAAGATGTGGAAGCTCACGACGAGAGTGGACGCAAGGCTAGAGGATGTTGTAGATCACAAAGGCAGGATTCTGATGCCGGTGGACAAAGATGAACTCAAAACATGCAAGGATAGAGATGCCCACACCTTGGCTTTAATCATAGGGATGAGAGCGGACTCTATGATTCCTCATATCTAGATAGCTAACATGTCAATGGAGGTGTGGGCCACTTTGAAGGACTTGCATGAGACAGATAACATTTCTCGTATCTAGACTCTCCAGTACCAACTTTTCAATATGCACATGGATGAGGGAGAGTCTATACATGACCACTTTATGAAAGTCAAAGTGGTAAGACATCAACTGGCATCGGTTGGTCAAAAGGTGGATGCCTATTAGTTGGCACTACTGACACTAAAGAGTTTACCGGGTAGCTTCAAGGGATTCGTCATGACTGTGATAGTAGGACAAAGGACCAAGCCTTTGACATTTGAAGAGCTCGGTCCCTTGCTATTGTCGGAGGAAGCTCGAGAGAAGTTGTACAACAAGGACGATGATAAACCACTTCTGGCAAAGGAAAATCCCAGTAAGGGCAAGTCCAAGGACTCCAAACGCAAGGCCAATGACTTAGAGAAAAAAAAAAGGTAAATTTTTTATACTGTGAAAAGCTTGGGCATTATGCGAAAGACTATCGAAAGAGAAAGGCGGATCAAAAGAAAAAGGAGTCCAATAGCAAAGAGGAGCCTAAGATGGACTCAGCCAAGATCACTATTGGAGAGATTTTCTTGGCCATAGAGCACTGCTCTACTCACATATCGAGTGAACACAAGGAGGCTTGGTACGTGGACAGTGATGCCTCAAAACACATGTCCAACAAGAAGGAGTGGTACACGAACATGGAGGGAACCCATCCCGACTCGAAGGTGACCGTGGGCAATAGTTCAACATGCCGTGTGAAGGGGGTTGGTAGTATGTTACCTACCATCACCACAGTGTAGAAGAGAAGGTGATATCCCTATGCTGTTTGTTCCAAATCTATGCAAGAATCTTCTCTCTGTGAGGATAAGCATAAGATGTCAGTACTCTTTGAGAATGGGGAAGTCACCATCACTTCCAAGGAAGACGGACAAGTGGTGGTCCAAGGTGTCATGGAGGATGGCTTATACCGGTTACATGCTCTAGTTGTTTACCGGGACCATAGGCACTCCAAAATGTGGCACAAAATATTTGTTCATGTCAATTACGATACTTGTACAAAATTGCAAAATTCCAAGATGGTGGAGGGACTTCCACCTATCAAAAGCATAGATAAAGTCTACCAAGGTTGCTTGGAGGGCAAGCAACACCGGGAGCAATTCCCACAAAAGGCTACATCGAGGGCTAAGGGACCATTAGAGCTGGTCCACTCCAACAGTTGCGGGCCAATGTCAACTAACTCATTTGTAGGGTCCAGGTATACTCTTGTATTCGTGGATGACTTTAGGAGAAAAGAGTTGAATCACGTGCTATGAGCTCCATGAGAAGAGCTTGGGAAAGTATAAAGCAAGATTGGTGATAAAAGGAAATGCTTAGTCAGAAGGCCTTAGCTTTGATGAGACTTTTGCCTCCATAGCTTGGATAGTCACTATTCAAACAATAATCGCATTGGCCCCATCACGGATGGTCCATTTTCCAAATGGACGTGAAGTCAACATTCTTGAACAGAACCCTAGAGGAGGAGGTATATATTGATCAACCACCCGGTTTTCATGTTCCAAGGTTCACGTCAAAGGTATGCAGACTAAAGAATGCATTGAATAGGCTGAAAAAGGCCCCAAGAGAATGGTACCAATGCATCGATGTATTCTTCTCAAAGATTGGGTTGAAATCAAAGCCCATTGGATGCAAACCTCTATCTCTTATGAGATGGGGTAAAAGGCTAGTTTTGATCCTATACGATTTGATCCTTACTTGTGACCATTCTAGGAAGATCTCTCAGGTCAAGAAGCTACTCATGGAGGAGTTCGAGATGACAGATTTGGGATCTCTCCACTACTTCCTTGGGATTGAGGTTAGGCAAAACAAAGATAGCATCTTGATCTCGAAGGAGAAATACTATTGGGAGATACTAAAGCGGTTTAAGAGACTACAAGTATGTTGTGACATCGATGGAGGTTGGGCAAAAGTTGAACATACATGACTCTTCATATCTGGTAGATGCCAGCATGTATGGACGGTTGGTAGGCAGTTTGTTTTATCTAACCAACACTAGGCTGAACATCTCCTTTGTTGTTGGGCTATTTTGTCAGCTCTCTGCGAAGCCCAAGAAGAATCACTGGGAGGCAGGTCTATGGATGCTGAGGTATCTCAAGGGTACTTGCACATTTGGGATTACATACACCACAGGGATTGAGTTAGGCATATCTGTGACTCAAATTGGGCAAGTGACAATGACACTAGACGTTTGACGTCAGGGTAATATTTTGTGCTTACATCAGGGGACATTTCTTGGCTGAGCAATAAACAACCCTCAATCGCCCTTTCTCTACAAAGGCGAAGTACCAAGCTGCCACTGCATCATGCGAGACATTGTGGCTCAATTGGATACTTGAGAATATGGACATGTTTCAGGAGGAGTCACAGTGGTCATGTGCAACAACCAAAGTTGCATACCAATGCATAGCCATCGCAAAGAACCCAGCATTTCATGCATGAATGAAGCACATCGAAGTCCATTACCACTTTGTACAAGAGCTCATCATCGATGACATCCTGGAGCTGATGTATAGTCCGACCGCCGACAACCTTTCTGATGTTTTCATAAAGGCTCTCCCATGGAAGCAAATGGATTACCTCATTCGATGCATGGGGATCAGCCCATGGTGGCATCATTGAGAGGGTACCAGTGTTGGAGGTCAATGCCACCCACCTATGAGCCCCCAATTGGTGGGGACAAGGGGGCATTACACCATGAGGGGGGGTGATGTTTTGGGGTGGGGGGGCGCTATGGCCTGTAGTACATGCAACAAGAAACAGCAGCCAGGGGAGGCCATATTTATAAGCTAATCCTCGGAGCTAGTTGGCCCAGCCAACTAGACTAGTCAGCCAACCAACTCCCAATTGGCTTACATATGACAGGACCGACCTGCTGGTCGGCCTGTTCAATGGGGCTCGTTGCCCCTATATAAAGCCCCCTTCCCCCCCTATACTCCTCATCAACCACAACAGCTTACTGAAGCCTACACAAGGCAGCGTGGAGCAGGAAGGGTAGGAGAGTTCTCAACCATCTAGATATCCAACCCTCTGCTGGTCTTTTGTGCTCACCTTGAGCTTGTGCTTTGCCCACTATTTGGTAGAGGAATACATCTGAGTTTCTCTCTCATATCCTCTCTCTTGTATGCGCCGTCTATACTCTATCATTTGAGTGTGGTTCTCTTGCATGGTCTGCATCATTGAGTGAGTGAGACTGAGCTGTTCCTATTCCGCATAGAGGTTGAGAGGTTAGAGTGATTGTATCCCTCATTTCCAACATATGTAAACTTGCCAAGAGTGCTCTTGATGGCGTACACAAGAAAAGCAACTTACAACATAGGAGGGATAACAATTCACTCCATAGTGCACCTTCCTCTAATGACATCAACATCCAAGAGCCTAGCATGTGAGAGCTTGCAAATAATATCCTCTATGTATAGAAGCCTTGAGCTAATAGTTCTAGATGAGGTCTCGTTAATTGGGCAAAACACACTTATTGTAGCAGACTTGAGAATGCAAGAAATTAAGCACAATCACTTGAAAGTAGGTATATTACTTTTCGAAGACCTATGCTAAGCGAGTCCCACGAAGGACCCTTGTGAGTTCTCAAAAAAACTGACTTCCCTAACAATCCTGCCATAAGTTTGAAAGGACAATGTCCTCTACTACAAGCTCAAGCAATTGTACTTCAACGACATTCTAAACAATATAAGAGTAGGAGCACAAACAAAAGAAGCGATGAATACTATCGACAACTCTCTTCAAATATTTCTATACCTCATCTTTACTACACAAACGCTTCTAAAGACAAGCACAATGACCAAGCACAATGACGATGTATTCTATGCGCTAGACAAGAGGCCATACTTCTTAAAAGCAAGGGATGTCAAACACAAAACATGCAACACAAAAATACAAGTGCCAAACGACGAGGAATGATTGTTGAAATCTCCCTTGAAAATGAAGATGGACTCGTTAATGGCACAATGGAATTGTCAAACACTCAAGTACAACCAACGAAAATCCCACTGTGGATACAATTCAATAACAAAAACACGGGAAGGCAGACAAGAAATAGAAACATTGCTCTATGTGACACAAAGATTCCACACAAATGAACACCAATCCACCAAATCGCACGTGAATTTCAGCTAGGAAAAAGCCATCTTAGCATTCGATCTTTCAAACATCAAATCGCATGGCCTCATTTACACGGCCCTGTCGTGTGTACGTGACCCACAAAACCTATGCCTTCTCAACAAATACAGGAAAAAAACATTGAAGTCGACAACATCGTCCTGGAAGAGATTAAACGATTGAAGACTTCCCGAGCATGGCAAATCCGACAAATGGACTTCAGCATCGTCACAATCACGAAACACAAGATCATACAAAAAACACGAAAGTGACATCATTTCCAGCTTAAGCATTAAAGCTTCCACAATTCTATGTCTACAAGAAGTACCAAAAGTGATATGCACAAATACGAGAATTCCAAAGCATTCAATTGAAATGAGGATTAGGATTGCAACACTCTACAACTTAAAAAGAACAGCAATACGAAGAAGGGGTACAATTGCCTGCTTACAATCTTCAAAAACTGTGCCTCGAGCAAAGTAGCTGTGATCAACATTACAAGTCACCGAATGCAGTAACAAATCAACATTACAAATCACCGGATGCAGTACTGAACGAAACTTTGGAAACAATACCAACATACATCATCAGCGAAGTCAAGATAGACTACACCACACAACATGAACAAATTACAACGACTCGAGTCTGGAACAACTCATTCACACACCAACACCAATACACGGGTCCACTATAGACCATATCTCGACAAACACAAGCATTGATGACAGAAAATGCGGAACAAACTTCATTTATTCGTCAGACCTTTCTCTCATATACACCACATTCTAGAATTTAAAAAAGGGGAAGGAAGGGCAGGCCCATTGAATGTAATTCGACTTGTTAAATTTCTCTTACAGAGGGATTTCCCAAGTCAGATAAGTGTTTCGACTCTACAAACGTATGAACCCCAAAAAGACATTAACAAAGGGAGCCAGAAAGAAAGTGACTTTTTGTATTTGCCTACATGTGACCACCACACATAGGCAGATCAGTCACAAGCCACATCAGCAAGTGGCAAATATACCATGACAACATTAGCATGCAGATTTGGAAATGCCAGAACGATTTTAAAAAGTCATGCTCTCGAGAACACTCTAATCTGCATAACAAAAACTACAAAGGCCACCTTTCGGGGGAGTTCCTTCAACTTAAGTTCTAGCACATAGTAGCAGATGATTGTAAATGTAATACAGTTCCAGCCTTTGTTTCTCCTCTTCAATAAGTCTGTCTTGTTACCTTGTTTGACAGAAGGTATACTATTCCCAACAATGCCATACTACAAAAGCATCCTTGAAGAGTCAGATCTACAAAAGCATCCTCGAGGATGACCAACAACAAAGATAACTAAGAAGTCCGAATGCTCTTACAGCAAGTTCTCAAAAGACTGCATCAGCATCTCCTTTAGCCAACATATACTGGATAACAAGTGTCTGTCATGCGATCCTGAGTTTACATGGACTCAACTTCTCTTGACCTTATAAGGATATATTCAGTTCCAAGTAATAAGTCCATTGAGCATAAACTAGGCTCTACTTAGACCTCCATTCGAACACAATGTTAATGAAACCTTGAGTTGTCTTACTAGATATCCTACGTGAAGCTCTTGATCACAGCAATAATTAATATCCTTCATGCATTCCTCACCGACTGTTGAAGTCAAATGCTCTACACTAAGGTGTGTTACCAGTCGATCCCTGAGTAAGTTTCAAAGTAAGCTCGCATTGGATAAGTGTGCAGGACGATCATCACAGCAGTGAAGTCAAATGTTCTACACTAAGGTCTGTTACCAACCAATCCTGAGTAGCTTTTGGAGCAAGCACTTAGTGAAGAAGTATGCAGCAGCATAATCAAACACTGCAATCCAGTGAACTTTAAAAATGATCATGTGAAGCCGATCAGAATTGTTGAGCAAGTTTTGGCAAAATCAAAGTAAACGAGCAAAACAGGTTACCACTGTGCTACATGCTCATACTCTGCCCCACCACATCCCCAAGCGAATCAATTGAGCAATAAGAGGCTTTTGCTAATGCATAGGAGCACACTGGATCTCTGGCTAAAAGAATTGAGCTGAGCATGTGCTCCTCTCGAGACAAATTTCATGGAAACGCTTGAACATTTTGTTTCTATCCATAGGCAGCATCTTTTACTTCAGGACTTGTCCGATCATCCACAGGAACCTTAGCTACAGTGGCAGCATTTGGTTCTGCTATGGACTTTACAGCTGTCTTTGCATTTGACTCCATCAGTAGTTCTAGAGTGTTATTGAGTCTCCTTACCCTTAAGCGTCCTGCCTCTTTCAGTAATTCTGCCAATCTATTTCTTTCATCGTCCACTTCTGGATTTGCAGTTCCTAATTTCTCTTCTCTAATCTCCACCACATACTCAAGGATACTGATTGCATCATCCAACCTGCCACCGGCATTGCATGCTGCATTAGAACTTAACCCAGTATGAACTGATATTTCACATTATATTTCAATGGCATGGAAATTAAGGAAGAGATACCTGCCCAACGCATCATAGGCCCCTGCCAGATTGCTGTAGACAGCGAGTGTGTCTGGGTGGTGAGGCCCGCAAGCAGCTTCCAAAATACTCCTTGACTCTTCAAAATGTTGTGCAGCTGCTTCTATTTCAGAAAGGTGCACACAAGAGAGACCCATCTGGTTCAACACAATCCCAAGTAGGGAGGAAGTCTTCTCTGCACTTGTCCTTAACTTGGATACAGCCTTACTGAAAGAAGTCTGGGCCTCTGCATATTTGCCACAAATATACTTCAGTACTCCAATCTGTGCTTCCACCCCAGCAACTGCACTCTGTTGACCAGGAGCTGTTTCAAGAATAGCTAAGGCTTTCTGCAGAAGAGAGAGGGCTTGTTCAGGTTCATTCAAGGCTTCATATACTACTGCTATTTCGGTCAGACCGCTGGCAACCTCATCAAGTTGGTGCCCAGCCCCCTGTTTGTTGTAAATTCTCAGAGCACTCTGACAGTAAGTTCTAGATTCACGGAGTTTGCCGGTCTTGAAGTAGAGCTCTGCTAGGCTAACATACACAGAGGCAACAGCAACATGATTCTCCCCTTTGGATGCCTTGAAGACAGTGAGGGCTTTCTGGTAGGCAAACACGGCCTCATCGAGCCTCCCCAAAGAGACATAGGTATCTCCGATGCTTGTATCCACTGCAGCCACCTCTAAGTCCTTGCCATTGGCGATCAGAGCCATGCTTGCAAGCACCAAATGCTCTAAGGCAGATTCATATTGACCTTTCCCGTTACAGATCAGGCCCATAAGCCTCCTATCCATGGCCTCTTCAAGGGAGGCAGGAGGACTATGCTCTTGATGAATGTCCAGAGCGCGCTGGCATAATTCCTCAGCTATATCGAATTGCATAGCCTGCGGAAAGATTATGCTAATGAGATAAAGAATTGATCAGATCCAATTGGCAGTGCAACAAGAGCGACAACGCGCTACACAATGTAAGCAGCAGGTGCAAAAGCGCTAGTGATTGAATTGTGGGAAGTGCTTAACAGATGAGTTCAGCAACAGATTGCATACCTGAGTGTGAGCTTCTGCCAAGTAACGGCAAGTCTCTCCCACCAAAGGATCTTTGTCACCAAGAGTCCGCATTTGAACTTCCAATCCGGTATGATAAGCAGTGAGAGCATCCTCACCTCTGCCTAGCAACGCCAAGGTATCACCGAGCTGCATGTGGCCAGCAAATGCAGCAAGAGCATGCTCCTGCCCTCCCCCTTCCACATCCGGCACAGTGATAGAATGCTCCAACACGGGAATGGCCTCCTCGAATTGTCCCAGCGTGCAATGCACTGCCGCAAGAATGTGCAAACTCATTACGAGGTCCACGCTCGGCTTCCCATCAGCAGCGCTCTCGTAAGCTTTGGTTGCTCTGGTTGCAAAATCCAAGGCCTTTTGAGGATTGTCGCCAGATGCAAGTGCTTGCTTCGCTTGTTTGAGAAGAAACGGACCCAGATCTGGATTTTCACGGGCCAACACGCTCGTTTGTTCGCTCGAAATCACGCTCTCGCTGTCTCCGACCAGTCCCGCGCCCTTCCTGCTTCCAAATCCAAGAACAGATTTCCTCCTTTGAAAAAATTCTTTCACCTTGCGCTGGACTTTGTCCGTTTCACACAGACTTGGTGCCATTTTCTCGGCGTCTGTTTTTGATTCCACATCCTTGCCCGATGCAGGAGACTTCGGGCTGACTTTTCTGGCCTCAGTAAGGCGCGAAGCTGGCTTGCTGGGAGGAATTCTCGGTAAGGCATTGGGAGCTTTCTCGGAAGAAGACGAAACAGGGAGTTTGAAGGGCTTGGAGGGGCTGATTAGCGCACCAGCTTTCGACGAGGGGCTTCCTGGCAATCTGCGGGGGCTTCCTGGGGATGCCTGAGAGGGGCTACTCGCCGAGGCTCTCTCATGCGCCTTGTCTTTGATCGGATGGACGCGCCTCTTGCCATCAGAAGGAGATAGGTGCTCGGATTTGACAACGAGCGAGGGAGGGCGTTTGTTTCTGGCATCCTGCGGAGGAGTATTGCGCTTGTTCTCCTGACGCTTGCCTTCAGCAAACGACGACACTTTTGGCTTCGTTGCTGAAGCTTGCGGTTTAGGAGAGCTGCTCGCCTTCTTCGAGGAAGGCGACGATCCAGCTGAGGCCTTCACAGAAGTGTCGCCAGCAGAAGCAGCAGCTTCCACGGCGGCATTCGGCATTGCTTCTGATTCGGCAGCAGCATCGTCGACGCCATTGCTTGCTGGCTCCTCCGATTCATGTCGAACCAAATCCTCCACCAGGCTCTGCAATGCGAGTTCGAGTGCATTGTCTTTGCTCCCAAACGCAACAGCTTGAGCGCTACAATTAGCTTCCGATGCACGCGCATTCAGATCTTCCTCGCCATCCACCCCATTGTTGTCGTCCGTCGGCAATGGATGCTCCTCTGCGGCATACTTTTCTGGCGCAAATCTCTCGAGGCACTCGTTCGCGGAGGACTTGGAAGAAGACTCGCGGGGGCTCCTGGGGCTGAGGGGGCTGCGGGGGCTCAAAGCTCCGGCGGGGCTCTCAGCTTTGAGGCTATGCAAGCGGGGGGACAGGAGAAGGGTTGGCGAAGCGTCCTCGGCCACCAAGCGCGGCATATTGCGGAGGTCCGAAGCGCAGGAGGACAGCACCAGCTGCGAGCAAGAAATGCGCGACTACACGAGGCGGAAAGGGTGAGCGAAAGAGCGAATTCCCATTGAGAAGAGAGAAAGGAAAGGGCTGATATTGACGAGCTGCAGGGAGGTAGCAATGGTGAAAGGATGAATTGGATGAAGAAGCTTGGGAAGGATGATGAAGGAAGAGGAGGGGGAGGGAAAGCTTGGAAGGAGGGGAAGGAAGGGTGGTGGAATGAAAGGGATGGGATGCGGTAAAAGGAAGCTTTTGGGTGGCTTGGCTATGGCGGACGTCACCTTCATCCTGGAGCTCATCACCAAAATACACAGTGCGCCTGTTGGCACGTCCTTCCATCAAAGACCCATTCACACCTACCCCCCCTTGGCGCGCGTTCACATGCCCCTTGCTTATCACGCTAAGCCGCTGCCCGCCGCTCAGCGCCCGTTTGAAGCATTCTCACGCCACAGCCTCGCCCTGCCGCCAAAGTAGAGGAGATGTATAGGGACATGCGGTCCACGTCCCCCAACTCCTCCCTGCAACCGGAACCAGCCACATCTTGGAGCACTTCCTCGTCGCCTTGAATGCGAGCACCTCAATGCAAAATTCGACACCTCCGCAGTTCACACAAGTTAAATTGAGGAGAGGCGCAAGTGGCAGGACCACCATTTGGATCCTTAAATCTTTGTGCGATTTGTTCGAGCAACCGGAGTGCCAGAGCATGCGGCAGTGCACCCAGCCAACGAGAACACTCCACGTGTTCATCCCTACCAGTCTGCAACCTGCCTCATCTACCTCCCTCCTCCTTTCGCAGTCTGCACCTGTGGAACTGCTACATGCCTATGCGTGTGTACTGAACTAGGGTGCACATGTCACCACCCGTAGGCATGTGGGTGCCCAAATCGACATCGCACCCCTCCTCGTGGAAACAAGCCCCTGGGTTCCATCCCCCACATGGAGGGCTTGAGGGAGGAACACCAGAACTACCACTGTGATTGCCACATCATCATCGTGTTACATCCAAGAACTAAGAGAACATTCCCACATTATGGAACTTAAAGGCTAAATTTCTGGCATCATTCATGCCACCATCTTCGAGACCCTCTTGTATCGAGAGATTTCACCCCATCCATCTTCTTCGCCACTTTTCTTCAACTTACCCCATCTTCTACACTATCTCTCACCTACTATGACGCTCACTACAACCTTCTGCAACAATCACAACCAATGTAAGAGCTCCTCAATTCCAAGGGTTCACGCTTAACATCAACAAAATGTCAGAGCCATCTGAAGCTCCTCCCTCCACGGCGAATCTGTAGGTTTTGTGCAAGGGAACACCTCCAAATTGTTGTTTGGGAGAGAATAGGGAAGACTCTTTTAGGGCATGGGAATGCCCTCTGACCAATTGTGTTGCCACATCATCATCGCACTACGACGTCTTCGAAATCACTTTCTGACCAACCTCAATTCATCCCCCACGTGAAGGGCCTAAGGGAGGAACCCAAAATTACCGCTCCGATGCAACCATGTCATCACCACATTGCCACATTCACGTCCAGGAACTAACCAATTGTGTTGCCACATCATCCACATCATCACTATGCTACCACCCCCGAGAACTAGCAAGTTGTGCCAAGGTTGCCTCTTAATGTGCAAGCCACTTTCCTTGGCCCAATCAGACAGTGGAGATTCATCCTCCACCAACCTCAAACCTTCACCCACCCTTCAATCACGTGGGCGAGCAAAACCACACTAGTCTCCACACAAGCATACCAGGGCCCCTTGCCATTTTAGCTGCAAGTTTTGTGCATCTTTGCATGCTTTTTGTCAACAATGGGCAAGCATCGTTGGTGGAAACAATTGCTCATGAATCCCCACAAATGTCAACAATGCTAATGCTACTTGAGCATTGTGGAGCAACAAGCAAGAACGACCTCTAAGTTTCATACTAGTTCTAGCAAGAGCCTATGGTTGCGCTAGGGAACCCTCTTGCACTCACTCATGGAATGTAGCAAATAAACAACCGAAATCACAATTCAACTAGGAGTTAGTGCGAAAAGTCTCAAACCAGCACAAAATTCCAAAAGACCCTTCATAGCAAGTATCTCATGTGGTAGCTATGAATAAGAATCTTTGATGAGTGGATGGCAAAAGGCACATTTTGTTTGTTTGTAGGATTTTTGGGGGCAATTCTGGTCAAAAAAGAAAAAGGACCCATTTACAAAGCTTGGCCATAGAGGGGCTAGTCACCTGTGGCCAGCACTTCATGTAGCACAGGGTTCCTATCGAAATTCTAGGTTGGATCTAGCATCCAGCAAGGCTTTACTTATCACCGGATCTTTTAGGAATACAAGTATGTTGAAATCTTTTATGTAAGTAGTGACTCCCGCCAATAGCGAGGACACCTTAAGCCCGAAATATATCTTGTGTTGAAACACCGTCCTGATACAACATTCCCAAATCACGAGCATTACCGTAGCTCTGATATAAGGCCAAGAAGTCGCTAGGGTCAAGGGTAGTTTGCATGGGTCACTCAAAAAAGCCGTACGCCATCGTGGCCCAATAGGAAGCGTGCCATCGACCCAGCCTATCTTCTCCACCTTTGCCCATACCTCCCTAGAAATTTCACAGTTCCAGAATAGGTGGAGGACAGATTCCATCGATTTACCACACAAGGGCTAGACCGGGTTGACCTGGATCCTCTTAGCCAGCTTTCCGCTAACTGACAGCCACATGTTCATGACTTTCCATAACAAAAATCTAGCTTTCCCGATTGAGCATCCCTTCCAAGATGCTTCCAAATTTCTAAGAGTCGAGCTTTCCACCAAGCCGGTCTCTGCCTGAGATTTCATTTCCTATTAACATGGAGTAATGTAAGAACAAAAAGAAAGGCAAAGACCAAGGCCTATACAATATTGACAAAGCCACACCATATAAATTAAAAGCAAAGAGTTCATGCACAGTAGAGTCAATCTTTGTTTCTCCTCTAGAACCCTCCATTCAAGACTCTTTATATATGGTAGCATCAATACTAACGACCAAGGAATAAGCAATGATGTTGACAATGAAGCTCTGCAAAACAAGTAGCTTAGAAGGGCCAATCAAGCAGGCCAAACATGCAAACCATCTAAGCTATTGTGGCCCCATCAAGCAAGTGCTTCTGCCTCATACGGGCCTAGTATTAAGGTTGGTGCATTGCTAGGAGGAATGCCCTAAAAATTTAACCAAAAATATAGGGATAGCTTTGCAAATGTCATTCAACATTTCATTTGGAGAAATTTATAGACCATGGCTTATATGATGTTTATATGAAAATTTAGTGCCTTGGAATAGGCATCACAAGTTCATTAAGCTTAAGAGGGCTCCTTAAAATTGCAAGCCACAAAGAATTATTAGCAATTTTGAAGGTGGAATTCCATTAAGGGGCTCGCAAACATTATGCTCACTAGAGTCCTGTCCAACATGATCAAAAAGAGGAGACCATCGAACTCACATGATCAAAAAGAGCATTCCATCAAACTTTGTTGGCATAATGTCACCTACAACCTTTGCAATTATTTACTGCATTATATGCCCAATAGAGCCAACTTGGTGCCTACGCATCTTAAGAGTCCCAACAAGGTTTCATGCACTGCCAAGGTAGCCCACTTGCCAAAGTAATACATAGTCTCTACAATTTCTCTTAGAAACTCTCCCTTTAATCATTGCATTCAACACCTTAAATAAAACCCAGCTATACATTTTTTAGCTAAACTAGTTACTCATTGCATTCAACACTTTAAATAAAACCCAGCTATACATTTTTTAGATAAACTAGAAACTCCCTAATCAAGAAAAGCTCCTATATGACGACCACGTAAAATTTTGCATGTATACAAGATACCCCAAGTGAGCCCTAAGTGTAAATATACTTAAAGGAGGCATAAACATGCATCCATACACATGTTAGATCATAAGATCTACAGTCTATTCCTCAAGTTAACTCTCATGGTATCATATGCTGTAAGAGAGTGGTGTCACATGTTTCTAGTAATGGGACATAGCACTAACTAAGTCCATGGGAACTCAATCTTAGGCACATTTGGAAGGCTATGTCCTTGTCAAGAAACAACTGCAAGAGAATGGGTACATTTCATGTGCAATGATGGAAATTCTACCTTTCATTCCATGTCAAGTATTGACTAAGGGGATTGACCACCCACCTCGCTTTGTGAGCCACCTTGTTTGTATATGGGAAGTAGATAATAAGATCTATAAGCAAGCTAACACTCATGGGACCTCTTTTATGGAGTGACCATGGCCTCTTTTGTTAAGGGTACACACACACACACACACATGTGCACGCATGTGCACACACGCACGCACCCACACATGCATGTATAGACGCATGCACACACACATGCACACACGCTGCACATGAACATGCACACTCACACACACACAAAAGTGCACATGATCTTCTCTATAACAAAACCATACGTTCAAAAGATGAGCTTCTCTTTTTTAGTGCTCTAACACAGTTAATGAATAATGAACCAATAGCCTCTATGAAGGTGTGACCTTGACATCTAGAAGTGCCCTGAAACATACCTACTATGTGTGTGCACGTGTGGCTGCACATACGCATCCATGTATGCACATGTGCATGCCTACATGCATGTGTGGGCCCATGCATCTATGTGTGGGGGGGCATGTGTGTGTGTGTGTGTGTGCATGTGCACGTGCACGTGCGCATGCGTGTGTGTTCATGGACTCATGTTGCACACATCAAAAACTTTTTCAAAGTATACTTATGGACATATACATATGTAAACACTATCTCCTACTTGTTATTGTTAATTATGTTTTGTGTGTGTGTGTGTGTGTGTGTGTGCATGTGTGTGCGCATTTTATTGATGTCACTACTATGCACACTTGTGTATGAATGTGTATGTATGCGTGTGTGTGCATGTGTGTTTTAAGGGGGGCAGTAAGGACCAAGCGAACAGGTGTAGATGCATATTATAATTTTTCAAGCAAATGATAAGGATGCTTGTCACTGCTTAGTGAGTGGCAATTAGTGTGCAATAGACGACAAACACCCACATGTTAGGTCATGATGTATGCCGATCTTTATATGATGTCTTATATGCTAAATACTTCATTGGAGGTTATTCACACCCACTTGTTGAGTCATGTTATATGCCTTTCTTATTTATAGTGGCATGCAAAATACATGATTGCAGCTTTTTCACACATTGTACATTCTTTAGTGAGTTCCTCAAAATATGAGAAAGAATATGGGGAAGACCTCAATGAAAGGGTGAGATAGAAGGGAATCTAACTCTTTGAATGGAGTTGTCATTCTTGTATATCTTATGCATACTTTTTCAACCATTAAAGTTTATTTCTTCATAGTCTATTACCTAGATCTCCATTTGAAAGCTTTGTACAAAACATGTCATAGATTTACTATATTTTTAAGGTTTATGATAATGTACTTATTACTCATAGTCACATTTAGTAACATTGAATCTTGAATCATCAATGAATCCACTTAAAACATCTACTTGTTATGGCTATCTCAATCAAAACAGTCCACTCATGATTAAAAAAAGGAAAAGTGAGCTTGTTCTAGTAAGACATTGTAAATCAACTCTCCAAATAATTGCACTCTCTTAATTAAAAGGATGGTTGCTACATTATAGAATACATGTGACTATTACTATGCCTTTTTGGTGCAACTCTCTTGCTCATTATTTAAGTTGCTACCTTAGGTGGCCCTATTAAAGTTTGTAGGCTTTGCACACATGGAGATGATTGTGCTGTACATGGCACATGATTGTACACACCTAAATACTATTTTAAATTGGGATAAGATAATTAATTTGAATCAAATTTACATAGAAGTTCATAGAAACTTCTTTATCAATTCATAGGTTTTGTTTCCTTTAACACTCAACAAGTAAACTAACTTTCTCAAACATTAATAAATAGTCTAAGGCGTTATATACGAGCTTTTATACCCATAACTTAAAGTTTTTTTGAACTATTTTAGTGCGATAAGGCTTAATCGTCTTGAAGTACTTGTACACATTATCATAACATATGCTTCTATATGGTAACCTTTGCAAAAAGTACAATATTTCAAATGATAAGTTATAATGATCATCTCATTTTACTCTTACTTTACACCACATTGTAGCCAATGATTGTCAAGAACAATTAGAATATCATGTATGATGTAATATACTTAATGCACAAAGACACCACAAGGTAGTCTGCTCAATGATTGTCATTATTCCTGAAACCAAATGTAGTACCTTGTAAGGTGGCATATAGCTAATGCACCTAGACACATAATATACATTTTAGAAAACGATTTGATGTCCATCTTCTTATAGCTTTAAAAAAGTGAATGCAAACCAAATTGATCATAAAGAGTCACATCTTTACCCTACATGAACATATGTAGATGTCTCTCCACCATTGTATACACTCCAATTTTGAATCCAAAATGTAGCATTAGCATATATAGACTATGGGCATTTAGAGGAGTACAATTCGGCCACATGCACAACATAATTTATACAGATTTACTTATATAGTAAAATATGTGAAGATAGTGGGAGAGAAGGAAGGAGTCTCACTTGTGGCTTTCTCACATACACAATGGGGGAATACACACAAAGGTAGAGGCTGAAAACAGTTTTCCTCTTCTTAGTTGTGAAAGCCAAAAGAACTCTAGTACAAAGAAATAGAAGAACCCTATATGTGGGTCTCAAACCAAACTCAGCTAACTAAGGTGGCATACTAATTGAGCCACGAACTAGAGTACATAAGGATAGCTGTTATTCATGGGCGGTGTACCAACCGCATCTGTAGCTAACAAGTCAGTGACATAAATGCACAACGGTCACCCTGGCATATCACGAGTGGAGCTCAATATCTCAACACTCCCCCTCGAGCTCAATCCCAATTCTTGCACACCAAGCAGGTCTCTGAACTTGTTCTCTGCACCCAATGCCTTCGTGAATATGTTAGCTACCTGATCCTCTGTGCTAACATAAATTAGATCAATAAGACCTAGTAAAACCTTCTCCTGCACATAGTGATAATGCACCTCAATGTGCTTTGTTCTAGCATGATAGAATAGGTTATTTGCCAAGTGTATACTGCTCATGTTGTCACAATAAATGACAACTGGCCCATCTGTAGATCGATGCATATCATAAAGTAGCTTATGCAACCAAGCTACATCACATGCAGCCATTGCTGCACCCCTGTACTCAGCCTCTGTGCTCGACAAGGCAACTATAGGGTGTTTCTTGCTGCTCCAAGTGATTGCAGCACTCCCAAAAGAGAACACATATCCGCTGGTAGATCGTCTATCATAAATACTACCAGCCCAATCAGCATTAGTGTATCCATGCAACTGTATTTGAACCCCAGCCTCATAAAATAGTCCACATTGCAATGTGGACTTCACATACCTGAGTATGCGTCTAGCCACATCCAAATGCAGTTTCCTTGGAGCTTGCATAAAATGACTTACCAATTCAATAGCATAGCTCAAATCTAGCCTGGTAATAGTCATATAAATCAAACTTCCTACTATGCATCTGTACATAGTAGGATCTTCCAGAAGCTCACCTGCATCTATGCTCAGCTTCACATTCTACTCCAAAGGAACTGAAATAGGCTTACAGCCTGTCATCCCATATTTGGATAGCATGTCCAATCCATACTGCCTCCGCAAGAGCCGTATCCCACTTGGTGATCTAATCACCTCAATGCCCAAGAAATAACACAGCTCTCCCAAATCCTTCATCTCAAACTTCTGCTTCAATAGCATTTTCACATGAAGGATATCTTCATCACTATCGCCTCTGATGATCAAATCATCAACATAAATGACAAGCAGCATAATACCTTTCTCTGTTTTTCTCACATAAAGTGAGAAATCTGCCTTGGAAATCTGAAAGTCAATAGTGATAAGATACTGTCCTATCTTGTCAGACCATGCTCTAGGTGCTTGCTTCAAGCCATACAAGGCTTTCTTCAACCTGCAAACAAACTCAGGATGAACAGCATGAACATAACCTGGTGGCTACTCCATAAAGACCTCTTCTTGCAAGTCACCATGCAAGAAGGCATTCTTTACATCCATGTGATGTAAAGACCATCCCTTTGATGCAGCCATAGCAATGATTGCTCTTACGGTTGCCATCTTTGCAACCGGACTTTGCAACCGGACTGAAAGTTTCTTCATAATCAATGCCATATGTCTATGCATACCCCTTGACAACTAATCTTGCCTTGTATCTGTTCACAGAACCATCTGCATTGTGCTTCACCTTATAAACCGACTTATAGCCAATTGCATTCTTGTCTTTAGGCAAAGGCACCAATTCCCATGTAGCATTTGCTTCCAAGGCATCCATTTCTTCATCCATGGCTTTCTCCCATTTTTCTTTTCCCATGGCTTGCTCAAAAGAAGTGGGTTCTGGTTCCTGTATCACTTTGACCATATAGGCATAGTGAATGGCTGTAAATCCATCATATTTCAGCCTATCCATAGGATACCTAGCTCTAGTGGACCTGTGCAAAATAGGCTCACTTCCACGCGCTCTCAAAACATCCCTGGTCTTCCTTACTCCAGGTGTAACAACAGAAGGAATACCCAACTCATCATCAATGCTCTGTTTTGAGCCACTGGATTCACCATCCACATAAGAGTGACCTGCATTCACATCAAACATGGGCTGATCTACCTTCTCTTTTCCTTTTCGTTATACTTGCATACTAGTATCTGCATTGCTTTGAGGAGATTCTCCTAATCTCAATCTGCCTGTCCATGGTGAAGTATGTGAACCACTGCTAGAGGACACTCCAGGTCCACTAATATTTTGTGATTGCATCTGTGAATTCTGTGCAGCATTACCATTTTGTGCATCTACATCATCAATCACATTTACTAGTTTATACCAGCTGCTCATCTCATCAAAAACATCTCTGCTCACTGTAAACTTACGAGTAGAAGGGTTATAGCATCTACTTACGAGTAAACTTATGAGTAAAGATGCACTTCTCAGCTTTTGGATCCAACTTGGACCTCAACTCATCTGGCACATGAACATAGGCAATGCAACCAAAAATTTTCAAATGAGAAATATCTAGTTTCCTACCAGTATACATCTCCTCTGGTGTCATGCCATGTATTGCTGCAGTGGGAGTCCAGTTCATTATGTAAACTGCTGTAGCAACTGCTTCAGCCCAATAATAATCTGGTAGGTCTTTTTCATTTAGCATGGCCCGAGATACCTCTCCAATATGCCTGTTTTTCCTTTCTGCAAGTCCATTTTGCTATGGGGTATGACTGCATGAATATTGCTGCTTTATGCCATGCTCCTGCAGGAACCTTGCAAACTCATTTGAGAGGTACTCTCCCCCTCCATCTGACCTTAGGCATTTTATATGCAGGCTTGTTTCTTTTTCAACCATAGCTTTAAAAGCTTTGAAATGCCCAAACACTTCACTTTTCTTTTTCATAAAATACACCCAAACTTTTCTGTTGTAGTCATCAATAAAAGTGACAAAATAATGATAGCCTCCAATAGATGTAGCTTTAGTAGTCCACACATCAGAGTGGATTAATTCCAATGGCTTCTTACTCTCTTGAACATGTCTAGGAAATGGTTTCCTTTCCTGTTTTCCAAGTTGACAGGCTTCACAGACCTTATGCATTTCTGCAACCTTGAATTTAGGCAATCCTCCAACAATAGTTTGGGCCTGCATTGATTTAAGTCACTGTACATTAACATGACCAATGCGTTTATGCCAGATATCAATATCTGCAACTACACCGGTTCCATGTGCAAACATTGCTGCACTCAATTTAGGCATGTCCGCATCCAACGTAAACATCCTGCCCTTCTTTTTCCTTTTGCTATCAAGCGACCGTTATTTTTCATATCCTCAACAAAGCATCCATGAGGATTAAAGCCGACCTGCAAGCCCTGCTCAACCATTTGACCAACAGAAACCAGGTTCTTGGTGATATTCGGGCCATGAAATACATCAGACAGGTATTTCTTTTTCCCATCCTGCATAGACAAAGGAATTTTACCAATCTACACAATGGGATGTGCAGTATCATCACCAGTCTCCACAAATCTTGGTCTTTCCATTTTCCTTACATCCTGCATCCATTCTGCATGACCTGTCATGTGGTTTGACGCACCTGAGTCAACATACCACACATCATTGCTTTCTTCTGCACTTGTCATAGAATTGGTCATGTGCTGCACCATAAACAGATGCTCATTTCTGTCATCACCCTATCTACTAGAAGATGCATAATTCCCTTGTTGCAATTTTCCATTCATGATGTCATTCTGCTTTTTATAGTAGTCTTTAGCCATATGACCATTTTACCACAATAGTAGCATTCAACATTGCTGTTTGCATTTTGGCCTGTCTGCCATCCACCATGACCTCTTTGGCTCCCCTTGCCTCTAGAGTTACCACGTCCTCCTCCATAGGACTGGTTTTCTTGAGTTTGATACATACTCTGATTTCTACCACGGCCTCCAGATTGGCTTGCTCTACCTCTGCCTCTACCTCTTCTAGCATTTGAGTAAAAGACGATTTCTTTTGAAGTTCCTCCTGAAGAAGATGCACCACCATTTCTCTGCTCTTCAGAAATTAGAAGAGCAAACAACTCCTCAAAATCAGGAAATCTTTCACGGATGGCAATGGATGTCCGAAACTGTGCATAATCCTTTCCTAGACCATTCAAGGTCACAGAAACTAAATTATCATCTTCCACTGGCGACCCAATGGAAGCATCTGCAATTTTCTTCATCTTCATGTGGTAGTCATTGATGCTCATACTTTCTCTCTGCAAATTGTGCAACTCCTGCTTGAGCTGCATTTTCCTGGCTTGTGTATTTGTGCTATACATTTTTGCCAAAGTATCCCATGTCTCCTTTGGCGTACTTGCATCCTGAATATGCACAATCATAGAATCTGAAATACTAATAGATAGCCAGTACATAACTTTTCTAGCTCTCTCATGCCATCCTTTAAATGCCTGCATTTCCTATTAATTGGGAACATTAGGAAGAACTGGTCCTTCTTCATTTCCTATAATGAACTCCCAATAGCCTTTTCCCATAAGGAAATTCGTCATTCTAAACTTCCATGCCTGGAAGTTGTTCTTGTCAAGCTTTTTAGTGACAATCTGTGAAAGAGAACCAGACGCCATTACAGAACACTGCAAAATATTTTGTCGCTGCAAAAAACACAGCTTCTACCTCACAAGGGCAAATCTGCAAAACTGATGAAAGTGGTATTTGACCACACAGTCACTTCCTAGTGACGATTTTGCATCAACAGGCAATAAGGATGATTCTACAACTCCCAATATTTCTACGCATAGGGATAGGAAGAAGAACCCTATATGTGGGTCTCAAACCAAACTCAGCTAACTAAGGTGGCATACTAACTGAGCCACGAACTAGAGTACATAAGGATAGCTATCATCCAGCTATTATTCATGGGCGGTGTACCAACCGCATCTACAGCTAATAAGTCGATGACATAAATGCACAACGGTCACCCTGGCATATCACGAGTGGAGCTCGATATCTCAACAAAATATGCCCTAAACTTTAACAATGTCAAAGGAGATAGAAAAATCAAAGGTATGTCAAGGATTGGGTATGGCATAAAATCTCTTTTGCAGAACAATAGGGAAAGTGGTCCCATTGAAATTTACAAATTCCTCATTTTCAATGAAGAAAGGGATTCTATGCACATTCTACAATGTAAGACAAATCCTATTCCAATAGCAAGTGAAGACTAAAGTCAACCATTTGGCCTTTTATACACACCACCTTTTGAATGGAGGGCCAATCATATTCTCTTTATACCACTCTCTTTCCTCATTCTTTTACAATCATCTTTAGCCTATTTGGCTCCAAGGCACAATCCTAGGTCTATGGACTTGTCAATATCCCATCAAATGTAGTGGCCCCCTCCTTATGCTCGATTGAGCCCCTAGATCATGCAAAGGTCATAGTTCTCGAAGTGTTGTCAATGAAGACCATTCCTTGTGTGCACTTGTGTGAACTTTTTCCATTTGCAATGCTTCATAGGTTTTCATTGGAACCTTTGTTGTGGAATTGTTGCCGGGATTCAAATATAATTTACACACACACATGCATGCATGCATATATATATATAGGCATGGCATGGCATGAGATTTTGCAATGGCTAGATGTTGGGTAGATGGATTAGAGTAGACTCTTGCATGTTCAAACTTCATTGTATCACCATAATAAAGTGATATATGTTTTTTGTAGAAAACATGAGTAGGACACATAATGTCTCGGAGATTTTTTATTTTGGATGAACCCAAGTTGCTTCTGAGAAAATTATCAGTGAGGCTAATTCCTTATTCACATTGGAAGGTTCTTATGTGACTTCCACTATGTCTAGTATGGCTGGTGTGGTAGATTCTTGTGTAGCGGCCATGAAGCTTGATGCCAAATTTCTTACTAAGGAAGGTTCTTATGTAGCTCCCAAAGTAGATTCTATGCTTTCCTTGGTGGGTTCTTGTGTTACTATCTCTTTTTTGGAGACAAGTTCTTGTGTAACTACCATCTGCCATGAAGATGACACAGTGAATTCAAAGGCACTTCGATAGACTGGTGGTCGAGTAGGTTCTTATGTGATTCTCTCTTTTTGAGACATGTTTTTGTGTAACTACCTGATACGAAATAGAGGATGTTCTTTGTGTGTAATCCTCCTTTATTGGTGCTTTTCCCTTGTCCTTGCGAGTAGGTTCCTGTGGTTCTACCTTTTTCAAGGTATCTTCTTATGGTTCTACTCTCAAATCTTTGCAGATGGCATAAAGATTGGAGAGCAAAATCACAATAACCTACCTTTAAAAAGGTACAGCCTACCTTTAGATATCCCTGGCATAAATCGCCTTTATATCTAAAGGAACTCAACTCTTCAATCTAGAGGAACTCAATTTATAAGAGCCTACCTCCTTTAGATATCACTGGCATAAATTGAGTTCCTTTAGCAATTGGTAGATCTATTACGGTGGCCAATGTATGTATCCAATTTATTGAGTCTTCTAACTCTGGTAAAAGAGTGCACTTAGAGTCTTCAAGGCTCTTTCTATTGTATTCTTTTTTATAAGCATCGAATACATTTACCAATTTTGACCTATTGATGTGTCTGATTTAGCTACGGATCATAAAGTGAGCCTTCCAAGTTTGGAGATCTACCTTGATGACTTGCTCATCCTTACGTAAAATATATTCTATTTGAGATTGGTAATCCTAGAACTCACATGAAAGGTCTACCCAATATGATGTCATAGCCCTCCAATTGGTTGGGAAAGTCCATTACAATAAACCACTCTCTGTAGGTTAGATTGAAGGTCCTAATCTTGATGTCTTTTAGAGCTCCTATCGATTGGGCTATTGCTCCATGAGCCAATTTGACTATGAGGTTTGTGTTATCATCTAGAAGGATTGATCAAGCCTCCATTTTAGGAAGTACAACTAAAAGAAGGTAATGTATATGTGTGTACATGAGTTAAGTTGGATAAGGTTAATGATGTGGTATCTTTAAAGACATAGTGTAAGGAGCCCTTGATTAAGGTTCTTTTTTAGATGAGTAGGTAGTGTGAGGGAGATGACAATGTAAGTGTGTAAGCTTGTTGTAATGCATTAGGCATCCCCATAATGAAGGGCATGGATGTTTTTATCGAAGGTATATTGATATATTAATATAAAATACTGGCAAAAGTTTATGGAGATATTTGTTTTACGAGACATTTGTCTAATGTAGCACACAAAGATGGGCAGCAAAAATTACAATGGGTCTTCTTGTTGGCACAATCAAAGTTAGTTGCAGAAAGTTTGGGTAAAAGAAAGTCACCTAATCAATGGATTTTCCATATTTACCAATGATGTCTTGTCAAAAGAGAACTTTGGGATGTTGTTGATGCTAAGGCTTTGACCTAATGTACTCCAAAAGGAAATGGAAGTATGGTCGTACTACTTCACCGAGGATATGACTAATCAAACAAACCTGAGAGGATGAATATTATTTGAAGGAAACAAATTGCTACACTATGCCACTAAGGGGTTGGGATGCTTTTGAATGGATGTGGGGAGCTAAGACACCTCCTTAATGTACTCTTTTGTGAGGGGTGCCTTGCTTCCAAAAGTTGTGAGAATATTATGCTTGTATTCACAGCTCTTGATCACTGCCTCAACATCTTAAAGTGTAGCTACCGGTGGTATTGTGCAAAAGACTAAAGACCATTCTAGCATGGAGGGATTGGCTTTGTATAGTCCACTCAATGGGATGTCGAGTCTAAATGTGGGAATGGACTCCTCTTCCAGTCTATGAAGAGGTGATGCTCTCTTATGAGGCCACATTTGTATATCTATCAAGTTGTTTTTGAATAATGCAAATAGGAGAGAGAGCCACGTGGCAAAAGCATCACGAAGATTTAGAAAGGAAAATTGCATGTGTGAGTCAAACGTATTTTTTGCCTTGCTTGGAAACTCATGGCCACATAGAAGAGCCAGTATGCATGACTCATGCCATGATTACCAATCATGGCTAGTTGCAACTTGAGATCCCACTTGTGTGAACTCATCAAATGATTGGATGACCAAGGCAACGTGGTACATGGGGGTGTGATAGGGATTCACTTTGCTAGCATTGATTAGCTCAAGGAGAAAATTATCTTCTAAGTCTTCCTACTGGACTATGATCTGGGTAGATACTTTCACCAACTTGCATGGCCCATTCCCTCCAAGTTTGAGATTGAGCTTTTTGGGGCTAAGTTGGGCATTATAGTTAAGCACAAGCATATCCTTTGTAAGGTTATTTGGAATGATATGGCAATCATTCCATGCCTTACTTCTTCTTTAGACTACTTTCTAGGCCCATGTTGCTCTTGTTCAAAGCTTGTTAAGCTCAGCTAGCTACTCACATCATTGTTGTATGGTGGCCTTTGGCTCACCAAGTTGATGCTCATCTCTACTATTCGGAGGCTTGGAACTAACAACTCCAATGGCACAATTGCCTCTAGCCCCTCTAACAAAAGGAGGTCAATGTGGTGGGAAACTTATATGCAATCTAATAGGTGCAAAGTGCTACATTCAGCGCACCGTCTTTGTTAGGGTGGTCACTGATGTTCTTTGCCTTGACTTGCCCACTGCAGTAGCAAGGGTACTTACTAGTGGCAACTTGGTCCATAACCATGAATTCTTGAGGCAAAATATGGAAAACTCGGTTCATAAAGTGTGAAACTTGGTCAGTGAGAGCTCAATTGGCTTGTAAATAGTGTGCTTGAATATGGACTTGGTAGTGCTACAAGCTGTATTGTTGTCGCTTTTGCCAACTTTATGGCATAATCAATGGCCACTATGATGTGTGTTGATTGGACCAGTTGTTTGAAGGGTCCCATAAAACCTAAAGCTCACATCTCTGAAAAGTCCTCAAGGTACGCTTGTTGTGATGGCTTGTGATTGTAGGGAAGGGGCCATCCTAACTTTGGTAGAGGTCATAGTTAATGAAGGGTCATCCTAACTTTGGCAAAAATGCCAAGCCAATGAGAATCTCACAAGAGTGTTGTCACCATTGTCTAGCTTGTAATACTTTTCTTGCTAGTATCTCAATGTTAAAGTGTCCAACTATGATACTTCAACGTGCCTTTGATGAGCACCATGGCCTTTGACATACCAATACCCATCATCTGAGTACACTATCTCCACCTCTCTTATACAATTGTTGTATTGATAGGCCTTGAGAGCCAATTACCTTCATCGTTCTTGTAGCACCTCCTTAATAAAGGTTGTTGTAAATAGATACTAGAGAAACTATCTTCTTGAGATATTGGTAGTTGGGATAACCAATCTACATCCACATGTGACTTTTTAGGCTTGTGGATGATGCAGAAGCTAAACTCCTACAACTATAACATCCACAGACAAGGCATCCTTCTATGACATTTTTGTTGATTAAATACGATAAGGTTTGATGATCAAGACAACATATAAATATAATTCCTTGAAAATAATGCCTGAATTTTTGAACATTGCTCAATGGTACTATTCTAGAGATATCATCATCCTACTGGAATAATAGACTAGGTAATACATGCATCCATCCAGTTGCACAGGGATGACTCTGATGGCATAGCCTAACCTATTGACATTTACATAGAAAATGATGGCCCATCTTCGCTATCAAAAGATGGGTGTCGTGCTTGCTCACAATCATCTCATTTGTAACCCGAGCTTCATCGATTGTAACTTCCTCTCTTCTTAGTAAGCTTGTATAGTGGTGCAATCATATAATGGCTCAGGGTTATGCAATATGTTGTTTGCTCTTTCAAAATTCTAGAGTAGAGGTCCTTTTGCTCAGCCTTTTGTTGGCACAATGGGCCTACTTGAGCTTGACAGAAACTTGGAAAAAGTCAATTCTCTTACCAAGAGGACATTAAGTCCCATTAGGTGTATCTCCACGTCCTATGGTTGAAAACCTCCATTACTTGGGGGTTGTATCCTTTGGGATTGGTGGGAACCTGAACCTCATTATTTTTTGTAACGATGGTCATCATCTCGATACCCCAATCATGTACTAGAACTTTGGCACTTTAGCCAAGTTTGGCCCAGCAACAAGGCCCATCCTTTTTCTTCCATGGTGATGACAACTAAGCAAACTGTGTAATATAATCCTTTGATGGTGATCACTAAACTGTATAGTATAATACTCTAATGGTGATCGCCACATGACAAAGCCTCTAACACATGCACTTGGAAAGGTGAGCACTTTAAATTCTTTAGTTTAAGCTTTTTCACTAGGTACACAAAGATGATGTTTATACCAAATCCATCATCCACTATGACCCCTTGGATGTTGTGCTTAATGATTTTGATTGTGATGATGGACATTGCCTTGTCAACTACTGGTGTGACCAAAATGATGGCCAAGGTACTCTATTTGTGGGTAGTGGGGCCATTTCTTCAAATTGATTAGGAAATAACTTGTTCTAGTAGAGTTTCAAAAGTAATTGTTTGATGTCAATGTTGATGTTGATGTTTAAATCTTTAAAGATCTCCCATGCCTTGGTCACATGCTCATCCTTTGATGGCTATTGCATACTCAAGCGTCAGGAGCCATCTGCTCAATGGCTTGCTCAGTCCTAGAGTCACATTGTCCTACATGATTTGCTTAGTCAATGGGTTACATGTCCTCTCTTTGGTGCTCTTGACATATCCAAGGCTACACTCTGATTTCTCTTGGGGAATTTTGACTATTGGGGGCTTTTCCTTCAATCTCTAATGACTTGGGTTCTCACTTCTATCTGCTCCTTGAAGTTTGATTTCTTCATCTTGGGGGTGCGCCAAGGACCATCCCTTGTGAGAAAGCTACCATGTGAACTTGCATTTGGGGTGCTTTTGCTACCTCAATTAGCACTACCAATATTCTACATCTAAGTTTAGTTCACTATTAGTGCAAAGGAGCCTCACATGCTCCTACCACAACTTGCACTCACTCTTGATCCCTTCTTTCTCACAGAAGAAGCATTTTACTTTTGGTTTTCCCGATCCTCAAAATTTTAATGACGTGCTTAATCTCTTTTGGTAGAGGGATTTGACCTTGCTCTTGTCGTTCAAGGTGCTTCTTGGCCCTGGGTCAGCATTATTCTTCATGGGACACCTTTTCTGCATCACATTTGTACCATCATTCTCTACTATCATGTCCGTTCTTGACATAGGTCTCACAATATTAGTTGTAGCAATCAAACTTGATACGATCACCTATTGTGTACTTGTTGCACCATTTTTCATTTACACCAGGACTTCCTTGGGTGCAAAGCTTTTAAAAAGTATCTTCAATTAGGCTTCAAGGCCTCTTTCTTGGACTTCGGAGATGAGATTACATCTTCCTCGTCATCACTATCCTCAATATTCTTCATCTTTGGGCTTGGCAAGATTGCTTTTCTCTAAATGATAGCTCCATCAATCAAATGTCGAGGTGGATTCAAGATCTCCATTGACCAGAGGTCCATCAATGTATCACTTAGTAGCCTCATCCTCCTTGTCATTGGGGAGGTTATCGAGCTAATTGATGATGTTGTGCTTATTGATTCTGACTGTGATGATGGCATCGACTACTGGTGTGAGTAGAATGATGGCCAAGGTATTATGATTGTGCCTAGTTTGGTGTGGCCATTTCTTCAGAATGATTAGCAAAGAACCTATTCTAGTAGAGTGCCAATTAAAGTAATTGTTTGATGTTGATGTTGATGTTTACATCTTGAAAGATCTCCCATTCCTTGGTGGAATGCTCACCCACTGACTACTATTGCATACTCAAGGGTGAGGAGCCACTTGCTCAGTCCTAGAGTCATGTTCTCCTACATGCTTTGCTTAGTCAATGGGTTACAAGTTCTCTCTTTAGTGCTCTTGACACATTTGAGATCTACACTTTGATATCATTTGGGGGAGTCTTGACTATTGGAGGCTTTTACTTCAATCTCTAATGACTTGGGCTATCACTTCTATCTACTCCTTGAAGTTTATTATTCATCTTGGGGTTGTGCGCCAAGGACAATCCCTTGTGAGCAGGTCATCATGTGAGCTTGCATTGGGGGTGCTTTGGCTACCTCAAGTTGGACTACCAACTTTCTACATCCAGGTCCACTTCACCATTTGTGTAGAGGAGTCTCACATGCTCCTACCACAACGTGCATTCACTCTTGAACCCTTCTTTCTCAAAGAAGAGGAATTTTACTTTTGGTTTGCCTGATCGTTAAAATTTTAATGAGGTGCTTAATCTCTTTATTTGGTAGGGGGATTTGACCTCACTCTTGTCATTCAAGGTGCTCTTTGGCCCTTGGTCATCCTTGTTCTTCATGGGACACTGCACAACCTATTTTTACAAATGAAATATTGGGAGGAGGTAACGAGGTTATTTGAGGAGTAGATTGCCAACCTACGTCGAGTCGAGCCGAGGAGGATCTATCAACAACAGGTTGCCAACTTGCACTAAGCCGAGGAGGATCTGTCAACAGAATGCAAGTCATTGCAGGAACAGCTCACACTCAAACTTGATATCATTTCCCATTGTGCACTTGTTGCACCTTTTTTCATTTACAATTCCAAGTTGCTAAAAGGTTTCTTCATTTAGGCCTTCAAGGCCTCTTTCTTGGACTTCAAAGATGATCTTAGATCTTCCTCATCGTCACTATCCACCACAATATTCTTCTTTGTCTTTAGGCTTGGCAAGATTGCTTTTCTCCACAGTGATAGATCCGTCATCAAATGTCAAGGTGGATTCAAGAACTCTATCAACCAAAGGTCCATCAATGGATCACTCAGTAGCCTCATCCTCATGGTCTTGTCATAGGGGAGGTTATCGAGCTAATTGATAAGAGCTTGCATCTATAACACGTGAAGATTAAATGCACAAAGATAATAAAGTGCCAAGTTTAAATTTAGCAATTTCTTATACAAATTGCTATTTATTTATCAACAATATACCTGAACTTTCAAACCAAGCAATAGAATAATTTTCTTGAAAAAATTGCTATTTATTCATCAATAATTTTCTAGTAGAAATTGCTATTTATTCATCAACAATTTAGCAAAATAGAGCAATACAACAATTTTCTTGTAGAAATTTCTATTTATTCATCAAACAATATACCTGAACTTTCAAACCTATTTAACTCAAAGATGTCCATGAAATACTATATAGAAAAACATATATCTACTAATGTGTCTCAACATTGAAAAACATGAAATCCAATTGCTAATCCAATATAGGGCCATTTAAGTTGAAAGGAATCCTCGTTATGATAGGCAACCTACACCCAAGCTTTTGTTTTTTGAGCTCTCCTTGAGCCACTTGTTAAAACTGTAAACGTTGATTTCTAATTGTGTATATGAAATCTAACGTATGAATGTGCTTCATCTATAATATATTAATTAGTTAGGACCATGGAATGAAAGAGAGCCCTTAGATTGAAATGGATGAATGTAAGCCATCAAATGGAATTAGTTAGGCATGATCCATCCTCCATTCTAAATTTTTGATGCTACAGGATTGGCCTTTCTACTTTTGCAAACATCCTACCAAGCGCTTCAACCCCATATGGTCACTGAATCTACGTTTAATGGCAATGTCACACTAGGGACAATCAAAGGGAATTTTGGATAGCTAAAATCCTACCTTGTGGGCTAATCTATCAAGTGGAAGCAAATAGCCAACCCTGTGTTGCATGGCAATTTGGATGAATCCAAAGGATTTTGAATTATGCATGGAACCATCCTCGTTAAAACGCAATCATGACATGAAATTTGTCTATCTCAAGCCTACAAGGATTAGATGAATTTGCTTTATGTGCTCAGAGGTCTTGCTATAGCCAGACTTTTCTTTCCTCATGATTTTTGTATCCTTTTACTTAGGTGCAGTATCAAGCCAAAAATGGGTCTTAGTAGAATCTCCACATCCATTCAAAAAGCACCAACAATGATTCCAAATTATACTTCGATGCTCCCTTAGTCAAATGCTACAGTTGGGACTCTTGCAAGTATGCCCCTCCAACCTCTTTATGTCTTTGGCCGGCGGTCATGGCGGGGACTTCTGATATCTTCACATGCCGGAGAGCCTTGGGTATATTCTTAATATTGATGCAGCTATGCCCCAACCAGTTCCACTGGTAAAAACCCTGAGGCACAATGAACCCTGTCTTATGGCGATCGGTAGGATCAAAGCCCGTTTGCCAGAATCTAGCTTTAAGATCAAACTTTGAAAACAGAGTGGAACCAGAAATCTTCTGCATTAGGTATTCCTTGTTGGGAAGAGGGTATGAAACAGAAATCAAACACTTGTTTAAAGGCTTATAATTAATAACAAACCTTTTCTTACCCCTCTTCTGCTCTGAGTGTTTGTTCATGTAGAATGTTGATGCAGCCCACTTAGAACGGGAATCAGAAATAATTCCTATTTCAAGGAGTTCATGGATTTCTTGGTTACATAGAACTCGGTCCTGCTGTTAAACCCATACGGGCTTTCTTTAAAAGGGCGAGAGCCTTCTCGTAATAGAAGAGAGACCTGATGCTGGAAAATATTCTTGAACACTAAAGGAGACTCACTACTACAATCTTGAACAAACCTTTAATGCATTTGTTGGAGTGAGGTCATCATGTGGAGAGTATGCGTTCGTGTCCGCAAGCTTTTCTGTCACTCATCATGGTGAAGGGTCTGAATATAATCATCTAGTTCAACACCTTCGATTGGTCGCTGAGCATCTGTAGCAGGCTGAGGATTGAATTCAACATGTTCAGAAAGCAGAGAGGCTTCAAGAGTGGGAGCCAATTCGGAAGGTCACTCAGTAAATGGAGAGGAAAATGGTATACATATATTAACAATCTGTAGATCTTCTTAAAGAGGCTTGAGCACCTTCTTGAGTTTTTCCCAGGCAGGAATATGTACAAGGGGACCACCAATGGTAAGGACCATTTCTTTTGTAGAAAATCCAAAAGGTAAGTGGCGATTCAAGAAATTAGTACCAATGACAAGATCAACTCCTTGTGATTCTAGTTGGAGTCTTCCAGAAAGGCAGTGGAAGAAAACTAGGAGTGGAGTCGTGCACAATGTGTGGTGTCCTAAAAATAGATGGACCTGAGTATTGGTCAACTGGGGAAGGTTTGTACATTGGAAAAGCTGAGGGATGTACTGAGTCGGACAATTCCTCAGATGTTTCAAGATCACGAATGTGAAAGCTGTGGCGAACTCCGCGATTGCGAGCTCATCCTTGAGTGAAACTATGCCCAATGGTAGGGGCATACACTTGAGGTAAAGGAGGTTCTTCTAGATCGTCTTCAGAGCTACCTGAAGATATCTCAATGTCAATGTGGAGAGGACCTCAGTGGTGAGGATAATTCATGAAACTATAGATGTTCGGATCATCTTCATCAAACCACACGGAATGAAGATACTCGTGAGCATAGTCATAGGAATCATCATGACACATCGGTAGTGGAGGCATTGTGAAGTGTCAGATTCAGAACATTCAAGAAGGGACTCATCAGTTGTCCCTTGAGACACTACTTCCCATTGATTAGAATGGTTCACTAGAACAAAGAACCTTTCAACTGCTTCTGCTGGGAATTACGAGGTTGTTCTGTATAGTCACGAGCAAAATGCCCTTTTTTACCATAGATGAAATAGCTAGAGGATTTGGGATTACCAAATCTACACCTGCGAAGAAAACGCTGAGGGTGTCGAGGATAACGACGATGCTAATGAAATTTATGAAGCTTGGGAAAAGAAGAAGAACCACATGTACAATTGGAGTGCTTACGGTATTTCTTTTTTGAATGGCAGTGCTGCATGAGTATCTGCTAACAGAGTTGGACGGTAGACAGAAGTTTTGATGGCCAACAAACTAGCCACATATAACTGGAGAAGCAATACTAATTTTCTTGAGCTTCTTCTTGAGTGTGTATTCTATACACTGTCATCGAATATACACTTGCACCATTTGGGAAAGATAGCAAAAGTGAAATCTGCCACGGTCTTATGTATTTCTGTTGGGACATTATCAATATTTACCCCAATTACTGTCATGACTGTTTTGCCTAGTCGATGAGGGAGACTATACAAGTAATGTCGTTTTGCAAATGTATCTGCAAAAATACCTGCCCTATAGACTAACTATTGGACATGGGCATTATAAGCTTCAAGCTGGAATAAATCACAGAGATTTAGTGCAGAATACTCATTTGCAGCTTGAGCGCGATCATCAGTGAAGGTTGGCAGGAACTGATTGGAGATGGCAGCAATCAACGCATCTGGAGCATTAGGCTGGTGGTTGCCATCCACACTTGCAAAAATTTGTTCTTTGGACTCATCAAAGAGGAACTCCCACCAATTGGCAATTACTCGAGTGAAACCTTTGGTGCTTTCGACAGCAGCGTCCCGAGGATTCCAGCGATAGATGGTGACTAGAGACATCATGTGGCCATAGAAGATTTTTAGAATGTCCTTCATAGCCTGGGGAGAGATAGCATCAATATTGAGAATATAGCCGGGGAAAGATTTATGCTGGAGCCGTCGTGGAGATCGGCCATCAGTGAAATGGGTCTGAATTTCTCCTCGGATAAACTGGGCACCTGGCCAATCATAAAAGGTAGTTCTTTTGGCATGCCATGGTTGTTGCTGCTATTGTTGTTGAGGTGGTGCCGATGTAGAGGGCTGAGGATCTTCATCCATTGGTTCAGGCTTGATGCCTTGATTCATATACAAGATCCGATGGAAGGCAGTAGAGGAAGAACTGACTGAAGTAGCACTAGGTGACTGAGGAGGGGAGTCCGACAGAGGTGGTGGAGATGGAGGTGGAGTCTCAAGGACACGAGGAATAGCCAGAGGAGTGTCAGGGACAAGGGGAACAAAAGGAATATCAGGAATGACCTCGATTTCATCATCCTCAACAAAACCGGGAACACGGAAGGCACGAATGATAGGATGGTCAAGATCTAACCATTGAGAAGGTTGGCAATCAGAAGTAGGTAGAAGCATAAAGGTAGGGGCATCAGCCGGTCGGACCGAGTCATCAATGGGACTGGCCAAAGAAGGAGGCAGAGCAGGGGGAAAACCAGAATATATGGAGTGGCGTGACGAGGAAGCTTGACTGGAATGCAATTCATGAAGAATAGATTGGATATTGTGATCAAGCTTACCAACCGCCAAGTGCAGGTCGTAGAGTGCCATGTAACAGGCATCGAGACATGCTTGTGTTGCTACATTGTTGTGTGCGAATTGCACCAATTAAGCTGCTGTTGCACGATAGGCATATTGGCATCTTCTTTGTTGGTGAGGGCATGCGGAGCATGCACAGACTTAAGAGAAGAGTCTTCGGAAAAGACCTGGAAACTAGAAGCCTTGGGCCATTGAACTGGATGGAGCATCGTCATGGGGTGTACTCGTTCTGATGCCGTAATATTATCATAATTCAAATGGGACTATGGCACATGATTGATAGCTATGGAGCACTGATACTGGAGACTAGCATCAAACGGAAAACGCGAGGTGGCACTAGCAGTAACCCAATCTTGTGTAGCTTTTGGGTAATAACCCAATCTTGTATAGCTTCTGCTTTAGTTGGAGGCAACTCAACTTGAGAAATGGAATCTTTATCACGTTCCTATTCATCATCAGGGATGCCAACAATAGAAACTTGAGAAGGTGCAGGAAGAGAGAGATGCATAATGCGCTTGCCATTATCTTGGGAAGAACGACGTCGAATAATTGCCTTAGAGGGAATGTCTTCAATTTGAATATGGGGAGGCTGAGAAGAAACTTCATCTAGGACTTGTTGGTAGTCCATCTCCCATTCTGCTGGCATGGGTACAGCACCAAAAGGAAATCGAATAATTTCGACATTAGTTTTACCATACAAGATGCACTTAGATTTAGGATGTACATGAAGCAGGATAGGGTTAATGGTGGATACAAGTAGTTGACAAAATGCACATGGATAGCACAGTGCTTAGATTTTGGCTTCATAGAGAGGCCTTTGATCTGAACATATAAACGAAGAGCAATGGACAAATAGGGATCATGGAAGGACATCTTGAAATTGGGATAGACAACGGTATAAACAGGCTCTTTGTTTAGACTACCATGCACAAGACCTATGCAAGCATCTTTAAGATTAAGATGGTGCGTGTGACCAGACTTGCCATACAAGTGGCGTTTACATATAGACGGAAAAGAGGCTCAATAGCAAGAACAAAACAACCGTAATGGATGAACTGGTAACCAGAATGTACAAAGGAGTCTATTTCCTGAGGAGTAAAAAGAGGAAGGTAAACACCAGAGGAACCTTCGTCAGCGATGTTGATGCAAACCTCGGAAATCTTTACATGCTTGAGAGCTTTGAATTGAAAAGCTGAAAACTTGTATACTTCTTCAAGGTCAATCAGAGGCAAATTCCAAGTAGCCTTCTGTTCAGTGATTTCAAATGAGGTAGAAGCAGATCGAGGAGCAGAGATGTGGGCGGATAGGGATCGGATCACACTGGCCATGATAACTAGGACCTTGAAGACAAATGGAGCAATTCCTCATGCAGGTGGGCTCAACCTCACACGGCTCTCCCTGGCCTTCAATGGAAGCACAAGTAGCGCCTCTTGGAACTCTCACAAATGAAGAACAAGGTTCTGATACCAAAATGGAACCAGGAAGAAACCGATCAATGGAGGGCGAAGAGAATATAGGAAGCAATTAAGTGGAGAAAGTACAGGAGCCAAGGATAATGCAAAGATTGTGGAGGTGACTTCCATGGATATAGGTGTTTACAATTGCACTATGAGTATGAGCTCATTGTCTTTATGATTACTTGAAAGAATGCAAATGAATATAGGAAAGCATATTCTTTCTACAAAAACAAAATATGTAAGTGTTTACATTTGCATTATGAGGATGACATATTTCTCTTTTATGCTTACTTGAAAGAATACAAATGAAAACAAGAAAGCATAGAATATTTTAAGCATGCACAAGCATTCTTGGGGGGAAAATCAAAATTGCATGTGTCTATTTATTATTTACATGATCAATGATGCAACTAGATTGGAGTATAACCAAGAAGGTGCATATAGTAGAACTTGTAGGTGTATATCAAAGCAAATGCCATTAGGCATGAGTAAGAAATCATAAATTGTATTTCATGCTTTAATATTGAATAAAAGGTAGCTAGTCTAATAATGTTCATACAAAGTCTTTGATTTTATTTGTATGGTCTAATGGACCAATCATCCATTTGGTGTGACATTTTTTATAAAAAGCATCATTTGAATTTGCTTCGTAGTTAGTTAGATACCTATGTGTTGACATAAATTCCAATGTTAGTCAAATAGGTATGTATATTGTATAATGAAAATGTTGATTTGACATATTCAAAGGTCTCATTGTTGAATGATAGTCTCTAATCATTATTTGTTTGTGACTAATAGAAAGATGAAAGAAAACAAAATGCAGTATGCAAAGTTTGCAAGGAGAGAGGCCTACATGATACAAGCTCCTAAATTAAAGTTGACAACTTGTCCATGGCTTTTTGTACCACTGTATGCCTTCTTCCATTGCTTCACATCCTTGAGGATATTTGCATTTCAACAGTGTTGGAACTAATGTATGTATAATGGTTTGTTCCAGGATTTAGTTGCTTTTGGTACATAGCTATCGCTTCTAAGTAGGGCTGGTGAGCCTTTAGAAAATATTCAGTTATGTTCAAAAAGAAGTTCTTTGGCTAACGTCAAGCATGGATGGAAAGACAATCCAAAATCTTGGCCATGAAAATGACTTATTAGCAATGTTTCAAAGGAAGATGATAGAAAGAATAAACAATAATGGATTTTGCATTCCCAATTGAAAAATATAACAAATGAGGCTTGAATAGTTGAGGTAATGAAGTGGATTTCAACAATCATAGGGAATATAAGCTACCATGTAAGACAGGTTTATGAGTCCATGTTCCCAGGAAAATGTTACTTTGGGATAAAATGTGGAAAGAGAAAAAAGGGTGAATAGTGTGCTTGAGCTTGTCCTTGATCTCAAAAAAGAAGAGTGTCTCAAAAGAAACCAAGCACTATGTGGGAATGACTCCAGAGAGTATGGAGCTTCATCAAGCAGTGGATGAAGCAACTACATTTAATCTTGAACCTTCTATGTTCCCAACCATTACTTATGTAGCTTGATTGCATGAAACTACATATGATATGGATTTAGATCAGCAAGTTTTAAAGGAGAATTATTTTTATCAAAAATAAAAGAATTTCTAGGTATAAATCTGTTGGCTCATCATGTTGCTAAAACTTATACAGGGACTCTAGCTATTAGGATGGTGGCATTTATGAGTGAAGGAGTTATGCAAGTGAAACATGGTCTGTTAGTGTGGCCCATTGCTATGTCAATAATCCCACCATATTGGGTTTTTATGCCATATTTTAATGGTGGTACCTTACATAATCTCTTATGAAAAACCAAACATAATTCAATGGAAGACAATCTTAACAATTATCAGGGATCACAACCTTAATACTAGAACTATATTTTGCTTCATGTGTGGCCTTGCAAGCTTTGCATGCACAAGGTTAGATTCATCATGATTTGCATAGCCTCAATTTTTTGTTGGAATATGGATCCAACAACCAGTTACAAATTGTATCTATGATTAGGGGCATGCAAGTTATGCACCAAGATCAAGGAAAAACTTGCTAAGAAAAATGACAAAATACAACAACACAATAGAAAAAGAAAGAGAGAAACTAGCTAGCAAGCATTGGCTAGCTCTTGAGCTATTTGATGGACATTCGCATCACATATATTCTCCTTGGGTTGGAAATTGTTAAGGCTATGTAGGACTACTTACTGTGTGGAAAGCGAAATTCTGAGTTTTCAATTTTTTCCACATCATGAGCAATGGTCAACCAAGATTAATCTCATCAGATATATGTCTAAGGCCATACTTTATGTAAATCCAAAGGAATATATGTCTTAAGAAATTGTAAGCCAGTTATTGCATTAAGGAGACTTGATCCAACCAAATGTGTGTGGCCAATAGAAGAAATGGAATACAATGTCGTCTCATAATAGTTTTCTATTGTAACATAATAAAAGGTAGGGCTCAACATCAAAAAATTTGTCAAATAGGAAATACTGAGCCAATCGACTTGATATTAGAGGCAACTGTCTATTTCACACAATAAAGTACTTAGTACATATAAATTTAACATTTTAACAACTTCGAGGTGCAATAGTGCAACAATTTTCTATTTCTCTACAAAATAAATAAATCCAAACAATAAATTGCCAACTAACATTCCTTTCTTTGGATTTTTTATGAAGTTTGCATGGAGTCCAATGTCATGAAGACTACTTTACACAAATGAGCATCTCAGCAACACAAAATGGCCTTTGGGGAGATCACTTTGTTCTATTGTGGATTTCATCTTTTTTGTAAAAGCCAATCTATCTATGGTCATCATTGAATTAAAAAATTATGTAAGATAAGGTGAGGATTTTAAGTTTGAGCCACTACAAATCTTGCTCAATGACAACCCAAGATGGGCGCCCCACTTTGAGCCAAATGTGCAAGTACTTGAAGCTATTGGAATGCATATACGAAGCCAATGATCGTGCAAGCAAAGGAATGAAGCAACTGTAGCTACATGCAATGCAGACAAAACTACAGGTAAATTTTGGACACAAGAACAAAATAACTTGATACAATCCATCGTGAGAAAGAGCCCTATGTAAAAAATATGGATAATTGCTGAAAATTACAAGAAATTGAATGATAATGAAAACCTCCCTTTGTCAAAAATAATATATCATATAAAATTTCTCAAGCAAAAGGCTAGCCTTTACTATCCAACTATTGCAAGACAAGAACCACAGGACATAACCAACAACTAGATTAATCTAGGAGATAGAGAATTGCTATCACTTGCACAATCTAGCCTTCCACTATCACGAGCTGGCATAGCTACGAATTGTGCTAAAAGAACAAAAAATAGAAGGAAAAATAGATTCTTAAATGGCTCATTAGCTCAAACATTTTTAAAGACATAATACCAAAGGCTTGGCTTGTAAGTAAGCCCAACAAACAAGTAGAATCCAATGAAAACAAAGCTATGCAAAAATTCCAAGCAATGATTATTGATACACCTACCCATGCTTGTTGTTGCTATGAGAGGTTATTATTTGAGTAACAAAATAAACAAACAACAAAAGAAGTTGATGCATACTTACCTGAGACCGTAGACATAGAGGAACCTCGCATAATGCATCACGAGCTACGTTTGGCTAGATTCTCTAGTACTTGTGATTCGGCCGATAATTGCTTAAGGGAAGTATTATAAATGTACCTACTAACTTAGACAATATCCAAGCTGCACTCCCTCAACAACTGAATGGCATGATGACAATTGGGATTGCAATAAAAGGAAATTACAATACCAGACTCCTTATGAGTGAAAACGTTCAACTAAAGTTAATAATGGTATATTTGAATCACCTTATAGAGACACTGTTGTATAGGCATATCTCTATTTCATACTTATGGCTACCACATTCTAAGCTTAGAGTTACATATATATCCAACACTTTTCTTTGGCAAGCCACGATATCCACACATACTTGAAACACTTGATTACTAGAAAGTTTCCTAATGGGAACTTTTACATAAAGATCGTCGCTTTGCAATACATATTATAAGCATTTTCTTCAAAGTAATCAAGATATTGAAAAACTTCATTGCTAGTGCAACATGGATCCATATACGAAAGGAAAACCTAAATAATAGAGTCATAATGGCAAGAGATGTCAAGAAGAAACCCAACTTAGAGTTACTCTTACAATCAAATATTAGCTTCAGAGAACTTGAATCCATTAGGACATGTCCACATTATTTGCAAAGCCAAAAGAAAAATGATTCTCCAACGAGGCCCTACAACATTCTTTGTGACAGTGACAAGTGGCAAAAACAATTGGACACCATTGTTGAATGCATTTAAAGAACTACACTTACCTAGCATTCAACAAAACAATGGCAAAATCCCAACATCCCAAGTGGTCCATGATGATCCTGTCACATGTGCACGTTACTATGACCACAGCATGAGAGCGTTAATGAAACTTTTGAAAGCTGATAAGACTATCTTCGGTCATATCCAAGATTTCTACTTCCAAAACCCTGGAAGTGAACATGACCATGATTTTCCCTAGGTATTACAGCTTGCATAATGCCATAAACACACACACACATGCCAAAAACAAGAGATATCCTATGTGCAGTTTCCATTTTTCATATTTTAGAACCTCTGGGCACATAATTTTCCCAAAGCAAAGTTATTTTAGTTAGGATCTACAGGGAGCAATCCCTTATCCAATGCATACACTAGATTAATTCTTAACAAAAGTACAAGTCACAAAAGAATAAAACATAGATTGCTTGTGAACGAACTTGACATGGCCAACATTATTCTTGCAAAGAAAGCCAGTTGATGCTTGGATAAATCCGTTTGGCAAATTACAATTGATGTTCAATCCTGACGAGAGGGAAAGTCTGACGAGTGAAGCGATCAAGCTGCCTGCATCAGTCTAGTCCAACCTTTTGGTGGCTCTTTCCGATAAAGAGAGATATGAATGGAGGCCCCGGCAAATAAAGGCTAGAGATATGCCCACTTGGAGACTTAGGATCTCGGTGGTCAATGGAAAGGAGAATGGGTGGCTAGGTTTTGAGTTTGTATGCAAAAGTTATCAAAAATTCTTTGAAAATAGATGCTACAATTGCGATTGACAAAAACGGCCCACACGGCTTGTTCAAAGGGCATGTGCCGGTTCTTTTGAGTGGTTGGATCACTATATTCCGACTTGAGGTAAGAAATTTATGGTTGTTTCTTTTCATTGCCTATTGTTAATGAATTGAAAGAAGAAGTCTTTGGATAGGAAGATGAACAGCCATGACCAAAGATGACTTAATCTTAGGGCATGAGGATAGAAAAGATTCATATTCTTATAGAATGAATTATATTTGAAGTAATAGTAGCATCATGTGATTTCAAGAATGAAAGCCGTATGAAAATTGCAACAGGGATGTCGCTCTCCTAAGCAAAAGACGACGTCTATTTAATTTGGAAGAAAGCAATAGGACTAAATCAAGAATCGAGAGCTATAAATGAAACAAGGACAAATAGATGCACTATGCGCATGCTATTATTTCGACAACAATTAGCAATTTCTCTTGTTAGCTTTGTAGACATAATCAAGCATACAAGCATTGTGATGAGACCACCAAGACATCTCTAGATACATCTTTTATCCTTCTTTTTACTTAATTGTTTTTCTTTTATCCTTCTTCTTTCTTTTTACTTAATTGCTTTTCTTAAGTTGCATATGATGAGGTCAGTATGAAAGAGAGGCTGAAAGGCAACAAGTAATCAAGTAGACTCGTTTCAATAAGCATCGAGACCCAAAACTACATTTCAGAGAACAATTTACCAACCATCTCGTGACTCAGAGGGAGTTTAAAACAATCACGCGACATGGCACGATGCTTTCTTCAGGACAATTAACCAAATTACAAAAGTACGTGCCAAGTACAGTTACAATTTAGGCACAAGTGTTGAAGACAACGTTTGGGAGAACTTTGAACATTAAGTACATGAAATGAGCACCAAAGCAAATAATGACATATGGGCTAATGCATTTAATAATGCCATCTTGATGGACTCAACTAACATAATAGATGTGACACATTACGACCACCTCAACAAATATACAATAGACATTGGCATACCTACAACCACAAAAAAAATCAACTCCCTATACATAATAACATGTCCCAACTGCCTATACATAATAAAATCAATCGTGTATACTGAACAACATCTCCCAACTCTTGCAACTAGGAGATTTAATAATATCAACAAATCATTACACCCAAATAGGTGACGTAATGTGAAAAAAGGAACATATTCCTGAAGACCCAATCTATTTCTTCCTACGACCACCTCAACAAATATACAATAGACATTAACATACCTGCAACCACAAAAAAAATCAACTCCCTATACTTAATAACATGTCCCAACCGCCTATACATAATAAAATCAACCGCGTATACAGAATAACATCTTCCAACTCTTGCAACTAGGAGATTTAATTATATCAACAAATCATTACACCCGAATAGGTGACGTAATGTGAAAAAAGAAACATATTCCTGAAGACCCAATCTATTGCTTCCTAACAAGAGGAGATGGTACTGACAAAACTACAACTATATGAACTCTGATCCAAGAACTTCTATGTCTATAACAAAGACCACTACTTAGATCCACTCAAGACAAAGGTACAAGCAAAGCCACATACAACATGAATGGCACAACTCTCAATTCCACATTAGACATACAAACATACTGCAAGGACATGCCCAAATTAGTAGCTAACAAACTGGATAGCCCTGCAAAACAATACGTGGAACTGCAAAGAATTATCTTCGATGAAGTCTCATTAATTTAAAAAATAATATTTCACTTTGTTAACCAACGTTGGGAGCCATGAAATATGTTTCTTTCGGTGGCTTAAACTCAAGTATTCCAATTTCCCCCTTTACGTGACGAATGGGTTTTCAAGCAACATAATCCACTAAAGCAAACTTTTGGAAAAACAAAATCAACTGCTACCAACTCAACATAGTTATGCGCCAAGATGACTTACTATTCATTAACATCTGGAACAAGTTTAGAACAAATGAGAAGACATGAATACACTATGCGATTGCCTTCCACCTAAAGACTTACCATTGCCTTATCATTTTTGCATGAGTAAGTCGACTGGCATAACATCCATGTATTCCTACAAACAAATGGTGAAACTTGTTTTTTCCACACCACAAACAAACATGGAAATTGTCCCTGCTACCTTGCCCTTGCCAAATGACCCTAGCAAAAGTATCAACCTTCGTATAGAAATTAAATTAATGAAAGGCATGGTCATTGAGCTATGCGCAAAGAACTACGATACCAATGACAAGCTCATGAATGGAGCTCACAACCAATTCAAAGCCACAACACAGACAGCATCAGTCGCAATTCTATGGATACAGTTCTTCAACAAAAACTATGAGATGCATACTCGGCAACGAACGAGACACCTATACATAGACTGCATTAAAGAAATTGGACGACAATATTCTCGAATACCAAAGAAATACAGATAAGACAAAACAATAACTACATATTCACATGAATACAATACCAATACAAGCGGCCTCAAGAAAAGCATCACACAAGGATTGACACTAGAAAGACTGCTTTGATCTCACATGTCATCCACATCATGGAATTATATACACAACTCTCTCAAGAGTTTGTAACAAGAAAATATTTACCTAGACAAACCTTTCAAAAAGAACCATTTCCAACTTGGAGGCAAAAGAGGAAATGGAAAGGCTCCACAGCTTGGCAATTTAACATGCCATGCTTGGGAAAATGGGCTCAGACTTATACAATCATACAAACATTAAACATTGCATTATCCTATAATCTCCAAACGTCGAAATCTCCAAACATCAGACATACTTTGTCTCAACAAAACTAAAACAACTCCAACCACATACATTGAAACCCAAAAGTTTGATATGATTATGGTATTTCAAAGAATGGACACAACACACCTAGACTTTGTTTAACTTCACAAGCAACAATCATTGCACCTACGCTTGAAATAATAATTGCACATTCCAACCAAATCCCAGGCAATCAATCTTCATAGCAACAACATATCACACTGAGGGTTGCAACTTTAATACATTCTTAGAACACATGAAACTAGTGAACCAAAAACCAACCAACTACCCAACCTTCGTAATAGGAGATGTAAACGTTGACATGACAAGATTTAGCAAAGAAAACACAATGTGTATCTAATGGAGAAACACAATCTAGAACTTGTAAATAAAACGCCAACCACAATCTACAAATTCATGCTTTAACATATTTGGGCAAATGCACCTACTAGAACTAGCCATGTCAAGACAACTAATGCAAACTAGACTGAATGTATCCCCGTGTACATACTTACCAATTACCACCACGACTGCCATCATTCATCCACAAAGTATTGCTATCAATTGCAAATTCTAGTTGAGCAAACCATCATGCCCACAAAAAAAAAAACCTTTGTTCCTAATAGTTCCCAAATACCTATGAGGCAGCACACTCATGCTCTTGTTTTTTTCTCGTGCTTGTGCTTTCTTTATGCCATCTAGTCTTCTTCTCTAGTCTAAAGGCTTTTTCTCGTGCTTGTGCTTTCTTGATGGTGTCTAGACTTCACTCTACCGAACCTAGTTTTTGTTTCAAAGACTTTTTTTTTACTTGAGTCAATGAGTTACACACTCACAATACATTCCTTAGATTGTCATGACCTTTGTTTTCCTATATTCAACCTTCCGTCTTCCGATGCAGTTTCAAGCTGCAATCAAGACGTCACACGAAGAATGAAAAGATTATAATCCAAACACTTGCTCTTGCTATGCATGCAAGTGGTTGAAGTGTTGAAGAGAAACTCCCTTTTATATGTATTCATGTTTACATTTAATTCCTAGAAAGCACCCATTATGAGATCGCATGTGAGGATTGAGGAGGGAGTCAAAACTAAGGTTGCAACCCGATAATCCATAACCTCATAATACTAAAATGTAACCAACCTTTAAATTTGACAAACCTTCATATGACTCGAATATATCTAATCGTCCCAATTGATTAACTTCATGAGACTAAAATGTATCCAAGCTTCAAATGTTCACAAGACAATCTTACAAATCAACGTAATTATTGCAAATTTTGTAGCCCCTAACGACACGACTAGAATTTATCAACTCTGCTCCAACGAAAAATGTAATCCAGTTTTCGTTTTTTAACAGTACACATTGGGATTCCACTTTCGGCTACCTTTGGATTTCATGGCATACAGCTTCCTGAACCATGTATTGCATAGCCCAATTTCGACAAAACAAAACTTTTCATGTATTTAAGGAAAGGCAGTCATCGAGTGGCCAGAAAGAATTCTGATAGGCCTATGCTACACAAACGCCAAACTTGGATGGGGGACAGTTACAATGACCTTTTCATTAGTGCATATGGTAAGTTGGAACAACTTGTATCCATTTTCTGGGTTCATTCTGAAATCCATGCGCCTTGTTCTGGAGAAAAGATCATTGGGTTCAGTAAAACAGTCCAGTTGTTGAATTATCAGGAGCGCAAGGAAAACAATTCAAGACCCTCCACCATTTAAAGCAGGTTGAAGGAAAGCAGCTCATAACTGATCAAGCCCCACACCGACATTACTTTAAAAAACGACTAGTGGCAACTTCTTTAAAAAACTCTTAGTATTCCCCGTCATTAAAAATCAACGTGATTTTTCTAAGATACGACCAGACAATATATCTTACCGCTGAACCCCGAAAAAAAAATAACACCGCATTCACCATATTAACCACGACATAAGACCTGGCATTCTCTTTATTCCATACCTTCCATCTCAAAACATTGAACTTCCAGGCACATAAATAATCACCTTCAAAATTACACTACAGACCCATCAGAAACTCCAGGCACATAAATAATCACCTTCAAAATTACACACTAGACCCATCAGAAACTATGGAATCCGGACCTTCTATGTTATATGTACATACAGCACAAATGAATAGGGGCTTCAAAACCACTCTGTACAGTCGTGCTTCCACCCCTGAAAACTTTCTAGCCACGTCTTCACCAAGAACACCGCCAGTATTCTTTGGGCAAGCGAATCAGTGCAACCATCTGTCCATGAGTATGAAACCCTCCTTCCCTGCTGCGTCAGATGTTTTGACTTCAAAACTGCTGTGCTCGATTTGAATAACATCCACAGGCCACCACCCAAACCAACCAAGAACTCAACAAAGGGTGGTTAAAGCTTCAGAATACAGTATAAGAGGGCCACAGCAATGTCGTGGTGCAATAATCAAACGAGTTCAAAACCCACCTAATGTAAAAAGGTTATAAACCACAAGAATAAACTACTGCTTTTGTGGAGACATAGAACCTTTCTCTGTTGACGTGACACTTTTCACAGGGTGTTTGCTTCCCTTGTCATGTGATGAGCTCAAACCACTTTTCCCTAGCTTGGGTGTGCTTTGGAGCCCTTCTAAAAGCTGCACAACCAAAACAAGATTGCACTTATCAATCAAAAGGAGCTTCTACAGAAAATACATTTGAGGAAAACCAAGACAACAGAAAAATGTGGACTACGGAACCATTGTAAGGGGAAAAGAAAGCTCACTGTTACACTCACAGGTACATATACAAAGCTTCTGGATTACACCAATATACAAGCGCAATTAAATGATTTGATCAAAGTATCCTGATCAATTATCCACCACTGTACCTTTTCACTCATATATCTAGATGAATCCAGGAGCATGCCAAATTCATCCTCTATAAAAACCAACAAAAATAGTGCAGCTTTTTACCTCATTATAAACACCCACAATGTTGCAAACCATGAATATCCTGCATAGCAGTTGAAAACCATGAACATCATGCATAGCAGGGACCAGCTACTATAGTCTATGACATCCCCACTGATGTCACCAGGGTCCAATGATGGGTGTAGACCATAGTATAAAAATGTGCTCCCTCATATCTACACATATTCACACATCCCGACACACAAGCATCCATTTATACCATACTGAGTTTCGTCAGCACTCACCAAGGTCAAGGGCTTACTCAGTTGTGACGGAGGATTGTTTTAAAGGAGAAGACTAATAAAAAAATGCAGTCACTGACCCAACCTACAAGTACATGTGCAGACGCTTGTTTCACTGTAGCATTCTAGACAAAAATTGCTGAACAATCAATAAAGGACCCTGCTCCCCTTCACACTATGGTTTCCCTGCTGCCTAGCTTCTTCCTTCCCCTTCATCTCTGCTCCCCTTCTCTTTCTCCTTCACCTTGCCTTTCTACAGCTTCTTCGCTACTTTCCTTGTTCGTTTCTGGCCTGGGAACTGTTTCACCATTTTGTGCAGGGTCTAGAAGCAGGATGCTGGTATTTTCGAGGCTCAGGACAGGTCGCGGGCGGTCATCTTCTGCCCCGGGAACTGTTCTACTGTTACTTTTCCTTCTTGGAGTTCTCACAGAAGTCTCCTGGGCGGCGACTTGCTACTGGTTTTGGGGTTCCCTCCTGTTCGTGGTCTTTCAAGACATTGGTGCGCAGTGTTCTGGCTGCATTCCCTTCCAGCAGCAGCCCCAAGCTTGGGCTGCTCCCTGCTGCCTCCAGCATGGATTTCTGCTCCCCCCTGGTCGAGCCTCTTCTAGATGGGTCAGCCCAAGCTTGGGCTGGTCCTGTTCGAAGACCAGCTCAAAGGTGCCGCATTGCAGCTTTCTTTCAGCTGCATCGTGGGAAGACTCGTGTGCTGGCACTACTCCTCCAGGAACTCCCCCATCAGGTTTGCGGGTCATGAAGCCCTCTAGAGCTCCATACTTGCTGCTTGCACGGCAGTTTCTTGTGGCCGGGTGTACCTGGTTGCCCCCTCTAGGAAGCTCTCTTGCACGTCGTGATTCAGCCTTAAGCTGTTTGCAACTGTTTTCTTGGGACTTTGTAACCAGCCTGCCCACAAATGGAAGCACAATGGAGAAAAACAAGATGCTGTAATAGATTGCTGCAAAACTGAAGTATGGAGGCTCAAGGAGAGCCAACATAACAAAACCCTAGGGCTAACTGCCCTAACTAGACAAAGTGTCCTAACTGACCTAGATGGTACATAAACTAATTGTACCAATAGTCCTAACTGACTATAACTAGGCCTACAAGGCTCATACCAAGGTATAAGTGGCATCTATGGATAGCCCATGAGATAGCCTACAAACCCCCCTCCATGGTATGGACTCAAGTATCTTGGACATGGCTCAGGATACCTAAATATCTAGTGTCATGGTTGCACATGTTCGTCTCGTAGGATATAGCAACCTATGACTGTATAGAGTACAACAGATCAAGTTACAAAAGGCACTAAGTTTAAAGCTTGCCGAAAAGCCTCAAACTTAGATCGAGGTAGAGCCTTCATAAAAAGATCTGCCAAGTTGTCTTCAGTGGGAACATAAGACAACTCAATATCACCTGCTGATAATCGCTCTCTGACATAGTGATAGTGAATCTCAATGTGCTTTGTGCGAGCATGGAAAACTGGATTCCGTGCGACAGCCAAAGCACTCTGACTATCAATGAAGATGACGGTAGGAGCAGTCTGACATGCACAAAGATCTGCAAGTAGCTTCCGAAGCCAATCACACTCGACTGTAGCTGTAAAAGCCACTCTATACTCAGCTTCACAGCTAGAAGTAGCAATTGTACTCTGCTTCTTGCTGAACCAAGAAACACATGAAGTACCAAGCATAAAACAGTTGCCACTATGTGACACACGAGTGTCAGAACAACCAGCTGTAAAAGCCGCTCTATACTCAGCTTCACAGCTAGAAGTAGCAATTGTACTCTGCTTCTTGCTGAACCAAGAAACACATGAAGTACCAAGCATAAAACAGTTGCCACTATGTGACACACGGATGTCAGAACAACCAGCCCAATCACTATCAGTGAACCCATGCATGACAAGTGAAGTATCAACCCCATAAAGAAGGCCTAAATGCTGAGTGCCTTTAAGATATCTGAAAACACGCTTCACGGCATGCCAATGGTGCATAGATGGACTATGCATATATCTACTCAACTGTGAGACAGCATACTGTAGATCAAGTCTCATATGGCATAGGTAAATCAAACAACCAACTAATTGCTGATAGAGAGTGACATCACATGTACCGCTGCCATCCTCAGGAGAGAAGTGAAAACCAGTCTCTAATGGTGCGGATACTCGCTTGCAATCCTCAAACTGAAAACGCTGCAAAAGTTGTCCAATGTACTTGGATTGGGACATCAAAATGCCCCCCTCACTCCTAGCAAATTGAATGCCCAGATAGTATATACCTAGATGAATCTAGGAACATTCCCAAACTCATCTTCTAAAAACACAACATAGTGCAATTTCAATCTCATGATAGTCACTCACAAGGTTGAAAACCATAAACTCCATCATGCATAGCAGGGACTAGCTACTATGACATCCCCACTGACGTCATCAACGCCCAACAGTGGGTGTAGACCATAGTATAAAAATATGCTCTCACACATACAAATCCACACACCCACACATACTTGAGCATCCATTTATTTTTTTTGCCGAAAAAACAGTGCTAATTATATTACTTCGAGAACAAGATACAAGAGGTCAGCTTATAGCTGACGGGCTGCGTTCACAAATCGGACACAGTCCTAAAAGGTAGCATAATAAATCATACTCTCACGGAGGGATATGACGAGTGTGAATGAACAGCCATCGGGGTGGTGAGTAGTGCCACCGAAGGCCCTGCGTAGTCTGCTCGAAGAAGAGGCCCTGTGTGTCCCAAGCCCGGAGGAAGCGTCTCCGCTTCTCCTGACCGGCCCGGGAGTCTCCCTGAATCTGGTCCCACTGGCCTTTGAGGGTATGAATAATCTCACTCCAAATCTCCGCCATGATCTGGGCAGTCGATAAGGAGGTGCCACCGAGGATCTGCGCGCAGCGCGAGGTCCAGATGTGCCACCCTGTAATGCTGCTAATAATCTCCCAAGCTGGCTGCCTCTCCCGAACTCCTGTATCAACCTCTGCTAGGTGCTGCAGGATACCCTCGAGCGGCCCCCACGTCCCCTGTGTGATAAGGAAAGTGGGGTCCTGCTGGCATGCCTCGAATAAGTGATGAAGACCAGGTGCGGTGCTGCACCAACAGAACGCGCCCCAAGTGATCAATCCTAGCTCTGGTGCTGCGCGAGTAAGAATCCCGAAAGTCCACCTCCACACTTCCTGGGCGCGAGTGCAGCTCCACAGGCAGTGTTTTGGTGACTCCTCATCCGCATGGCAAATCTGGCAGCATCCGTCCTGGCCTATCTGCCTCAACCAGCTCCCCACTGGAAGACCTTTGTGGGCAAGAAGCCACAGGAAGCATGAGATCTTCCGCGGCCGCCAGCTCTCCCACAAGGCCTTCCAGAATGCCTACAAAAAGAACCTGGAAATACCCTGTGCGTACCAGCTGGGTCGCTGGGTGGGGAGGCGGCTCTGCATCCTCCCGAGAACTCGCCTGCCCGGAGTCGTGCTGTAGGCGAAGAAGGAAGTCGGCCCCTGTCCTGTCACAATCTCAGGCCACCACCACTCTCCTGGTCCCAATCAAGCTCTGACAAGGCCCGCCCCTCCCAGAGCCAAAGACGCCAAAGCTGCAACTGGTCCTGCTCGATGCTAGGGTCGGTACGCCAGACCTTCCCCAAAAGGCCTACGACCCGAACCCTCTGCCACGGGAGTAGGGGGTCGATGAGCGCATCCTCTCTCCTGAGTCGTCCATCCCCAAAAACCGCGAAGAAGGAGATAGAGGAGTCATCCATACGTCCTGCGATCACCAGTGAGATGCCACGGGGGGTGAACTGTCCCAGCCAGCGGGTGTCACCAGGCATGAGGACCTGAGGCTCAGGTGGAACCAACCAAACAGCTGGGATCGCACCGTCGATCTCCGTGCGTCTCGCCTGGACTCCACGTGCACCTCCAGCTGCGTCTGCAAGATCAGCCATCTCCAGATGTCTGTACGTATCCCTCCAAACTCGAAAGGACCGGGCTGGCCCCCTCATCCAGTCGTCCCACCTGATATGTGATCTCTCCCCCAACTGAAGGCCCTCGGCATCTCTGACCTGACCGTTCCAGATAAGCGGCTGGCGATCAATCTCCTCCTGACAGCTGGGAGGGGACTGAATGAGACTGAGGCGGAGCCGCCTCCAAACCATGAGGAGGCTACGAACGAGTAGAGAACGGGGCTGAGTGAGCGGGGCGGAAGTGAAGATCCACCTGAGGGACGGTAGCCACTCTCCACCTCGGCGCGGGACACAAGAGCCGACTCCCTGCTGAAGTAACATCTTCCACGTCTGCCCCCCCGGGGTCAAACCGCGGATGACAAGCTTGCCTAACAAGGCCTGACTCTGAAGCTCTGAATCGATGACCCCCAGGCCACCCTCAGCCTATGAAAGAATGACTATCTGCCAAGCAACCCTGGCTCTGGTATCTCTAAGACCATCCTCCCCAGACCAAAGGAAGTTCCGAACCAATCTCTTGAGCTGTGTCACGCTGGATCTCGAGAAGCACCAGCAGGAAGCCACATACCAAGCCGTGGCTAGGAGGACCTGGTTAACTACCAGGGCACGACCTACAAGAGACAGCTTAGCAGTGCTCCAGAAAGCCAGCTTCCATCGGATGGAGTCTAGCACCGGGAGAAACTGCTGAGCTGGCGTGATGTCTAGGCCAACCTGAAAGCCAAGGTATCTAGCTGTCTGTCCCCGTGGAATCCATCTGAAACCCAGAAATCGCCCCCACTGAGAACACGCCCCAGGGTCTGTGAGAAAACCAACTGATTTATTCCAGTTGATTTTCGCACCAGCGGCCGAGCAGAAGACCTCCAGGGCCATCCGCACCCTCTCTAGCATCCTCTCATCGTCCTGGACATAAAGGGCTGTATCATCTGCGTACTCCGAGTCCAAAAGCTCCGTGTTCTCCCGGAGTGGAAGGCGAACACCCCTGATCCCGGTGGACCTCGCCCGAAGGTAGTAAGTCATGGCCTCGGCGAAGAAAAGAAACAGGTAAGGAGCAAGGGGGCAGCCCTGACGCACTGATCTCTCCAAGCTAAAGCGCTCACCCATCCTGCCTCCAATGATGACCCTGCTAGACGCTGTCCTGTACAAAGCTGAGATACCCTGAATCCAACCTGCCGGGAAACCTAGCCGCTCCAGAGTCCCCTCCAAAAAGGACCAGTCCACACGATCGTAGGCCTTCTCGAAGTCGAGAAGTAGAATGGCAAGGTGTGATCTGCTGTGCTGAGCCCACTCCGCCGCCTCTGAAAAGGTGAAGACATTATCCAGGATACTACGATCCTGGACAAAGCTTGTCTGAGTGTCATGGATGAGGTCTAGGAGTAGAGGCCGAACTCTGGCACTGATCATCTTGGCGAGGATTTTGTAGGCAGTGGTAAGGAGAGTGATCGGACGATACTGGCGGATCTCCTGTCTATCTCCTCCCTTCGGGATGAGGCAAATCAGTCCCGAGGAAAGGCTCTCTGGCATCTGACCGCTACTGAAAATCTCCTGCAGAGCTGCAAGGAGGGGCTGATGGATTTGGTCCCAAAAGGAGGTGAAGAATGCTCGGGATAGCCCATCCTCACCTGGGCATTTCTGTCCGTCGATAGCCATCAAGGCCTCCAACATCTCATCCAAGGTAAACGGTGCCAACAACGTCGCCTGCATGCTAGGCTGAACCAGAGATGGAATGTGCCTCCACACCTCCTCACGGGCACGACTAGCACAAGGGGTAAGCGGCTCCTGCTGGAAGAGAGTCCTGTAGAAGTCAGTGGCCAACCCCAGGACCTCCCCCGGATCCGTAACGATGTGACCATCCGCTGTCCTGAGACTCCGAAGCTGATCACCTGCAGCTCTCTGGCCATGCGTCCTGAAGAACTCCATGCACATCCGGTCACCCTTCCGGGCCCAGAAGGAGAGAGGCGTGATAGGAAAACTCTGAGCGACGCTGGAGTGTCTCCTCCAGGAGGGCTCTGGCTCGAAGGGCCTGGATCCGAAGCTCCTCCGAGCCCGAGGAAGCCTGCTGGAGTCGCTGAATGGAGGCGAGGTCCCTCCGAAGAGCTCGCTCTCTGCCCCACCAATCCTGTCGAACCTGTAGGGCTGCTAGCTGGCAGATCTGGCTGGACTCCTGCAGAGCCTGCGCAACTGAGTCTACCAGATCCACGCACTCCCCCCAGTCTCTGTCCCAAAGACTGCAAATACTGCTGCGCACGTCCACCCTCGAGAAAATGGAGTCGGGGATCCTGCATGACCGGGGGGGAAGGGTCTGGGCTGCCGAATCTAATGATAGGAGCACAAGCGCATGGTCGAAAAGTGTCGTCCCTGGAACTATACCCGCCTGACCGCCTCTGTCCCAAAGACTGCAAATACTGCTGCGCACGTCCACCCTCGAGAAAATGGAGTCGGGGATCCTGCATGACCGGGGGGGAAGGGTCTGGGCTACCGAATCTAATGATAGGAGCACAAGCGCACGGTCGAAAAGTGTCGTCCCTGGAACTATACCCGCCTGACCGCCTCTGCTGATGGCCCAATCACTGACATAAAATCTATCAAGCCTCTCCAGGAGTCTGCCTCCTTCCCTGTGGAAGCCCCAAGAGAAGTCCAGGCTCTCGTGCCAACGCCGGAAGGACGGGTCTCTCCAACTGTCCCTCCCTCCTGTCGCGAAGATGAAAGAGTCCCAAGCTGACTGCTCTGCCTGAGCCATACCTGTGAACTCCAGACCTCTGCCCTGCTGGTCCTCCAAGGTCTCCAGATTGTTGAAGTCACCTCCAACAATCCAGGAATCCATGTCTGGAAGAATCCCTGTAAGTGTCCTCCAGAAGGTGGCTCTGCATCGGAGGTCTATGGGAGCATAAATGTTGAGGATTCCAATTTTGGATCTCTCCAAATCCAGGCCTACCCAAAGGGCTCGGCCTGGGATCAACGTGCCATGACCGAAAACTCCCTGGGCTAACTGCTCGCACACGGAGGTACAGACACCCCCACTCCTCCCCTGTGCGCCGATCGAGGGCTCCCAGTAAGTGTAGGAACGTCCAGGGAGAACCTTCCCGCAGCTACGGGAATGAGCCGCAGAAAGCTTGTGCTCCTGGAGCAGAAGTACATCCAAACGACCAATCACTGCAGGCTGAAGTTCCTGTCGCAAAATGAGCTTCCTGGGACCACGGGTGCCAGAAGAGTGAAACCCGTTCACATTCCAGGATACGAGGTGTAGGCTCATGGAGAGGGATGGGGGGCTGCGAACAACTGTCTGCTCGCGGTCGAAGTCGATGAAGAATCAGACATGTCGGAATGGAGGCGCTGCCGCTTATGAAAAGGTTTGGAGGGGGAGACGGGGTCGTCCTTCCCGTTCTTCAACACCTTCAGCAAAGGCGAGAGGCCTTTGGTGCCATGAACAAATGCTTTCTCGAGCCAGCTCGAGATCTCTGAAGTGGTCATCCCATAGAAGGTTCGGAGTTTCTGATGGAACCAAGCTCTCACATCCTGGGGGAGAGGCCATGACAGGGGAGGTCTGAGGATCACAATCAGTCGGAAGCGTTTGGCAGCGCAACGCCACCGCAGGCGCACATCGCCCTCGGACCACTGAGTCTCGAGAAGCTGCCCACCGGACGGGCCTATCCAGGAGCAAACCTGGGCGTGTGTCTGCTCTCTGAGAGTCTCCCAAACCGAGTCGTCTGTCCAGGTCTCGGTGCCATCGCTGAGGAACGTGAAGGCGAAGCTAGGGCCATCCCTAGGGGCCAAGGCAACAATCTTCCCATCCGCCCCTTTGCGGAGCAGGAAGATACTGATGTCGAGACAAGCCGGGAAGATCCCAAGGTCGGCCACATCCAAGTAGTCCCAGGGGCCAGATCTGTAAAAGTCTCGAGGAAGCTCTCTCTCCTGAAGCTGAGACCCATCAGAGTCTGCCACTGAGGGGCTAGCGGCTAGGGAAGCCTGCTCCAGTGGTGGTGTAGACTCCGGGTGTCCTGCCAGCCGGGGGGAAGGGGGAGGAGGCTGAGGGGTAGGCGACTCGGACTCCACGGAGGCGACTGGCAGAGAAGGTGGAGGAGACGGAGCGGGGGCTGCTCTCGGCTGGGAAGCCAACGGTGCAGCTAACTCTGTAGGAGAGTCGAGGGGGACGGGGGGAGGGGGGGGGGGGATGGGGATGCATCTGGAACTGGGGCTGAGAGGGAGGAGGAGGAGACTGAGGAAGAAGAGGCGGGGACTGAAGCTGTGGGTCGGGCGAAGGGGGGGAAACTGGGGAAGGGGCTGGGACTGAGTGGAAAGGGGCGGGGGAGCGGGAGAGAGGGGGATCTGAGGCTGTGAAGGGCGGGCTGCCGTCGAAGAAGAAGCTCTCCCAAGTCCCTAGGGCGGCTGCCTGTCAGGTCTCTGGGGTGTTGCTGCAGGAAGGGTAACCTCTGCCTCCTTGCCTTTATCCGAAATCTTCTTGTTCTTTCCTCTTTTCCTTCTAACCTCGGTCCAACCACCCACTAACTCTGGACCGGGCTCCGACTGCCTCGGCTCCTCCTGACGTGGCTGTCCGGGGGGAGCGGGGACGGAGGGGGCGAGGGCGGGGGGGTCGAGACGAGCTGGCGAAACGTGAACAAGCAACCGCCAAGTGCCCAAAGCCGTGGCACCTCAGGCACTGACCTAGCTGTCCGGTGACTATCATGCTCTGGGTGATGCTGCCGGCATCTGTCACAATCTCGATCACTGCAGGGAGAGTCGCAGGATCTGTCACAGCCACACGGACTCGGGGGGCTCCTACCGTGGTCACCGCGTCGGCGAAAGTGTCGTGCATAACCCAGCCAAAGTGGGAGCCCAAGTCCCTGACAATCGGCCGCAGCTCAGCAACAAGACCTGAAAAAACTAGTGTCACTGGGTGGCGAGGTATACGGAACCGAACATCAAAATCTGCTGCGCTGAATCCACGGTACCACGGGACTATCATGATAATCTTTCCATCCACCGATGTGGGGGAACCGGCAATCAGGTTGCTCGCAGCTTTCTCATTGGAGAGTTTGAGCCAGAAGATGCCCCTTCCCATAAGGGCCACCTCCTCAATATGGCCATCCTCTAGCAGGAGAGTGGACTGGAGCCAGTCCCTGATGGCTGATCTGGAGGGAGAGTGTCCAATGACTCTACCGTAAACAGAGGTACGGGCAAAGTCAATGGCAACCTCCTGAACACGAGATGATTGTTGCTCTGTCAGGATAACGCGGTAGGCATCTGGAGAGGGAGGGTCTGATTGGGCCTCCGGATCCGGGCAGGGGGCCGCCATACCGCCAAGACTAACTGCAAGCTTCCGATGAGGAACAGGCTGCCACCCAAAAAGGGAGGGGCGAAGCGGGAGGGTGGAGCCTGGGTGTGGAGAGGACGGTTGCGGAGGCGGAGGGTGGAGGCAGGGTGGAGGAGTGGAGCGGAAGGACGGGCGAGGCGAAGTGAGGGGGCGGGGGGGTCGGTGCGGGGGGCGGGGTGAAGGGTGCGGGGTGCAGGGAAGGCGGGGGGCGCGGAAGAGCAGGGGGGGCGGGGTTGGTGTGGCGGGGACGGAGAGGTGAAGCGGGGGGCGGGGGGGAGCGGAATGGAGGCGGGGGGGACAGGTGAAGCGAGGGGGTCGGGCAGGAGAGGCGGAGCGGCGAGAGGGGGAGGTTGAGGTGAAGCGAGGGGGGGTGGGGTGAGACGAGGGAAGGGGGGGGAGTGGAGGCGAGGGGGCGGCGATGGAGAGGCGAGGTGGAGAGGCGATGGAGAGGCGAGGTGGAGAGGCGAGGGGCGGTGATGGAGAGGCGGCGGGTGAGGGGGAGGGCGGGCGGGGGGCGAGGGCGGAGAGGCAGGGGCGGGGGTGGTCGCGGCGAGGGGGGGAGCTAGGGAGGGGAGGTAGAGCTAGCGGTGGGGGGGGAGGGAAGCTCGCAGGAGCTCAACTTTGAGCATCCATTTATACAAAGTCTTCGTACTAAGTTTCTGTCGGCACTCCGGAGGTGAAGGGCAGACTCAGCCATGACAAAGGCTAGCACTAAAGGAGAAGGCTAATCAAAAGGTAGTCCACAATCTCTTCATTCAAGCTACAACTGCTTGTGAAGTCTAAACGTTTTCATTTTGGTCTCTCCCCAACAAGCATCTAAGTCTAAATCTAGCTCATAGGGCAACGCACCATTTAAGATAGAAATAATTATCACAATACCAACAGACCGCAACTTGGACAAAAACTTCACAAGGTGAAATTTGCATGTCCGCTAATATGGCAGAAGCATATACCTAGATGAATCCAAGAACATTCCCAAACTCATCTTCTAAAAACACAACATCCTAGATGAATGCCCAGATAGTAGTGCAGAAGACCAAGATCAGACATAGCAAATGTCTGCTGCAAATCAACTTTAAAATCTGCAATTTGCTGAGCATGTGTCCCAGTTACAAGCATGTCATCCACATAAAGGACTAAAATCAGCAAATCTGTCCCATGCTTGTGGATGTAAAGAGTAGCCTCTGTAGGGCTGTTCTGAAAGCCAATTGTGAGCAAGTGAGAATGATATCTCGAATAACAAGCCCGAGGTGCCTGCTTCAATCCATAGAGGGCCTTTTTCAAGCGGCATACCTTGCTTTCAGAACCTTCAACCTCAAAGCCAAGAGGTTGGGAAACATAGACCTCTTCTTGCAAATGCCCATGAAGGAAAGCTATCTTAATATCAAGCTGATGTATCTGCCAATGAAAGTGGGCAACAAAGGCAATAACAATGCAAATGATAGTGATCCTGGAAGTGGGAGCAAAAGTCTCCTCAAAGTAAATGCCATGCTGCTGAGCATAGCCCTTAGCAACAAGACGGGCTTTGTAACGGTCCTCTGAACCATCAGCTTTCTGTTTGATCTTGTAAACCCACTTAGTTCCAATGGCATTCTTGCCATAAGGCAAATCACACAACTCCCAAGTGTCATTCTGATGGATAGAGTCCAATTCAGCTTGCATGGCCTTCATCCAACAATCATTCTAAAAGGCATCTTGATGACATAAGGGCTCTTCATTGCATGCTGTAGCAACCAAAGCATAAGCAACAAAACTAGCATGCTTTTTCCAGACAGCTGTTGTCGTACGGGCTGGCAAAGGAGTGTCTTGTTTGCTGTCTTTTTATGTGTCAAGGAGCCAACGGGGTACCTTTTTAGACTCCTGAATTTTTGCTCTTTCCTGGTCAAGAGCTCGGTGCAAATGATCCTGATCAATCATAGGCATATCAGGCTGAATTTCTGCATGCACATGGGGCTGTAAATGACCAACAGATGGAGAAGGGACAACCTCAGCTGGAACATCATCCTGAGCATCGAATGGAAACAAAGGCATCAAGCTGTCAAATATGTCTGGGGCATCAACAACGGGCTGTTTTTGACAGTCCAGCAAAGGCATAGTGGAAGATTCATCAAACACAACATCCCGACTGACAAAACACTTGCCCGTGCGGGGCTGATATAGCTTATAGCCCCTACTCTCTGAACTATATCCAAGAAAAATGCATTTAACAGCTTTATCATCCAACTTAGTGCGTCTCTATGAAGGCACATGAGCATAAGCTAAGCATCCAAAAGTCCTCAGGTGGGAAATGCGAGGCTTACGACCCATCCAAACCTCATAAGGTGTGATAGTCTGCAATGCCTTTGTAGGACATCTATTCAAGATGTAATTTGCACACATGACCGCATCCAACCACATCTTATTAGGCAAATGTTTACCTTTCAACATGCATCTGGCCATTTCCATCGTTGATCTATTCTTCCACTCAGCCACGGGTTTCTGTTGAGGAGTATAAGGCACCATGCATCGATGATTAATGCCACGGGAAGCCCAAAAAACAGCAAACTCCTTCAACATGTATTCACCTCCCCCCCCCCGCCCCCCCGCCTGTATCAATGTGAGCAATGTGCAGCCCACTCTCATTCTCAGCCAAAGCAATAAAGTGCTTGAAGTATAAAGAAACATCAAACTTGGATTCCAATGCGAAAATCCAAGTGTACCTTTGAAATCATCAATAAAAGTAACAAAATAGTAGAACCCCCCAAGCGCTGCAACCCTCATGGGTCCACAAACATCACTATGAACCAGATAAAGCTTACGTGAAGCACCAATTCTTCCATCCTTGGGAAATGCAGCACGGTGCATCTTACCAAGTAAGCATGGTTCACAAATATGTTTGATTGGCATATGCATTTTGGGAAGATCCACAACCATATCTTTCTTATATAACTTCACCAGGGCTCCAAAATTGAGGTGTCCAAACCTCTCATGCCACAAATGAGTATCTACCATGCATGTGCATCAACAAGTGCAGCATCATCATCTGAACATCTGTCATAAGCATCAAGTCTGTAAAGAACGCTAGACAATGTGCCAGTCAAAACCAGGGTAGAGGCATGTGTAACTACACGCCTCACACCATCAAAAATAACATGAAAGCCACAGAAGTAAGAGCAACTTGTCCAATACCTTTCACAATATATGATGCATTATTGGCACATGTGACACTACCTCCCTTAGATGTAAGCTCCAATGAGCTGAATAACTTCCTGCAAGAAGTGATGTGCTTGCTAGCACCACTATCAAAGAACCAGGCATCACGAACATCTGAAACTGCCATACAAGCATCATGAACATCAGGATTATACTGACATGTAACCAAGAAAGCCCAATGGTGGTCTTGTGCGAAATTAGCGGACTCATGTCGATCTTCTGCACTAGAAGAACCAGATACTGCAAGACCAGACTCTCTCTTTTTCTTTTCAGATGCTATGTGCTTCCTACATTCAAAAATATCATGCCTAGGTTTCCTGCAATAGTTACATCTCTTCTTTTTGTTATCCCCTGCAACATCCCACCGCAATCCGCAGTAGCATGATTGGCAACTCCATGACTTGAGAAATTACACCATGTTCTACCCCAAACAGGGCCGGACTAGTCAGTTGGGAAGGTTAAGCTGATAGATTATAAGCCCCCATTTGCCAATAGAGATAGCCCCGTATGGACAAATAGTTGACCATATTGTGTAATTACCACCACAACAGGAAGTTACATTGCAGTATCTTGTAGGAGAGATACTTTTTCCTTGCAGTATCTTCTCTCTCTAATTGCAGTATCTTCTCTCTCTAAGTCCATTGCAGATAGCTCCGTATGGACAAATAGTTGGACTGCAAGGAAAAAGTGCTGGAAAAACTCTGGTCTTTACTGCTGAGAAAACCACAACAGGAAGATACAATCCAAGAGCCGACTTGCGCATTGGAATAGTCCACATAAAGGCTGAAACCTGCGCCTCAGGATGACTGCAAACTGAAGTAGAACTGCACCTCAGAATGGATGCAATACAAGGGCGAATAAGCACTATTGATAGCAGGGGGATTAGGCTGCAGACTGGCCGACTTAACCCGACCTGGTCCGAGTAGGCTGGTCCCGGATTCTACTAAGTTTCCTCCAAAGAACCCAGCTCACTGCCATACTTACCAGAGAATGAGAATGTTCCGGGACCATCGGATGCCGAAACAAGAACGTTTCGGAAAGGGGGAATGGAACAGAAACGCCAAGTCATATGACACGTCATCAAATTACTTGGAAATATACCAAAATATGAAAAGAAAACCAGCTCTAAGCTTTCCATTTCAGCTTTAAACTTTTAGAGAAAACTTAGAAGGGGGAGAAGTGGAGAGAAGGGACTGAGAAAGAAAGAAAGAAAGAAAGAAAGTTTAGTAAAGTCTTCGGAAGACCGATGGGTCTATGAGACTGTGAAAATCCTGATACAACGAGCTGTGGTAGTGGAGCTACTAAACGAGCGTCCATACCAATGCAAAATGCAAAATGCAAAAAATGCAAAAATGCAGAATGGCAGTACTAAGTCCTAAGTATAGCATAGTCATGTCGATGGTCGACTATATATCAATCTCAGCATCATCATCAATATCATCATCATCCCCAGCAACAGCAAGATATTAGGATGGATGAGGCACTGGAGGCATGAAGTCGACAATAGAGTGTTGTCGGCCACTCAGAGGTGCGGTCCTGGCACGTCTCCTGGTCGTAGCTCTGCGTCTAACCAGGGCTACTGAGACCCCCGTCGGTCGCGCTCCAACTCTAAACAAGGAGGGGATGTCTCCAAGTGTGATCTGTGTGTCGATCCTCTGTCTGAGCTGTCGGGTCACGGGCTCCGGGTCACGGTCATGTCGAGGCCTCGTCTCGTTGGGATCCATGTGATCTAGCTGAAAGAACTCCGTGATAGAGCTCTGAGAGGGATCAACCGAGAAAGAAGTATGCTCCTGTCTCCGTGCTCGGAGTATCCTCTCACGGTGTCTAAGTGCCTCATGAATGAAACCTACCGGTCTGGGTAGGAGAGGAAATGGGCTAAAATCCCATAACTATCTCTGAAAAGGCAGTGGAAACGTCCTCGAATCTCATAGTACACTGGACACCTGAAGATGAAATGCTCCTCTGTCTCAACCTCCTGTATGTCACATAGTGTGCATATGCGCTGCTCCCTGGGTAGTCGCTCTGCTCTGCCGCTCTCGATGCAAAGTCTGTGTGAAGAGACCCGAAACGGCCCAAGAGAGATCCTCATCGAGTGGGGTAGGTGAATCTGTGTGTATCTTGGTGGGTCAATGAAACCCTCCGCTGTGATATGTAAGAAGTGATCTCTGTAGAAGCTAAGCTTCACTGGGAGTTCACTCGGTTCCAACCAGATCCGAAAAGTGTGTAGTTGCAGTAGATCCTCACGAAAACCTAGTTGACCTCGTGTGATAAGAGGGAAGAGAATGGAGCATCCATGCTATACTGGAAGGAAGGTAGTCTATCCATGTGGAGCCCCAGTCGCTCAAACCATCTCTCTGTACGTGCATACCCGCACCTCTGATCTCCTCCTGCTGCAAGTGCCATAGAAGAGGATAGAGCTATCCATGGTAGCCTACTACGCCCCGAGGTATAATCCCCATATTCCCTAACTCGATACAGATATGTGATGACCTGAAATGCAGCATCTAGCTGTAAAGGGGGTGACCCAAACTCAGCCTGAATGATCTGGTGAGGAACGGATGACTTACCACGAATCATCCGTGATAGCATGAGAACCTGTAGCCGCTCCACACGGGCCCACTCTGTATCCGATAAGTCTGGCCCCGTTGGGCGAGCCAAGGAGTCAAAAAGCAACCCCTTGGTGCGTGGATCCTGAAAGTGTGAGCGAAAGCACTGCCTCTCTAGCCTGTCCAATGAGGCATACCCTCTACTCAAGCGTGCGTGCATCGCGAGTCTCATAGTGAAGCTCGGTCCGGAGAAGATAACCCCAAGATAAGTGTATGATGAAACTATCTCAACAGATGACCCCGCAAATGTGAACTGCTCCTGACGCATGATGACTCGAGATGTATTGAAGATCATGACCTTGGTTTTACCCAGGTTGACCTTCAAATCATGAGACTCACAAAAGGACTGTAGTGTGTCTAGGTGTCTCTGAAGCCCCTCTGCTGAGGAAGACAAGAGAGCCACGTCATTTGCATAGAGCAAAATCTGAATCAGCGTGCCCGCAAGAGAGCAACCTCCCCTGTGTCTGCATCATTGTCTCAAGCTCATCAATATAGAGGCCAAACAAGGTAGGCGACAAAGGACACCCTTGTTTGACTCCGATGGTACTCATGATCTCGTCTGTCCACCCGAATCCTGCCCGAACTCTACCAGAAACTCTCTCGTAAAGTGCCATGACAGCCCAAATGATCTCCTGGTCATAACCCAAGTCCTGTAGGCGCCGTATGAGGCGGGCTCTCGAGACCGTGTCAAATGCCTTGCGAAAATCCACAAAGCAACAATAAACCCTCTACTTCCATGACCTCGCCTCCTCGATGATACATCTGAGCATCAGAACGTGGTCCATGGTTCCATGATCACGCCGGAATCCGGCCTATCCTGCTGCTCTAAGTCCTCGACACTCTGCAAGTCTGCTAACCTCAGAGTCAAGTACTGATGCATAAATCTTGGACATGACATGTCCAATCATAATGGTCATGTAGTTCTTCGAGCTCATGGGATCCCCTGCCTTGTGGATGGGGGAGACAGTGTTAATGGTGTAAGTGTGTGGAAATCCCAAACAAACCGCTTCATTAAAAAGCTTTGCTAAGATCGGGGCTAGGAGATTAATCCCATATGCCATGAACTCAGTGCATAGTCCCTCATGATCCTTCGCTCGGCCATTATGAAGTTTCATTACAGCATCCTTTACCCCTCCTCTAGTGAAGAGGGTGCAAAATGTGGGACGAGGCATGTGAGAGAGGCTAGGGACTGGCTGATTTGGGATGTCATAAAGTGTGCGTGCATAATCAAACCAGATCTGGGTGTCAGTGAGTGGCGGAGGGGACCGTCCTTCTAGAAATCTCCGCCAGAAGTCTTAGAGTTGTTACTAAACAAAATGTTCAGTAGCTCCTCCTCGTTTCGACGAACGAAGTCTAGTTTCTTCCTCCGTACCAGTCTACGGTATTCACGTAGCGTATCTGGTGAGAGTAGAGGGAGAGAGTGGAGAGAAGGGGGGGCTCACAGCAAAGAGGGCTGAGAGAAGGGGCTGCCACAACAATTGACCATGGGCTGAGTTGAGGCTGCTAATGGACAGCATATGATCAGCAGGCTATGTTGCCAAGATGCACAGATTCAACTCTCATGATTATGATTTTGCAAGAGATCTCTTTGCCTTAGACATGGGTCCCATCAACGTTGTCCTCTGATGTGATTGGATGAAATCCCTAAGAGAGTTTAGTATTGAGTTGAATACCACAACACTCCGCTTTGCACATAAGGGCAAAACCGTGGTGTTGAAGCATTCGACAGCCCCAAAGATTCTCAAGGCAGTTGGCTTGAGAGCTCAAGAAAGAAATTGTGATTTATGCATCAATGTGTCAGTGCCTCAGATGGCAAGCATTCCACAGGCACAGGATGTTGATATGCAGATATATTTGCTGATATGCTACGTCGGTTACCTCCAAAGAGAGATACAGATCATGCCACAGATTTGGAGCCTAGCAGACCAATCAACAAGGCTCCGTATCATCCCTCTAAAGTAGAACGGGAGTAAGTAGTATGACGAGTTCTGGAACGATAATAAGTATTCAAAGAAGTGACAAAATTTTCTTTTAAAATGTCTGAGACAGAACAAAAACAATATCAAGTCAACAAACGAAGGGAGCTTGCAGGATGGACCATGAAGAGGATTGCCAATACCACAAGCAAACTTTGTACAGACAACGGGAAGAAACAGCAAACACTCTTTTAATCAGAAAATTAAACATGCTTTTGCAAGGCACCACCTTTGAAGTTGGTTGAATCGTCCTATTTGACCTTCTCTGCACCAAGATTTCTGTTCCTGACTTTCCTAGATCCTTATCTTTTCCATGTTCCTTGATGAAAGGAGACGGTTGCTTCTCATTCCCTATTCGGTCTGAGTCCATTGTGATGACAGCCTGCTTCACAGAAGCCTGAAAGTTCCGCACACTAGCCTCCTTCGGCAAAGTACCTGCAATATTACCAGTTTGTCTTTGGGTATCTCCAACTGGAACTGTGTTCTTTTTGGCTAGCTTCAATTCTCTGCCCTTGGGACCCGAAGCCAACATTTCTCGAGAATGAGCATCTTTCCGGACGCCCATTCCAAAACCAGGAGAAGGCTTCTCCCTCTGACTTTTAGCTAGCATGTTTTTAGTTTGAACTGTTTCGACTCTCTCAGGTTCTTTTCGTTCTCTAACTGGTTGCGTAGAGGGAATCTTTTTCTTTGCCTTTGCACCCTGAAGTTTATCTGGGACTGCAGATCCCGTGTGAAATCCTAATGTAGACTCTTTATGCCCTTCATGCTTTCCAGGGACCTTTCCATCAGGAGAACCACGTGTCACTCTGTTAGAAGCATAATGCTTGCTCACTTCCATGAATTTTCTTCTCTTTGTTGGCTTCGGAACTCCAAATACAACCTTAGAACCTTGCTTGGCTGGAATATCTTTAGTCATTCTTTCCATAGGAGAATCTCTACCATCCTTGTGCAGCTTCACAGCATTATCACGATTATCCTCTTCCATGTGTCGTAAAACCGGCACCTTTTCCCCAGTACTTGCCTCAATAACCCTCTGTTTAGATATATTAGAAATGATTGATTGGTCTTTCTCGGTTTTCTGACGTTTTGCAGTGGGAGTCTCACCCTAAGACAACACAGAGACATCCACAGGAAGGAATCAACTTTATAACCAAGAAAATAGTGTTTGAGCCCAAGAACAGATTCATCCTTACAATATCATACAAGCATGCCCCATACCTTGTGTACATCAATGTTTGATTCAACTGGTCTGTAGTTTTCCTGCTTAATATCAGTCCATAAAACCCATTGGCTATTTCTCCAAATCAACGATGGCCTCAACTTTGATGTTCTAATTAAAACAGTGTCACCTTCCCCTGCAGGGCATAGCAGAACAGGAAACAGACAAAGGATGTTTAAGCGCAAATAGCACAAAACACAAATAAGTAGTTATGCACAAACTTGTAAAGTCAGATGAGCAAATCCAATTACCATCCAGCGTCAGGTTTTAGTTGAATTATTGCACAACAAAGCCTTAGTTGAATTCTCACCTGGGAAAAAAACTTTGACCTTGCTCTCACTTTCCTCAGATACATCCAATATTTCTCCTTCCCACCAACTGAAACACCACCATAACAGTTTCCAACTCACACATAAAACCAAAACAATGTACTCACAAAAACTTCAGTATCTCAATCCAACTGAAGTAAAGGTCTGTGTTTATAAGAAAATACCCGTCACGAATCCACGCATCAACCCGATCTCCAACAGACCATTTATGGTTGCCCATGGCCTCTCTCCTCCGCTTTCTTGTCCCCTCAAAACTGATATTGGTATTTGGATGAGCCAGTCGCAACCTAGGTGCTTCACCAAGTGCTCCTTCAAGATCAATCCATTCCTCCAGTGGATCGGGACCTGTTGCATCACATATCACATTTGTATAAATAGAATCCAGATCGACTGTTTCATAAAGCAACACATACCACGAACTAGGCTACTAACTAACCATCATCTGACAGTAGCTCATCATAGAGCACCAATGCCTTTCCACCTTCCACATTCCGTACTCTAGCAGAAAACCACACTCCGCGAAGCCCATCCTCATCTGACAGAACCTGAATAAACATTGACAAAGCTCCTTACTTTCCTCCATTAATTGGAAATAAAAGAGAAACACACAATGCCACTTGTTTCACTTTGCTTCATAGCATGCAAGACTGACAACCAGCCCATTAGACCAAGGCACCATAGCAAACGGATAGCGAAGTGCAGACACTGACCTCAACAATGGAGTCCTTAGCTATTTGGTTTCCAGGTGCTCGAGCTCCTTGCTCTGTCCTTATGGCACCCTCCACCTCAATAGACAGCAAGTTGCCGTTTTTAGAAATGCCTCTGTGTGTGTCTATTTCTGAAGACTCGTTCGTTCCTGCTGCTTTAGTAGTATGGGCAATGGCTACATTATCTGTATGAACAGAACCTTCAAATTGCTGGCTTTTAAGCAGACCAAGTGCAACTTCTGCATCAACTTCTGTTGATTGGTTGGCCATGTGTGCTTCTTGCATACTGCTTTCTTTTACCACACTATCATCCTTCTGGGACAAACTCTTATCTGATGCTTCTGAATCTTTTCCCATAACTGGACTCTTCTCTGGGGTTTTCAACTCGTTTCCTATCTGATAAGCTCTCTCCTCCTGCAAGAGGCCAGATGACATCAATCTGTGAAACCCTTCAGGGCCAGCCTCTAGGAGCATATCTAAAGTAAACGGAACAGAATCGCCCATTGCTACAACAGCTCCAACTTGGGAAACCGCAGCAGTCGCTAGTTCAGCTGCTCTTACAACTGAATACAAATTTTGTGCTTTCATTCTAGCTGCGGAGGCATCTTCAAGCTTCTTTTTAGAAGCATGTTTTGCAGTTTCCATTATTGATTTATAGCTATTGGGCATGTGCCAAAGACGAGCTTTATCATTGCCACTTTCCTCTGGTAATCCTATTGTCAAGCTCAGTTTCTCACTTCCTCCAGAAGAGGGGCCCCCATTTGCTTCTTTGCTGGACTCTAAGGCTTCCTCTCTCATCACCTTCGCCTGGAGAGCTGCCTCGTAAGCAACTCTAGCAGCTGCTGCTGCAGCTTTTGCAACTGAAGCGGCTGTAGCCATTGCAATAGCCGATGCAACCAACTGTGTTTCTCTATCGGAGACAAGGCCAGAGCTACTTTGAGCTTGCAGCTGACTCCACATAGACTCGCTTTCTCTTACAGCAGATGCTGCTATGGATGAAGCTTCTTCTGCACTTGCCTTTGCTTCTTCCACATGACTTATCACATTTTGTGACCGCATGGGATTCTCTTGACTCTCTCCACCAGCAGGTACAAGTTGACGTTCAGTTGTAGGATTGGGGTGGACACTAAGTGTACTGGTCGAAAAGGGGACTGAAGCCTGCCTGGCAGGTGCCTGCATAGATGGCCCTACAAACGTGCTAGAGAGCTGGTTGCTGGCAACAACTATGGCAAGAGATTCCGGAGAGCTGAATAGTGGTGTGTTCAATAGACTGGATGTAACTGGAATAGTTTGGTAGGTTTCTAACCTGGAGAGTGGTACACTAAGAGCTGCTGTTGTACCGCTGCCAACACCAGGGACACTCACTGGCCTTGATAATGAAAAGCTTGCAGCAACTACCATGTCTGGAGGTGAACTCAAAGGCTCCAGCTGAGATTTCTTTCTTTTCCTTGGTCTAGATTCTGAAGCAGGCGTCCTCATAGATCCAGCATTGTTTTTCTGCACAGCTCCTGCATCTGCACCTGTAAGAATAGGAGAAGACCCTATTGCTGGTGTAGAAAACGAAGGTACAATAGGCATAACCGGAACAAATGGTCTGCCTGAAGATGTGTTCCTGCGGGTGCCAGCTGGTTCTTGTATCATTTCAGAACTAACAGCCGATTGAGCATGAGTAAAAGGAACTGAGGATTCAAACCCTGCTTGTTGTGATTGTGGTATCCATGGTCCAGGAAACGGGGAGGGGGGGATCCAGTGTGTTGATCCAGGCAGTGAGGGTCCAAGATGTGGAGTTGGATAAAATCCCCTAGCTGGAAGCTGCTGTACGTCGACATGCATTGGTCTTGTAGATTGAGGAGTTGTGAAACTTTCACACAACAGAGAGGGTAGAGGACGCATTGCATTTGATGTAGCAGACAGTCGAGCTGAGTTCATGATGGCTGGTTGATTAGATTTGCCTCCAGACTTGCTTGTTCCAGCTTCAGCACTTTGTCTCGCACGAGAGGAGTGACCCTTTGAACCAGAGGATTCTGGAAACCTAGCATTCAAGACAGGACTATTTCTAGCATCTACTACACTGTTTGCAGCTCCAGCAACCAGATTTGCTGAAATGCCTGTAAACCTAACACCTTCTTCAGGTGTTCTAGCAGATGAAACTGACAACACAACAGGCGGACTAACTCCAACTCCATGCGCTGGATCCCTTGGTGTGCTCAGCAAGCCCCTATTTTTTACCCTTTCAGCAGCTGTTCTCCATGATTTCTCCCAGAAACCCCTCCCTCCTGAAGAATCTTTCCCGGCTTCCTTCCTAGCTGCTGAAAGAGCATACAATGATCTACGTAAGTACAGGCAAGGCCCAGAATTACAGCTTGTTGCAATAAAAGAGATCTTGCATCCAACAAATAGATCAGGAATAAGTCAAATCAAGAAACAGAAAGGCAACAGATCAAAGACCAAAATATATATATATATAATATGCTTCTAGCACAGGGTGCACACCTCCACTGATGTCAGAAAATGATGCTATCATCAATGCTTCTTCTGGTAGAGCCCCTTGACTGCAGTACAATTACGTTCAAAGAGAAACATATGAGAAGATAGCAAAACTAATATCCTCATTCCAGGAAAAAAATATATAAAGATCATAAATCAGTTTTCAAGTAGTTGTCTGCTTACATAAGAGACCCATAAACAAGAATTTGTGCACGCAATTGAACTTGTTGTGACTCACTGAAAGGCTGTACAGGCAAAGGGACAGGTACTATTTCAGCCACGTTCAAATCAGGCAAGGCCATTTGCTGCCTCGAATTAAGGGCAAGAGTTGGTTTGTTCATGTTAGAATCTACAGCTTGTGACCGAACTATGCTCTCAGGAAGCACAGAAACAGGGACATCAGTGATCTTCCCATGACTTAAAGCCAAAACATCTGAAGTCTGGATGCTTATCTTGCTGTCCTGAATCACAGTTTTTCCACGATCTGAGAATGAAATGTTTTTCAAGTCCAGTCCACCAACTTCAACAGTTCCTTTGATGGATTTAGAGTCCCTGTTTTGGCTTGAGACTTTTGTGTCCACCCAGGAAGATGCAGCAGGCTTGCTGCTTGGCACCCGAACGTCCTCTCTACTAGCATTTTGAAGGCATTGAGAATCTGCTTGACCTACACTGACCTGTTCTTGTCTTGTTCCGCTATTTTCCTGTAGGCTTGTATCTAAATCCTGATTGACAGTGGAGTTCAAGTGAAAAGAATCTTCGGCTTTTGATAGCAGAAGCTCGGAACCATGCACAGTATCACCAGGATTGCTCTGATTGGCACTGTTCTCAGACTGCCCATCATTCATTAAATCAGACCCCGCTTTCAATGAAACCACATTAGACCTTGGATCCTGCACATACACAGACAAAACTTAGGCAGACAATCAGGCATCAAGATCCCAAAGCACATATGAGAAAAAGAGAGGACACGCCCCCCAACACACACACACACACACACACACAAAAAGCACATATCTGTATTCCCTGGATAATGTTCAAACAAAATGGGGCAGCAAAAACTGTCTGGGATCAAAATGGAAAACCCTTGTTGACTAGCTTCACGTTCACAAAGATCTTCAATTGACTTGTTTATATCACTGACATGACACAAGGAAGACCAACCAGATGCCATTCAAACGGAGAACCATGCTCACTATCTTGATGCTCTCATATATCAATGTCTTTCACTTTTTCTTTTACTTTCTCATATATCTTAACTTGTAAAGACAAATCTCAATGACAATAGGCACAACCACTGAATGTACAGGAGGTATTTACAGCAAGACCTTTCACATTTGCAAAGGGCTCAGTTAGTAATATTAAGACTATCAGGCAGCAGCAAAAACTGTCTGGGATCAAAATGGAAAACCCTTGTTGATCTTCAATTGACTTGTTCATATCACTGACATGACACAAGGAAAACCAACCAAAGGCCATTAAAACTGAGAACCATGCTCACTATCTTCAAGATCTCGTATATCAATGTCTTCCACTTTTTCTTTTGCTTTCTCATATATCTTAACTTGTAAAGACAAATCTCCATTTAGTCATATTAAGACTATCAGGCAGATTATTATGAATGCAGCTACAGGGAAACAGCAAACATGTGTTCACCAAGAATCATTCCTTACAAAGTTGACATACTACAAGGCAGCAAGTTCTTAGTGTCACTTGCTTACATGGCAAGCAAACACAAACATACAGCTCGTGGGAAAATAATTCAGAGGAGACACCACTATTGTAATGAAGGCCAAAAGTGGGTCAAGTTAGTAGGGGCTAGGATAATTAGTATTTGAGGGTGTTTGCTAGATAGAGGGGTCTAAATAGCTAAGGGGGTACTATATAAGTACCATCCTCTCATGTACTTGAGCACTTTTTGATGTGACATCTCCCCTACTCCCTCTCAATCTCTCCCTCTCTTTCCTACCTCATTCTCTCTCTCCTACCCCTTCTCATCCCTTCTTGCCCTATCTCTCTCCCCCTTCTGCTATTCTATCCCCCTTTCTCTAAATCTGCCCCTACCCCTTTTCTACATTGGTATCAGAGCTCCGACTCTCACACCTTTGCTTCCCCTTTCACCTTTCACTTCAGCTCCTACGCGGACGGCAGAGCGGTGAATCTAGCCAGAGAGAACAACTATGGTCTAGCGAAGTACAGATGTAGGAGTCAAGAGTTCAGACTTGACTAAGGATTGCCTGCGTAAGAGGCTTCAATTGGGAAAAACCAGCACTCCACAACAGCCCACGAGCAAACAACTAACAAGAGCCCTCCGACCAGAAGCAAACAGCAACTTGCCTGATGACCACGAGCAAACAACAGATCCATGATTCTACCACAACTAATCCGGAGCTCCACACCTCTGTCATTGACGGCAATCCAACCCTCTGTCGGACGACCTGCATGGCGTCGATGCTCCTGCATCCGTCCGTCGGACGACCTGTCCCTACCTGCCCTCCCCCGTCATCACTGCCCGTAGACTCACCATTTCTCTTCCCGTGAACCGTCATCGTCTTCTGCTCCCGTGAACCATGTGTTGCTTCGTCACCTCTCTTGCTCCCGTGCTCCTGTTGCTCAGCCACGCCACGCCTGTTCGTGCTGATCGCGTCTCTTCGCCATCCTCACCCCGCCTTCGCCGCACCGCCGTCGACCTGGAAAGAAACCTTAGTCAATATATTTTTCCTAGGTTAAGTTAGCTAGGGTTAAGTTGGTCGGGTTAGGTCAGTTCGGTCTAGCTAGGTTAGTTTAGGTTTAGCTAGTTTGGTCTGGTTAGGTTGGGTCAAACTAACTAGGGTTGAGTACCTCATGGGTTGGTTAGGTTAGACTAACCAACAATCCTAACTGCTTTAGGAGTCTTAGGTTATTGCTGTACTAACTATCCTAGGTGACTTAGGACCCCCCCCCCCCCCCAAAAAAAAAAAGGGCAAAAACTCAAAATTCCAGCCTCTTTTAGGGGCTTTCCACAGCCCTATTTGGGCTCATTTGGACCAGAAGCTTCTTCTACGACCCTTCTTCCGAGCCTCTCCATCACATTTCGAGCTTTGAGATGGGCAGGAATTGAGCATATGTGCATGCATTTGGCGCAGTGGGACAGCAACAAAGCTTGGTCACACACTATGGGACATCCACATGCCTTTGGAGGGAACATGGGGCAACATGCCTCTACTTTTGGGCAACTTATTAAGGGCTTTGAGCAGTACGCAGGAAGCTTAGGGCAGCTTCAATAGGAGGAAGATTCACAGCCCAAGGGAATCCTTCTAATCACCATCCATCATCTATTGTACCCCATTACATTGGATGTGTTGCATCAAGTATTTTTTCCGTTTGGGCTTATTGATAAGATTATCATGCATCAGCTTTCAAGTGGTCTCCAAGCTGAAATACACTTTGCCTCGTGGGCCAGTGCATTGCAAGCACAAAACACTTTGCAAGGTCGCAATATGTATGACGGTGGTGTGTACCTTACACATTCAGCTGTTAAAACCAACAGAGTTGTCATTTGTGGGGTCATTCCATGCTAAAAGTGGAGATACAAATGCCATAAGGCAGCCACTTGTTTTTGGAGCTATGATGCGTAGAGGTGTGATGGCAAAGGCTAAGCAGGCCGATAAAAATAGCCACCCAACATCTGAGGAGAATGCATGTATGCCAATGCTGGTAACGCAGCCAATGCAGCCCAGCCATCCTATGCCTCTCACTCGTACACAGCCAAATCATGCTTCAAAGCTAGTGAACATGCCTTTGTATGCACGACACAAAACACTTTGCAACGTCGCAATATATATGACGGTGGTTGTACCTTACACATTCAGCTGTTAAAACCAACAGAATTGTCATTCGTGGGGTCATTCCATGCTAAAAGTGGAGATACAAATGCCATAAAGCAGCCACTTGTTTTTGGAGCTATGATGCCTAGAGGTGTGATGGCAAAGGCTAAGCAGGCCGATAAAAATAGCCACCCAACATCTGACGAGAATGCATGTATGCCAATGCTGGTAACGCAGCCAATGCAGCCCAGCCATCCTATGACTCTCACTCATACACAGCCAAATCATGCTTCAAAGCTAGTGAACATGCCTTTGTATGCACGACACAAAACACTTTGCAAGGTCGCAATATTATGACGGTGGTTGTACCTTACACATTCAGCTGTTAAAACCAACAGAGTTGTCATTCGTGGGGTCATTCCATGCTAAAAGTGGAGATACAAATGCCATAAAGTAGCCACTTGTTTTCATAGCTATGATGCCTAGAGGTGTGATGGCAAAGGCTAAGTAGGCCAATAAAAATAGCCACCCAACATCTGAGGAGAATGCACGTATGCCAATGCAGCCCAGCCATCCTATGCCTCTCACTCGTACACAGCCAAATCATGCTTCAAAGCTAGTGAACATGCCTTTGTATGCACGACACAAATCTGGTTATTTCCAGGCGATTACAGCTGCAAATACAAATGCGATTTTTGGAGATAGCCGCTCATATAAAAAGAGCAGCCCACATGATGGAGGCAAATATGGAAAGCAAGAAAAAGAGGGCTGTTATATCAGTTTGCAAGAACAAAACTTTGATCAGGATGGATGCCCTGGCACTTCAGCATACTAACACCTCTATGCAGGGTGATGGAAAATGCTTACCTGACAGTGACAACGAAGCAGGCATGATGGGTATAAAGTTAGATGATGAAATTCTGGATAAGGCTGCAGCTACCTGAGATGAGCGGACAACTCCACCTTGTATGTGAGAAACCCAAATCTGTAAAATATCCTCCGTGAGGCTCTCCTCTGCAGAAAAAGCATCCGGAATCCTAACACTGGCAGAGTGTCCTCTCCAATGAGGCTCAAGAATCTACAACACCACTGGAAAATGATCTGAGGTGGTAACCCAAGTAGAAATGCATACAGATCCGCCTTTGTCAAGTGCCCAATCGTCTACATAAAATCTGTCAATACCCGCATGTGTGCTAAGGAGATTTGGGCACGCCTCGAGAATATATTTGGTAACAAGATCACCAACTCTAGCCAAGCAATGATGAGCAAGTCTTTAATAGGAATCAAGATGCAGATGTTGACCAGCAAAGTAAAGATGTGGATGCACTTACACTTGATCCTTCTAGGCATGCAAACTTTGAGGACAAAATTTTTGAGGAGGTGAGTATCCAGCACTGTATGGTCTCCATAAACCACAGAAAGGGATGCCAAAGTAAACTTACCCACAGTGACAAGGAGCAGCTTGAACAAGATATGCATGACGAGAAGCAGCTTGGGCAGCAAGAACAAGATATGCATGACAGTTTGATCCCGGAAGCTGCATCACAACGCAGTCAGGAGCATGACAATGGGGAATATGGCCACATCAATAATGCCCTTCGCTACTGCTCACTAGGTGAGTATATGTGGGAGTTCTACCTCCTACACTTAGCAGCCATAAGGGGAACAACAGCATCACACAGGAGTGTTATAAATGCAGAGGAAAAACTTTGGAAGGATCTCCTCATGCTGTGTACAGCACATCAAAAATATTGTCGCCATGTATTGGCACTCGCAAAATTCGAGGGGATAGTTTTCAAAAGGCAATCAAAATTTGAGCTCTTCAACTTATATGACATGTATATGAAGCACACAACAGAGATGCATTCATATAGGACTGAACTAATGGTGGGGATGGAAACCTGGCCAAGCATGTGGATTGCAGGGATAATGCCAGATGGCAGAGCCCTAAATCTGATTCTTATATGTTCATGACCACTGCAAATGACAAAAGCGGCATCTACATGGTACAACCTGAAAATGACAGCCAAAGTTATGAAGATAATGCACAGCAAAAGGAAGATGGCTGTTATGACTGTTTTGCAAATGGGTATTATAATATTGATGACAATCAGCCCTTGCACAACCACATTGGTCTAAATACTTACTATCCCCAGGAGTACATTAGTGCACAGCAGCAACGTAATGCAGATATGCAACTTGATGGGAAAGCACATGGAAGTGCTATTGCAGGAGACCAAGGTAAGTCTATCGTTGGGGATGAGGCAAACTTGCCACAACAGAAGTTGAGGATCATGAAGAACAAAGGGCCTCTTCTTGAGGGTGGTGATCTCATATGGCACAATAATGCTACATCCTTGTCAACAGATCACCAAGGCACACTAATGCATGGGAATTTCATTGTAACCCCACACAAGGTGCATTTTGGGCAAAGGGCAGAGTACTTATTACACAACCAGCCAAGTCCTTCCATCTGTGGAAATCCTATTAGTAAGCAATCCACTATGATCTTGCCCATGGGAAATTTCTGCCAAAGACTTCCACCAGTGACTCTTCCAAGGGGGAGCAAGCTTCTCTTGCTCGGTCTTGTCTTGATGGGCAAAGTATAGCTCAAAATGGCGAATCCAATTGCGGATTCTCTCTCGCAATTGGAATTTGGATCTCTTAGAAGGGGTACTCATCATATTTTGGGAGCTCGATTCTCTCTCGCAGTTGGAATTTGGATCTCTTAGAAGGGGTACTCAACTCTTCATACCCAAAGTTTAAAGTCCTCTTGGTTCCTAATCTTGTCATAATGGACCGTTCAATCATATTGCTAAGCTGGAAAATCAGCTTATCAACTCCTCTCTTCCTCTTGCACTTGGATTATAATCCATGTGTGCTGGGTTTCGAGTTGAAGGCGTAAACTCATCACCTTGTTCTTGGCTAGTCTCATTTCTTCTTTCATTACAAAAGGAGAACTTCCTACCAAGAGGTTCTTGAAAGAGAGACTGCTATAAATCTATTTGTGGGTTATCATACTCAAGATATCTGTAACTCTCACCTAATTCATCCTCTTCAGGAGGGGGTGAAGGTGTTCTTTCTCTCTCTCTCCTTCAGGTAATGGAGGAAAAGGAATAAGTTAATTGTTATATCTCCCTTCCCCTTCCGTTCTTTCCTTTAAATAATACAATAGAGAAAATGACTTGCTGTAATTTTTTTTTTAAAGGATGTATTTTACAACAAAAGTCAAGTGTTATAGAGTTGGTGGTACTTATCCAACTCCCGCTCCGCTTGTGTCCAAAAACCTCTTCAAATGACCTCTTCTTCCCTCTCTTTTACGCTTTTCTTCTTGTATTTCTGCTGTAAACTGGTATACTCCGTTGGGGCTACTTATTTTGAGTGGATTGGAGCTCTAGATACCGTTATAGGCAGTACTTGGTGGGTGGATCACCCCCTTAAATTCTTGTTCCAATCCAACTTTCCATTTGGAGAACGGGAGGGTCTCTTTTCCTCACGGTTTAAGGATTTTTAAGGGTACATTCACACAGGGGGGGCAGTCACCCCGTTAGGACAGGCTGAGCAATGCACCCCGCCTGTCCCTGCTACAACACTAGGTGGCAGGCGTTGCTTCGTGCCTGCCATACAGGCTGCTACAGCTACTGAGGAAACCCATGCCTGCCCTTTCCATTCAGGCTGATCAAGGCAGTCATACAGCTTGCTCCTATAGCTGTGTATGTGTTGAGGAGACCCATAGCAGCCCTGTCACTTTCCTATCCATACATGAGCTGCCTGCCACTTATCAAGCATATCTAACTAGCCATGGATTCCTTGAGACCTGCACATAATCTTAAACTACCCTATGCCCTTTGTTTGGGGCCACAACTGGTGGTATGCCAACTCATTGCATCCTAGTTTACAGTAGGCAGGTCACATCCTTGTGAGAATGATGCATGTGAAATTCCTTTCTGAAAACATGATCAAATAGACAAAGATCTCGCCTAGGCTACTGCTATGACTGAGATAAGGCTAATAACTAGTTTTTATATTTTATACACACACAAAACAAAAAGCAACCTTTACTGCAGCAGCCAGCCTCTACACTATTATAAGGCAGTCTAAAAACACTACAAGAATCCAGAAACTTGTTCATTAGAGAGCTTGATTCAATGTCTAAAAAGAAACACTAGGTGGAGTGCACAATTCCTCATGATGTGAACGTAAAAATCTCCAACAAGTAACCAACACTTGACTTCCTATCCATTAAGTTCACCTTGTTAGGTTCAGGTGTGCTTGACTCTGAATTGACAACAGCGACTGCAGAGGTCATACTCACTGCCGGTCCCACATCAACCTGCAACTCAGCAGTTGTAACATCACGATTTTCAACAGTTTGAGAATCACTGCATATGATTCTTCCTTCAAGGCTTTTAATTCCACTTTCCTCGGGTTGAGTTTTTATCCTTTGCTCTTGGACAGCTTCATTAAGTGCAGCATTCCCTGAAAAAACCCCTCCTTTGAACACGAGGTCCTTTGTTAGTTGGTCATCCTGCTTTTCCGGATGAGGCCCAACTGCAAGTGGATCAGAAACTTGCCTATCACCATGCCCTAGCTCAGTCTCAGTACATGATACCTCCACAAGTAGATGTATACCCTCACATGACTGAGTATTCTCCGTCTGTATTGTCGGAATTCCATGGTTGCCAAGAGATCCTGTGGCATCAACATTGCTATTAACATGAATTTTCCTACTTGCAACAGGTGAAGAAGAATGTTTATCTTCTTCTGAGGCTTCCAAGTGGCGAGCATCATTTATAGTATCTTCTGATTCTGATTGCATGGTACATTGATGTTCATTGATTGTGACTCCTGTTGAGCTGTCATCGTCACGTAGCGCAGTCATTTGCTTTTCCAGTAGTTTACCCTCTACTCTTTCAAAGGCATCTTTTTCAGCTCTTACAGAAGCAGCCTCGTTAAAAGGTGGTTCCCTGCCATCTTGTACTAATGTCACAGCAGCCTTAGCACTCTCCCTTGCCTGACTCCTGGTGTCAACTGGAGTAAGCCCCAAGAAGTCATTGTCAGATCTCTGGTCAGTGCTTAGCCGAGATGAAGCTTCAGTCAAAGGTTTCTGCTGCTTGTCTGAGCTTTTCATCTCCAATTCAGCTTCTGGCACATCTGTCAAAGTCAAGTGAAAGAATTTGAAACTATCGATGTGATAACAAATCGACTCATAACAAACTAGTCCTTGCAAAGCATTGACACGTTTACGCTCCAATTCTTTGGGGGCACAGAATTTTTAAGGTGTTATCAGCTATATTTTCTCAAATTCAAATGTTCAGGCTACAACAAGACCCCAAAAAATAGTCTGCATACGGGGATGCGGCACAAAAGCTTCAAATTTTTAGTATCTTCTTAAAGAATTACCTTCCATAGTGACATCCACGATTCGAGAGCAGTCAAAGTTTGCAGCTATTCCCTGAGCACCACTGCATTCAGCTGGATCATTCGATCCTTCTGCAACATCTATATTAAGTGCCAGGCTTGATTGCTCATTCTCTGCACTGATCGGTTTGCCTAAAGCATGAGGAGCCTGCCCTGCAGTAAAATGGGTAATATTCAGGCCAGAAGTGTCCTCTGCAGATACTTTCACCCTCACACCTTGCTCCATCTCATCATGTTCCCTTGTATTTTCAGACTTTTCATCTGCATTTCCAACAAACACGTCTGCTGCAGCTTGCCTGGCTACGCACTCCATTGATTCATTTTCCACTGCATCTCCAACAGATAGGTCTGCCGCACCTTCCCTGGCTAGGCACTCCATTGATTCACTGGCAGGTGCCCTCGAAGAATCCTTCTCCAGATGTTTAGTCTTCTCTTCAGGCATCGGAATTAGCACGTTTGAAATCCCACTGTCAATGGGTTCAGTGGTCATGACTGTGACATTCTGCTTTGTAACAGTCACATCTTCTGAAGCTGACTGCACTGGACCACTGTCAGAGGCATATTCCACTCCTGAAGATACTGCCTCCAAAGGTGCTGTACCCGGATCACTGATTCTTTCTGCATCATTCAGTCCATCTGTGGGTAATACTTCACAATCACTATGAGAACTTTGAGTTTGCACCTCTATCTGTGAGGGCAACATGTCTGGGTCAATGATTTTCTCTGCTTCATTGAGGCTGTCTGCGCTTCTTACTCGACAGTCACTCTGAGAATTTTGAATTTGTAAATCTCTCTCTGCGAGGACCTTATCAGCACTCTGCTCTTTTGTGGGTGAAGCACCTTCTTGCACATCCGATGTGTCAGATATGAGATGCCCATCTGATATGGATGGCACAATCTCCTGATCATGAGGGGGGATCATAGACACTTCAGCAGCAAGTTGGCTTTGTTCTGGAGATTCACCCATATTATCTTTCCTTTCATCATGTTTTTCAACTTCAGAAGGTTTCCTGCTGGACTCCACTATAGAGCATACATTCAAGTTGGTCATATGCTCCTCTTCATGGGACCTCTTCGAATGGTCACTGATAACTTTATTCTCCGGGATTAAGGATCCAGCATCTGGAACCTTCTCAGAAGCAAATGCAGCTGGTCCCAAAGTACCTATGGCAGTATTTTTCTTCACTGGTTCTGACACCAACTCTAGCACTTGAGTCTCTGCATTGGTCTCGTTGACTGCCTGATCCACCTTTGACTCAATCTGGGCAATACTTTCCTCTAGCATTGCTTTGTCCTCCGGCAATTCTTGATCCACAGGTGGCAATACTTCGCCAGTTACCTTTATAATCACTTTATTACCTTCCTGCCCTCCACATCCAGCATCTTTATTATCAGGTTTACATCCATTGTCGGGTTGACTCCTCACATCAAGTGTATAGCAAATAGGGACCACCGTGGACACTGGTGATTGACTAGTGGAAGCACTTGATATGCAAAAGGTGGAATGTTTATCTCCTCTAGAATCATGAGCATCTTCCATCTGCCTTACAGAGCCAAGGAACTGGCCATCATGGTCTTGAAACAAATCTTTCCCTTCACAATGTTTAGAAGCCTCAGTTTCTATTTTACACATCTTGTCATCATCATCTCTTTGGAAATCTACCACTGTAGGATCGTTTAGAGTCTGCATTTCGTCAACCTGTGCTGTAGATGCCTTAATGCACTCTACAATCGGCCCCTGTAAGCTTTCCACCCTCTGCATGTTGTTTAGCGGGTCCAGCAGTCTGCTTTCACCTGGAAAGCCACTGGTCGTCTCTTTTGTATTCGAAATAGATTCCATCCTTAAATCAGGATCCAATAGTGAGGACTCATCTGCCAATTGCTTATGCACTGTTTGTACCCTTTCCTCTGCTCCATTTGGTGATTCTAACATATCAGCTGATATAATCAATTCACCTTGCCGATCTGTGGTGTTTTCCATAGTAGGTGAATTGAGTCGTTCCGAATCTTGGCTTCCTTTACAACCTACAGCAGCACTTTCTGGCTTTGTTTTACTTGATAGAGCCTTGTTCTCATTGAGCTGAGAGTGTAATTCATTTCCCTTGCAAGTATTATCATCAAACGCTTCATTTCCATCATCTCCAACTTGCAAGTGCTCCTTTTCACTTAAGTCAACCCAAGCAGTTGCTTCATCATCATGTCCATAAGAAATCACCCTGGGCCCTCCGCATTCAGTTTCTACAGTCCTACTTTTTGCTCCAAAGGCATCTGTGATCATACTGACATCATCCTGAGTATCTAAAAATAAATGTGCATCCACTTGACTGGAAGAAGACCTTGGCCAGCCTTCACAATTGTCAAATGGCTTTACATCATCTTGCTTGACACGATGAGCCAGAAGAGATACATTTTCTTCTGAAGAGGCCTGGAACGCAAGTCCAGATTGTTCTTGCCTTATAAAATCCCAGTGGCTATCTCTAGGTCCATTAGTATCAAGTAACATATGGGCATCCACAAAACTTCCCAAGTCAAACCTCAATTGCACCTCTAAATGCTCATCTACATCAAAACGTGAATGTGATTGTTCATGCCCCTCTGCCATCAAACCCAACTCATCCTTTCTGAGATTCGGTATGAAACCTTGATCCTGTAAATCCATGTCTTTATTATAGGAATCCATGAGTTCAGTCGACTTGTAACTGTGCTCATTCCTGAAAAGAACCGTCACCCGATGTAAGCAATTGCTATCCAGCCCAGCATAGAATTAAAAAGCGGAGCCAGAACACGCCACAGCCCTTTCTCCACACTGGCCCTCCCCAACCCCCTGGAACAGATACCATAAAAACCAAGAGAAAGCAAGGACATGAAGGCATGAACAAATCAATACTATCCAATCACCGCTATGCCAGGGACTTACACAGGGTCAAAATTCGTATAACCATTCTGTGTGCGGGTATTCCAATTGAGGAATCTTTGTCAATAAAACACCTGTAGGCAGACCCATTTTTGAATTAGAAAGAGCTCATGAAATAGTGATGTCACTGTAAGCAATAGTGATGCTCTGGTTATTCATGAATACAAGCACCTATCAGTGGCACAAAAGGAAACTGTCAAAAAAACCTTAGAAGCAAGAAAACTAAGCACAAACATTGCATCCGAGGGCACAATCCAGCATGTGCTATTGAGATGCATGACATGTCTCAATGTAGCAACATGATCCTATCATCTTGAAAAACGTGATGTCATGTAACACAAAAAATGAACATTTGCTTACGGCATTTACCATTTCACATTGAACACCCACCCTTCTCAAAGCATAAGAAAACACAAGGCCTCCTCTCTCCGTCTCTCCTTGAAACCTCTAGATCCACTATCTGCATGACGTAATTGATCTCATAGGCTGATTTCGCCTTATGTCGATGTTAATTAACGAGTCCTCCCTCCCTCCGAGCCCACCACTTGCATCTTATTCACTGCACAAAATGTGCGAGCTTCACTACGCCGGCTCCACAACCGGAGAGCCCAGGACCATGAGGGGCTATGGACTGAGTACTTCACAGCTTTCCCCAGGCCCACCACTTGCATCTTATTCACTGCACAAAATGTGCGAGCTGCACTACGCCGGCTCCACAACCGGAGAGCCCAGGACCAAACATGGACAAGAGGTCTTAGCCCCGATCCTAGCACAAACGTTCAACCATGCTGTATGTAATAGCTTCCCCCTACTGGAAGTACCACCACCATTGTGCAGATACACAAAGCAAAAGATGCAAGATGAGAACCAGCTCACATAACCTTGATATACAAGTAGATATATGGACTAGCAGAGAGTTTGAATATATACCTTTGTAAGACTAAAATATATCCAATCGTACATATTCAGATTTTTGTTGTTCTAAAAACAAAATTCTACAAAAAAAATAAAAGAGAAAACGAAAGAGGATAAAACTGAGGTAACAAAAAACAAAAGGTAGACATACTAGCAAGCAAAGCAATGCTTATGTCATCATCAGTGCCCAAGCATAAGCAATTATACTGGGTTTCTAAAGACCTGTGGAGTCTCTTGGGCAAACCCAATGCTTACTAAAATACGTCAATTAAACAAAAGAGAAAGATAACAAGAAATAAAGAAGCAAGGAAGAAGGTGACTAAGCAAAAATAAACAAACGAAATCAACCAAAAAACATATGAAATCTCTCTCTCTCTCTCTCTCTCTCTCTCTCTCTCATGTATGAATGAAACCATCTTAAGCCAATTAACATTTTGTAGATGAGCTCCTAAATAGGAACTTTGTTTGAGCATCAAGGGATTGTTTTCTGATATTGCTCACTTGACCTGAATCGTAGTATTGGGGACAGTTCCCTCATCTTAACAGGAAATAAAATCATTCATTTTTTTAAAAGTAATTTTATTTTGTCAGCAAATATTTTTAAATTTTTGGAAAATTTGATGAATAAAAAAGGGTTTCACAAAAAGCTTGAGGACCTCACCCCAGAACTGTTGAAAACAGAAGCATCAGAATTTGGAGAAGGTGAGAGAAGCTTGTCAATATCTAGAGAAGGCAAAGCTCTCACAAGAGGACACAGGCTCTTTGTCTTCAATTAATGTCGAGAAGAGGAGCTAGCAGTTTGTGGCAACCAGCCTGGTGGAAGGCCTTTCAGTTCAGCTTGTATTCAAGCATTGTACTCGCTAAGCATATATATCAAAGGGATAGCTTTATGCTAGTGCTCCCACTATCTAAATTCACCACGTGTATGTAACGGGCATAAAGCTTACAGATTACTCTCATTAGTTATGCATGTACTAACAATTGGGTGCAGAAGCATTATCTAGATGAATGCAGGAACGTGCCCAAACACATCCTCTAAAAACACAACACGGTGTGCGGTTTCAATCGCGTTATAGTCACTCATAAGGTTGCAAACCATAAAACCCATCATGCATAGCAGGGACTAGCTACTATGACATCCCCACTGAGCTGAAAAGAGAGAGAAAAGATAACATGGACCGACAAAAGATACATCACATCACCTCTCATAACTGTTGCACTAAGAGTTATGCTAACTGCTATCTTTATTCTATCGGCCTTGGCAATAACCAATGAGCCACTGAATACAACTAAAGGCCCTCAATATATAACATCTGGTTCCTCAATGGAAAGGCTAGATCCATTGCTTATATGGGAGGAGTTCTCAGCCATTATCCATCACCAGATTCAGCCATGAGCGGCAAACCCTAGCCTCTACGAGACGGAGAGGCTATGTTGGCCAAGGGGCTGCTGGGAAGGGGCTGATGGCTGCTAAGTCTGCTGGCTGAAGTATTGCACTAGGTCACGCTGGAAGAATGAGGCTTTGGCCTCCTTTTACAGCCTTGAAGGCTCCTGTAGCTGCCATTTCCAGACTGAATCAGCCTGTTCACAGAGTGGGAGGCTTGGTATTTAATGGAGGTATGTTAGAAAACAGTGATTATGTTAAAAAACAGTGACGGACGTTGCTTCCCGTAGTCAGACTCCCACAGTAGAAGATTGAGTACAGAAACATAGCCCAGGAAACACACATCGCTCCTTTTCTTTTGTGCACACAGATGTAGATGGAGATAGATGCAGACACAGATGTTGAACTATGCACAGTACAGTAGAAACAGTAAACATGTACTGCACAAAACCTCATACAAAAGGTGTGCTCAATGTGCCACCATCTAGCGGATAGGGTACTGCCTAGATGTGGACCCCTGCCACCTCAGAACTGTTTTCTACCTCCTCCTACCACCTCCAAAACTCTGTCAGCCTGCATGCTCCTATGGAGCTTCAGTGGGCTGCTTTGATACCGCACAGAGAGATCTCCCTGACCTCCCTGCTGCTCTGGATGTACACCCTCTCCTTGACCTCCCTGCTGCTCAAGTGAGACAGATGGTGAGCTTGATTCCTGGTCTCTTTGCTCCTCTAGTACATCAGGCACTACATGGAATGAATCACTGCCCCAAGTAGGGGCCTATTGATAGGACCCTAGAGCCCTGCTGGTGAACTGGCCGACCAGTCCATCAGTACACCAGACTGGGCTCAACCAGTCTGGTCTTCTCCTGCTCAGTCGACCACCTGCATAGAGGCCTACATATGGCCCTGGCCCGGCTGCCTTTTGCTGGGTTCTGCCCCAGCCAGTCTCCTGCACGTATACCCGACCTGACTCGCAGATGGGCCGACCCATTCTGTGGTGTTCTGCTGATAGCCGACCTCCTGCAGGCTCTCACCTCGACCTCATTCCAGCCTCTGCCAGGCCCAAAACCAGACCCCGAAATAGTCCTGTTTGCCAACCCGCACAGCAGCCATTGATGCCGCCTTACAGTCAGCCTTAGGGACTGTCCACACTGACTACGTGGAAGCCTGTTCACTGCCCATGTGGTTGACCATCTGTTCAACCCTATGAAGTGCATAGGCTGCTTCTCCTAGATCCTTTACATGCTGCTGATACATCTCCCCCATGTCCTCTTCATTTAGGGGCTCACAAGTGGAAAGGTGACCACAATAACCCTAACAAGATCCGTCCAATGAAATGAATGGAAATAATAGTAATACCCAGCTCAGTCTGTGAGTTTACAGACTGGATCTAAAGCAATAAGTAGTAGTACTGGTGATAGTAGCAGTGGTGGTGGTGTAGATCTAGCTTCCATGAAGGTCCTCCTGACTTCTCAGTCAGCATGCAGCAGTTGCCTATTGTTCACATCACACTGCTCCAGTCAGTTGCTAAGCAGCCTGCAAGCGTCGATTGCAGGACCTCTCAGTCTGAAGCCACCTGGAGTGCTGGTATAAGACCTTACTCCAATCTAACAGTGCAAAGTTTGTTATGGTTCTGAACCAGAAGTCAGAACCTATGTAGAGCTGTTAGCACAAGAAGATAAGCTTCATTCTGAAAAGATCGAATGCAAGGCACAGCAGTTAAACTCGTTCAGAAAAGGTTTCTTTTGCAGGTATCACGATGCGACAAACCATTTCATGGATCGAATCAGTTTAACACACATTTCTCAGTCACCTCAAAACACTTAATAAACCACCGTACCTTAAGTATGTTCATATGGGATGAGGATCGTACACATAACGTATAGAGAAAAAAACTAGGGTACGTTCAATACTCCGCCTTTATATAGGGAGAGGAACAGTGTACTGGCAACTGCAATCAACAATCTAGTACCGTACATGTTAGAAATCGAAATAAGAAAGTTCCACATTGAAACTTGAAAGTAGGTAGTTGAAAATAGTTACTAAGTCTTTACAGATGAATCATTAAATCCCATATGTGTACAGTACAACGCCATACCAGTCATGCTGAGCAGTACATATATCAGAATACCCTGCTCAAGGCATATGCAAGAGGAAGCCTTCACATGGTGGCACCACTGGCAACTCAACTTCACACTACAAGGACTTTTAAAAAAGGTGTCTCCCTATGTGGTGTTTGTAATGCCTTGAAAATTGATCTATCAATATTGACACGAGAAGAAGAATATCAGACACCTCTTTGGTAACCATGTTCCTCAGGTAGCCATTAAGTTACTCTCTTGCAGTCCAGTGACGTAAGACAAAGCCTTTAGCTTAGCACAAAACTTCATTATGATGAACGAAGGGCCAAGACAAAAGGAGAAATGGAACCACGGTAAGTTGGTTGTCTTCCTTCAACAGTTCCGATCAGCCAGGCTTTCAAACAATCGACAGGGGATGGTTGTAGCTGACTGACAGCACAAGACTGGTGAATCCTCGTGCCAGCATGCACATGTTTACCCTCGAGCAATTACACGCTTGCAAGAGATCTATTTACCTTGCAGATAGGATTCATTCATGTAGTCTTGGTCTAATTTAAATGACGTTGGAGAGGCAAGACAATTAAATTGCAGCGTCTGAAAGATCCCAAAAGCAGTAAACTTTAGCAAGTTGTTTGGCTACAGAACTCAAAAAAACTTAAGTATGTTACACAGATACTTCTCATGAGTGCCCCATACGAGGGATGCGGGCAATACCATCAATTCACAGCTTGGCACTAAGAAAACCAACAAGGCTCAATACGGTTCCTTCGAATTAGGGTCCCAAGCTGGCTCATGGGTTAGAAGACTCTCCGAAGCATGGTTCCATAAGTTGAATCTGTAGCGCACAATCTGGCTTGGTTGTTCAAAGACTCCACAGAGGCGATCATGTCCCACAAATTTCCACAATTCATAGTGAGTATCGTCAAAAACCAACGATACACCTTGTTGTGAACCTGAGAAATTGAAAATTCCATACAGAAGACTGTGTAAATCCAGCACATCAAACAAAGGGAAAGTGTAACATGGGGTTTACCGTAGCCAATAGTAGAGGCTGATATGGCTTGAAAACTAGATAAGCCTCTGGTATGTCTAGGATATAGTTTCTCTGGTCCAATGCAAAAGGTTTATAAATCATAATAGGACAAACACGATTTCAAATTATAACTGTCGCACTGTTTTCTACACGATTAATTTCTTGTCAGTCCGTTAATTGATGGGCTCTCGAGGGTGGGAATACCTGAACAATAAACGCCACACATAAACATACAGTTAACTGCGTCCATCTATATCTACAAAAATTCACCCCCCAAATGTGACGGCGATGATGCCCACGTGTGCAAATGACAAAGTTGGAAGAGCAAAGCATTTTCCAAATTTGGGAAACGTATTCGAAAACAATGATACCTATACCAAGGCAGGTGAAAATGGAGAAACATGGTGTGCAAGTCTAAATATTTCGACGTAGAGATACAAGTGAGGTTCTCGCGCACTGAGGAAGGAAGAAAGTCGGGAAACACAGATGTAACGTTCCATGTGGAAGCAACGTACTTCAGGCAAACTTTTTGGAGATTGCAACCACCTACGAGACGTGTTCCGAAGACACTCCGTCGTCTTCAATTTCGTTCTCTCCGGTTTGCTGCTGCTTAAATGAAGCTGCATCAGAGCCAATTTCCTAGTGGTCCATTCTTGATGCCGGGCGTCAGCTGCCGCAAAGTCAGTAACCTAGAAAGTTCTACAGAAGCAGGGGCATTTTACAGTGCGCTCTCCGAATAAAGAAAGGGGGCGGCTTCCGAGAAGCCGGAGACGAATTGGAGCACGCGCTTTTCCTGCCCGCTTCGGGCTGAAGGGAGCTTGTGCAGCGCCGGAATTTCGCAAGATCTGGGAGGAGCCGGCAGCGAGGGCTGTGAGAGGGAGGAAGGAAGGCAGTACTGGCGAAAGCTGTTGCCAAAGGCGGGAAGGGGGAAAATGGGGGGAAGGAGGGGTCGTTAGGGAGGTGAAAGAGAGGAGAATGGAGCTAAGGGGATGGCGGGGAGGGAAAGGGGGGATGGACAGGTTGAAATTGGGGAGGAAGAAGGCTGGCGAGCTGGGGTTTGAGAATCGTCTTCGTCCTCGCCATCGCCATCGCCATCGCCATAAGCTTCAAGCTGTGCTGTGGAAACCCTGGTTCAAAACGAAAGCCTTGCACACGCCAAAAAGGCCACTTCCATTTTTTTAGCCTTTCTTTCTTTCTTTCTTTCTTTTTTCTTTTTTGTACAAGCCTCCCGAACATTTCTCACAACATCCAAAATTAACTTAAAACATCCTCCCACTCATCAGGTCGTGGTGGAGATCCTCTCCCTCCTCCTTGCCCCATCTGATGCACACTCCATGTAGCTCTTCTCCCCCACACAGGTAGCTCTTCTCCTAACACGCGCTCCCTCTACCAACATCAGCGCGCTCGCGCTTAGGCATCGGTGAGGGTCGCCTTCTGCTGATTCTCTCGCCCTATTGAACAAAGACCTTGGGCACCTCAGTTCCCACTTTCAGCATCCTAAACCTCCAACCCAGTAGTTGCATTGCTTGGTTAGTAAAAATCCAAGATCGGGCCAATCTCCTACCAACAAAGCTAATCTGGCTCTGCAAAGGGTGCATGGAAGTCCTCTTAGAGCACATTCCCACTTGGTTGTCACTAGTGTTGTCCCGTCCTCATGTTGGGTCATAAAATGGAAAGCCACTCAGCAACCACTCTAAAATCATTTTTCCAAGAAGGGAGGGGCAAGGGTGTAAGTAGAATCCACATTAAACTTTGGCAACTCAAGGCAAGGGGAGAAACTCCACCCTTCTCGTGCCAACAATTTCACTAAAGAGACATTGAAATGGCATAACTCCATAACTTGACTTTGAGAAAGCCCCACAAAATCTAACACTAAACTCTATGGCTTCAAGTGCATTTGGTTCATATCGATGGCATGCTAATAAGGCTGTGTACAAAATGAAGTATTTCAGTTTCGATGGTGTCCTTCAAAGCACAAGTTGCCCCCCCTTCAACAAGAAAGAGCTTGATGCTTCTTACCCACTTGATCCCTTTCGTACAGAACTCAACCAAACTACACCCATTATAACCCATTCCCACCTTGTCACATTATTAGCGTCAATGCTCAAGGCATCTAGTTAAGGTTGGGGAATGGCCTCAACTTATTTGACAAAGTTCTCAATGTAATTGCCCACATCTATTTGCTTTCGTTTGAAAATATACGTGTGTGTGCATCTACACACATTATGTGGAGATAAAATGCATGTATTGTTAAAATCAAATGTACCATGCATGTGATGCATACATGTTCATGCGTGCATGTGGGCATGAGGGCATTGGTGCGCCCATGTCAGTGCATGTGCATGTGGTTGTGCATAGTTGTGTGTAGGTGTGCATGTACGCATGCACAAGTGCACTGGCATGCGCATATGTGTCTCCAAACATAGACATATTTAATATGCATATACATAGATGTGTACAACATAAATATATGTGTGAGCTACATTTTGTAAGCCTCAATCAAATAGGATGTGCATATCATCTTATTATGTGGAGATAAAATTATAATTTTAGTTTGTTGAGTCCTTGGATGTAGTACAATGCTCATACACGTTTAACCACATTGTATTATATACGTGGATATGCATGTTCCATATAAATAAATAAGGAAGTGAATTAACCATTTCCTTATGCATATAGCACCAAGGGAGGCATAACAAATCACCTAGTCTAGTCACCATATCTTGACTGGTTGCTTTTATGCCTATTAACCATTATGACCAAAACCTCAATTCTTCATCATGTTAATGGTTATATTATTCTTGGAGAATAAGTAGCTACATAGCAATGATATGGATGCTAACAAGTAGAATGCAATTAGATTGTAATATAACTAGGTCTCCATTATTAGCAACCTTTATCATATCCTTAGTTAAAGCTAATTGCATGCATGGACAATGATTAGAACTTGCTGAGCAAAAACATGATTAACACTTACTTTTTCTCCTTTCATCTTCGAGTAAAGATACCAAGTACATCATTCTTTCTACTTTAAGGGTTATCCACATAGAGAATCTCTACTAAGTGTAAATCTTTTTAATATTTTGGTTAAACCTAAGCTATGGAGCTAATTCCTATGCAAATAAGTAGCCATCCTTGAAAGCAAATGTTGAAAGGTCCACCCAAGTCTTATCTAGCCTATTGATGAGATCAAAATGACATGGGGACAGCCCATCTCCAGTTAAGTTACAACTCCATTGATGGTGGAAGAAATAGTCATACTATCTTGCAAGGTGCGACATGATACCCAAAGGTCCATTGGGCCTTTTTTTAATGAGGAAAGCCGTGAAAGGTGTAAAGTAATGAAGGTATGAAAGCACCATGATCAATAAGTTACTAGAATCCCCATGTTGCATATTAAGGCTATGATTATAAGGTGAACATGTAAAATTTATAGGGGGCATGACAGCACCATGATCAATAAGTTACTAGAATCCCCATGTTGCATATTAAGGCTATGATTCTAAGGTGAACATGTAAAATTTATAGGGGGCCTCATATATTAGGGTGCAATTTCTTAGCCATTTTACAATTTGTTGGTGTTTCACTTTATATATGTTTTCAAGCCAAGACCTTGTTTAATACCTCCCACAATGATTATATAATCACATTATTTATGATGTTTAAAACTTTTGGTCAATCACTTAAAGTGAAAGTATATCTATAGGCTTCTTTATTATATTCTTAGAGTGTAAAAGTCATCATATATGACATATATAAGAAACATTATGCTATCATTTATATACTCCTATGCAATTGATGTTCAAATGGAGTGACCAAATGTATGCCTATTTTTTACCTAGCCTGTGCACACTATTAATGTTCATGGGAGCGGGCACTCATCTCTTCCTCATGAACTTGATGCTCCTCAAAGTTGGGCTTGGGGGAGTACATTATCTCCCTCTTCCTCTACACATGGTATCTAAGAGTGGTTCTATGTACCAATAATCTTAGGAAATGCTTATTGTTTTCTATCATATAGGGGACCTTGTTTTGCAAGATAGCATTAGCCCACTTAACCAAAGCTCCACAAGTACCAACATGCTTGCCAACTTATTCAACTCTACTAGCAAGAACCTTCCTTATGCCTTATTACCCTTCCACCCTTTAACCAATTAATATCTAAAAATACCATAGTATGTGCATATTGTCCATACTATGTACCTTAAACCCTCTCAAACCCAATTATTAGGCTTTTTCAAATTAGTATGCCTTGTGCCACCATATAGTATATGCTTGTTCCCCTTGATCTTCCCCTCCCCTTACTTAATTTTATTTAAGGAGCCTAACACCTTTCATATGCTAGGAACTCTAAGTATGTGTCCCACGAGATGATAAAATATACTTTTAGAAGCATACATATTGCACTTCAAGTGGCTTAGGTAAGCTCTTTTTAACCATCTCACAATGGAAAGAGACATATGATGTAGCTAAGGTGGAAGGCAATTGGTCATAATAAGTGGAAACAATAAGCGCCAACAAAACTTGATGAAATACAAATTCCCAAATTCGCATTCTTGTTTGGTGTTATTTATATTCAAAACTTTTGTTAGTACTTGTATCTTCCAACTCAATCTCACTCTAGCTAGCGGGAATTAGAAAACACGCAAGAAGGAGACTTCAATTGAAAGCATGAAAGAGTTCATACAAGACTCGTTATGTTATTCATCATAATGTTTATTGCACAAAGCATTTTTTAGGACGTTCATGTGCATCACTATTCATATGTTGAGTTTTTGTTCATACTTATTCTTTTCTTATTTTCAAGATGTATTAACAGGCTTCTCTGGCCTAGAAAAGAGAGATCGTATATACAAAATTTAGCTAACTTAGAGGGCTACAGGCCCCCGGCCTACACTACACCCAGCAAAATTAAACCAAGATGACAGAGCCCAGGACTAATAAATTCCTACTAACCATCAAATCCTTACTACCCAAAGTCCCTTAGTAAACCCTTAACTAGAGCTAAGATGATAGACTTCCACCCCTCATCAGGATGAAAGACTAACCAATTATTGTGAGTTTCCCAAATAGCAAGCATCAGGGATTCACAAATGAAGGGCTAGCAAAATGCCAGCATGGATAACACATGGAGATCTCCCCAGTGATTACCATTCTCTACATGGATCCGATATAGAGCTTCACCATGAGACCCTCGCCATTTCCACATGCTTCCACACCTCAAAAGCCACAATACAATGCCACATTAAATGATTGACTAATTTGAAGGAAATTTTATAGAGCGAGTAGATCGACAAAACCTTGAGATGTTTCACAATCCTGACCCTAACCTATAGCCATTGATGGATTACCTTCCAGAGGACAAAACTTGCCTTACCCACCATGCAACTCTTCGAGATTTTGCAATCTTGCCCACAATGGGTAGCCATTGATGGATTACCTTCCAAAGGACAAAGCTTGCCTTGCCCTTCATGATTCGGAAGTGCTACCTCCACCAAGCTAGGCCACTCCTCAAGGTCCACCTATGATTTAGGTCTACGGTTAGAGAGTAGTCTTGCATCAGCTTGCGATATACCAGCTTTGCCAAGATCTCGTTGAGGCGAGTTGCCAATGGTCCACCCTCCAGTCCAAGTATGTCACAGAGTTGTAGGGCAAGAGTCTAGTACCCGCTCTAGAATAGCCCTAGTAAGATCCACATCACTATCATTAAGGGGAAACTAGTTGCGCAAGTCTTCCATCCAATCTGTAGGTTGGTTGTCCCAAATATCCCCCCACACTTTGATACCTTTTTTGAACAGCCTCCGGGCCTTGGTAATGTCATGCAAACTAAAGGGATCCTTCCTAAAAGCTGTGCTCCACCAAATACTTTCTGCAAGGTTTGAATTGCCTTTGAGCCCCTTACAATCCCTCCAAGATAGTAGGCTAACACCAACCTTCCATGCTATGACCAACCTAGAGGCAAGATGTGAACCAACAATCTGAATAGGGAATCTAGAGCAAAGTCGATCATACTAGGTGAGTCGTCTTGGCTACGATACAACCCCTTCTTCCTTGCCTTTTTTTATTAAGTCCTTCATGATCACTGTCAACGGAGACTTGTCATCAAACAGTTTAGGAAGCCACTTACATACCACTGAGAGATTGCAAGCTCATATATCCAAGACGCTAAGACCTCCTTACAATTTTGGTGCTTTGAGTGGATCCCATGGTATGTGATGCATCCTTCTTTGATTACCCTCCTTTGTCCATAGGAATGATCCGAATAATCTCTCGATTTCCATCCAGTTTAAGAAAAAACCAGACTATAGAGACATATGTCGTCGAAGTCGTGAGGATATGTTGGATGATCAGAAATCTCACATTCCATCCAAAGCTATAAGACGTGCCAAGCTCTCAACTTCATCTTGATCCTGAGTTTAAACCAATTGAATGTTGATGGACTATTAGACATATGCCTAGTGGAGCATCAAGGTAGTAGACTATCTCCCCTCTTGGTATGATGCACACCTAGAGGCCTTTCGGCCAAGACGGGGGTGGTCCATAGTCCCGATCCTGATCACATAAGTCTTGGTGTTGCCACACTGCGACCTTGACAAAATCTCAAGGAAATTGTGAACACAATCTAGGTCTTCAGCTAAGAAAGATACCATGTCATTTGCAAACAATTTCATGCCTAGTTGCTCCCCGATCAAGAGGGAGACTCCATGGATGCTCCCCACTTCTATCACTTGTTTTACCACATGCATGAGGGGGATAGAACCGATCACAAAAAGTAGGGTCTCTGAGGGGGCACTCTTGGCAAATTGACCTTTTTAACTCATATGCAAATTGACCTCTTAAGTCGCCACCATATGGATGAAGCCCTACCCAAACCCAACTTCTCCAGAATGGCCAAGCGGTAGTCCCACATGTACGCTTTGTTGAAGAAACCCCAAATAGCATCACATTTTTCAATGTGTCGAAGGCATGAATCTAGAGCTTAAGAGATGTTTAAAATATTATAGAATATATATCGACCTTTTACAAACCTGGATTGTTCACAATCGACCACCATCATGCACAAATCACAAACTCTCACCGCTTTAGCCTTCACTATTAGTTTGTAGGATGTGTTAAGCATGGACTGGCGCCAGTCACCAACTTTTAACTGACTTTGTCTCTTGGGGAAGAGGCTCACTAGACTCGCATTTAAATCTGGTGAAAGAGACCCCTTGCACACACTTGCATTCGCCATATCAGTCAAATCCTGGCTAAGCATATCCCAAAATTCCCTATAAAATTCAACTATGAAGCCATCAGGGCTAGGGGATTTGTCATGTTTCAAGGCATCCAGGGCATCTTTGAGCTCTTCCTTAGTAAAAGGCCAGCCAACAAGGCCTCATGAAAGTTTGACACATAGTGATCCACCCTTTCCAATAGAGCATCAAAGTCCTACTCCCATTGGTCATCCCAAATCCCCTCCTCCCCACAACTGTGAGCTCCTTAAGAAAAAACTCTTCCAAGTGCTAATATTTAGTCACTAGTGAACCCTAATCATCAACAACTTGATTGATCACCTCCCTATTCTACTTTCTCTTAATAGACTATAAAAAAAACTTGGAAGCATAGTCCCTTGTGTTGGTGAGCCATAGGCGACGACTTTTGATTCTTGCTAGTTCGGCTTCTTAATATTCAATCATTCAGAGAGCTGAATGCACTTCCACATTTAAGATTGTCAAGAATGGATCCTTGGGGGATAAAGATAGTGCTGCCCGAATATATTTTCTGATGAGGGCTAGCAACCCCTTTGAAACCCTCCTTTCAGACTTTAGTCAGCAATCAAGCTCTTTGGCTTTGGAGTGTACTAGCCCTATAGCGACATCCAATATCTGTCATGCATTGGTGCATTCCAGCATATGAGTCACCCATAGACTTCTCATCTTAGTGTAAAAGCTCTTAAAGGCCAGTAGCACCTTAGATAGTTTGAAGGAAATGTCCTTTGGATTCCCAACCACCACCGGTGTACTAAACTTCTGGATTACAGGTAAGTGATTAGAGAGACATGAATTTTCAAGGCATTCCATGCTCATTGTTATATAGTCAACATGCATAAAAGCATCCCATCAAGACTTGACTAGGTGATTTGTTATGCCTCCCTTGGTGCTACATGTATAGGAAAATTGTTAATGTACTTCCTTATCTATTCCTATGCAAGATGCTTATCCATGAATATATTACCATGTGATTAAATGGGGTATGACCATTGTACTACCTCCAAGGACTTGACAAACTAATATTATATTTTTATCTCCAACATAATAAGGTAATACACATTCTTAGATTGGGGTGATGTAATCCACTTATTGTCAAACTTAAAAGAGTTTAGCAAGCTCCTAGAATGGGTATGGATGTCTATGCTAACACAATGCCTGCCTTGATGCTTAAAGACAACTCTTTACCATAACCTAGCTCTTAAGCACCAACAAATACACAATGATGGGAATTGCAATCCCCTCAACCAAAAACTAGTGCAACAGGTTGAGAGAAAATCCAAGGGCAAAGGGTCCCTCGAGGACCTTCCTCACAGTGCCCCTTTAAGGGGATAGCGAGGACTAGAGGAGGAATGAGATCAATTGCATAATCTCTTGAGCATGATTCTCTAGCATGATGCAAAATGGAAGAATTGAATACTATAGATTTGAGCTCTTTTGCTCAACCCTTTAGTCAAGATTTAAGGCAAGGCCTTTTGAGAGACAACACAAAGTCGTACTATGTTAGGATTCATCCATGTGGCATGGACCACAACCCCCTACATCTTACATAGAGCAATGGGCTCAAAATTGCCTAGGTAAAATGAGGCCTTCCTTTTTCCAATGTTTCCTTTCTTTGAAATGGATTTGCATTATTCTTGCTTGATAAGCTAGAAATGGTGGCCACAAAAGTTTTTCATTATTGCATATTGAATATTAGGACACAACCCTTGTTAGCCCATGTGCTAACTTCTCTCCAAGCATGCCTCATACCACCAACACTCCAATTTGGGTACAATTCTAATTCCCTAAAATTATGTTTAACCCTTTTCTCCCAAAATGGGAGCATGGGCATCCCTCTATGAAGTTTCTTATAGCAAAACATGATAATTTTGTGAATCCCTAAGATAATCCTCAAGCACGTGTTGTAATGAACTTAGTGGTGGAGGCATGTGGGCTTATTATGCTAGAATTGAGGATAGAAGCACTAGACTCAGAAGATCATTTACTATTTTTTGGGTAAAATGGGCCGATATTTTGTTTAATATTGTCTATATAAACTCACACAAGTTGTACCTAACAAAGGAAATGCCATATGAAAGATTCCATTAAAAGGGAATGGATACTATGTTTAAATCTAGTAGGATATAGCAGCTTTGCTCATCACAAACATGAGGGAAAGAGCCATTTTTCAAAACAAGTTGGACGAAATGATCGTACGGTTAATAAGGAAACTACTTGTGCAAAGTAGAGAGTTGATCTATTCAAGGAGAGTATGCAATCTCATAAGGTAAGGAGAAGATGATTCCCTAGGAGAAGCTAGTTGAGAAGTGTAAGAAGCTTAGTCCAAGTCACTATTTGGTTGCTCTAGACATGGAAGTAAGCTAAGAATGATGATTGAGATGTAGTTGCCAAGAAGCTTGGAAGAGCTAACAAATGAGATCAATAAGAAAAACGTAGAAGAAAAGGAAGCTCCTTTAATCAAGATTACTAAGGTATCTTTGCAAGCAAATGCCATGGGATTAAAAGAAGGCACGGGTTGGGAACCTAAGAAAGTGAGGAAAGTATTAAGAAGTTTGGTATTTACCTCTATGTCTAACCTAATACCTTTCAAAAAGAAGCAAATAAAAATGGTTGGTTGAATTTTTCATCCTGAACATCAATCTACAAATACGATGATATGAAGTCAAAACTTTTACATATATGGTTGAAAATACTTACGTCCCGACCAAACTATGATTGCTTTACTATGATTTCTTTGCATGATGTAAAAATAGGAGGATAGAAATTACTAAAGACATTAGATCAAGCAAACAGTGAACATAAATGGTTCATTGGAAACATGAAGGAATTAGTACGTTGATGGCATAGACTTTAATAGACATGGGAAATGAATGGGAAATCATGTCAAGTAAAGACTTACTTTGTTCAATCTATATGCCCCTTATCTATCAAGAGATAAAGGCTTGTAGTGGGATGCTTGGGAGACTTCAATATGGTTGAGAATTGCTTAGACAAATGGAAGAGATTAGGCATTATTATAAGAGGGTTAGAACAAGCACTGGAAAAGAGCAAAGGAGGTGGTCAATTTTGTTGAAACATCCCTTACATGGTGTGAGAATCAATGGGGGACAAAGCATAGGAAAGGAATTAATAGATGATTCTATGTATTGAAATTGTTTCTTGGAAGTTTTGTTAAGGGCTTTCTAGTCTTTGTTCTTTTCCAACCATCTTCCTATACTCTTAAAGCTAGATTGAGGCATGGGTAAAGCTAGATCATCATAGTTTAAGGCTAACCCTACTTTGTTAGCCTCCTATTTTTTCAATAGAAAGTGAAACAAATTTGGGACACTACCTCTAAGGAGCCACTTCAATTTGTGATAATTTGTACAATCCTTTTGAAAGTAGTCAAAGAAAAATCAGTCCAAATAAAGAGAAGCAACTCACAAACTTGGAAGAGTAGTTTAAGGAGATCTCCATGGACACTTTAGAGGAAGGGCTTACTAAGCTAGGAGGAATATAAGAGAAATTTGGGGAGGAGGAAGCTCTATCATCACACCAATAAAAACTATACACTAGGTAGGGGGGTGTGGGTAAAAATTCAAAAAAATAAAGATTAGTATTCTAGTTACTTAAGAAGATCCACTGGGATATTATAGTCCAGCTTCAATCAACAACTAGAGGATTTAGGTGAAGTCCATGCTAGGAGGCAAGATGAGTGAGTTTGACCAAAGTTGTTGCATCCTTTGATTGTAACTTCTTAAAGAATGGAATAACACTAGAAGAACTAGAGGATGTGGCTAAGGCATTGGGGGGAAGACTCTAGGGGAGGATGGTTTCCAAAGAATTTTATCTACAGTTCTAGGATTTTGTGAGATAACTTCTATACTTGTGAGAAAATTCTCTGAATAGAAGATCCTTAGACTCTTGGACAAATACAGGCATGATGAAACTCATTCTAAATGGTGGGTCAAAAGATAAATGAAGAATTGAAGACCACTCACTATGCTAAACATAAGCTATGAATTAACAATAGTCAAACGCTTGCTATAAGGGTTAGAGCCAAGATGTAGTCTTGGACCAAAAATATACAATGATATATAGGAAGCCCACCATATTGACACAATGGGAGAAAATTAAATATGCATAAGAAATAGGTAGTGATGTTTGTTTTCTAAGGATCAATTTTGACAATGCATGTGATCAAATAGAATGCAGTTTTACTATGCACCTCACCTTCAACATGTTGATGTGTCATGTCCTTGATTCACATTCCGAATGGGAACATCTTCTTCCTTTAATTCGAGGGATACTTTGTTAGAAAATGAAATCCCTACAGAGGGTATCCCACCAACGGAAGACTGATAGATGGGCCCAAGAATTATGCGTGGAAGTGTTTCACTATGGAATCAAGCTTCATCAACATTGTGTACTTTACAACCATTCATGTGTGTGCAAACTAGCAAATAGACTATGGCCAAAGGCAATGTAGAAGCAACTCTTATATATTTATGTCCATCCATAAACTCGACAAGATATAATACCAAAAGGTTCTCTTACTATATGCTTGGCACCTCTAGAGCCTGCATGCTCCACCGATGGTCCAAAGGATCCCTTCCACCTTACTATCCTGAAAGCCAACCTATGTGGGCAACACCTTGAGCTAAGTCTACAGCCCTTAATCTGGCTCTTGCTTAAGATGCTAAGGGTGTTAGGTCTATATCGAATGCACAACTAGCTCATCTACTAAATCTTAGGAGATTTTTTGATGTGACTATGTCAAAGTACACTAATATGGATGGTTTTGAACTAAAGGGTTCCTATGAGGATGCCAAATTTGGCATATAGCCATTCAATTTGCATGTAACAGATCATGCAACTAAAGTTCCTATGTCAAGGCACATTAGTATGGATGATTTTGAACCAAATGTTCAAAACTCTTCTCTAGAAAATCATAACCACATCATAAATGAGGTCTTGCATGACATCTTCTTCAATGAAGCTATGAAGGAGGTCATGCATGAGGAGGTCCTTGCAAATAAGAGATATCATTATGGAAATCTTGCAAGAAGAGGTGGCATGAGTCCCTCATGAACCTCTGGCCTCAATAAGAAAACTAGTGTCCTTGACATGAATGGCCTGCTCTAAAATGACTAAAGTCATGAGTCAGGCCACTTCACCTACCTCAAAAAACCAATTTAGAATTGCAAAAGTGCATGCAGTTCTTGTTGATATTATTTGAATTGATGGTGATATAATACTTTCTGCCTTGGAGTTACAAGAAGAGATCATCCCTTAGAGCTGTTGTACATGTTCAACATCAAGAATGCTATGGCTACTAGCTTCCCATAGATTTGGAACATTATTGGTTCTTCAGGGGGTTGAGTCTTGCTTTGTATCTGATTGATAGCGTTATATTTACACAAAATAGCACACAATCATTTATTCGCATGGTGTAGTTTCTTTGTTATAAATACTCTATCGCAAAATGATTGCAAAAAGTTGATCCAAAATTTCAAATAAATTCTTGACATTTTGTTAGAGTGGGGGAAGAAACCTATGTTCTTGAGGAATCTCAATAATATGTGGTGCATGCATCTAGAATTCAATATGACAATAGGACAACATGTGGTGCATGCATCTAGAATCCAATATGATAATATGTTGCTGATTGATGAGATGCATTACAGGCCCTTAAGGAATGATTGGCACATGTGCATATATATGCCCAGCCACCTTTGATCTCAAGGACAAGAGGCAAGAGCCATACTACAGATTGTCATAGCAATCTAGTCACCAACCTTGATTATGAAGGCTCTCAGCTTATCTTTAGTCATAGGATTCTAGTAGATGCAAGCTATAGGGAGTCTAGCCCTTCTTTATGATTTTGTAACTCATCTTTTTTAATTACAAGACACACAAGGTAGATGCTATCCTTCTAATACAATGATCGTTTATTAATGAAAAATTACCGAGCTAAAAATTAAGGATTGTATAATCTTAGTTATTTTAATGAAAAATACCTGAGCTAAATTTTGATGCATATCCTATTTTTCTTCTCTTTGTCACGAAAAGTATGACTGTCTGTGTAACTTGTGATGAATGGCATCAATTTGTGGTGTGAATCTCTCTCTCTTTCTCTCATTAGCTTGTTAGCATGCTTTCATCTTAGCTATATTTTTGAAAATTCATGGTGTTAATATTTCATCCATCTTGGGATAGTGCTAGGAATGCTACACACATGATATCCTTGCTTCTTTTTCAAAACCTTGTAATAGAAAATGCACTTGAATGATAAAATTTTGTTGCAGTGTTATTGGTTAATAGAGGGTGATACATGGGTGGTTTTGGAGCAAAAAATATGTTTTTTTGATGATTTCCCTGTTCCTTTTGAATATACTGAGAGTCCAAAATGACCTGAAGAAGTAGCCATTCCCTAATTTTGGTGTCCATTGCACTTCAGGAGTTTGAAAACACCTTCATTCTTGAATTTGGCATCATTTTGTTGGATTTTTGACTCTCTATCTCTACTTCAATGTTTTTCTACCAGTGTATTGGAATTTGGGTTTGAAGCAACCATTTGCAGATCTGTTAGTTCTGGTAAACTCAAGAGGTCCTAAAACTTCTGTGTTGCTCATCATTCGCACTCCGGTGGTGTTTACAAACAGGTCTACTTGCAAAATAGTTTTTTTGGTCTGTGTGTTGCACTCGGTGATTGGGACCACGATTTTCAAAACCGTATGATCCATTGCATTTCGAAGGCCCAAAAATCCATACCTACTAGCTCTTGCACAATTCTATGGAGATTTGGAGAAGTTTAGTCTCTCTAAGGCACCGAATCGACTGTTTCTCTGTCAAAAATCCATTCAAAGTTCAAACCTTTGATTTTTGGATTATAGGTCAATTGCAAGGGTTGACTCCCCATTTCCTATTCATCGATTGGGATTTTGGAGTTCCAGTAAAAGACTGATATACCTTATGCAAATCACTGTGGTTGCAGTCTAAGTCATGTGTGCTCATTCGTGGTTTGCATTGGATTGCATTGGATGCTTTACAGGCCATTTGGATGCATTGTGATCCTCATTGGATGCACTAATAGGCCCAAATTGCCTTATGGGATGCTTATTAATGGACGTTTAGCACACAGATGCTATTTTATGGTGAGGGACAGCTTTGACATATTGCAGTTTGTGCTATGATCTATTGGGTGAGATTTTGTTGATGCATATGCTCATGGACAACATTTATGCTTGAGGCATTTTGGCACTTATTGGCATTGGGATTGCCATTGTTTTGCCATTGCAGTTGTTGGCATTTTCTTTTGGGCTAGATTTGCTCATATGGATGCATAGTTTTGATGCTTTAAGCCTTTGAGGTTTGGTGAGATTACCTTCCATTTTGGCATACACATTTGGGTGCACCTAGTATTTGGTGTGATTTCTCTCTTGCAGCTACTAGCATTTGGGATTTTGTTTCATTTGCATCATGGCATCCTCTTCCATGTCTGAAAATGAGTTTTTCAGCATTAAAAAGTTTGATGGGATAAACTTTTCTTTGTGGAAAGAATAGATAAGGGATGTGCTTATTCAAAAGAAGTAGATTAAACCCTTAGTAGGGATTGGAGCTAAGCCTTCAGATATTTCTGAGGATGATTGGAATGAGTTGGATGCATTAGCAAAGTCTATTGTTAGACTTCATTTTTAGAGTCAGTTTATTTCACAATAGTAAATGAGCAGACTACGGAAGATACGTGGAAGAAATTATGTGCCACTTATGAAGGAAATTGCCTCTAATAAAGTTTACCTCATGTGAAGAGGTTATTTGAGTTGCAGATGAAGGAAGGGGTCTCCATTGCTTCTCACTTGAATGAATTCAATATTATCTTCAGCCAGCTTCAAGCTCAAAGATGAATTTTGATGTGGAGACTAAGGCAATATTTCTCTTTTGTTCATTGCCATCCTCATGGGATACCTTCCGTACAGTTATCAATAACTCTATACCTGGTGGAGTACTGAAGTTCGATGATGTTGTGGATAGCTTGTTGGCCAAGGAGATTAGACAAAAGTCTATGGAAGGCAACAAGCAGGATGTAGCCTTAAATGTGCAAAGGGGTAGATCACAGTTCAGGGGGAAGTCCCAAGAAAGAGGAAAGTCTCGTAGCAAATCCACGGCACAGAACATTGAGTGTTACCATTGTGGCAAGAAGGGCCACATGAAAAAGGATTGCTACAAGCTGAAAAGAGAGCAAAAGGATAAGAAAAAGAATGCAAATTGGGGTACACTAAGAAGAAGAGAGTCCAAGGGAGGAGAAAAAAAAAGTGAAGATCGAGGAGATCAACGTAGTCACTGCATTCTCTTTATGTCTAGTCTACCTGTAGACTTGCTTACCACTTCAGATGATGCATATTCCTAGGATTGGATTTTGGATTTTGGTGCTTCATTCCATGTTACTCCACTTATGACAGTGGAAAGACAAGTTGTGTGCATCTTGGAAATAATTATGCATGTGACAATGTGGGAGCTGGTAACAATAAAGTTTCCTTTTGCAAATGGGTCTGCATTTGTTTTGAAAAATGTGAGATATGTGCCTAAGCTGGCCAAGAGTCTTATTTTAGTGGGTCAGCTAGATGATGTTGGTTTTCATACTACCTTTGGTTTTTAGAGTTGGAAAATTCAGAAGGGCTCCATGGTTTTGGCAAGAGGTGTGTGGGACATTGTATCCCTTACATGTATTAGGGGTGTTTGATCATGCACCCTACATGATCATTAGGCAAGGTTGAATACTATGTGGTCCCATAGTCATTAGGCGGGACTGAATACTATGTGACATTCATTGATGATGCAACTAGGAAAGTGTGGGCTTATGCTATAGCTCGGAAAAGAGCGATGTGTTCCAAGTATTTCAGAAATGGTTGGCTTTGGTTGAAAATCTGTCAGGTAGAATGCTTAAATGCCTACGGACTAACAACGGTGGAGAGTATCTCTCTCATGACTTTCAGCATCTATGTGATACACGTGGGATTAAGAGGGAGCTCACGTCCCCTCATACTCCAAAACAAAATCTAGTTGTAGAATAGATGAACTGCACCATTCAGGAAAGGCTGCATTGTATGCTTTCTAATGCAAGTCTTTCTGGTGGTTTTTGGGCTGAGACAATGAAGACTACAATGCATGTAATCAATAGATCACCTAGTAAGAGCTCATATTATTCTTGAAGGGGCATAGAGTGGCAAGAAGCCCTCTTACTCTCATTTGCTTATATTTGGGTGTGAGGCATATGCACATGTCCCAAAAGAGCTTCGAAAGAAGCTAGATTCTAAGTCTGGGAAATACATCTTTTTGGGTTATGGTGAAAGTGGAGAGATGGGCTATCGTCTCTGGGATCCAGAAGCAAAGAAGATCATATGAAGCCATGATGTGGTCTTCGATGAAAAGAAGATGCATAAGACACCCATGAAAGATGTGGAAATAAGGAGAATCACTTTCCAAGATGTGAATCCACCCGCATATGTTGATAGACATCAAGTTGTCCATGCACTGAATGTGTAGGAAATGGTGCCACCAAGTACTCCCATAGGTACACAATCAAGGGCAGATGATGGATCATCTATTGGTGGAAATGATGAGCCAAATGTGGCTGATATGTAGGCGGGACAGCAAGTTGAAATGCCCTTGTGAAGATCATCTAGAATGTCTAGACCGCCTGAGAGATTTGTTCTAGGGGCAGACTATGTGATGCTTATTGATTGTAGGGAGCCTTCTTGCTATAGAGAGGCTATAGTTCGCAAGGATCAGTGCAAGTGGGAGTATGATATGCAATTAGAGAAGATGAATTCACTCATTAAAAATAAGACTTGGGACTTGGTTTCTTTATCACATGGAAAGAAAGCATTGCCATGTAAATGGGTCTACAAGATGAAGGTCACACGTGATGATGTGCCTAAGTACAAGGCCCGTTTGGTTGCTAAAGGGTTCAAGCAAGAGAAGGGTGTGGACTTTGATGAGATATTCTCTCCGATTGTGAAGACGAACACATTTAGATGCCTACTTGGACTTGTGGCAGTAGTAGTAGAGGATATGGAGCTTACAACATTCTTGCATGGGGATCTGCATAAGGAAATTTACATGGTATAGCCAGATGGTTTTGAAGAAAAGGGCAAATAGCATTTGGTTTGCAAGCTAAAAAAGAGTCTCTATGGTCTTAAGTAAGTGCCTAGAGAATGGTATCAAAAGTTTGATGCTTTCATTCAGTCCCAAGGTTTCAAAAAAAGTGAGATTGATCATTGCCTCTATACTAAAAGGGCTAAGGATAAATAGCGTGATACTCCTGGCACTTTATGTGGATGATATGCTATTGGCTATCAAGAACACTTATGAGCTACATGCAGTGAAGGCCAAGTTGCATGAGGCCTTTGACATGAAGAATTTGGGACCTGCAGGTCATATACTTGGTATGCACATCACGCGTGACCGGAGTAGGAAACTCCTTTGGCTTTCATAGAAGGAGTATGTTACAAAAGTGTTGCAGCGTTTCAATATGGAGGGGTGGAAGACAGTCAGTACTCCATTGCCTCCATATGTGAAATTGAGTCAGGCAGATAGTCCCAAAGTAGATGAGGAGAGCGCCATGATGGCCAAGGTTCCTTATGCATCAGCAGTTGGGAGTCTTATGTATGCTATGATAGCTACTAGACTGGATATTGCATTTGTAGTGGGAGTTGTTAGCGAGTATATGGCTAATCCTAGAAAGAGGCATTGGGAGGAAGTTAAGTGCATCATGAGTACATAAAGGGTACCAAGGAGATGTGCATCTGCTTTGGCAGAGGAGAGATGCGTGTACTTGGGTACACAAATTTAGACTATGTAGGGCATGTGGATAGCAGGAGATCCACTTTTGATTATATGTTCACCTTTGTAGGTGGTGCAATGTCATGGATGTCTCGTGCACAAAAGTGTGTTGCTTTGTCTACCACAGAGGCCAAGTATGTTGCAGTGACAGAGGGTTGCAAGGAGGCTATATGCCTTCATCGGCTAGTGGGAGACTTGGGGATACATACAAGTGTACCGACATTGCATAGTGATTCCATGAGTGCTGTTCAGCTAGCACAGAATCCAGTCTTTCATGCAAAGATCAAACACATTGAGGTCAGGTACCATGTTATTAGGGAGGTACTTGAGGAGGACAAGCGCATAGAGCTTGTCAAGGTTAATACAGATAATAGCCATGTAGATATGCTGATGAAGAGTCTACCTAGTCAACGGTTTGAGTATTGTTGTGTATTGATGGGCATTAGATAGTATGCTCACTGGTGGTAGGCTGTTCTCCCTTAAAGGCACATTGGCCTTTAAGTGGGAGGTTGTGGGGGTTAAAGGACATTGTACCTCAACCCCTGTTATGTACAATACTCAAACATATATATATATATATATGAATTACATAGAAGATTAGGGTGTTTTGAACCCACCAAAACTTGTGTGGCTCTCTCTTCTAGCTCTCTCTCTCTCTCATCTTCTTCAATTTTGCTTCTGTTGTTGTTGAGATCTCTCGTCATTACCACTGGTTGAGTGCCTCATCAACAAAGCCTTATCGTTGCCACATCAGCATCTTGTGACATGTCATCTTATCTGCCATGTGGTAGCTACCTACCATGTTAGCTGCCATAGCATCTATCCATGCCATCACTGCCATATCAATAGTGACTCATCAAACATGTCATCATTGCCATGTGGCACACAGTCTCCCTACAAGCACTATTACCTCTTCACTGACACTCCTATGTGCACCTAGTTGCCACATCACCTAGTGCTTCACTAGCTCACCCCTTTATGGCATAGTTTTTCATGTGACTCTAGGTGCCATGTCATCATTTTTCACCCTCTTTAGCCCCTCCACATTGATCAAGCGATATTTCTTGATCCAGGAAGAATTTGAGGGTACTCCAAAAAGGAAAAATGCTCAATTTTTCATGCTCTACATGCTCATCACATCATGCATACATTTTGGTGCAAGTATCACACACTTTTGAGCCTCAACAAGACAAATCCACTTCTTGCATGCACACAAGCCTCTACGTTGATGTATTTGACCCATCACTTAAAATAAACAAAGGAAAAGGAATCATTTGCTTGCTTTTCATCACTCGACAGTTGGTTTAGATCTAGATCAAAGTAGCATAGCTCATCCTTAGAGGAGAGAACTCCAAAGTAGCCAATCGAAGCCATGCCCGAAATTTCACGAATAGTACCTACTTGGAGTCAGTCCCTGTGCTACATATAGTTTCACATCATCACAATTCTTGTAACCCCCCGACCACCATCAGTTCAATGAGCAGACTTTAGAGTTTTCAGAGGCATTGGTCAATTGATCATCAGTGGGAAGATTGCACTTTCATTCATTTTGAACTCACATGCCACCATTGTAAAGCCTTATTGGCTATTTTCATTCATTATACACTTTATTCAAGCCTTGTAAAGCCTCTTGGCTATTCCTGGCATCATTTGCCACAAGCCTTGTAATAGATTGGATTATATATTGTAGTTCTGTCTTCATCAATAGTTCAGATTGTAGTTGATTCTTCAGATAGTGATTTTCACAGGCACTTTGAGTACTATACGGACGGAGTAATTACAGTGTTTGAATCGGCCTTTTCACTTCGATCGATGAATGGATCCCCATTCAGCCAATCTTCATCCACCCCCACCGGCCGCGAGAACCGTCATATTTTCAGAAGACAAGTTGCAGCAACTCAAAAAAGATGTAGAGCTTGAGGGCTCCACATCGCTCTTCGCACGCATCTTTGGGTCACACCCTTCCAGATCACAAGCTTACCACTAGCAATCTCAATTTAGAGGCATGTACTAATCCAGATAATTCCAATTACGGCACATGCAAATACTGAATGGAGACCATTCTTGTACTTTAAGACAAATGGGAGTGCATTGATGGGTCTACATCTAGACCATCAGACAATCAACATCCATTTCCACCGTTGCTGAAGCATAAGTAGCAGGATCTACACCTATTGCATCAATAGTGTCCGCACTTGCAGTAGATCCTGCCATTGCCTAAGCATAGGTAGAATGGGATAAGAAACACAAATATGCATATCATTTGATCAAGCAAAATGTGTAAGATGACATGCTTGGACAACTCAACACAATCAAGACATCAAAAGAAGCATGGGATATGCTGTTTACAAGTCCAAGAACACATAACAACATAGCTCAAATCTGGCATGGTAATAGTCATATAAATCAAACTTCCTATTATGTGTCTCTACATAGTAGGGTCTTCCAGAAGCTCACCTGCATCTGCGCTCAACTTCACATTCTGCTCCAAAGGAACTAAAATAGGCTTACAGCCTGTTATCCCATATTTGGATAGCATGTCCAATCCATACTACCTCTGCAAGAGCCATATCCCACTTGTAAATGTAATGCCCAAGAAGTAACGCAGCTCTCCCAAATCCTTCATCTCAAACTTCTGCTTCAATAGCATTTTCATATGAAGGATATCTTCATCACTATCACCTGTGATGATTAAATCATCAACATAAATGACAAGCAGCATAATGCCTTTCTCTATTTTTCTCACATAAAGTGAGAAATATCCCTTGGAAATTTGAAAGCCAATAGTGACAGAATACTGTCATATCTTTTCAGATCATGCTCTAGGTACTTGCTTCAAGCCATACAAGGCTTTCTTCAACCTACAAACAAACTCACAATGACCAGCATGAACATAACCTGGTGGTTGCTCCATATAGACGTCTTCTTGCAAATCACCATGCAAGAAGGCATTCTTTACATCCATCTGATGTAAAGACCATCCCTTTGATGCAGCCATAGCAATGACTGCTCTTACAGTTGCCATCCTTGCAACCGGACTGAATGTTTCTTCATAATCAATGCCATATGTCTGTGCGTCCCCCTTGACAACTAATCTTGCCTTGTATCTATTCACAGAACCATCTGCATTGTGCTTCACCTTATAAACCCACTTGCAGCCAATTGCATTCTTGTCTTTAGGCAAAAGCACCAATTCCCATGTAGCATTTACTTCCAAGGCATCCATTTCTTCATCCATGGCTTTCTCCCATTTTTCTTTTCCCATGGCTTGCTCAAAAGAAGTGGGTTCTGGTTCATGTATCACTTTGACCATATAGGCATCATGAATGGCTGTAAATCCATCATATTTCAGCCTATCCACAGGATACCTAGCTCTAGTAGACCTGTGCAAAATAGGCTCACTACCAGGTGCTCTCAAAACATCCCTTGCCTTCCTTACTCCAAGTGTAACAATAGAAGGAATACCCAACTTATCATCAAGGCTCTATTCTGAGCCACTGGATTCACCATCCACATAAGAGTGATTTGCATTCACATCAACCATCGGTTGATCTACTTTCTCTTTTCCTTTTCATGATACTTGCATACCACTATCTACATTGCTTTGAGGAGATCCTCTTGATCTCAATCTGCCTGTCCATGGTAAAGTATATGAACCACTACTAGAGGACACTACATGTCCACTAATATTTTGTGATTGCTGCTGTGAATTCTGTGCAACATTACCATTTTGTGCATCTACATCATCAATCACATTTACTGCTTTATACCAGCTGCTCATCTCATGAAAAACATCTCTACTCGTTGTTAACTTACGAGTAGAAGGGTTATAGCATCTATACCCTTTCTGCTGTAGAGAATAACCAATAAAGATGTGCTTCTCAGCTTTTTGGATCCAACTTGGATCTCAACTCATCTGGCACATGAACATAGGCAAAGCAACCAAAAACTTTAAAATGTGAAATATCTGGTTTCCTACCAGTATACCTCTCCTCTCGCATCATGCCATGTATTGCTATAGTGGGAGTCCTATTCATTATGTAGATTGTTGTAGTAACTACTTCAGCCCAATAATAATCTGGCAGGTCTTTTTCGTTGAGCATGGCATGAGATACCTCTCCAATATGCCTGTTTTTCCTTTCTGCAAGTCCATTTTGCTGTGGGGTATGACTGCATGAATATTGTTGCTTTATGCCATGCTCCTGTAGGAAACTTGCAAACTCATTTGAGAGGTACTCTCCCCCTCCATCTGACCTTAGGCATTTTATTTGCAGGCCTATTTCTTTTTCAACCATAGCTTTAAAAGCTTAGAAATGCCCAAACACTTCACTTTTCTTTTTCATAAAATACACCCAAACTTTTCTACTATAGTCATCAATGAAAGTGACAAAATAATGACAGCCTCCAATAGATGCAACTTTAGTAGTCCACACATCAGAGTGGATTAATTCCAATGGCCTCTTACTCTCTTGAACATGTCTAGGAAATGGTTTCCTTGCCTGTTTTCCAAATTGATAGGCTTCACATACCTTATGCATTTCTGCAACCTTGAACTTAGGCAATCCTGCAACAATATTTAGGCCTACATTAATTTAAGTCACTGTACATTAACATGACCAATGCGTTTATGCCAGATATCAGTATCTGCAACAACATCGGTCCCATGTGCAAACATTGCTGCACTTAATTCAGGCATGTCTGCATCTAACATAAACATCCTGCCCTTCTTCTTCCCTTTTGCTATCAAGCGACCTTTATTTTTCATATCCTCAACAAAGCATCCATGAGGATTAAATCTGACCTGCAAGCCCTGCTCAACCATTTGACCAACAGAAACCAGGTTCTTAGTGATATTTGGGACATGAAATACATCAGACAGGTATTTCTTTTTTCCATCCTGCATAGACAAAGGAATTTTACCAATCTGCATAATAGGATGTGCACTATCATCACCAGCAGTCTCCACAAATCCTAGTCTTTTCATTTTCCTTGCATCCTACATCCATTCTGCATGACCTGTCATGTGGTTTGATGCACCTGAGTCAACATACCACACATCTTTGCTTTCTTCTGCACTTGTCACAAAATTGGTCATGTGTTGCACCATAAACAGATGCTCATTTCTATCATCACCCTATCTACTAGAGGATGCATAATTGCCTTGCTGCAATTTTCCAGTCATGATGTCATCTTGCTTTTTGTAGCAGTCTTTAACCATATGACCCATTTTGCCATAGTAGTAACATTTAACATTGTTGTTTGCATTTTGGCCTCTCTGCCATCCACCATGACCTCTTTGGCTCCCCCTGCCTCTAAAGTTACCATGTCCTCCTCCATAGGACTGGTTTTCTTGAATTTGCTACATATTCTGATTTCTGCCATGGCCTCCAAATTAGCCTGCTCTACCTCTTCTAGCATTTGAGTAGAAGACAGCTTTTTTTGAAGTTCCTCTTGAAGAAGATGCACCACCATTTCTCTGCTCTTCAGAAATTAGAAGAGCAATCAACTCCTCAAAATCAGGAAAATTCTCATGGACGGCAATGGATGTCTAGAATTGTGCATAATCCTTTCCTAGACCATTCAAGGTCAGAGAAACTAAATCATCATCTTCCACTGGCGACCCAATAGAAGCAAGTGCATCTGCAATCTTCTTCACCTTCATGTGGTAGTCATTGATGCTCATATTTTCTCTTTGCACATTATGCAACTCGTGCTTGAGCTGCATTTTCCTGGCTTGCGTATTTGTGCTATACATTTTTGTCAAAGTATCCCATGCCTCTTTTGGCATGCTTGCATCCTGAATATGCACAATCATAGAATTTGAAATACTGATAGACAGCTAGTACATAACTTTTCTGGCTCTCTCATGCCAGCCTTTAAATGCCTGTAACTCTTGTTGATTGGGAACATTAGGAATAACTGGTTCTTGTTCAGCTCCAGTAATGAACTCCCAATAGCCTTTTCCTTTAAGGAAATTCATCATTCTAAACTTCCATGCTTGAAAGTTGTTCTTGTCAAGCTTTTTAGTGACAATCTGTGAAAGAGCATCAGATGCCATTATAGAACACTATAAAATATTATGTCACTACAAAAAAACACAACCTTTGCCTCACAAGGGCAAATCTGCAAAACTGACAAGAGTGGTATTTGACCACACAGTCACTTTCTAGTGATGATTATACATCAATAGGCAATAAGAATGATTCTGTCACTCCCAATGTCTCTGCGCACAGGCATACGATGTAATTTCTACGATAACTTATCATTGAGCTGCAGAACGGTGGTCGCACAACAGCAAAAACAGGGCACTTTCCTGAGTGCCTGTGGAAAACTTCTGCCACCAAAACGGGCTTCGAAATGGCCTCGAATCAAAAAATTAATGTCACCAAGGGCTTTGCCTCATCTTGTAGCATATACTACCCTTTTGCCACACCACGAAGGGCGTCCCAATCTGAGACAGTGCACTCTTGCACTTTCCGGCTATGCTACCTACAGAGATTTGCTCCCAAACTCAAAAAAAAAACGGAAAGCAACACTGATCCTCTTACTAGGACACTGCAAACTTGGTTTGCTTTCTTGAGTTCCTTACCATGAACCAAGCTCTTATACCATGTGAAGAGAGTGGGAGAGAAGGAAGGAGTCTCACTTGCAGCTTTCTCACATACACAATGGTGGAATATACACAAAGATGGAGGCTGAAAACAGTTTTCCTCTTCTTAGTTGTGAAAGCCAAAAGAACTCTAAGTACAAAAGAATAGGTGAATCCTATATGTGGGTCTCAAACCAAACTCAGCTAACTAAGGTGGCATACTAACTGAGCTAGAGTACATAAAGATAGATATTGCTAGAGACACCCTGAGAAGAGCAACAACTTAGATGGTCTACTAGGGAAAGTAGACTACCGACCAAATCGACATATACTCAGAAAGGCAAAACAATTTAGGTTGAAACCACAAATTGTACTCTTATGACTACCATCACCGCCATAGACCAACCGGTGTACTTTACATACGTAGTAGACAAGCCAGAATGGCAAACTACTATGAATGAAGAAATGGAAGTTTTGTAGAAAAACAATACTTGGGAATTATGTGACGTTCCACCAGGAAAGAAGGTCTTAGCAAACAAATGGATTTACAAAGTGAAGTATAATCTAGATGGATGCATCAAAAGGTACAAAGCCAGACTAGTTGCAAAAGCCAAACTAGTTACAAAGCTAGACTAGTTGCAAAAGGATTTGCATAGCAATATGGTTAATATTGTGATGAGACTTATACTCCAATAGTAAAGATGGATTCCATACGGTTCTTGATATAACTAGTGACACCAACATATGGAATGTGTACCAGCTAGATGTTAAGAATGCCTTTGTCAATGGTTACCTAGATGAGGAAGTCTATGCAACAACCAATAGGTTATGTTGAACCAGGGAAAGAGAATTAGGTTTGCCATCTCAAGAAAAGTCTCTATGGCTTACAACAAGCACCCAAAAGTTGGTAGAATCGACAAGTATTTTGCTAATGTGGGATACATGAAGTCCAATGTAGATCATACTCTCTACTACAAATTTCAAGGGGAAGCCATCACTATAGCACTTTTGTTTGTAGATGATTTGATTGTGATAGGTAGCAATGATGAAGCAAGCTAAAATAAGACTAATCAGTAGAGTTCGACATGAAAGATCTTGGACTTATGCACTATTGTCTTGGTATTGAGTTCTAGAGAGACTCAGACAACACCATCGTGAGTCAACTAAAATATGTTAACAATCTCTCCTAAAGAATTTTTGGATGGCAATTGCAAGATTGCAGCCACTCCCAGGGAATAGAGTTTGAAACTTACAAAATATCAAAAAAAGCCTACAGTCAATGATAACCAGATCTCTTATAGATCTAACTATCACACGGCCAAATATTTGTTATGCAATAAGTTCACTAGCACAGTTTATGGCAAATCCAAAATAGTCTCATTGGAATAAAACCAAAAAAGTCTTGAGATAGATCAGAGGTACAAGACAACTTGGAATAGAATATAGAGGAAGTCATCCAAAGTTGCATGGATACTATGACAGTGAGAGGATTACCAAAAAGCTAGCGACAAAAAGTGAGTGCTCCAAAAAAAGCGAGTGATACAAAACAATAAAATATCTATAGATCCCCTGTTTCACTAGCAAAAAAATATAATTTGTTCAAATGTCCATGTATTTCCTCAATGCTAGAAGGTTAAATACCCCTATAACTTTAAAGTCGCTAATGTTAATTTCACATCACCCATAAGAGCGTTGGTATGTTTCATTGCCAATTCATTATTAGTATCAAATACGAACCTAGTGCAATCAAGTTCTCTCTTTCCACCATGGTAATTGAGATCATCAATGCAACCTTCCACACAAGTGGGGCATTTCCAATAAAAACGATTTGTCTACATTCCATGCATATGTAAATGCCTAGATTTTTTAACTCTATTCACTCTTGGAACAAAACCCATGTTTCTTTGTTACTACAAAACATACTTCTCCAATGATTCACTCTTACATCCCACTATTTCAACAAATTCACCACCACAAATTCATATTTTGGTACATGAGATTTTACTAGATGGTACAAAAAGGCATGATAATCGTCTAAATCATGCCTTGCCATTTGATTTGATATGTAACATGACCCCATTCAGACTTGTAAATCAAAAGTTATGGGGACGTGAAGATGTCATCTTTTCGGCTAAAATAGGGAGCGCGCTCCTGTTTTGGCTCAAAAGATGGCATTTTCACATCCCTGTATCTTTGCCAGTTGTCAAAATTTGGTTGTTTGGCTCAAAAAATGCATTTTTGGCATCCCTACATCTTTTGATTGTCAAATCTAAATGGCATAATGTTACAAATGATAAGGCATGATTTAGATGAATATCATGCCTTTTTGCATCATCTGAAAAAATTGTGTGCAACAGAATATGAAATTTATGAAATATTGTCCAATTTGTTGCACCAAATTTAAAGCAAGGTTTCCAATAATAGGGAGCGAGAAGACGCCATCTATTTTGGAAAAAAAAGCCAAATTTTAACATCCGTTGCCTTTTAATTATGTTGGGGGGTTACTCTTCATAAACCAACAAGGCATGTGTGAGCAAGCATGTGTTAGAATTTACCCCTATTCTTTTATTTTGACATTTTTTCATATACTTGGTTAAAACCCTATTCTTGTTTACATTTTCAATCTTAAAATTTTGACACCCCTTCATAAATTTACATATATAAATTACATTCAGTTCCTATTTTATAAACCCGCTCATGCACACATAAATGGCATGTAAGTCCCCCCCACTAAAAAAATCCCTCTCAATGTAGTAAAGTGCTATGTTACATGTTTATGAGACCCTCCTGGGTTATTCCCAAACCCAAATTGGTCACGTTAAAATAGTCCTTAACTTTGGACTACTCGATTTAAAGAAATAATACACATTATGCCCTTTTGAATACTTTCTACTTCAAGTAATTATTTTATGGGAGACTTAGGCTATTTCTTTTCTTGCTTTATTTTCCTAGCACTTCAACAAATTCTCACTCGCTTTTTGGGGCTTGCTCACTTTTTCTTGCTCACTCTATCGACTGCCTCATCATGGTTGTCCAATAAACAACCAAAGCAACTGTTTCTTTGTCTTCAACTAAAGCCGAATATAGGGAACCCACAATAGGTGCATGTGAGGCTATATGGCTCAGAAGACTATTGTCAAAAATTGATTACTTCAATGAATCAAAGCCAACAATATGTTGTGATAATCAATTGACTCAGTCATTAGCCAAGGATCTAGTATATCACTCTAGGACAAAGCACATCGATGTCAGAGAGCACCTCATCAGAGAAAGAGTGTTACTTGGTGACATCACATTGTAGCATTGTGATAGCAAAGAAAATGTTGCAGACATCTTTACCAAATCACTTAGCAAAGAGCTTTTCGAGAAGCACCAATAAGCTCTTGTTTGACACAGAGGAAGGACATTCCCATTAAGGGAATGTGATGGAATGTTATGCTTAGTCCCATTAAAAGAGATTCCCATTAAGGGACTTGGCTTGATGTAGAGGAAGGACATTCCCATTAAAGGGGTGTGATGGAATGTAATGCTCAGTCCTTCTTTGATTCCTCAGAATCATCATCTTGAGGGAAGGACTACTTCATGATGTTGATCTTGAGGGAAGGTGTTGAGGATTCATCTCAACATCATGTGTTCATATGTGCATAGCACTAACACATAGAGTGCTAAACAGGGACAAGGGTTAGAAGCCCTAACCTTAACCCTAACCCTAAAGGGGTTTGTATATATTCATCATTTTCAACTAAATCTAGTGTACCGTTAGTCATTTGTGGTGTGCTCTCTAGCTATGTCCTCTCTCCTCATCTCCACTCTTCTCCTCTCCTGTCTCCATATTTGTTAATGCACTTGGTTTATAGCCTATTCAAGGTAAATCATCTACATGCATTGTCCATAGCAATAGCAAAGCTGTTCCTATCCCTCAATTTTTAGACAAAGAAAGGTTTTAGATTTTTGAAACCACACTTCCCAATCCCAATTTGAAGATATGAGGGCTTTGAATCTCAAGAAAAAGTTTGTAAATAGGGTTGAAGATTTGACCATGTGGCTAAAATTTTAACCCCTTATTTGAAAGTAGGACTTATAGGGATTCCTAAATACAGTGCTTAGGGCAAATTATACTTTCATGTAAGGGATTGAGATTTGACCATGTGGCCAAATCTTTACCTTTTGGGAATTCCCAAACTATTTGGAAATTCCCAAATTCCCTAATATAGTGTTCGATGTCATAGGCAATAGAAATTCTCAACAAAATAATATACATTAAGGAGAAAGCACAAAGAAAAAAAAATGTATGCTTTCAACATAATGCAAGACTTTTGTTAACCACCACTGTGGTTAACAGTTCATGTACCATGTAAAGCAAGTATAGATGTAGGAGAGAGTGTGAGGATTTGAATATGATATCAGCCTTGGAACCGAATGGGCCCCAGTGGTTGTAAAATGAGTATAAGAGAGTACAATGGTTATCCCTCCCTTCAAAAGGTGGAAATGTATGTAAGGCCAAAAGTTTAACTTTGGTCTTCATTGTGTACTTGCAAATTTTGGAATAAAAGCTTTGTCTTTCTCTTCATTCTCTTGCATTTGGTCTTCTTGCTTCCTCTTGCTAATTTTTTCTATGATTGCCACTCTCCCCATTCCCCATTCCCTCCCGGTGCTCTCATCCCTTTCTCCCTTCCCCTCTCCCCTCCCCCCTCTCTCTTTCCCCCTCATGGAATGACTTGCACATGATCTAGTAGATGCTTGGGTGACATGAGCATGTGACTTATGCATACAATTCTCTTACAAGGAGTTGCTTGAGAGGAGAGGCTTTGATAGCATTCCTCCAAGATCCCCATGACACGTGAGTCATGGCTCGGACTACACCATTTTGGCACCACTACCGGGGAGTTTGAGGTATGCTTTTATATTGCGCAATCCCTTTATCATTATCCACCCATTGCACAATAATCCTAGCTTATCTAGAAGTGTAGTTAGTGGAGCATAGGTTGGGTTTGAAAGAGAAAAGTGTGTGTTTGGAGTTGGAAAAGTAGAAACTACCACTTTTGTCAACACATGCTCCTAAGTTATAATGCTTCAAACAAAGTCCTGACCAGCAGTCCATCTAGCTCCACATTGTCAGTTCCATCTGAGATCTTGACCTCAAGTTAATATTCGATATTCAATCTCGCATGCATGGAGTCCTCGAGCTCAAAGGATGCGATGAGCTTCAAAGCTAAATGGGGTAAAACTTGAACCCAAATCTTGGGGTCTCCATGGCTCCTAACTCCAATTCCATAAGACCCTAATTCCCCACTCCTTCCACTATAGCCTTGCATTTGAGGGAATCATTCTCATGGGATGGCTCGGCTTGCAAGGCCTCCCACCCACATTTGTATTAGGTAATGCTCAAATCTCATACCCATCTCAACTCTGGGGAACCTATAGGTCTGTAGGCCCAATTCTATGAAGGTGAGTCATTCTTTACAAGAATTTCTGAGCCCTAGGTACCCAAGTTCTAGCCATCAAGCCCCAATGAGTAGGGAAATGATTAAATGAACTTTGGGGAGATCACCTCACCACATCCAATGGCCCCTCATCCGAATCTGTACACCACTTGGGGAGCAACCTCAGAAGGTACCCCTTTTCCCTTGGCTTCATCTTATAGGTCTATTCCTAACGTAAGCATGCCTATGCTAAGACCCATACTAGTGAGGCCAATAGACCTAAGTCCACCATGTATGATAATCCCACGTCCCACGAGGCCAGGACTAGCTAACCCAATTACTATCTAGCCAACAAACTTCTGTAACCCACCCCAAGGGCCACCCAAATATGGTACAATGCCATCTCTTTAAGCACCACCGCCTGCACCATAGACAATGCTCACAGATGAGGCAATGAGCATCCTAGTGCAAGCAATAGGAAGGGGGGCACACCCCAAGTGATCATGGGAAGAGACACCAATGCTTCACAAAGCCATTTGGTCTCATGATCTCTAAGCTCATCACTAAGCTCTTAGGAGAAGAAGATCCTATCTCCCACATCGAAAGGTTCGACAAAATCTGGAGACCTTTGGAGACATCAGTGACTTGGATAAAGTGAATGAATTCGGGCTTAGCCTCACAACTGAATGAGAGGGTTTGGCCATGGTGTATGCAGTGAAAAAGTTTAGGCATTATTTGTTAGCAATCATGTTTATCTTCTTTGTGGATCACCAGGCTCTCCTTTACTTAGTCAACAAATTATGCATGAATGGTCACATAATGCAGTGGATGCTCATCCTCATAGAATTTGATTTCACAGTGGTTGTCACGAAGGGATTCACACACTTCATTGCGCTGATCATATGTCCCAAAATCCCAATGGAGAACTCCCAATAGGAGTGGAAGATGATCTTCTAGATGCCCTGGTATTCCCAATTGACTTGATTCTGGAGTGGGCACAAAAGATCGGACACTTCTTGGCCGATGAATTTCCTCAAGACAAGACACTCAACAAAGATAGGGCTAGAAAATTGATCAAGGATGCAGCCCCATATCAATTAATAGTCAGACAACTCTATCGGATGGGAAAAGATGGCATTATGCATCGAAGTGTTTGAGAAGATGAGTTTGTAGAAGTTTTGGAGGAAGCTCATTCAAACAATGCTGGAGGCCACTTTGTGGGAGGAGAGCTTACAGACCGTAAAGTATTACAAGCTGGAGTATGGTGGCCAACACTCTTTGCAGATGCAACTGAGTTCATCAAATGCCATGATCCTTGCCAATGTGTCTCCATACCTCATAGCCAGGATTACGTGCCTTTGAACATAGTTCTCATTGACTAGCCTTTTGAAAAGTGGGGGATAGATTTTGTAAGTGCGGCTGCTAAGGGGACTCAGGCCAGTTACATTACACTAGCCATGGACTATTTCACCAAGTGGGTAGAGGCTAGGGCCATAAGAAAAGTGGATGCAAATGCAACCACTAAGTTCCTATACAAAAATGTATTATCTTGCTTTGGCCTTCCACTTGAAATTGTGAGTGACCAAGGGACGCACTTTGTAAACAATATGATTAGAATATTGATGAGTGAGTTCCTCATTATGCATTGGAAATCCACCCCATTTTACCCCCGAGCAAATGGCCAAGCAAAAATCTCGAATAAGTTTTCGTGCTGCATAATGACATGCATGGTTGAGGCCAATTGCAACGACTAGGAGCACAAACTCACCACAGCACTATTGGCATACCGGACAGCCTACAAAGTTGCTACAAATTGCACATCCTTTATCCTAGTGTTTGTGGTAGAGGTAGTTATGCCAATGGAATTTATTGTGCCAAGCCTGAAAGTTGTGGTTAGAGATTATCCGATGAGCCAATCCCTAAAAAGGAAGTTGCCCGAATGAAGTAGCAAGCATTAAAAGAGGCTAGAGTGTGGCATTAGGCCAAAGCAAAAAATTTAGGGCTTATATCAATTCATAAAGCATCTATGGAAGGGTTAAACCCCATGGAGGACCTGACCGTCGCCCCTACAAGGGTACAAGAAAATTTTAGTTGTGTAAGGAAACAATATGCTCAACCTCCACCTTCATCGATCCAGGTGTCAGCCACAATTTGATCTCCTATGAAATGTGTACTAGACTACTAACATTCAAGGTAACCTAGGAACCCATGCTTGTTATGGTACATGTAGTGAATGGCAAAATATCACCCAATATAGGTTGCATCAAGATTTCTTTATTAGTTAATAACCATTACATGGCAAGTAGGATTTATGTTATGCTAATAGGTGCCATGGACGAGAATTGGTTATTCTTGGTGTTGGGCAATGAACTACAAATTGATTGGTGAGAGTGTACGACGAACCTAAGTAATAATGGCCACACCTCGATTGTCACAATCAATGAAGTGACTTCCATTACAGCATCCCTTGTAGCAAAGAAGGCCAGCAAACAACCTACAATCCCAGTGGTCCCAACAATAGCTTCCTTATCTACCACAACTGCTACTTCAAATCTATCTACATCCATACTGATGAAAAAGAATGGTCTTACCATAGCTACACCAAGCACACATAAAGGCAAGAGCTTCTACTAGATCTCGAAGGATATAGTCTCTGCTTCCACTTCCCAAATCATGTCAAGACAAATTAAGAATGCAGTTTTGCCTTTCCAATCCATTCTCCATCCACAAAGGGTCAAGCTAAGCCATGGAGGAAGACTAATTCCCAAAGATGTAAGCCAAAAAAAGGCCAAAGATGGCAACATTCCTAGTAGATACCCAAGAAGTTTCTAGAATCTCAAGGGTTATACCAAGGCAACACCTTCATATGGGTGCCTTGAATGTGCAAGTCTCTAGTGTGTACCACTCAATGCCATGCATCGGCAAAGACCCCAGTAGTGCCACAAGAACGTCCCTCTAAAAAGGAGGTAGAGACACAAGAACCTACTATTGGAAGCTCACAGGAGCTTACGGCAACTATATGAGTCACAACCATGGGACTCTCCCTTGTACCCTCGTGTGATCATTCTATAGGAATTGGCAACATGAGCAATTATTACGATAGTTACATAAGAACCTATCCCTAGAAATGGAGCAATAACACAAGAACCTGTCACACTCAAAGGAAAAGGTGAGGCCCACTGGGTTCCCAAGTGCACCCCCTGAATCTCATCCTTGCCTTTTGCTTCTACAATAACACCAAACATGGTAGACCCACAAGGACCTATCCCTAAAAAGATGACAGGCCCACAAGAACCTATCGTTGTTCCTATGCTGCAACCACTAGAAAAAAATGCCAATTCCCTCACAACAACTTCTAGATCTCTCAACAGAAGCAAGAACTGAAGAGGGAGAGAGAGAAATAGAGAGCCACACAAGTTTTGGTGGGTGCAGAACACCCTAATCTTCTTTTTCATTCATTTATATATGTGTTTGAGTATCATACATAACCGAGGTAAAGGCACAACGACCTTTAACCCCCACAATCTCCCACTTAAAGGACAATGTGCCTTTAAGGGAGAACAACCAAGGAGCATACTATCCAATGCCCATCAATACATGACAATACTCAAACCGTTGACTAGGTAGACTCTTCATCAGCATATCTGTAGGGTTATCATCTGTATGAACCTTGACAAGCTTTATGCGCTTGTCCTTAAGTACCTCCCCGATGAAATGGTATCTGACCTCAATGTTTTTGGTCCTTGCATGAAAGACCAGATTCCGTGCTATTGAATAGCACTCATGGAATCACTATGCAATGTCGGTACACCTGTATGAATCCCCGAATCTCCCACTAGTCGATCGAGCCATATAGCCTCCTTGTAACCCTCTATGGCTGCAACATACTCAGCCTCTGTGGTAGACAAAGCAACACACTTTTGTGCATGAGACATCCATGACACTGCACCATCTGCAAAGGTGAACACATAACCAGAAGTGGATCTCCTACTATCCACATGCCCTGCATAGTCTGAATCTGTGTACCCAAGTACACGCATGTCTCCTCTACCAAAGTAGATGCACATCTCCTTGGTACCCTTCATGTACCTCATGATGCACTTAACTTCCTCCCAATGCCTCTTTCCTGGATTAGCCATATACCAGCTGACAACTCCCACTACAAGTGCAATGTCTGGTCTAGTAGCTATCATAGCATACATAAGACTCCCAACCGTTGATGCATAAGGAAACTTGGCCATCATGGCCCTCTCCTCATCTAATTTGGGACTATATGTATGACTCAGTTTCACATATGGAGGCAATGGAGTACTCACTGCCTTCCCCCCCTCCATATTGAAATGCTACAATACTTTTGTAACATACTCCTTCTATGAAAGCCAAAGGAGTTTCCTACTCCAATCACGCGTGATGTGCATACCAAGAATATGATCTGCGAATCCCAAATCCTTCATATCAAAGGCCTCATGCAACTTGGCCTTTAATGCATCTAGCTCATAAGTATTCTTGCTAGCCAATAGCATATCATCCACATATAGTGCCAAGATTATTATGCTATTATCCTTAGCCCTTTTAGTGTAGAGGCAGTGATCAATTTCACTCCTTCTAAAACCCTAGGACTAAATGAAAGCATCAAACTTCTGATACCATTCTCTAGGCACTTACTTAAGACCATAGAGACTCTTCTTCAGCTTGCAAACCAAATGCTCTTTGCCCTTTTCTTCAAAGCCTTCCGGCTACACCATGTAAATTTCCTCATGCAGATCCCCATGCAAGAAAACTGTCTTCACATCCATCTGCATAAGCTCTATATCCTCTGCTACCACTAGTCCAAGCATGCATCTAAGTGTGGTCATCTTCACAATCGGAGAGAATATCTCATCGAACTCCACACCCTTCTCTTGCTTGAACCCTTTACTGACTAAACGGGCCTTGTACCTAGGCACATCATCACCTGTGACCTTCATCTTGTAGACCCATTTACATGGTCTCCAAGTCCCATATCTTATTCTTCATAAGTGAACTCATCTCTAATTGCATAGCATACTCCCACTTGCGTTGATCCTCGTGCATCATAGCCTCTCTAAAGCAAGAAGGCTCCCCGTAATCAGTAAGCATCACATAATCTACCCCTGGAACAAACCTATCAGGCGGTCTAGACACTCAGATGATCTTCTCAAGGGCATTTCAGCTTGCTATCCCACCTGCATATCAGCCACATTTGGCTCATCATTTCCACCAATATATGATCCATCATCTATCCTTGATTGTATACCTGTGGGAGTACTTTGTGGTACCATTTCTTGCACATTTGGTGCATGGACAGCTTGCTGTCTATCAACATATGTAGGTGGATTCACATCCTGGAAAGTGATTCTCCTCATTTCCACATCCCTCATGGGTGCCTTATGCATCTTCTTCTCATTGAAGACTACATCATGGCTGCGTATGATCTTCTTTGCTTCTGGATCCTAGAGAAGATAGCCCATCTCTCCACTTCCACCATAACCCAGAAAGATGCATTTCCTAGACTTAGGATCTAGCTTCTTTTGAAGCTCTTTTGGCACATGTGCATATGCCTCACATCCAAATATATGCAAATGAGAGTAAGAGGGCTTCTTGCCACTCCATGCGTCTTCAGGAATACCACCATCCAAACTCTTACTAGGTGATCTATTGATCACATGCACTACAGTCTTCATTGCCTCAGCCCAAAAACCACTAGAAAGATTTGCATTGGAAAGCATGCATTGCAACCTTTCTTAAATGGTATGGTTCATCTTTTCTACAACTGGATTTTGCTCTGGAGTACGAGGGGATGTGAGCTCCCTCTTAATCCCATGTGTATCACAGAAATGCTGAAAGTTATGAGAGAGATACTCTCCACCATTGTCAGTAGTCCGTAGGCATTTAAGCGTTCTACCTGACTGATTCTCAACCAAGGCCAGCCATTTCTAAAATACCTGGAACACATCACTCTTTAGAGCTATAGCATAAGCCCACACTTTCCTAGTTGCAACATCAATGAATGTTACATAGTATTCAGGCCTGCTAATGACCGTGTAGGCATGGGACCACATACATTTGAATGCACCAAATCAAGCTTTTCAAACTCTTTCTTTCCCCTTCCTTTATGGGCTGATTTAGTCTGCTTCCCATAGAGACAGTGCTCACAAAATTCAAAATCATAGAAACTTAAATGCGGTACATAACCCAAATGGCATAAGAGTTTCATCCCATTTTGGCTCATATGGCCCACCCGGCATGCCATAAAGAAGTGCTTGGCTGCTCGGTTATTTCAACAACATGATCAAACATCCCTGATACATGTAAGGGATACAAAGTCCCACACTTGGCACCCTTGGCTAAAAGCATAGAGCCCTTCTGAATTTTCCAACTCTGAAAGCCAAAAGTGGTGTGAAAACTAGCATCAGCTAGCTGACCCACTCAAATAAGACTCTTGGTCAAGTTAGGCACATGTTTCACATGTTTCAAAACAAATGCAGACCCATTTGCGAAAGAAAACTTTATGTCACGTGCTCCCACTATGTCACATGCATAGTCATTTCCAAGATGCACACAACTTGTCTTTCCACTGTCATAAGTGGAGAACCAATCCCTATGGGGAGTAACATGGAATGAAGCACCAGAATTGAAAATCCAATCCTAGGAATGTGCATCATCTGAAGTGGTAAGCAACTTTGCAGATAAACTAGACATGAAGAGAATGTCATTGTCACTATCATGTGTGGCTACATTGATCTCCTTGATCTTCACTTTTCCTTTGTCCTCCCTCAGACTCTCTTCCTTCTTATTTACACCCCAATTTGCATTCTTTTTCTTATCCTTTTGCTCTCTTTTCAGCTTGTAGCAACTGTGACATGAAGTTGGGGGTAATAAACTTCACGCACCTCTTCACTTCCTGCTGCTTTCAAACTGATAACCAAAGATATTTATTATTGAGAATGGGATATTAGAAAACAAACTTTTATGCCAAGCTACCACACCATACTTTCCTCCCTCAGATGAGAATGAAGATGGTAACATCCCAAGTGATGTTGTAATCAAGCATAGGGAGAAGGAAAGGATCAGCAGAGGCCATAATCTCAGCGAGCCGGTCTGTGCCAAAGAGAAGAGCGATACGTTGTTGAAAGAAGATCTTGCAACTCAACATGACATGAACTGATATATATCGAGGAGTTTGAAGGGGCTGATTAGGTCGGATGGGTAGGTTCTGAGGAAACATTGCACCTCCTTCATAGACACCTTTATACTTAGCTCAAAACACTCTACAAACTATCATTAGACACAGAGGCCTATAACTTTCAATAGAGACATGATATCAAAGATTCAAGCACACAAAGAGATGGGGGGTAAAAACTGTCATGAAAACAGACTATTAAACATAGAGACTCATAACTTTTTGCAGCAATATCTGATTCAAGATCTGATTACATAGAAACATGTGTCTTGAAGAGAGCTTCGCGTTGATATAAATTTCATTACAATTGGACTATCGAGCAGAAAGTTATGAGCAAAACACTAATAAGGGGTCAAACTGTCATGAAAACTACCCTTCACCCAGGCTAATTTCGCCTGAGCAGGATGCTCCCTCAAGACTCCACCTTCATCAACGATCCACCCCTCATATATTTTGCCTAGAAGAGGGAAAGAAGTTTGCCTGGTGGCTCGGGAAACAGAGGGACCATGTGTGCACAGTGAGTGGCCGAATAGAAAGAACTTTCAAGGCTTTAAAAGAGAAAAGGGACGAGACACTCAAGAGAGAGAGAAACTGAAGTGACCTTCATTACAAATAGAGTGAGAATCCACTTCAACACTACAAACACAAAGGATAAGAAGAGGTTTCATACATACAAGAGGGAGCAAAAGCTCCAAGACTACTCATAGAGAGAGAATAACTAGAGAGAGATGGACCCAAGAGTCTACATAAGAGAATATCTACAAGAGGAAGAGAAGGCTCATGGAAGAGGCTTGGGGAGACTAGAACTACAGCAACATAAGGCCTAATGGTGGAAGAGATTGATGAACAAGGGAGAGGAGGGCTCCTTTTATAGAGATTTTGTTACCCTCCTTCACCCATTTACAATTGCTGCCTGTAGATTCCTTTTCCCATCAATCACCTAAGCACGTATGTCACCATCCATGTCCTTTTTGGCTACTCTTGCCATGTGTCCCATCAAAAGATGCTCAAGACTCTTAAAATATTGAGAAAGTCAAGAGTCTTCTCACATGGAGCCCATAGGGACCCTCTCTTTTCCACATGTCCACATCCTCCTTATTCCACATAGGAGTTCTAGAAGGATTCCTCTTGGCTTCACACTCCTCCACATGCCTTCCACACGCTTGGCATGTGGCCTCTCTTATATTATTGGAACACATGGACATGAGCCCACCTCTTTATATGACTCACTCTTCCTATTTTCTAACAAACTCATAATATCCCATACACAAATAACTCTCACCCCATACCAAGGTATTTATAATTCATACCTATGGTATTTACAATGAGCCATTCCACTCATCCTCTCAATCCCATACAATATCATAGAAAATAGAAATAAGTGAGAGCCGCTAGGCTATCACTTGATACTCAAACCCTTATCAAACATAGAGAAAAACAATATCAATGCCAAGTTAAAAATATCAATTTTTAGCATCACATCTTTCCCCCCCCAGCAGATCCTCTCTAGTACAGAGAGGGTCTGCTGGCCCTCATGGTGGTCGAGCATAGAAGAATTTAAGGCGATACTCATTGGTGCGTCCGGGTATCACCATGCCATCAACATCCTCAACCTGAAAGGTTCCATTCGTGAACTTCTTTTTGACTTGATATGGTCCCTCCCATTAGTCGATAAACTTTTTGTCTAGCCGCTTGTCCAGACGGCTATCAAATCTCATTACCAAATCTCCTTCTGCAATATCTTTCTTCTTGCGTAATTTGGTGTCAAAATGGGCCTTGTGCCTTCTTTGAGAAGATTCCAAGTTTTATAAGGCCTGTAATCTGCATTCATCCAAGGCTTCTAGCTGTACCAAGCGTTGAGCATAGGCATCCTCCTGTCCTTCTATTCTTGCAACAGCTATGCGAAGACTATGTATCTCCAATTCAATGGGTAAAATGGCTTCTATTCCATACACTAGTTGGAATGGTGTAAACCCAATGGCTAGCTTGTGTGTGGTTCTATAAGCCCATAAAACTTCTGCCAAGTGCCTATCCCAATGCCTTTTCTTGGTGTCAACAAGCTTTCCCATTGAATTGCACAACAATCCATTTGTTTTCTCAACCAAGCCATTACATTGAGGATAGTATGGCGTGGACGTGCTATGATTTATCTTTAGCTTATGCACCACATCTTCAATTAGTTCATTTCTAAAAGAGGTTCCTCCATCAGTGAGAATTTCCAAAGGACAACCAAAGCGTGAACAAATTTGATCAAAGAGGAATTTTGCAACTGTGCTTGCCTTGCTATTGACTATGGCCTTGGCCTCTGCCCATCGAGTCGCATAATCTGTGGCCACCAATAAATAATGCTTGCCTTGAGATGAGCGAGGGAGTGGTTCCACAAAGTCCAACCCCCACCTCTCAAATGGTCCATATGCTGGAATAGGCTTCAAGGGCCCAGGAATCAACTGTCGCCTTCCAAACTTTTGGCATACTTTGCAACTTCGACACCATTCATATACATCCTTATGGAGGCGTGGCCAAAAGTATCCTGCATTAAGAGTTCTCCTAGCTGTGCTTGCTGAAGCAAAATGACCAGAGCATTCATGACACATTTCTAGGATTCTCCTAGTCTCCATGGGATGGACCACCCGACGGAGCACCTTATCTTTTCCCAATTTATAAAGAATGTCATCAACAATAGTATAGGGACAAGCCTTCCTTACCAATCTTTGCTTTTGTTGTGGAGTTAACCCTCGAGGAAACATGCCTTCTTCCACATATTGCTGAACATCTTGCAGTTCTGGCCATCCAGTGTCTACCAAAGAAACCACCCCCCGGTCTTGTACTACAATGGCTTGAGTAGCTAACTCATCTGCCCTTTGATTTTCTTTTTAGTTTATATGAACAAACTTGCAAAAATCAAACTGACTGAGGACTTCTTGTCTGGTAATGCCCTTGCATTTGCTTTATAATAAGCTGAGAATCTCCTCTTGCTTCCAATTCTTTAACTTGACTTTGAAGACAACCCTCCAAACCAAGAATCAAAGCATTATACTCAGCTGCATTGTTAGTTGTGATACCTGGAAGCTCTTGTCCTCTTGCCCATACCTCTTGACCTTTAGGATTCATCAAGACTATCCCCCCGGCTCCTTGTTGGCATGAAGGACTAAAAGCCCCATCAAAATACAAAACAAAAGCTGTTGGTGGTGTATCCCTTTCATCTTTAATGTTCTCCTTACATTTCTTTTCTTCTCCTAGATCCTCCTGTCCTGTGAGCAAATCTGCCATAGTGGACCTAGTGGTATTTTCAGTGACAAAAGAGAAAGAGAACTCTTGAAGCTCTGACAACCATTTTGCAAATCTCCCCCTAGGATTAGGCTTGCAAACTAGATATGCTAATACAGACTGAGAGGTAAGGAAGAAAAATGGTCGAGGTAATAAATAGGAGCGAAACTTTCTGACAGAAAACACCAAAGCGAGAGCTTGCTGCTCCATTTCTTCATACCTTGTTTCCACATCTGTAAGCTGTCAGCTGGCATAATAGATGGGTTGCATTCTACCTGCCTCTCCTTTTTGTAGCAATACAGCACCAACTGAATGCAAAGATACACTTGGATTTACATAAAAGTCTTGAGACCAATTAGGGGGCTTCAATATTGGGCCCTTACTCATGGCCTCCTTAAGTAGCTGGAAAGACTCTTGTTGCTCCACACCCCATTGGAAAGAAACTCCTTTTCTTGTCAACAAGTTCATGGGATGCACTATCTCTGTGAAATCATCACAAAAGCGTTGATAATACTTGCTCTTTCCTAGAATTCTGCGAACATCAGTGACACTCTCAGGACTTGGCAATGCCATGATTGCTTGAACCTTGTCAGGATCCATTTGCAAGCCTTCTTGAGACACAATATGCCCCAACAAGACTACTTTTGTTTGAGCCAAATAACACTTGCTAGGATTTAAACACCCTTTTGCTTCATCAATCCTAGCTAAGGCCATCTTTAACTTCTCCATGTGATCTATGCGTTGAGAATAAATGCAAAAATCATCCAAAAATACCCTTATGAACTTTCCCAAGTAAGGCTCCAGGACTTGACTCATGAACCTTTGAAATGTAGCTGGTGCATTGGTCAACCCAAAAGGCATCACTCTGTAAGCAAAAACTCCCCAAGGTGTGACAAATGATGTTTTCTTTTGATCTTCCTCCCGAATACGAATTTGAAAGTACCCAGAATACCCATCACATACAAAATACATCTCATGCCTTGCTACTTGGAAGCAAAAACTCCCCAAGGTGTGACAAATGATGTTTTCTTTTGATCTTCCTCCCGAATACGAATTTGAAAGTACCCAGAATACCCATCACATACAGAATACATCTCATGCCCTGCTACTTGGTCTAGTATTTCATCTTGGAATGGCAAAGGAAAATGATCCCTCTTAGTGCATGCATTCAAAGGACGAAAGTCCACACAAACTCGCCACTTATTTCCTTTCTTTGGTGTGACAACTACAGGAGATATCCATTCTGAATCATCAACAGGAAAGATGAATCCCACCTCAAGTAGTTGTGTTACCTCTTTCTTTAATGCCTCAGCTTGGATCACCCCTAATCGCCTTAAGCGTTGCACAACTGGCTTGCTTTCTGGCTTCAACTCAATCTTGTGCTCCAGAAGAGAGACTAGCCGAACCTGTGAATAGCTTGTTGCAAAGAGACATGGAAAATCATCTAGCATATCTAAGTATTGGAGCTTCTCACTACCTGATAGAGAATCACCAAGAAGCTCTTCATTGCGTTGGCATCGTTTAGTGTGCTCCACATCCTCCACATGAAGTGTCTCTACAGGATCTTCTTGCACCACCACCTTGTTCCTTCGTGACTCATCCCGATCAGCACCAAGACAAAGACCAAAGGCCACTCCTTCCACCTCACCCTCTGAGTTGGACTCCTCGGAGCTACACCCTGTCTCTTCTTCTTCATCGGTTAAGTCAGATCTTGAACTCTCTGATGTTGAAGACTCCTCCTTGACAACTTCCTTTTTGCGGCTTCTGATGTTGTAGCGCACCTTCTTATCATTTCCCTGCAAAATCAATTCTCTAGTATCCCACTTTTGAACAGCCTTCACCTTGCGTAACCAAGGCCTTCCCAAAATCAATGGATAGGCATGTGCATCTGGCTTGGTAGGGATCACCTGAAAAGTAGTCGCAACAGAAATTCCACATACATCCACTTCTAGATTCTTCACAACTCCCAAGGTCTTAACCCTAGTGTTGTCACAGCCAATTTGATGCGATAAGGAGAGGTAGTACTAGAGTATTTTAAATCAGCATCTATCATGGTCTTCTAACTCATGACATTAATCGATGCACCTCCATCAATGTACACATTAGAAATCACTTGACCATCAATGATCGCATCAACCACAGGTACATCATCACCAACATCTATATCTACCTTTTGAACAACAGGAATGGCACTTTTCTTCTTTTTCTTCTTTGACACTCTTGTGCTTGCTAGTTTTCCCCATTCCTTCCATAGTTTTGGAGACAAAGCAAGTAATTGACCAAAGGTATGAGCTTCCTTTTCTTTAAGGTCGGACAACAAGTCATAGCTTTGAATTCCTTGTCCTAAAGGAAAGTCTGATTGGCTAATTCTCCTTCTAGATGCCTTCTTTTTCTTACTACAGTGTTCCTCTTCCTGATGTTCCTCATCTACTTCTTCCTTACTTTCTTCTTCTTCTTTTGCTTTACCACGCCCCCGTTTAGCCATCATTACCTCTCTTTCCTCATCCCCTGAAGAAGCTTCTAACAAGGATACTTGTTTTTCTTCTTTCTTTGTCAATCTAGGATACTCGGGGCGATAGTGACCTTTTTCATTACATTCATAGCAAGTGACCCCACTCCTATCTCGAGGCCTATCTTCACTCTTTGGTGCTCTAGGTTTCGTGCATTAACCAAATGCAATTTCAAATCAGCAAACTTTGCCATCAATTGGGAGATATTATGATCTAACTCAGAGGACTTTGGTACCTGAGGAGTGCCCATTACCTCCACCTTAGAAGTTGAAGCTGTTGAAGACACAAAAGAGGATTCGATCTTAAGAGAAGCTTCTTTCTTGGTCGCAATGCGAAGCGCCTCCACGTATGTTGTTGGATCTTTACTCATTACCTTTGAGCGAAGACGAGGCTCCAAAGCCATAACAAATTTGCTCATCTTTAAGTGCTCCATCCCTGAGAGACTTTGAGGGGCCGATGATGCCGATGCCACAGCTCGCAAAGCTGCCCTTTCATACTTTGTTCATAAAGTTTCATATCGGATTGCCAATGCAGAGACCAACTCACCCTCTCCTTGATAGAACCGGTCCAACTGCAACATCAAAGCATTTGGTGACTCCACTGCCCCAAATCTCTGCTTCATTGCAGCCACCACTTGGTCCCAGTCCTCCTTGGTAGAGTCTGGCATGGTCTCATGCCAACTCAAGGCTACACCTTCAAGGAAATCAGGCAAAATCTTCGCCCGATCCTTCATGGACCATCTAGAAAGCCGGCATCCTTGAACAAAATCCCGAAGATAAGACTCCGGGTCCTCCCCTTGGGTCCCTTGAAACACTGGAATCTTCACCATGATGAAACACAAAAAGGAAACACCAAGATCCAAATAATATCCCAAACAAGATCCGAACAAGATCCCACAGAGCCTTAGTATACCGACTAACTGATTATGCATAACCACTTGTTGAAAACCCTCCACAATGTGATCCTCAACAAAATCTTCAAAAATAAGTGACCAACTAGCACCATGAAAACATTGTGTATACATGCATTCTAGAATCACCCTTCTCACAATAGGAATTGCACATAAAAGCTTCAAGATATTGTAATCTTCATCATTTGCATAGCAAAAGAAGTTGAAAGCATTAAGAATCACCACTCCACTGTTATAGTCAAAAACTACCAAAAGACTCAACTCTTCTTCACACCAAGCTACCAGTACATGGAACAATCCCCAATTTATCATTGTGCCTGCTGCCGGCATTGTCGATTCACTAACATATTCAACAATGCAAACATAAAGGATATGATCATGATGATTGTGCGAATAGCTTGAGCATAACCTTCACAATCTTCAAGTTCTCTTAAACGGGTTACGATCTCTTCTAACGGAGTTCTTCCAGGCATCTTCTTTATCTCATCAAAACACATGCCTCTTCTAGGCATAACATGCAACCAAGTACACCCGAGACCGTTTAGTAAGGTGGGATGAATCCAATACCAAACGTACCCGGCGTCTCCACCAAAAGATGTGACGTGAAGTTGGGGGTAATAAACTTCACGCACCTCTTCACTTCCTGCTACTTTCAAACTGACAACCAAAGATATTTATCATTGAGAATGGGAAATTAGAAAACAAACTTTTATGCCAAGCTACCACACCATACTTTCCTCCCTCATATGAGAATGAAGATGGTAACATCCCAAGTGATGTTGTAATCAAGCATAGGGAGAAGGAAAGGATCAGCAGAGGCCATAATCTCAGTGAGCCGGTCTGTGCCAACGAGAAGAGCGATACGTTGTTGAAAGAAGATCTTGCAGCTCAACATGACATGAATTGATATATATCGAGGAGTTTGAAGGGGCTGATTAGGTCGGATGGGTAGATTATGAGGAAACATTGCACCTCCTTCATAGACACCTTTATACTTAGCTCAAAACACTCTACAAACTATCATTAGACACAGAGGCCTATAACTTTCAATAGAGACATGATATCAAAGATTCAAGCACACAAAGAGATGCGCCTTGAGATGGGCTTCGCACTGATATAAGTTTCATTGAAAACAGATAGACGGTTGAAGAGATATGGACAGTTTACTGGAAGGGGGTAAAAACTATCATGAAAATAGACTGTCAAACATAGAGACTCATAACTTTTTGCAGTAGTATTTGATTCAAGATCTGATTCGATAGAAACATGCGTCTTGAAGAGAGCTTCGCAGTGATATAAATTTCATTACAATTGGACTATCGAGCAGAAAGTTATGAGCAAAACATTAACAGGGGGTCAAACTGTCATGAAAACTACCCTTCACCCAGGCTAATTTCGCCTGAGCAGGATGCTCCCTCAAGACTCCACCTTCATCAACGATCCACCCCTCATATATTTTGCCTAGAAGAGGGGAAGAAGTTTGCATGGTGGCTCGGGAAACAGAGGGACCATGTGTGTACAGTGAGCGGCCGAATAGAAAGAACTTTCAAGGCTTTAAAAGAGAAAAGGGACGAGACACTCAAGAGAGAGAGAAACTGAAGTGACCTTCATTACAAATAGAGTGAGAATCCACTTCAACACTACAAACACAAAGGATAAGAAGAGGTTTCATACATACAAGAGGGAGCAAAGGCTCCAAGACTACTCATAGAGAGAGAATAACTAGAGAGAGATGGACCCAAGAGTCTACATAAGAGAATATCTACAAGAGGAAGAGAAGGCTCATGGAAGAGGCTTGGGGAGACTAGAACTACAGCAACATAAGGCCTAATGGTGGAAGAGATTGATGAACAAGGGAGAGGAGGGCTCCTTTTATAGAGATCTTGTTACCCTCCTTCACCCATTTACAATTGCTGCCTGTAGATTCCTTTTCCCATCAATCACCTAAGCACGTATGTCACCATCCATGTCCTTTTTGGCTACTCTTGCCATGTGTCCCATCAAAAGATGCTCAAGACTCTTAAAATATTGAGAAAGTCAAGAGTCTTCTCACATGGAGCCCATAGGGACCCTCTCTTTTCCACATGTCCACATCCTCCTTATTCCACATAGGAGTTCTAGAAGGATTCCTCTTGACTTCACACTCCTCCACATGCCTTCCACACGCTTGGCATGTGGCCTCTCTTATATTATTGGAACACATGGACATGAGCCCACCTCTTTATATGACTCACTCTTCCTATTTTCTAAAAAACTCATAATATCCCATACACAAATAACTCTCACCCCATACCAAGGTATTTATAATTCATACCTATGGTATTTACAATGAGCCATTCCACTCATCCTCTCAATCCCATACAATATCATAGAAAATAGAAATAAGTGAGAACCGCTAGGCTATCACTTGATACTCAAACCCTTATCAAACATAGAGAAAAACAATATCAATGCCAAGTTAAAAATATCAATTTTTAGCGTCACAACAATCCTTTTTCATATGGCCCTTCTTGCCACAGTGGTAACACTCAATGTTCTATGCCCTAGATTTGCTACGAGACTTCCCTCTTTCTTGGGACTTCTCCGTGAACTATGATCTGCCCCTTTGCACATTTAAGGCTGCATCCTTCTTGTTTCCATCCATAGACTTCCATCTAATCTCCTCGGCCAATAAGCTACCCACAACATCATCAAATTTCAGTACTCCACAGGTGCAGAGACTGACAGCTGTACGAAAGGTATCCCATGAGGATGGCAATGAACATAAGAGAAATATTGCCTTAGTCTCTACATCAAAATTCATCTTTTGAGCCTGAAGCTAGTTGAAAATAATATTGAATTCATTCAAGATCCCTTCCTTCATCTGCAGCTCAAACAACCTCTTCATGAGGTAAAATTTATTAGAGGCAGTTTCCTTCTCATAAGTGGCACACAATTTCTTCCATAAATCTTCTGTAGTCTGCTCATTTACTAATGTGAAATAAACTAACTCCGCAAGATGAAGTCTAATAGTAGACTTTGCTAATGCATCCAACTCATTCCAATCATCCTCCGACATATCTGCAGGCTTAGCTTCAATACCTACCAAGGGTTTAATCTGCTTCTTTTGAATAAGCACATCCCTTCTCTGTTCTTTCCACAAAGAAAAGTTTGTCCCATCGAACTTTTTAATGCTGAAAATCTTCTTTTCAGACATGGAAGAGGATGCCATGAGACAAATGAAGCAAAATCCCAAATGCTAGTGCCTGCAAGGAGAATCACACCAAATACCAGGTGCACCCAAATGTGTATGCCACAATAGAGTGAAATATCACCAAAACTCAAAGCTCAAAGCATCAAAAGATGCATCTGACTCATGTGCATATACTATGCATCCATATGAGCAAATCTGGCCCAAAAGAAAATGCCAACTGCAATGGCAATCCCAAATGCCAATAAGTGCCAAATGGCTCAAGCATAAACACTGTCCATGGGCATATGCATTACCAATATCTCATCCAAGAGAGCATAACACTATCAGTGCATCACCTGCAATGTGTCAAAGTTGTCCCTCAGCATAAAATAACATCCATGTGCAAAGTGTCCATAAAAATAGCATCCCACAAGGCAATCTAGGCCTATCAACGCATCCAATAAGGATCACAATGCATCCAAATGGCCTATAAATCATCCACTACAACCCAATGCACACCATGAATGAGCGCACATGGCTCAAACTGCAACCAGAGTGATCTGCATAAGGTATGCTCAAGAAATCATGGTCCCATGACAATGACCGCTATTGAAAATAGAACCTGAGATGCCTCAAAACATGGGTGCCATTGCATAATCGGACTCAACAAGAAAATCTGCAAATATCTCTCTTCTCCTGGAACTCCAAAATCCCAACCGATGAGTGAGAAATGGGAGTCAACACTTATCCACTGCCATGTGGCATAAATCTAAGGTTTCAAAACCTTAGAATGAAAAATGCATAACAGAGAGATGAAATCCAATACACAGAGATCTATAACTCTAAAAATACTCCATCGAATCACACAAGAACTGATAGGTAGGGGTTTTTGGGTGTCCGAAACGCAATGGGATAGATGGTTTTGGAAACCGTGTTCTCAATCTGGGTCCAACACATAGAACTGAAAAAAGTTTTTGGAAATTGAACTATTTGTAAACTCCACCGGAGTGTGAATGATGAGCAACATAGAAGTTTTAGGACCTTTTGAGTCCATCGGAATTAACAGATCTGCAAATGGTTGCTCCAAACTTGAGTTCCAACACCCGGGCAGAAAAACATAGAAACTGACACAGTGAGTGAGAAATCCAATGAAATGATCCTAGATTCAAGAATGAAGGTGTTTCCAAGCTCCTGAAGTGAAATGGACACCAAAAGCAAGCAATAGTTGCCTCTACAAGTCAATACGGAGTCTCTGTCATCGAACGAAATAGGGAAAAGCTTAAAAAACGACTTTTTCTTTGAAAACACTTAACAAGCTCTCAAAACCACTTCGCAAAATCAAAGTTTTTTCCAAAGGTTCCTTCAAGGTCATTGCGCACTCGGATGCAAGTAAAATCACACACAAAGCTTTCCATAGAGCTTGTCCTTCCTCCTACATAGCTGTTGAGCTTCTAGGCATTTATGCACGCTTAGCTAGATCACCTGGGCTCTGATACTAGTTGAGAGTGCTCTCAATGGAAGCAAGAACGGAAGAAGGAGAGAGAGAAAAAGAGAGCCACACAAGTTTTGGTTGGTGTAGAACACCCTAGTCTTCTTTTTCATTCATTTATATATGTGTTTGAGTATTGTACATAACCGGGGTAAAGGCACAGTGACCTTTAACCCCCGCATGGATTCCACAAGTTTATGCCAAGCTCAATGAAGTGCTACAATCAATTGAAGAAGGCATCAACGAACATGCGACACCACTTTTGCAGGCATCCCAAATGCTCTTTACAAGTGCACTAAGCAAGTATGCCACCTAGAGAGATGCAAGGTATTTTAAATCTTAAGGTCTTCAGTCCATCGTCCATGCATGAGGCCTAGGTGAAAATAGAGATTCAATGTCATAGGTGAGAATAGGGTATGGTCCACACTGCATCATCTTCTGCTTTCACTGTTAGTCCTAAGTCCTCCAAGCCATAAGGGTTCACTCTATCTCCACTATGTGACTAGGCTCCATGGGTTCTCTCACAATCCATTCACCAAGTCACTCACTCACCAACATGCGGCCAAGGTCACATGATAATACTTTCAACTTTCACCACTGCATCATCCATACCACTTCACATGCACTTGCAGTCTACAGAAGTTAGTCAAGCAATCAAATTTCTCATTAAGGTGCACAAAATTGATTCACTACTATAATGATAAAGCAATGGCTGATAATGCGATGAGACTGACTCAATCGCTGCTATATGGATAACACAATGACTACCCACCCGCTGTGCTAAATATAAAGCTAGCCACTACCATATTCATGTCACTCGTAGTTTCTTTTTCTAGAACACCCCCACCTCTAACACAGTGACACACCATCCCACTAATGCCAATAATTGATTTGATAAAGCTAATTGCTGCGATAATAATGCTTACCTGTTGCTTTATTAAGAGTGAGTCCCTACTATATTTCCCTGCTAATGCCAGTAATTGCTGCACTATTGCTAAAGTTGACCTTCTACTTTAATAGGTCCTCGATCTAAATAGCCAATCTCATTCTGTAGGACCTTACTTGCTCCCATACCAAAACTCTGTCGATTTTTTCTCCAAATTCCTATAGCCTTCAAACGCTCCCGAAATTCTTCCCCCGTTAGCCATCACTCTACATGTCCACCACCTCCTTGCACTCCATCAGCATCCACGACCTCTTTTCCACTAAAGAACTAATCGGCGAAGTGTGTTCTGCCATCCCCCAATATACCACACCGTCATCTTCATGTACAATGTCCGTACCACTAGTCGACCAGATGGGCAAGAACAATCCACTTGACATGCTACTCAAGAGCCCAAATCTTCAATGCAACACTCGACCACTCGTACAATCCACAAGCAGTGCATCCTTGACACTGCTGATGTCCAGAACTTTTTAGAGCATGCGGTCCAAGTCACCCAATTCTCGAGCAAGACTGGACTGAACAGCTATAGGGAGTTGTGATCCAGTGAAGAAACCATATATATATATATATATGTATGTATGTATGTGTGTGTGTGTGTGTGTGTGTGTGTGTGTGTGTGTCTATATCCACACCACACATACACACATACATACATACATACATACATACATACATACATACATACATACACACACATATATATATATATATATATATATATCATACATACATACATACATACATACATACATACATACATACATACATATATATATATATATATATATATATATATGTATGTATGTATGTATGTATGTATGTATGTATGTATGTATGTATGTATGTATGTATGTATGATATATATATATATATATATGTATGTATGTATGTATGTATGTATGTATGTATGTATGTATACATACATACACACACACACACACACACACACACATATGGCACTAGTGCCATCCTCCATGAGGATTTGTGGAGAATGGCACTGGTGCCACCCTCCATGATGTTGTGGAGAGTGGCACCAGCGTCATTCATCACATGGATTGTGCCATTCATCCTCCATGATGTTGTGGAGAATGGCACCAATTCCATTCATACATGATGTTTGTGGAGAATGGCACTGGTGCCATTTATCACATGCATTGCAGAAAATGGCTATGGTGCCATTCTCCAGATGTCACGAGTCATGGTTAGAGAATGGCAATGGTGCCATTATCCATGACACCATATGATTATGTGGAGAATGGAACCAGTTCCATTCATCACATGGAGAATGGAGAATGGCATTGGAGCCCTCCTCCAACAATTATATGATGTTGTGAAGAATGGCACCAATGCCATTGAAAACATGGATTGTGAGTTTGTGGAGGATGTACTAGTGCCATCCTCCATGAGAGTTTGAGGATTATGCCACTGATGCCATCCTCCATGATGTTGACGAGAATGACACAAGTGCCATTCATCACATGGATTGCAAAGAATGGCGACAATGCCATTCTCCTAATGTGAAGGTTATCACATGAGAGTTTTCTCATAGAAAATCTAGAGGACCAGTGCCATTCATTACATGAAGGATGGCACCAATGTCATCTCCATTCTCGATGTGTCATTAGTAGTGCCATTCTCCACATCATCTAGTGGTTATTTTGAGAATGGCACCAATGCCATTCATCACCTAGAGATTGGAGATAGAAAATTCTTAGGGAAATATGCATGCTTTAATGAATATTTTGTTTAGACCCATTCATGGATTCTAGAGATTGGTACCAATGCGATTCTCCAAAAAACCACAAGGGGATTTGCACCAAAGCCATCTTGAGGGGATTGGCCATATGGTGCCATTCTCCAAATATTCATATAATGTTCTGATCCAAAACATCAAATGATTTGGTGAAGAATATCCCAACAAAAAATTCGAGGAAGGCCTCATGAGTAGATAAAGAAGACACCTATGGTCAAAATCATAGGCATATTGTCAAAAGATTGAGCCAAAGTGTCAAATCATAGACATATGGCCAAAATATTGAGCCATAACGTCAAATCCTTGGCAAATGGTCAAAACTTTATACATATGGTGATAACTAGTGAAGAGCTTCCTACCAAATCTTTTGCATATGGTAAAGTGATTTTTGTATTGTGTCCATACTTGTGATTGAGCCATGTGATCAAATCTTTGGCAAATGGGGAAAAGATCATGCATATGGTCAAAATATTATGGCCATATGGTTAAAATTTCAGCTCATAAGGTCATAATATTAGGCCAAATGGTCAAAACTTTAGCCATATGGTGATTAATCTCATTGATTGCACACAATGGTGTTAGAAAATACCCAACAGAGGGTACACACAGTGGAAGACTTATAGTAATGCCTACGAGCTCACATAGTGTGGTGTGGGTGTGGAATCACAAACTTCTTTACTTATGTGCATACAATAGGTGTGTAGACTCATCAATAGACAATGAACCAACCAGATAGAGAAACCACTAGATATATTTCCATCCACAACTATGGACACAATACAAAAGAGACAGATCCAGAGTCCCACCAATGATGTGGTCCTCTGATCTTACCACAAGGTCCTGACAAAACATGAAGAGGGGAGAGGAGAAGAGTGGAGATGAGGAGAGAGGGCACAGCTAGAGAGCACACCACAAATGACTAACTATACACTAGATTTAGTTGAAAAAATAGAATATATACAAACCCTTTTAGGGTTAGGGTTAGGGGTCTAACCCTTTCCTTTATAGCACTCTATAAGGTTAGTGCTATGCACATATGATCACGTGATGGTGCTATGCACACATGATCACATGATGTTGAGGGTGAACTCTCAACACCTTCCCTCAAGATCAACATCATGAAGTAGGCCTTCCCTCAAGATGATGATTCTGGGGAATCAAAGGAGGAGTGAGCATTACATTCCATCACACCCCTTTAATGGGAATGTCCTTCCTTTGCATCAAACCAAGAGCTAGTCAATGTTTCTCGAATAGCTCTTTACCGAGTGGTTTGGTAAAGATGTCTGCAACATTTTCTTTGCTATCATAATGCTGCAGTGTGATGTCACCAAGTAACACTCTTTCTCTGATGAAGTGCTCTCTGACATCAATGTGCTTTGTCCTGGAGTGATATACTGGATTTTTGGCCAATGCTTGAGCCGATTGATTATCACACTATATTATTATTGGCTTTGACTCATCAAAGTAATCTATTTCTGACAATAGTCTTCTGAGCCATATAGCCTCACATGCACCTGTAGTGAGTGCCCTATATTTTGCTTCAGTCGAAGACAAAGAAACAGTTGGTTGTTTGTTTGACAGCCATGATATAGCACCTTGACCAAGGAAAAATGCATATCCCTGTGTCGATCTCCTGGTCTCATGATCTCCAGCATAGTCACTGTCACAGTATCCATGCAACCGTGGATGACTTCCTCTGTATTCTATCCCAAACTGTCTTGTACCTCTGATGTATCTCAAGACTCTTTTGGCTGCATTCCAGTGAGACTATTTTGGATTTGCCATAAACTATGCTACTACATAACAAATATCTGGCTATGTGATCGTCAAATATATAAGAGATCCAATGAGTTGCCTGTAATATCTGTCATTGATTGTAGGCATTTTTGAATCTTTAGTAATTTTCAAACTCTGTTCCATGGGAGTGGCTGCAATCTTGCAATCTGCCATATGAAACTTCTTCAGGAGACTGTCAACATACTTGAGCTGACTCATAAATGTGCTATCTGAATCTCTTCAGAACTCAATTCCAAGATAATAGTGCATAAGTCCAAGGCATAAGTCCAAGATCTTTCATGTCGAACTCTACAGATAAGTCTTGTTTCAATTTTTTGATGAAGCTATCCTTGCTTCCTGTCACAATCAGATCATCTACATACAAAAGTGCAATAGTGTTGCCATCCAACAGCAAATTCCAACACTGGAAGAACTTCAATTAGTCCTACTTGGTAAAGAACTTAGGACTCAGGCCATTCAACCACGTAAAGGTCATTCTAATGATCAGGCATTCATAGCTTCAGATAGAAGCAGAGGCAAAGGCAGAAACAGAGGTAGATCATATCAGAAAAGTGGTCATCATCAATAAAATCAAAGTCAGAATTAGCATTAGCATCAGCAACATCCTCAGCAACATCAACATCAGCAAAGAGGAAATCATTCCAACCGAGGAAGATTTCAAGGATGAGGGAATGCATCCACCAATGTGTCAAACATTCAGTGCAACTACTGTCACAAGTTTGGACACTATGAAAGAGATTGCTGCAAGAAGTAGAACAACCAAGGCGGTCAATCCAGCAGTAATCAAGGGAATTCTCGAGAAAGAGGAAATCATCATGGTGGACATTCTAGTCATAGTCATTTTGCAAATGAACATGGAAATATGTTTCTTGCAAGTGAGGAATTGCATCAGACTGATACAATGCACCTAGGCATTGATTTCAATCCCAAAGAGGATTTTAGCTATCAAGTCCACCAAGTAGAATAGGATCCTTGGTACATCGACAGCGGTGCATCATCTCATATGACAAATCATTAGGAATGGTTCACAGAGATGAAACCATTAGAAGGACAGAAAAATGTCATCTACACAGTAGACAATACACCGAATCCAGTTCAAGGGACAAGTGTTATCCCTATGAACAATTTCACTGGTACAAAAGGATTAGTCAAAGATGTGCTCTATGTTTCGAAACTCAGCAAGAACCTTTTGTCAGTAGTTCAAATGACAGAACACAACTACAAAGTCATCTTCGATGATGATGAATGCACTATCAGAGACAAATCTAAAAGATGTCAGCTAGTAGCAAAAGGTGTCAAGGAAGGATGCTTATATAGGATGCTAGCTACAGTACTAGATAAGCATGCCATGTCAGTTCAAATGCAACAGATGCCACTATCTGCAAAATGGCACAAGAGATATGGTCATGTCAACTTCAAGTACTTGTTAGATCTCAGGAATTAGAATATGGCAATTGGGATTCCGAAGCTATAGTTTCTTGGAAAAGTTTGTGAAGCATGCTGCTTCGGCAAACAAAAGCGAACCAACTTTGTTAGAAGTACCTCTCGTGCATGAGGTATTCTTGATTTGATTCATACAGATGTATGGGGTTATGCCCAGAGCCGTAGCATCAATGGTTCACTTTACTACTTGACCTTCATCGATGACTACAGCAAATATTGTTGGGTCTACTTTGTGAAAGAGAAATCTGAAGTGTTTTCCAGATTTCAAGAATTCAAAGCCATGGTAGAAAACCAGACAGCAGAAAGATCAAGGTCATGAGATCAGACAGAGGAGGTGAATACATGTCTTCAGCATTCATGAACTTTTGCAAAAATCACGGCATTCAAAGACAATTCACATGTGTAGATACTCCTCAGCAGAATGCAAGAGCTGAAAGGAAGAATGGGACTTTAACAGACAGTGCTAGAGTAATGCTTAGTGAAAAGCATCTTCCGAATTAGTATTGGGTAGAAGCAAGAGCTACAGCTAACTACTTGCTTAATCGGCTTCCTACTGAACCCATCCAAGGTATGACTCCTTATGAAGCATTCACTGGACACAAGCCACGCATTGGGCATCTCCACATATTTGGTTGCATAGCATATGCCCACATACATGATGATCATCGCAGGAAATTAGATCCGAAGTCATGCAAATGCATAATGGTTGGCTACAGTGAAGAAAGCAAAGCATACAAATTGTATGATCCCATCAACCGCAAAGTCATTATCTCCAAAGATGTAATCTTTGATGAGGAATCAGAATGGCAAACCTCTCCTACATAGGAGATAGAAGCATTGACTTTACAGTCATCTACAGAATAGGTTGATGAAGAAGAGCAAGAATTGCCAACAACACCCCAAGCAGCACCATAGCAGCTCAGATGGTCTACTAGGGAAAGCAGACCTCCAGCCAGATTGACATATGCTCAGAAAGGCAAAGCAATTTAGGTGGAAACCACCAACTATGCTCTTATCACTACCATCATGGCTACAGAAGAGCTAGTGTACTTCGAAGATGCAATAGACAAGCTAGAATGGCAAACTACTATGAATGAAGAAATGGATGCTTTGTATAAGAATAACACTTGGGAATTATGCGACCTTCCACCAGGAAAGAAGGCCATAGCAAACAAATGAGTATACAAAGTAAAGTACAATCCAGATGGCAGTATTCAAAGATACAAAGCCATATTAGTTGCAAAAGGATTTGCACAACAATATGGTCAAGACTATGATGAGACTTATGCTCCAGTAGCAAAGATGGATTCCATACAGTTCTTGATATCACTAGCGACACTCAGCAAATGGAATGTGTATCAGCTCAATGTTAAGAATGCATTTCTCAATGGCTATCTAGACGAGGAAGTCTACATGCAACAACCAGTAGGTTATGTTGAACCAAGAAAGGAGAACAAGGTTTGCCATCTCAAGAAAAGTCTCTACGGCTTAAAGCAAGCACCTAGAAGTTGGTACAGTAGAATTAACAAGTATATTTTGCTGATCTGGGATACATGAAGTCCAATGCAGATCATACTCTCTACTACAAAGTTCAAAGGGAAGACATTACTATTGCACTTTTGTATGTAGATGATCTGATTGTGATAGGAAGCAAGGATAGATTCATCAGAAAATTGAAACAAGACTTATCTGCAGAGTTTGACATGAAAGATCTGGGATACATGAAGTCCAATGCAGATCATACTCTCTACTACAAAGTTCAAGGGGAAGACATTATTATTGCACTTTTGCTGATGTTGATGCTAATTCTGACTTTGATTTTGTTGATGATGACAACTTTTCTGATATGATCTACCTCTGTTTCTGCCTTTGCCTCTGCTTCTATCTGAAGCTGTGAATGCCTGATCATTAGAATGACCTTTACGTGCTTGAATGGCTTGAGTCCTGAGTTCTTCACCAAGTAGGACTGATTGAAGTTCTTCCAGTGTTGGAATTTGCCATTGGATGGCAATACTCTAGACTAGATTCTCGTATCCCTCTCCTAGTCCATTTAGAATGACTTGAACCATTTCTGCGGCGTTCATAGTCTCTCTTGCTACTGCAAGTTGATTGTTGTAGTCTTTGATGTGGAGTACATACGCATGACCGGTTTCACTACTGTTGCGGAAACTCAGGTTGATCTGGTTTTTCAGGGTGAGAATCTTGGATGTGTTCTTGGACTCATTGAGAGCTGCGAGCATATCCCATGCTTCTTTTGATGTCTTGATTGTGTTGAGCTATCCTAGCATGACATCTTGCACATTCTGCTTGATCAGGTGATAGGCATACTTGTCTTTCTTATCCCATTCTGCTTGAGCTCGGGCAATGGTAGGATCTGCTACTGGTGCAGAAACTGTTTGTGTAGATGTAGATCCCGTTGTAGATTCCGTTGCTGGTGCTATGACAACAGATGGAGTAGAGCTACTGGTGGCTGGATCGGCCAATGGTCTAGGTGTAGACCCATTGACATACTCCCATTTGTCCTGAAGCACAAGAATGGTCTCCATTCGGTATTTCCATGTACCGTAATTGGAGTTGTCTAACTTAGCAGATGCCTCTAGATTGAGGTTGCTAGTCGACATGGTGCAAGAAATGTACTCAAAAAAGTGTCGTGAAGATCTCTGTATGAATCAACTGCAAATACACTGAAGATGCCAAGTGAAATCTCTGTACCGTTGGTGAAGATAGAAGTGCAGTATATAAAATCTGATTTGTGTTACAAGGCTTGTGGCAATGATGTCGGGAATAGCCAAGAGGCTTTACAAGGTTGAAATGATGTGCATGATGCCGTGAGATAGCCGAATAGGCTTTACAATGGTGGCATGTGTGTGTGAAATCAAGTGCTATCTGCCCACTGAATCAATCTACAATGCCTCTGAACTCTGAAGTCTACTCACTGAACTGATGAACGTAAGGTTTCCTGATGATGTGGCACATGTGACGTGGCAGTCGATGATGATGTGTCACTGATGACATGGCAAGATGATGTGGCAGGTGATGTGTCTACGTACATGGCACTGATGACATGGCAAGCGAGGCTGATGTGGCATATAGGATGCCACGTGGAGGATAAGCACTGGGAAGATGCCACGTGTTGAGTGGAAGGCCTACCGGAATCTTGAAGATTCTGACGAAATCTAAAAAGATTCCGTCTGCCTGTGGAATTCCATCGGTGTTGTAGTGTCAGCTCCTTCTCGCTTCTCTTGGGCCATCCGCTTTCGCATCGCCCTTGAGACCACCCGTGCCCTCGCTTACCTTCACGAAGAGTGCCGCGAGACTCCTGAAATGCTGCACCCGCGAATCAAGCCTACAACCATCCAGGTTGATCGGCTGATAGACTAAAAGATCTGCCCCTCGCTACTTACATGGTGCACTTATTCATTTTGAATGACCATGGAGAGAGGCTTGATGTTGCAGAAATTGTTGTTGAGTCACCGCAGAGAAAGGAGTTCGTTGTTGCTATCGGCGGACAATCGTGAGGCTGGAGATGCTTGCTCGTTGGCGCTATTGTTGTTGAAGGTTGGGCTAGCGAGGGAGCCCATATGCACAATGGTCTCCAGCAACCATTTGGAGTGTCGAATGGAGCTCGTCTGTCACTTAGCTGTGCATACTCGTCGGTCGAGAGAGCAGCTGAGACTCTGTCTTGGCTCGTCCTCAGGAGCTCTTGGTCATGAGCCAAGCTTTGGAGTCGAGTCATTGTAGAGGTCATATGTGAGTCCCATCTTTGGACTAGCCGAGTCAAGGGCTTTGCTTGAAGGTCGTAGGTCATCTTTGTCGCAGATCGATGTGGATAGTTGAAGCTATCTATTGATACTGAAGAAAACCGAGTTGATAAAGGTCATAGAAGCCTCTTTGCTTTGGTGTTGCACTCCCTATCTCTCTCACAAAACCTTTGAAGACACTCCCTATCGCAATGCAATAGATCCAAAGTCTCTCTTTCTTAAAGAAAATCCCACAAGAGAAATGGAAATGGACAGAAATTCTCCACTCAATGGAAGTGAAGATCACTCAAAAAGAACTCTCTCTCAATCTTTCAATCTCTCTCACTTTCTCAAGGATCACAATGCCTCAACGGAAGGCAAGGGAGCTCTGATACCATGACAAAATATGAAGAGGGGAGAGGAGAAGAGCAAAGATGAGAAGAGAGGGCATAGCTAGAGAGCACACCACAAATGACTAACTATACACTAGATTTAGTTGAAAAAATAGAATATATACAAACCCTTTTAGGGTTAGGGTTAGGGGATCTAACCCTTTCCTTTATAGCACTCTATAAGGTTAGTGCTATGCACATATGATCATGTGATGGTGCTATGCGCACATGATCACATGATGTTGAGCATGAACTCTCAACAGGTCCTTCTCCTATTTGTTGGCTATCTCTAGACTTGAGCCCGCGTGCTCCACCTCAAGCTTTTGTAGACTTTCCGTCCAGATCCCTTCCACCTTGCTATCTTTGCACCAGCCTAGGTGGGTAGCTCTCTCAGCTCTTAGTCTGCAGCTTCTTGTGTTCCCCTCACCTCCTGAACATAGGCCCAAGGGAAGCTCCTTTGCTGCTCCTATCTGCTGGCTCTTTGCTGCTGCAAGTGATGATGATATCAGCACCTTGCTGCCTTAGAAGACAGCCAAGGTCCAGCCCTTCCTGGCTAAGTCTGCAGCCCTTCAAGCACCCTCTCACCTCCTGGATATAGGCCTAGAGAGTGGATTCCTGCTGCTCCTTTCTGCCTCTGGATAATGAAATGAGGCCTGAGCCTCTCCTTTTATAGCCCTAAGGCTTGGCAAAAAGACCGACCAGCCTGCCCTGACTGGGCCGACTGGACAGACTAGGTTGGCTGGCCCAACCGACCTGGTTGGCTCAGCCCAACTAGCCCTATATAAGGGCCCTTTGCTGGCCCCTTCCAGTGCAGGGTCCAGGCCCATAGGTCCGGCCCTTCTATAAGTTGCAATCCTACCCACAAGGCATGCCTCTGCTCCTGCTATGCTGTGCCATGTGCCAGCTCTGCTTGCAGGTCGTGTCCCTGCCTGTAGACACCTACCATGCTGTTGTGTAGGGGACGTACCTATCCGTATAGGTCCTGCTATCTTGACCTACCTGTACCATGCCATCATCATGGTCTGTTGCAGGCCCTTCACCTGCCCACTACCCTCGCCATGCTGACGCCATCTGTAGGTCACATTCCTGTGAGGTACTGCCCATGTGGCAACCCCCTCTTTCTTCCCTCTTGGGCACATCGTGCCCTAGGTCTCCCTCCCCCATGCTCTCCTCATTTGGGGGCTTACAGATGGGGAGGTGACCTTTCCAATACCCCCTCTCATTGACACATCCAAGCCCAATGCCCACACATCAATGAAAAAGCTCCAGTAACTCCCTGGTCATAGTCCTCTGGAACTTTTCGATGTCGAAATCTTTTCCTGGCTTTTCATCTAGTGGCTCATGCTCCACCAGGTCCAGTTCTACTTTCGCACACCATCCTAGTGCACAGGACCATCTTTGGTAGCACCTCCTGGCACCGCCCCCTTCTATCACATTCCTGCCTTCGAACTCGAGCAACCCAGCCTCCATGATCTTCTAGTCGTCCCCCTCATAATGAGTGAACAACCTGGAGTCTTCCAAACACCATGCTCTGAGGGTTTGTTTCAACCCATCCTTCCTTTGGCAAGGTCTGCAACAAAAGCACATCTCCAAATAACCTAAACTGCGAACTTTAAATGCACTTGACTGAACCTGAGTCACCCTCCTTCTCGCAAGGGCATAATCCTCCAGTGGTGGAAGTCGATTCCTAAGAGCTTCTGAATCAGGGTCGTCCTTCAACAAGGTCCATGCATGTGAGCCTCCTACTTGGGCTCTGATACCATGTTAGAAAATACCCAACAGAGGGTACATGCAGCGGAAGACTTATAGTAATGCCCAAGAGCTCACACAGTGTGGTGTGGGTGTGGAATCACAAACTTCTTTACTTATGTGGATATAATAGGTGTGCAGTGCAGACTCATCAATAGACAATGAACCAACCAGATAGAGAAACCACCAAAATATATATTTTCGTCCACAACTATGGACACAATACAAAAGAGACAGATCCAGAGTCCCACCAATGATGTGGTCCTCTGATCTTACCACAAGGTCCTTCTCCTATCTGCTGGCTATCTCTAGACTTGCGCCCTCGTGCTTCACCTTGAGCTTCTGTAGACTTTCCATCCAGATCCCTTCCACCTTGCTGTCTTTGCACTAGCCTAGGTGGGCAGCTCTTTTAGCTCTTAGTCTACAGCTCCTTGTGCTCCCAAGGGAAGCTCCTTTGCTGCTCCTATCTACTGGCTATTTGCTGCTGCAAGTGATGATGATCTCAGCACCTTGCTGCCCTAGAAGACAGCTAAGGTCCAGCCCTTCCTGGCTAAGTCTGTAGCCCTTCAAGCACCCTCTCACCTCCTGGATATAGGCCCAGAGAGTGGATTCCTGCTGCTCCTTTTTGCCTCCTAGATTGCTGGCTACTGGATAATGAAATGAGGCCTGAGCCTCTCCTTTTATAGGCCCTAAGGCTTGGCAAAAATACCGACCAGTCTACCCTGACTGGGCCGACTAGACAGACTAGGTTCACTGGCCCAACTGACCTGGTTGGCTTAGCCCGACTAGCCCTATATAAGGGCCCTTTGCTGGCCCCTTCCAGTGCAGGGTCCAGACCCATAGGTCCGGGCCTTTTCCAAGCCCTTCTATAGGTCGCAATCCTGCCCACAAGGCATGCCTCTGCTCTTGCTATGCTACGCCATGTGCCAGCTCTACTTGCAGGTCATGTCCCTGCCTATAGACACCTGCCATGTTGCTGTACCTGTCCGTACAGGTCCTGCTGTCCTGACCTACCTATACGTGCCATCATCAGGGTCTGTTGCAGGCCCTTCACCTGCCCACTACCCTCGCCATGCTGACACCATCTGTAGGTCGCATTCTTGTGAGGTGCTGCCCATGTGGCAGCCCCCTCTCTTTCTTCTCTCTTGGGCACATCCTGTCCTAGGTCTCCCTCCTCCACACTCTCCTCATTTGGGGGCTTACAGATGGGGAGGTGACCTTTCCAACAAATGGTTCTGGTGCCATTCTTTAGATGTCAATGTTGTCATAGATGATGGTTAGAGAATGGCACTGGTGCCATTGTCAAAAACACCATATGATTATATTGATAATGGTAGCAAGTCACATGGATTGAGGAGAATGGCATTAGTGCCATTTTCCATTCTCCATCTAATGAATGGCATTGGTGCCATTCTCCAAATATTCATATAATGTTCTCTCTCATGCTCTCTCTCTCTCTCTCTCTCTCTCTCAATTGGTCAAAACTTTAGCCATATGGTGATAACTCATGGAGTTTTATGGCCAAATCTTTTGCACATGGTAAAAATCAATTGCATGAGGTCAGAGGATTGAGCCATGGGGCAAATGGACAAAATAATCATGCCATATGGTCAAAGTATTATGGCCCTATGGTTAAAATATTAGGTCATAAGGTCAAAATATCAGGCTAGATGGTCAAAACTTTAGCCATATAGTGATTGATCTTGTGGATTGCACACAATGGTTCTAGTGCCATTCTCTAGATGTCAATGTTGTCATAGATAATGGTTAGAGAATGGCATTGGTGCCATTGTCGACAACACCATATGATATATTGAGAATGGCACCCATTCCATTAATCACAAGGATTGAGGAGAATGGCATTAGTGCCATTCTCCATTCTTGATGTGATGAATGGCATTGGTGCCATTCTTCAAATATTCATATGATGTTGTGGAGAATGGCACCAATGCCATTCTCCAAACCTTCAACTGATTTGGTGAAAAAAAATTCAAATTTAGACAATTTAGAATTCAAAATTTAAATTTTAAGTTAAAAAAATTTTAGAATGTTAAAAATGAACATTTTAAATTTAAATTTGAATTTGCATTACAATTTCAATTTGAAGTGGAGAGAGAGAGAGAGAGAGAGAGAGAGAGAGAGAGAGAGAGAGAGTGAACGAGAGAGAGAGAGAGAGAGAGAGAGAGAGAGAGAGAGAGAGAGATCATAATTGAGGGTCCCATAGTAATTGTAGCTTGCACACATGTGTGCGCATGCGCGCACACACACATAGAACTTGAAGGAAAATTCATAAGTGTAGACTGATTCATGAGTGTAGGGAAAGAGCCGCAATCGTGAGCAGGCCTTCAATCTGTAGGAAAAGCGTAGGCTAATTCATGAGTAGGCCTTTAATCCACATGGACGAGCATGATATCTCTGAACCACCTCGGAATTTGAGTTGCATGGAACTTCTCGAAACCGCTTGGATGCACAAAATAGCAAGATAGAGATCAATTTGTAGACATTGGAGTGAGAGAAGCAGGTAAGGCTTTCAATTTTTTTAGGGTTTTTGATTTTTTAAAAAACATTGCTTTTTTAAAAATGCTTTTGTTTTGTTTCTTTTAACAATACAATGAATATTTATCACTTCTACCCCTTGTATCATGCAATTCTTTTATCAATGCAAGAAGGTGGATGGATGCACCTACCACTCCCACTCGAGAGACACTCTTGAATTTGCAATGTACATAGGCCTTTGATCCAAATGAGGATTGGCAAAATTTTGTTTTAGAGAGAATTTATTGTCTCAGGGTATCCTTATTGTAATAAAAGGGCCTCATTGTTGCGTAAGTGGTATCTTAATATATGAGATTTCCAACAAAAAGGGGCACTCTCATTGATCCATCTCAAAAGAATATTCTAATCATCTTTTTTTAAATAAAGCACTAATAAGGGCCTTTATTATAGGCTATAACCTAGAAGCTCGCTTAATAAAGCTTAAGAAATAGTGCCATAGCATTCTTGTTCTATTAAATGTGTGAGTTTGTTGGCCCTTGGGTTAAGGCCAATAGAACTTACCAGCTCGCTCACATCATGAAAAACCTATTTAGATTCATGAAAGACCCATAACACATGAAGATGTGGCAAAAACTATTAGAGAAGAGAGAGCAAATATATAAGAATTCGAACCAATATCTAGGTGGTTCAAACAAACTCTATTAAATAGCAAGCTATTAGCTCTCTAGAACAAAGGTTCATTCAAGAAGGCCAAAGTTAATTGTTTTTTCTCATTATGATGCAAAAGAACTTGTAACATTTGAAGATGCTAAAGATAGTGAGAGTATTGGATGTGAGCCATGAAATGCATATATACTATGTGTGTGTGTGTGTGTGTGTCTCTCTCTCTCTCTCTCTCTCTATATATATATATATATATATATATATATGTAATTATTGCCAACAAATAATACCTACACACAAATAAATGCATATGTAAATACTTAAAAAGATTTGGGATGCATTCCTTGCAACGTTTTTGGAGATTGGCACTGGTGCCAATGTCCATGTGGGTTTATGCTAGTGCCATTCTCCGCAATCCCACAGGGAGATTGGCACCAGTGCCATTCTCCACATTGTGGGCTTGTGGAAAATCGCATTGGTGTCAATCTCCATGTGAGTCTAGCAAATTTCAAATTTCCTTGTTCAGAATGGCTTTGGTGACAATCTCCATATGTCATTATGGAGAATGGGACTGGAGCCAATCTCCACATTTGGAATTTAGAGAAAGTTTTATCAAATCACCAAAATTTTTAGGGAAATAATTCATGCTTTTATAAAAATTTTATATAGGCCCATTCATGGATTCTAGAGATTGGCACCAATGCCATTCTCCAAAAACCCACGAGGGGATTGGTAGCAGTGCCATTTTTCCATAGGAAAGCTAAACTCACATGGAGAATGGCACGAGTGCCATTCTTCACAATCCCACATGGAGAATGGTAATGGTGCCATTCTCCCCCACTACAAGGACATCTTTTTTGGTCTTATGAAATTTTGCATAATCCCACATGGAGAATGGCACTGGTGCCATTCTCCAGTGCCATTCTCCATAGGAAAGCCAAACTCACATGGAGAATGGCACTAGTGCCATTCTCCACAATCCCACATGGAGAACGGTAGTGGTGTCATTCTCCCCCGCTACAAGGACATATTTGTTAGTCTTATCAAACTCTTTGGTTGTAGTTTGTTCATAATTAATTTCTCATAATCATAATTAGAGGGGATGGTTGTCAGATGCAAGGACAAGTTCATGATGGTGGTGGAAATAATTCATGCTTTAGAAAAAGTTTTATCAAATTACCAAAATTTTTAGGGAAACAATTCATGCTTTCATGAAAATTTTGTATAGACTCATTCATGGACTCTGGAGATTGGCACCAGTGCCATTCTCCATAAACCCACATGCAGATTGGCACTAGTGCCATTGTCCATAGGAAAGCCAGACTCACATGGAGAATGGCACCGCTGCCATTTTCCACAATCCCACATGGAGAATGTCAATGGTGCCATTTTCCCCCACTACAAGGACATCTTTGTTGGTCTTATGAAATTATGCACAATCCCACATGGAGAATGGCACTAGTGCCATTCTCCATAGGAAAGCTAGACAATGGAACCAATGCCATTCTCCACAATCCCACATGGAGAATGGCACTGGTGCCATTGTTCCCAACTACAAGGTTTGTTGGTCATATGAAATTCTTTGGTTGTAGTTTGTTCATAGTTAATTTCCCATAATCATAATGACAGGGGATGGCTATTAGATGTGGGGACAAGGTCATGATGATGGTGGGGAATCAAGTGGCTGGAATTGGTGCAGTGTATGCAATAGATTTGGAGGCCCACTATAGTGGTGTAAAGATTGGGGTAGAAAATGTATCAGTGATAGTGGAGAAGTCTATCAATAGTGACATGCTCTTGCTATTTCCCACTATCAATGTAGTGCTTATTGGAGAGGCACTTTGGAGGGTTGTCAAGTGGCTTAAGGGCTCTCTAAGACATGTTCATGATTCTTTAAATGATCCAGTAACTCAAGAAGCTGCTCCAAGTGAGCCTGAGCAACCTTAGGTAGAGGCAATGCCAATTTCTTCATTGGAAACTGACAATTTTATTCGTGAATCTTGGAAAGAGAAAAAGGTTGTCTTGTGAGATGAGAGCAAAACAAAGACCATGGGGGAAGCTGTGATCTTGTATGTTTTCTCGGGTGACTCTATAAACTTTGACCTATTGGGTAATGATTGCATTGGTGTGGGTATTGAAAAGATTGCATTGGTGTGGGTATTGAAAAGAAAGAACAAATTACAAGGAGTGACTTAGGGTCTTCTATGCAAGATGTCATCTCTCTCAGCCTAGTTAAGTGGCCCATCAAGCAGATTACCTTACTTGATGGGAGCCCATTGCAACAATATATGCCCATAGACCATGTTGCTGGCATAGATGAGGTGGTCAACGATCGAATGTTGAAAAGGGATGATCCACCTTCAAAGAAAAGAAAGTACACTTTCATTAACAGGGTGCCTAAACAAAGAGAGCCTCCAACATCAATGTACAAAATGTCACTAGAGTCGGTGTAGCAGGTTTCTTCCATCGATTCCCTTAGCCAATCACGTATCGGCCCAAAATATGTTCTAAAGGACTTAGGCAAATTACTGCACACAGACCTTGAGGCCGCACAAAGTTTTTGAATTACCTCCATCAACGCATGCACACTGCCTTGCTCTTCTAGGTTGAAGGACATCATAGTGTCAGCGAACATCTGAACATTAAGATGCTTTCCTGATGGGAGACTAACTCCCTTCAACTTGCCATTTTCCACTTTCATCTTTAGCCCATGAATTAATGGAATCATGCTTAAGGCAAACAACAAGGGTGCAATTGGGCATCTTTGGAAAACTGAACGGTTGAGACAAAACCTGCCTACCACCCCCCCATTTAGGCATAATATTGCAGAACCATTGCCAAATAAAGTAGGAACCTTTTGTAAGAACCCCACACCAAAACCTAGCCTTTCCAGAACTGCGAGGACAAAAGTTGATCTTATAATGTTCAGATGCCTTGTTGAAGTCTAGGCCAAATAGAAGATTCCCTGTAGAGCATGGCAGATCAAGAGCAGAGGACACATTGATAATATTCGTTATATATCTCTACCTTTGACCAATCCGTTTTGTTGAGAGTCTACCACCTTGCATACATAGCTCCCAGATCCACAGCGCACTAGTTAGTGAGAAAATCGAAGAGTGATCGACAGTGTGAGGGAGCCTGTGGGCTTACCGCCCACATTCCCATAATGTAATTGTCTTCTGAAATCGTTAAATTAAAAAGAGCTTTACACCTCTTGACTTAAAATTGTTAAAAGAGACATACACATGCAGGTACACATACACATACACATACACATACACATACATATACATATACATGTACATATACATATACATATACATGTACATATACATATACATATACATATACATATACATATACATATACATACACATACACATACACATACACATACACATGCACATGCACATACAAATACTCATGCGTACACGTATAAGTATATGTACACATATATGTATACATTGACATATACACACACATATTGACACCTATACATATGCACATACATAGACATACACATATACATACAAATACACATACATACATGTATAACTATATGTACACAAATACATATACATATACATATACACACACATATTGACACCTATACATATGCACACACATAGACATACTCATATACATACAAATATTCATATACGTGTACACACACACATACAAATATTCATATACGTATACACACACACATACAAATATTCATATACACACACATACACATACACATACCCATACACATACACATACACACATACACATACACATACACATGCACATGTACATGCACATACACATACAAACACATAGACAAACACACACACACACACACACACACACACACACACACACACACACACAAATTTTGAGGATTACCAAAAAGCGAGCGATAAAAAACAATAAAAGTTTGATGAATCTCCCATTTTAGTAGCAAAAAACAATACCTTATTCAAAAGTCGATATGGTTCCTCAATGCTAGAAAGTTAAATATGCATATAACTTTAAAGCCACTAATACTAATTTCACATCATCCATGAGATAGTTTGTATGTTTAATTTCCAAGTCATTGTTTGTATCAAAGACAAACCCTACTACAATCAAGTTCTCTCTTTCTACTAGAGTAATTGAGATCATCAATGCAGCCTTCCACACAAGTGGGGTGTTTCCAAGGACTTCTTGCATGGATTAGTCTAGATTCCATGCATATGGAAATGCTTAGCATTTTAAACTCTGTTCACTCTTGGAACAAAACCCATGTTTCTTTGTTGCTGCAAAAATATCCTTCCCTTATGATTTATTCTTACCTCCCACTAATCTTACCAATGCAACAAATTGACCACAAATTCAAATTTTGATGCATTAAAGTTTACTAAATGGTGCACAAAGACATGATAATCATCTAAAGTACACCTTGCCACCATTTGATTTGATATGTAACATGACCCCATTTGGACTTGTAAATCAAAAGATACGGGGATGTGAAAATGTCATCTTTTGGCCCAAAAGACGACATTTTCACATCCCTGTATTTTTGTAAGATTTCAACATTTGATTGTTTTGGCCTAAAAGATGAGTTTTTAACATCCTTGCATCTTTTGATTGTCAAATATAAATGGCATAATGCTACATATCAAATCAAATGATAAGGCATGCTTTAGATGAATATCATGCCTTCTTTGCACCATCTAAAAAAATTGTGTGCATCAGAATATGAATTTTGTGAAATTATGTCCAATTTCTTGCACCAAGTTTAAAGCAAGGTTTCCCATAATAGGGAGCAAGAAGACAGTGTCTATTTTGGCAAAAAAAAAAACCAAATTTTAACATCCTCTACATTTTAACTGCACTCTTGGTATCACTCTTCATAAACCCATAAAGCATGCGCAAGCAAGCATGTGTAAAAAATTACCCCTATTCTTGTATTTTTACATTTTCTCATGTAAATGGTTAAACCCCTGCATGTGTTTACATTTTCAATATTAAAATTGTGACACTCCTTCATAAATCTACATATTTAAATTACATTAAGTTGCTATTTTATAAATCCCCTCATGCACATAAATAGCATGTAAGTCCCCCCACTAAAAGTTACCCCTCAATGCACTAAAGAGCTATGTTACGTGTTTATGAGTAACCCCCTGGGGTAATTGCCAAACCCAAATGGGATCATGTTACAATAGTCCTGAACTTTAGACTACTCAATTTCAAGAAATGTGACACATAACCACCCTTTTGAATACTTTATACTTCAAGCAATTATTTTATTAAAAACTTATATTCTTTCTTTGCTTGCTTGATTTTCCAACCACTTCAACTAATTGTCGCTCGCTTTTTTGGGATTGCTCACTTTTTCTTGCTCGCTCTATTGACTGCCTCACAAATTTTGATTAGTAACTCTATCTCACACACACAGACACTTATTTCTTTAACACACACACACAAACATGTATACATCCCCAATGATGAATTATTCTTTTATGTACACCCTGTGAAATCTCCCCTTTACACTCTTTTTTAAACCACCCCACACTAAGCATAGTAATCCTCCGATACCTCCACTTATCCTAGGTAAAGCGGCAACAAGTCAGGGAAAACATGCATTACCTATCTACCCAAATGTAACTATGTGGTTCTAACACCTAGTTTGTTTGGACGGTGACAGGTAAGTGGACCCTGTCGTCGGAACCTGGATTGCCTGAGGATTCGACATCGTTTTTCAATATTGTGTTTGTCAAACTCAATATTATTAAAAATTATTAATTTTGGTGGGAATTTTTGTAAACTTTAGTTGTTGCATTTTTCAACTTAAATGTCTCAAAGATTTTTTTCTTATATGTTTCTCCTTTTTTTAACTTTTTATCCAATTGATGGAATTAATTGTATGGCTCAATTATTGATGGAACTTTTTACACACACACACACATACACATGCACATGCACATGCACATGCACATATACATGCGCATGCACATGCACATGCAAATACACATTCACATCCACATACACATACACATACACATACACATACACATACACATACACATACACATACACATACACATACACATACACATACACATACACATACACATACACATACACATACACATACACATCCACATGCACATGGACATGCACATGCACATGCACATGCACATACACATACACATGCACATGCACATACACATACACATACACATACACATCCACATGCACATGCACATGCACATGCACATGCACATGCACATGCACATGCACATTCACATACGCACACACATACACGTACACATACACGTTCACATACATGTACATATACATGTACACGTACACATACACATACACATACACATACACATACACATAGCTAGAGTATTAAACATTCCATAGTCACTATTATGCTTCAAGGAGAATTTTTGTGCATAGATGTAAATTTTTTAGTATAAGCAAATGTGGTTACTTTGATTCTATGTAAAGTGTTCATATTAACATGGTGGTTAAGTAATGGCCATAAGAAGGGGCCTTTTTGTACCATTTTATGTAAGATTTGTTGAAGTCATGATATAACTTGACTGTCTTTGTTGTTGACATGACTTTTTTTAAGATTCTTTGTGGACATTGAGGCAAAAGTTCCTAGCTCGGTGGTGGTAAGAATTGACAAAATTAGTATTCAAACATTAGTGTAGACTTTTAGGACTCTTCCAAAGCAAAAAATAGATACTAGGGCTTCATATGGTGGGGTTCTCCATTTGTTTTTACGTTAAAATGATATGCTATAAATCACCATAGTAGATCTAGGATGCTTCACCACCACTGGGAGTTCAAGTACTCGATGTATCTTAGTATAGGTAATTAATTACTTTCAAAGTAGAAGAAATTTGAAATGCCAAATAGGCTTCTATGTCCATCTTGACAAGTTATCTACTCAATCTGTAGTCCACCAGCTCACTCATAGATGTCTTCCCAAACACTTATTGGTACACCATTTTGCAAGGACATTCCAAGGGCAAGGGGTCCTCTTTTTGATTGCTTGGTCCAATGGAACATTCTTGACAATAATTGGCACTTATATTAGGCATATGTAAAACCACACAATTGGCCTGAGCTAGGACCTTAGTTGGAATGCCTTTAAATACCCCTAAGGCTTAGGCCCTATAAGAATTAGGGAGCAATTGCAAATTGTGAAATCATTTTGCACATATATGCCAACAAATAAAAACTATTAAAAATATCCAAAGTGCAACAACATGCTTAACATTATTAGTAAGACTTGGATAGCAAACCATGTAGAACTAAAATAGTTGCCACTTGAGGTCACATGTAGAACTAAAACAACATGATGTTAAGACTTGGATAGAGTAACGATAAATATTTTTCAATATACAAAAACATACTCACATTGTCCAAGTGCTTGCTAAAACATATCCCTTTACAATGTAATGCTAATAAAAACTTAATCACACTATAAACAATGGCCTCAAAATTTTACGAGCCTTACCCATGTTTGAGTCACTCAAGTTTTCCTAGAAGTTTATGGTGGCTGAATGCTTGCACACAATGGTTCCATTAGTGAAATGGGCATTCTCTATAGCAACTACCAAGGGCTTGGACAACATGCTCCAAGCAAAGAGACCGTGGTGCTGGCAAAAGGAGGATACATCTTGCATAACTGTGTGTTTCATAAATAACATATCTTTACCCATATTCCAATAATTTCTTTGATCTTATGAAACGTAAGTGGCCTCAAATTTAATTGGATTTAATTTTATATACTTTTTCCATATTAGAAGTGTGACCAATTTTGAGAATGCAATAGGGGTTGGCTAGGGGTTTGAAGGCATAAAATGTGTTAATTTGTAAACAACAAAGGGCAAAAAAGATGAAGGGGAACAAGTGTTGAGTTTAGCTAGAAACCTTGGCTAAGGAACTTAGGAATGAGGATGCATATCATTGGAGCGGCCTCATTCACTAGGATTTGTTATGGAATCAATGAGGAGCACCCTACCTTGGAGGCTCATGGGAAGGGGTGGAAGGGTGTGTTGGGAAGCTACTCATGAGGAGGACCCTTCCTTGGCAACTTGAAGGAAGGGTGTGTTGGTTGGAAATCAAGGATGCCTCAAAGTTACTCAACATGTGCATGACATGTCACGATGGAAAACAAGCCTTATAAGGGCTTGAATGTGTACAAAAATGAGCAGAGGGCTCTCTTGGTAGTTGTAGAGATTTCATGTGCTCTATAGGTGTCAAGTAGAAAGGCACATAGAGCTCTCTCATAGTGCATAACTACCATGTTTTATATCATATTGGCTATGTTTTTTAGTTCTAAGGCCTGTTGGCCCAAGCACCACTCAAGGTTATGCCCTCTAGATCCCATTGTAAGTTGGGAAAAGAGGCATGAATGTGGTTGACCTCATATGGTGATTTTAGTTCTACATGGTTTTGCTCTCTCTCTCTCTCTCTCTCTTTCTCTCTCATATCATGAGTGATTCTTGCCACACACACACACACACACGCATGCACAAAGCAATAAGTCATGAGCGCCACATGAATGGTTGTGAGCATTAGCTCACGTTTCATTAGTAGGAAATATGAAAAAGGGCCATTCAAATGAATGAGAGAGAGAGAGAGAGAGAGAGAGAGAGAGAGAGAGAGAGAGAGGGGGGGGCTATAAGAAAAAATAATTTTCGTGATAAGAACGTCTCTAAATTTGGTCGCTCATTTATGTTTTGCAAAAAAAAACTGTAAATTTATCGAGAGAGAGAGAGAGAGAGAGAGAGAGAGAGAGAGAGAGAAAGAGGGGGGGGGCTATAAGAAAAAATAATTTTCGTGATAAGAACGTCTCTAAATTTGGTTGCTCATTTATGTTTTGCAAAAAAAAATTGAAAATTTATCTTAAAAAGCTGCAAATTTATCTTTTTTAAAAACTACAAATTTATTAAAAAAAAGGATGCAAAAACCATGGTCTTGAAGGTTCTTGAAGGTTGTGGAATTTTTGGGGTAAAAACATTTTCAAGAGGTTGGATGGTGTGGGTGGTGTGTTCATCATGATGGTTGGAATAAAGTGCAGAAGTTGAATCTCGAAAATTGAATTCTTGCTTTTGTTGGAGAGAGCCATGAGCCTTCCATTATAGCTTTTAGTGTCAAATGCTATTTATTGGAGTAGTGTTAGGGGAAAAATATTTTTTTCAACCCAATCAAAAAATGGGTTGGACACACCCATATATAAATATATACCTAGACACACTTCTCTATATACATACATATGGGGGCAAAAGTTTTGAGCATTTTTTTAAACCTTGAAGACAAAATGGTTGGGTAAAAAAACTAGCCGTTTTTTCTTTTGAATTTTGGGATACCAAGAAGAAAAATACATGGTTAAGCAGTGTTAAGGTTAAACACTCTTGTCACAATGCCAACTTCTGATAAGCTCCCTCTCTCTCTCCCCTACCTACGCTTTGCGCTGTGTGCTATCTGGATCTGCATGAAAGGATGGTCTCACATTAATTGCTGTATGTTGCAAGTATTGTCGAGGTTGGGAACTCTTGTGACAATGCTAAGTGCTCTCTCTCTCTCTCTCTCTCTCTCTCTCTCTCTCTCTCCAAACTATGCCTTGCACTTTATGCCATGCATGATGGTCTCACATAAATTGTTGTTTGTTGCAAGCATTGTGGAGGTTGGGCACTCTTGTGACAATGCAAAGCGCTCTCTCTCTCTCTCTCTCTCTCTAATCTATGCCTTGCAGTGTGCGCCATCTAGAAAGGACAGTCTCACATGAAATGTTGTTTGAAGCAAGGAGAGTCGAGGGTTGGCACTCGAGCCACAATGCCAGCTTGTGAAAAGCTCCCTCTAACTTCTTGAAAAGTTCCCTCTAGAGTCGAGGTTTGGCACTCTGTCTCCGGGCAAAGTGTTGCCGCGAGCTATGTGCCACCTGGATTTGGTGCGGAAGGAAAATGGTTGTTTGCCCAATGTGTCTCGGGACTCTCCGGGGCCTGCATCTTGTGCTGTGCGCCAACTGGATTCATGCGAAAGGGCGTACAACTGAAAGCTCTGATGAAAAGCTCGGAGCGCCATGGCTGCTGCCGCTGCAAGAGGGACAAAGGGATGGATTGGGCTGGTGGTGTACTTGTGGTGGTGGTGGTGGATGCTTATAGTACACGCGGAAGGGCTATTCAAAGTAAATAGAACTGTCGGGTGGGAATGTGGGAAGAAGGTGCGGGTGAGGTCGGAGTGAAGGAGAACGTTCATTGCGACGAAGGTGCTGCGAAGTGCGTACAAGTTTGGCGGTGCCGTCCGCTTTCCTCTTTTTAGACTTCATCGCCTTCGCTCCATTTTGCTGGGAACTTTGCCCAGACCACTTTGATCGGCTTCGCGATGCTCGGACGTTCGCGTAGTACCTCGTTTTCTTGCTGCCCCTCGTCTCTCTCTCTCTCTCTCTCGATTGTGGGCGACGCACTGCCTCTCTCGATTGTCGGCGACGCTCTGCGACGGAGTTGCTTGCGGTGGACGACGGTTCGATCGATTGCGAATTTCCCGAGTAACTTCTGCCAGAAAAAGCAGCCTGTATAGCTTCTGCCCGGAAGAGATTCGCTCCGAAAAGTAGCGCTGCCGAGGAAGAACTTTGCTCCCAAAAGCAGCCAGGTAGCTCCACGGGAAGCCCCCGTTTACGTGACCTCGAAGCTTTTCACTCTCCTGCATTTTTCTCTTCCTCATGCATCCTCTCGGATCTACCTAGTCCTTCTCGCCATCTACATGTTTCTGCCCTTCCCTTACCGTAAAATCTCTTGGTCTCGCCTGCGCAAAGGTCCTTGTTGCCATGAGTTCCCTGAAACGACCCCCCTCCAGGAGCCACCTCTCCAACAGGAGCACCCTCTCAGATGACCCCTTCCCTTCGTCCAATAAGGATTTCTTATCCACCCGCACTTCCTTTCGTGTGGATTCCTGCGTCTCCACACGAAGCTTCCACCCCGATGATTATGACAGTGCCGAAGAAGATGTCTTCGACATTCCTTCCAAGCACCCTACCACCGAGAGTCTCCAAAGGTGGAAGAAGGCCACTCTTGTGCTCAATGCTGCTCGCAGGTTTCGGTACACTACCAACTTCGACGAGCTGGAACGATCGAGGAGAATACGCCGGTTCAAAGCTGGCACGCATGCTGTCCTAGCAGTGAGCCGCTTTCAGCAAGCGGCTGCCGGACTAAATGGGCACGCTTGTTTCACCGTAACTCCTGACACGCTGGTGCGTTTGGTGCAAGAACGCAACTCAGAATCCCTCCAAGAGCTGGGTAGTGTCGAAGGAGTGGCCCGGAGCCTCGGAACGAGTTTGAAGCATGGTATTCGCGACGACCCTCAGGAGATCGAGAAGCGCAGGAAGCATTTTGGGTCGAACACGTATCCCAGGCAACCTCCTAAACGCTTCATTGCATTCGTTTGGGATGCTCTCAAGGATCCCACGCTCATCATTTTAATAGTATGTGCAGTGCTATCTCTAGCCTTGGGTATCAAAACCCACGGCATTGAGGAAGGCTGGTATGATGGGACGAGCATTGCTGTTGCTGTCATGCTTGTAGTTCTCGTCACGTCGGTCAGCGATTACAGGCAAGCTCTTCAATTTTCAGCTTTGAATGAGCATAAACGAAATATCCGGGTTCAAGTGATCAGAGGAGGAAGGAGAATAGAGATATCAATCTTTGAGCTAGTTGTGGGTGACATTGTCTCTCTGAATATTGGGGACCAGGTACCTGCAGATGGCCTGTTTGTCGATGGACATTCTCTATACTTGGATGAATCAAGTATGACGGGAGAGAGTGAGCCAGTTCATGTACACCATAAAATGCCTATTCTATTGTCTGGCTCCAAGGTGGATGATGGTCATGGGTTAATGCTAATAACTGGGGTTGGAATGGCGACTGAATGGGGCCAACTCATGGCAGCGATTGGTGAAGATAATGGAGAGGAAACCCCTTTGCAGGTTCGTTTGAATGGTGTGGCTACTTTCATTGGTCAGGTTGGATTGTCTGTTGCAATTTTAGTATTTGTGATTTTGTTCATCTTCTATTTTGTCGGTCACAAAGATGGTTCAAACAACTCAGGAAAATTTAAGGCTGGATATACTTCAGCAAGTACTGCACTTAATAGTATAGTAGACATTTTTGCAATTGCTGTTACAATCGTAGTTGTTGCCGTGCCCGAGGGTCTCCCATTAGCAGTAACTCTCACTTTAGCGTATGCAATGAAAAAGATGATGGCTGATCGGGCCCTTGTGAGACGATTGTCTGCTTGTGAAACCATGGGCTGTGCAACAACGATCTGCAGTGATAAGACAGGTACACTCACTCTCAATGAGATGACCGTAGTGAAGGCTTGGGTTGCAGATGAAATAAGAGAGCCAGTTGCAGAGTTGCAGAGTCTTCAAAAGGATGTCTATGGTCTGCTTCTAGAGGGCATTGCTCAAAATACCAATGGCAGTGTTTTTGTTCCTCCAGAAGGCGGAGAACGAGAGGTGACGGGTTCACCCACAGAAAAGGCAGTATTGTTGTGGGGACTGAAAATTGGTATGGATTTTGAATCTGTGAGATCATTGTCTACTATTTTACAAGTTGAAACATTTAATTCAATAAAGAAGAAGGCAGGAGTGGCTGTAAGAGTCGCTGAAGGTGGGAAGGTACATGTTCATTGGAAAGGAGCTGCGGAGGTAGTTTTGCAATGGAGTACCAAGCTATTGACTGCAAGTAATTCTATAAAACTCATTGATGACAGTACAAGAGCATCTCTGAAGAATGTGATTGATGGAATGGCTGCTGAAAGTTTGCGTTGCATAGCATTTGGCTATCGGGAGTTGGGTAGTGAAGATGTACCAACTGGAGAGCAGTTGGAGGTTTGGAAGATTCCTGAACACGAGCTTACTCTATTTGCAATAGTTGGAATCAAAGACCCTTGCAGGCCTGGCGTCTATGAGGCTGTGCAGCGGTGCCAAGCAGCTGGTGTAAAGGTTCGGATGGTCACTGGGGATAATATCATGACAGCCAAGGCAATAGCTACCGAGTGTGGTATCCTTCAGAAAGGAATTGCCATTGATGGACCAACTTTCCGGGACTGGCCAGCTGAAATGAGAATACAACGGTTGCCTGAGATTGTGGTAATGGCGCGGTCTTCACCTTCTGATAAGCTCTTGATGGTGCAAACATTGAGGGAACTCGGTGAGGTTGTTGCCGTGACTGGTGATGGCACTAATGATGCCCCTGCACTTCATGCAGCAGATATTGGATTGGCTATGGGCATTCAAGGCACAGAAGTCGCCAAAGAGAGCTCTGATATAATTATCTTGGATGATGACTTTACATCCGTGGTAAAGGTGGTACGATGGGGGCGCTCTGTTTACCTAAATATCCAGAAATTCATCCAGTTTCAATTAACTGTGAATGTGGCGGCTCTCACTATCAATTTTGTCGCTGCTGTCTCATCCGGAAATGTACCTTTGACTGCTGTACAGTTGTTGTGGGTAAACCTCATAATGGACACACTGGGAGCACTTGCTTTGGCTACTGAGCCTCCCACAGATGAGCTGCTTAGTAGACCACCTATTAGTCGCAAGGAGACATTGATCTCGAATGTGATGTGGAGGAACATTATCGCACAGGCTTTGTACCAGATAATTGTGCTTCTCACACTGCAGTTTAGAGGCAAGGACATCATGAGGTTGAAGAGCTATGATGCAGACAAGATCAACAATACAGTCATATTTAATGCATTTGTATTGTGCCAGTTCTTCAATGAAGTCAATGCGAGAAAGCTAGAGGAGAAAAATATATTTAAAGGGCTTTTAAAAAATTGGTTGTTCCTTGGGATTCTTTGCAGCACTCTAATTCTCCAAGTAATAATAGTTGAGTTTCTGAATAGGTTTGCTTCAACAGTCGAGCTCAGTTGGCAGCATTGGTTGATATGCATCATAATTGGCTTTCTGAGTTGGCCGATTGCCTTTATAGTCAAATTTATTCCTGTGCCTGAGAAGCCCATGTTCAAGATCAGGTCTCGGCTAAGGCGGAGAGGAGACAGAGAGACAGAGGGACTGAGAGACAGTGAGACAGGCTCTGGATGAGCATGCAAGCAAGCTTATGAATCTCATGTTATCTATTCCTGCCAGAGGGCAAGCATAAGCTTGGTCATTCACTACTTTAGGTGTAATGAAAGCTTTAAGGTTAGAATTAGGCCTTTCAAGTTTTGTGATCTTTAGATGTTGAATTTTAAAAAAAGACTCTGAAGTAAACATTTTGATGCTTCAGCAATGGAAAGTGTTTTGGAGGTGTATTTTTATTGTGTTTAGACTGTCAAAAGCATGAAGCTCCATGCCATGAAGCCGCACCAGGATTTCCAAGCTCAACTATTTTGTAAAGGGTATTGTGATTTATATGAGATGTACTTTGTTTTTTATTCTTAATTTTGCAATCAGCTTTGCACGCTGTTTCTACCAGGAATTCCATCTTTTCTAAATGGAGCGATAATCCCATTTTATAGTGAGTACATATCAAGGTTCTGAGTTCTGAATCTGCTGTTTCTACCTTAAAACGATTCAGTGCAGATTCGGCTCCATATTAGGAGGAACGATTCAAGGCATGCTTATGCTACCATTCAAATATCTAGTAAGTTGCTTAAAGCTTTTTTAGTCCTCTCAACATGAAAATATTAGTCTTATGGTATATTCCATTCATGACAGTTGCAAGGTTTCTTTGTTGCTTGTATTTTTAAACTGCCTCCTTTATTACGTCTGTTTCATCATCAGTGACAATTAAACGATTTTGACTGGCGAGTATAGATGTGTTGTATTATGGAGTGTTGACCATGGCAAGATCTTGATAAGATTGTTAAGGTTTTTATAAGTAAATTCGCCAAACACGTCCAACGGCGCCTGTCTAGTATCATCGATTATAGTACTTAATCTATTATTTAATACTGTTACTTCTCCAAAAAGGCTACAATACAAGAAAGTAATGAAGAAACTCTGGTGTAGTCGTCATGTTTTTTGGAATTTGGGCTTTACGTGTGTTTAGGACCCTTGAACATAGAATCAAAATTTAAAGTGGGGAGCTTCAAAGACCATTTTCTGTGTAGCTCTTAGGTTTGCAAATTTTTTGATATTCTCTGGTCTAGGTAATGTTTTGCTTTGTTATGTCCCTGCCCCCCACCCCCACCACAGGGGGAATAAAAAGATAAAGAAAAATGACGTCTTATTCCTTGTGTTTGCATTGATGTTTCTTTTGTATTCTTGTGTTTACGTTGGTTTGTCTTGTGTTAGCATCTCTCTCTCTCTTTCTCCTCTCTGCAATTGGTTGGGATTTTATAGCTTAGTAGCTCTCTCTCTCTCTCTCTCTCTCTCTCTCTCTCTCTCTCGTTGGGATTTTATAGCTTAGTAGGTGCTCAGTTTCTCCAAGAGATTCCATGCTTGGGCATAAGCTGAGCTTTTCCTCCTAAGTTATCTTTGTTTTAATTTATTTTTTCTCTTTTACTCTTAGTTTTCTTTCATGTCGCTTTTAGATGCTCTTCTTTTGCTTTTCTCTCTCCTTTGTCTTTCAACAAAAAGGATTGGATATTTTCTAGACTTAAAGGTAATCTATGTGAATATCAATGCTTGAGGTACGTCGATTGCTCTGCTCCAGGTTCATACATGTGGAGGAATAACTGGTAGAACATTCAGTAATTACTAAAGGGTATATTTAATTAGAGGGCAAAGATGTGGGATTATATATTTTGTACATATCTTGGAACTCTTGAGAATGGAACTCCAGAAAACTCAGTTCAATGTTGCTCCCGGGGTTCTTTTTATTAGAGTCAAAATGGTTGGTGGGTGACTTGTATGTATGGGTGTGTGGATTTGTATGTGTGAGAGCATATTGTTTAGACTTTGGTCTACACCCACTGTCGGGAGCTGATGACGACAATGGGGATGTCATGGTAGCTAGTCCTTGCTATGCGTGATGGAGTTTATGGTTTTCAACCTTGAGTGACTAGCACGAGATCGAAATTGCACTATGGTTGTGTTTTTTTGAGGATGAGTTTGGGCATGTTCCTAGATTCATTTAGATATATATCTACTACACTCGATAGGTGCACGGAAGTCAAAATACATCTTTCTTTGCCATTTCTTATACAATGAGAATGAGCACTTGAATTGATTGAGTCAAGACATGAGCATTACTAGAGAGTAGGGCAACTAGCCTATGCTATACAAGAAAAATTGATGGGTAAAGGATCTCAATCTTCTCTCTAATCCACTAAAAAGTACCCATAGATGAATGCCTAAATGTGGAACCACATGACATAGAACATGCCATAAATATCATGCTCATTAAGCTCCACATGGACTCTTAGTACAAAGGGATGCTCGTGTAGGAAGCCATGTGTTGCACTCTACCTATAGCCAAAATTGTGATGTACTAGAGTATATATTTGTTGTAACTCATCTTCTTTTGTGTGCCTATCTACGGTTTTAGTGAGATACTAGAGGAGTTGCAAATGCGCCCCTTATATAGTAGTGTTAGGGGCTAGTGTCTCCCTCCAAAAACCAAAGACTAAAGTGATGTTATTTATAGACTAAAGTACTCATTTACAAACCTAGAGTAGTCCTTGGGGATGCATATATAGGTGCCTTTAGCTTGCATAGTGATGTCCTATGGATGGCTAAGGCCAAACATGCCACCTCACACCCGTGCCCCACCTCTCTCTTTCTCTCATACGAGGCTTGGATAGTGTAGTCTCACCCCTCCCAAAAATCACATACTATTTATAGACTCACATAGCCATAGAGTAGAATAGCTATAGGTTGAGAATCCTAGACTTGACCAATGGGGCCATATAAATGGGCACTCCGTAGCTTACATAATGCTATATTGTGACAAACAAGCATGGTCTAGATTTTCTCCACAAAACCTAGGGCCATGCCCCCACTCAAAAAAAGAGAGGCAAGTTGAGATGGATGCACAATCCTATTGCACATGTGGCATGCACATCTACAAAATCCTAGCCTTAATTGCTTGATATAGGGACTCACAGGTAGGGCATTGACCAATAAATCTAACACTCCCTCCCAATGTTCAGCTGTGGGCTCTACGTCCATGTAGTGCTCCATGTGGCATGTGCATCTACAAAATCCTAGCCTTAATCGCTTGATATAGGGACTCACAGGTAGGGCATTGACCAATAAATCTAACACTCCCTCCTAATGTTCAGCTGTGGGCTCTACGTCCATGTAGTGCTCCATATGCCCACTAAAAGAACACACTTGAGTCTTGGAGCCACTCATTGATGCTAGGCCAAAAACTCTAGTCATGGTCATCCTAGCATAGCTCCGAAATAATAAAGAAAAAGAAAATGTCGTCTTTTTTCTTTGTGTTTGCATTGATGTTCCTTTTGTATTCTTTTGTTTGCATTGGTTTGTCTTGTGTTAGCATCTCTCTCTCTCTCTCTCTCTCTCTCTCTCTTTCTCTTTCTCTCTCACTTGGATTGGGATTTTATAGTTTAGTAGGCATTGGGTTTATCCAAGAGTTTTTATGCTTGGGTACTTTATATTATAAATGTAAGCTAAGCTTTATTTCCTAAGCTATCTCTTATTTTATTTTATTTTTCTCTTTACTCTTAGTTTTCTTTCATGTCTCTTTTAGACGCCCTTCTTCCCCTTTTCTTTCTCCTTTGTTCTTTAAAAAAGGATTGGATATATTCTAGCCTTAAAATGTACATCATCTATGATATCAGTCAAGATGCGTTTGCAAGGTCCCTAGGGTGTGAATGCAAAGTGTAAGTGTGTTGAAAGGGCAACAGATGCATAGTAGGGTTCTATATAGTATTTTGATTGTCGATATAAATTGTTTCTCTCCTTGAGAGCTGAAGTGCTATATTTTTATAGGTTTGCTCCATAATAACTATACATTTTGGAATTTGATGGATGCAATTTTCATTTTATGTCACTTTAAAGCATGCATTCTTCATTTACCTCTTCTTCAGGCATAAGAGTCTCATAGAAACAAGGTCATCTATGTAGACTTGCTTTTTCTTTTGAGAGCCTTTGTTATCACATGTGTATAGATGTTATCAAAGTATAAATAGAGGTGCATGTGCAAAATAACAAGGTTGGCATGTTTGTGCTATAAAAACCAAAAGCGGTTACAATTAATTCACATACGTATTTGTGAATATCAATGCTGGAGGTACTACAGCTTGAGAAATTGATAGAACATTCAGTACTTATTAAAGGGTTTATATTGTGAGACAAAGATGTGGGATGTTTTTTTTTGCATATAACCATAAGATTTTCTTGATTAGAGTCAAAATGGGCGGTGGGTGACTTGTATCACTATTTCACTGGCACAGAAGTAAAAAATGCCTATCTCCTTGCCATTTCTTGCACAATGAAAACGAGTGCTTGAATTGATTGAGTCAAGACGTGAGCATTACTAGAGAGTAGGGCAACTAGCCTCTGATATACAAGGAAAATTGATGGGTAAAAGATCAATATTGTCACTAATCAACTAAACTCAAAAGTACCTAATAGATGAATGAGGAAAGCATAAATATAATGCTCACTAAGCTCCACATGGATCTCATTTACAAAGTGATGCTCGTGTAGGAAGCCATGTGTTGCACTCCACCTACATCAAAATTGTGATTTACCAAAGTATATGTTTGTCGTAATTCCTATTTCTCTTGTGTGCATATCTAGGGTTTTAGTGGGATGCTAGAGGATTTGCGAATGTGCCCCTTAATGGGCTAGTGTCTCCCTCCAAAAACTAGAGACTAAAGCCTATTTGTTCAACGGGATAGCCATAGATTGAAGAATAGACTAAAAAACTTGTTCACAAACCTAGAGTTAGCCCTTCGGGACTCTCTAGATAGGTCTCCCTGGCTTCCATAATGATGTTCTAAGGACAACCATCAAACATGCCCCTTCCAGCCCCCACCTGTGCCCCCTCTCTATGTATCTCTTATATAGGGCTTGGAGGGAATACTCTCACTGCTCCCACTAAAATGGGGCTACAACCGAGATATTGTCCAATAGAGTAATCGGTCTCCACGACAAAGATTAGACTTGTGGGGCCCTTTGGTATAAAAAAATCCAACAATTACTCAGAGACTATGGAAAAGAACTTTCTTAAAAGGTGAAAATAGGAGTGTGTGGATGTGCTCCCTGAAGCAACAAAAAAAGTATGGTGTCAATCCATCCTCTCCAAGGCACTTCTATCAAGGGAGGTTCTTGAGCTCCTCTTTAGCGAGACGCTCCTCGACCTACCTGTTCATATTCTAATAGACCACTACTAGGATATGAGCCCAAACTGCCTCCTTACCAGCACGGACCTAGGGAGACGACTCCTCGGATTGGAAAAATTGTCGATAGAAGTCTTGTTCATATCTAGAATATCCTAGGGATTTACAATGCATTTTTTACTCTCATCTCTCAATCTTTTTGGTGGTGTCCCAATGGTCTAGAAAGATTGCCTTGTCATCATATGATCCTGTTGTACCCACTAGGCCCTAGAGGAGTGATAACGAACTCTGCTCAATGGATCTCCATGTGCTAGAGCTCTATCCGTGCACACTTATACCAATCCACAAGCCACTAGGAACCTAAATCTTGCTCCCAAGACCCACTCTATGAAAGCTAAGTCCTGTCTCAATGCTCTCTCATGCTCCTAGAGGAGGTGTCACCAATGGAGAGCCTAAGACTGAAGCTCCTCACTTCTCTCCTCCACCCAGTCTCCCTTTGGTGGGGTCTTGGACTACTACCAAATCTTTGTAATAGCCTATTGTACCTCCTTGTCCTAGAACAAGGCATCTCGATCACTGATGCCTTTCTAGGGGAGCCCTCGATAGGGGTGCTCTAGGTGGAGCAATATTGGGAAGTGGTCAAACATGGTGGTACCTACCAAAAGGCCCGTGGCTCCATGCCTAATTGCTCATATAAAACCTATCTAGTTTCTCTAGAAATCCATCACATCGTTGGTTGCCCAATGAAGAAGTGGAGGCTATTGTGAATTCTGGAGAACTATACCTCCCGCCAAGGGTCTTTGCCGTAGATCATAAAGATGAATTGCTTTCACGTGCTCCTCTCGTTCACATGCATCTTTGAAAAAGAGGCTCCACCTTGCTTGTCCTCCTCAAACTTGAGGTTGTTGAAGTCACCTCCAACAATCTAAGAGTCCACATTGGGGAGGCTCTCAATTAGCCACCTCCAAAATGCGAGGGACTGTTTTCTACAAGCTTGAGCATACACATTCAAGATGCCAATCCTAGAGCCTCCCAACCATACACCCATTCGTAATTTCCTCCTTATGATAAGTTGACTCTGATCATATACATCGGTTGCTGCCATCACCGGTGAGACAAAAATGCAAGCCCCCCACTCCTACATACTATAGGGGACCACACACCTCGGGGCCCCTCTTTGGGAGGAGATGACACCGGTATCTATATCAAAGGAAAGTCCACTGACTGTTACCATAACCCTCTGTGAATCCTAATGAAGTATCAAATGCTATGGCTGCTTTCCTACATGATTGCAAAGCCCGTGCAAGTTCCAACTCATCAAGCTCTATCTCATGGGGAGGAGAGGGTGGAAAACAAGGCTCCCATATGAGTGGGACCCTATACAACATCCTTGGACTTCTATGACTTCGAGGGGGGTTATTTTGCATCTGTGTGATGGTACCAGAGGCATGACTAGGTGTATGCTCATCTTCATGGTGCATTGCATCATGAAGGAAGTCTCTACCCCAAGCCTCATAGTGCACTACTAAAGTGTCTAGTATGTAGCTTGCTTGAGCTATATCTCTAGACCCAAACCCATCGCGCCTATTGCAATGCTTGTGCTGTGTCATCCGGGGCAAAGCTGAGGTGAAAGTGGCTGTATCACCGTGGGAGATTGAAAGCTCCCTCCCCTTGGGGCCAACGACACCTCCATCATGAACATCAATTGCTCTGTTAGTGTAGGATGAAGACACGGATGGCCCATTGCTCCTCTTCCATGGAAACAGTATGGAAGAACTAAGAAAGGGTGGGTGCGAGAAGAAACCAATTGATGGATCCCCTCATCTAGAATCTATAGGTAGTTCCATGGCCCAAGCCTCTAGAACTCTCTCGAAAATGGTTTTGCCCAGGGTGAGGCTTCAAACCTGAAAGTTAGGTGAACAAACTTGATCCTTACTACTCCCGGGGGGCAGTAACCTGCCAAGGAGGGGGACTAACATGCTGTTGAGATGGGGAAGCTGTAGCTTGGGGGGAGAGGAAGACTCAGGTGTGCCATTATTCAAGGGCTAGGGGTTAGGATGGGACTAGGAGGGAGGGTAGGAGGCGAAAGAGGCAGTCGGAGCTACTTAAAGGGGGATGAGAAGAGGAGGGAGTAGCGAGGAGAGGGGTAGATGGTGAGAGTGACTATAGCAAGGGAAGCAGGTGGAAGGGGGGGAGTAGAAACAGATGGGGTGGGGTGGGAGGGGCAGGGGGGGGAAGCGAGATCTGGAGGAGCTTGAGGGGGAAGTGGAAGCTGAAGTGGTGGGAGCCCTTGTGTCATGCTGTTGTGCAAGAGCCTATGTGCTCTGCATTCTTGTCATTGGGGGGTCTACCAAAGGATCAAAGAAGGTCTCATCCTTTGGAGCTTGGGGATGATCTGCTAAGGCAGCCTCAACTACTTTCCTTAGGACTAGGAGCTACCACTCACTATGTCCTCCTGCACTCTCAGAGTATGGCATGCCACCTACGTCTCTTCAAAGCCTTCTTATTGGGCTTCTTGCAATCCCCTATAGTCCAAGCCCCTTAGAAGGCTCTATCTAGGGTGTCTAGGACTCTAGGTGTTGCTCTCTATCCGAGAACGCTACCCTCTACTCCTATCGAGGCTGAGGAGGAGCCCTACCCTGACTCCTTTAACAATCGTGTGCCAAGTGTCCCATCTATCTGCAATGTAGACACTAATGTGGTAGACTTGATATCTCAACTCTTTTCTTGAACTCTCCTCCTTTGAGAAACTCAAGAAGGATCGCCTTTGGTAGGGGCTCCGAGTACTCAACTATCATCCTAAAGTGAGGAACTCTATCGTATGCGACCACTGACACTGTTGTTTGAGTGGTCTCAAGAACCATGCCAAATGCTCTCCCAATGGAATGAAGGATAGGATGGTACTCCCTTAGGATCCTTGAGAAGCGAAGAATCATTGAAAAGTGCAGCATGTGGTGAGATGAGTCCATGTCGTCCACAGTGAATCCATGATACCATGGTAGCAGGTAGACAAGGTGCGGGCCAAGGAAGATAGGACTGTACTCCATTAGGGTCTACGCAAATTCTAAGGAGTTCAAATGGAGAAGAAAAACTCCCCAAGTGAGATCTTGAATGTGGCCATCTAATAGTGCTAAAATCGCGTGGTGACCTCTTGAATGTGGTCATCCACTAATGCTAAACTCGCTTGGAGTCAACCCTGCACCTGTCTCCTTGAGGCATGAGGCCTAGGCTATTCCCTTGAATCAAGGAATGGAAAGAATAATTGGGACTTGCAGTATGGCCATCATCAATGGAACCTTAAGTGATGGGGACAATGCCAAATTCCATTGGGTATTGCACTCAAACTTGCCGTTATGAGAAAGGTAGGAGTAACAAGAGGAGGCTCTAGTTGAATTGAAGTTGGATTCTATAAAAGTTTTTCCACCTTGTCCTTGTTCTCCATTCTATACTTTTGATTACTTGCTAAGACTATGTTTGAAGAAAGGTATTTGACTGTTTGCATTTTCAATACCATGGACAGTTTGTTGTCGTAACTTTCTCCAAATTTTTGATTAGGTCGAATCTCTGAAAGGCATGTTCCCCTATTTCCAGATATATACTCATCAATGAATCCAAATTAAAATACCTCAAGTATCAAGGATGTACTCTCTGCTATTCTCTTCAAATTTTATCCTTGGTTTGAGGGTCTACCTCACTGTCACTTATCCCATCTTCCTTGGCCCATGACTCCTTTCATCAGAGCCTTCAAAGCCATTTGGGATTAGTGGGTCTAGGTGAATTGATGTGAAAAGAGTATACAATTTAGAGTCTTCAATACAATTTTCTTTTTGGGTCTTCAAGCTCTTCGTTTTGGGAAATTGTGAGTTTATATTAGGAAATCCGTAAAAAATCAGGGATTAACATCTATTTTATTAATTTTGCACTATGCAAATGTCCAAATTCATTTTTATAAGTACTTTTGGATATTTTATTAAAAAATCAAGGATTAACATCTATTTTATTAAATTTTCATTGTGTAAATGTCCAAATTCATTTTTATAAGTACTTTTGGATATTTAAAAAAAAAACCACTATTGAAAGAATAAATTAAAACGTAAAAGCAAGCAAATTTTTAGAGTTCATAAAATTAAAATTAGGAAATTTAGCGTAACCCTCTCAAAGTATTCAAACATTAACTTTGAGTGCATTTTCCTTGCTTCCACAATGGGAAATTTCTCCCACACAAGTTGGAGGATCTCCAATGTAGGCATCAATTCAAGGAATTGATATGATTTTGGAGGCGGTATCACAAAGTGCTTTGCATCTTTCTTCGAAAGAAGAAACTTTCTATTACTAGTTCTAGACTTTGTGTAAATTACCATTACAATGTTGTCCCTTTCTATTGTTATTTTGAGCAAATTGCCTCCTTGAGTCATATTATGCTTTGAGAAAGATGCATCCCATGGCTCCTCATGTTCCTTGAAATCTCTCTTTGTTATCACTAAGAAGAGCTTCTCATTTTTTATTGCCAAGAACCAAGCTTTCTTAGTTGTCTCAACTATAATCCACTCTAAAAAGTCCTTTGGGGAATAATCTTTTCCATTGTAGCTCAAGGTCATACCATTGATAAATGTTGTAAAGTCAAGACCCATGGATAAATTGACATGCTCCATGATTCCTATACAAAAGCATAATAAAGATTTTAGATAAAGATAAGTCGTTTTATATAAAAATAATATAATATTTTTTATAAATCAAAAGTAGAATGTGTCCCACTGATGCTCTAATCTTCAATCTACGCAATGATACAATTGCCAATTCCATGCTCTGGGAATGGCCTAAAAGGATTTACAAGGCTGAAATATTTTATAAATAATAAAAAATAAACAATAACACCTTACGATTATACAATCTGCTCTTGATACCATTGCCAATATCTTCAAAAACTCCCAATGATGAAATATGTCCAATAATTCAAGTGTCAATATCTTTGAAAGCTTTGAAACTATGGAACAACTATGGAAAGTGGCAAAATAAACTAGAAGGTTTTACAAGGCTTAAATAAATGCATAAATGCAACAAAAATTAGGCTTTACACCTGCTTTACAATGAACTCATGGAGTGTAAAATAAATAAAGTGCAATTTGATACAATCTGCCACCACTGATACAACTGATACAATCTGCCACCACCGATAGAACTGATGCAATCTGCCACCACTAATATAGCTGTAATCTACTATGTGCACTGTTACTTGAATGGTAGGGTGGTTGTGAGCGTGAAACCGAATGCGATCAAATGGACTGACTTTGATTAGGAACTAGTTGGGAATTTTTGAGCATGGCTTTGATTGGTTACTTTGTCTAGTTGTCTCCTCCATGGATAAACTAATCTATGCTAATCTAGGCTACGTCAACTGTCAAAGCAAAGAAATAATTTATTTTCCTTTGTTTCTTTTATTATGCTTAGGTTGTGTGTTCAAGAAAGACTACTATATTTAAATAATCAAATTTGTATTTTTTTAAAATAAAAATAATAATTTAAATTCTTATGAATTTAAATTGAGAAGATAATAAACTAACCACTAATATTAAAATTTCAATAGATCTAAATGTACATTTTGAAAAAGTGTGAGAACATCAAAATTTTAAATTCTTACTAATTTGAATTAAAAAGATAATTCTCTAACTACTAAATTTAAAATAAATCAAATTTAAATTTAAAAAGAAAGGCAAAAAAATTGGAATTTGATATTTGAATTGAAAATATAATTTCTAACTACGAAATTCAAACTTTAAGTAAAATCAAAATTAAAATTTTAAAAGAAGGCAAGAAGATTGAAATTTGAAATCCTCATTAATTTGAATTGAGAAGATATTCTCTAATTGGTAAATTTATAATTTAAATAAAATCAAAATTTAAACTAAAAAAAAATTTAAAATATTTTAAATTTAAATTCTAACGCACATTCTATATTTTGACACAAAGTTTTGTTTAGTTTTTTTCATTCTCACACATTTGTTTTGGTGTACATTCTATATTTCGACATAAAGTTATGTTCGGTTTTGTTCATTCGACACATTTGTTCTTGTATTACATTCTACATTTGACACATTCGTTGTTTCTCACACAAAGTACAACAAACTTGATATTTGTCTTTTCTTATAGTATCAACGAATTTGATATTTGTCTTTTCTTGTACTTCATTCTACATTCGACACATTTGTTGTTTCTCACACATTTTCTTGGTACAATTTTGTTCTTTCTATTTTCTCCTTTTTCATTTGATTCTTTCCTTTCATTTCATGTTTTATTCTAGGTACGATGTTCATCTTTCGTTGACTCTAATCTCTCTCCTTAATTTCTCAATTCTTATGATTGGTTCCTTTCAATTCCTCTAACATCGCCTCTAATCTCCTTGGTCCCCTGTTGTTGGTATGGTTTTCAACTCCTCTCTCTCTCTATATATATATTCTCTCTCTAGTTTCTAATTCAAGATAAAATTCAAAGTATTTTGTTCAACTTGACAAAGAAGTACCTAGAAAAAAATTTGGGATTGAAATTTAGGATTGATTGATCTTCCTTGCTCTTGCTCTTGCTCTTGCTCTTGCACTTGCTCCTCCTCTTGCTTCTCCTCTTACTCTTCCTTGTTGAAATAGGAAAATGAATGAGAGAAAGAGGGTATATATAGGAAAAGCTAGGGTTTTAAGTGCCCCTCTCCCATTGGCCCCCCATACCTCATCCAACTACCTCCTCTTCCATTGGTCCCCCATCCCTCATCCCACTCCTCCGTTGGTCCCTCTCTCATGCTCCTCCCCCCTACCATGTCCATTCCCTCTCCCCTCCTATGCTTCTCTCCCATGCTCCTCTCCCCTCTCACCTTTCCCATGCCCTATTCCCCCTCCCACACTCCTATCCCTCATCCCACTCCCTTCTCCCCTATTAACTCCTCCTTCCCCCACTCCCACTCCCACTCCCACTTGCCATCCAATCCATCCCACTCTCTCCTCCCTTGTATTAAATAATATACAATTTAATATTTGACACACATGTATGTATGTATGTATACATACATACTTACATACATATATAAAACATATATTATATAATAACACACACACACACACACACACACACACACACACACACACACACACACACACACACACACACACACACACACACACACACACACGCATGCATGCACACACACACACATGGGTGTGCTCTTAACCTTTGTGCTTATCTTTGATGGACATTATACTTTGCATTGCATATGCCTTCATCTTACTCAATTTGAGGTCTATACAAAGCATCATACCCATCAGATATCATTTGCATGGTCGAGAATACAAATCCCTCTCATACTCTTCTCCCCTACCATGTCCATGCCCTCTCCCCTCCTGTGCTTCTCTCCCATGCTCCTCTCCCCTCCCACCTTTCCCATGCCCTATTCCTCCTCCCATGCTCCTATCCTTGATCCCACTCCCCTCTCCCCTATTACCTTCTCTTTCCTCCAGTTCCAGTCCCAGTCCCAGTCCCACTTGCCATCAATCCATCAATCCCACTCCCCCTCTCCCCTATTACCTTCTCTTTCCCCCACTCCCACTCCCACCCCCATTCCCACTTGCCATCAATCCACCATCTCACTCTCCCCTCCCATGTATTAAATAATATACAATTTAATATTTGACATACACATGCGCGCGCGCACACACACACATATATATATATATATATATTTATATATTTATATAACATATATTATATAATAACACACACACACACACACACAGACACACACACACATACACACACATGGTGTGCTCTTAACCTATGTGCTTATCTTTGATGGAAATTATACTTTGCACATGCATTCATCTTACTCAATTTGAGGTCTGTACAAAGTATCATACCCTTTGGATATCATTTGCATAGTCGAGAATGCATATTTTTTTAATTTTCACCATGCTTCATGCATGAGTGTTAAAAAAATATGCATCCTTATGCTACTATCATACGTGCTTATCTGTGATGGTTATGATTCTTTGCACATGCCTTCATCCTTATTCAATTTAAGTAATGTGCAAAGTATCATACCTATTGGAATATGATTTGCATGGTCGACATAGCATAATTTTCTCAATTTCACCATGCTTCATGCCTGAGTGTTAAAACAATATGCATCCATATGCTTCTACCCTATGTGCTTGTCTCACCGTTGCATCTGATACTTTGTATTAGCCTTCATATTACTTTTAATAAGTCCCACACATAGTATCACACCCATACAATATCATTTGCATGGTTGGAAATGCATATTTCCTAGTTTTTTACCACTTGTCAAGCATTGGTATTAAAAAATATGCATCGGTGTGCTTCTATCCTATGTGCTTATCTCCGATGGATATGATACTTTACACATGCCTTCATCTTACTCATTTCAAGGTCTTTACAAAGTATCATACCCATCGGATATCATTTTCATGGTGGGGATTGTAGAATTTCTTGATTTTTACCATGCATCATGCATGTGTGTTGAAAAAATATGCATCCGTGTGCTTCTTCCCTATGTGCTTGTCTTGCTGATGCATATGATACTTTTCACAAGCACTCTAAAATGAAACATCAGGATCAGGATCTGTTCGGAATAGGCGTTTGACTCCGAATCTGATATACTGGGGTCTTGTGATGTAGTTTCATCACACTCTAATTGGCTACTATGACTTTTAGTCCCACCTCAGGTACTAGGATTTTTAGTCCCCTCGAAGGATTTCAAGTCCCCCGTCTTCTTCAAGGATTTCAAGTCCTGTCTTCTTCAAGGATTTGAAGTCCCCTGATAAGGATTTCTAGTCCCATTGAAAGACCTACTTGGATCTCCTTGAATATTGGGATTTTGAGTCTCAGTCTCACTTGAGAAAGAAGCAGAAGGTGTTTCCTATTCGATACCTAATACTTCATATCCAAATCCCCAGACGGCGGAGAATTCTGGTCTCAATAATCAACAATCGGAGGATTTATAGTTTGCAGGGTTCCGAGGCTTTTTGTCACCTACAGATATATCCGGGTTGTCATTTGTAGTATACATGTAGCTTAGGACCTCGAGTCATATTCCAGTGAGAGACGTCGGCTTAAGTGTGGTAAGCAAACATAGATCATGCATTTGTGAAAAGGAACATGTATCATCATGGTTGAGGTAATGAAGGCTTTCGCCTTCATTGGGGGTTGAAGGGTTTAGAAGGAGGTACAAGGTTTAGAAGGAGGTACAAGGTTTAGAAGGAGGAGGAGTTGCAAGGTTAGGACATGCTTTTGGACATGAAGTGCAAGGAAGCATGGACACTTGAAACAATTGCTTGGAATACCAAAGTAGAACTCAACACAATGCCCCAAAGAGTGGACTTCATTCCATTATGGGGTATTTATACAAGTTGGAGAGCTTCTCTCTCTGCATGTAGGAATTGTAAGACATTCTCTCTCTACATGTAGAACTTGCATATAGAAGTTGCATGTAGGAGTTGCATGTAGAACTCACATGTAAATTATGCGAGTAGGAGTTGCATGAAGAAGTTGCAAGTAGAACATGCACATAGGAATTGCATGTAGGACTTGCATGTAGAAGTTGCAAGTAGAACATGCATGTAGGAATTGCATGTAGGAGTTGCACGTAGAACTCGCATGTAGGAATCGCAAGTAGAACTTGCATGTTTAGGATTCGTAAAAGAGATTATTCCTAGCCTTATGGAAGTACAAGTAGAGATTTGCCGCTTCTCTACACACACATTCTGTACTACCTAAGTCCATGTTGGCATAGAGACAACATACTCCTGGATCCATTTTATTACCCGTCTGTGAGTTATGGCTTATTGCGAGCACGTAGCTAGATTGCCATGCCTTTAGTCCAGTGGCTGTGGAACTTGTGTCGTGCCAGTCGATCTTGCTATAAAGCCTTGGCACCATACAGTTTTTGCTCAATTTCCAGGTAGCTTGTATCCACAATTTGTTCGAACAGAGATATGTGGCGTGCTTCTAAGAAGATCACTCTCTGATAGAGTTGGCTTGTAATCTGAGCATCGACCCGTTCATTGGGATTGAAACTGAGTGTAGGCAAATGGGTATCAAGATAACATGGGACCTCCAGAATGAATTCCAATGTTTTGTAGAAGATAGCACTTAGGTGAAGGAAGCGATCAATGTTGTTGTGCATTATTTGCTCATTTTGCTGAAGTGCTCGAATCATTGTGCCTTGGATATTCCATTCTACACCAGAGTATGGTTCGATCATTGCCAATCAATGGTGCGATCTTCATCCAAAGTGTGTATGTTGGCTTCCCATTTTTTACGTCGTGGAACTGCATAGAACTTGGGATGGGTTCTGAGACATGGAGGTGCACGTAGGTACTCTTTCAAGAAGATTACATCAAAGAGATTGGGACAGCACCAATCAGGTTGTGGATCCAACTTGCTTATCCAACCTTCACTAATTTGACGCTGACGAAGGTTGGTAGGAAAGTTGTCCAGGGTCCATCCACCTGTGAAGATAGTGGGAGAGAGGGAAGGAGTCTCACTTGCGGCTTTCTCACATGCACAATGGGGGAATACACACAAAGGTGGAGGCTGAAACAGTTTTCCTCTTCTTAGTTATGTAAGCCAAAAGAACTCAAAAATACAAAGAAAATAGAAGAACCCTATATGTGGGTCTCAAACCAAACTCAACTAACTAAGGTGGCATACTAACTGAGCCACAAACTAGAATAGATAAGGATAGCTGTCATCCAGCTATTATTCGTGGGCGGTGTACCAACCGCATCTCCAGCTAACAAGTCGGTGACATAAATACACAACAGTCACCCTGGCATATCGCGAGTGGAGCTCGATATCTCAACACTCCCCCTCGAGCTAAATCCCAATTCCTGCACACCAAGCAGGTCTCCGAACTTGTGCAGCTTCTTTGCACCCAATGCTTTCGTGAATATATCAGCTACCTGATCCTCTGTGCTGACATAAACTAGATCAATAAGACCTAGTAAAACCTTCTCCCGCACATAGTGATAATGCACCTCAATGTGCTTTGTTCTAGCATGAAAGACTGGGTTCTTTGCCAAGTGTATACTGCTCATGTTGTCACAATAAATGACAACTGGCCCATCTGTAGACTGATGCATATCATAAAGTAGCTTATGCAACCAAGCTACCTCACATGCAACCATTGCTGCATCCCTGTACTCAGCCTCTGTGCTTGACAAGGCAACTGTAGGCTGTTTCTTACTGCTCCAAGTGACTGCAGCACTCCCAAAAGAGAACACATATCCATTGGTAGATCATCTATCAGAAATGCTACCAGCCCAATCAGCATCAGTGTATCCATGCAATTGTATCTGAACCCCAGCCTCATAAAATAGTCCATACTGCAATGTGGACTTCACATACCTGAGTATGCATCTAGCCGCATCCAAATGCGGTTTCCTTGGAGCTTGCATAAACTGACTTACCAATCCAACAGCATAGCTTAAATCTGGCCTGGTAATAGTCATATAAATCAAACTTCCTACTATGCGTCTGTACATAGTAGGGTCTTCCAAAAGCTCACCTGCATCTATGCTCAGCTTCACATTCTGCTCCAAAGGAACTGAAATAGGCTTACAGCCTGTCATCCCATATTTGGATAGTATGTCCAATCCGTACTGCCTCTGCAAGAGATGTATCCCACTTGGTGATTTAATCACCTCAATGCCCAAGAAATAACGCAGCTCTCCCAAATCCTTCATCTCAAACTTCTGCCTCAATAGCATTTTCACATCAGTGTGTCTTGGATGCTCCATTCTACACTAGAGTATGGCTCAATCATTGGCCAAATAATGGTGCAATCCTCACCCAAAGTGTGTATGTTGGCCTCCCATCTGTGCCATCATGGAACTGCATAAAACTTGGGATGGGTTCTGAGACATGGAGGTGCATGTAGGTATTCTTTCAAGAAGATTACATCAAAGAGCTTGGGTCAGTGCCAATCAGGTTGGGGATCTAACTTGCTGACCCAAGCTTCACTAATTTGTTATTGACAAAGGCTAGTAGGGAAGTTGTCCATCCACCTCAAGTTTTCATATCAGGCTATTTGCTCCAGAAATCCTTGATGGGGTTACTGGGAAGTGGTATTACATCAAAATTATACCCATCATTGTAATTTGGCATGGGAGTACGAATTGGACTATCTAGATCTTAATATTGGGTGATTTTTTGCTAATGGCAACACAAGTAGTGTCAGAGGTGATGGCGAGGCAGGGAGAGAATTTGGGGACATGGGGGAGAAATACGGAAGAGTGTTAGTTGTGTGAGGGGAATCGGAGGGGACGTAGGGAAGAACTAGATAAATGGTTTGAGCAACTTGGTAATCCTCAAGGGTAAGACTAGCAAGGGAAGGGAAGAAATTAGATGTGAGGGCTAGTAAGTTTGTGACTGTTGGGTTTGTTGAAAGTGGTGAGAGGCATGAGCAAAGAGACAATGAAGGGAGTAGATGTTAGGCTAGAGCTCAGGGAAGGTTAGTAGCAAGGGTAAGTGAGGTTATGAGATTGGCATAAAGAGTGGTTAGCTATGGGAAGTTAGATGTGAGATAGGCCATGTCATCCTCTGACACTTCTTTTTGGTGGTGTGATTGTATCATCAGCTTGCAAGGGTAGGATGTTGGTTATGTCATGCCCTGTAGATAATAGTGATGGCTTTTATAGCAATGGCAACAAACCAACAATAACCCTAAGGGAAGGACTGCCCATATGGCATACATATGCAATGATGAAAGCACCTGTCCTGAGTGCTATAAACCCGACATGTGTAGACGGGCATTAAAAAAATTCATCTTCGGACAAGTCTTGGCAAATTTGTCCAAAGTTTTTACCCCTATGGAACGTTCTCATTTGATGTTTTTGGTACATTAACTACAACCTTATCTTCTCCAAGTCTCCTAGAGTGGAAAATAGAATCTGAATCGGTATCATGGATTGTAGAAAATGCAACTACTTCTCTTTTGGAGCATAAAATCAGCTCGATCCTAGGAATAAAATCTGTAGCCATCTCCTTTGTGAGCTTCCTTTGCAACCAAGCTGTAGTAACAATTATAAACAACATTAGTCTCTTTTAAACATTAATTATAACATTTAATAAATTATTTTATTTTAGTTTGGTGATAGAGATTAATGAGGGTCTTATTCAAAAATATGGGTTTCCAATAAAGGGTTTAGGGTTTAACATTTAGCGAATAGGATTTACAATGTAAATTCAATGGTATGGGTTCTAGGATATAGCTCTATATATTATAATGGAGGAGGTGTGGGTCTCAATGTCAGGTTTTCATACTCATGTTGGGCATCAATGGTTGACTTGGTAGGACTCTAATACATGTTGGTTTTAATATTTTTCTAGGTGTTATTTCATTTAGAGTAGCATCGAATCTTGTTTTAGGATGGATCACCCTGTTTTTACCACACCCCAAGCTGAAAATGTTTTATAGGGTAAGGTCAAATCCATGCCTTTATGTATCAGAAGGGCACAAGATTTGGTATGCATCTAGTTCACATTGGACCCAACCACCGTACCAGTCCCATAAATTAGGTCTATACATGTTTTTTTAATGCACTTGAAGACGTGTGGGTCTCCTGGATTTTCATACATCGATGGTCAAAATAAGAAAAAAGTTGGTAAGACTCTAATACGTGATGAAATAAAGGCTTTGCATAATTTTTATTACATCTAGAGTAGCCTAATGTCTTGTTTTAGATTGTATAACCCTTTTCTTGTCGCACCTCAAGCTAAAAAGGTCAAATCCATAGTTCTATCTATCATAATGAAACAAGACTGTGTATGACTTAAAGTCACATTGGACCAAAGCATTGTACCAAATATTGTCCCATAAACAGTTTTATACAGATATTCTTCTCCAAAAATCGTAGCAGCTTGCGCTTGAACACATGTTGATAAGAATAAGTAGAAATGGATTTCCAACCATGGAAATGATATCTAATGGGTATGATATTTTGCATAGGGCCTAAACTAGATAAGATGAAGGAGTGTGCAAAGTATCATATCCATTGGAGATAATTACATAGGTTAGGAGACCACCAATGTATATTTTTTAACACATATGCTTGATGAGTGATAAAAAACTAGAAGATTTGCATTTTCAACCATGCAAATGATATCAAATGGGTATGATACTTTGCACAAGACTTAAAGTAAGTAATATAAAGACTTGTACAAAGTATCATATGCATGGGTGGCAAGCACATAGAATAGAAGCACATGGATGCATATTAGTTTAACACTCGTGCATGATGCATGGTGAAAATCAAGAAAATATGCATTTTAGACCATGCACGCACACCAATGCATATTTTTTAACACGCATGCTTGATGAGTGATAAAAACTAGAAGATATGCATTTCCAACCATGCAAATGATATCAGATGGGTATGATACTTTGCACAGGACTTAAACTGAGTAATATAAAGACTTGTAAAAGTATTATATGCATGGGTGACATGCACATAGAATGGAAGCACATGAATGCATATTAGTTTAAACACCATGCATGATGCATGGTGAAAATCAAGAAAAGATGGACCGTGCAAATTATATTCTATGGGTATGATACTTTGGACAGGCCTTAAACTAAGTAATATGAAGGCATGTGAAAAGTATCATACCCTTAGAGATAAGCACATAGGGTAGGACCACACCGATGTATAATTTTTAACATGAATGCTTGATGATGGTAAAAAATTAGGAGATATGCATTCCCTAACCATGAAAATGATATTAGATGGGTATGATACTTTACACATGAATTAAACTGAGTAAGATGAATGCTTGTGCAAAGTATCACATGCATCAATGACAAGCGGTAGAAGCACAAGGATGCATATTCTTTTAACACTCATGCAAGATGCATGCTAAAAATCGTGAAAATATGCATATCCAACCATGCAAATGATATCCGATAAGAATGATACTTTGTATAGGCCTTAAATTGAGTAAGTTGAGGGCATGTGCAAAGTATCACACCCATCAACGATAAGCACATAGGGCAGGAGCACACCGATGTATATTTTTTACCATGAATGCTTGATGAGTGGTTAAAAACTAGAAGATATGCATTCCCTAACCATGCAAATGATATTAGATAGGTATGTGTTGTCTATGTGCCAACATGGACTTAGGTAGTGCAGTATGTGTGTGTAGAGTAGCAGCGGCAAAGCTCCGCTTATACTTGCATAAGGCTAGGAATAATGTCTCTTAGGAATCCTCAACATGCAAGTTCTTCTTGCGATTCCTACATGCGAGTTCTACATGCAACTCCTACATGCGAGTTCTACATGTAACTCCTACATGCAATTCCTACATGCATGTTCTACTTGCAACTTCTACATGCAACTCCTACATGCATGTTCTACAGGTGAGTTCTACATGCAACTCCTACATGCAACATGTGACTTCTACATGCAACTCCTACATGCAAGTTCTACATGTAGAGAGAGAATGTCTTACAATTCCTACATGCAGAGAGAAGCTCTCCAACTTGTATAAATACCCCATAATGAAATGAAACCCACACTCTTTGGGGCATTGTGTTGAGTTCTACTTTGGTATTCCAAGCAATTGTCTCAAGTGTCCATGCTTCCTTGCACTCCATGTCCAAAAGCATGTCCTCTCTTCCCCCCTCCTCTAACCTTGCAACCCATCCTCTCCCTCTCCTCCTCCCTCCTCCTCCTCCCTTCTCCTCCTCCTCCTCCATCAAATTTTTCCGTTCGTCAAGTTTTTTTCCCCCCCTCCCCCTCCACCGCCCCCTTCCACCATCACCCCCTCCCCTTCCACCATTCCCCCCTCCACCACCATCCCCTCACCCCCCCTCTCCAGCCCCTCCACCCCCCTTTCCCCCTCCCCCTCCAACCCCCCTTCCACCACCACCCTCTCCCCCTCCACCATCACCTCCATCCCCCCTTCGATCTACCCCCCCCTTTTCCCCCCCCATACGCCCTTCCATCTCCACCACCCCCCCACCCCCTCTACACCCCTCTCGCTCCACCCCCACCCCCTCCAACCCCCTCTCCACCACCCCTTCCACCACTCCCTCACCCCCTTCACCACCCCCCATATCCTCCCCCTTCCCCCCCTCTCCATTCCACACACACAACCCCCCCTCTCCACCCCCCCTCTCCCCCCTCCATTCCACCCTCCCCTTTCTCCCCCTCCATTTCCCCTCCCCCCTCCTCCCCCTCTCTCTTTCTCTCTCTCTCTCTACCTCCCCTCCCTCTTCTCTCTCTCTCTCTCTCTTTCTCTCTCTCTCTCTCTCTCTCTCTCTCCCCCCCCTCTCTCTTCTACTCCTCTCTCTCTCTCTCTCTCTCTCTCTCTCTCTCTCCCTCTCTCTCTCTACCCCCCCTCGCCAGCCACTCCACTCCCTACCCTACCCTACTTCTAACTAAAGGGCTAATAAGCCCTTCTATTAAGCAAGGGCTTATAAGCCCTTGCAAGTGCAGTGCCCACGCACAACGCCCACCAAGGGCGATGCCACCTCCTCCTACTCCGCCTCGCAATGCCGCAAACCACCGTCTGCCCACGACCTCTTCCCCCCACCTCCTCCATACTACCTCCCCTGCATCCTCCCTCTCCTCCCTCTCATCCTCCATCTCCTCCTTCCCCTCCACTCCACCCTCCCCTCCTCCGTTCAAACCCCCCCCCTCCCTCTCAGATGCCCCCCTTCCAAAAAAATTTTTATTATTTTTAATTAAAATTTTTTAATTTTTATATTATTAAAAAAACCCTAACCTAATCTACCATCTAACTGACTATAGTTAGGTTAGTATTAACCTAGGCTAGTTTAACTTAGGTTAGATTAGATTTTACTTAGGCTAGTTAGGTTAACTCTAGGTTAGTTACTACCAGCTAGGTTCGCTTAACTACCTTCAGTTTTAGTAGACTAACTCTAGTTAGTGGAAGTAGTTAGGTTAGTTAAAGTAACTACCAATTATAGTAACTGGGTAGTTAGGGTTATAGGTTAGTTAGAATAACTAGAATTAACCTAGTCCAAACCCCTCAGTTGGACTTAAAGTCCATTGACACCAACCTTAAGACCAAGGGAACCCCCCCACCCCACAAAAAGGTCCATTTTCCCCCTTCTTTAACCCCTCGTAACTCATCTGTTTGAGACCCAAACTAGACACAGTTTGAACCAAGATTTCACACACAGAAACACCACACTATGAGGAATTTTTCCAGCCCATTGCACACCATTTTGGCATCCCTAGCACTCGCTCATTCGCACCCCCGTGAGGGCCTCGTTTTGCACTAGCTCGCTCGTATCTTTACACCATGACCTCTGATTGACGATCCGTCTGCATCGGCACATTTCCCTACACATGTGGGACAATCTTAGGCACATTATTAACATGATGGTACCTACAACACTAACACCACTCTAACCCTCCAAACAGAATACATCAACACTTACACTTACAGGAGAGACACCCTTTGCAACTCTCGTCCAGTTTGCATGCAACTACACTCCGACCAACGCCTCTGACTCCAACGCTCACCAAATCCACATACAACTCTGCTGTAACCACTGCCTCCAACAATCCTCTACCCCAATTCCCCCCCTGATATTCAAGAAATCCCTTTAACTCCTCCACGCCACAACATGGTTGGATGCCGTCGCGGACGATGATGGGGATATTAACCTCGATGCAGAGGCTGACAATTTCTTTAATCGTAGAAATAATAACAATCAAGGCAAGCGTCCCTTGGGAAAACTGGAACTTCCCAAATATAACGGTAGGGGAGATCCAGCCCGTTTCCTCCAACATTTTGATGCCGCATGCCAAGCAAGTGGAGATCAATCCCATGAAACCAAGGTGGCTTGGTTTCCCATGGCCTTATTTGATGAAGTGTCTGAATGGTACGTAGACCTTCTAGTGGAAGAGCGAGCCACATGGGACCTGCCTCAAATAGAATTTAAAAGGTGCTTTCAAACAGAGAGGCTACAAGATGATCCCGCTCTTCAACTAAGCAAGATCGAACAAGGCCGTCGAGAAGATGAACGCACGTATCTGGGCAAGATGAAAAGATTAATCACCAAATGTGACCCATGCCTCGATGCAAAGTACCTCAAGGCCTAGTTCATTGTGGAACTAAGAAAAAAAATATGAAAGGATATGAAAAAGATTAGCACAGCTATGAAACATTTAGTGCTACTCATGCAAATGCCATTGACATTGAGGATGGCATGACTGACTCTGACACTAGCAGTGATGATGGCAGATCCAGTGCACGAGATAAGCACTCTAAAAAGGGCAAATCCAAGTCCACTGAAACATCAAATGAAGATCGCCTAGAGGCCATGACCATGAAACTAAAAGAAGACATGATGTAGGCCATGGAACAAAAACTTCACTTGTCTTAGCCGCTAACTCAGACATATAAACGGTGAAGAAATATATGGTGTCCACACTGTATGGCCAATCATATAGCAAATGAGTGCCCGGTCCTAAGAGCCAGGATCACTACACAAGCAAATCCACCACCAAGGTTGTGGTGCCATATCTGTGTCATCGACGGCCATGATGAAAACAGTTGCATCTTCAACATGCGCAATAGCCTACCTCGACCTTAACAATACCAAGCGGCATCCATGCCAGTGTACAGGCAACTGGCACTTGCACAAGTGCCCCCAGCTCTGAGGCTAAATCCTGTTCCTATTTAGAAACAAGTCCCACAATTACTCAGGAATCCGAATCCACGACCATATCCAAGAGCACCAAGTCCAGCTCCTCAAGCAGTTCCAATACATCAATTTACAAGCAGAGGAAGTAGACTCACCATTTGAGTATGAAGCAGAGTACCTAGTGTACTATGTAGAAGGTGCAGAGGGTCTAATACCAGTTTATGCAAATCAAGTAGGTCCCAACACATAGAGTACCAATCAAGTGCTACGATTGTGGAGAAAATCATCGGATCGTAGAGTGCCCTCATTGTGGTAGCCCCGCTACTTTCCAACCACTCTGTAGAGATTGTGGCATTGAGTACCAATCAAGTGCTACGGTTGTGGAGAAAATCATCGAATCACAGAGTGCCCTCATCGTGGTAGCCCCACTACTTTCCAACCACTCTGTAGAGATTGTGGCATAGGACATGCTTGTATGGATTGTCCCATGAAAAATAAAGTCCCACAACAAACAAAGGTTAAGCCTGACATCACAATCGGCATCGTTGGGGTGGACCATCAAAGTCTGGGGTTGGCAAGCATAGTATCACAACCTATGAACGTAATTACATGCCAGCAAAAAGAGGACACCAAGGACCCTAACATTCCAACCAAAATGACTTCTTAAAAAGAAAGCATAGCTTCCTCCACCTCTGCCAAGCAATGAGCAGCCGAGCTCATCCACATCAACTCCCGAGCCTCAAATAAAAGAAGCTCCATACCCAAATGCAGAGGTGGAGCTGGCTCATTTTCAGGCACTTCAACAATGGGTACAAAAGGAACAAGCTCAATTTGAGGCTGAGAAACAAGCTCAAGATCCAATCCATGACTTGGCCCCACAAAGTATTAATACTGTATTCGAGCCTCTGTTCCAACAACAGACTCTACAACATAATGTACCACCATGTCAACTCGAAGGAGCCGCACTCTCTAGCATCCTAAGTTGACCTATGTCAATTCTTATCGGAATCCTCCTAGAGAATTGTCCCAAGCTCTGGGAGAGTTTCAAAGGATGGATTGAACTTGCAAGTCCCTCTCCACCTATGAACGACATCAAAGATATCCATGTGTGGATGGGTGAGAGAGATGACATATGCAACATTACTGTGCCTTTGATCCACAAGGCATATTATGAAGTCCAAGCCATAGTGGATGGTGGAGCAGGTGTAAATGTCTTATCAAAGGAGCTCTACAATGAATGGGGTCTCCCACCAATGCAAAAGGCTAATTTCAACATACGCCTTGTCGATGATTCACGAGCTAAACCCTTGGGAATAGTGAATGGCACGTCCACAAAAGTTGCACAAGTCGGATGAGAATGCTGAAATTGAAGATCAAATCTTTGATAATGACTTAGCCATTTTGCATGCCCTAATGGCAGTCGAGCTCCCAAAAATTGAACCTCCAAAGTTGAATAACAACAGAAGATCCTACAAGAAAGCTGAAGGAGGAAATCGTAGAAAAGCCAAGGCCACACACTTCAATGAATTTGAATGAGTCCAAACAAGGATCTTCAAATTGTATCTTGCAAAGCCAGCTCCCTCAAAATTAGAACCACCACCTCTTGAATGGTCCCTTGAGGGACTGCAAGGAGTATGCATAGCAAATGAACCCTTACTTGGAAATGCCTTACCAGTGGAAAAGTTACCCCACAGTTCCCAACGTAAGAAGTTTCGAAAATATAAGCCACATGTGTGGATGAATCTTGATCAAGAGACTTCAGAAAAAGAAAGTCAAAAAGAGCCTAACAAATTGGTAAATGAAACTATGCCACCCAGTACACATGGCACATGTCAGGCTAGTTCAACACCATCAGAGGCCGATCTTCGAGAAGTGCTGAAGTACTTCAAGAATTACACGTGGTAGTGCCCCAATAGCAATGCCAAGACCACTAAGAGAATCTGAAGTTCAAGAAATCGATAGCCTTGGAGAAACTCCAATCTATGAGGGACCGGCAAAAACATGCACAATAAACCTCGCCCTTGAAGGGGAGGAAGAAAAACTGGTTTTCATTGGGAAACAGCTTCGACAAGAAGATGAAACCAAACTCAAAGCACTCCTAATGGAATACCGTGACTACCTAGCATGGTCATACAAAGAGATGAAAGGAATTTCACCAGATGTGGCAGTACACATGATACCTATAAGGGAAGGTGCTCACCCTAAGGTATGTGGACCTTATCGCACAAATCCTAAGTATGGCACAAATCCTATGTGGACCTCATTGATGCCGGATTCATCTATGAGATAGAGCACACTGATTGGGTTTCACCCATCATCATTGCACCTGAATGCAACAAGAAGCTCAGAATATGCATAAACTTAAAGAATGTGACTGCCGCCACAATTAGGGATCACTATCCCCTACCCTTAATCGAAACAGTGTTGAAAAAGGTGGTAGGCTCCAAAATATATAGCTTCTTGGATGGCTTCAGTGGCTATAGCCAAGTGCAAATTTCTCCTAAAGACCATTAAAAAAAAGCATTTACTACAGAATGGGGTATTTTTGCATATAGAGTCATGCCATTCGGCCTTTTAATGCCCCGGCCACATTCCAGCGAGTCATGTTCACAACTTTCAAGTCATTTTTGAATAAGTTTTTACAGGTGTTCTTGGATGATTTGTGCATCCATTCAAACAAAAAAGACCACTTCAAATGTCTTAAAGCAGTACTAATCAAATGCAGGGAGTATGGCATCTCCCTAAATTCAACAAAATGCTAGTTCATGGTCACCCACGGAGTTGTTTTGGGACACATTGTTTCTCAACATGGGATTGCAACAACTGACATGGACAAAATCAAAATCATCATGGAATTGCGACATGCCGGCTATTATAAAAGATTTATATTGCAGTATGCCATGATAGCTAGACCACATTACAAATTATTAGTGAAATTATTATGGACAGGATAGTGCGACCAAGCTTTTGAGCTTTTAAAGTGGTGCCTAATCACAACACCCATCCTTATATCTCCCAATTGGGATTTTGATTTTCATGTTCATACTTATGGATCCAAGTATGCAATTGGGAGTGTGCTTTGTCAACCTGGTGAACATAAGAAAGACTACCCATTTTACTTCACCAGTCAATAACTCAATGATGCAGAGATCAACTATACTACCACAGAAAGAGAAGCCTAGCAATGGTGTATAGCGTTAAGAAATTTCGGCACTATCTACTAGCAAATGATTTTGTCTTCTACACCCACCATCAAGCATTGCTTTATCTTTTGAACCATCCGTGTACAATAGGAAGAATAACCAAATGGCTCCTCTTGCTTCAAGAATTCAACTTCAAAATCGTGGTCCGCAAAGGTGCCCAACACTACATTGCCGATCACATGTCTCGTGTCAAGTCGGGAGAAGAAGCCACTAGAGTTAAAGACGACTTACTAGATGCCACACTATTTCAAATAGATGTTGTTCCAGAGTGGTGTGGAGATATCATTGGGTACTTAATGGCATGAAGACCACCCCCTGAAATGAAAGCAGTAGATGCTAGAAAACTAATTCTAAAGGCTGCACCCTATCAACTCATTGCAAGACAATTGTACAAGATGGGCAAGGACCAGGTATTAAGAAGATGGGAAATGCCTCATGAGATCATGCCAATCTTGAGTCAAGTCCATGAAGGCATTGCAAGAGGACACTTCTAAGGGGAAGCCACAGCAAGAAAAGTCCTCCTCGCAGGCTACTGGTGGCCAACACTATGGGTAGATGCCTATGAATATGTAAAAGGCTATGATGTATGCTAGCGGACTACTAAACCACAACACAAAGACTTCAATCCCCTAACAACAATTGTTGCACAAAAACCATTTAAAAAATGGGGATCGACTATGTGGGTCCCATCCATCCAGCAATAAAGGGAACACAGGCATGCTACATCATTGTGGCCACTGATTACTTTACAAAATGGGCTGAAGCTAAAGCAGTCAGAAAGGCAGATGCTAGAAGCATAGCAAGATTCTTATACAAAAATGTGATCACCCAATTCAAATGCCCCATTGAAATTGATAGAGGCACACATTTTGTCAATGAGGTAATCCAAGAACTCTTGTCTGGCTTTATGGTAATCCATAGAAAAAGCACACCCTACTACCCCCAAGGGAATGGACAAGCCGACCACTAACAAAATATTATGCACTATCCTCACCAAGGTAGTAGAACCACAGTGTTCTGATTGGGCAGAGATACTAAATGCAGCCTTATGGGCATACAGAACCACACTCAAGGTCAGTATAGGGAACACACCTTTTCAATTGGTGTACGGCCTTGAAGTTGTGGTCCCACTAGAATTTTGTAATACCAAGCCTACGCATAGCAGTACAGGAACACATGGGAGACCATGAATCCTTGAAAGAAAGACTCTATCAGTTGGAGAAGCATACAGAGATAAGACTAGTCGCCTACCATGCCATGACAGTAGAAAAACACAGAAGAAAGGCATGGTTTGACAAAAATCTTAAAGCTAAAGACATCAAGGAAGGTGACTAGGTCTTGTTCTACAATGCCAAAGTACACAAGGGGAAACTGAAGTATCTAGGTCAAGGACCCTACCGAGTAAGAAAGATGAATCCCATCGGAGTTGTGCTGCTAGAAACATTGGATGGAGTCCAATTCAACATAACAACAAACGGGAGCCGATTGAAGTGCTACTACTTCAACACGCAAGCCATCCCCGACAAAAATGAAGATTTGGGAAACCAAAGTCTTCCTTAGTTAGGATTAGATTGTATCATGAGAACTCACTGCATATGTACGTCTTCACACATATAGGTAGCATCAATCGATTTTAACCTAGGGCTCAAAAGTGATGCCTGAGTTCTAGCTGCCCTATGAAATTTTAGCAACAAAAAGAAAAGCATATAGTTAGTCCCTACCTAGCTACTAGGTCACGGGCACTCACATGCTTTCACTCAGAAACATAGATGATTGCATGGATAATTGTGCCACACACTTTCATTCCACACTCTCAAAGCATGTATAAAAATAAGATCTCTCACAAACACACACAAAGGTCATACCTGCATGTCAACTAACCTAATGATCAATGGTACACCACATGCACATGGATGTAGGTTCAGAAAAAATGCCGCCACTAAAGAGGATGTGCAAAAAGAGCCCACCGCCTCAACCACGAGACCCCCTCCAGACTTTGCAACCATCTACATCCTCTCAACCACAGTGACCACAGGCCTTTGTCCTCCAGAGCGATAGCTCCAAGGAGGATTCAGTGCATGACCAAGAAGAACAAATGCCACCCTAGTCCCCACTGGCCTACACAACCATTGACGGGGCCCAGTCATTGGAACTTATTTGGCCACGACTTATGCTCTTTCCCATGAAGCAACATCTTACTTAGAGCAAAGGGGTCTAGGCAGTTTGTATGAGAGTCTAAAATCCTTGGAGGATAGTCCTACAATGACCACATACATCAGGGACTTTCTCCATTCTTACCACTCCAACAATGCATAGGTTGGCAAGTACGGTACCATCATTGTACATCAGAGCCCACTCAACATTATCCTCGATAGTACAGTCATTCAAAGGGCTTTCTCACTCCCAACACAAGGTGCCAAATACCCTACACGGCTTGCCGATGCAAAATTTCTCGAAGTACAGCCTCTCCTCGCCAAGGGCACACTGTTCCATAGGGATGGCATATTACTTCGCACCATTGCCTCAAGGAAGCAGCACAATTCCTATCCACCACAATCCTGGGGGTTAAGTGCTATAAGAATCGATCCCTTCCACTGTGCACATTTGTTTTGCTAAGTACGAAGCTAAAGCAAGATTGGATCTAGCACTTAGTCATCTTCTTTACAAAAAAACTAGATGGTTCATCAGGCCAAAAATGTAAAATTCCACACTTATTGGCTATAATCATCAAAAAAGAGCTACAAGAATGAGAAATGACTCTGCCCCAGTCACCAAAACCAATTGAGGAGTTGGACATACCCTTCTCACCAGTATGGGAGCCGTCATCAAGTTCTCCTACTATCACATTGGCAAGTGCAGATGCCTTAGAAGAAATACCTATTTTGGAGGTCATAATTGAGGAATTGCCCCATGAGATGCTACAGCTCGGTGCAACCAATATATCTCCAACAACAACAACAATCAGAGCCTGAGGAAAAATCGGCACTAAAGCCTGAGGCTACATGAGCACTAGAACCGCCCATCGATGCCATGCCAATCGATGAGCCACAAGGGGAGCCAGATCAACAGTATGACTATTGTACATAAGTGACTGAAATACCATTGGAACAACCTTCCATAAGTACCACAGAATCATCAGGATGGCTACATGGGCACCACTTGTATTAGCAATATTGCCAGTCCTCATCACCGTCTATCATTCTCCAACATCAAGCTAGCCAAATGATCCAAATGTTAGAACTATTCACTAGCTTGGCCAAGGAAGAATATGCAAGAGAATTGGACAGACAGACGACAACAGAAGTCAAAGACCAATTCCAGGCAATCGCCATAGAGGTCAAGGCACTTCGGGCATAGATAGATGAGAAGGAGGTAGAAGAAGTGTGCATGAACCAAGCTCTCCAAGCTCAAGAGAACGTAATGAGGGATGTGATCTCCAACCTCCACCAAAGTCAAACACAGCTGACAACAGCAGTACAAGCAACAGCAATCCTATAGACCTACTATAACTCCTTGACCTCCGCACATGCTCAATAGACGGAGGTAGTGGCACAAGCCCGGCTCACTCTAATTCACAAAGAAGAAGAGCTCCAGGGTTGCAAAGACAAGCTTGAAGACATGAAACAGTCTTTGGCAGTACGTGCCTTCAGCATTGACGAGCTGACAAGGGAATGTAGAATCTTAAAGGACCAACTTGCTACCGCTAAAGAGGCCAGTACTTCGCAAGCACAAGTCTTGGACCAATGGTCCAATACCACTAAAGACATTCCTCAATAGGCAAAGGTCACCTTGCAAATGAGAAAGCTTAAGGAGGCATATACAACCATCTACCAGAAATACAAAGAAAAAATGAATGAGATGCACTCCCAAAAGATAATCATCTCCAAGCTTGAACTCCAATTGCTAGTGCACAACAATGAGGCAATGGAAGACAACACCTATGAAGCCCCACTACAATGCACAATGGTGGTGTACCAAGAGCTTGTGGGTTGCTCTACAAGTGGAAGATCACCTCAACGCACGTGTGCTTATCCAATCGAAGAAACTCCAAATCAGGATCATATCTGCTCATCCAACAATCAAATGGGAACGTTCCATAGGGACCAAAACTCTATGCATACTTTGCTAAGACTTATCCGAAGATGAGAAAAATATCTTCTACAAGCTATTAGTGACTATATTTTTTTGATTCGAGGCCATTTCGGGGCCCGTTTCGAAGGCGGAAGTTCTTCACAGGCACTCAGAAAAAGGCCTGTTTTTGCTGCTCGGCTAGTCGGTGAAAAGTTGCCGCAGAAATTGCATCGTATGCCTGTGTGCAGAGATATTGGGAGTTGCAGAATCATGATTGTTGCCTATTGATGCAAAATCGTCACTAGGAAGTGACTGTGTGGTGAAATACCACTTTCGTCAGTTTCGCAGATCTGCCCGTGTGAGGCAAAAGCTGTGTTTTTTGCAGTGACAGAATATTTTGCGGTGTTCTAAAATGGCATCTGATTCTCTTTCACAAATTATCACTGAAAAGCTTGACAAGAACAACTTCCAGGCATGGAAGTTTAGAATGACGAATTTCCTTATGGGAAAAGGCTATTGGGAGTTCATTACAGGAAATGAAGAAGAACCTATTCTTTCTAATGTTCCCAATCAACAGGAAATGCAAGCATTTAAAGGATGGCATGAGAGAGCCAGGAAAGTTATGTACTGGCTATCTATCAGTATTTCGGACTCTATGATTGTGCATATTCAGGATGCAAGTACGCCAAAGGAGGCATGGGATACTTTGGCTAAAATGTACAGCACAAATACGCAAGCCAGGAAAATGCAGCTCAAACAGGAGTTGCACAATGTGCAGAGAGAAAATTTGAGCATAAATGACTACCACATGAAGGTGAAGAAAATTGCAGATGCACTTGCTTCCATTGGGTCGCCAGTGGAAGATGATGATCTGGTTTCTGTGACCTTGAATGGTCTAGGAAAGGATTATACATAGTTCTGGACATCCATTGCCGTCCGTGAAAAATTTCCTAATTTTGAAGAGTTGTTTGCTCTTCTAATTTTTGAAGAGCAGAGAAATGGGGGTGCATCTTCTTCAGGAGGAACTTCAAAAGAAACTATCTTCTACTCAAATGCTGGTAGAGGTAGAGGCAGAGGTAGAGGAGGCCGATCTGCAGGCCGTGGTAGAAATCAGAATATGCAGCAAACTCAAGAAAACCAGTCCTATGCAGGAGGACGTGGTAACTCAAGAGGCAGGGGGAGCCAAAAATGACAAAACATGTGTGCCTCAGGATCTGTGGAGCACTCTAAGGTGGATGGAACCTATGTGGAAACATGATGAAGAGAGTGCTCATGACATGTATCTCAAGTCAATTAGGTTCCAAGATAGATTAGCTTGGACTCATAAAGAGAATCTTGAGATAGTGCAAAGTGCTTGATTGATATTCCTTCAAATAAACCTCCCTTTTATAGGTGAGGGTACTTACATCCATTTGCTTGCTCACATGTGGGATATCTCCTCCATGCCATGTGGCAGCTTGTCCTTTGCTCATACCTTTGCTCTACATGTGCTCATGGCACCATAACTCTCAACACCTCCCCTTGGTGCCATGATCCTTTGGCTACTACAAGGTGGTCAGATGTGAGTTACAAATCCATCACCTCCCCTTAGTGCATGCATGCTACTTAAGGTGGTCAAGTGTGGCTTCTACATGTCAATACCTCCCCTGGGTGCTTACATAGCTACTCTCAGGTTGTCAGGCTTGATTTCAAACATATGGGCAAGGTTGGCAAGGTTTTTGTTTCTCAATACATTCCATTGATGTCACCTTTTGGCTCATGGCTTGATGATGATTGTGTTTGCTTCTTTGTTTGGTGTAGCTACCTGCATGATGCTTTGTTTTTTCATGTGCCTTGACGCTTTGTGTGTGGATGCCATGCTTTCTGCTATGGTCATCTCATGCACTTGTGCTTTCGGCATGCTTATAACAATGATGTGTGAATTCATGCTTTGATTTGTCATTTGTTGCAAAGGTCTTACCAATTGATTACTTTCAATATTGGCAGTGTCTAATTGCATACAATGATTCTGACATGACAGGTGCGTAGAGCTCGAAAAGACGATCACTTTTCCTTTTTGGAGCGTGTCCAAATTCTTCCTGGATTGGAAGTTATGGCTTGTTGAAGCTTTTGTGAAGAGGAGGGGCCTTTGATGATGTAGCTTGGCTATTCACATGCTGCTTGCAAGACTGTGCTTGGCAGGGGCTGTGTGCTTAGGTGACACTGTGGTGACCTTTGAACCCAACTTGGTTAAACCCAAGGTTTACACAAACTTTACCATAGTTCAACTAACCCAAGTAACTGAACCTAACCAGAGTTAGCTTTGACACCTTATCTGCCACGTGGCCAAAAGGTGACCTAGCCTCTAAACCACGGGTTAACCTCACCTAACCTTGGTTTAATCTTACCTGCCACATGTCAATCATTGGTGACCTTGGAGTGCCTCCGATTTCCGTCGCCCGTCGATGGAGTTGTTGGCAGAAGGTAGATTCATCGTAGAAGCTCGTTGAGATGCTGACGGAGATGAGCTGCTTGCAATGCAACTCGTTGGAGGAGGCAACGTTGGCAGGCTTCCTTCCTTCTTTCCTCGGTATCGGTGCTGGACTGCTCGTTGTTTGAGCTATGGAGCGTGCGGTCGGCTCTGAGATGCTGTGCAGTGGAGCGACTGTTGGGCTTTTTGGAAAGCTTGGAGCAGCAGGAGCAGGCAGTTGGAGACGTTCGGTGTTGGCCTGAGAGAGTCGATGGGCTGCTGGGCACTTGTTGACGCTGCTGTTGCGCTTAGCTTCGTTGGAGGTCTCGTACCTCTGTGGTTGCTGCAATTCGTGTTTGCTTGCTATTGCTGCAAACAAAGATGCTCAGGCGACAGGGATGGCCATTCATGGCTTAGCTGGAGAAGAAGACGCTGTTGGCTTGCTTCAGAGTCGTTGGAGAAGGAGGCCCGTATGGCGTTCATGCTGTGTAGAGCTGGCGCAACCGTATGCTCTAGAGACTTGGTACTGCAAGGCTATTGGAGCTAGGAGAGGTCGATGCAGAGGTTTCGTCGGTGGAGGTCGTTGGTCGACCAACACTGTGTAAAAGGCAGATAGAGAGAGGCCGCGCTGCTGGCAGAAGCATTTGTTGCAAGGCATATGGAGCTTTGGGCATTCGTTTAGTCGTTGTAGGTGTGGTTGGAGGCTTGGAACGTGGGCATCGTGCTTCTAGTCCTGTGAGGCTAGAGGTTATGGCTCTGGTTGTGTAGCAGTAGAACATGAGGAACGATCATTATCTCTTTCTCTCACAGAAGAACTCAATCTCTCTCTCACAAACTCAATTGAACGGAAATCTTCAAATGCACTGGAAGGAAACAATGGACGGAACTTTTCTCTCTCTACGAACGGATGCACAAATGATATAGTGGTACATGCCATTTGGATGCCATTTTGGTTGTCAATTGACACATTTTGGATGCATCATTCCTCACATGCTGTGAGAGGTCTCAAGGTTGAGCAGAAAATATAGCCTTGGTAACATTTGTGAGGTGTCTTGATGCTGAGTTTAGTGACATTGATAGTCACTTTGCATTGATTTGTTGGGTTGATTTACATCTTTTGGACAACTTTGGTCCTTCAGTTTTATACTGACTTTTCATAGGGGAGACTCTTACAGATTTATGACAGGCATTTGGTACGCTTTTATGCATGAAAGTGGATACATGTTTGAGCTGGTTTGTGTTTATTGACTTACAGGATACTTGATGTATGCCCATAGTATTTCTCATGATGTCACTTGGCAGCAAACATTCAAGGAAGCTGCTGTTGCTGTTTTTATGACAAAACGATCATTTTCAGGACTGAATATCTCTTTCCTGGTGCGGAATTGCACTTTGTGCCGAACTGGAAAGTTATAGTTCATAGAACATACTACAACTTTTCTTTTGGAAGCAAGTTGATCTGGTATAAGCTGCAAGAGTTACAGCCTCTGCAAGACCACAAAAAGTTGCAGTCTACCGTCTATTTGTGACCAATGTGCAGAAAGCTGTTTTTTAGGTGAGAATATCTGAGAATCCACAAGGATTTGGCTTTGAGATCAACTGATAAGTTGTAGATCTTTTTATAAGCTACAACTTTGCTGTTTACAGCTTTGGCATCCGGTCTTTTGGTGAAAAGATATCACTGTTCAAAGACAAGGACAGCATGTTATCTTGCCCAAAGTGGCTGTGAGGTATCGTTGTAGGAATTTCTCTTGCACAACAATAAATTACAGAAAGTGATTGGGATCTCACTTCAGTCCAAGGGCATTATTGGCATTTTGGCAAGTCACTTTGGCACATTTGGCAAGTGGTAAATGCTTGGTTTTGATGCCAAAGGGTTGCACACTTGAGATGATGCATTTGTGATGCAGTAAATGCCATTTCGATGCATTATGGATTTGCACTGGTGGATGCTGCACTGATGTTTATAGATAGTTGAGCTGGGCTCCTATTGCCATTGATTGAGCAGGCATTGCTCATTTGGTTCAGTGCATTTCTTACTTGGATTGCCAGGCATTGGTAGGTTACTGGGCTGCATATATTCTTGTTTATGCCTCTTTATGGCTGAGTGCTTTTGAGCATTGGATTAGCCAATTTATTTGGAGACCTGATTGGTCTGGACAACACTATATTTTTTGGTCATTTGGGTTGCCTATTGCACTATACTGCTCTTTGGTTGTGACCTATTGTGCCACAGATATGGCATCTACAGCTGGTAGTGCCCTCTTTGATATTCAGAGGTTGGATGGATCAAACTTTCAGTATTGGAAAGAGCAGATTTATGATGTGTTAGTGCAGAAGAGGCAGCATAAGCCCATTCAATGCAAAGGTGTCAAGCCTAATAGCATTAAACAGAGTGATTGGGATGACATGGATGAGCAAACATGCTCTATCATTCAGTCATCACTCTCGAAGTCAGTCTACTTGTAGGTATAGGATGGTGTACAGGGTGTAGACTGCCATGCATATGAGTTCTATACTCGTATATGCCAGATGTATGACCATGATAGTGTTATGTTACAACATGATGGGTTGAAATGCCCTAATGTGCTTAAATACAGCCTTGATATGCACTCTAGAGGTAGATCTATTGGTAGAAACAAGTCATGTTCAAGGGGGAATTCCAAGAGCAAGTCTAGCTCTCGGACTTGTGTTAAATGTTTCTATTGTGGAAAGTATGGCCACATGAAAAAGTATTGCTGGAAATGGCTGAGAAAATACAAGAAGAAGAGCAAGGTTAAGAATGATAGGAAGAAGGTGAAGAAGCATGTTGAGCTTCAAGGCGTGGATGCCAGGGTTTCCACTGACAGTAGCAGTGATGAATGCATTCTTTTGTCTATGTCTGACACCTCCTTCTTGGCCACTGATGTACCCATTCTCAGTGATTGGATGTTAGATCCATGTGCTTCATGTCATATGACCCCTCATAGGTCATGGTTCGGTGCATATCAGGAATGCATTGTGGAGAGTGGTTTGATGGGCATTGATCATTCTATGGATGTCTATGGTTATGGGGATATCCACCTTGTTATGTCTAGTGGCTCTATTCTTGTTCTATAGAGGGTTAGACATATACCAGGACTTGCTACGAGCAAGATCAGTACTGGACAGTTGGTTGAGGCAGGTTATCATGTCTCTTTGGGTGATCATGCATGGAAGATTGCTAGAGGCAATCTGGTTATGGCTAGGGGATCACGGGTTGGATTCTCTTATGCATTGCATGTATCAGGTGTCCAAGATAAGATGCTTATGATTAGTAAGCAGCCATCAGTTAGTTTATGGTATGCCAGACTTGGACATATGTCTACTTCAGGTATGGAAGCCCTTACAACATTGAGATACATTCTTGTTATGGATGTCTCTCAAATTTTATGTCATGATTGTGATGATGATCAACAATCAGGATCCTCTTTTGTGAGGAAGATAGTCACTGAGAGGTATGTTGAACCATTGCAGTTGGTTCATAGTGCAGTTTGTGGGCCTATGCCTACCGTTTCACTGGGTGGCACCTCTTACTTTGTGACATTTATTGATGCTGCTACAAAGTACATATGGGTATATTCGATTCTGCAGAAGCATGATGTATATGACACATTTCAGCACTTCTTAGGTAATGCTGAAAATCAATCAGGAAAGAAGCTATTGAGCTTGATGACTGATCGTGATGTAGAGTTTACCTCTTCTAGATTTCAGCATCTATGTGATACACTTGGTATCAGGAGGGTGTTGACCACTCCTCATCTTTCTGCTCACGATGCCTTGGCAGAAGGCATAAATCGAATTCTATTGGACAGGATTGGTAGCATGCTACGATATGCAAGTCTTACCGAATGCTATTGGGCTGAGGCATGTAAGACAGCTACATACTTGCTTAACAGGTCACCCAGGAGATCTCTAAATGAAAGAGTGCCATTTGACTTCTTGATAGGCAGGGCACCATGTTATGAGCATTTACGTGTGTTTGGTTGCGAGGCTTATGCTCATGGTTCCTGATCGAGGAGATGTATCTTCCTTGGATACAGTGAGTCTAGTAGGGACTACAGGTTATGGGATTCTTCAACTAGAGAGTTGATACGCAGCCATAATGTCTATTTCAGAGAGGATGCTATGTTTAGACAGCCCAGGACTATGGATAGTAGGAGAGTGGTGTTCTAGGAGGGTGTAAGTGCACTGATACCTCCGAATTCTTTGCAGGGGCAGCCCATATCCCTTGGAGTGGGACGTTTTTCCCATGGTGAGCAGGTTATAAAGTTAGGACAGCCATGATTACTTCTTGATTTTGGTCAGAGACGGTCAGATGTCTCGAGTATTCCATAGGTTTATACTCCTATGGAGATTGTTGATGCATCTTCTATGGACAATTACAGTTTACTTCTAGGATGCGAATTGCCTCTTGCAGATGAGGATGAGGCTATGCATGGTGAGGAGGATACCTTGGCTAACGATGCCCGGTATGATTTATTGGTTGGTTATGCTAGGATAGATGTGGTCTCTGCAGTTATTGACTCGGGTCATATTGCGCATGGGCAGGAATCATTAATATGTTTGCTTTGTAAGTGCCTCCATGGCCAGAAGCAATCCCCTCGAGCTTGGCTTCATAGGTTTGATACCGTTATGAGAGCTCAGGATGTGATGCGCAGTGAGACAGGTTATGGTCTCAGTATTCAAGAGGTTGCTATCCTTCTGAGGTTACTTGCCATATGGTTCCTTATGGATAGGGATGCTTTGCAGTGGGAGCTGCATGGTCTTGATGATGTTTGTCAGATACTTGGTTGTTTCAGTATGGAGAGGGGAAAGTTACTGAGTACTCCATTGCCTATATTGGCTTCATACTTGAAACACTGTAGGTTCGACGATCACAGATCAGTTGAGCAGCAAGTTATAATTGATATGGCAGCCATAGTACTTCATGCATCCATGACTGTGTTGAGACTTGGTTCTCACATGTTTGCCATTGGGGCTACACTTCCGGTTCTTGCTTCCATTGTAGTGGGAGTTGGTAGCATGATTATGGCAGATTTTGGCAATAGGGAAGCGGTTGTGGACATCAGGTCCTTATGCTTCCAGGAGTAGCATGCAGGTGATGCAGGTTGGGTAGACCAGCAGAGGTCTATTGTAGGGCATGTGCTTATGGTCACAGGTGGTACAGAGTCATTTTCTTTGCATAGTGACAGTTCGGGTGCTATGGACTTAGCACAGGAGCACGTGGTGGTGAGAGTTCACTCTCCCAGTGAGATCTGGCATGAGATCTTGGTTGACAGGCATCTACAGCTTGTCATTTTCTATCTTACAAACCTGATGTCTACTCGTAGCTTATCCTCTATGCACTTTGCATATTGTAAAGTGCCGATGGGCATAGGATGATAGTCTGGTCATCTTGTTTTTCAGCCTATGGCTGATTGTGTTATATTTGTACTATACTCCCTTAAAGACACACTGCCTTTAAGTGGGAGGTTGTTGGGGTAAAGGGCAGTTTGCCCACCCACTTATATAGTGCCCATGTATACTCATATATATATGATAGAGGAATAAGTTGGAGTAGCTTTTGCTCCACCACTTTTGGTGTCTCCTTATCCCTGTGTGTGTACTCTCCTCTCCCACACTCCTCCCTTCTCCTCCCCCTCCTCCTCCCTTCTCCTCTCTCTCCTTCCCCCCCATGCTCTTACACCTTCTTTCTCTCCCACTCCTATGCTCCCCCTAATCCCTTAGTCCCTCAACCCTTGACCTCCATGATCTAGAAGGGAGACGAGTTCTCTGCCATATGTACTCTACCCTGAACCTTGAATCCTCCTTCTAACCCTTAAACCCCTTTTGAACCTTGGATCCTCCTTCTGAACCTTGAACCTCCTTCAAACCCTGGATCCTCTTCTAAACCCTGAACCCCTTCTAAACCCTAAACCTCCCTCTAGCCCTTAAACTCCTCATAAACCTTCTAACCCCCAATGGAGGCAAAAGCCTTCATTGCCCCAATCATGACGATGCACGTTCCTTTCCCAAATGCATGCACTATGTTTGCTTACCAAACTTCTCCCAAACTTAAGCCTATATCTCTCACCAGAATACAACCCAAGGTCCTAAGCTACACTTATACTACAAACAACAACACCGATATATCTGTAGGTGACAAAAAGCCTCGAAACCTTGCATACTGAGCTTACCCTGCTCTTCCTTCGGAAGCATTTGGAAGAGAGCCAGCAAGATAGCACAAATGAAGAATGCCCATGATAATACCTTTGTATTAAAGTCTTCCAACACTATTCAAGCATCAATAAAGACAAGAGACAATGGTGGTCAGATGGGAGTGAATGAAGATGGCACCCAAGCAACAAGTGCTGAGACACGTGATACATAATATGATGACAAATTGGATATTGAAATGAGCAAATGTCAGGATCAGTCATTTGTACTTAAATCATTGTAAAGATAGAATTAAATCATTGGAAATGTTGTGATAGGCTCCCTTGTAACAAAACTCATCCAAAGTAATATTTCTTGTAAACATATGATAATGTAAAATCGCAAGCATAGATATTGCTATTCTTTGGAATACAAAAGAGTCTTCCATATCTCTTCTCTATTTAAACAGTTTAAATTTGTGAATATTATGATTTCCATTGTTCTCTACATTTAATTTTAAGTGCTTTTTCATGGATTTAAGAATTCTTTTTTTGGGCAAAAAAGTAATGTGTCTTTATTGCTTTATAATATGTAGTACATCAAAAAGATATCACCAGGGATATCTATTCTGGCTATAACAACACTCACATCATGGAGAAACATAAAAATATCAACTTCCAAAAAGTCCAAGAGGGGCTTCTCAAATATGAAAGGAGAGGCTAGAGGTTTCCTCTTTGGAGTCTGAGGCAACAAGATCAGAAGTAATTGTAGAGTGTCCATGAGTAGTAGTAGTATCTAGAGAGTGACTCTGAGCATCAGCAAGGCCCTAAGAAGAGTCAATGGACATAGAAGACAAGTCTCTGACATAGGGAGAACAACTGCAAGATCCTTGGTATGTTCAAGAGGGGTAGGAGGGAACTGAGCAGAAAATCCAGTACAAGGGGGATGTATGTTGGCTCCAAGAGAGGCTTGTTGAGTCCACAGCCACAAAGGGGGATTTTTTGGGGAGGCTATCCACATAGTAGAGTGGAAGGGAGGGACAAAAGCATCATCAGCAGCACAAGTGGTAGGAGCTTTGCTTGAAGAGCCATCAGGATAATGAGAGGCTAAACCTGGTGAAGAGGGTAAGGGATCCCCAGTTCTTGCAAATTTCCTTTGTAGGAAGGGGAGTAATTTGGCATGATCATCTAAAATGAAACAAGAACGTTTGTGTCTGGAGATATCTGAGCTTAATCTCTGGTATTCAAGGTTGTATGCACTAATAAAGAAGTCAAGTCTCCTCTTTTCTTGTCCCACCATGCAGCAAACATGGCATTAGTAAAAATATATTTATGATTAAATTGATAATTATTTCTAGAGACCCAGATGAACCAGAGAGCATGGGCCCTGATTAGAAACCAAGGCTGATGCCTTATTTTGCAAGCATCTCCTAGCAATATATCTTTCTAGTTTATAGGTTCAGCACACTCCATTTGAATGAACTTCCACACTTTTCTGGCATGAGAGAAAGCAACAAAAAGATGGAAGACATCCTCCATAGAGTTTAAGCATCTCATACATTTGCCATAACCTGTACCAATGCTAAGTCCTCTAGAATTAGACCATACTGCCTTGTGAAGAATTAACCAAGCAAGACATGACATTTTCTCAGGCACATTTCTATTCCAAATTCTATGAAATCTGAGGTACCATTTGGATCTATCATCATTTAGTTTCCACTTTTGTTAAGGGTTCTAAAAAGATCCTCCATGTCTATAGTGGGAGTTGGAATAGGTACCTAGCTTAACTCTTTGTGCATGCATAGTATTGAGCCTCCCTTCCAAATCACATCACCTTGCCATAGTTCTACTCTTCCCATGATCAGTCTCTGATGTTGATTGGTTAAGGAGAACTCCCTTCCGATTTCAAGCCAAGATTTCCATGTGAAAAGCTTCCTATTCCAAAGTTGTGACCCCAAGTTTGAAGACCTTTCTTGAATAAGCTAGCTGCAAGTATAAACTGCTCATCTGACAGAGTGTCAGATTTGAATATTGATGACACCCAAATAGAATCAATGGCCATAAATATGCCTTTGCCAGAGAAAAGGAGGTAGGATTTTATTTCTTCAAAATCCCCACAAATAGACTTCCATAGGGGACTCCCCTTGCACCCAGGGGTGGTTTCCTTGCATCTAGTTTACTTTGTATTTAGGCTCAGATTTGACATTATGTACTTTCACTTGCATTGTTAGAAGCTTCTTTAGGGGATGAGAAAAGAGAGGTAATGATGGCTAAACGGGGGCGTGGTAAAGCAAAAGAAGAAGAAGAAAGTAAGGAAGAAGTAGATGAGGAACATCAGGAAGAGGAACACCGTAGTAAGAAAAAGAAGGCATCTAGAAGGAGAGTTAGCCAATCAGACTTTCCTTTAGGACAAGGAATTGGAAGCTATGACTTGTTGTCTGACCTTAAAGAAAAGGAAGCTCATATCACCTTTGGTCAATTACTTGCTTTGTCTCCAAAACTACGGAAGGAATGGGGAAAACTAGCAAGCACAAGAGTGTCAAAGAAGAAAAAGAAGAAAAGTGCCATTCCTGTTGTTCAAAAGGTAGATATAGATGTTGGTGATGATGTACCTGTGGTTGATGCAATCATTTATGGTCAAGTGATTTCTAATGTGTACATTGATGGAGGTGCATCGATTAATGTCATGAGTGAGAAGACCATGATTGATGCTGATTTAAAATACTCTAGTACTACCTCTCCTTATCGCATCAAATTGGCTGACAACACTAGGGTTAAGACCTTGGGAGTTGTGAAGAATCTAGAAGTGGATGTATGTGGAATTTCTGTGCCGACTACTTTTCAGGTGATCCCTACCAAGCCAGATGCACGTGCCTATCCATTGATTTTGGGAAGGCCTTGGTTACGCAAGGTGAAGGCTGTTCAAAAGTGGGATACTGGAGAATTGATTTTGCAGGGAAATGATAAGAAGGTGCGCTACAACATCAGAAGCTGCAAAAAGGAGGTTGTCAAGGAGGAGTCTTCAACATCAGAGAGTTCAAGCTTTGACTTAACCGATGAAGAAGAAGAGACAGGGTGTAGCTCCGAGGAGTCCAACTCAGAGGGTGAGGTGGAAGGAGTGGCCTTTGGTCTTTGTCTTGGTGCTGATCGGGATGAGTCAGGAAGGAACAAGGTGGTGGTGCAAGAAGATCCTGTAGAGACACTTCATGTGGAGGATGTGGAGCACACTAAACGACGCCAACGCAATGAAGAGCTTCTTGGTGATTCTCTATCAGGTAGTGAGAAGCTCCAGTACTTGGATATGCTAGATGATTTTCCATGTCTCTTTGCAACAAGCTATTCACAGGTTCTCGACCAGTCTCTCTTGTGGAGCACAAGATCGACTTGAAGCCAGAAAGCAAGCCAGTTGTGCAACGCTTAAGGCAATTGGGGGTGATCCAAGCTGAGGCACTAAAGAAAGAGGTAACACAACTACTTGAGGCGGGATTCATCTTTCCTGTTGATGATTCAGAATGGATATCTCCTGTAGTTGTCACACCAAAGAAAGGGAATAAGTGGCGAGTTTGTGTGAACTTTCATCCTTTGAATGCATGCACTAAGAGGGATCATTTTCCTTTGCCATTCCAAGATGAAATACTAGACCAAGTAGCAGGGCATGAGATGTGTTTTGTATGTGATGGGTATTCTGGGTACTTTCAAATTCGTATTCGGGAGGAAGATCAAAAGAAAACATCATTTGTCACACCTTGGGGAGTTTTTGCTTACAGAGTGATGCCTTTTGGGTTGACCAATGCACCAGCTACATTTCAAAGGTTCATGAGTCAAGTTCTTGAGCCTTACTTGGGAAAGTTCATAAGGGTGTTTTTGGATGATTTTTGCATTTATTCTCGGTGCATAGATCACATGGAGAAGTTAAAGATGGCCTTAGCTAGGATTGATGAAGCAAAAGGGTGTCTAAATCCTAGCAAGTATCATTTGGCTCAAACAAAAGTAGTCTTGTTGGGGCATATTGTGTCTGAAGAAGGCTTGCAAATGGATCCTGACAAGGTTCAAGCAATCATGGCATTGCCAAGTCCTGAGAGTGTCACTGGTGTTCATAGAATTCTAGGAAAGAGCAAGTATTATCAACGCTTTTGTGATGATTTCACAGAGATAGTGCATCCCATGAACTTGTTGACAAGAAAAGGAGTTTCTTTCCAATGGGGTGTGGAGCAACAAGAGTCTTTCCAGCAACTTAAGGAGGCCATGAGTAAGGGCCCAATATTGAAGCCCCCTAATTGGTCTCAAGACTTTTATGTAAATCCAAGTGTATCTTTGCATTCAGTTGGTGCTGTATTGCTACAAAAAGGAGAGGCAGGTAGAATGCAACCCATCTATTATGCCAGCCGACAGCTTACAGATGTGGAAACAAGGTATGAAGAAATGGAGCAGCAAGCTCTTTCTTTGGTGTTTTCTGTCAGAAAGTTTCGCTCCTATTTATTACCTCGACCATTTTTCTTCCTTACCTCTCAGTCTGTATTAGCATATCTAGTTCGCAAGCCTAATCCTGGGGGGAGATTTGCAAAATGGTTGTCAGAGCTTCAAGAGTTCTCTTTCTCTTTTGTCACTAAAAATACCACTAGGTCCACTATGGCAGATTTGCTCACAGGACGGGAGGATCTAGGAGAAGAAAAGAAATGTAAGAACATTAAAGATGAAAGGGATACACCACCAACAGCTTTTCTTTTGTATTTTGATGGGGCTTTTAGTCCTTCATGCCAACAAGGAGCCGAGGGGATAGTCTTGATGAATCCTGAAGGTCAAGAGGTATGGGCAAGAGGACAAGAGCTTCCAGGTATCACAACTAACAATGCAGCTGAGTATAATGCTTTGATTCTTGGTTTGGAGGGTTGTCTTCAAAGTCAAGTTAAAGAATTGGAAATAAGAGGAGATTCTCAGCTTATTATAAAGCAAATGCAAGAGCATTACAAGACAAGAAGTCCTCATTTGAAGGAGCTTAATCAAAAGGCTATGGCACAATGTAGTTGGTTTGATTTTTGCAGGTTTGTTCATATAAATAGAAAAGAAAATCAAAGGGCAGATGAGTTAGCTAAAGCCATTGTAGTGCCAGACCGGGGGGTGGTTTTTTGGGTAGACACTGGATGGCCAAAACTACAAGATGTTCAGAAATATGTGGAAGAAGGCATGTTGCCTCAAGGGTTAACCCCACAACAGAAGCAGAGATTGGTTACTTTTGGCCACGCCTCCATAAGGATGTATATGAATGTCACAAATGGAACCTATCAGCTTGAGGATGTTGATGGCATGGTGATACCCGGACGCACCAATGAGTATCGCCTTAAATTCTTCTATGCTCGACCACCTTGAGGGCCAGCAGACCCTCTCTATACTAGAGAGGATCTGCTGGGGGGGGAAAGATGTGACGCCAAAAATTGATATTTTTAACTTGGCATTGATATTGTTTTTCTCTATGTTTGATAAGAGTTTGAGTATCAAGTGATAGCCTAGCGGCTCTCACTTATTTCTATTTTCTATGATATTGTATGGGATTGAGAGGATGAGTGGAATGGCTCATTGTAAATACCATAGGTATGAATTATAAATACCTTGGTATGGGGTGAGAGTTATTTGTGTATGGGATATTATGAGTTTTTTAGAAAATAGGAAGAGTGAGTCATATAAAGAGGTGGGCTCATGTCCATGTGTTCCAATAATATAAGAGAGGCCACATGCCAAGCATGTGGAAGGCATGTGGAGGAGTGTGAAGTCAAGAGGAATCCTTCTAGAACTCCTATGTGGAATAAGGAGGATACTACCTTCGCAAACTGAGTGGGGTGTGTATGCAACCAGGGTGATGATATTTGGAAACCAATGCCCCTGCCACCTTCCAACGGAAGATGATCACGATATTCAAAGAGTATCTAAGAGACTTTGTGGAAGTCTTCTTGGATGACATCTATGTGAACTTGACGTGGGGTGACCACCTGAAGTACCTTAAGCTCGTCCTCAAGAAGTGCTGCATATCCCTGAATCCTCTGAAGTGCTAGTTCTAGGTCAAACATGGTGTCATTCTTGGACACATAGTGTCCTGGAATGGAATCTCTATGGACCACAATAAAATCAAACTCATTTGATCTTGCGGGGCGATCGACACTTGGTTGTAACCCAAAAATCCATCTAGGAAGCTATAAGCTTCCTTTCCAGCTACTCTTTCCAAAACATGTTCTATGAATGGTAAAGGGTAGTGGTCATTGTTGAGATATCGAGCTCCACTCGTGATATGCCAAGGTGACCGTTGTGCATTTATGTCACTGACTTGTAAGCTGCAGATGTGGTTGGTACACTGCCCATGAATAATGGCTGGATGATAGCTATCTTTATGTACTCTAGTTAGTGGCTCAGTTAGTATGCCACCCTAGTTAGCTGAGTTTGGTTTGAGGCCCACATATAAGGTTCACCTATTCTTTTGTACTTAGAGTTCTTTTGGCTTTCACAACTAAGAAGAGGAAAACTATTTTCATCCTCCACCTTTGTGTATATTCCCCCATTGTGTATGTGAGAAAGCTGCAAGTGAGACTCCTTCCTTCTCTCCCACTCTCTTCACATGGTATGTGGAAAAGAGAGGGTCCCTATGGGCTCCATGTGAGGAGACTCTTGACTTTCTTAATATTTTAAGAGTCTTGAGCATCTTTTGATGGGACACATGGCAAGAGTAGCCAAAAAGGACATGGATGGTGACATACGTGCTTATGTGATTGATGGGGAAAGGAATCTACAGGCAGCAATTGTAAATGGGTGAAGGAGGGTAACAAAATCTCTATAAAAGGAGCCCTCCTCTCCCTTGTTCATCAAAATCTCTTCCACCATTAGGCCTTATGTTGCTGTAGTTCTAGTCTCCCCAAGCCTCTTCCATGAGCCTTCTCTTCCTCTTGTAGATATTCTCTTATGTAGACTCTTGAGTCCTTCTCTCTCTAGTTTATTCTCTCTCTATGAGTAGTCTTGGAGCTTTCGCTCCTCTTGTATGTATGAAACCTCTTCTTCTCCGTTGTGTTTGTAGCGTTGAGGTGGATTCTCACTCTATTTTGTAATGAAGGTCACTTCAGGTTCTCTCTCTCTCTTGAGTGTCTCTTCCCTTTTCTTTCTTTCAAAGCCTTAAAAGTTCTTTCTATTCGGCTGCTCACTGTGCACACATGGTCCATTTATTTCCCGAGCCACTATGCAAACTTCTTCCCCTCTTCTAGGCGAAATCTATGAGGGGTGGATCATTGATGAAGGTGGAGTCTTGAGGGAGCATTCTACTCAGGCAAAATTAGCCTGGGTGGAGGGTAGTTTTCATGATAGTTTGACCCCCTGTTAGTATTTTGCTCATAACTTTCTGCTCGGTAGTTTGATTGTAATGAAATTTATATCAGCGCAAAGCTTTCTTCAAGGCGCATGTTGCTATATAATCAGATCTTGAATCAAATACTACTGCAAAAAGTTATGAGTCTCTGTGTTTTACAGTCTGTTTTCATGATAGTTTTTACCCCCTTCCAGTAAACTGTCCATATGTCTTCAACCGTCTGTCTGTTTTCAATGAAACTTATATCAGCACGAAGCCCATCTCAAGGCACATCTCTTTATGTAATTGAATCTTTGATATCATGTCTCTACTGAAAGTTATAGGCCTCTGAGTCTAATGATAGTTTGTAGAGTGTTTTGAGCTAAGTATAAAGGTGTCTATGAAGGAGGTGCAATGTTTCCTCGGAATCTACCCATCCGACCTAATCAGCCCCTTCAAACTCCTCGATATATATCAGTTCATGTCATGTTGAGCCGCAAGATCTTCTTTCAACAACGTATCGCTCTTCTCTTTGGTGCAGACCGGCTCGCTGAGATTATGGCCTCTTCTGATCCTTTCCTTCTCCCTATGCTTGACTACAACATCACTTGGGATGTTACCATCTTCATTCTCATCTAAGGGAGGAAAGTATGGTGTGATATCTTGGCATAAAAGCTTCTTTCTAATGTCTCATTCTCAATGATAAGTATCTTTGGCAGTCAGTTCGAATGCTGCAGGAAGTGAAGAGGTGCGTGAAGTTTATTACCCCCAACTTCATGTCACAGTGGTTAATAGAAGAACCTGAGGCTTGACAAAAAACTTCAAGGCAGTATATTACACATCTAACATCTTGATCAGTGTTTCTATGAGTCAACGTGGTGTTACCAGCAAACTGTTGCCATAGCAGTTGTTTACCATTAATCAACTCGATGCCTTTTAGACATTCCTCTTGTATTTTACTTCTAAGAAGCCAACCTAGAGAGTATGTAGCAGCTATAGCAAAAAGAAGAGGAGCTAAATGGTAGCCTTGTCTGATTGATCTCTTAAGAAAAAGGGGTCACTCATCATACCATTGACATTGACCTTAGCTGTAGCAATTGTGAGCAGAAGCTTAACACTTGAAACAAAAGAGGGACCCATTCCCATGTCCTGCAAAGATTGAACTATAAAGTCCCATTCCAGCCTATCATAAGCCTTATCAAAATCACTTTAAGAAAGAAAATATCATGTTTGGTTTCCTTAGCATACTCACACCCTTCCCATATATTGATGATGGCTTCAAGAAGGTGATGTCCCTTGATAAAACCCTTTTGCTCTGATAGAAATCAATCTTTCATTTTGCCTTGAATCCTTAGAGCTAAAGCTTTGGTAAATATTTTGTAACTGCAATTCAACATTGTTAAAGGCCTCCAATTTTTTATCTCATCTTTAGGGCCCTCTTTAGGAATTAGTTTGATAATGCCTCCATTAATGTGAAGGGGAAGAAAACCTTTCATTGAACTTTCTTGCCATAACAGTAATAGGTATGGTCCAACTAGCTCCCAAAAAAATTTGTAGAATCAATGGGTAAACCATCTGAGTCCTGGAGCCTTCCCATCTGCCATGACATCCACAGCTTCTTTCAACTCCTCTAGACTAAAGGGTCTCTCTAGGTAGGTGAGTTCAAAAGTTTTAACAGCCTTCTCCCTTATAATTTGATAGAGCTATCTTTCTCTTTGAGTGTCATCATTAGGGGGGCAAGTGTTGGAGAGTAGATCCTTAAAATGATTCTGGATGAATTCAATATTCTCCTCAGATTTAGGTGGGAGCCATTTGGTCTTTTAAGGAGGGTTTGACACCTTTTTCTTCTGATTATTCTGAAGGTTTCCTTAGTGGGCCTATCAATCTTGCTAGCCCACCAATCTCTATAATAAACTTTGGAGTCATTTAATCTGATCTGTTCTTGTTTTCTGAGCTCTTTTTTTGCCTTGTTGAGGTCTGCATGGGTCTCTCCATCACCATCTCTGGCTTTTTGTTCTAAAGTGCTGATATTATCTTGAATGCAATCCATCCTTTGAGCTCTAATATGTGCTCTTTTCTTTCTAGCTATTCTTAGAATGTTCTAAGTAGCCTTGATAGCCAGTTCCCAAGCATCTAAGGCTGAGGTGTGCTTAGAGAAAGCACTATAATGGGCCTTATTTAATTATTGGATTCTGCACACTCTTCAGGTGGAATAGTTTAGGATCAGCTTTAAACCAGGAGGGACTTCTCTCACTAGAGCCAAAATCACACCTCAACAAAATAGGTTTCTGATCTGACAAGCTTAAGGAAGAGTATGTTACCACTCTTAAAGATAGATGACTATTTACTTAGCTTTGGGAAACATAGAACCTGTCTAATATAGCCTCCCTTCTGTTATCCCCAAATTGATTGTTGCACCAAGTAAAATCCCTACTTGTACTGACATCAACCAGTTGCCAGCATTCTTTGCACTCCTCCCAAGAAAGTAGTTTAGATCCTCTGATGCATGTGCCCTTTCCCATCCATCTGTTTGTTTTCTTCTCTACCATGTTGAAGTCACCCATTAGGATGCAGTTGCCATATCTGCACACTGTAGAGATGCCCATAAATCCCTCCTTTTTGAAGCTAAATTAGGAGCATAAAGAGAGATAACTGAGAGATTAATTCCCTTCACACAACATTGTAGCATTAGCCATCTATTGTGGTAATTTGTAGTGAATTGAGTAATACTATCCTTATAGTGGGACAAGATTCCTAAAGCTGTGCCTCCTTTGCCATCCTTACGAGTAGTGTAGTACCAATTTCTTCTTCTATCTATCACTTTTAGTCTATCCTCAAGAGTAATCCTACTTGCCTTGACTTCTTGCAATGCTAAAAAGAGAGGTGATAGAGAGTTAGCTCTCAACCAGAAAGCTAATTCTTCACTTTTGCCAAGGTCCATAAGCCCTCTAACATTGAGAGTCAAGAAGGTCAACATTTTATCTAACATTCTTCTTTTGCCCCTTTTTAGCCCCTAGCCCTGGGGTTGGGGCTATTCACTTGCATTATGGCTACCTTGGATTATCTTCTCTTGTGTTTTATTGTGAATGCTTTCCCTTGATTAGTGTCCTCCTGAGAAGGTATGGTGATTTGAGTGGCCTTTCCTTGATCATCCTCTGACTCTTCTTCACTAGCTTCTGCCTCTTCTATGGCATCTTCTCTATTGACATCATCCTCAAATTCATTAAACCAACTAGCATCTATAACCATGTTATCATCTTGGTTGACATTGTTCCTATTCTCCAAACTCTCTTCTTGTTCCTTGAGAGGATCAAAAAAGTTTTTATTGACTGTTTTCTGATATCTTTTTCTTTATCACTATTTCTAGTGAGATTTTGAATAGTGGGTTGGCTTTTAGCAGGAGGGTTCTAGGTTTTAGGTACCCACTTTTCAGTGGGAGAGGACCACTTGGAAGCATTGGATTTTGGTTCCTTGACTTTGGATCTCTTTAAAGGGCAGCTTTTAACCACATGAGTCGACAGTCCACATAAAAAATAGGAATGAGGAAGATTTTTATATGTAAGGGGCTGTTCTCTAAAAACACTACCATTTCTATTGAGGATGGTGAGAGTCTTAGGCATCTCCTCAGCTATGTCCATCTTGATGCAAATCTGAGGATTGCCTCTAGGATTGATAAAGTTTTCTTGTTCTACTCTAAGTACTTCTCCCAGACCACTGCATAAAAAGGGAAGTTGGTTGCATAGGTAAAGAGGTAAATTGGGGAGCTCCGCCCACATAGGGATCTTGGTTAACCTAAGGGCATCAGGGGAGAAATCCTTGGATCACCACTCTAAGGGCTGATTCCTAATAGTCCAAAGACCATACTGCATCACTTTAGAAGCCATCTCTGGTTTTTTAAAAAGAAATACAAAAAAGCCTTTCTTGAGGAATCTTACATTCAACACATTTATCCCTTTCCTAAACCAATTCGTCCTGATCTAGGACTCAATGAAGGTGAGGGGAGGTCTAACTCTAGGTAGGAAGCCTACTAAGGCATGAGTCCTTAGCTAGACTAGAGAGTCTTGAAGCAAGTTGTCATCCAAAAAAGCCTTTATTGTCTTACCTTCTCCATTTGCTTGATTCTCTCCAATAGAATGTTGTGCTCCACTTGCATCTGATTGTGTAGCATGCTAGGGTTCTATGATGCTCACTGGCGAGAGGTCCTTAGCTTCTTCCTCGCAGGTCGTGGGTAGCCTCAACTCTTCCGAAGTCTACCTAAGATCTCTCCTATCTCCTCTTGGTCTTTGTTGGAAGAGCCTCCACTAGTTGAGGGAGTACTGTCGTGGGTTGCATTTGTTCTATCTCCATTGGCTCTTGTTTTATCACCTCATATGGTTCCTCCTTCACCGCTTTGCCTCAGTGGCTGCTTGGAGTTAGGGCTAGTAAGGGCTCCTGTAGCTCTTCCTTCATTGCCGTTGTCAAATGCATCTCTACGCTAGAGGGTCTACGCGAGGTGGGCTGTCTCTGGAAACCATGGTCCCATCTAGATTGGGAGCACTAGAAGAAGCTTGCGATCCTGGGTGGAGACTGAAGAAGCCACCTCGTGGCTTTTGAGCTGCATGCGCATAAGAGGGACGCACAACTCCTCCTAATCTTCCTCCTCTTCCAATGTGGGAAATTGGACGAGCTCCATATCGGAAAGGTGGCGACTCATGTTCATCAACCGGGTTGGAAACAAGAGTAGGGAAGTGAAGGTCGTTGAAGATGTTAAGGTTGTCTGGCAAGTGGAGAGAAGCACGTGCACCATCACGGGAGAAACTCCAACAGGAAATCCGGGCTCATACAGATGCTGAGGTAAGTCGAAGGAGATGTCTAATGGATTGATGGGAGAGGAAGAGTATGCGTGTAGGGATCTAACATCACCCTCAAAGCCTCCTCTATCCGCTGTCTCCATCATCCTCCGTCTCCATCCTTCTCTCTCAATTTTTGTATTTAAGAATTATTCTTTTATATAAATAGGGTTCTTTAAAACAAAAATACCAAACTTGAAGAAACCACTAGCTAGTTTTAACATGCAAATCTTATGAAATATGCACATCGATAGAGTGAGTAAAATTTCATAAAATATCAACACATGAAGTGCCAAAACCTCTCTGTATTCCATGAATAAGAAAATGACCACGTTTTGGATGTCACACATGACTCACTACATCTAGCCATAGCATTGAGATAGAAGAACTTTAAGAAGGTCGGTGAAGCTTATTAGGCCCCGATCATCATGGCGCATATTTGCTTGGGTAGTCGAGAGAGAAACCTCCACGAGTTGCACCATGATCAAAGACAAGATAACAGTGCCAAAAATCAAGGTTATCTCCCATGAAATCCATGCGCTATGCCACATGGCAGTATGTCTAGCAACCCCCCTTAGACCTAACCTAGACAAACTCAAACCATTCAAGGTTTGCCCTCCATTACCCCCTCAAATCGAGAGTGGGTGAATCACCAGTGAAAGAGACATCTACAAACACACTCACAAGGCTCAAAACTAAGAGCTTGTTTTCCGAGTTGATGCAGAAGCCCAAATGCAAATGCCTTCCCATAAAATAAAGAGGTAGACTCCTTAAGCATTGAGCCCAAAATATTAACGGTTGATTAAAGATAAGCAAACAACCTCTTGACACTATTAATCGACACAGACAAACAAAGAACTAAGCCTCAACCCTATGGACTATTTTTGGCTTTTAGTTACAATTGTATTTGACATCCAAGACCTCTGATCTTCCTAGAAGGGATGTGCATCATAGTCGACACCGTCAACCTCACATAGTCCTGCAATATCTTCACGAACTTCTGTTGTGTGTGCGGATTCCTTTGCTTTGGTGGCCTCTCTATTTTTCTTTTTTGTATCTTCACACTTTTGGTAGCAAATCTCTTCCCGATGCCCAGGTTTCCCATAGTATCCACAAGAAAGTTCGACCTGATTATCCTTTTTTAGCATCTTGTTATTACAGTAGGCACTTGGAAATAAAAGCACATTCAATATCAAAGCCTTCATCGAGCTTCTATTGTCGTTCATCGTCCAATTGAATTGGGATCATCTATGGCAAAGAAATATCTACATTCACTCGTAGAATCTTCACGATTCTAGCATAGGCCAAAGTAAGACTAGTGAGGGATGTCCAAGAGCTTATTGCCACCAAAAAAAAGCTCATTGTGACTAAAAAGTCTTTTGAAAAAGAATTTCATCATTATCAAAGGGTCAAAGAGGAGGATTTATCTAACCTTAACCTAGACTCTAAAGAAAACCTACAAATCATTTGGGTAAGTTCAAAGCTAATCCAATATTCCAAATGGATTTACACCAATTACTAGTTTCATTTGTTAATGTGTTTGCTTGGAGATACATGGACATGAAAGGGACCTATCCCCAGGTCTATCAGCATCAAATCAACTTGAAGGAGGATGCTGTTCAAATCCAACTATAGTGGTATCGGATGAATATAAACTATGTGCTAAGGGTTTTGGATGAATTTAAACTTCTACAGGTTAGATTTACATATTTGAATGATTGGTTGGTATGGATCTCTCCAATTGTACTTGTTCCACAGAAGAACAAGAACCTAAGGGTTTGCATAGATTATCATAGACTGGATGCTGCTATTGTGACGGATCATTTTTCATTACCATTCACAAATTCCCTGCTCGATGCAGCTGCTAGCCATGAAAAGTATTCATTTCTAGATAGATTTAATGGCTACAACCAAGTTTGCATGATAGAGCAGGATTGGGAAAAGACAACGACCATAATCAAATGGGGTGTCTTTGCATCCAATATCACATGTTTCAACATCATTTTAGAGGATGGTCCAAGAAATTTTTGATGAGTACCTGAACTCATTCATAAGGATTCTCTTAGATGATTTCAATCATAAGGGTTTTCCTTAGACGGTCCAAGAAATTTCTAATGAGTACCTGAGTTCATTCATAAGGATTTTCTTAGATGATTTCAGTGTGTTTGGAGACCCACATGACCCATCTCAATCTGTGCTTAACAAAGTGTTGGGAAGCCCGTCTATCTCTCAATCTAGCCAAATGTGCCTTTGCATTGCAAAGCAGAATGTTCCTAGGCCTTATCACCTCCAAAGAGGGAATCACCATGGATCCCAACAAAATAGAGTTGATTTGGCAAGCTAAAACACCCACCAACAGCAAACAATTGGATAGATTTGTGAGCCAAGTTCAATGGCCCAACCGGATGCTCCTGTATCTTGCATGGTGGCACCTCTAAAAGAACAACTTAAAAAAGTCCCAATAGTCTGGTTAGAAACATGTGACTTGGCCTTCCACTGCCTTAAGCTAATGCTGCCTAGTGCCCCTATAGTTCAACTACCAGATTGGACACTGCCTTTTTCATATTTTTATGGATGTTTTTGATATTGCAATTGGTAGTGCATTGATGTGGGAAAAAAAGCCAAAATGGTATCAACCTATGTACTATGCTAGTTGGGAATTGTCCAAGCCCAAGAAAAACTAATGCAATATGAAAAGAGAAGTGATTGGCTAATGACATGGCATTAACCTTGAAAATATTTAGATTTGTCCCTCTACCAAATCATGTTGTACCCTAATATCTTGGAATTCTCAACTTGAAGTAACTTTCTGAATCTTGGAACTACTCTATAACAATTGCAACAATCAAACTTACACCCCATGTAGTTTGTACAATGATATGTTCAAACAAATCTAGACGGGCACTCTCTTTAGTGTGGTTGCAATGCAATGTTTAAGAAAAGTCCATGCTTTTTGATAACCTACCATCAATTTCTTTGATCCATAAGCTAATAATTTTGAGGATGAAAAGGTTTTGCTAGACACATAGCATTTTGATTAAAGGTTAAAAAATACAAACAAATAGCATGTCCTATCAAAGGTAAAAGACATACAAAAATTATGTGAACATTAGGCATACTTACCATAACCAAAGAAGCTCCATGATCTCAAGCTAGGTAGTTGTGGTTGTCACATATATCCTTGAAGAGGTCATAGTTGTAAGACCTCTTTTGATGTGAGGCATGGATAGTGTACCATCATGCACTCCACATTTTGTCCCATCACACAAATGTAAACGATGTACATATGCTTGCAAGGCACAAATGAACCTTGTGACATATGTTGTGTGAAGTCTTTGCAACTACACGTCAACTCACTACAAATTCACACTATATATGTTTCTCCTATAGGGTTGGAAACAAATATTCTCAAAAAGAACTATGCATCAACATCCAACTGATGTACCAATCTAGGGATCATTGAAGTTGACAACCTGAACAAGCAATTGATACAACTTGTGTAAGCCTTTGAATGGCATTTGAGGAGCATCGCTTTATTTTGCGATTAGTGGAAGAGGGTGCAATCGTATTTGATCCTTTTGTTGTACTTGACCTATTCATTGTGTATTCAATATCTCCATTAATGTTAGGAAGATCATGGACATGAAGAATGGATCCCGATTCAAGAGATTTTAAATTTACTCCTTTTTGCATTGGCCATGTTATGTGTGAAAGTGGTGCACCAGTGATCCTATTGCTTGGTGACCATGCATGGCAGTCATCATCTCCACAATACCAAAATAATTGAACCTTTTCCTCCCTGATTATGCAACATTATATCTTAAAGCATAGTGCTATATTTTGCACATTTTGATTCATATTGGTTAGTTTTCCACACTTGCAACCAATATGTGAGAACCATGCTTGACAATGCACATTGCTTTCCCTCTCAAAATTATGTATGGAAGAGAAGACTTGATCATTATATTGTCAATAATAATTGCATTGGCATTGGGGAAAACCATTTTTCGAGCAAAATCTTTCGAGCGTCTGAGCGAATGAAAAAAAAAGCTTTCAACTATATAAAAATATGGAAAAAATGGATCGAAAGAAAACATAGTTTCACTTAGAAATATGCAGAGTATTATAGCAATGCCTATTTTATACACAAATCTTTACAAAAATATTTGGAATGGTGAGTAACATAATGGGATGGCTTTTGAAGAAACCCACATGTAGAGTAGACTTCTCTATGAAAATTCCCTTATGATCCTTCTTACAACTTTTACTTAATAGGGGGTGACATTGAAAACCCTCTCTCAACCTATCTTCGTGAAAGGGTTTCTCCAAAGAAACCTCATTGAAGCAAGCCATCAAGGTAGTTTCGCCAGTGAAACCCCTTTGAAGTAGGTCTTCCAAGGTAGTTTTGCTGGCGAATCTACCTTGGACAACACTTTTAAAAGTGACATAACTTTTGCATCCAATAGACTTCTCTATGAAAATTCCCTTATATTCCTTCTTATAACTTTTACTTAATAGGGGGTGACATTGAAAACCCTCTCTCAACCTATCTTTGTGAAAGGGTTTCTCCAAAGAAACCTCATTGAAGCAAGCCATCAAGGTAGTTTCGCCAGCAAAACCCCTTTGAAGTAGGTCTTCCAAGGTAGTTTCGCTGGTGAATCTACCTTGGACAACACTTTTAAAAGTGACATAACTTTTGCATCCAATGTCCAAATATAGTCATTCAACCACTTAAATTGATTGGAAAACCCCATTTGAGCACATCTATGGGGTTACATTTTGGGAAATATTGCATTTATAGTATTAAATATTACATGTATTTTATGAGAGTGATATATAAGTCTAAGCTAATACTTATTTATAGTCATTTAAACTTCTTTAGAAACAGATCCATAAATATCTTGTTATTTATGCTATAAAAACACTAGAAAGCTCTTGTCATCATATGATATAAATGTGTTTAATAAGTAATTATATATGTATAATATTATTACATTGAGAGTGTTTATGAGGGATGTTCTTAAATGAATTATTTTTCAACACTTTTTTTGGGTAATAATAGGGGTACAAAGGGATGTCTATGAATAAGAAAATTTAGGTTATGTTAAAATGAATGAGTGACTAGTCTGTATATTTTTAGTCTATAAATAAGAAAATCTATGTTATGTTAAAATGAATGAGTGACTAGTTCTGTATATTTTTATGATAAAAGGATCTAGTTCTAATGAAAATAAAAGTGTAAAAACCACGTTTCCTAAAGAAATACAAATTTTTAAATCTCTTGAAAAATACGCTCAGATAAACCTGCTCATATGTTTTTGCTCATAAAATTGATGCATCCAATCGCATTCTACTCACCTCAAATGATGGAGGAACTTGAAGACATCTCTCAACTATTAGGGAATTACATTATAGCAACAAATGTTGTAGATCCTCTTCTAGGACGCACCACATACTCATAGTCATGTCAATGACTGTCATAAATCCTCGATTCTTCACTTACCCCTTTTTTCTTTCTACACTTTCAAGATCAACAGAGAGATATTAGGGTCATTGCCAACACCTACTACAAAAGTTGCAATTTTGAGTGCCTGATGTGGGCTAGTATAGCTTTCTCTCATCTAACCAATCTAAGGAAAATGATTTAATAGAGGAGGACCTAATCCAATTTGTAGTCCTCTTTCATGTTGCTCATACTATGCAATTTGCAACAATGATATATTTAAGTCCCCAACAAAAGCATCATACAATGATATTTGTCTTTTGTAACCCTCATATGCATAATAGCTTTCATGTTAATTTATTCTTTAGAGTGTTGGCAATACCATTAGATTCCATCATCTACAAAATAAGCCAATGTAAACTACATTGCAATCTAAAAGAAAACAACACGCCCAAATCTATGTTACATACCTGAACCATGGAGTTACCCCAATGAGCTATCTTGTCCTCCCACAAATACATCCATTGGTCCAAGAATGGAAGGTCACTTTCTTGGACATGGTTGTTTCTCCACCAAACTCTCATAGACCGAGAGTGTTCTATTGCCTCCTTCATTGTTTTTGCATTCCTCTAGGCTCTATAGTGTTCTAAGTGTATTTGTTGATGTCTTTGGTATATATATTTGGTGACTCTTTGCATCCTTGCTCCCAATGAGAAACACATGATCACTCTTTTCCTTCAATGACATTGTCTAGCCCTCCACTATACACAATCCTCATTAGTCACGAATCCATGAAATGGTGGTGGATTGAATCCAAGTTTTTGTATGAATTCATTGATGATATGCCCATAAAAAGACCTATGATTTTGTGTCCTCTTTCTTGAACTCACCTGTGGCCATTATAAATAACTTCCACACATTTCAAATAAAAATTCCACCATTAGATAGACTTGCAATGCTCAATTAAGGCAACAAAACTCTTTAATAGTTTAGCCTCATAGCTTGGGTAACAAACATGTGCTTCCATTTTAGTCTATCCATCAACTTTTGAACATGTCAAAGCGTACCCGTGCCTTTTCCAAGTCATTTCTTAAATGCATTCCATTTGGAAGATCAAGCCCCGCCGGTCCTCTCCCCTTGGTTGACATTTTCATAACATAACGTGTCTGAGAGTCATCAATGCTTGACCAAGGAACAAACACGCTTGGATAAAATCATACCGTAAATGGACTTTCAAGTAAATAATGGCATCCAATGATTCCCTCCTTGGATGCAATAAATCTAATGCCTCAAAATTCCAATGCCTAAATATGAGAATATTAGCTGGTCAATAAATATTTTCCACTATGTAGGGCATTGACATCACATTAGAATCACACAATGCAAACATACCTTCTAACAATAGTTGATGCTTGCAGTTGACACAAAATGTCCTCCCACATTTCCATAGACATTGGATTGGATGTTTTGTCAATCCTTAAATCAAACAATCAATTCTTGGAGATTATTTCCTTGGATAGCTCCTTTTCTAATTTTCTTTCCCCAAGATTAGGCATTTCAAAAATCTTTTCATTTACGAAATATTGTCTACTATCCACTACACAAATAGGATGGTCATGGTATCCCACATGCATGGCCAACCTTGTTAATTCAATAGCTTCTAGCCCATGATTATATATATTTTCTAGACATCAACCTGCATAGGAAATTTGCTCTCCGCAATACATGCATTCCAAGATCCCATCATGAGCTTTGAATTCACTAATGTCTTGAATATTTAGCATTCTACCTCTCGATGCTTTATCATTTGTTGTATACATTTCAAACAATAACCACATAATGGGTTTGTGCATACTAATTATCCACCGTAATGACTTAATATAACCCTTACAATTCTTTTCAATACTAGAATTGAAGTAGGATTTGTTCTAGACCAGGTATGGGGATCATATATGTGTTGCATACCATCCATACCACTCATCTTAACAAATTCAAATATTCCTGTTATAGTGATTGGGCGACACATCCACACAATGATGTTTCATTACCTCTGATATTGTGCTTAGAAATAACAGAAATAGATGTAATTTTTAGAACTTTCTCCTTTAGACTATTCTTCTTTAGTTTTGTGAACCTGGATTATCAATCTCCTCAACTTCATCAAGTTTTTATTCTTTTCTATCTGCTTTTGGTTCATTTCCATCTTTAATTTTTGGTTGCACATGTCCTTTATTTTCTAAGCTTCCCTTTTTGGTTAATTGGTGTACAATTTCTACAAGGAAGCCATAGTGTACATCAAGATAGAAATCCACTCACCATCAATGTCATTGTCATCCATGCTTTTCTATCTTCTATGCACCTTTTGCCTTCAATAATCATTTGGAAAATCTTGAATCTGCCATAAGGATAGGCCAAAGAGCTGACACAATTTTTCCTCTTGTGCAATGCAATTTCCATCATGAAATTCTAGTTGCAATCTCTCCTCAACGATTTTATGAAAGAATGTGATGTATCTCGAAGACATAAGTGGAAGTTGGACATGTTTGAGTGACTGGTATCCCATTAAATTGCATGATGTAGTAATTACTACAATGTAGAGTTAAAGAGAGCCACATTGGTTTGATGACTCCTTATGTTTTGTCATTGTAGGAAAGAGTACACCGTTGCATGTTTTGTGATGGTACTCTTTATTAGTGCAAGAAATGCTTTCATACATTAAGATGACTATTGCACGCTACTCAAATCCTTACCAAGATAATCTTACATGAAACAAATTAAATTGCATAGCTATTATGTACTTTGTATTTTTATATACACAATACCTACTTATGTATTCAAGCCAAGATTGTGTCAATTTGAGCAATAAAAAGTATGAAATAAATAGCATCAATACAAAGTATGCAATAAATAACATGTTTGCTCATAATCCCATCCCAAACTATCTTATTTAGTCACCATGCCTTCTCATAAAATTTAGTGATACATCCAAGCTTATTCATATAGCTCCACAATCATTACTTGAACTAATTAAAGTCTACAATTATCAAATTTCTCCTCTCTCTTTAGTTGTCAAATTCTTAACATCCTTTGGTCTAGGAGGTACCCTAAAAGGTCTTGAGCCCATGTCCATTTCCATCTTACAAGCTCTTAGGTGGTCATTTCTCAAATACATGCTATTGCATGTAAGAGATTTATAATCTATCTAACCTACTTAGTTTATACATGCATCAAAGGACTTTAATAAATTATTGTCTAATGGTATGACCTCATGTCTATGTACAAAGGGAAATTTTAAATTTAAGACACTACATGTAAGAGATTTATAATCTATATAACCTACTTAGTTTATACATGCATCAAAGGACTTTAATAAATTATTTTCTAATGGTATAACCTCATGTCTATGTACAAAAGGAATTTTTAAATATAAGACACAAATTTATAGTTATCGAAGATAGTAAAGGCGATCTAGAAATTTCAAATATATGGGTATGTTAAATACATTCTTGCCCACAAAAACTAAAGATATATTAGAGAGGGACATTGTCCCTATAGCCATGAGTCATCAAGTTACATGTCATATTTGTTGCATGAATACTTTACCGAGATATTGCCTTCACATGCATGTGATAAAAGAAATGCTTATTAAAGATGCTCATGAATTGTAACATGTAATCTTTTAGCACATAGAGTGAGAGTTTTGTTCCCTAAAGAGACAAGGAATATACCATGATAAAAAGTATAATAGAATAATGAATATTTAACCGTTCACATTTCAAAGGTAGAATTATTTATCAAAGTATTCTCCATCAATAGTGAAATTGATGGAACTTGTAGCTTTTGCAAAAAATATACACAAAGTTGAGAAATAAAGGGGACAATAGAAATAATATCCTCCAATATTTAGTTGATGAAAAAATACTATAAGAAATAAGTAATGATAATTTGACTTCAATCACTGCCAACAGGGTTTTGGTGTGATAATGTACAAAGCACGTGTTTGAAGCACGTATACATTATGCAAGCAAAAGATAATTAATTAACTTTAAAGTAATCCAGAATCCATGACATAATATTGCAAAAATGCACACTCAATGCTTATTAAAGTAGGGAAGTCAGTACTTAGGTTATCAAGAGCATAGAAAAATAAATCATGCAAAAATATGGTTCACAAAAAGACAAAAAAATAAACTCTCTTTTAGAAATTCTCATTGAAGAGGCAAAGTGAGACAAATGCAAAGAAACATACGATTAAGACATAAATGTAGGATCAATTAAAAAAGGCTCATAAGAAAATGAAAATTCATCCATTATAGGATGTCTAGCTATAGAAACACATAAATTTTGTGATCCATAATAAAGGGTATAAAACTAAAGTTACAAAACATACAAGATACATTTTTTATGGAAGCTATGCAAATGCTCAAAATAGGCCATATTACTAGGGAAACATAGAAGGAATCAACTACTAAGTAGACTAAAGAAATTAGTTATATAACAAAGATGAAATTTGATAAAAAATATAGCTCTTGAAAGACAAATTGCATTAGGTCATATTGGAGATCTATTAGTGAAAAAAAATTGTGTTGGATAATCATCTGATTGCATTAGGCCTAATTAAAACCTAGTTAACGTCTTGCTATGTAAAGGCCCATATTTTTATTTGTGGCAAATTGGGCTAGAAAGAACTAATGAGATGAACTTTCATGTTTTAGAGATTATCAACTGAATAAATCAAATTTCACTTGATTTCCTTACAATTCTGAAGAAATCTAAGTCAAACAATGGTGAACCTTTAAAATCAAACATTTTTAGAATGATCATTTGCATAAATGCCATTTGTTATGTCATGTGGAATGAGATGAATGCTAGTTGTAATTACATTGTATTGGAATCTTAAAAGATTAGAATTCTAAGTTATCACTATGTTACAACAAAATGAAGATAGGTACAGTATATAAATAAAACACACCAATATATGAATAATATTATTAAACATATGGACGATATGACTTCCAAGTTTATCAAGGGAATGTAACATTATTAAAATGAAAATGAGGTAATTTAAATGTAGTAGTATTAAATTTGAATCACCTTGTGTGTTAAATAAGTTCTTTCAGATTTAACAAAGGTTAAAGAGTTAGAAACTTTAGCAATAGTAAAAAAAGGTATTAAAGAACTTGAATTGTAATACAAACCTAACAAATAATTGTGAATGTGATAGGGTGATTAAAACACCTAATAGAGGTATAGAGGTCCCATCACCATGTTAGACTAATATTGAAAAACCACAAAATGAAATATTATGCAACAAAAAGTTTAGGCTAGATTATAACAAATAAAACATAAAAGCTTACTACTATATGTGAGCTATCTATCAATAAGAGTTCATGCTTGAGCGTGCACACGCGCGCGCATGTGTGTGATGTGATTCATTTCTTCAAGATTGTAAAGTAGAACTATAAATGGATGTATGCCTTAGTGAAAGTAAAAAAGCTATCATGGATATGACAACATTCCCTTACTTTACTATATGAGTTAGGTTGATGGAATACTCCCCCCTGGACCAAATATAGCTACATCCTAAGGCTAGAACAAGAGGCCAATCCACTTTGCATTTCCTCCTTAAATGATCAATTATCTCACATTATATATGAGAAGACGTTCCCTAGACATGAACAACAAAATATGAGGAAACTACTCCTATAGGCTACGTGGCTAGAAAAACAAATGTAGTATAACTTTCTAGCATATGAAAAGCATGGTAGATTAGTGACATCGTAGCATCCATAGTTGCATTCCTTTCTAAAGAATATTTGGACCAATGATTTATTTTCTTACACGTATAAAATTCTTGTGCACCCCTGTTACACACACCAAGTAGCTTTACATTTGTTTATATACGTCTCTTAAACAGATGTCAAAATATTAGCCTTTCATGGTAGGTGGGTGCATGGGAGAAAGGACAACAACCCTTTTTTAAGGGGGACTTAACCTTTTGATTTACTTTGAATCTAAGTCTTCTCATACATCGCCTTTAGATATAAAGGCCTAGCGCTTTTTGCAAACATTCTCATCGAGAAATGTGAACTCTTTCAAACATGTTAGAGTAACAACAATTGAGAGGCTTAAAAAGACTAAGAATTGAGGGAGGATGAGGCTTGCATCTACGTTGGCGTTTAAAAATGTGACACAAGGCCCAAAGTGCCTACAAAGAAAAGTGGCAGACAATTGCATCTAATGCGATACTTATAATGAAAATCATGTAATGGGCAAGCTTGGAGGGATGTCCATTAAAATGTTTTGTAGCCCCTCTTTAGCTTAGTGATCATGGGTACTTTCATCAAGGAAAGTGACAGCCACTGTTCTCCTCCATTAATAATACCTATCCTACTTTCACATATTGATTTATGCTTGAAACATTTTACTAAGGTTGCCATTCACGTCCGCATACATATATCTTGGTAGGGGAAACAAAGTGACAAAATTCATGTGGAGGGAGAGGCGAAAGAATAAGGGGAAGGTGGAAGTAGATGGGGGTGGGGGGGTAGAGGGTATTACACTTAATGTCTTTGTTTAAGTTTCATATTTGCATGGTTTGCAAAACGAATTACCAATAGCACTACTTTCTCATACATGCACTCTCCTAACATTGATTCTAGGAAGTCCCTCTTTACAATGCAATTGAACACATTTGAGGGGTCAAAATTTCTCATATAACCATACATCAGTTGCTATTATCCCACATTCTGTAAGTGTAGTTCCCCAAGGGATGGGAAGCATACCTCTCTTGAGAGAACTAGAGGGTTTAGCTCCTGCCCCCTCTCGCACTAGACCCCCAAGAACCACCATAGGCTCTTGCTAGAAATACTTTGGAAGCCTTGAAGTTTAGTGCCTTCAACATTTGTACCCACTTCATCGAAGGTCCAGATCTATAGTGCATTGACCAAACTTGGCACTAATTTGCACTCAAAAAATGGGACAAGTTAGGAAACTCTACCAGGTAGGATTAATTTATGGTAGAAGATTTGGGTCAAGTGAGGCTTGTCTTTATACACGGGAAGAACTTGCAAGTGTTAACTTCATAATAAGATTATATTCCAAAGATTTTGGATAAAGCAGATGGTGGGCATTGGCCTACAAATGCCATGGCTAGATTAAAGAACAGTATCACCTTGCTCAAGTTGTCTATAGAGCGCTTGAATGCTTTTTTATTACTTTATGGTTCCTAGGGGACATTAAATTTGTAACATGTGGCAAAGCATGGGGGGGCTATACTGCTTATAAAAATGTCCATTAAAATATTGAACCAATGAATGCCACTCAAAGGTTGGCCTTGATAGTGGTTGGATATGAGTAGTTTATGCCCTTTTCATTGGGCTAGCATTGAAGACCATCTTCACTTTTTTGGGGATGCTAGTGTGCCAACGTTATTTGGCACAAGAGGTTGGGCAACATGGCATGTAGGACCACGATTTAGGGTATACACTTGGAAAGATGCTCTTTTGGGACATGGCTTCAATTATGTGGATTGGGGTCTAGCAAGGGGGATCATTCTAATGGTGCTTTGGTTGCAACAAGAGGGTTGAGTTGCTTATGTGCTTAAGTTAGGCAATGCGAGTCTATGGACTTAGGTTGAAACTTGCCATTCTTTGGCTTAGGGTCATCGACTTGTTCTATTGAAGTGGGGGTTTGGTGTCAAGTAGTGTTTGATTGTAATCGCCCTTGGTTCAAGTTCGCCTCAGAGATTCTCTCTTGCTTATGATTCTAGTCGTGGATCACCAATCGATGAAGATGTGCTGATGGGGCTTTTGTGGTAAGTAAATTCACCTTTTTGATTGAAGGGGGGAAAAAAATGAGCCCATGACCTGAGCATTGGAGACCCAACATTAGGCCAAAACATCGTGTTCATTTGGTCCCCCAACTTTTTTCATGGAGGGAGCATCTTTTATTCTCGTTCTTATACCCATCCCTTCATTGGGAAGGTTTTCTGTCTAGTGCAAAATCCCAACAAAATCCTTTCATGTCATAACAATTGGTGCTCTCCTGCACTCTCTTTGACTATGACCATTACATGAGCCTACCACTTTCTCATTAATAGCACTCACTAGGAGCCACTTCTCTCTCTCTCTCTCTCTCTCTAAGTAAGTACATACATACATACATACATACATACATATATCTATATCTATATATACCTATCTCTATATCTCTATATAGTGAGAATAAACTCTTGTAGTAAATCTGTCTCCTCTGTCTGCTATCAGTTTCTCATTCACGCGTTTATGTGATGCTCACGACATTGTCTATTCAGGATCCTGCTTTTCTCCTACAATCAATCATGTCACCTTTTCTGCTTTCCCTCCCTTGCTGTCAATAAGCGTCTGATGTCACCCTTCTGGTGCTTCCTGCCCTTTCTATTAAGAGTCCAGCATCCTCTCAATGTTCTGCTTCCATTCACTCAAGTATGACAAATAAGATAGCACACACAAGCGGGATAGTTAACCAATTGTTCACTAAATGCGATTTTGTGCTTGATTATGAGCTGTGCGAGGCTGATGCCTGATGATTCACCCTATCCAGGAGCATCAGCTTTAGTGATTGTAACCTGCTGCAGTTTCTAGCTTCCCAGCTGGGACAGATAGTATGCATAATCTGCATAGTGAAGTCCGAATACAAGGAATCAGGGTTTTCCTCCAGTAATACTAGAACCCACGTAATCTTTCATGGTCTGCAATCCATATACAGTTTCTTCTCTCTTTATTCTCTGGAGCATCTAGATTTCAAATTCGAACTTTCTGCGCTTCGACAGTGTCTTATCTGTCTAAATTGCACGTTGCATTCCTATTTGCAGTCTAGTCAAGGTGTTTTCGGCTCTTATTAGTTTCCTAGAGCGTCCTCTCTGCTCCAAAGTGGGCTCTTTTCTACAAATACCATTTGAGAAGGACGCATTGGCTATGGTTTGGAAAGGACCCATTACAGCCAGGCACTTTGTATTTGCTCAAAAGTCCAACAATTCTCCAGATTTGGAGAATTTTTCCACTTTTGAGCAAGGCTTCAATACAAAGTTCAATCGGTTGCTCACTTTCTGGTATACCGGTAGAATGATGGGTCTTTGCAATTCTGTTCTAATGGCAGCAACGCAACTCTTCAGGTAAGCACCTCGTCCTGTCTCTATTCATTTGGCCCACAGATCACCAATTCCTCCACTTTTTGGGTCCCTGCCTTTTCCGTTAGCATATATCCGATTCGGGCATAGTTTTCCTGCGTTTCGCGAGTGTCTTATCTCAAGCCTTCCTTCCTAATATAGTGTCCCTGCTCATTAGATTCAACTAGCGCGTGCTTTCTGTCATCTTCCCCTGCCCCAAGCTTACAGAGTCCGGAAATTGACTAGATTTGGGCATCAATCTGCGTGAACTGACCTTGTACGTCCTGCTGCTTCTTCAGTAATGGCGTTACTTGCTCTGTTTTTGTTTCTCCCTCTCCCCTGTCTCTATAACAGTCTGCCTCACAAGGACATTGTTACGGTCTTCCAATGCAAATGTTTACCTTCACACTTCCATGGCTTCGACCTCGCATGCCATTTCTGGTCCTTAGTCTGTATGTCTCTCAGAAGCAGCGCTGTTTATGAAGTACCTTGTCCTGAGCCCCTACCCCTCGTACCGACTTCAGACGTGTGCAGATTCAAATCCTTGAGTCTCCTGATCAATGCTTCTCTTTCTGAAGAGTGCAAACTTTTGTTAAGGCCTTTTCTGACGAGGGATTGCCATTTTCAATTAGCTGCTGAGATGCTATATCTTCGGCTATCTGCCATAGTGTCTCTACCCAACTTTCAAGGATCTCAAGTTTTGTTTCCTGATATCTCATAAGCGGAAAGGATGACATAAATGATACATGCGCATAGTAAGTGTCGTTCGAGGGAGGCAACGACATCATCATGTGGGGCGCTCAGAGGATTGCCCATATAGTAGTCGCCGCTCTCTTTTATATGGAATCCTTGTCTTGCATTCTAGCTGTTTCCCCCGATGGCACACACCTACTAGAGTTTCAGACCCAAGTGAAAGATCCGTTTGGTCACTTGAAGGGATGGAATGCTTCAGAGGGTGAGCCGTGTGACTGGAATGGTATTGGCTGTAGCAATGGCCGTGTCACTACTTTGTCTCTCTTAGGCATGAATTTGACAGGGAAAATTCCAAGCAGCCTTGGTTTATTGACAGAACTAAGGGTGCTGAATTTAGCCAATAATATGTTTTTTGGTATTATCCCAAAAGAGCTGTGCCATTTGAAGTCCTTGCAACTTCTTAATCTTGCAGGAAATGCCTTATATGGAAAAATCCCAAAAGACTTAGGCAACCTCTTTTCTCTCCAGATCCTGGACCTTAGCAGCAACAAGCTATCTGAAAGTATACCAAAGGAATTGGGAAATTTACAAAATCTCCAGATTCTCTATGTGTATGAGAACGGTCTCACTGGCAGTGTCCCTGGAGAGTTTGGCAATCTTAGCTCTCTGCAAAAATTATTATGTTACAGTAATAACCTGACAGGTTCTCTACCTTTGTCCCTTGGCAATCTGAAAAATCTTTCAGTTTTTCGTGCTGGAAATAATTCATTGTCTGGATCCATTCCTTTGGAATTAAGTTATTGTGTAAGCCTGCAAGTCCTTAATCTACCTGAGAACCAACTTGAGGGAGAGATTCCTGGAGTCTTAGGGGTAATTCAGAATCTCACTAGTCTTGCTTTGTGGCATAATAATCTCATTGGGAGCATCCCCCCAGAGCTTGGCAATTGTGGGAACTTGCAGTTGTTGGCTTTGTATGACAACCAATTGACAGGACGAATTCCACCAGAACTAGGGAAACTTTCATTGATGGAAAGTTTATATTTGTATAGAAACCATTTGACTGGGACTATACCAAAAGAGCTTGGTAATTGCACCTCACTTGTAGAGATGGATTTTTCTGAGAATCAGCTTATAGGTACCATACCAGTGGAATTTAGTTCATTGTTGAAATTGGAGGTTCTACAGCTCTATCAGAATCATTTGTCTGGGGAAATTCCTCTTGAGTTCAGTAACTTGACTAGCCTACATAAATTAGAACTTTCTATCAATGCACTTACGGGTACAATTCCAGTAAGGCTGCAGTACCTTGAAAACCTTGAAGTAATACGACTTTTTGAAAACAATTTGGTGGGTATAATTCCTCCTCTCATTGGGGGTTACAGTAACTTGTTAGAACTGGACATGTCTGCCAATAATCTCACTGGAAGCATGCCAGTGCATGTTTGCAAGTACAAGCAGCTCACTCGGTTGAATGTCTGGTATAATCGATTGACAGGAGAAATTCCAATGGGGGTGAGGGGCTGTCCTTCTTTAGTGGAGCTTCATTTACAAAATAACAAGCTGACTGGTGGGATTCCATTGGAGTTAAATATGCTCGGCAACCTTACTAGCCTTGATCTTTCTCAGAATCAGTTCAGAGGAAGCATTCCTCCTGAGCTTGGAAATTGCATGAGCCTCCAAAGCCTAAGTCTTTCAAGCAATTTTCTGACAGGAGAGCTTCCACGTGAGCTTGGGAACCTAACAAAATTAGTAGTCTTGAATGTTTCATCAAACTTCCTAACCGGTAGCATTCATCCAGATTTGGCTAATTGTTCAAACCTTCTCAAGATGGATATGAGCGGTAATGCTTTTACAGGCAGAGTTCCTCCCAAGCTTGGCCTCTTACTTCAGTTAGAAAAGCTTATTCTCTCAGGGAACCACCTGACAGGTTCCATTCCCAGCACATTTGGTAACCTTACTCATCTGACGGAACTACAAATGGGTGGAAACAATCTTACTGGTAACATTCCAACAGAACTCGGAAGGGTCATCAGTTTACAGATTGCTCTAAATCTTAGCTATAACAAGCTTACTGGAAATATACCTGCTGAACTAGGCAGTCTTGTCATGCTGGAATACTTGTGTTTGGAGAGCAATGAACTATATGGGCGTATTCCAGCGTCTTTTGCTAGTATGACCAGCCTCATTGTGTTCAATGCCTCTTTTAATCAGCTGACCGGACCAATACCCAGCACTGCCATCTTTGAAAAAATGCCTGTATCAAGTTTTATAGAAAATGATGGGCTTTGTGGTGCTCCATTGCCAGATGCCTGTAAGCCAGATTATTTTCTCTCTCCTGATGCAGAGAAAACCATTTTGCAAGAGGCTGGCACATCGATGCAAGAAATTGTAGGGATCGCTACAGCTATTTTGGGAACAGCAACTTTGGTAATTATGGTGGTAGCATGCTGGTTTTGTAGCAGGTCATCAAGAATCTTCATTCCATTGGAGGAAGAAAAAAGTTTTGCTTCAGACTTTAACTTTTCCCCTATGCCAGATTTCAGGCTCCAAAATATTGTGGAAGCCACAAATAACTTCTCAGAGAGCTTTATAATAGGAAGTGGTGCTTGTGGTACAGTTTATAAGGCAATTATACCTTCTCATGGTATTATTGCTGTAAAGAGACTGTTTAGAGAGAGAGAGGTGTTGAAAAGTTTCCATGCAGAGATTGCTACACTGGGCAAGATAAGGCATCGTAACATTGTCAAGCTACATGGTTTCTGTTTTCACCCAGAGGCTAATCTTCTTCTATATGAATATATGCCAAGGGGAAGCTTAGGGGAGCTTTTGCATGCTGATTCCTGTGATATGGAATGGGAAACAAGGTATCAGATAGCTTTGGGTGCTGCGGAGGGTTTATCTTATTTGCACCATGATTGCAAACCTGGCATCATTCATAGGGACATCAAATCTAACAACATTCTCCTGGACGAAAAATTTGAAGCTCATGTGGGAGATTTTGGGTTAGCAAAGCTGGTTGATGCATCTCATTCGAAGTCCATGTCTACTATCGCAGGATCTTATGGATACATTGCACCAGGTGAGTGATCATGTTTGGATGTGAAGCTGCCATGATGCATTCTGTCCATCTGTCTCTCTTTCTGTCATTCAGTTCTGTGTGTTTGCTTGTACACCTGTGTGCTTGTCCTTGCATGGATGTCTGTCTTCATGTGTAGGTCTTGCTTGCTAATCCAAGGAATCACAACTATCCTCAATCTGCAACACTTACATGCACATCATCAGGTCATTGGATGCGGCATTCTGTACAGGGGCTGTTGTACATTGTTTGCTATTGAATCATTCCCCCATTACTATGAATAACCAGCCTTCTCAAGAATGCAAATGTGTGCAATGCATGCAGAATTTGAATGCCGATTGGCCCTCCAATGGGGAAGAGCGCCCTCGTTAGAGTACTTGTTTCTAATTCGACCTACATGCAAGGTGTGTGAGAGATGGCGGATGAATGCAAGGTGAATAGAGAATGCTACATGAGATTCACAATGGAAGGGTGAACCCTTTCATTAATGTCCCTTGAGATCAATCAAGTTCCATCTTCCCATTTACACCTACCCTTAGCCTATGACCCATGCATCTACCATTCAAAGCACCTTAATGCACCCTTCCCTTCCTATTGCCCCTAGGACCTAGACACGTGTGTGCACATTTTTATTAATAGAATAAGTATCACATGTCCAAATTTGATGCTGCCTGAAGCAGTGGCTCCAGCTCGACTAGTCCTATCTACTCAGATGATCCACCGCCATAACAAATCGGTCGGTGTCCATCATAAATACGAATACATGTCACACCTTTGGCGTATAATATATAGTAATGTTTTCAATGTCTACTAATCACGGATTAGTGATTTCTCTTGTCATGACACTCCCTCCTACTTGAATGAGTAGAAGTCCTCTTCTGGATCCTCTCTTGTCTCTTTCTCTTGCGTACGCTTCTCTTTTACTTCTGCATTTGCATCTCCTCTTCATAATCTGCAAATAGAGAACCTAAATCTCATCTTCAAGTTCTGGTTCCTCTTGATGCTGAATATTCAAAATGCAAAAGTACCACCGCAGTGCCTCTTCAATATCTCTTCATGCTCAGAATCCTCTTTTGAAAACTTAGCTGCCGAAATCTCTTTATAGTAACCTGCTCAATAAGCTGAAACATATTCTCAACAAATTGGTTAGTATTAAAATGATTCTCTCACCCAAATGTTTCATTGAACTAGGTAGACCTTGGCTATAGATGATTTTGTGATGGAGAACTACTTAATTTATAGAAACTATAGACCTTCAATCTCTTTTTCCAACTCTTCTATTTCAGCCCTATTTATCCTATCAGACGCTCTACACGGATCTTTCTTCGTCTATACTCCACAATGAATATGTCTACTCTCTATTCAGTTCACACATCCATACACGAGTGTTGGCTGAATGGATAGCATTTACTCTTGGTTCTATGTTCATCGTAGAGTCTTGGGATGAGGAGGTAGAAGCCTCACCCTCCTGCTTGGATGCTTTACCTTTTTCTTTTACAGAATTGGTTTTGACAATTTTGGCTAATAGAGTAGGACATTTATGCCATGGATGCCCTGGCTTATGTTTCTTACATCCGAAACATTTACCCTCCTTAATTAGCTCTTTCTTCTCATCATCAGTCATGGAAGGAAATGGTATCCATCCAGGACGTGATTGGCTGTTAACATTTTGTACAATGGCTTTCTCATTTCCTTTGTTGAAGGGTTTATGAGGATTCAATTTCCTCTCAGCAATCTTAGCGAATTTAGTGAGGTCTTTCAAGCTGGTTGGGTTGAACATTTCAACCTCATACCTCACTTTCGGGGTTAGGGCTGCTAAATACTTCTTCCTTTTATCATCTTCACTCTTCTCAGGTAACTCTAAAGAGAGTTTCCAGAACCTAGCAGTAAATTCAGCGTTACTCTTATTTTTGAATTGCCTCAATCTTTCCCAACGGAAGGTCAATTCTTCTTCATGCCTCGGAGGCATGAAAGTGGCCTTAAGGTGCTCTACAAATTTGGACCATTGAAGAAGAGGCTCTTTTCCCGTTTGTGATAAGGACCACCACATCAAAGCATCCTTTTGTAGATGCAGTGTGGCAAGAGCAAGCTTCTCATGGTCGGTCTTATCTTGATGGGCAAAATATAGTTCAAAATGGCGAATCCAATTGAGGATTTTATCCGCCTCTCTTGCTCCATCATACTTTGGGTGTTAGAAATCAAGAGAGTGAGAGCAGGAAGCAAGAGAGCTGAACGTAGTGTTTGCAATAGAAGAAGTGACTGTTACAAGAAGTGGGATGGGTTTTGTCTAAGTGACAAAACCTTATCCTTCACTAACTATGGTTAGCGGGAAAAACCTCTAAATGAGGGAAAAGTGCCCCTAACCTACTTATTACATTACATTGGTCACTGCTGAATTATAATAATAATTCTAACACCCCCCTGCAGTGCCAATGTCATGTACAAGGAAATGATCAATCACCAAAAGGATATAAGTTCAGGGCACTGCGAAATGCCTCAAACTTTTCACGTGGAAGTGGTTTGGTGAAGATGTCTGCAACATTGTCATGTGTTGACACATAGATCATACTGATCTCTCCTGCATGCAACTTCTCTCTGACATAGTGATAGTGAACCTCAATGTGCTTCGTGCGAACATGAAACACAGGATTCTTTGCCACTGCTATAGCACTCTGACTATCAGTGAGAATCGGAGAAGGACCCTCCAATGAAAGATGAAGATCAGCAAATAAACGACGCAGCCACTGCCTAGTATCATAGTCTCCAGCCCAATCTGAGTCACTGTAAGCATGCATCTGCAAGTCACCCCTCCTGGGAAACATCAAGCCAAAAGACTTTGTACCTTGCAAGTAACGGAAGATGCGTTTTACAGCCTGCCAATGCATAATCTTTGGGCTGTGCATATACCTGCTCACCTGAGAAACTGAAAACTGAATATCAGGTCGTGTATTGCAGAGATAAATAAGGCATCCAACAGCCTGACTATAGAGTGTGACATCAATTGATTCACCCGCATCATGCATTGTAAGCTTCATCAGCCCTGGCTCCATGGGAGTGGACATAGGCTTGCAATCATGCATGTTGAATCTGTCCAAGAGCTTTTGAACATACTTGGACGGAGACATAACAATGCCACGTTTCTCTTGAATAAACTGGATCCCCAAAAAGAAATGTAACAAGCCCAAGTCTGACATATCAAATGTAGCTTTCAATTGGGTCTTGAAATCTGCAATTACTTCCTCATTTGATCCGGTGAGCAGCATGTCATCTACATAAAGAATGATGATCAGAATATCCCCCCCATCCTTCTTGATGTAGAGGGTGCTCTCAGTTGGACTATTGTGCAGCCCCTTGCTGGTCAGAAAGGCATCAATTTTGGCATACCATGCACGTGGGGCTTGTTTTAGCCCATATAAAGCTTTATTCAGCTTGCATACCTGAAGTGCATTTTCTGAAATTTGAAAGCCCGGAGGTTGTTTGACATAAACCTCTTCCAACAAGTCTCCATTAAGGAAAGCTGTTTTAATGTCCAACTGATGAACATTCCATTCAAAATTTGCAGCCATGGCTATAACCGACCTGATGGTTATCATCTTGGATGTAGGAGCAAAAGTCTCCTCATAATCTATGCCCTTTTTCTGAGCATATCCTTTTGCAACCAGCCTTGCCTTGTACCGATCAATGGACCCATCTGGTTTTCTTTTGACTTTGAAAACCCACCGTGTACCTATGGCATTCTTACCTGGTGGCAAATCCACAACATCCCAAGTCTGATTTTTATGAATGGACTGCAACTCATCGTGCATGGGATTCATCCAATGTTTTGCTTCTTCAAATGTCTCAGGCTCCTCCTCATCAAGAAGAGTACCTGCATAAGCTGATTCAACTGAATGAGCTCCCTCCATGTGCCTTATTGCACAGGAAATGGAGCTTCAAGCCTACTCTCCCTGAGAGTCTGAAGCAACCAATGCGGGACTGTTTTGGTTGCGTGTATCTCTTGAATTTCTTGCCTGACAACTTCATCCACACCCTGAGGTTGTACCAATTCAGCTGGGGGCTGAATCTGTATTTGTGGAGCTGGTGGAGGTTGCTGTAAATTCTGATTTTCAGCGGGGGAACCAAATGCTATAGGAAGCATCCCCTCAAACACATCATCTGAAGAGGTCGGAATCTGAAATTCAGCATTTGTATGTGCAGAATTTTCAGAGAATATGACATCTCTATTGACAAAAATCTTGCGTGTAGCAGGATTGTAGAGACGATAGCCTTTGCTTTGTGAACTATATCCCACAAAAATGCATTTTAGTGTCTTATCTGACAACTTGTGTCTGAACTCCGCAGGCACGTGGGCATATGCAACACAACCAAAAACTCTGAAGTGGTCCATTGAAGGCTTTCTCCCATGCCATGCCTCATAGGGAGTGATTGTCTTCAAAGCCTTTGTAGGAGCCGCATTTAAAATATAGTTCGCACACATGAGGCCTTCCAGCCAAAACCTGTGAGGCAACTTCTTACTTGTGAGCATGCATCTATCCATTTCCATGGTGGTGCGATTCTTCCGCTCAGCTTTGCCATTCTGTTGAGGTGTAAGCCTCACTGTAAGCTGATGCATAATACCTTTTTTCTTCAGAAATGTCTCAAATTCATGAGACATGTACTCCTCCCCTCGATCTGTGCAAAGTGTCTACACCTTGAGTCCTGTCTCATTTTCAACCATAGCCACAAAGTGTTTGAAATGCATAAACACTTCTGATTTTGCCTTGAGACCATAAACCCAAGTGTAGTTGGTAAAGTCATCTATGAATGTAACAAAATAGAGATAACCCCCAAAAGCAGGTGTCCTCATGGGACCACAGACATCACTGTGAATAAGCTGCAATTTTCTTGTAGCTTTCACTGCACCATCCTTCTTGAAGGGAAGCCTATGCATTTTGCCAAGAATGCAACCTTCACATGTATGAGGAGGAGGGGACTCCAAAGGAGGTAATGCATCAACCATATTATGCCTCTGAAGTGTCATTATGCTGCCATAGCTCATGTGCCCATACCTGGCATGCCACAACTCTGCATTGTGCATTGCAGCCGTGGGAGTGCTAATTGATAATGCAAGTTGGGATCTTTTTTCATATAAATCAAGCTGAAAAAGACCCCACTACAAAGTGCCAGACAATCTTAAAGCATATTCATTTTCTTTGTCTCTGACTGCACACTTGTCATCATAAAAAACAACTTGAAATCCTCCTCGATTGAGTGAGGACATTGAAAGCAAATTCTTCTTTATACCTGGCACATAGAGTACATCTGAAATTCTGAAATCTGTGCCATCAGTGGATGTGAGAATAATATCTCCAACTCCACATACTGAATGAGAAGAATTATTTGCACATGTGACTTTCTTCTTGGTGGGTGAAGAATGCAAAGTTACAAACATATTTTTCTTGGAAGTGATGTGCTTTGAAGCACCACTATCAAAATACCAAGTATGTAGTGTCTCATCAACACTGAAAGAGCATTCATCCTTTGAAGGATCGTAACTGCAAGTCAAAAAAGCATATGGGTCATCATCATTAGTGGCTGTAGTATCTGAACTACCCACTGAAAAATCTGAAGTGCAAGTCAAAAGGCATAGTGCTCTTCAACCAAGTTGGCTGCAACATCTCCTCCATCATGGCAATGTGGACCTGATGCATCTGATACAGCCATACCGGAATCCCTTTTCGTTTCTTTGGCTATGTGCTTCTTGCACTCTCCAATATAATGACCTGGCTTTTTGCAGTAATGACAGATGCCCTTCTTTTTCTGCTTGTTTGTATCACCCTGTGCCTTATAAGAAGGCTGTCCAGAATCAGCTTTATGCTGATGTGTGGGCTGATGGGCATGTGGCTTATGCTGCCCTTCACCCTTGGGCTTGAACTTAGAGAGCATAGCATGCTTGCCAGCCCGGGTTGCCATATTTTTGCGTGTTTGTTCCTTCTGCAACAGAAGTCCTACCAACTCATGAAAGGAGAGAGGATTGCTGCCCCCCCTCAATGACAAATTCAGCGAGGTGTGGAAACCAAGATAGGACTCATGAAGAGAGTTCAGAGCGGTGGAGATCATCTCTGAATCCGGAATGACTTCATCAATGTTCAGCAATTGTTCCCTAAGATCCTAAAGCTTAGTGAGATGAGAATTCATGGAATCTCCCTCCTCCATATGTGTATGGGAAAGTTCTCGCTTCAGAAAGGAAACTCTGGCATCGTTTCTTGCTGCAAACATACTCTCCAGTATTACCCAAGCTGCCATAGATGTCTTGCATGACCGAATATGAGGTATAATGAACCTCTTGACAGAAAGAGAAATTACTGAAAGAGCTTGTGCATGTCTAGAGTCCCATCTTTTCTGCTCTGCTGTGGGAGCTCCTGGAGCGGCTACTCCAATTACCTGTGCTGTATTTGTACCTCTACCCCTGCCTCTAGCTGGAGTGACAGGTATAGGCGTTGTATCTGGTCTTTCTTCATCTCCATTGACATAATCCCAAAGATTTCTGCCAACTAAGATATTGCATACCATGAAACTCCACAAGGAGTAGTTGGTGCCATCCAACTTATCCTCCTGTGTCAGAACCCCGAACACCTCATTTGAGTTGTTATGTGCCATTTTTGCCAGATAAACTCAGAAATACAGCAAACTGAACAAGTAGAATCCCTTCCTGGGATGTAAGATGCACAAGTAAATTCTGCAAAGAAGAATATGCCCACAGTGACAAATACTGTCACAGCCTGTCAAAGGCTCAAAATGCACCACAATGCTCTGCTCAATGCCCAAAAATCTGCAAAAGGTGGCAAAAGTCTGCAATTTGACTCGTACTGAGTCCAAAACTGTCTTCAAACTTCCAAAATGCTCTTTTACTTGCAAAATTGCAACCCAAATGCAAAAGCCCCAATTTCTTGTGGGAAATTGCATACAAAAGAGGGCAAATGGTCTGAAAGCCCCAAATGTTGCACAAATTGCACTCTGCCTGCAAAAGCCCCAAATTTCAGTGCAAAATTGCAGTGTGATTGCAAAAGCCCCAAATTTTTGCAATTCTTTGCAACAAATGCAAAGTCTGTCCACAAATACGGAATGCCCCAAATTCTTGCAAGATCTTAGCCAAACAATGGCTCTATGTGCAAATGCCTATCAGGAAACACCTTTTAGAGTCCACCTGCAAAAAAGAAAAAATCTGCACAAAGTACGGGCTCCTCAGATTGTATGGAACTGACAGTACGGAACTGTCAGTACGAAATCCGTACAATGTACGGCTGTACGGTTGCTGCTGCTGTACGGACGACCAACTGTACGGAGTACGGACGACAGTTGTACAGAAAGATACGAAATCTGTACGTCGCTGACAGAAGTACGGGCGAGTTGCAGTTGCCACACGTGCGGCGAAGGTATGGCTGTACGACGACGAAATGTACGGCTATACAAAACAGTACAGCGCAGACAACACTGAATGTACGGATACTTGACGGAAGTATGGAAATATTAACTGCAGTTGTACGGCGGAACTGTACGACAGTATGGCGTACGATTGTACGGGGGCTGGTGCAGATGTACGGACAGCGGGAGCTCCGTGAGCTTGTACGGCTGTACGGACCTGACGGCGTTGTACGGCACCTCGAGAGCAGGAAGCGTGGGCTGGTGTATGGAATCAGTTCGTACAGATTGTGCGGACGGAAGCTGCAAGTAGATTGGCACTGGTACGGCGGTGCAGGAGCTGAGTCCGTACAGATTGTACGTATGGATTGTACGAACGACGGGCTGTATGGATGACGAGCAGGGAGCAGGGTAGCTGGGCAGTAAGCTCGCAGGCAAGGAAGCTGAGAGCAGGATCTTGCTGCTCTGATACCAAATGTTAGAAATCAAGAGAGTGACAGCAGGAAGCAAGAGAGCTGAACGTAGTGTTTGCAATAGAAGAAGTGACTGTTACAAGAAGTGGGATGGGTTTTGTCTAAGTGACAAAACCTTATCCTTCACTAACGATAGTTAGTGAACTAACTGTGGTTAGGGGGAAAAACCTCTAAATGAGGGAAAAGTGCCCCTAACCTACTTATTACATTAGATTGGTCGCTGCTGAATTATAATAATAATTCTAACATTGGGAACTCTATTCTCTCTCGGGGTTAGAATTTAGCTCTCTTTGACGGGGTACTTAAATCGTCATCCCCAAAATTCAGCACTCTCTTAGTTCCTAATTTTGTCATAATGGACTATTCAATCATATGGCTAAGCTGAGAAACCAGCTTATCAACGGGAGACTCCTCTCTCTCTCTTGCACTTGGATTATAATCCATGTGTATGGGATTTTGAGTTAAAGGCGTAAACTCAGCGCCATGCTCTAGTTCTCGAAGCTCGGAGCCACCGACATCCCAAATTAGAAGCCTTGAGGTAAGGACTTCCTCCAAATTTTCTGGTCTTTGGACGGGGAACGGGGTGTCCTAACAGGGTGACTCCCCCCCCCGGCCCCCCCGCTGTGCGAATAGACCCTTAAAATCCTTAAACCGTGAGGAAAGGAGACCCCCCCGTTCTTCTTAATGGAAAGGAGACCCCCCCGTTCTCCCCACGTGCATTTTGAAACTCCTATTATGCAATGGAAGCATAGCGTGAAAAGAAGAGATGTAAGTGTGCATAAGACAACTGGTTGGGTCCATAAGAGTGGCAAGGCTTCCTTCCGTAAAGAGTATTTTGCTTTATGTCATGGGGCCACAAACTGGCTGGATGAGTACAACAGCTGCAAGAGCTCAAGGATGGTGGACCTCCCTATGACTCCATACTGGGCTCTCTGTGCTGGAACTCACGATCATTGATGAGAGTGGCAGCAGACTTGACCTGTGGCCACACTCATCAATGTCTGGCTGGACATCATTTTATAACCTGCACTTAATTTGGGTGCAGAGCAACAAGAGCTCTAGGCAGGTCTCTGAGTATTGTGAGAGTTTCTAGAAAGGCTTGGCTTTTGGCTACTTTTTACATTCACACGGATCAAGAAATCCGTCAGTTTTATAGTCCACCACACTAGTTGGTGGTGCCTGCTCCACCACTGAGGAACCCTGAGGTAGCTGATCCTGTATGATTTTCAGAGGAGGATATAGAAGGTTCTACTTTTATGGAAAGAAAGAAAGTCGAAATTGTACACTATTGTATCTGGGAGGCTATCAACTTATGTATTTGAGGTCCATGAAGAGACCCCTAACGTAAAGGGAGAGAAGAGGTAAGATTTCTGTCCAGACGACAAGCCACAGTGACTCAGTATTTCCTTTAGGGCAATACAATGAGAGTGCAGTTCTGGTTCCACAGGACACCCATGAGTGTAGGGGCAATATACTTCTGGTTAGTATCCATCTTTTAAAGTCAACTACACACTGTGGTTGACTGTGAGGCATAATCTGTGGATGCCCCTGGTTCAAATCAAATCCTTTATGCAGGTGCCAGTGCCTTACCTAGCAATCAACCCACACTAATTGACTTGTAGGCCACGGCCATTTGCAAGCTCTCGCTCCACTTGTAGAACTTGGAAGACCAGCCCATTTTAGGTATACATAGAGGGTGGTCTATCACGAGGCTACACCTCGCAGCCCCATATATGCCAAGCTGTGGTGCTAGCCACGCTCTTTCCGAAGGTTGTTATCAAACTAAATGTGACCCTCATGAAAGAATTTGTTTCTACTTGACCTAGATGCACGGTGGGAAAAAGCTACCCATGAATGCAAGTTGGAGACATGAAGAGGCTTCCCCTTTATATCTTCCCTTAGCCTAAGACTGTTTGACCTACCATTTCATGCATCCTAATGGACCCTTTTTCGTTTCCTACACTTCCTAGGACCTAGATGCGTGAGTGCATATCTTATTGATAAATACTGACCGATATACATTGTTGGTACCATGGCTTAGTCCCATTAAGACCTGAGGGCTCCATCAAAATTCCAAAGTCGAGATCTAAGCCTCTATCTAGGCTGTCTTATAATCATAATGTCAATAACTACAATTCATCACATAGCCATGGCACTACTTATTAAATGTACACCATTGTGGCACCATCAATTCTGAGCTAGCAATACTACTTTATCTGTACATATCATTGATCATAACATTCCCTTTTGCTTATATGGCAGTTGCCCTCAACTGCAGATCTTCCGGGTATAGCTTCAATATATCTTGGTACTCCTCAAAGAAAGACTCTTTCATCCACTTTAAACTTCAGTTAGTGTTGGGTTCTCAGTTGTTTACAGGTACTCTTCTCTTGATCTAAAGAATTGGTTCCGGTATCAATAACTGCACCCTTGAGTTCTGGTTCTTCTTCATAAGAGGTTGTGATGGAGATGGTCCTTATTGAGCCTTCCAAATGCTGACATGAAAAGTATCCTTCATCCTCCAAGAATCTCCTAGTATTAGCCTGTATGTAACCTGCTTTTCACTAGGAAAAATTGCATTTTATACTTCAAAAGGTCCACATTACTTCACAGCTATTTTACTATGTCCTCGAACTGATTTGAGTCTTCATTTATCTATCTTGAAAGAACCCAATATCCTGCTTGGAACTGCACATCTCTTCGCGTCTTCTTGGCTGCTCTCTCGTATCAGTATTGAGCTGTTTTAAATTGTTCTTTAACCTACTCTAGTGTGTAAGACACATTCTCAGCAAATTGATCAGGACCTTTTCTCCTATTTGTGTGACTGAACTTGGGAGAGTTTGACATACATACCTTCAAATGGAGACTTTCTAGTGGATGTATGGGTAGTGTTATTGTACGCAAACTTTAGTAAAGGAAGATATTGAGTCCAAAGTCTAGGCTGGTCATGGATAGAGTAGCATACTGATGATCTTCCACTTTGACCATCGGTTTGGGGATGAAAAGTGGTGGAAGTTGTGACTTAGTTCTAAGATTTTCGAACAAAGCAGTCCAAAAATGGCTCACAAAATTTGAGTCATTATCTGAGGTAATGGTTCTAGGTAAACCATGAAGTTAAAAGACCTCTCGAATGAAGAGTTTCACAGTTCTAGGGGCTGTAATATCCTTTCTTCAAGGAATAAAGTGGGCATTACTCAATTGGTCTACCAGAGGGAAGATTTGATCATAACCTCTACTCAAACAAACGTAGTAATATCTTTTCTCATGTGCGAGGCCAATGGATATACTTCTCCACATTGTCAATGGTTCCTCTAAACCTCTATGGCCTGCATAGGGGTTATGATGTAATTCACTCATTATAAGTTCTCCGTAGGATTTAGGTACGCAAATATATTTTCTGAACAAAGAGATGCTCATCATCCAGTGAATATCCTTCAAGTCCTTCATCTACTCCTTGCTGTAATTTCTGCTATATTTCAGCATAATCTTCATCATGAAGATAAGCTATTTCTCATGTCACCCATACTCTTCTCGTGGATGATGGAGATTGTGTTTGCACTAGGCTTCCGACTCATTTGTGACTACATTCTTCTTTCCAGGTTCAATTCTAATGTAGGACCTAGGTTGTCCAAAAGATTGAAGATATTCAGCCCATTTAATTTGTCAAGTAGTAGACACAATAGGCTAAGAGAACATATGCTTGAAACTTTGATGATCGGTCTTGACCTTAAATCTGTCCCATAATGATAATGCTTTGGGGGGCTTGTTCTTGTTCGAGGATTGGACCTTGATGGTGACCCTTGGTCTGGCCAGAGGAGCTCAAATGTTAGCATCCTCGACTTTCCAAATTGTTAAGGTCCGCCTTTCCCTAGAAGACAAGCAACAGGTGAAGAGCAAGCAAGTCACTACAAGACAGAGCCGTTGCGGGCAGGATAATGGGACTCACACCTATGAGGAGACAAGTGCGTGATTGGATTCAGTTCAGCCTTTCACTAGAAGGTGACCACATCGAGGAGGTTGCCATCTACGGGAGGGGGTCTTCTTTCTTCAAATGAGCTCCCCCAACACCACCTGAGCCCTCGTAGAGCAGAGCCCTCTTCCCCTTGGCTTGCACCTTGTTAAATTCATTCCTTGGTACCATGGTTTCATGGCTGCAGATATGGAGTCGGCACACCACGTGCCTCACTTCTTGGTGATGCTCTGCTCCCCGGGCCTCTCGTAGGAGTATCGGACCATCCTCCATTCCATCGGTAGAGCTTTTGGCACAGTCTTGGAGTTGCCACCCAAGGCAGCAGTGTGGTAGCCGACGACGGGGTCCCCCAGCTCAGGTTGATGGTTGCATACCCAGAGACTTTCGCAGAGGAGATATTCCTCGAACTCTTGCTGGGGGCGAGTTTAGGTCGAGATCTCTGGGCTTTCAAGACTGTGCTTATGTTGGCTCGTGATTGTCGGAGGGGTGTGAGTAGAGACCCGCTGCAGCCTATTCAAAATGCTAGCTTTAGTATTCCTGACTCAATTTGGCCACATTTTGCACGTCAGTGTATAGAAGAACAAGGAGACTAGGTTTGTCATTTTTTTGACAAGGTATCTCAGACGACTTGGCCAGTCATATGGGGGGCGACCTCAGGAGGAGGGGGCGGGGGAGGTGGAGGGACCTCCAGAGCCGATTCTGCTGGGGCTCCAGACTCCTGCTTAACGGGAACCTGGGTACTTTGCTCTGCTGTCGCCTGCGGGTCTGAGGGGAGATAAAAAAAGGTCTCCTCCTTAAACCTAAGACCCTTAGGACTATTAGGATGCCTAGTTAGCTTAACCTAGACAAACCTATATCTTAACCTGACCTCAAGTAAGTCAACTTTGTTGAGATATGGTGCCATGTGCACATAGATTAAAGGCTAAGGTATGGTATAGGAAAGAATTAAAGTAGCCACCCTAGGATGTGGACTACATGATGTGATGTGGATCAAGGATATCCACAAGGAGAGAGGTGGATCAGAGGATCCCACATGTGTTGACTATTCTAAGGGCACTCTCTATATAAGAGGCCTATCATGTAATGTTGAATAGAAGAAGAAATGCACATTCACTCAAGATTCTGTTTATGAGTCCAAGCTAATCTATCTTGGAACCTAATTGACTTGAGGTACATGTCATGAGCACTCTCTTCATCATGTTTCCACATAGGTTCCATCCACCTTAGAGCGCTCCATAGATCCTGAGGCACACATGTTCTCACATGGTATCAAAGCTCCCTTGCCTTCCGCTGAGGCATTGCGATCCTTTAGAGATTTAGAGCTTCTGGAGTGTTCTTGTGAGAGTTCACTTCCGTAGACAAAAGTTTCTGTTCATTGCATTGAGAGAAATTTTCGTTCAAGAAATTCATTTCTTGAGTGTTTATGATAGTTTCAAGTGAGAAAGAGAGAGAGATCTTATGTGAGAGAGAGTTCTTTCGTTTACTTCGTGAGAGAAATCTTTTAAGAGGGATTCGATTCATTACTGAGAGAGAGAGAGAGAGAGAGATTTTCAGTCCCCATTGTTCTTGTGAGAAAAAGGGGAGAGGATTAGAAATCTGATTTTGAGAGAAAGGTAGGCTTTAGACCTCATTTGTGTGAGAGTAGATTATTTCTCGCGCCTCCATAGCTCTACTCTTGAATCTGCGCCTTAAAGCTTGAGGGCAACGCCATCCTAAGGACCTGAATATGGAGCTGCACCTTCTATGGTGTGAAGATGAGAATCCTGCAAACTAGGCGAGCATGCACACGCTGAGATCTCAGTCCACGAAATATTTACGAAGCTGCTTGGCAAAATTCCTCGTTTAGTGTCAACATATGGTGTTGTATTTTGCACTGAGTCAATGCCACAGCCTCCTAGAGTCACGAGCCGCCACAACTCGCTACAGCAACAGCCTCCTCCACGAACTGCCTCTGCCTTCAACCTTCTCTACAACAGCCATTGATGTCTACTACTCTCACGACCTCAACCGCCCTTCACAAAGGCAGCTCCCTCAACGAGCGGCTCCCGGCCTCTTGCAGGCTCCAACAGCTTAACAAGCTCCGTTCGACCAATGTTGTTTCTATTGCACTGCATACAGCCGCCTAGCCATTCAAAGAATTGCCATAGCCAAAGCTCCTCCCGGCTCACGTCGCCTTCAGCGACGATGCTCCAGTAGCCTTACACCCTCTCGAGTGACTTCTCCAGCAAACAAGCTCTCTCATGGCCCTTCTATAGTAGCACACGCCTAGCATGACGGCCAGCCCACATCACTCTTGTAGCAAACGACTCTCTCAGTAACCCCTTGCCAAGCACAGTCTTACAAGCAACATGTGAATAGCCTCTGCCACATCATCAATTGCCCCTCTTTTTCACAGAAACTTCGACAAGACATAACTTCCAATCCAGGAAGAATTTGCACATGATTCAAAAAGAAAAAGTGATTGCTTTTCGAGCTCTACGTGCGTGTCAAGTCAGAATCATTGTTAGTAATTAGACACTGCCAATATTGAAAGAAATCAATTTGTAAGACCTTTGCAACAAATGACAAATCAAAGCATGTATGCACAAAGCATGTCAAAAGCACAAGTGCAAGAGATGACCATAGTACAAAGCATGGCATCCACACATAAAGCATCAAGGCACATGGTAGAACAAAGCATCATGAATTAAGCTGCATCAAGCAAAGAAGAGAACGCCATCGACATCAAGCATTGAGAAGCAAAAGCCTTGCCACCTTCAGCCCACATGTTTGTAAATCAAACTTGACCACGTGAGAGTAGCTATGAAAGCACCCAGGGGAGGTATTGACATGTCAAAGCCACACTTCACCACCTTAAGTACCAGTTGTCTACGCACCTCCGCCTCTTCAGTAAAACTCATTCTATAGGGAGGTCTATTTACAGGTTTTGCCCCCGGAATCAGTTCAATCTTATGCTGAATATTCCGCTCTGGAGGTAACCCATAAGGTAGTTCATCCCTAAAACATTCAGAGAACTCCTCTGTTATAAGATTAGCCAAGATCTATCTTGCTGAAAATCACGGCTCCATGCAATGCATCTAGCAAATCATCAATCCGAGCCATCGGATACATGTGCTTAACAGTGATATTATTCAATGCTCTGTAATCTATACAGAGGCGAAACGTATCATCCTTTTTCTTTTTTAATATCACTGGCGAAGCAAAAGGTGAGAAACTTAGTTGAATCTGCCCCAACTTGAGGTATTCTTCCAGTTGTCTACGCACCTCCGCCTCTTCAGTAAAACTCATTCTATAGGGAGGTCTATTTATAGGTTCTGCCCCCGGAATCAGTTCAATCTTATGCTGAACATTCCGCTCTGGAGGTAACCCATAAGGTAGTTCATCCCTAAAACATTCAGAGAACTCCTCTGTTATAAGATTAGCTAGCTTGGCCATCTCACCACTTTGCGTAACATTTGTGCTAGCCGAAGAATCATCGACCGGCTCTACCGATGCTGTGCAAAGGAATAAAAACTCTTCTTGAGCTTTTCTGATTTCCATCACGGAAACCAACGGTCCCTGAGGTATATCTTTTTCACCTCGCAAGACATAAAGCACATCATTCATCTTGAATTGATATACGTGCTTTTTCCAATCAATGGCTGGATTCTTCCTAGAATGCCATGCCATACCCAGGGCTATATCTGCATGAGCAAGCTTAGTCATTTCAAAATCAAGCTTCTCAGCATAGTCCTGAATACGAAGCTCCAACTGGGTAACCCTTTGGTCCCATACTTCAGTTGAACTTCCATCTGCCATCTTGACTGTATACGCATAGTCAGATGGACTTGTCTTTAATTTCAGCCTTTTCACGAGCTTGGAGTTAATCACATTGTGTGTTGACGCCGAGTCAAACAACACAATGACATCATGATTGGCCACTTGCCCTTTCATTTTAATTAACTCCGTATCATTAAAGCGTATCATTAAAGGCTGTATACCCCGTTGCTGCGGGATTAGATAGGATGTTATCAGGTGCACTCGTTACTAGCTTAGCAATAGACACACATAACAAATAAGGTACTAACCTCTGAGAAGATCCCGCTAGCTGAATCTGCATCTCTTCCGCTCTGGGACTTCCCTCCATCTCCACGTCGCATTCTGAGACCACCATCTCAGCCATCCGACGATCTTTGTTATGTGGACAATCCTTCCAGTGATGAGGCTGAAGGCATCCAAAACACAAGCCTTCTCTCCTCGCCTTTTCTCTTTGTTCTGGGTTTAAGGGAGACTTAGACCAAGCCCGGGCTGCCATTGGGGTTACTTTCCTCTTCACTCCAATGGTGGTACTTGGTTTAGGAGTTTCAGCCGGTTTCGCCTGCTTGGCTTGACCACTCGGCTGAGAACCACTCCCTTTACTAATCCATTTCTTCTTAAACCCAGATTTTTTTGGATACCCATACTGGGTCCCGACCTGTGCAAACCCACTTGGCCTGCTGCCCTTGGCATCTTCATAGTTCAGGGCTATAGCTATTGCATCATCTAACGTGTTCGCGTACTCAGCCCGAACTTCTATTTTTATCCGATCATTCAATCCAAATATGAAATCTTTCACTTGGATTGATTGAGGCAGGGGTTCATCGACCTTCATTACGCTCTCTCGAAATTTACCACTGTATTCTGCCATTGACAAATTTCTCTGACGAAGGTTCCTATATTGATCCCAAGCTCGGGATGCTTCATCAGGAGGTAAGAAGGGTTTCCTGAATTCTCTTTTAAACCCCTCCCAGGTAGTGGATGCTATACCATCTTTTTATTGTTTAATCCACCACCGATCCGCTGCCTCACTAAACATATGGGTGGCCTCGCGGATCTTCTTGATGTCATTTTTGATTTCACAAATGGCGAACGCCTCGTCCCATTTGTGTAACCAGGTCTCAATGACATCGGAACTACGGTCGTTCATCCAACCAGAATACTTTTCCGGCTTGTAATTAGCAATATTTGGTACTTTAGCCTTCCTAGGCTCGACCATATGGACACTAGACTCCGGTTCCATTGGAGCCTTTCCCTTCTCATCTCGAGAAGGTCTGGTAGACATATTGTGTATCGCTCTCCTAAGTTCAGACTGCCCTGCATTGGCCTGTAACTGCTGCGCTAATAACTGTTGCAAGGCATCCTCAAGCAATGCAATCCTGCCAGATAAGGTATGAGCTACTGGGCGCGACACCTGCTGGGTCGGCCGGACTCTTGACTCACCAGGGTCTCTCCTGGAAGCCCCTTCTTCTGCTTCCATTTAGTTCAATGGGTGTTTTGTTCTTTAATATATATATATATAAATATAGAAAACACCGCTAGAAAACTATATTTACAAACTGACGCAATTCAGTGTACTGACACTCTGACACAATTCCCTATACTAGGGAATTCCTGCAATCCCACATGCACACTGACTAGGCATCTGACACAAGCATATCCCAAATAGCGCCTATACTAGGGAAATTCCTGCAAACTAACTCTGACTGAAGCATATAGGCATAATCTCAAGCATAATATGACCCTGCTATAGCATCGAACCCTCATGCAGACTAAATATTAACGAGACCCTCTTCATGCAAGCGGAGCATCAACACAGACTAAGATCGGGAAAAAAACACAGAATTGACGAAGGCCAAAGAAAGCTCCCTGGTCGTTCGCTCCTGCATAACGGCAAATGAAACTATCTTTTGCAATCTCTCTGGTCTCCGTTGATTCCGAGTTCCGCTAGCTAATTCACAACGAATAATAGGCTCTATTCCTTCCAAAAGGATCGCAGGTCATCCAGACTGGATACACGCCTCAGCTCCACGAAGCAAATAATACGCTCTCTTTCTCCAAACCGTGTCGCCAGGCCTCACCGAGTAAACGAAGCGATCTTCGAGACCATTAGCCGACTGGATATCCTCCCAGGGGACACCAAGGTCGCTTGCGATGACGTCTGCTTCAGATTTGCGCCCATGTGCAAAAGTTCGCCTCGATTGAGAATCGCCTTGTTCAGAACATAATTGGCGAAATGTTCTCTGCGAAGTCTGCCCACTATTCCGCTGTCACTAACGAGACGATCTTTCTCTCTCTTGTATTTTGTCAATCACGGGCTATTTGCGTCGAAGGGTCTCCCCGTTCACGAGCTACTGTTAAGCCCACGAACAGTCACCTAGCACACAGTAAAATCCTGATAGCTAGTGCGGGAGGACCACCAAATAGCGATTCGTCACCCTTGTACACGACCGCTCTCTCTGAACCATTTGTGCTCCTGCTCTCCGCTCATGATCTTCGCTCATGATGCGCTTCACGCTCAGTCCAATCACACAGATCCCACTTCAACTGATAGCAACTAACAATAAACCGTTCGTAGCTTTCGTCACAGCTCACGAACCCCTTCCCTTGGTCTCTTCCTGAAGCTCTGATACCAATTGTTATATTCTAACTACTAACTACCTTCAGGTAGATCACGGGAGAAGCACCACTTTGTTCCACCCAGCCAACCTTTCTGAAAACTAGAGAGCCAACAGAGAAAAATCCGATACCAAAAAACGTACGTGAGAGCTCATTCTCTTCTCTCTCTAGTTTCAACAAGCCCCATCTCCCTAGATGGATCTAGATGCCACATGTCATCATCCTAGGGCCTTCCTAATGCAACATTTCACCCCTCTCTTGGGATGCTTTAATATCCTTTGCCCCTAGGCACATTCCTTGCATTAGGCCCTTAGCCTTAGATCCACCTAGTCTGGTGCTATCAACCCTCACCTAGGACCTTGACATTAATTCCCTCCCGATCATTTACATGAAGCGCAAACAAATAAGTACAAACATAGATCCTTTAAGGGAAATGTCGACTGATTCTTCCGAGGTCATGCTACCTCGGCTAGAGCATAACACCTGAATGTCCCGCACATGGGCTATCATGGCATTGTTGAATGACTCTCTTCTTGAGATCATTCTGATTAGGTACCACTATCTTACCATTTCTTTTCAGCATACCATCCCTTATGGCATATCTTGCATAATTTTGGCCTTTTCTGGATGCCAGGTCATCCTTTTCCCCGGGTTTGAATACATGAGTCTTAGGCCAAAGGCTCTGGACGAACTTGTCCACCTTTTGAGTTTCTCTAATCTCGGTCATTAGAGCACTCTCTAATACCGTGAAACTCATATTATGCATAATGCGTGACAACGCATCAGCAACTTTATTATCCTTCCCGGATCTGATGGTAGCCACATTTAAGATCTATCTTACTGAAAATTACGGCCCCATGTAATGCATCTAATAAATCATCGATCCGAGCCATCGGATACCTGTGCTTAATAGTGATATTATTTAATGCTCTGTAATTTATACAGAGGCGAAAAGTATCATCTTTCTTCTTCTTTAATATCAGTGGCAAAGCAAAAGGTGAGAAACTGGGTTGAATCTGCCCCAGCTTGAGGTATTCTTCTAGTTGTCTTCGTATCTCTGCCCCTTCGATAAAACTTAACCTATAGGGAGGTCTATTTACAAGTTCTGCCCCCGGGATTAGTTCAATCTTATGCTGAACATTCCGCTCTGGAGGTAATCCATAAGGTAACTCATCCCTAAAACAATCAGAGAACTCCTCTGCCATTTGATCAGCCAGCTTGGCCATCTCTCCATTTTGAGCAACATCAGTGCTAACCGAAGAATCATCAATCGGCTCTACCGATGCTGTACAAAGAAATAAAAACTCTTCTTGAGCCTTTCGAATTTCCATTACGGAAACCAACGGTCCTTGAGGTATATCTTTTTCACCTCGTAAGACATACAGCACATCATTCATCTTGAATTGATAAATGTGCTTTCTCCAATCTATGGTTGGATTCTTCCTAGAATGCCAAGCCTTACCCAGGGCTATGTCTGCATGAGCAAGCTTTATCATTTCAAAATCAAGCTTCTCAGCATAGTCCTGAATTCGAAGCTCCAACTAGGTAACCCTTTGGTCCCATACTTCAGTTGAACTTCCATCTGCCATTCTGACTGTATATGCATAGTCAGATGGGCTAGTCTTTAGTTTTAGCCTCTTTGCAAGCTTGGAGTTAATTACATTGTGCGTTGACGCTGAGTCAAACAACACAATGACATCATGATTAGCTACTTGCCCTTTCATCTTAATTAACTCCGTATCATTAAAGGCTATATACCCCGTTGCTGTGGGCTTTGACAGGACATTATCAGGTGCACTAGTTACTAACTTAGCAACAGACACACATAACAAAACAAGTACTAACCTTTGAGAAGATCCCGCTAGTTGAATCTGCGTCTGTTCTGCTCTGGGACTTCCCTCCATTTCCACGTCGCATTCTGAGATTACCATCTCAGCCATCCGACGATCCTTGTTTCGTGGACAATCTTTCCACTGATGAGGCTGAAGGCATCCAAAACACAAGCCTTCTCTCCTCGCTTTTTCTCTTTGCTTTGGGTTCAAAGAAGACTTCGACCAAGCCCAGGCTGCCATTGGCGTTACTTTTCTTTTCATTCCAATGGTGGTACTTGATTTAGGAGTCTCAACTGGTTTCGCCTGCTTGGCTTGACTACTAGGCTGTGAGGCACTCCCTTTGCTAATCCACTTCTTCTTAAACCCAGTTTTCTTCGGGTACTCATACTGAGTCCCAACCTGCACAAACCCACTTGGTCTGTTTCCTTTTGCATCCTCATAGTTCAGGGCTATGGCAATTGCTTCATCTAGTGTGTTTGCGTACTTAGCCCGAACTTCCATCTTGATCCGATCATTTAATCCAAAGATAAAATCTTTTACTTGGATTGACTGAGGTAGAGGTTCATCAACCTTCATTACACTTTCTCTGAACTTATCAGTGTATTCCGCCACTGATAAATTTCTCTGGCGAAGGTTTCAATAGTGATCCCAAGCTCGGGATGCTTCGTTAGGAGGTAAGAAGTGTTTTCTAAATTCCTTTTTAAACCCCTCCCAAGTAGTGGATGCCACTCCATCTTTCTGCTGTTTTATCCACCACCTATCCGCTGCCTCATTAAACATATGGGTGGCCTCGCGGATTTTCTTCATATCATTCCTGATTTCACAAATGGCGAAAGACTCGCCCCATTTGTGTAACCAGGTCTCAATGATATCGGAACTACGGTCAGACATGCGACCAGAATACTTTTCTGGCCTATAATTGGCAATATTAGGCACCTTAGCTCTCCTAGGCTCGACTGTATGAACACTGGACTCAGGTTCCATTGGAGCTTTACCCTTCTCTTCACGAGACGGTCTAGTAGACATACTATGAATCATTTTCCTGAGCTCAGATTGCCCTACATTTGCTTGTAATTGTTGCGCTAAAATCTGCTGCAAGGCATCTTCTAACATTGCAATTGTGCCAGAAAGTGCATGGCCTGCTGGGCACGACACCTGCGGGGTCGGCTGGACTCCCGACTCTATGGGATCCACCCTAGAAGCTTCTTTTTCTACTTCCATTTAGGTCGATGGGTGTTTAAAAAATAAAATAAAATAATAATAATAAATAAAACACCGCTTGAAACTGTATTTACAAATCGAAAGTCCAACTTCCAAATTTACAGCTAACCAAAGCATATATCACACTGCAACCAAAACCCACTGTCCCTAGGCCAGGGGAAACTCCTGCAATCTGAAATAACTCAAACACAGAGGCAAATAAACGAGTACATACTCTAACGAAACTTAGAAGGCATAGAAAGCTCCCTGATCATATTTTTGCTGCACGAGAAATTAACTTATCCCTGTAAGGTTGTTCCAGCACGCATTCATGATCTGCCTTGTGACCACGAACATGCTATACTGTCTATCCCTTTTCCACGAGCTCACGACCAAGCACTTCGTGGCACTTCAGCGCATATGCAAATCGATACCCTTCAATCGGAGTGCATAAGTAATACAAGACGTTTGCACTGTAAATACTACGAGAACCCAAATCGCAAATATCGGCAATGTTATGCTTCAGCCATTGTTGTTAACCAAATCTCTGCCAACAAATATCGCAAGCAGGTCCTGTGACCACACAACAGCTCTCTGTAGGTAGTCATAACTCTAGTAACCTCGCCTGTGAAAAGAGTTACTACAAAGTCTGAGTCATTACGGAAGCAGCTCTCGTTGTGCGTTGCTCATCAACGCTACCCAACTGACGAACTACCAAATATCACAACAGCTTGCCCCCCCCCCGCCCGCGATGCCAAGGAGTCCTGAAGGTAATAAACTGTGACCAACGCGTGCGCCACCCTGATATCCTACGACTTGATTGTTCGAGCTTGGAGAGTAACAATGTTCAAATCATCCAAGGAAGCATCGACTTTCAGGCTGGTACGATCCTCTCACTCTGGTTCTTTGACTTTCGAAGGTCTGAACTCGTTTCAAATTATCGTTTGACGAAAATTCGACACCAAAGCCCAAGACCTCTCTCAATTCCCCTTTTCCCAATCGCCTGCAGCTCTGATACCAAATATTAAATACAAATTTCTTATCAATCACGGGCATAGGCACAAGGATTGTCCTCCCAGCCAGCCTCGGTGGTAGTAAGCTCTCTATATCTTTTTCTACGTGAAGGCTCCTGCTTACAAATTCCACCAAACCCCAAAATTCCCTAGATGGATCTAGTATGCCTCATGTCTTCATTCTAGGGTTCCTCCTAAATGCATCATTTACCCCTCTCTTGGGATATCATTGAAACCATTTGCCCCTTGGCACATTTCATGCATTTAGGCCCCTTAGGCTTAGATCCACCTAGTCTAGTGCCATGTTACCCTCACCAAGGACCTTGACCTTGATTCCTTTATGATCATTTACATGAAGCCCGAACAAATATAATACAAACATTGATCCTTTAAAGGAAAATGTCGACTGACCCTTCGGAGGTCATGTTACCTCAACTTGAGCGTAACACAGCAGGGAAACGAAGTGCTGTAACATAAATTTCAGAAATAAAACAGCACACCAGGGCATTATGGATAGCAGAAAGAGAGCCAATTTTTGCTTTAAGTGTGGTGACAAATGGACTCTCGAGCATAGGGAGGTGTGCAAGATGATAATATTGGCACAAAAAAACTTAGTATGATTAATGACCTATCTGATGATGATGAGTTGATGGATGCGTCTGAGTCTTTAGATGTGTAGGTGAAGCACATGAGTCATGACCAGCTCCAGATGGCAGAGTTGAGCGAGATTCTGATCCAAGTGGTGTTACTCAGCTTGGAAGGCACTCCAATGACACACATAGGATTCAGCCTAGCAAGGGTATTCCAGGTCGTATGCCTAAAGTCTCCTTTATGGAGGATTTTACTGCTCTGCCATTCCATGCACGGAATGATGCTGATGGGAATGCTCTTGTGGATGAGGACGAGCAATACTGGGATGCTCAGCCAGTACTTTATTTGATTTCACTTGATGCATTGATGGGTGCTAGGAGCGCCGAGACATTGAGATTGAAAGGGTGCGATCAAAGGCAGGACTGTTCATATGCTTGTGGACAGCGGGAGCCCACATAGCTTCATCAGCCCAAGACCTTGCAGTAGGTGGAATTGGCTGCCATGGCATGAGAGTGGGCCAATGGACAATATATGGTCAGCAGGCTATGTTGCTAGGATGCGAGGATCTGGCTCTCTCATGATTATGATTTTGCACGTGATCTCTTTGCATTGGACATGGGGCCGATCGATATTGTCCAGGGCTGCGATTGGATGAAATCCTTGGGGGAGTTTAGGATGGACTTGAATGCCTTGACACTCTGCTTTGCATACAAGGGTAGGTCAGTGGTATTGCATGACATGACAGTCCCAAAAATGTAGATCATTTCAACAAGGCAATTGGCCCAAGAGCTCAACAAAGAAAGTGCCATTTTTGCATTAAATATATCAATGGCTCATACGGGCAGCATTCCTTAGGTGAAGTATATGGACATGCAGTTGTTGCTCTCAGATTTTGTGGATATATTTGCTGATATGCATCTCAGTTGCCTCCAAAGAGAGATGTAGATCATGCATAGTTGTGGACCCATGCAGTAAGCCCATAAACAAATCCCCATACCGTCTTTCCAAAGTGGAATGGGAGGAAGTGGCAGTACAGGTACGAGAGTTTCTTGAGAAAAATTTCATCTCTCATAGCACCCCTCCCTTCGCCTCCCCAGTGCTCACGGTAAAAAAGAAGATGGTTTCTACCGTATGTGCATTGAGTACAGGGATCTCAACAAGGGTACCATAAAAGACAAATATCTAATCCCCAGGAGTGATGGTTTGTTGGATGAACTCAAGGGTACTCAATTCTTCACGAAGATAGATTTGAGGTTGGGCTACCATCAGATTAGAGTGAAAGAGGGAGATGAGCACAAGACAGCCTTCCGCACAGAACGGGGTTTATATGAATTCAAGATGATGCCTTTTGGGTTGACTAATGCACCAACCACTTTCCAGGCACTCATGAACAAAATATTGCAGCCACTTCTCTTTCAATGCGTGCTGGTTTTCTTTGATGATATCCTCATTTACAACAAGAACAAATAGAAGTACATTGGATGTGTCATAACTAGTGCTGGAAATTTTGAGGTTGCATCGGCTTTATGCAGAAGCCAACAAATTTTACTTTCATGGCATAAGAGGTTGAATATGTGGGGCACATTTTGGGTAGAGATGGCATTTGGGTAGATCCTACAAAGGTGAAATGGACAAGCGAATAGCCGGAGCCACAAAATCCCACCCCGCTGAGAGGGTTTTTGGGTCTTGCCTCCTTCTACACGAGATTTACTCGAAAATTTGCCAAGAGGACAGCTCCTCTTCCTGACCTTTTGAAGAAGGATGCCAATGTGTGGTCAAAAGAAGCACAACTCAGTTTTCAAGACCTGAAATTTTCCTTGACTCATGCACTTGTGGTCGTATGCCCTGACTTCTCACGGCCATTAATTGTGAAGGCAGATGCTAGTGGCAAAGGGTTGGGGGCTATTTTTCATCAAGAGCATGGTGTAATAGCTTATGAAAGCAGAAAATTTGAGGCCAAAGGGCTCAACTACCATGTTTATGATTAGGAAATGTGCGCCATCCTAGATGCCTTAAAAAGGTGGCATCACTATCTGTACGGGTGCAAAATCAAGGTCAAAACTGACCATAGGACACTCAGATATTTCCTCACGCAGCCCATCTTATCTGCCAAGAAAAAGAGATGGTTGGCCTTAGTGCAGTCCTATGATTTTGACATTGAGTACAGGAAAGGGAAAGAAAATGTGGTTGCAGATGCCTTGTCTAGGATGTGGGCATGAACGTTGTCTGTTGTCTCTACCATTTATCAGGATTGGATTCATGGCATTTAGGAAGAGTATATGCAGAATTCAAAGGCAGTAGCCTTATTTTCAGATTTGTAGGAGCCGTCATACCAAAGTCACCCTGAATTTTAATTTGCATAATGGATTGTTGTGGTTGCAAGGACAGAATTTACCTAGTGCTAGACTCACAATATAAGCAGCTGGTATTGGAAGAAATGCATTCCTCTCCTGTGGCTGGACATACAATTTTCACTGAGAGGGTCAGATAGAGCTTCTTCTGGTAAGGCATTTGGCGAGATGTCGTCAAATATGTTCCCGAATGCTTGCCTTTCGAACAGAATAAAGTGGATAGAAAACTACTAGCTGTACTATTGCAACCATTACCCATTCTAGAGGGCAAATGGACACATATAGCAATGGATTTCATCACAAGATTGCTTTCTAGAGAGAGGGGATGGGACCAGTGTCACAAGAAACGTTTCTAGAAACACGTTTTTACAGGCGTTTCGTCTAGAAACGCCTAAAAATACTTATTTTATAGAAGTTATATATATAATATACTTCATAAATAATTGTCTTCAGATTCTCTCTCTCTCTCTCTCTCAAAAGAGCTCTCAGACTCCTCTCAAAAGAGCTCTCAGATATCCATATTGTGCACACAATGCACATTACACACACATATTACACAGTTGAAAGAGTAAAAAGATGCGTCATGCAGCCTATAGATTGAGGTTTACAAAGACACAGATCTTCCAGTTTACAAATTACTATTAACTAATTAGTTGCAACTTGCAAGTGCATATGGCTGCTAGCATATGCCATGGCCCATAGTTCAAACAATAAACTTTTAACTTTATAATTCAAATTTCAGAATCAAATTTTAAGATTCAAGATTCAAGATTCAAAATATAACAAAATGTATTATGTATTACTGTTTACATCATACATGTAACATGCCATAATGATATACTGGTAACTGTATGGTGTAAACTGTATACATAATCAAAGCCCGTCGCTTGCAAGCCAGCTGCTAACAACTGCAGTGTACACAGTACACTCTAGAGTCTAGTCTCGACTCTCTAGAGCTAGGGACCGTTGCCCTCTCCAAGCTCTGCTGCCTCATCACTTTCATCATCAGCATTGGAATCAGCAGATGGATCTACATCCTCTGTGGAGGAAGAGAAAGTGCCACCCTCGAACCAAGTAAGGGCTCGCAACTGATCTGTTACGCTCTAGCCGAGGTAGCATGACCTCGGAAGAATCAGTCGACATCTCCCTTAAAGGATCTATCTCTGTAATATATGTGTTTGCGCTTCATGTAAATGATCGGGAGGGATTTAATGTCAAGGTCCTAGGTGAGGGCTGATAGCACCAGACTAGATAGATCTAAGACCAAGGGCCTAATGCTAAGATTGTGCCTAGGGGCAAGGAATTAAATGCATCCCGAGAGAGGGGTGAAATGTTGCATTAGGAAGGCCCTATATGGATGACATGTGGCATCTAGATCTATCTAGGGATTTGGGGTTTGCTAAGGCTAGAGAGAGAAGAGAAGGATTTGATTCATGTAGATTTTTGTAACGTAGCTCTCTGCCTCGCTTTGTGCCTTAGCATGAATTGGCTGGGAGGAGAATCATGGTGCTACTCCCGTGACCTGCTGAAGAGGTTAGATTAGAGAAATTAGTTGACAATTGGTATCAGAGCCTTGTGTGAGAAGAAGGGACGGGTGACGTCCTGGAGAGGTGTGGGATCGTCGAGATACTACGGTGTTCTGTGACGACGAACGGCGGAAGTCTGTGGTAGAAGACGCTTCCGTAAGGCTACTCGACGTGGATTGGACGTGGAAAAAAGCAACAGCTCCACTCTACGTCAGATTGGCGTCGGTGGAGGTCCAGCGCTGCCGACGTTGTTTGTGAAGGGTCTGCGAGGGGACTTGGATCCCTGTAACGACGTGACGGGCCTACAAATTGGTGGAGCGCAGAGGAACACGGGCGGCCGCCTGGTCACGTTGTGCAGTGCGTTGACATGTGGATGGGCTTAACACAAGTGATTCGACGAGGAACGAAAAAAATCGAATGGGACATGAAGCGTAGACTGTTCGTGAACGACCCGTGACGACGGTCGATAGGCTGGAGAGAGCAGAATTGCGGCAGGTTTTAACGTGGTACGTAAGCTGGGCGACGCAGAAGACCTTCACCCGACGGGCTGACCTGACGAAAGACGAAGAAAGGATCGATTCCTTGGGTAGACCGACGTACGCAAGTGGCTCGTGAACGGGAAGGCCTGCAACGTCATAGGTGATTACTGGTATATCTCCAAGGAGCAGCAGCAGCTCGTGAGCGGTGTGGAGGAGCAAATTGCTCGGGTGAGCACGTAGTCAGGATTTGGCGCAGCGGACACGAAGGCATAGAACCCACGGGCTTCGGGATATCTGGCTGCCTCGACCCGTGCCAGTTTTCGCTTCCTTTAGATAGATTTGGATTGGAGTTCATAGACCAGGGAGCTCTCTGTCACTTCTGTCAATGCTGTGTTTTCTTCTCTTGTTTTAGTTTGGTGATGCTCCGCTTACTTGAGCAGGATCTCGTAAGTGATAAGTATGCATGAGAGTTTGATGCTGTAGCAGGGACAGATTGTGCTTGAGACTATGCCTGTATACTTGAGCCTGAGTTAATTTGCAGAAATTTCCCTAGTATAGGGAAAAGCGGGATTTGAATATATGCCTGTGTCGAGTGCGTAGTTAGTGTGCATGTCAGATTGCAGGAATTCCCTAGTATAGGGAACTGTGTTCAGAGGGTCAGTACACTGAATTGTGTCAGCTTGTGATTACAGTGTTCTTGGGGTGTTGATGAAAAAAAAAAAAAAAAAAAAAAAACCCCCAAGACAAAACACCTATTGAACTAAATGGAAGCAGAAGAAGGGGCTTCCAGGAGGGACCCTGGTGAATCAGGAGTCCGGCCGACCCAGCAGGATCGCGCCCAGTAGCTCACACTTTATCTGGCAGGATTGCATTGCTGGAGGATGCCTTGCAACAGTTGTTAGCGCAGCAATTACAAGCCAACGCAGGGCAATCTGAACTTAGGAGAGCGTTACAGAGTATGTCTGCCAGACCTTCTCGAGAGGAGAAGGGTAAGGCTCCAATGGAACTGGAATGGAACTGGAGTCTAGTGTCCATACGGTCGAGCCTAGGAAGGCTAAAGTGCCGAATATTGCGAATTACAGACCGGAAAAGTATTCTGGTCGGATGAACGACCGTAGCTCTGATGTCATTGAGACCTGGCTACACAAATGGGACGAGGCGTTCGCCATTTGTGAGATCAGAAATGACATCAAAAAGATCCGCGAAGCCACCCACATGTTTAGTGAGGCAGCGGATCGGTGGTGGATTAAACAACAAAAAGATGGCATAGCATCCACTACCTGGGAGGGGTTTAAAAGAGAGTTCAGGAAACACTTCTTACCTCCTGACGAGGCATCCCGAGCTTGGGATCAATATAGGAACCTTCGTCAGAGAAATTTATCAGTGGCAGAATACACTGATAAGTTTCGAGAGAGTATAATGAAGGTTGACGAACCCCTGCCTCAATCAATCCAAGTGAAAGATTTCATATTTGGATTGAATGATCGAATAAAAATGGAAGTTCGGGCTAAGTACGCGAACACGCTAGATGATGCAATAGCTATAGCCCTGAACTACGAGGATGCCAAGGGCAGCAAGCCAAGTGGGTTTGTACAGGTCGGAACCCAGTATGGGTATCCAAAGAAGTCTGGGTTTAAGAAGAAGTGGGCTAGTAGAGGGAGTGGTTCGCAGCCGAGTGGTCAAGCCAAGCAGGCGAGACCGGCTGAAACTCCTAAACCAAGTACCACCATTGGAGTGAAGAGGAAAGTAACTCCAATGGCAGCCCGGGCTTGGTCTAAATCTCCCTTGAACCCAGAACAGCGGGAAAAAGCGAGGAGAGAAGGCTTATGCTTTGGTTGCCTTCAACCTCATCAGTGGAGAGATTGTCCACGTAATAAAGATCGTCGGATGGCTGAGATGGTGATCTCAGAGTGCGACGTGGAGATGCAGGGAAGTCCCAGAGCGGAGGAGATGCAGATTCAGCTAGCGGGATCTTCTCAGAGGTTAGTACCTTGTTTGTTCTGTGTGTCTGTTACTAAGTTAGTGACGAGTGCACCTGATAACATCCTATCTAAGCCCGCAGCAATGGGGTATACAGCCTTCAATGATACGGAGTTAATCAAAATGAAAGGGCAAGTGGCCAGTCATGATGTCATTGTGTTGTTTGACTCAGCGTCAACTCACAATGTGATTAACTCCAAGCTCGTGAAGAGGCTGAAATTAAAGACAAGTCCATTTGACTATGCGTATACAGTCAGGATGGCCAATGGAAGTTCAACTGAAGTATGGGACCAAAGGGTTACCCAGTTAGAGCTTCGGATTCAGGACTATGCTGAGAAGCTTGATTTTGAAATAACCAAGCTTGCTCATGCGGATATAGCCCTGGGAATGGCGTGGCATTCTAGGAAGAATCCAGCCATTGATTGGAAAAAGCACGTATATCAATTCAAGATGAATGATGTGCTTTATGTCTTGAGAGGTGAAAGAGATATACCTCAGGGACCGTTGGTTTCCGTGATGGAAATCAGAAAAGCTCAAGTAGAGTTTTTGTACCTTTGCACAGCGCATCGGTAGAGTCGATGGATGATTCTTCGACTAGCACTGATGTTACGCAAAGTGGTGAGATGGCCAAGCTGGCTAATCTTATAACAGAGGAGTTCTCTGAATGTTTTAGGGATGAACTACCTTATGGGTTACCTCCAGAGCGGAAAGTTCAACATAAGATTGAACTGATCCCGGGGGCAGAACCTGTAAATAGACCTCCCTATAGAATGAGTTTTACTGAAGAAGCGGAGGTGCGTAGGCAACTGGAAGAATACCTCAAGTTGGGGCAGATTCAACCAAGTTTCTCACCTTTTGCTTCGCCAGTGATATTAAAGAGAAAAAAGGATGATACGTTTCGCCTCTGTATAGATTACAGAGCATTGAATAATATCACTGTTAAGCACAGGTATCCGATGGCTCGGATTGATGATTTGCTAGATGCATTACATGGAGCCGTGATTTTCAGCAAGATAGATCTTAAGTGCGGCTATCATCAGATCCGGATTAGAGCCGAGGATGTGTATAAAACCGCTTTCAGGAGCAGGTTTGGTCATTATGAGTTTTTGGTAATGCCCTTCGGACTTACCAATGCTCCAGCGACCTTCGTCATGCTTATGAACGATTTACTACGTCCGTATATCGGAAAGTTCGTAGTACATTTTATTGACGATATCTTGATATTCAGTAAAAGTATTACTGAGCATCGTGAACACTTAAGGATAGTGTTCAGTACTTTGAGGAAAGCCAGTCTTTACGTGAATAAAAAGAAAACTATACTGTGTATGGTTAGGCTTGAGTACTTAGGGTTCATAATTACTCCACAGGGGGTAGAAATGGATCCGAAGAAAGTGGCTGCGATACTAACTTGGCCAATCCCTCAGAGTCTGACCGCGTTGCGATCATTCTTGGGATTTGTCCAGTTTTATAGAAGGCATATCAAAGGATATTCCGGAATAGTATCGCCATTGACTGATCTGACCTCAGATAAAGTACCTTTTATTTGGGGACAGAATCAACAAGAAAGTTTTAACACCATAAAACAAGCTGTGGTCTCAAGACCGGTGTTAAAAAATAGTTGATCCCCAGAAACCGTTGTTCCTAGAAACCGATGCAAGTGGCATTGCGGTAGGAGCAGTTCTCCTTCAAGAGGGAAGGCCAGTAGCCTTTGAAAGCAAGAAGCTTTCTCCCTCTCAAAGGAATTGGCCAACTCATGAATTGGAGTTGTATGCTGTTATCCATGCTTTGAAAACATGGAGGCATTATCTGTATGGTTCAGAGTTTTATGTGGATGTGGATCATGATACTCTGAAACATTTTTGTAAACAGCCTGACTTGAGGGGCCACCAAGCTAGGTGGGCAGAGCTCATGTAGGAGTTTAATTTAACGATTCGGTACCGAAGAGGAAAAGACAATAAGGTAGCTGATGCGTTGTCTCGCATTATGCATAACCTGAGTTTCACGGTATTAGAGAGTGCTCTAATGACCGAGATCAGAGAAACTCAAAAGGTGGACGAGTTTGTCCAGAGCTTATGGCCTAAAGCTCATGTGTTAAAACCCGGGGAAAATGAAAAGGATGACCTGGCATCCAGAAAAGGCCAAACGTATGCAAGATATATCATAAGGGATGGTATGCTAGTTAGAAATGGCAAGGTTGTAGTACCTGGTCAGAATGATCTCAGGCAGAGAGTCATTCGACAATGCCATGATAGCCCGTGTGTGGGACATCCAGGTGTCGAGAAGACATATGATCTCGTGAAGCGAGATTTCTTTTGGCCAAAGATGAAAAAGCATATTCATGAGTATGTGACACGGTGTTTCTCGTGTCAGGTAAGTAAGGCCGAGCGGGTGAAGCCACCCGGACTTTTACAACCCTTGGAAATACCACTAAGTAAGTGGGAGAGCATTTCCATGGATTTTATTGTAGGGCTACCTGCAACACAAGGAGGGTATAATTCTATCCTTGTGGTGGTTGATCGTCTAACCAAGATGGCTCACTTCATTCCGACTAGAGAGTCTGTTAGTGCCCCGCAAGTGGCGGATTTGTTTATTAGACATATATTTCGTCTGCATGGATTGCCTAGATCCATAGTGTCAGACAGAGATGTCAGGTTTACCGGTCACTTTTGGACAGCGGTATTTGAGACACTAAGGACTGAGTTGGGAATGAGTAGTGGGGATCATCCTGAGACGGATGGTCAGACGGAGAGAGTCAACCAGACTTTAGAGGATATGCTGAGGGCATATGTGTCATTGAGGCAACATACATGGGACAAGTGGTTGCCATTGTTGGAATTTGCCTACAATGATAGGAAACATTCATCTACTGGGTTCAGTCCGTTTGAGCTGAACTATGGTTATAGACCAGCCAATCCGACTATAGTTGGAGTACCTCAGAAAGTGCCTAGTGCCGCGAACTTTGTAGTTCAGATGCGGGAGATGCTAGCACTTGCGAGAGCTAATATCCGCCAGGCTATGGATAGAGCCAAGGTGTATGCGGATGAAAATCGGTCTATAAGAGTATTTGAAGAAGGAGAAAAAGTTTTTCTCAGAATTCCTTCGCACTCGAAGTCGTTGACTTCAGGAGAGTGTGCTAAGTTATCACCTCGATACTGTGGGCCGTGGTTAATTCTAAAGAGAATAGGCAGTGTAGCCTATAAATTAGAATTGCCACAGGGGTGTAAGGTGCACCCGGTTTTTCATGTTTCACATTTAAAGAAATTTTTACATACAGGTGACTCACTAATCGAAGGTGTGGTTTTGTTTCAGGAGATAGAGGATATTGCAAGGCGCAAACCAACAAGAATCCTGGACCGAGGAACAATGCAAATACGAAATCGAAAGATACCCACGGTGTTGGTTGCATGGCATGGTCAGCCTCTATCCGAAGCTACCTGGGAATCCGTATATCAGTTGCGGAGAGTGTTCCCAGACTTTATCATCGAGGACGCTGATGTCTGAAGAGGGAAGGAATGTTACGCTCTAGCCGAGGTAGCATGACCTCGGAAGAATCAGTCGACATCTCCCTTAAAGGATCTATCTCTGTAATATATGTGTTTGCGCTTCATGTAAATGATCGGGAGGGATTTAATGTCAAGGTCCTAGGTGAGGGCTGATAGCACCAGACTAGATAGATCTAAGACCAAGGGCCTAATGCTAAGATTGTGCCTAGGGGCAAGGAATTAAATGCATCCCAAGAGGGGTGAAATGTTGCATTAGGAAGGCCCTATATGGATGACATGTGGCATCTAGATCTATCTAGGGATTTGGGGTTTGCTAAGGCTAGAGAGAGAAGAGAAGGATTTGATTCATGTAGATTTTTGTAACGTAGCTCTCTGCCTCGCTTTGTGCCTTAGCATGAATTGGCTGGGAGGAGAATCATGGTGCTACTCCCGTGACCTGCTGAAGAGGTTAGATTAGAGAAATTAGTTGACATGATCTGAGTCCTCTGAGTTCGCACTGTCTACCAATGCAGCCGCCTCCTCTGGCTCATCTCTACCTGGACGTCCTCGGGATGACGATGCAAGAACAACCTGTGATCCCCCTCGTGAGGCTCGTGCTCGACGCTGATAACCACGAATCTGGGGTGTCCCTATATCCTCTGCAACATTAGCAGTACGTACTTGTGGTGCACGAGCTTGAGCCATCGAACGTGTCTGACGTCGGAATCGAAGCATATCCTGTCGCAGGAACTCGTAAGCATCGTCATTCTCTCGACTGTGCTAGATGATGGACATGTCGACAGGTTCTAGCTTGATCTTGTCAGGATTAACTTGCTTGGGCTTCCACTCGATGCTACCGGTACCATCTGCAGACCTGTACTTCTCAAGTAGACGTAGGTTGGCATTGACATATACCAACCTATTGAGCTGCTCCACGCTCAACCTGACATAGTTTACAAATTACAAAGCATAAAGAAGTCAATTCTCATGACTTAAGAACTATAAATAAGAACTATAAGAAGTTAGAACTTACTTGTTTCTCTTCCTGGTGTGTATGTCTGCACATATGCTGCATATCCTCTCAGCTGGACCTGATGTGCAATCTTGCGAAAGGATGCAGAGAGCTAAGTTCTGCAATGAGGGATTCAAAATCCCAAATTTCTTCCACCAAGTAAGAGCCAACAGCTCGTTGTCTCTTTCCTTGGCAATTGCACAGGAGAAATGACCCATGTCATTGCGGAACTCCACTATGTCCTCTTCAATGCTATTGCAATTTGCAATACAGAAGAAGACAATATAAGTAATTAGATAAATCATAAATGATAATAGTAAATACAAAGTTGAAAGCACTTAGAAGTTAGTAGTGAGCAAGCTGCAAACTTGTACGCCATGCTACCTCACCTATTCTGGACTGATGAGTCGCATACTTTCTCCAAGTATTGGGTCCATCCGTTCACAAGCACCCGATCATTCCATTTAGCAGGCTTCTTCCACAAGGGATGGAGCATATGTGCAACAGTGTGGATTGGCCTATGAAACCAATCCCATCTCTTCCTCCAAATTCCTAATATGTCATCCTTTCTGAAAATTTACCAAAAGGAATTTAGTTAGAGGCTAGACTCTAGAGCTAGGAGAAGTGAGTATTAAACTTACAAGTTTCAACTTATATGTACCTGCTCTGGTTGAGGATCTCAATAGGACAATCCTCCATTGCTTTTCGAAGCTTCAGCATGAACTCGTATAGCAAGCCCATAGTACAATTCTCATGGTCAAAGAGTCGAAGCACGAAGTACAAGGGTTCTATGGACATCTGAATGCAAAGGGCTTCCTGCCAAAACTGATTGTCAAAGACAATCCCCTCGACATTCTGTCCAGCAGGCAATCTCGAGTCACTCCAATCCAGCCAATCTGAACTAGTTATCATGCGACGAAGGCTCTCTTTCGTCTTAACCAGCCTACAAATGATAAAGTTTAAACAAATTTAAATAATGAATAATTTGAGGAATTGATCTTTGAATGATGAAAATTGAATCATGATTCATGAAACATACCTGCTAAGAACCAGGAAGATGTAGCTAAAGCGTGTCTTTGAGGGTCTCAATAGCTCCCACTTACACTCCCTTCTGAATAGGGCCAGTGCATGTGGCTTACGAGTGATATAAGTCACTAGCTGCATTGCTTTTTCGACCACACTAGACACCCAAGGCAGCTTTCGAATATCCTCCATCATCAATCAAGAGTGTGAGGCACAAGGTGTCCATACTATCTTGGGATACTTCTCCTCAAGAAGACTTCCCATTCTCTTGCAGTTGGAGCCATTATTGGTGATGACTTGCACCACATTGTCCTCACCAATCTCCTTGATGGCTGCCTCAATATGACCCCATATCCACTCTCTGGTGATGTGAAGGCCGGCATGTGAGGCATCAACCACCCTCAAGAATATGCTTCCCACACAACTAGTGACCAAGATATTAATCATGTGTCTCCTCTTCGTGTCACTCTATCCATCGGAGACTATGGTGCATCCATACGGACTCCAAGCTTCCTTGAGTCCCTCCATGTCTTTCTTGATTAATCCCACCTGCTTCTTCAAACATGTGGTGTGGAGAGTCTTAGAACTAGCAGGTGTAAGGGATGATGCTCCTGCTCTACCAGCAGCTACAAGTGCATGATAAAACTTCTTGTAGGTAGGAGTCCTTGCAACATTGAAGGGAATATTGCAAGCGTAGAAAAACTGCTCCTTTGCAATTGCAGCCTCTTGCTTCAGGCGTGGTGCCCAAGCAGCCTGTATAGGAGTAACTCTCGGAGTGATAGCTGTTGGACCACGTGGCCTCTTGGCAGGAGGCCGTGGAGGAGCTGATGGCATAGTGGACAACCCAACTGATACGGATGCCGATGGAGTGGTGCCATGTAGAGGCTGAGTAGAGGCACTCCCATGAACTTGTGATGTCGATGTAGATGGAGTATACCCAGGCCCCTCCTGCTGTGAGTGAGAACACTCCACATTCCTGGTATCTGACTGGGATGATGTGAGAGTGACGGTTGCCTCTATACCCAACTTCTGCTGCTCAACCAACACATTAGCTTGAAGAACTTGATCTGTGATCACGGGATGGAGGAGGGATCGAATCTCAGCAAATTTCGATGAGGTACCTCCATATGCCAAGAAGATCCCCTCTAGAATGGCATGGCAAGCACTCTTACCTTGGCCTCCGATCCATAAAAATGTGCTCGAACTCGAGGGGCAGATCCTGTCAAAGTGTCACCACAAAACTTGCATACTTACCTCCTCGTGCCAGATGTGCCATATCTCTTTATAAAAACGGTATCCTGCCATATATCCCGTTTTGTGCTTCCACTCGGTCCACCGGCTCGTCTTGAGGCCATGGTATGGGAGTAGAGAGTAGAGTAGAGTAGATTGTAGAGGCTAGAGGAGATAGAGGGTAGAGACTCGAGTAGAGGGTAGAGTAGAGGGTAGAGTAGAGTAAAGGGTAGGGTAGAGTAGAGGGTAGAGGGTAGACTGTAGAGGAAAGTAGAGGGTAGAGGGTAGAGTAGAGTAGAAGAAGAAGAAGAAGAAGAAGAAGAATGTATTACCGTCCTCTGGGGGCCGAAATACCGACCCATGGGACCCATAAAAGTCACGATACAAGTGTCTCCTTCCTTTTATGGAAGGGGGGGAGAACAATTATTTTGAAATACATTCAGTAATACAACATTCACGATATTTAAGAACCTTGGCAATATAGTTACCCAGAGTGGCTATATGGCTATGTGAGAGCAAGCTTGCTAGGGTGTCGTGTTCCTCTGTAATATTGTTAAAGTCCCTCCTTATGCAGGCATACCGTGTGCATGTAAGGAGGACATGTGCTTCTGTCTCTACTTGTTCTTGGTCACACAGCTTGCAAAATCTTTGTTCCCTTGAGACATCTCCCCAAGCACCTTTCTCTATCTCCAGAGTGTGATCGGGTGTGGATGAGTGCAATGCTTCTCCTTGTATTTGCAGGTATGGGCATAGTTATGTATTTTTGTGCATTTTCTTCCTCCTTGGAGTAGGTGTCCCAATAAATGGGATTGCCTTCTCATCCATTTCCCCGGATGACATCTCCAGGTAGGATGTTACTCTCCATCTTTGGAACCATCTCTGAATGTCTTGCCACCAACCAGATGATAGCATCTTGCTTTTGTTTTGTCTTTAGAGGCCTTTTACTTGCTTCCCATGCTTTCATTGGTAATCTCTGCGACCCCATGGACTTGACCTTCTTTATGTATTTGAAAACCCTTCGTAGTGCTCTCAGTTCAATGGGCCTTGTACCAGTCTCAATAAGCATGATTGAGTATGGTGTAGTAATTTTAACTCCCAGATGCCGTCTTAGAAATGATTTCTGTATTTTTTCAATATCATTCCATTTTGATGCTGAGATGGTACCTCCCCATACTTCTACTGCATATAGGACTGTTTGCACCACATAAGCATCAAATAAAATCCGTCTGATGCTCCATCTCTTAGTGTCACTATTTCTGCAATCATTTTCAAAATGATAATATTTTCCCCACCCGGCATCAATCCTTTTGTGGACACAATCATTCCATCTATGATTTGCTGGCACATCTATTCCTAGGTATTTGAATGTGTTTACTCTCTCGATTTCCTGCTCATTGTACATAATACTTGGGGTGTTTGCAGGCTGCTTTGTTTTTACTATCATCATTTTAGTTTTGGTGACATTTACCATGAGGCCGCTCTCGGCACAAAACTTGTGTAGAATGTGCATCATCCGCTGCATATTTTCTGCTGTGTATGAGAAAAAGACAACATCATCTGCATATAACAACAGTAGTACGGTGCATGCACAGATTTGGGGGCTCTCTAGTCGCTGCTCTTGCATCATTTCTTTGACCAACTCCTCCAATCTGTCAATACATAGTCCAAATAATGTTGGTGACAGAGGGCAACCCTGTTTAACCCCCATATTACTATGGAATGTAGTTGATAATCCGTTTCTACCTTTGAGTTGGCAAGTTACTCTCTCATATAATCTGAAGACTGCTATTTTCAAGTGATTTGGCACTCTTAAGTAGCCCATTCTTTCCCACAAATTGTTTCTAGGCACTGTGTCAAATGCCTTCTTAAAATCTATGAAGCAGCAATAGAGAGTAGAGAGTAGAGTAGAACTTAGAAGGTCCGAGTAGAGTAGAGAGTAGAGAGTAGAGGAGAGTAGAACTTAGAAGGTGGAGTAGAGGGTAGAGTAGACTGTAGATGGTAGGCACTAGGAGGCTGGAGCAAGGCAAGCAATGGAGCGGCGCAGGAGGAGCGAAAAAACGAAAACGGCGGCCGAAATCTGCAAGAAACTTGTTGCGGCGGTTTTTTGGACAGGAAACGTTTTGTCCTAATCGCGCGTTTCGGGCGTTTCACAGAAACGTTTCGTCTAGAAACGTTTCAGGCCCATTTCATACCCACAAGACCGGGTAAGTCAAAACATCGAGTGACCACGTTCGAGCGAGTCCAGAGTTCGAGCGATGCTTGTGACGAACTTTGTTTAAAACCATGGTTCCAATTGATTCTTTTAACACATTGATCATATGGAAATAGATTGCATTCTTGAAGTTTATTTTATGAAGACGTGGACATGATTCCAGCAAGAAATCTCAATGATACCACATAGCATGACAAGTGGTTATTTCCATGCACTCAAATGGCACAATATGTATCTGGGGTTTATAACTCCATGGTGTTCTATAGTGCGGGTTTCCCAATGGAGTCCAAGACAGCAACATACTCTTTAACACAAAATGAAGAGTAGCTTTTAATACAATATAAATCCATTCATTCATTCAATCCATGTCATTCTACATTATGCAATGCTAATATGGCTTTGGGGCCTACAATATACTCAATACTCCAAAAGGCACAAAGATTCACAAAACACTTCAACCACTATCTTCACACCATTTTGTACAATTGGCATATCTATTGTGTCAATTTGGGACATATACAAGTATATTAAGCTCTCAAGTGGCTTCAGAATGTATTTGGGGAAGCTTTGGATTATCTTTGGGAACTTATGGAAGCATATTGTATGCTCAAGCTGTTTTGGATAATGCTACTTAATTAATGTTATTTGGCCGATGCTGTTAGACTTGTTAAAAATTCATGCTTGTAGTATTAGTTAGATGCTTAAATCAGATGCTTAAAGGTTTCCTGTTTCCTATCTTTAAGAAAGTATTGAATATATCATGGATTGAATTGCTCTATTGAGGACATTGCTACCTTTCTTTTTTTTTGAATGCTAAGAAATAATTTTTTCATTTTCCAAATTATAAGGGTGCCGTTTTATTTCTACGTAAGAACATATTTTATTCAAAGTCAAATGATACTTTTGCAACATAAATATTTGCATTGAAATGTGAAAATCAATAGCCATGTTCACTCGAACCTCCACCTCGCTCGAACGTAGTCGCTCGAACTTTGGTAATCCTCCACAAGACCCAATACTCAGCATCACAGGTTGCTTGGTAGTTCATTGATAATGTGTTTAAGCACCATGGCTTTCCCTAGGATATTGTCGGAACAAAAAATGTATAGAGAGGAGCTCCTTCAACTTGAGGATGAGTGACCTCCTCACAAAGTTCACACAACTGAATATGGACAATACCATTCAATACCTACCTGTAGAAATTTAGGGACTTTTAATCCAAAGCCTTGTACATGGATCCTACCACCTTGTGTGGGTTTTTCATCAATGGATTGGCAAAAAAACATAAACTCTAGGTGAAGAAGAACCACAATAAGAACCTTTAGGACATGATTAGGTACGCCAAGCAAAGCATACTCAAGCCACAAGCGCATGGTGACAACAAAGCGCATAAAGAAAGCCGAACAAACCCTTTAGTGTGTAAAGGAAGGCCGTTGCTTTCTTTGCAGACAAAAGGTGCATATGGGTAGTGTTTGAAGTTGAAGGACAAGGCAAAGACGACTACTTTGACTAAAGTCAAAGGTAACACACTCTCTCCCGTTCATACCATAGTCTTAGGTCCTTGCAAACATGGTTGTAACTTTAACATGAATATATTTCAACCCAATGATCTCATACGTATATATGGGATGATCATGGATAGGAGAGTGCCCATTTAGGTGACTCTAAGAGTTCTCACAATTTCTTGAACTGTAAATTTGTGCAAAGTTGGCACCAACACAGCCCAGCAACCATGTCTACAAGGTAGACATGCAATGGGAAAGCAAATATGGGATCGCCGTACGACGCAGATTCCCCTCACTCCTAAGATTCAGATGTCATGCTTATGAATTTGGATAGAGTGAATATAATTCCAAGGAAAGAATAGTTGCATAAGCTTAATGCCTTGATTGACTGGCATATTCACAAGTTAACTTTTGTCAAAGGGGCAGTAACCTATACATTGCATGGTGATTTTGATGTCCCAATCTGCTCTCTTGTAAACTTTGGACGTAATAAATATGAAGGCAAGTTTTGATGGGAAGCACATGCACTTGCTGAACTTAAAAACAGAATTTTCTGATGTATTTCCATCCGAGTTACCACTTGTTTTATCACCTGTTAGGACGGTAGAACATCGGATAGAGTCAATTCCAGGAGCTCATCCTGTAAGTAGCTGCCTTATAGGATGAGTCAAATGAAAGAAGATGAGATATCCCATCGATTGTCGAAATATCTATGCTTGGGGAAGATTAGAAAAAGTAAACTCCCCGGAGTGCTCCGGTGCTTTTGAAGCACAAGAAGAACGGACGTTGGGAGATGTGCGTAAATTTCAAAAATCTGAACAAAGTTACAATGATGAATTGATATCCCCTTCTCAAGGCGGATGACTTGATTGATAGACTGCAGGGAGCTACCTATTTTACGAGGATTTACCTTCGTACTAGCTACCACCAGATACACATAGCTGAGGAAGACATTTATAAGACAGGATTCCGGGTTTTGGGCTATTATGAGCTTTTAATACTCCCTTTGGACTCACAAATGCTCACAACAGATGATGAATGATATTTTTCGTGAGTAACTAGGGAAATTTGCATTGGTATTCTTAGATGATATTATGGTATACAACCATTCTGTTGATGAGCATGTCAAGCATCTCCACATTGTGTTAGTGACACTAAGGCATGAGAAGTTGTATGTGAAGGACTTTAAGAGCGGAGTTATGTGGAACATCTCCCCATCTATAAGCCGTCAAAATGAGGAGAGCATGGGGGAGCTGCACCAAGAAGGTCTTAGAGATGCCATACTTGAGGGATTGCATGTGTACTTGCGAATATTGAAGGATTCAAAGGCGCATTGTGTACTATTGGCTCAGAGCCTTAAAGCTCATCCTCATGGGGAGGACTCTTTAGTTCTAAGGTTAATAGAGGCTCACCTGATTGGTTGGGTGGCACAATCACAAGCTATGGGATTGGCCCATGCAAATCAAATGTGCTCTATTGGTTGTCTTGCATGCAATCTTACGTGGTGGGTGGTTGTGACCTCTGAAGGACCTCGAGGTTTCTTTTTACCTCTTGCCTGTGCGCGCGGCTATCTCCACCGACTTGTGATCTCAGAGGCGATGAGAGTCGGTTGCTAAGATAGTAGAGTAGGATTATATGCAGTTTATGGTTAGTTGTGATCTCCAACAAGGAGCTTGTAGTGACTGTGTGGCGTGATCACGACTGTGTGTCGTGATCAATTAGTAAGCCTTTGTGGCTCAATCTTCTATATACTGCAACAAACCCGGTAGGGGTGCGCAATCATCTATCTAAGTTTTGTTTTGCATCACATGTGATCTTTGTCACAAAATCTTTTGCTATCTTAGATCAGTTCTTTGTTTTTACCATTAGTGGTATCGAGCAAGGTTGAGCTCTATTAGTGTGTGGTATTTTGCATGCATGTCCTGTTCCTCGGTGCTCTGGTGGTCGAACATCCAAATTGTGAAGAAGCGACGGACCAAACGATGCAGTCAGAGAACATCTCTTCATATACTTGCAGAAGCCAGCTTTCGAGTCCTTCTCAATCCTCAGAGACTCTGAAATGGATTTGACCAGAAAGGATAAGCATGGAGCTATCCTTGTAATGTTCAATGGAAATTTTTTTGCGTCATGGCAGTTAGCCACACGTTTGCTGTTCATGCAAAAGGGTTTGGGGCAATTGGTGGTCAGTACTGAGAAGAAGCCGAAAGAATGCTCCAGTGAGGCTGATAAAATAATGCTTTGGGAGCAGAGAGATCAAAAGGCAGTCGGTTTCATGGGAAGCGCTCTTGGACCTGATTATTTCCATCACCTTGATGTCAGTAAGTCAGCTGCAGAGAATTGGGTTACTCTAGAAACACTTTTCGGTGTTAAAATGAAGCATTCGAAGTCTAATTTAAAGCAAGATTTGTTTGATCTTCAAATGGATGAATCAGAGACCTTGGGGGTATTTCTAAATCGAATGCAAGCTCTCCTCAGACAGCTTAGTGATCTTGGAGCTAAAGTAGAGGACGAAGACAAGAATACGACTCTATTAAGGAGTCTACCCACATAGCAGTATGAAGAGAGAATCTGAATTTTACATCTTGACGATGATCTGGACTTCCTCGACTGTGTGGCAATGCTTATGAGTGAGGAGAAGCGAACGGGTTCGTCTATCTACGACTTAAGAGCTTACTTAGTTGTCGACAAAAAGAAGAAAACTGTGCGAGATACTCGATACTGTTCTGTGGAAGAGATGGACATGTGGAGAAGTTTTGCTACACCAAGAAACAATCTCTTCGTGAGCAGTTTTTCTTTTTGAAGCTCTTTGTGAGCTAGTCATGTTATTTGGTTTTCAATCTTATGAGTGACTCTCGTGAGATTGAAACTGCACTATGTTGTGTTTTTAGAGGATGAGTTTGGGAATGTTCCTGGATGCATCTAGGTATATGCTTCTGCCGTATTAGCGGACATGCAAATTTCACCTTGTGAAGTTTTCGTCCAAGTTGCGGCCTGTTGGTATTGCGATAATTCTTTCTATCTTAAATGGTGCGTTGCCCTACCAGCTAGATTTATATTTAGATGCTCATTTGGAAGAGACTAAAATGAAATCGTTTAGACTTCACGAGCAGTTGTAGCTTGAATGAAGAGATTTGGACTACTTTTTGATTAGCCTTCTCCTTTAGTGCTAGCCTTTATCATGACTGAGTTTGCCCTTCACCTCCGGAGTGCCGACAGAAACTCAGTACGAAGACTTTGTATAAATGGATGCTCAAGTATGTGTGGGTGTGTGGATTTGTATGTGTGAGAGCATACTTTCATACTATGGTCTACATCCACTGTTGGGCGCTGATGACGTCAGTGGGGATGTCATAGTAGCTAGTCCCTGCTATGCGTGATGCAGTTTATGGTTTTCAATCATATGAGTGACTCTCGTGAGATTGAAACTCCTCTATGTTGTGTTTTTAGAGGATGAGTTTGGGAATGTTCCTGGATTCATCTAGGTATATGCTTTTGCCGTATTAGCGGACATGCAAATTTCACCTTGTGAAGTTTTCATCCAAGTTGCGGCCTGTTGGTATTGCGATAATTCGTTCTATCTTAAATGGTGCGTTGCCCTACCAGCTAGATTTATATTTAGATGCTCGTTTGGGAGAGACTAAAATGAAATCGTTTAGACTTCACAAGCAGTTGTAGCTTGGATGAAGAGATTTGGACTACTTTTTGATTAGCCTTCTCCTTTAGTGCTAGCCTTCATCCTGGCTGAGTTTGCCCTTCACCTTCAGAGTGCCGACAGAAACTCAGTACGAAGACTTTGTATAAATGGCTACTATTGTCTCTAGAGATAACTTTGGACTGCCCCCACTTCTTTCTTATCTAGATCAAAGACGTTTAGCTACCTTCATGCATGAGGCAGTTAGGCATCGAGAGCGCTCACCCAGATTACAGAGACAGGGATGGGGCACGCATGCAAACTCATCTCAGACCATGATCATAGAGTTCTTTCAGCCAAATCACATAGACCACCATTCCATGGGTAGTCGGGGAGGTAGAGATATAGAGCCAGCTAACGGCACACCCGACAGAGGGAGGACACACAAATAATGCCTTCCATGTTCAGGCCTGGGGCACAACCTACACGACCTATAGGAGTTACCATGGTCCTTGTTAGACGTAGAGCCACAGCGAGGGGGCTACGCTGAGCTGCACCCGTAAATAGCCGCCAACATTCTATCTCTGATCTTATACCACCACAGCCCCGCCAGCCACTGGGTCTTTCTTGACCTCCCTTCTAGGGACTTCCACTATTTGCTATACCGGGCCAGACTTGACATTGGATTTGATATGACATGATGATGTAGATGATGTTGATGCTAGGACTATGTAGTACTGATGTTTCTATGACTATGTAGCATTTAGCATCTAGCATGGGTAATGATGCTCGTTTCAATAGCTCCACCCCTTCAGCTTGTTGTATCAGGTTTCTTATAGTCTCATAGACCCATTGGTCTTCTGAAGATTTAAATAAGCACACACACACTCTCTCTCTCTCACTTTTAACCACTCTCGGAATGTTTTTGATTCTAAATGGCAGCTTATGCTTGGGTACTGATGAGGAGTGTTGCTTTCCCGACAGAGAGCTTTTTTTCCACTTTTTATTGTACCTTCTATGTGAAAGAAAAGCCCCCCCCTGCCTCCCGCACACCTTTTCTGTATCTGTGTCTGTGTGCGCGTGCACGTGTGAGTGTGTGTGTTATTTCACAAAAGAAAAAGGCATGGGGGTCTCCCTCAGTTGTTATACTGATAGGTGTGGTCTGACTCGGTGTTGTTGTCAACTGAGGTATGTCCTGGTGGTAAGCCTCTGTCTTCTAATATAGCACTGACCTATGTAAAAAGGGGATGACCTGCATGTGGGAAGAAAGGCAAACTGGTGGTGACCAAGGCGCCGATCTATCCAATTATGTACATGAAAGACACCATGTTGCCATCTTTGCCTGATTTTGTTCCCATGCGAAATATGCTTATATATGTTGTACAAAATGATGAGCCTTTACCTTTTTGTGTTGAGTTTTGCTTAAGATGCAATAAACGCCTTTGCCCTCGTTTGAATTGCAAATCCTATCAAGTCCATTGTAGACCTTACTGATTCTCATGACAAATGAATGCATGTATTGTCTACTTTAGGCCTCACGGGTCCTCACAATGAGGGGTCTCAAGGATTAACCAGTGTTGTATTTTAAAATACACTTCAGGCCCCATTGGTTCCCTTTATTCAATGATGCTTCAGGCCTTCACTCATTGTCAATTTGGAATTTCGCAGAGTATGTATACACAATGAACGTCACGGAAAAGTGTGATATCTACAGCTTTGGGGTTGTTTTGCTCGAGCTATTGACGGGACGATGGCCAGTGCAGCCTTCCGATCAGGGAGGAGATCTGGTGACGTGGGTCAAGCAATCCATATCAGTGGAAGGGGGCATGAGTCATTTACTGGATGCGAGGTTAGATTTGAGGGAGCAGTCCACAGTTGAACAGATGCTGCTCGTTCTGAAGATTGCTTTGGCTTGTACAAGCACCTTGCCAGTGGAAAGGCCATCAATGCGGGAAGTTGTTCGAATTCTGGTAGAAGTGAGGGAGAACACACAGGCCAAAGAAAAGTTACAGAGCACCAATCAATGATCGATTGTAATATCAGGGCAAATATAACAAGGGAGAGCGAATTTGTAAATGTCGGCAAATAGGACATTGAACATGTAATAGGAATGAACTAATAATTTTTAACCTTCCACAGAATCGCCCACATAGCCATTAATTAAAAAAAATCTTCCTCCAGAAGAGGTAAACGTGCAGTGCAAATATGTCAATGTGGAGAAATTGGAGTAGAAAGAGATTATGAGTTGTTTTCTTTTATAGCGTTTATGTGTTGGGTAAGTAGGAGAAATGGTGTGATAAATTAACTACTCTACTCAACCAAGTATGGAAATCACATGACCATTACTTGAGATGAGCAGGGAGAAGGGGTAGAAGTGTGATTAACGAGGCAAGAGGGGTGATCAATGAGAAGGGATGTTTAAAATAAAAATACTGTATCTTGCCTTATTTATGCACAGCCTCCTCTTGTGGTTGAGAAGGAAAGAGCAGCTGCACTGAAAAGGCGCCTGCTGCACTCCCTGCCTCTCAGCTTCCTCCCTTTCCCCTGAGAACCTGAAGGTGGGAGGCTGCTGCTTTCCCAGTGCCTTTGTTGCTACTGCTGCCATAGATGGACATTGCCATTCCTTTAGTTTAGCAAGATTCCACAATTATATTAGTTTGATGTTCAGAGTGGGCAGAGAGAGAGAGAGACAGAGAGAGAGAGTTGGGTTCAAGCTTGGAGGACTGGTTATCCTAGAGCTAAGTGTCTTGTTTTCTCAGGGATTTTACAAAAGAGATATAGTTTAAAAAATACATGTAACATTGAAACAAAACCAACTAATAACACTAACGTGGATTTACTGATGAATGGATTGAATATATACCTTGCGCGACTTAGACCTAAAATATTGATTTGACACTACTAGTCATGGATGGGCACAAAAGCCAAGGAGAACTAAGGACTGCTGATGAAGGATCACAGCCATTTATATAAGGTAAGTTTTGGAATGTGATGAGACAAGCACAAGCCTTTAAAGCTCCTGAGGCTAGTCAAAACTCTTCGTGAAATAGAAGAAAATAAAAAACAATGGGAAAACAATTCCATAGGATAATGACATAATGGCTCTACTAGCATGATAGCTTTACTTTTAAAAAAAATATATCTAATGCTACATAATGGCTATGAGGATGATTCCAAGAGGAAGGGGGGATGGGCTGATAGGAAAGAAAGAAAGAAAGAAAGAAAGAAAGAAAGTCTATTAACGTCCACTGGACACCAAAAGATCTATGGGACAACAAGAAACTCTCTAGTACATCTGCTTTAGGGAGGGCACATGGCAGCTCCCAAGGAGGGGAGTAGGGAGAACTGAAGAAAGGGGGGGGGACGTTGAGAGAAGGGGAGATGGGACGGGAGGATGTTTTGCATGTGTGTGTGTGTGTGTTGTGTGTGACATATCAGAGCCCTGGACGCTTCGCTGTTTAGTCCGGCAAGGTTGCCCTCTTAGTGCTATCTTATATGCTATACCCACACGCGCGACGCCTTTATATATTGATCACTTGGTGGTGACAGATTTGGTGTCGGACATGGCCAATCAGATTTGGGCTTTAAACCGTCCAGTCAAATGGTGGAGAAAGAGATTAAAACAAATTTGGCACTCCAAGGTTCCACTACGCCAACATGTCTTTCTATGGCGTGTTATGTTGTTTGGGGTTTGTTCCGTCTGGATAACTTTTATCATGTAGACGTATTGCTCCAGCAATCTGTCGTTGGTGTTTAGCTCCAAGGGAATCAGTATCTCAGATCTTCTGGCATTGTCTCGAGATACAAAGCTTCTTGGGCATCCTATGCAACAAATTGAGAATGCGATTTTCTCAGGCTTCTTTTGGCAAGCTTTTCTGGCTATTTGGGATCCATCCTAGACGGTCGGCTTTGGAGGAGTTCTTTACCTGGGTTCACTACTGGGCACTCTGGACTCTCTGGAAAGCTAGAAACCCCACAGTCTTTGGTGATCCATTTTTTTCTACTTTTGTTTTTTTCCTTTGTTCTTTGCAGCAATCGCTCTTCGATTGTCTGCAAACTCACTGTATAGATGAGGATGTATATTTGTCCTACATGGACATTTTCACTTGATGTAATATTTCGGCTTACCGTTTTTTTCTTGATAGCTATCTTGTAAAGCATTCAAAGTTTTCACTTAAAAAAAAAGTGTGTGTGTGTGGGGGGGTGGGTGTCTGGGTGTGTGAGTGAGTGTGTGTGAGAGAGAGAGAGAGAGAGAGAGAGAGAGAGAGAGAGAGAAAGAAAGTTTATTAAAGTCTTCGGAAGACCGATGGGTCTATGAGACTGTGAAAATCCTGATACAACGAGCTGTGGTAGTGGAGCTACTAAACGAGCGTCTATACCAATGCAAAATACAAAATGCCAAAAATGCAGAATGGCAGTACTAAGTCCTAAGTACAACATAGTGATGTCGGTGGTCGACTATATATCAATCTCAGCATCATCATCAATATCATCATCATCCCCAGCAACAACAAGATATCAGGATGGATGAGGCAGTGGAGGCATGAAGTCGGCAATAGAGTGCTGTCGGCCACTCAGAGGTGCGGTCCTGGCACGTCTCTTGGTCGTAGCTCTACGTCTAACCAGGGCTACTGTGACCCCCGTCGGTCGGGCTCCAACTCTAAACAAGGAGGAGATGTCTCTAAGTGTGATCTGTGTGTCGACCCTCTGTCTGAGCTGTCGGGTCACGGGTTCCGGGTCACGGTCATGTCGAGGCCTCGTCTCATTGGGATCCATGTGATCTAGCTGAAAGAACTCTGTGATAGAGCTCTGAGAGGGATCAACCGAGGAAGAAGTCTGCTCCTGTCTCCGTGCTAGGAGTATCTTGTCGCGGTGTCTAAGTGCCTCATGAATGAAACCTGCCAAACACTGTTGGTCTGGATAGGAGAGGAAATGGGCTAAAATCCCATAACTATCTTTGAAGAGGCAGTGGAAACGTCCTCAGATCTCATAGTACACAGGACACTTGAAGATGAAATGCTCCTCTGTCTCAACCTCCTGTATGTCACATAGTGTGCATATGCGCCGCTCCCTGGGTAGTCGCTCTGCTCTGCCGCTCTCGATGCGAAGTCTGTGTGAAGAGACCCGGAACTGCCCAAGAGAGATCCTCATCGAGTGGGATAGGTGAATCTGTGTGTATCCTGGTGGGTCAATGAAACCCTCCGCTGCGATATGTAAGAAGTGATCTCTGTAGAAGCTAAGCTTCACTGGGAGTTCACTCGGTTCCAACCAGGTCCGAAAAGTGTGTAGCTGTAGTAGATCCTCACGGATAACTTGGTTGACCTTGTGTGATAAGAGGGGAGAGAACGGAGCATCCATGCTATACTGGAAGGGAGGTAGTCTATCCATGTGGAGCCCCAGTCGCTCAAACCATCTCTCTGTACGTGCATACCAGTACCTCTGATCTCCTCCTGCTGCAAGTGCCATAGAAGAGGATAAAGCTATCCATGGTAGCTTGCTACGCCCCGAGGTATAATCCCCATATTCCTAACTCGGTACAGATATGTGATGACCTGAAATGCAGCATCTAGCTGTAAAGGGGGTGACCCAAACTGAGCCTGAATGATCTGGTGAGGAACGGATGACTTACCACGAATCATCCGTGATAGCATGAGAACCTGTAGCCGCTCCACACGGGCCCACTCTGTATCCGACAAGTTTGGCCCCCAACAAGGACTACCGTACATCCCCACTGGGCGAGCCAAGGAGTCAAAAAGCAACCCCTTGGTGCGTGGATCCTGAAAGTGTGAGCGGAAGCACTGCCTCTCTAGCCTGGCCAATGAGGCATACCCTCTACTCAAGCGTGCCTGCATCTCGCGGGTCTCATAGTGAAGCTCGGTCTGGAGAAGATAACCCCAAGATAAGTGTATGATGAAACTATCTCAACAGATGACCCCGCAACTGTGAACTGCTCCTGACGCATGATGGCTCGAGATGTATTGAAGATCATGACCTTGGTTTTACCCAGGTTGAACTTCAAATCATGAGACTCACAAAAGGGCTGTAGTGTGTCTAGGTGTCTCTAAAGCCCTCCTGAAGCCCCTCTGCTGAGAAAGACAAGAGAGCCACGTCATCTGCATAGAGCAAAATCTGGATCAGCATGCCTGCAAGAGAGCAACCTACACCCCCTTGTGTCTGCATCACTGTCTCAAGCTCGTCAATGTAGAGGCCAAACAAGGTAGGCGACAAAGGACACCCTTGTTTGACCCCAATGGTACTCATGATCTCGTCTGTCCACCCGGATCCTACCCGAACTCTGCCAGAAACTCTCTCGTAAAGTGCCATGACAGCCCAAATGTTCTCTTGGTCATAACCCAAGTCTTGTAGGCGCCGTATAAGGTGGGCTCTCGGGACTGTGTCAAATGCCTTGCGAAAATCCACAAAGCAACAATAAACCCTCTGCTTCCGTGATCTCGCCTCCTCAATGATACATCTGAGCGTCAGAATGTGGTCCATGGTTTCATGATCACATCGGAATCCGGCCTGTCTTGCTGCTCTGAGTCCTCGACACTCTGCAAGTCTGCTAACCTTGGAGTCAAGTACTGATGCATAAATCTTGGACATGACATGTCCAATCATAATGGTCCTATAGTTCTCCGGGCTCATGGGATCCCCTGCCTTGTGGATGGGTGAGATAGTGTTAATGGTCCAAGTGTGTGGAAATCCCAAACAAACCGCTTCATTAAAAAGCTTTGCTACGATTGGGGCTAGGAGGTTAATCCCATATGCAATGAACTCAGTACATAGTCCCTCATGATCCTTCGCTCGGCCATTATGAAGTTTCATTACAGCATCCTTTACCCCTCCTCTAGTGAAGAGGGTGCAGGATGTGGGACGAGGCATATGTGAGAGGCTAGGGACTGGCTGATTTGGGATGTCATAAAGTGTGCGTTCATAATCAAACCAGATCTGGGTGTCAATGAGTGGCGTAGGGGACCGTCCTTCTAGAAATCTTTGCCAGAAGTCCTTAGAGTTGTTACTAAACAAAATGTTCAGTAGCTCCTCCTCGTTTCGACGAACGAAGTCTAGTTTCTTCCTTCGTACCACTCTACGGTATTCACGTAGCGTATCTAGTGCGCTCGGAAGACTGTTTTTGGTTTCGAATTTGAGTTGACGGCGTAAGGCCTTACACTCATCATCGTACCAACTATTACAGGGTACGGTTCCAGGGGGTGGTGGGTGGGTGGAGCGGGTGGTGTGGGGAAAGGCGTGAATGGCAGCCTCGTGTAGTGAGTGAGTGACAAGGGCAGCACGATCCTCTAAAAGGGGTATGAAGTTAATATAAGCGAGAAGTATGTACAGACGGCCAGAGTAAGAAGGTACAGATGGCCAGAGTAAGAAGGTGAGTGATCCCGATCAAAGCGTATATCGTGGTAGGTGGAGTAAGCCCTGAGTGGGGTGGAAGGTGCTGTGCGAAGGGAGGTGGAGATGCGAAAGAAAAGGTATGTCTGATCAGCCCCTGGGGGGAGAGGTGCTACAGTGAAGTCAGTAATGCGAGATGTGAAGACAGGGGATCCCATGATGTAATCAACAACACTGGAGCCCCCCCCATGTGGAAAGCATGTGAAACCACCTGAACTGGGCCATCTGTCAAGACCATTATAGATAATGAGATCATGTATTCTGCCCAGGTCTAATAGGGCCTGCCCATAGGATGAAAGTGGACCTCGCCTGTCAGCCGAAACGCGTAGCATACCTGCCTCCTCAAGGTCAACATCTGCCAGTAGAGTGGAATCATCTCTGAAATCAAGAAGTGGTACCTGATGGGTCCTTGTTCTCGCGTTGAAGTCCCCCACTAGAAGGACTTCTTCGCAGCTAGAAAAGCCAACAATGGACTGATAAAGGGCAGCAAATGGGGATGTCTCATCATCACCTCGAATATCTCTGGCAAAGTGGGAGGTCTCCGAGGGGAAGTAGCAAACTGCGACAAACAGATCCTGGCTATCCATGTGTCATATCCGGATCCAAAGAAATCTGGAATGTGTATCTCTCTGCTCTACGGAAATGATCCCCCAAAGTGTGGATCTGAAAAGGACTGCAACTCCACCTGAACCTCGAACTCCTCCTGTAACCCTCGTCTCATCTCTATAGGCAGACTCCCATGTATATCCGCTGACTATTGGGAGAGGGCGCTCTGGACTCTGATGTGTCTCTGTATAGAAGACTATGTCGTGGCCTGTATAGGATTTCGAGAAGTTCCCGGGTTCTGACCATAAGGTACCATTACAGTTCCAAATGGTGCAGGACAGGGTCTCGGATATCTGAGTCTCATAGGCCCTGCTTCCCTATGTAGGGGAGGGGGCAGGTGTCCTACGGGGGCCTGTAAGAAGTCGTCCCTCTTGTACCACTGCCCACTTCCCCTCCTTTCGGGCCTGATCCTACTGCTGCAGCAAAGAGCGCCTCTCCTCAACCTGTAGAGGTGTGAGATCCTCATCCATAGAGATCGCTGGCTGATCTCGAAGGACTGACCTGTGTCGTAGAGCTGAAAGTCGTGCCTGAGTGTCATGAAATCGTATGATCAGGGGTTGCTCTCGGTTGGGATCCCTCCCCACCTGCCATGCCCTCTCTATCCTATGCTCAGCCACACCCAGGGTAGCGGTCACGAACGAGAGAGAGAGAGAGAGAGAGAGAGAGAGAGAGAGAGAGAGAGAGAGAGAGAGAGAGAGAGAGAGAGAGAGAGAGAGAGAGAGATTAACTGAAAGAGAAGGGGGGGGGCATAAATCGATGGAAGGGGCACCTTACCTTATCCTATCTCCTTTTAATAATTCAGGGGTGGGGGGGGGAAACTAATACTAATACGAATTTTGTATATTTATTCGAAGGGGGGACATGTAAAGACATGAAAAACTTCAGAGAAACAAGCATGAATACTATTGTGTAGCATGGTATCAAAAACCTTATAACTTGGCTCTAGAGCTTTGTGCTTTCTATAGGGTGTTAGAACAACCTATAATGGATGATAGGATACAATGATCCAATGAGCAGCTGCCCAATTTGTGACTATCTGCTCTTTAGCTATGCGAATAGAGGACAAGTCGATCACAAAAATCGATGGAGAGAGGCATGAGGGCTCATGGTATTTGTTGATGAGCTTGGCATGTTGGTTTAAGCAATGAGGGTCTTTAAAAAGGGTGATTGGTGGAGTGTAGTTCGATAAAAGGGGGATAGTCCAAGAGGCATAAATGACTAGAAGTGACTACTCCCTTGCCTTAATTAGAGAGAGAGAGAGAGAGAGAGAGAGAGAGAGAGAGAGAGAGAGAGAGAGAGAGAGAGAGAGACAGAGTATTCACATCTTGAAGGAAGGGACACAACTACCAGGCCCTAAAACTCTAAGCTTGGCTTATGTTGTCCTGATTGTTGAAGCACCTCTACAATAAATTCTCAATTGTAAGGGTCCTCCCATCTTGTGAAAGGAAGAAGTGGATGTTTGCTCCTTTCTTGAAAATCCCTAAGCAGTGTGAAGGGACAAAGCATCCCATTCGTTGGTTGTGTTTGTCATCCACCTAGTGCTCAATATCTTTCTGTTGTTGGCTTTTCGAATCTAGTAGCTAGCCTCCCAAACAACATTTTGGTACTAAGCCTTGACCAATTTGTACTTTGGAAAACTTACCCTCTCATAGATTTTAGTTGTTGCTAGAATCATCTCGAGTGGGACTCCTAACACTTCCGCACATGGAAATAGCAATATAGCCCTTGCGGTTTTCCTCCATGGGCACTCAAAGGATAATAGATGATGGTTCATAATGCCTTGAAGTCATGTGCTAGACCAAGATTTTTTTTGACGGATTATAATAAAATGCATATGGATCATCTTGATAGAGTTAAATAGACTGTGGCAGACTGCTTAAAGAAAAAGATATTGGATTTAATTCCTACATGTGGGTGCACCCTTGCTTTTGATGGACGGACTAGCAAGCAGGCTAGACCCTTGATAAATGTAATGTGCTAATTACTCCCAAGGAAATAATGTTTTTGGAGAGTATTGATAAGCCTCTAAAAGAAAAAACATCAGCATATATTGAAAAAATATACAAAAGAGTAATTCATAAAGTTGGTGGCAGTGAAAATGTTACTGCATTAGTAACAGATAATGCATCACATTATAAGAGTGCGGGTGAGATGATCATGGAAAAGTATCCCACTTTGACATAGGTGCCATGTGGTGTTCATACTCTCAACTTATTGTTGAAAGATATTGGACAATTGCCATTTGTGCAACCAATGCAACAAGATGCTAACATTGTAGTTAGTATAAAGAGCCATCAATACTTGCATGTAGTATTTATAGAGCACTCTATGAAGAAATTAAGGAAGTTTTGTCAAACTAGATTCACCACTTCTTTTCTGGCTCTTGCTAGATTGTTGGAAGTGCGTCAAGCTTTAGTCAAGATTGTTGCTGATAGAAGATGGGCGAATTGGCTTGAGAACAAGACACAGTACGCAATACCAGGCAGTAAATGTGTACATCTTGTGCAATCATCAGCATTCTGAAAGAATGTAGAAAGAATAAAAGAAGATGTAGAGCTAATTTTGACAGTGTTGAGGATGGTTGACGCCGATGCCTTTGTTATAGGTAAAGTGTATTCCAAGAAGATGTCCAAAGCAATATGACAGGTTAAAGAATTCATGCACTTTGCACCTAGGGAAAAGCAACAGATAAGAGATGGAAGCAAATGCACACCCCACATCCACAATATCAAATGCATGCTCATTGTAGAATCCAGAACTCATAAGTAATTTTTGAGAGGTATTATAAGAACTTGCTTCTAGGAGATCAAGGCAAATTGGCCTACCAATAACGAGTGAGGTATATGAATCGTGAAGGCTCTTTTGGAGATCCTTGGAATCTTGATGCTATTAAGACAACGATTGCACCTACCTAGTGGAAGGAATATGGTGGAGAGACATTGGAGTTGCAACATGTTGCAACACATGTGCTCTCTGTTGTTGCATCATCGGGTGCATGTGAACAAAATTGGATTGTATACGATTTTATTCATTCAAAAAGATGCAATCGTTTAAAGCCATCAAGAGATGTAGATTTGGTTTTTTGCTTTGGGAATCCATGATTGTTGAAAGGGTTCAATGTAGCGGCTAGGGTAGCAACAAGCAAAGCCAATGTAATGAGAATTGTTGGGCAATGATTGACTATAGAAATAGTTGCCGAGGGTGCATGTAGCCAAGAAGAAGACGAGCTTGAGCTACTCAGTGACAACAGTGAAGTCAAAGAGATAGACGATATCGTACTTGTGTTAAATGCAATATAAAGTGTTGTATGTTACACATGAGGGGATGGATAGGAGAATATGTTAGGTGATGGAAGAACCATATGCTCATATCCATCTCATCTCATTTTGTACTTGAAAGCGAAGGGATGAAGCTCTAAATATGTAGGTTAGTATGTTGCTCGTGAGGGGATGGATAGGAGAATATGCTCATATCCATCGTGTCTCATTTTGTACTTGAAAGCACAGGGATGAAGCTCTAAATATGTAGGTTGATATGTTGCATGTGAGGGGATGGATAAGAGAATATGTTAAGTTCAAGTGCATATGCTCATATCCATCTCGTCTCATTTTGTACTTGAAAGCTAATGACTTATGGGCTACGAGTTATGTTGTTATGTTGTAACTATTCAGTTTGTGGATGATTTGGTATACATAATAGCTAGAGCCAACCTTGTGAATTGCAAATACTTTCAAGGCAACATTGAAGGAAACATAGAGAAAAAGGGGAGAACAATCATATATGTGCAATCGAAGTTTATATTTTCAAGTCGCAAGGGTTGATCTTGCTATCATGTGTATTAATCCACTTCAATATATTTCAACATTTCAACATTAACTTTACAAAGTCCACATAATCCACTTAAACCACTTAAACTACTTAATCCACTTAATTCACTTAATCCACTTAAACCACTTAATCCACTTAATTCACTTAATATCCACTTAAACCACTTAAACTACTTAATCCATCTTAATCCTCTCAATCCACTTAATCCACATAATCTGCTTAATGTTAACTTACATAATCCACATGCTCTAATGATACAATAACATTTATGGATTCAGGTTCTTAGATTGTGGATATATAGTAAAAACCAAACAATTTATTTTCCTATCTCAAAGAAGCTACACATGCCTTCAACTCTAAAGTTACACATGCCTTCAACTTAAGGAGTGGAGTGGCTCCCCATTCTTTTTAGAGTCCACATTATGCACTTAATCTGGATCAATATAACTTTACATTAGCTTTACAAAATCCACATAATCCACTTAAACCACTTAAAATATTTAATCCACTTGAACCACTTAAACAACTTAATCCACTTAAACCACTTAAACTACTTAATCCACTTAATCGGCTTAATCCATCTTAATCCACATAATCCCCATTATTCACTTAATCCAGCTCATTATAGTTCAAGATGAAATTTACAGAGTTATGTATGAAGTACAATTGATTTTTATTTACAATTGGTGTACAAAATCCTCAGCGGGGCCAGATGTACTACGTTCCACATCTACCGTTCCCTGAGTGCTTGGTCTTGTAGCTTGAGAATCTAGACTAGTGAGGTCCTCAAAATCAAATGTGTCAATATCCTCAGTGGCATCCAAGTCCCCAAAAGCATCTATGTAGTGCACAAGCTCAGCCTCCTGGAGACTTCAAAAGTGATATACGACTTGCTTTCTTCCTTTTCTAGCACCCCAAAGGTTTGCTACATCCTTATACATCATTTTTGTGGAGTCTTAGTCTCTCTGTGAGCTACCAGGACTCCAGTGTTCCTCCAAACACAAAAAGTGCTGCTGCTGTTTTTTTGTTCAAAAGTGATCAAATTGTCATTTTTCAGACTGTTTATTTCTCAAACTGTGTGGATTTGGATGTTGGTATGAACTGACAAGTTGGAGGTAAGTATACAAGCTCCGACTTTGCTTTTAGAAACAAGTTCATTTGGATTTACTATCAAGAGTTATGAGCTTGGGAATATCAGAAAAGGTCACAATTTACAACTTGTTATCAAATTGTCAGATGCAGTTGCAGGCATGATATTGCAATGTTCATGGATATATGTGATGGTATTTGGATGCCTAGTGGTTGGATGTTAATGTCAAGTAGCTTGAAAGATGCTATGCCTTGCCAGTGATAGTAGCAAAGTGGCATTTTGAGTTCAGTTGATCCATTGAACTAGTAACTGGAAGTTTCTGGACTGCTATCAAAAGTGTGCAGGTGCCTGTATTTAGTAGCAAATAACAGTGAAACCTTACGAAATTTGGACCTGTACTAAACTAGAAAGTTGTAGACCTGTGGATTGGCTACAATTTGTCAATTGATAGTTTTTGCATCTGAGGTAACATGCAGAAGTTATTGATTGTGCAAAACAGTAAAAAGTTGCAAAATTCTGCTATTGGAAACCATGGCTAATGCTAGTGGTAGTGACAACATTACACAGATTGTTGGAGAGAAGTTGGACCAAAATAATTATGCCATTTGCAAGTTTTGGATGGAAAATTTCCTTATTGGAAAAGGCTATTGGGATCTCATTACTGGTGATGAGGCAAAAGCCTGACATGCCTGTTAAGAATCCTACTCAGAATCAAATCAAGAGCCACAAGGCTTGGCTAGAGAGGGCATGGAAGGTGCTACACTGGCTTTCTCTTTGTATTTTGGATGCCATGGTCATGCAGATTATGAGTTGCACATCGCCCAAGAATGCCTGGGATATCTTGACAAGGTATTATGGCACCACAACAAGTGCCAGAAAGATACGGTTAAAACATAAATTCAATAATATGTCAAGAAGGGGGAGAATGATACAAGAATATGTGACTGATATCAAAACTATAGCTGATCAATTGGCCTCTATTGATGCTCTTGTGGATGATGATGACATGTTGCAGTCACTCTGAATGGACTTGGTCCCGAATATGTCATTTGACACTTCTATTCTGTGAGGCAGAATATGCCAGATTTCAATGAACTAGTTGCTCTTTTGATCCATGAGGAAGTGAAGCTTGGGCTGAATACCAATGGCAGTAGCTCAAGGAATAGTGATGCAGTGTTTTACTCTGATCAGAGAGGCTGTGGTGGACGACACAGAGGTTCATTTTGTGGTAGAGGTGATGGTAGGCATGTCCCTAAAACCCCTAGTCAGTCACCTCAGAGAGAAGGTGGAGCCTTTAGAGGTAGGGGGAGAGGTGCTTCTCATGGTAGAGGTACTTGGCAGCAACCGCAACAAATAGTGCAGAATCCTAATAGTGATAAGACATGTCATTATTGTGGCAAGGTTGGCCATATTGCTAGAGACTGTTTCAAGAAGCAAGCAAATCAAAGAGGAAAGGCAAGTCAGCATGATCATTTTGCCTCTTATAGTCATGCACATGAGACATCCTTAGATCAGCTATTTGCTATGATGCATGTGCAGGATCATAAGCCTACTGATGATGGCTTGGATGATATATGGTATATTGATTCAGGAGCATCTAATCACATGACACCACATGGAGAGTGGTTTGATGAGATGACTCCTGGTGTGCATGGTTATGTTTGCACAGGAGATGATACACAGCATGACATTACACACAAGGGTGTTGTGCCTCTGGTGATGCATGATGGTTAGACCAAGAAGCTACGTGAAGTGTTGCATGTGCCTTCGATCACCAAGAACTTGTTGTCTGTTGGACAAATGGCTGAGCAGAACTTGCAAGTCCGGTTTAATAAGGATGGATGCTTCATTGAGGAGTTTGATAATGGTTGCAAGTTGATTGCGAAAGGGAAAAAGCAAGGAAGAATGTTTACTTTAGATACAGGCATGCCGGAACTAAAGGTCGCCATGTTTACCCATGGTATGGGTGTTGTCTCTGATTTGGAAATTTGGCACAAACGCCTTGGTCATATTAATATTCAGAAGCTAAAAAATATGCAGCAAAGAGGCATTGTCTATGGCTTGCCAAAGTTCAAGTATACTGCTTTAGAGCATGTCCTGCATGCCAATTTGGAAAACAATCAAGGTTGCCATTCACTAAGCATCTGCGGGAGAGTAGTAGACCTTTGCAATTGATTCACTTTGATGTCTTTGATGATTTCAGCCGATATACATGGCTGTATTTTTTGAAACATAAGGATGAGGTCATGCCTACCTTCAAGCATTTCAAGCAACATGTTGAAAAGGAGTTTGGGTCATATATCACATGTTGTGCATACCCTTTGGCAACCAGCCTTGCTTTATACCTTTCCACTGATCCATTAGACTTGCATTTTACTTTGTAGACCCATTTGCAACCAATAGGATTCTTGCCTTTAGGCAACTCCACCAAATCCCAAGTCTGATTAGTGGCAAGAGCATCCATCTCCTCATCCATGGCATTCTGCCAATGACAATGTTGCATAGCCTCACCAAAGATAGTTGGCTCAATATGTCCCATAACTTTTGTCATATATGCATAATGCCGAGTAGCATAACCACTATAAGTTAACCTGTTAATAGGATACCTGACTCTCTATGACCTTCTCACTAGAGTGCCTGACTCTCCTTGTTCATGAGGAGGTATGTACCTGCTTCCCTTGACTCCAAGTGTAGACACAAATGGTATACCCAGCTCACTATCCAAACTGTCACTACATGACATATCATAGCCACAATTTGATGGCCCAAGGACATCATTTTCAGCTTGCGAAAGCACCTCAACAACCTTGGCTTTCCCTTTATCTCTACCCCTCATTGACATAGCAGTGTCAGTGGAATTGTGTAACCTACTAGACCAAGGATTCACTGTAGTAGAACTAGTAGATGTAGGCCCAGATATGGATGTACTAATTTGCTGATTTTTATCATATGCATGACTTGCAAATGCATCATTTGGAACAACCACTTTTGGCTTGTCATACCAAGATTCCATCTCATCAAAAACAACATCCTGACTCACCATAGTCTTCTTGGTCGATGGGTTGTAGCATTTGTAACCCTTCCGGTTCTGTGCATAGCCAATAAACACACATCTTTCAGCTTTGGGATCCAACTTCCGTCTCTTTTCATCTAGTATATGCACATATGCCAAGCTACCAAACACTTTTAAATGACTGACATCAGGCTTCTATCGATACAATTTCTCATATGGTGTGAGCATATGATTGCCAACAGTAGGAGTGCGATTCAACACATACACCACAGTTGCAAGTGCTTCTACCCAATAATAATCAGGTAAGTACTTTTCATTCAACATGGCTCTACCACACGAACCAATCACCCCATTCTTACGTTCAGCCACTCCATTCTATTGTGGTGTATATGGGCATGTAAGCTCCCGTCTAATCCCATGATAGGCCAAGAAGTAATCAAATTCATTTGACAGATATTCACCTCCATTATCTGATCTCAAGTGGGCTAGATTATGAGGAAACTTTTAGCCCTATTGCCAAGATGGCAGTTGTGAGAACTATCATAGCATTGGCTACTGCAAATGGCTGAAAATTGTAGCAAATGGATGTCAAGAATGCTTTCCTAAATGGTGACTTGTTGGAGGAAGTTTATATGGTTCAGCTCGAGGGTTATGTGCACCTTGACTACCCCAACTATGTTTGCAAGTTGAAGAAAGCTCTCTATGGGCTGAAGCAAGCACCTAGAGCATGGAATGAAAGGATTAGTAGATGCTTGCAGGAGCTTGGTTTTGCAGTTGGGAAGGCTGATCATTCACTGTTCACAAAGAAGACAATTGCTGGATATGTTGTGATTGTGATTTATGTTGATGATTTGATTTTGACTGGTAGTGATGATGATGGCATTGCTGAAATTAAGAGCAAGCTGAAAATGGATTTTGATATGAAGGATCTAAGGGACTTGAAGTTCTTTCTTGGCATAGAGGTGTTGAGAACACCTGATGGCATTTGGCTTATGCAGAGGCAGTATGCCTTGAATATGATCATCTCTATCCTGAACACATGTAGAAAGAATAAAAGAAGGTGTGGAGCCATTTGTGACAATATTAAGGATGGTTGACGCTGATGCCTTTGTTATGGGTAAAGTGTATTGGAAGATGTCAGAAGCAATACGACAGGTTAACGAAAGCAACAACTGGTATATTTGGCCGATAAGATATGGAAGCAAATGCACACTCCTTTGCATGGAGCTACATTTGCAATACATCCACAATATCAAATGCATGCTCAATCACAGAATCCTGAAGTCATAAGTAACTTTTGAGAGGTTTGTAAGAACTTGCTTTTGGGAGATTAAGGCAAATTGGCCTACCAACAACGAGTGAGGTATACAAATCACGAAGGCTCTTCTAGGAGATCATTGGAATCTTGATGCTATTCAAATGACTATTGCACCTACTTGGTGGAAGGAATATGGTGGAGAGACATTGGAGTTGCAACGTGTTGCAACTCGTGTGCTCTCTGTTGCTGCACCATTGGGCGCATATGAGTGAAATTGGAGTGCATACAATTTTATTCATTCTAAGAGATGCAATCGCTTAAAGCCATCAAGAGTTGCAGATTTAGTATTTTGCTTTGGAAATCTACGATTGTTGAAAGGGTTTAATGTTGCTACTAGGGTAGCAAGCGAAGCCACTGTAATGAGAATTGTTCGACAACAATTGACTGCAAAATTAGTTGCAGAGGGTGCATTCAATGAAGAGAAAGATGAGCTTGAGCTACTCAGTGTCAAAAGGGAAGTCGAAGAGATAGACGATATTATACCTGTGTTGAATGCAATATAGAGTATTGTATGTTATAGATGAGGGGATGGATACGAGAATATGATAGGTGATGGAAGCAGTGGATGAAGCTCTAATTATATAGGATGGTATGTTTTATGTGAGGAAATGGATGGGAGAATATGTCAAGCGATGAAAGAGCTCATATGCTCCTATCCATCTCGTCTTGTTTTGTACTCGAAAGCTAGCACCTTGTGGGCTACAAGTTATGTTGTTGTGTTGTAATTATTGAGATTGTGGATGATTTGGTATACATAATAGCTAGAACCAACCTTGTGACTTGCAAATACTTTGAAGGCAACATCAAAAAGTTGGAAAGAATAATCGAATATGTGCAATCAAAGTTTATATCTTCAAGTTGCAAGGGTTGATCTAGCTATCATGTGAACTAATTCACGTCGATATATTTAAATATTTTTGCATTAACTTTACAAATCCACCTATTCCATTGAAACCACTTGCATACAATGATTCTGATCTGACAGGCGCGTAGAGCTCAAAAAGACGATCACTTTTCCTTTTTGGAGCGTGTGCAAATTCTTCTTGGATTGCAAGTTATGGCTTGTTGAAGCTTTTGTGAAGAGGAGGGGCCTTGATGATGTGGCTTGGCTGTTCACATGTTGCTTGCAGGACTGTGCTTGGCAAGGGGTTACTGTGCTGAGGTGGCCCTATGCCATGTGGCAATCTTTTGACCCAAACAAGTTAACCCAAGGTTACTTTAACTTTATCTTAGTCCACCTAAACCATGCAATTCAACCTAACCATAAACTAACCTTGGCTGCTTTCAATAACCCTAGTCATTTCTTATCTGCCACGTGGCATTTTGTGGGAAACCTTAAGATTTCTAAGACCTGAAGCGTGATGGCAACGGAGCTTCTGTCGACCGTGATGGTGACGACGATGCGGCCTGCTGATTGGAGAAGAGACGAGCTACGATGTGGAGATTTGCTGCGTAGCTCATTTTTTGATTTCCCGCAGCTGTATAGCTAGGCAAGGCTTGCTGGGTCGACGGTCACGGAGCTGTAGATGCGTTGTTGTGTCGTAGGCCGTATGGAGTAGGCTATCGAGTGGTCTGTCGAGCCTGAGTGCTAGTGAAGAGCCGCCACTATGAGGAGCCATCTCTGGCGGTTCTGCATGCGCCTTGGATGAGCTTGGCCATTGTGGCTGAGAGCCGGACGACGTTCTATCTTCTCCGATTTGCAGCGTCTGGAGCAAAGGCGTCGTTGTGCCTGAAGTCCTACTAGCGCTGCTGCTGGCTGAGTCACGCGTTGGCACGGTGAAGGCTTAGAGTCATTGCAATCAAATCACGTTGAGAGCTTGCACTGGAAGGCGTCGTTCGATCGGTGTGCAAGAGCTTGGAAGACTTTGTGGCAGCCCGCACTGTTTGGAGGCTGGCTGGTGAGCAGTCTAGCCGAGTCAAGGGAGCTTTATGAAGTCTATCGTGGAGCGTGGGTGAGGCTTCACTTCAGAGGTCATCGCTGCTCGTTGTTGAGGCTTTGTCTATGCAAGGCTAGCTTGAGTTGTAGAGTCCATATCTTTCTCTCAGGCTGAATACCTCTCTCTTAGAAGAGGATATGAGAGCAAAACCTCTCTCTCAATGAAAAGCACACAAAGAACTCTCTCTTTCTCTCTCACAGAAGATTATGAAGGAATGGCTCTCTTTCAGAATGGGAAGAAGGAAATTTCATAAGAACTCTCCTTCTAAAACTAAAACTAACCTAAGAGAAAAAAAAAAACATGAGCTCCTAAGACATGCCTACAACTAATCTAAGAGACTAGACCTAAGCTCTGATACCATGACAAAACATGTGTGCCTCAGGATCTATGGAGCACTCTAAGGTGGATGGAACCTGTGTGGAAACATAATGAAGAGAGTGCTCATGACATGTATCTCAAGTCAATTAGGTTCCAAGATAGATTAGCTTGGACTCATAAAGAGAATCTTGAGATAGTGCAAAGTGCTTGATTGAATTACTTCAAATGAACCTCCCTTTTATAGGTGAGGGTACTTACATCCATTTGCTTGCTCACATGTGGGATATGTCCTCCATGCCATGTGGCAGCTTACCCTTTGCTCATACCTTTGCTCTACAAGTGCTCATGGCACCACAACTCTCAACAGATGTTGCCAAGTTAACAAGATCACTGTGTGCCTGGGGAGTTATCACATGAGGTCTCTGAGACACGGGCTCTCTATTCTTTGTTCTTGCTCGCTTGTGCTCTACAGGACGTCCCTTTCCTATTACTGACAAGTGATTCTTATCGTTTCAATCCACACGTCGATGTAAGACATCATAGACATATACCTACTAAATGAAAAACATGGGTATTTGCTAGTTATTGGGGATTCTCCCTTCCACCTCTTTGAATTGCTGGAGAAGGATGTGGGCAAAAGTTTTGTGCCGCAAGTCTGACAACTTGGGATGTCCATATTTATTCATAGCATTTTCGAAACGAAGAAACAAGGTGTTTCTTATGAACTCTAATGGAATAGCCTCTGTACTTGTCGAAGAGAGAGCGGGTCACCTTGCATGGTGTTGTATCCATTGGACCAGCAGCGAAAATACCTAGCCCCTTTCTACCCAGCATCTCTCTTTGTGCCTGTTAGATAGCTTGAGCCTTGGCATGATTTAGCTGGTCTACTAAATCAGCCTCTTGAGGCACAACAACAGCTTGTGGGCCCTCTTAAAGTGGAGGTTGTTCTGGTTGGGGAGGATCTTGTGGGAGAAAATTCTCTAAGTTCTATCCCTCCATACTCATACTTAACCTAAAAAATGACAACAAGATAGAATTAATTTATAAGCATAAACAATATTAAACAATTAAATTCAAATGGATACTTATTGCATCATTCACTTATACAAACAATATTACAACATTTATTGTCGCATCATTTATATTTTAAACTTGGACCATCATTTTTATCGCATCATTCACTTATACAAATAATATTTAAACATTTAGTATCGAATCATTTATCATATTTTAAAATTAGATCAACATTTTTATCGCATCATTCACATATACAAATAATATTTAAACATTACTTATCGCATCATTTATCATCTCATTGTAAATATACAAACTGGAATGATGGAGTGGATCCAGACTTGGATGATATTAAAAAATAACAATGTTACAAGTATTCATGATCGGTCGACCGCTCATATTACAAATGGTCCAAGGAAGACTCAGTCATTTGCTGGTCTAAGTCCTCGGTTTGGACTGAGATGTATACCACATCTAGGTGCAATGTCAAAAACCCCACAAAAATCAGCAGTACTTGGATGTCTATTCGGTTTGGTTGACTTTCCCTGAACCACAAATCGTCATAGACGCCCGATTAGAGCTTCTACTATGGGTCCAGTACTTGGCAATGATGCACAAATGTCTAAGATCTTCAAGATGTGATGAGACATAGCATACACATCTTGTGCAACATCAAAAGGTGGGGGATTGGTGCAAAGGCACTCTAGAGCAATGTGGTGAAATCTTGCAACAATGGAACTCTGCACAGTGTTGGGGTTATCTCACTAGGTAATGCTAGATAGTGCTTCCTAGTGTTGCATGGGGTCATCATTCCCCAATCACAAATGCCCAGATACACTTCCTCGGATGACTCTGAGAAGTGTAGCATAATGTTTTGTGCATGCAAATCATTATGCATGACATTGTGTTGGTATGTAATGAATAGTGTGAACTAGTGCACTTAAAATATCAAATACATGCTAACAAACCCGTGGAGATCTAGCAGGCATTTTCGTATCATCTCTGTGAAACACCGGAGAAGGTCGCTTTCCATCATGTCTGAGGTGGGTTAGCCAAATGATTTCTATTCTAGAACAGAAATAGTATCATTAGATTATCATCATGGACTAGACCTATTGCTCGAATGATGCCCGGAAGTACGACATCGCCCAAGCACGTGGCTTCTTCCAAGGCTTTGCCCTTCAATGCATTAGTGGGCACAGAAAGCCTCAGAACCTTACATGCATAAATCTTGTGTGGATCAAATGGAGCGACAAGGAGATTGCACATGTTGACTGCTCCATGTGTGCTTATGCCCATAGCTGCACTACGCATGAATCGAATGTCTCATTGTTCGTTGAAGTAGTATGGGCTGCATGGGTCTTGCCACTGGTGCACGATCATGCAAGTCATGTGATGTGGGTGGTTCTTGTGCAGGAAAGAATGAAGGAGATGGAAATCTATCTGCTTATGCATTCTTAGTGCAAGCGAGTGTGCAGGAGATGGTGTTGAGAGTTGTGTTGCCATGAGCACATAATTAGAGGCTAAGGTATGGTATAGGAAAGAATCAAAGTAGCCACCCTAGGATGTGGACTACATGATGTGGAGATGTCGATTGAGGATATCCACAAGGAGAGATGTGGATGAGAGGATCCCACATGGTTTGACTATTCTAAAGGCTCTCTCTATATAAGAAGCCTATCATGTATTGTTGAGTACACACACATTGCAATAAATTGAGTGTTTTCTACCCTATGTCTCTCTTGTAGTGCTTTGATCCTCCTTGATCCCTCACTTTGTCAGATGGAAAATGGTCTGCATGTGTGAGAGGAGGCACAAATGGAGAAGCAAAAGATGTGGCGAAATGTGGGCGTGCATGTGGTGGGAGATGTGGACCAGGAGGAGGAACTTCTTCTAGGTATGGAAGAACTTGGGAAAAAGAGATACGGGGAAAGATATGCTGTGGTCGATGCACTGGTGCATATGCATGGCATGGATGTAGTGGTGATTGTGGCTGTGGTGGGTGCAATGCGGCATGTGATTGGGGGTGTGGGTGCATTGGTGCTTGCGGTTACGGTGGGTGCAATGCGGCATGTGACTGGGGACGTCGGTGCATTAGTGCTTGTGGTTGCGGTTGTGCTTGGGGGCATGGGTGCATTGATGGAAGGGAGGTTGAGGCAGCTCCTTTGCCTTTGAAACCTCACCATGTATTCTTGATGTACGTGACCTTGGCATCTACAGCAGGACCCTCCCACTTTGTGTCATAGGAGTTTATGTCTCGATCTATTTGACAGAGGCATAGTCGACCCTCCAATGCGAAGTGGTGCAAATACTGGTCTATAGACTCTACTAAAAATACATTTGGAAATCGGTCACACAAGGTCCTCCCTCCATGCTTCGCCATTGTCCTCACCAAATGCTGTACACCGCTTTTGCCATTTGGGAAAGTTGTCTCAATGATGTCCTAATCAACATATATTAAGAAGTGTACATTCTCATTTTTAGCACCTTCCTCTGAATCGTAGTGAGATCGGGTTGCTGGCACTTCCTCTTCTCACCTGCGTGAGCCATCTCATATGCAGTAAGCTGCAACACAGAATTCAAAAAAGAATTCAATGCTAGGTGCAATAAGAAACTCATTAAGCCATAACAATTAACAATGCAAGCAGCCTAAGAAATTACCTAGGTATAACCTCTCAACTTAAGCTCACATAATGTAACAGACTACAAAAAATCAAAAGAACAAGGATGGTATTATGACCATATGCATGGATTATTGGGCATTAAATAAATATAAAGGAAAAAATAAATACTCAATTCCCCTAATTAATGAGGGCTTTCACGAATTGTGATGATCCAAATATTTTACAAAAATAAACTTAGGTAATAAGGGCATCATCGAGTACATATCTAGAAATTTCATAGCAATGTAGCTATAGGAGTTTTAATTCACAAAAGCAAATAAATCATTTGAGAATGTTATAAGGAAAGAGAATTTAGAAATAAGGATCCATATGTTCTAAAGCCCTAATGGCATCGTGGGAAAAGGCTTCATGGGAAAAACTAATTCCCCATGTTAATTATCACAATGTTTGGTGAAGCTATGAATTTTATTTCATTTTCAACCCTCAAATGCTTCACAAAGTCTTTTCCCACAAAACCATTGACTCAAGAACTCTGGTTTTGTGCAAAAAGAATGGGAAAAAAAAGGGGGAACCGACATGCCACCTTGCAGTTAAATTTCCCATTTCCCCTACAGTGCCATATTAAGGCCTTAAGTAGGGATTTCGGTTGTGAAGCTCTTGAGGTAGCACATTGGTAATTAGCTACTAGTGAAGCTAGTGTCTCTAGTGGCCATGTGTTGCTTTTAGAGAGGTTCAATAATCATGGTTTTTCAATAGACTTGGGTTCACTATTATAGAATCCTACATAAAACGTACATTCATGCATTAATAATAATACTTTTGCATTCCTCTCCCCATTTAAACTCTTTTTTTCAAAAAGGTTTTGGGTGTGGGGGGGGGCATATGAGTAAATAAATCATGTAATATGTATATGGATTTTTATAAATATTCTAAATGAAATAAGCCCTTCTTGTGAACCCACAATACTTGTGAGTGCAACACTCCGGTAAATTGTTAAGCCAAGGTTGCTTGATCTTCACACGACATGTTCAAGTTTCCCCAATGGAGCTCTTGGTCGAAATTGGAGCATCTTAGCCTTTGAAAGTGGTAGTGTATGTGGTTCTTGCTCAATGACATTCAAATGCTATTGTGTGGCCTCATTTATCTCATTGAGCTCTTCATGTTATATGGGTTATTCGAGTTTTCATGGGATGACACTGAAGCAATCTCTTTTCGACCTTTACGTATGATGATAGTCTAGATGTTGTCCCTTCCACACAAGATGTTGACCCTCCATCCATGTACTCTTACTTATGTCATGAAGCAGTGACATTGAACACCTCACCTCCTTTAATAGACTCTCAAGCCAAAGATTCTGCCATAGCACCCCGTGCAGGAAAGTCTGCTTCAAAGACCTCCAAGCCTAAGTAAAATGCAAAGGGTGCAAGAAAAAGGGGGTAGGAAAAGGGAGGTTAGAATGGATGCTCAAGCTCATGGGAATTCTTTGTACTTGTAAGTCCAAGTTTTTATCAAGTAAACTTGACCTTCTTTATACGAGTTGGTCCGGTCACGGTCGAATGACATGGTCGAAGGTTAAAGTGATACTTGATCAATTTATTGCTCAAGTGTCTGGAGATAAAGTAGGACAATGGCAATTATACGAGAAGGTGAGCAATGTAGCCTTGCCCGACAATGGAGAGGTGAAGCTTGCACTCTGGATGACTTAATGGAAGGCATTGCAGATATCTAAATTTAGAAAAAACCAGAAGGAGAAAGGGTCCATCGAAAAGGCAATAGCCAGTGCCCTGTTCCATATGACCAAGATGGCTAGTGGTCCAGAAGAAAATGCCGACCTAGGCCAAGCTGAAGGGAGAGCACAAATAGAACTATGTACTACATTTGTCGACATGTGCTCCAACACAATACACTTTCCAAGGAACCAGTGGGCAAGGGAGGAGAAGGGAAGGTATTCAAGATACAGACTGTGGGTGTCCCAGGTCTTAGGCTAATAGAGTGGTATGCTGGCAAGAGGAGTAATAGAGATGATGCCCCTGGCACTAAAGAATGAGCTAGCGATGACTATTTTTCCATAGAGCTATCTGTTGAGTATTGGGGTACTCACACACCCAAGAGCTATGGGTCATCACTCCCTTTTTTAATGGTAGAAGTGTGCACAATATGCTAATGTGTCTTCCACAATGATGTCAGACATATGCACAAAGGGTGAAGACCACACATCCCAGAGAAGAACCTCGCTTTGACGGGAAATCTCCACTCACCAGGTTGCGAACAAGGTTATTTTGTCATCATGGATTGTCCATTGCTGCTGCTATGGCCAGTGGTTTGAAAGAAGCTCATGAAAAAAGATATGCGCACATCGATTTGCAAGCAACCAACTACATGCTGGACTTCACGACGGATGACATGTCTGCCGGCACTGTCATTTAAGTGAATCACATATATAACCCTATCCACCTAATCCGCTTATACCACTTAAACCACTTCCTTCACTTATATCACTTAAATGACAGTGCCAGCATCAACATTAAAGTTTAAAATTATTTTCTAGTATCTCCTCTAGGAACATTAATTGTGGGATATTTTGACCAAATATTAATAACTTTTCATTTGTAGTATCTCCTCTAATGACTATTAGATCCCATCCTAAGCCTCATCTGTCATCCTTTTTTAGTAGTGTCTCTTAACCAATGGAGCTTTTCAAAGTTAATGATTTTATATTTTTTTACCAAATTCTACTGTATGAAAACATAGAGATAGGTAAAAATGGTGGTTTCCATGGGTTCATGGAAATGACCATTTCTATCAACCCCTCTCTTTTCATTGAGTATAACGTCACAAAAAATACAAAAGCATTAATTCTGAAGAGCATCTAGGATTGCAAGGTACTACTCAATATAAATGGAGGGATAAGTTTATCTTAGATTTGGTAGTCGTTGAGTACTGGATTGTCAAATGAAATCTTATTCATGTTTAGTCTAATATCACACCATTGATGCCATTGGGGGAGATACTAAAAACAAATTTGAACCATCATTGCACAAGAAGTTGGAGAATGAAAAAAATTGTACAATGAAACAAATGCACGTAACCCCGATCATTATATTCAAAGAAGAGTATTACAAAGTTATATATGAAGTTGACAATGTACATAATCATGCAGTAGGATCCACATTTGCCATTCCCTGAGTGCTTGGTCCTACACCCTACAAATCTATGTTAGTGAGGTCCTCAAAATCAAACGTGTCAATATCCTCAGCTGCATCCAAGTTTCCAAAGGTATGTTTGTAGTGCGCAAGCTCAGTCGCCAATGTTAGAGAGGTATGGCAGATGTTGCCAAGTTAACAAGATCACTGTGTGCCTAGGGAGTTATCAGATGAGGTCTTTGAGACACGGGCTCTCTATTCTTTGTTCTTGCTCGCTTGTGCTCTACAGGACGTCCCTTTCCTATTACTGACAAGTGATGCTTATCGTTTCAATCCACACATCGATGCAAGACATCATAGACATATACCTGCTGAATGAAAAACATGGGTATTTGCTAGTTATTGGGGATTCTCCCTTCCACCTCTTTGAATTGTTGGAGAAGGATGTGGGCAAAAGTTTTGTGCCGCAAGTCTGACAACTTGGGATGTCCATATTTATTCATAGCATTTTCGAAACGAAGAAACAAGGTGTTTCTTATGAACTCTGATGGAATAGCCTTTGTACTTGTCGAAGAGAGAGCGGGTCACCTTGCATGGTGTTGTCATCCATTGGACCAGCAGCGAAAATACCTAGCCCCTTTCTACCTAGCATCTCTCTTTGTGCCTGCTAGATAGCTTGAGCCTTGGCATGATTTAGCTGGTCTACTAAATCAGCCTCTTGAGGCACAAAAGCGGCTTGTGGGCCCTCTTAAAGTGGAGGTTGTTCTGGTTGGGGAGGATCCTGTGGGAGAAAGTTCTCTAAGTTCTATCCCTCCATACTCATACTTAACCTTAAAAATGACAACAAGATAGAATTAATTTATAAGCATAAACAATATTAAACAATTAAATTCAAATGGATACTTATTGCATCATTCACTTATACAAACAATATTACAACATTTATTGTCACATCATTTTATAATATTTTAAACTTGGACCATCATTTTTATCGCATCATTCACTTATACAAATAATATTTAAACATTTAGTATCGAATCACTTATCATATTTTAAAATTAGATCAACATTTTTATCGCATCATTCACATATACAAATAATATTTAAACATTACTTATCGCATCATTTATCATCTCATTGTAAATATACAAACTTGAATGATGGAGTGAATCCAGACTTGGATGATATTAAAAAATAACAATGTTACAAGTATTCATGATCGGTCGACCGCTCATATTACAAATGGTCCAAGGAAGACTCAGTCATTTGCTGGTCTAAGTCCTCGGTTTGGACTGAGATGTATACCACATCTAGGTGCAATGTCAAAAACCCCACAAAAATCAGTAGTACTTGGATGTCTATTCAGTTTGGCTAACTTTGCCTGAACGACAAATTGTCGTAGACGCTCGATTAGAGCTTCTGCTGTGGGTCCAGTACTTGGCAATGGTGCACAAATGTCTAAGATCTTCAAGATGTGATGAGACATAGCGTACAAATCTTGTGCAACATCAAAAGGTGGGGGATTGGTGCAGAGGCACTCTGGAGCAATGTGGTGAAATCTTGCAACAATGGAACTCCGCACAGTGTTGGGGTTATCTCACTAGGTAATGTTGGATAGTGCTTCCTAGTGTTGCATGGGGTCATCATTCCCCAATCACAAATGCCCAGATACACTTCCTCGAATGACTCTGAGAAGTGTAGCATAATGTTTTGTGCATGCAAATCATTTATGCAGGACATTGTGTTGGTGCACGTAATGAATAGTGCGAACTAGTGCACTTAAAATATCAAATACATGCTAACAAACCCATGGAGATCTAGCAGGCATTTTCGTATCATCTCTGTGAAACATCGGAGATGGTCGCTTTCCATCATGTCCGAGGTGGGTTAGCCATCTTTCCAAATGATTTCTATTCCAGAATGGAAATAGTATCATTAGATTCTCATCATGGACTAGACCTATTGCTCGGATGATGCCCGGATGTACGACATCGCCCAAGCACGTGGCTTCTTCCAAGGCTCTGGCCTTCAATGCATTAGTGGGCACAGAAAGCCTCACCACCTTACATGCATAAATCTTGTGCGGATCAAATGAAGCGACAAGGAGATTGCACATGTTGACTGCTCCATGTGTGCCTATGCCCACAGCTGCACTAGGCATGAATCGAATGTCTCATTGTTCGCTGAAGTAGTATGGGCCGCATCGGTCTTGCCACTGGTGCACGATCATGCAAGTCATGTGATGTGGGTGGTTCTTGTGCAGGAAAGAATGAAGGAGATGGAAATCTATCTGCTTATGCATTCTTAGTGCAAGCGAGTATGCAGGAGATGGTGTTGAGAGTTGTGTTGCCATGAGCACATAATTAGAGGCTAAGGTATGGTATAGGAAAGAATCAAAGTAGCCACCCTAGGATGTGGACTACATGATGTGGAGATGTCGATTGAGGATATCCACAAGGAGAGATGTGGATGAGAGGATCCCACATGGTTTGACTATTCTAAAGGCTCTCTCTATATAAGAAGCCTATCATGTATTGTTGAGTACACACACATTGCAATAAATTGAGTGTTTTCTACCCTATGTCTCTCTTGTAGTGCTTTGATCCTCCTTGATCCCTCACTTTGTCAGATGGAAAATGGTCTACGTGTGTGAGAGGAGGCACAAATGGAGAAGCAAAAGATGTGGTGAAATGTGGGCGTGCATGTGGTGGGAGATGTGGACCAGGAGGAGGAACTTCTTCTAGGTATGGAAGAACTTGGGAAAAAGAGATACGGGGAAAGATATGCTGTGGTCGATGCACTGGTGCATATGCATGGCATGGATGTAGTGGTGATTGTGGCTATGGTGGGTGCAATGTGGCATGTGATTGGGGGTGTGGGTGCATTGGTGCTTGCGGTTGCGGTGGGTGCAATGCGGCATGTGACTGGGGACGTCGGTGCATTAGTGCTTGTGGTTGCGGTTGTGCTTGGGGGCATGGGTGCATTGATGGAAGGGAGGTTGAGGCAGCTCCTTTGCCTTTGAAACCTCACCATGTATTCTTGATGTACGTGACCTTGGCATCTACAGCAGGACCCTCCCACTTTGTGTCATAGGAGTTTATGTCTCGATCTATTTGACGGAGGCATAGTCGACCCTCCAATGCGAAGTGGTGCAAATACTGGTCTATAGACTCTACTGAAAATACATTTGGAAATCGGTCACACAAGGTCCTCCCTCCATGCTCTGCCATTGTCCTCACCAAATTCTGTACACCGCTTATACCATTTTGGAAAGCTGTCTCAATAATGTCCTGATGAACATATATTAAGAAGTGTACATTCTCATTTTCAGCACCTTCCAATCGTAGTGAGATCGGGTTGCTGACACTTCCTCTTCTCACCTGCGTGAGCCATCTCATATGCAGTAAGCTACAACACAAAATTCAAAAAAGAATTCAATGCCAGGTGCAATAAGAAACTCATTAAGCCATAACAATTAACAATGCAAGCAGCCTAAGAAATTACCTAGGTATAACCTCTCAACTTAAGCTCACATCATGTAATAGACTACAAAAAATCAAAAGAACAAGGATGGTATTATGACCATATGCATGGATTATTGGGCATTAAATAAATATAAAGTAAAAAATAAATACTCAATTTCGCTAATTAATGAGGGCTTTCACGAATTGTGATGATCCAAATATTTTACAAAAATAAACTTAGGTAATAAGGGCATCACCGAGTACATATCTAGAAATTTCATAGCAATGTAGCTATAGGAGTTTTAATCCACAAAAGCAAATAAATCATTTGAGAATGTTATAAGGAAAGAGAATTTAGAAATAAGGATCCATATGTTCTAAAGCCCTAATGGCATCGTGGGAAAAGGCTTCATGGGAAAAACTAATTCCCCATGTTAATTATCACAATGTTTGTTGAAGCTATGAATTTTACTTCATTTTCAACCCTCAAATGCTTCATAAAGTCTTTTCCCACAAAACCATTGACTCAAGAACTCTGGTTTTGTGGGAAAAGAATGGGAAACAAAATTGGGGAACCGACATGCCACCTTGCAGTTAAATTTCCCATTTCCCCTACAGTGCCATATTAAGGCCTTAAGTAGTGATTTTGGTTGTGAAGCTCTTGAGGTAGCACATTGGTAATTAGCTACTAGTTGAAGCTAGTGTCTCTAGTGGCCATGTGTTGCTTTTATAGAGGTTCAATAATCATGGTTTTTCAATAGACTTGGGTTCACTATTATAGAATCCTACATAAAACGTACATTCATGCATTAATAATAATACTTTTGCATTCCTCTCCCCATTTAAACTCTTTTTTTCAAAAGGGTTTTGGGTGTGGGGGGGGGGATATGAGTAAATAAATCATGTAATATGTATATGGATTTTTATAAATATTCTAAATGAAATAAGCCCTTCTTGTGAACCCACAATACTTGTGAGTGCAACACTCCAGTAAATTGTTAAGCCAAGGTTGCTTGATCTTCACACGACATGTTCAAGTTTCCCCAATGGAGCTCTTGGTTGAAATTGGAGCATCTTAGCCTTTGAAAGTGGTAGTGTATGTGGTTCTTGCTCAATGACATTCAAATGCGATTGTGTGGCCTCATTTATCTCATTGATCTCTTCATGTTATATGGGTTATTCGAGTTTTCATGGGACGACACTAAAGCAATATCTTTTCGACCTTTACGTATGATGATAGTCTAGATGTTTTCCCTTCCACACAAGATGTTGACCCTCCGTCCATGTATTCTTACTTATGTCATGAAGCAGTGACATTGAACACCTCACCTCCTTTAATAGACTCTCAAGCCAAAGATTCTGCCATAGCACCCCGTGCGGGAAAGTCTGCTTCAAAGACCTCCAAGCCTAAGTAAAATGCAAAGGGTGCAAGAAAAAGGGGGTAGGAAAAGGGAGGTTAAAATGGATGCTCAAGCTCATGGGAATTCTTTGTACTTGTAAGTCCAAGTTTTTATCAAGTAAACTTGACGTTCTTTATAAGAGTTGGTCTGGTCGCGGTCGAATGACATGGTCGAAGGTTAAAGTGATACTTGATCAATTTACTGCTCGAGTGTCTGGAGATCCAGTAGGACAATGGCAATTATACGAGAAGGTGAGCAATGTAGCCTTGCGCGACAATGGAGAGGTGAAGCTTGCACTCTGGATGACTGAATGGAAGGCGTTACAGATATCTAAATTTAGAAAAAACCAGAAGGAGAAAGGGTCCATCGAAAAGGCAATAGCCAGTGCCCTGTTCCATATGACCAAGATGGCTAGTGGTCTAGAAGAAAATGCCGACCCAGGCCAAGCTGAAGGGAGAGCACAAATATAACTATGTACTGCATTTGTCGACATGTGCTCCAACACAGTACACTTTCCAAGGAACCAGTGGGCAAGGGAGGAGAAGGGAAGGTATTCAAGATACAGATTGTGGGTGTCCCAGGTCTTAAGCCAATAGAGTGGTATGCTGGCAAGAGGAGTAATAGAGATGATGCCCCTGGCACTAAAGAATGAGCTAGCGATGACTATTTGTCCATAGAGCTATCTATTGAGTATTGGGGTACTCACACACCCAAGAGCTATGGGTCATCACTCCCTTTTTTAATGGTAGAAGTGTGCACGATATGCTAATGTGTCTTCCACAACGATGTTGGACATATGCACAAAGGGTGAAGACCACACATCCCAGAGAAGAACCTCGCTTTGACTGTAAATCTCCACTCACCAGGTTGCGAACAAGGTTATTTTGTCATCATGGATTGTCCATTGTTGCTGCTATTGCCAGTGGTTTGAAAGAAGTTCACGAAAAAAGATATGCGCACATAGATTTGCAAGCAACGAACTACATGCTGGACTTCACGACGGATGACATGTTTGTCTGAGTTGGGATTATTGATTGGGGAAGAAGCCTCGATTGGACCGAAAGTTGATATTCGAAAGACCTGGATTTTGCTCCTCCTAGGGCATTTCCATGGTTAGCATTGGAATTATATGCTAGTACTACTACCTGAGCAAATCCCAATGCGACCCATTAAGGAAATGAAGACATATTGTTGAATAAAAGCTACATCTTTTTTGAGATTGAGAGTGGTATTACTGCATTGTCCTCTTTCCATATGCACATTCAAGCAACTTGCCGACTGTGCAAGGGATCCAACACCACTACTGTGTGCAGTTGCACTTTGCGAACAACTTTCCATAGTTGCCGATTGCTTGCTCGGGGTTTCAAGACCCATGGTTCTATAAGTTGAGACTGGTGGCGTTCGACTATTTCATCCACAATAGTGTCTGCACTGGCGGCTGTCTGACCACCCAAGATGGCAATCACCCTTTCCACTCCCGGACCTTACACTTTCCAATTTGTCTTTGAGGGTTGCCTAGGAAATGTTTGCGCATATGAGTTCCTGAACCCCTGTACTCTTTGTGGCAGATGTTACATCTCCACTTTGTGGCAATTTTACGAGCATAACATAGTCTTGGGCTGTTGCAAGGTTTTGGCCTCGTTTCTCTGGAGCCATGCTCACGTACTTTGTATGCACATTTTAATAGATCAATAATGTGCAAAATTGTCAATTGCCATGTATAAAAACGTTTCTCTAATCTTGAACAAATTTATTTCCCAAATATGTGTTGCATGGAGAAATCATTTCCCTCATTCTTATTCTGCCAACGTTCACTCATTTACATCTTCAGCTCGTACATAGGTGATTCAACTTTTTGCATTGTTAATGCCTTGTAGGATGCCAGCAATAGATTCGACATTTGGTCCCTTACATCTCTTTATTATTTTATCTTCATCACCAATCAAATGTTTTCTTATCCTCATGGCCAATCTTGTAAAGACTTGGTTGTAGAAGTTGCACTTCCACTTTTGATGCCCTGACATTGTAATAAAATCCTGCGGTTTTGCAACACTTTGGCCTTTTCCTTGAGTCTTGTTTGGCGGTTGACGGTGGCCTACCCTAACTTCTCTGTCCACCATGGTTGCTATACATGTAAAAGAGAAAAACCATCTCAATTATTAATATGTTTTTAGCAACTTAAGACAATGTCACTAACATGTCATTGAAAACAAATGTATGTTTGCTAGACCTCACGAGAGAGAAACCATCCAGTCGTCTTGCCCCCTCCTGACATAAATGGATGGTTATAGACGTCTATACATCTGGACTTTCAACAGGTTGTTATCAGCTGGCGAATGCGAGCCACAACTGGCGAAAGCCAAGTATATTCATCTTCCTATTGCCTAATAAGTACATATAAACTATAATATATCATTTTCAATTTCACATCCATGTGCGAGTAGTTATCGATCGGCATATGCGGACCACCCTTTGGCACATGGTTCAAAGGCATTTTGTATCCATATGCGAGTAGTTACAAGTCGACATAAGCGGACTTCCCACTGGCACATAGATACTTACAATCAATCTCATATATATATTTTACTAGTTTTTTGTAATCTATAGGCTATATAGCTAGTAAACTATCAAAAGTGTGAGATTTCACTAAATTTTAAAAGCTAATTTCTATGAAAAATATTTTCCTTTTCTTTTTGTGAAAATAACTTCATATATATTTACATGAAAGCATTCTTAAAAAAATAATCTTTCAAATCACAAACGATAAACCATCAACTTAGAGCTACGCATTTAGCCATTTTGCATCCTAGTGTGGGTAGATATTAGCTGGCCTAAGCGAGCCCACCACCGACACTGGACACTTTTTCAAAGGATATAAAAACTCACAAATTAGTTTGGAAGCTTTCTTTATCCCTTTTTCATTGTCCTTGTTTGTTTTTTTCGAGACTGCAAGCATAGCTAGATTCTCGGGAATGTGAATAGTACGAGGTTGGTGCAAAGTATATATAAGAAATTGCACTGTGCGGTGTGTTTATAATACCGCTCGATATATACCACAAACCTGCGCGGTATATATGTCTGAGACCGTGCAGTGTATACATCCCCCGCACGGTATAGGTGAACAACAGGCGGTATACCAGCCATGGTACCGCATGGTAGGTAGTTTTACCATGCGGTAACGGGCTAGAGCCGAGACTCGGTTAAAAAACATGGCGGGCAGTTTAAATCACTCCTGGGGGGTCAAAAAATGTTTAAAACGTTTTCATTTGGTGAATTAAAACGCCCGTTTTAATTCCCCGCAAATCCCAGTATATTGTAGAGGCTTTGCAACTTTGGGTTTTGAAATTTCAAATTTGGAATAACATCTCACTTTTAAAATTTTATTTCTTATTTTTTATAAATTTTCATATTTTTCCTAGCAAAAGTTTTAATGCTGCATTAAGCTTGAATTTGAGGATATCTTGCTTAAATAATTTGGAATGTATATGTGGTTTTAATTAATTGGAAAGGGGGAGGGGGCGGGTTTAATTTATTGGAGAGAGGGAGTTTTGGGAGGGGGACAAATGTATGTGAAGGTTTTAATATATTTGGAAGGGTCTTTGAAAAAAAAAATATTTGGAAGGGGGGAGGCGCCGGTGGGTTGAACATTACGTAAAAGGAGGATCACTTGGCAGGTGATTGCAACGTGGTTGGCATGCATGCAAACATGAAGTTCCGGTGCAATCGGGATTCTCTCTGTTGCCAAACGATAATTCAACACACGGGGATGCGATTCCATTCGCAAAGCCCGCCGCCAACTCAGCCTTCTCCCTAGCATCTGGCACCACGCGGGGAGCTCCTCTTAGCTATTTTCCACTTTGTAGATGTGTTTTATAAGGATGTACTCAAGGCTGCATAGTCTGCCATTCCTGCGAGGGCTTGAAATTTTTTTTGGGGGGGGCGAGGGGCCACGGCAGCCTTTGTGGGTACCAGATGGTACGGCCGAATGAGGGCGCGAAACGTGTCCACAGGCTGCTCCCCTTTCGGGCAGAGGAGACGTGGTGCGCGTGCGACGTGGCGTCACGCTGCTGACGAAGGCGGGGTTTTAGGGGGACACGCGGAGGGCGCGGGTTGGGCAGACAGGGAAAAGGGGGTCTGGGTTGCAAACAGTACGTGGCGACCACTGTCAGGGCTAATGAAGTCCAGTTGGCAGCGACAGGGAAAACTGGAATTATTGGGGGGACCCTTATGTGGACTCCTAGCAACATCGCCATTCGCCACCTTCTGTCGTCCTCATCTCATCAGTTCGTCTCCTTCCCACGTTACTCTCCTCCTCCCCCTGCCCCCCATTAATCTTTCAAAGCTCTGCACAGTTATGTCATTTTCGCATCATCAATGTCATCGTCTCTTTCAGTTTTATTGCTCTTATCACCCCCGCAGCCAGAAGAAGATAGCTCCCCAATGCCCATCATGATTCATGAGCTCCTCTGCCTTTCCGTCTTTTTTTAGATTCCCGCTGGGTCCCTTGTAAAGGTTGATTCTCTCGGTGTATATAGTTCAACAACATGTCGCACTAGGACCCCCAGCTTGCAGATCTCAGTGCTCCCTGGGACCTGGACCACAGGGAACTACGGTTATCTATTATCAGCTGGAGTACACAAGAAATGTCTCCCTTCATCTTGCATCTTGATGGCAATCGATCGCCTTATGGATTTTTCCAGGTTGATGATTTCACCTGGATTCCCGGACTCTTTGTAAGGTTCATCTTGAAAGGAATCCTGCTTGCTGGAGTCCCGACTCCGGCAGCCGGCTGCACTCTTTCTGTTTGGCAAGGTTTGGCCAACGTCAATCAGTAGAACTTCCTCTCTGTCGTAATCTGCGTTTGATGGTGCAGCCTTGCAGCTGTACACTCCAATTTACATGATGGCAACTAGGTAAATACTAAAGATCTATCACCATGACCTTGAAACTCGGCTTTAACGTCCAAGGAAACGAAGCTTTGAACGTCCAGGAATCCGTAATGTTCGTAGTACACAAAAGAGTCCTGTTCAGTCGCACGCGAGATCAAAATCATATCCAAGCTTCAGGTTAAAGTTTCTGTGGCTGCGCGGTCGTTCCCGAAAGCTAGGACACGTCACATAAGCCTAGACTCCGAATCTTACACTCTACAGAAGGAACAGCTCGTCTTCTGATGAGCTGCTCACAACTGGAATTGGCTTAAGCCCGCGACCCTGGAATTCCATTTGCAAGATAAATTCACTCTCTCTAGAAATGAGAGGTTGCATCAACAATTGGCACGAGCTTGGGTGGTCTCTATGCAACCGCAAACTTTGCTCTGGCCTCATCGTTTTCTGAAGGGTAAAATGACTCCCTAGTGTTTCCGAATCCCGATTCCCCGAGCGATTCCCGAGCGTCTCGAAGACTTCAAGTTTGAGAGTAAAGGTTCCCAACCCTTATGTCAACCACATTAAAAGCCTGTATCAAGACTGTGAGAGGTGAGTTGTGAATAGTTTGTGATCTTCTATGAGTAACTAATGACGGTAGATTCCCGAGAGCGATGGCTTGAACTCTGTCAGGGTGGCAGGAATGAGTACGCGACTACGACGAGGAAGATGGCGAGAGCGCATCATAGATGATAGGAGACGGCGTTTTGTTGAGGCAAAAGCTGGTGATGGCGAGCTATAAAGCACTCTGTGGGCACTTGCCACTGACTGAAGAACCTCTTGCCGTGGACGAATCTGCGGGACATCTCCATACAACTGATCCAAGAGGCTCTTGAGTCCAATAAATAGATATGGAGAGGGGAGGAAGGGAGGGCGGCAAATAGAGATCAGGTGGGGGGAAGTATCTCATATTACCTTCGACTTATATTACCTTCGATTGTAGGTAAATTTAAATCTTTATCACTTTAGATCAAGTATTGTTAGGAAAATTTTGATAATTGCTACTTTAGATCAAGGATAGTATGTAAAAGGATTTGCTTGTCAATCGTTAGTGAAAGTATGGCCATGTTCAATTTCAAAACAATATATGAATCCGAGAATGTATGTGTAGCTACACTTAAAGGGTGCCATATTACCTAATGTGTATGGTAATTCCATATTGAAAATTGTTGCATTTTTGCAACTTAATTCTCATATTAACAAGATCACTAAGCATTTATTAGTATGAGGCTTCTTAGGTTGCAAATAATTAAGGAGGTATATACAAAAAGCACCTATGACATTGGATGGTAGTGAATTGTGTACCCAAGTACCAAATATATTCTTGAAAAACATTGGTGCTAGTGGTTAGGTAGCATTGAGACATAGGTACATATGAAGACCGGTTAAGATGTAGGACACCCACAACTAGAAAGGGTACAAGTAGGGCCTTGGAGCATGATTCCTTGAAGAATGGGGATCTCCTTGGATCTATTCACACTTCAAGTTTGTGGTCCCATTTGTGAGGAAAAAATCCTACTACCTAATAAATGTAGTATTAAGACTTAGAGCATAAGGGAAGGATAATTTATAAGAAAGAGGAGCTTAAAGGAATTTCAAAGGAATTTGAAGAAAGATTTTTAAGAATTAAAAAAAAAGTGAAGAAATGTAAATAGCATGGATAAAAGAGAAAAAAGGATTGTGTGTGTGTGACCCAAAAAAAAAAAGATGTGTGTGTGTATACCCACTTTCACTTTAAAAAAAAAAAGTGTGTGTGTACCCACCTTCGCCCCACTAGAATACAATACACTAGGTGAGATAGTAGGTCATCAGCTAGTGTGATGACTTACTGTCCACCTGAAAGAGATAGAAGTATTTGTAAATCCAAATTAAGGGTTGAGAGAGATATAAGTGAGGGAAAAGTTTAAGTGAGGGTCTCAAGAGTAAAAGTAAAGGAATTAGAGAAAGGTAATTTAAATATAGTAATGCAAGTGAGGGCAAGGAAAGAAGGGAGGGAATGAGAGGGGAAAGAGGACTATTTTCAACCATGTGAGGCTTCTCGGTGATGATGCTTGTATATTGTGGAGAATATGAATACTAGCAATAGAAGAAGCCCATGCAGAGAGAGAAGAAAACTTGCGGAGTAACAGTAGCGGCTCCAATCAGGATGATCACATTGCTCGTGCCTCCTACAGCTCTTCATACCCTATCCCCTCTTGAGCCATTTTCACTCAATCCTTTGCTGATGCAAGATGATTCATCAGGGTCAAGATAGAGGAGTTTTTGAAGAAGTAAAGATCAAATAGTTAGTGGGAGAGACAATAATGATCAAGCAAGCAATGAATTGAGTCAAGAGGCAAAAGAGCCATAATGACTTAAATGTACTATGTGCAACTATCCAAAGTTGTAGGAAAAATATAACTATGTGTGTGAAGAATCGACAAAACCCCGTTTCATAGTAAAATGAAAGCAATTTTGGTAATGGACACAAAAGAGGAACTATTATAAAAAAGTACAACTAATTAAGAGGTGTAGAATTTGCAAAACGTTTGTATAATGCTTGACAATACAAACAAGTTTTTCTTTGATAAGTCATAGCAAGCATCACTTTTATTGAAGAGGGGAGTCTATGTTGAGAGAGAAGAAGAAGAGACGATAGACACACCAAATAGACTCCCAAAGATTGATTCATATTGATCACTAGTTACATATATATAGGTGACACGTAGTTCAAGTTAGGGCAAGCTATATATAGCTCTAACACCCCCACTCAAACAAAGGTCTCTAGCTACGAATTGAAAAACCCTTGGGGAGCACAAGGGAAAAACTTAAGCTCCTATATGCAAGTATACAAGTTGATCATTTGTACAATTATTTACAAGTATGTAATGCACATGTGCATTTATATACAAAAGGTCACCCATAGGTGTGTTAATCTTGAAAGAGAGAAGCTGCAAGAACTCCAAATTCTGATCGTAACACTGTGACACATGCCTCACTAAGTCCTTTAGTGAGAATATCTGCAATCATTTGAGAAGTGGAACAATGTTCAATCATTATCATCCCTTTCTTCACTTCATGTCTGACATAATGGTAATGAACAGCAGTATGTTTGGATTTGTTATGCTAAACATAGACTTATGGCACTTTAATTATCACATCTAAGAGGAGTACTGGATGATGGAGGATGACCAATATTTGCATGTAATTGTCGTAGCAAACCAAATCTCGAGCTGCTAGAGAAGCCGCTACATACTCAGATTCTGTGGTAGAAATAACAACACAACAATGCTTCTTACTTGCCCAAGAGACCAAGCAACCATTGATAAAGAAGCAATTACCGCTTGTAGACCGCATTGAGAAGTGAGAGCTTGCCCAATCTGCATCTGTATTCCCAAAAGATCAAGAGACATCACAAAAGATGATTCTATATGACATTGATAAACTAATCCAAAATCAAAAGTGCCTTTCAAATACTTTAGAACACGTTTTGCTACAGACCAATGTTGCATTGAGGGAGCAGCTAGATATTGACCTAGAAAATTGGCAGTAAAAAGAATATCTAGTCGAGTGTTCAAACCGACAAACTACAAGCAACCAACAAGATTGGCATATGATTGATGTGAAACCTCAACATCATGAGTCAATCGAGTATTTTTGACAGACCTCACAAGACAAGGAGTGGTCGCAGAGTGAGCATTTGTCAAGCCAAACTTTTGAACTGCATCTTGAATGAATTTTGTTTGTCGAAGTAGCGAAATTCCCTTGTGAGAAGAAATCGCTGAATTTGAATATCAAGACATGAATCAATGTCACCAAGATCAATCATATCAAATGTTGAGGAGAAGATTTTCTTAACATGTTGCAAGAAATCGAGATTGTTGGAAACAAGTATGGTGTCATCTACATAAAGAGCAAGAATGACAAAAAGAGCACCATCATATTTAGCATATAAGTTAGGGTAAGAGAAACAAGAGTTGAAACCTTGAGAGGTTAGAAACTGATCAATTTTCATGTACCAAGAACGGAAAGCTTGTTTTAGACTATAAAGAGCACGATGAAGGCAACAAACAAGATGGTCCAGACCGGGAAGTATGAACCCTTCTGGTTGCTTCATATAAATCTCCTCTTTAAGATCTCCATTAAGAAAGCAGTTTTCACATCCATTTGATGAATCCTCAAATCAAATTGAGTAGCAAAAGCCAAGAGTACCCGAATACTTGTGCTACGAACAACGGGTGAAAAAGAATCATGATAATCAACTCCTACAATTTGTGAGTATCCTTTTGCAACCAGATGAGCTTTAAACTTGTCAAAAGTACCATCAGCTTTGGTTTTGGTTTTATAAACCCACTTACATTTGATAGGAGTGTGACCAGGAGGTAGTTCAGTAAGAAACCATGTACCTTTAGAGATCAAAGAATCATATTTAGCTTCCATTGCCTCTTGCCATTGACTCTTTTGTGCAGAAGAGATCGCTTCTGTATAAGTAGTAGGGTCTTCATGAGCAACCATTGCATGATCAATGATTTCAAAGACATCAACACAATCATGAGTAAAACCATGTTTAAAATCAATAGGCAGATCAACATAAATATCAACACTATCATCAGAGGCCTATGTACATGTAGGATGCAAATCAAGATTGTCAACATATTGCTCTGCAGATGGAGAAGCAGTGATGCCATCAGATGAACGAGTAGTAATGACATCAGAAGTGGGATCATTATCAAATAGAAAATGAAAGGTAGAAAGTAAGGACTCAGTGTCCTCTGCATCCTCGGTAGACCATGTCCCTCCCATTAACTGCTCATTGAATATGGCATCACAATTGATTATCCCCTATTTAGAAGAGGGATCATAGAATTTATAACCTTTAGAATTCGGAGAATATCCAATGAATATGACCTTTTTACTAGAAAGATCTAGCTTTTGCCCTGTCTCTTTTGGTACATGAATATAAGCAATGCAACCAAAAGTTCAAAAATGTGATACAGAAGGAGTCTCCCCTATCCAAGCTGTGATTGGTATCTAACCAGAAGGTGCAGTTGTAGGAAGATGATTTTGCACAAAGATGGCTGTCAGAAGTGCTTCTACCCAAAAGCTTTGAGATAATTCAGAATGAAGGATCATACATCGCATAGCATCAAGAGAAGTGTAATTCTTACACTTTGCATGAGCATTTTGTTGAGGAGAGTATGGAACAGTATATTCACGATGAATGCCACACTCAATGCAATAATCATTAAAAAGATTGGAAATATATTCTCCACCATTGTCACTACGAAGGGTCTTGATCAGAAAACCAGTATGAAGTCCTACAGCAATTTTATATTGCTTGAATACTGATAAGGCCTTTGACTTATGTCGCAAGAGAAATGCAGTTGTGTATCTTGACCAATCGTCAATGAAAGTGATGAAATACCTGTATAAGAAAGACTTGGATGGAGGAAAAGGTCCACATATATCAGTGTGAACAAGATCCAATAAAGCATATGAATGAGTTGAAGTAGATGCATGAAAGGGTTTTCGATGAAGCTTGCCAAGAGTGCAATATTCACAGAGGCCCATGTGAGGACGAGCTGGGAGATTCATACCATCCACAAGATCATGAGGATTTATAGCACAAGTAGCTTGGCAAAATCCAAATGAACAAAATGATGATGCCATAGCTTGTAGTCCAGATCACCAAGGGTTGTAACCACATTAGCAATATCATCATTTAAGGAAAGTTGAAAGAGGTTACCATTTCGAGGAGCAACTACTATGGTATGTCCATCTTTTTCAATCCGACACTATGTGTGGTCAAAGCCAATAAAGAGACCAAGATCAACAAGTCGTGCAATAGAAAGAAGATTTCTCTAAAGATCTGGAACATGGAGAATGCCTTGCAAGACTCTTGTTGAAGAAAAAGTGCCAAGATATAAATCACCAACACCCATGACTTGACAAGTAGTGTCATCAGCAAGATAAACCAATTTCTTGTGAGGAAGAGCATGATAATTATGTAACCATTGAGATTGATATGTCATATTACCACCAGTAGCACCAAAATCAACAATAAAAGTGGAACCATCTCGAACATGAAGTATCCTTTTTGGAGAGACATCAGAACAGATATGATTTTCCTCTTGATGCATATGGGCATCTTGTTGTTGAGTAGCATATGCTTGAGTACGTTTGCGATTATAATGCCTCTTGTAACACCAAAAGGATGGATGATTTCTGCCACAATATTCACAAGGAGAATTATTGGATAAGTGGGCTTAGTGGTAACACCATCTTCCTTATCATATTGCCGAGCCCAATAATTAGAGATAGCATGACCATCCTTATCACAATAAGAACAATGTTTCTTAGGATATTTGAGATGAAAAGAATTACCACCTCTATATGGATGACCACCACGTCCATAACCACCACGTCCATATTTGGAGAAAGGATGCTTGCGAGCAACACAAGCTGTCTCTGAATTTGCATCATCCATTGTTATCATGATAGACTCATGAGGGTCTTTACGACGCTCGCATCGTTGAGCATACTCAATCAAAGAAATACATTTTTGATCAAAATCAATCTTGTTTTTGTTGGAAATAATGGTAACAATATTATCATATAATGGATCCTGGATTGTGTTGAGAAGATAGGTTACCAATTGATTTCGTGGAACAGGTGCACCAGCAGCAGCAAGTTGATTAACGATATTCTTGAATGAGTCAATATGAGTTGTCATAAGAGCTCCAACTTTGTACGGAGTGCTCAAAAGATTATGAAGAGAAAGAATCTCTGTGATAGACTTCTTCTCAAAAGTACCAACGAGATATTCCCATATTGCATGAGAAGAAGGAAGGGCAAATACATCCAGCATAAGAGAATCACGTAGAGCATATAAAATATACCGAGACAAGCTACTTTATCACGAGAACGCCAATCAACAGAGTTAGATCTCCATTGCTCAAAGAGAGGGCTTTGAGTCATAGGAGCCATGATTCGGAGTTGCATCAATAGGTTGGGATGGACAAACGAGATCATCAAGAACAATATCTGAAAGATTATCACCTTCATGTATCAATAACATCTTCACTTTTCAACCAGGAAAACCTTGTCCTTGAAACGAAGGAACAGACTCGTTGGACAGAAGAAAAGCCATTGACGATTATAAACATTGCAATCATACTTTGAGAGAATACGTTTGTCAGAGCTCATGTCAATGCTCAAGAATACAATGGTCGCTCTAAAAATATAGAACCCGAGATACACCAAAAAAGGATAGAACGTGAGATGGGAGTATACTAGAAATAGCATACATGCAAAGAAAGCGCTTTGAGCTTATTGATCACAAAACCACGATATTTTTGGAGAAAAGCAGAGCTTGTTGATCACGAAACAAAGATATTTTTGGCAAAAAGCACTACAATTGTGCTGATCACAAAATCAATACGTTTATCACGAAGCCATGAGATTCTTGGCGAAAAGCAGTACAAGCATGCTGATCACAAAACCAAGAAAAAAAAAGTCGACACAAAAATTGACGTAACTTTTCGCTCCGAAGTCCGATTAGGGCGTTTAAGTGCTCAGAACGAAGAGCACAATGAGAGCTACATTTGCTAATTGATGTATGATCTATTTTCCACTGATAACTTTCTCAAATTTGCACCAGAAGATCTCCAAAAGGCCACATCAAGTTAGACATGTCAAAATCGACAAGAGAAAATAAGCGATGAGATACTGAATGTGCTATGTAATCAAATGAACAACTAATACTTCCTGTCTTTCTTCATTATAGTGAGCATACAATAGCAAGACCTTTGTAGCTCTGATACCATGTTGAGAGAGAAGAAGAAGAGATGATAGACACACCAAATAGACTCCCAAAGACTGATTCATATTGATCACTAGTCACATATATATAGGTGAGACATAGTTCAAGTTAGAGCAAGCTATATATAGCTCTAACAATCTACTTACCTACCACCATCCAACAATGAAAATGATAAGAATCATATTTTAACTTACTTGGGAAGACCGGTGTCATAAACACCCCTCCCTTGTTATCGAGAACACAATTAAAAAGGTTGCTCACGCTATAGACTTATAAAGCTAACCTTGACACTATGCTTTAAATGTCAAAATAATTATTGTGAGTTTAAGGAAAAGTGAATAAATGAAGGAGGAAAAAATTAATGTATTAGGATTGAGAATGTAAAAGGAAAAGGAGGAGGGGAGAATTTGACAATTAGAGCAATAAATGTAATATTAAGACTTAGAGATTTATAAGAAAGAGGAGCTTATAGTAATTTCAAAGGAATTTAAAGAAATATTTTAAATATTTGTTAAAAAAGTGAAGAAATGTAAATATCATGGATAAAAGAGAAAAAGGATTGTGTGTATGTGTGTGTGTTTTGCAAGACCATATTTGACAGAACTCATACAATTCTTTAATGAGATATACATGATAATGTATTAATGGCCAAGTCTTACCAACCAAGGCAAGAGATTATATTAGGCATTAAATCCTTTTTGTAGGAAGATACAGTACTTGAAGAGATTGTAATTCAAGTTGTTGTAGAAGAAGTTCCACTCACCTACATCCATCCACAAAAAGGAATTGTAAAAACAAAAACCTACAATGTGCGACTGGAGGTTTTGCTACAAAACTCCACTTGTTATCGATACCACTACATCAAAAGGAATCTAAAATCACACATCGGCACCTTAGTGGGGGATGCCTCATGAGCAATTTCAATATTGGACTCATATGCCTCTAGATGTTCCATTTTTTTTTGCACTATCTTTGCCTTGTCAAATCAAGTTTCATAAGAACCCATGACTTCCTATATTCTATGTAACACCATTATGTGTATAGAGATAGCACACCTTAATAACACTCTATGCTTAGAGATACTTTGTCCATATGTAGTAATAACCCCTATAAAGTGTGGTACTAGGCAAGTTATATATCTATATCCCACCACCATCTTGTGTACACCCTTGTATTCTCTACAACACATGTAATAGAGAGATGTTATGATTTGCCAGCAAATACCTCTTGGATCACTGTTCTCTAACTACTATTGCCTCATTGTAGTCTGCCCACTATACATGCACAATCGTATGTGACCTTGCCAACCTGATAGTTTTATTGTTCCCATCCTTGCATTTTTGTATATTTCAAACCAAAGTGCACCATGTATACTCAGGGGGTGCACTACTAAGAAACCCTTGTTACCTAAGGGGTATTTAACAAACCTCTGAACTAAAATTTCCACCCCAATAAAATCACCACTCTTTACTTATGAGACTTTACTTATGAGCTAATAGATTTTCCCCTAAAATTGAATTAAGAAACCCCTCCTGTTATTGAAATTCTATTTAGGTTTTTCCAAATGGTGAATTAACATACCTTCCTTTTGAATACACGTGGCACACTAATTTTTTGGAGGTGAATCCCCCCTTAATCATATACTATGACTCGTAAAAAGCCCCATAAAACATACCTTGATTGTGAGACGTATAGTCATCCACTTCTTCATCTCACCGAAGCATGTTGAGTTTATCCAACCTCCAAAGCTGATTAGCATAAGTTTGGATCCATGGTGTGGGAAGTAGTTGACAATATTTTGTTTCTATTAGTTTCATCATTGGAATGGCCTATCGATAATGCAAGATCATACTAACAATAGTCTCAATAGATCAAAACGATCAAGGAGAATCAAAGCACATTAAAAAATTCATAAGAGGAAGGCAAAAGGTCTCAATCTATTCCGAATGTTCTTATCAATCAAAGAATAGAGCTTTTAGTTATGAATAGCCTTAGGATCCACTTTAGACTTTATGAGACTTTACACATCATCACTACACTCATCTACTTATCTCATCTTATCCTTATCTCTCCACAACTCATCCTTATCTTCTAGATCTCTCTCATCACTCTCATTCAATAACATAATTCTATTTTCATACCACCATTCCATTCTTCTCTTCCTCTAGAGACACATTCACATTCTTATATGCTTATCTTGTTTGCTAGGGGTCCTATTGGTGGGGATGACATTGGCCGGATGATGTATCGCACTTGCCAATTGTTTGCATTGCTCTTGCCTTAGCGAGACTATCAGCAATCTCTTATGGAACTAATTATCTTCTTGGCATTTCTTTGTGACATTGTCGACTGGCCTTCAAATTTGGTTCCTTTTGCATCATTTTTCCAAGCCTTTCTAGCTGTTTGGGAGATTTCACTCCTCTCTTGCTAACTATGCCTCTTTGGATTCATGGGTTAGTTTTACTACATTCTAGGCCATTTGGCATGACAAAATGCATTGTACGTCCTCCCATGCATCCTTTGATGCATATGCATTCTACATGCATTCCATGCATACATTCCTATGTGATGTGTTTCATATAGGTGACATTTCTCTACATCACTTAGATGTGTTTTCCCACCATTTTCACTGACCCCATGGGCTATGAGTGGTAGTGATTCTGCATTTGATTAATTAAATCAAATTTTTTGCTGAAACATGTGTGTGTGTGTGTGTGGGTGGGTGGGTGGGTGCATGCGCACATGCACATGCATGCGCATGTGTGGGTGTCACTCACTACAAGGCACAGGCCCTTTTTCAACGAAAATACCGACCTTTTTTACACTAAAAAGTTTTTTTCGATGGGCACAAAGGTCAGTATTTATGTTGCTATTAGCGTCGAAAAAGAACGGTCGCTATATAACCTTCGCTATATAGCGACACTAATAAGCATCGCTCTATAGCGACACTGGTAAACGTTGCTATATAGTGACACTGAAAAATGTCGCTATATAACGATGATTAACAGAAGCTTAAAAAAAGCATTAATGGGGCTAAACAGGGCCACAACAAGCCTTGTTTTGCCCCAATAATGTTTCTTTTAAAGTAATTACAAAAGAATGTTGTTTGTTACAAAATTTCCTTTGTGAAAAGGGTGATACAAAATCGCTTAAACGAGTCGAGTGACAGAAGCATATACATGTCAAAGATATACAACATTGTTTGTTACAAAATTACCCTTTCGAAAGAGAGGAGAAAAGAAGAAAAGAGGGGGAAAAAGAGAAAAAGAGACAAACCATATGCTTATGAAAAGAAGAGAAAAGAAAATGAAAGAGAGGAAATAAGAGAGGGAAAAAGAAGAGAAAGAAGAGAAAGGAAGAGGGGAAAAGAGAAGCAAAAAAGAGAGGGGAAAAGCATATGAGCATATGAGCATATGCTCATGAATAAGCATAAGCATATGAGCATAAGCATAGGCAAATGCATATGCTTATGAAAAGAATAGAAGAGAGGATGAAAGAGAGGAAATAAGAGAGGGGAAAAGAAGAGAAGGAAGAGAAAGGAAGACGAGAAAAGAGAAGGAAAAAAGAGAGGGGAAAAGCATATGAGCATATGCTCATGCATAAGCATAAGCATAAGCATAAGCATATGAGCATAAGCACAGGCAAATGCATACACTTATGAAAAAAAGAGAAGAGAGGATGAAAGAGAGGAAATAAGAGAGGGGAAAAGAAGAGAAGGAAGAGGAAGGAATAGGGGGAAAAAGAATGAAAAAGAGAGGGGAAAAGAAGAGGGAAAAAGAGCATAAGCATAAGAGAAGGAAAAAGAAGAGGGGAAAATAAGAAAAGAGAGGAGAAAAGAAGAAAAGAGGGGAAAAAAGAGAAAAAGAGAGAAAGCATATGCTTATGCTTATGCATGAGCATATGAGCATATGCTCATGCATAAGCATAAGCTTATGAGAGAGATACATAGACAAAATATGCTTATGAAAAGAATGGAAAAGAGGATGAAAGAGAGGAAATAAGAGAGGGGAAAAGCAGAGAAAGAAGAGAAAAAAAGAGGGGAAAAGAGAAGGAAAAAAGAGAGGGGAAAAGAAGAAAAGAGAGGAAAAAAGAGAAAAAGAGAGAAAGCATGTGCTTATGCTTATGCATGAGCATATGAGCATATGCTCATGCATAAGCATAGGCAAATGCATATGCTTATGAGAAAAGAGAAGAAACGATGATGAAAGAGAGGAAATAAGAGAGGGGAAAAGAAGAGAAGGAAGAGGGTGCTCATGCATAGGAAGAGGGGAAAAGAGAGTGAAAAAAGAGAGATGAAAAGAAGAAAAGAGAGGAAGAAGAGGAAATAAGAGGGGGAGGGAAAGAGGGGGGAAAGAGGGAGGAAAAGAGGAAAAGAGGGGAAGAAGAGGGAATAAGAGAAGAGAGGGGAAGAAAGGGTTCCTATGCCCATCACTGCAGCTAGTGCTTAAAGCGCTAGCTGTAGGCCAATGCAAATAATGAAAACAAAAAAAAGGGAAAAAGAGGAAGTACTTTCTTACTTGGAAAAGTCCCGCTCGGTGTTTCGTGGATTGGCCCTACAAAAGAGAGGAAACATACCATTTTTCAGATAACTAGTTAGAGGAAGAGGGGTTCAGAGAAGCAACTTTCCAAAGGGATTGGATTGAGGGGACAAGCATAAGCCTACAAACAAGGAGAAAGCACAAAATGAAGGAAAAGAGGAGGAAGAGAAATACCAAAAAGAGAAGAGGTAAGTCTTCTTTCTTTCACCAAATCTCATTTTTTGTCAATCTCTGAAAATCAAGCATAAAAATTAGCACATAGGCTTAGCAATGCGAGGATAAACGTGCTTCAACACTCACAAAATGAAATCTCACAAAAATTGAACCTACATTGCTTAAAGAGACACACCTTCTTAAAAAACTTTCTTTCACACAAGTAGAGAGGGAGAAGGGTGGAGAGGGAGCACAATTGTCAATGGGAGAGGGGCTTGGTAGGGGTGAGGAGTGTGGGGAATAGAGGAGGAAAGCAAGGTCACCGAATATAATGTGAAAGGAGAGATTTTTGCTTTTCTTGCAATAGAGTTGTGAAAGACGGCATTGCGCAGGGCTTCGGGTTTTAGTCCCCCAATGCAACACTGGTCACTTGTTATATAGTAACATTTATATCCTAAAAGTGCTGCTATATTGCGACACTCATACCCTAAAAGTGTCCCTATATAGCGACACTGTAAGAAAACAATACGTCTGTGCTCAACAGATAATAAGATCTCGTATGTAAGAGAGAAAAGCAGATAGTATGGAGAATCAAAAATTTGATTACTGTAAAATTGATACAATAGGTGGCGTTGACTCCCAGCCGTGTGCTCCTATGTGAGAAGCTTCAATGGCATGCTGGAAACAGTAGAGGACGGAGGCTGGATGCTAAGGAATTAGGGTTGCTGTAGCCAGTGATAAATATAGGCTTCACGGGCTTGCTCTTATATAGCCACCAGTTGTAGTCAGTTAGACCCAATTGGGAGACCGACCCATTCCACCCAAAACGGCTGACTCGAGGTCAGTCCCGAAATAGGCCACCGACCACACGTTAGAATCATGGTACAGAATAGAGCAACTAACCTATGGTCTCCATTCGGCCCAGAGCCATATGAGATCATTTGGGGCTTCAAATGGGCCCTGCAACCCGAGAGTGCGTTGCCCTGGGAAATGCTCCATCTACCCTTAGTGCAGTCAGTCATGGGATGCCTTCCCGTACTTGCATGTAGCCTAGTTGGTAGTGTGCCAACTCTATTGGAAGCCATCCAGCCATCAGGCCACACATGGCCCCCATCTAGTGTCCAAACCAGGACCTACCGGATAACCTAGCTACTCAAATGCCTTCTCCTCATATGGGGGGCTTACAAGTAAAGTTAGCTGGTTCCCGCGTAGTTACATGAGAGTGGAGCATTGATATCTAACACCCCCCCTCAATGTCCACCTGCAAGTGAACTTACTTTTTCGGCCCAATGCCAAGTCGATGAAGATGCCCATCCAACAAGTCTCTTCCAAGAGCCTGAAGATGTCCGCAGCATTCTCTGTAGTCGGACAGTACACCAAGTCGACCTCTCCATGAGCTCACGTACAAAGTGATATTGAATCTCAATGTGTTTTGTGCGAGTGTGGTACACAAGGTTCTTGGCAATTGCCATGCAACTTTGATTGTCACATGATAATTGCATAGGCTTGTTTTGCACTGCACCCATGTCCCCTAAAATCCTCCTCAATCACATTGCCTCACAAGAAGCAAAACATGCTAATTTGTACTCAGCCTCGATAGAAGAAAGAGAAAGTGTAGGCTGCTTCTTATTGACCCATGACACAGCTCCAATCCAAGTGAGAAATAGTAACCTCTCACTGATCTCCTATTGTCCACATCTCCTACCCAATCCGAGTCACAGAATCCGGTCAAGGTGTTGCCCTTGGTATAGGTGATGCCATAATCAAGTGTGCCTTTGATGTATTTTAACACCCACATCCCTACTGTGACACCAAAAATTGATATTTTTAACTTGGCATTGATATTGTTTTTCTCTATGTTTGATAAGAGTTTGAGTATCAAGTGATAGCCTAGCGGCTCTCACTTATTTCTATTTTCTATGATATTGTATGGGATTGAGAGGATGAGTGGAATGGCTCATTGTAAATACCATAGGTATGAATTATAAATACCTTGGTATGGGGTGAGAGTTATTTGTGTATGGGATATTATGAGTTTTTTAGAAAATAGGAAGAGTGAGTCATATAAAGAGGTGGGCTCATGTCCATGTGTTCCAATAATATAAGAGAGGCCACATGCCAAGCGTGTGGAAGGCATGTGGAGGAGTGTGAAGTCAAGAGGAATCCTTCTAGAACTCCTATGTGGAATAAGAAGGATGTGGACATGTGGAAAAGAGAGGGTCCCTATGGGCTCCATGTGAGGAGACTCTTGACTTTCTCAATATTTTAAGAGTCTTGAGCATCTTTTGATGGGACACATGGCAAGAGTAGCCAAAAAGGACATGGATGGTGACATACGTGCTTATGTGATTGATGGGGAAAGGAATCTACAGGCAGCAATTGTAAATGGGTGAAGGAGGGTAACAAAATCTCTATAAAAGGAGCCCTCCTCTCCCTTGTTCATGAATCTCTTCCACCATTGGCCCTTATGTTGCTGTAGTTCTAGTCTCCCCAAGCCTCTTCCATGAGCCTTCTCTTCCTCTTGTAGATATTCTCTTATGTAGACTCTTGAGTCCTTCTCTCTCTAGTTTATTCTCTCTCTATGAGTAGTCTTGGAGCTTCTGCTCCCTCTTGTATGTATGAAACCTCTCCTTCTCCCTTGTGTTTGTAGTGTTGAGGTGGATTCTCACTCTATTTGTAATGAAGGTCACTTCAGGTTCTCTCTCTCTCTTGAGTGTCTCTTCCCTTTTTCTTTCTTTCAAAGCCTTAAAAGTTCTTTCTATTCGACTGCTCACTGTGCACACATGGTCCATTTGTTTCTCGAGCCACTATGCAAACTTCTTCCCCTCTTCTAGGCGAAATCTATGAGGGGTGGATCGTTGATGAAGGTGGAGTCTTGAGGGAGCATCCTGCTCAGGCGAAATTAGCCTGGGTGGAAGGTAGTTTTCATGATAGTTTGACCCCCTGTTAGTGTTTTGCTCATAACTTTCTGCTCGATAGTCCAATTGTAATGAAATTTATATCAGCGCGAAGTTCTCTTCAAGGCGCATGTTCTATATGATCAGATCTTGAATCAGATACTGTTGCAAAAAGTTACGAGTCTCTGTGTTTGACAGTCTGTTTTCATGATAGTTTTTACCCCCTTCCAGTAAACTGTCCATATCTCTTCAACCGTCTGTCTGTTTTCAATGAAATTTATATCAAAGCGTAGCTCTCTTCAAGACGCATGTTATTATGTGATCAGATCTTGAATCAAACACTGCTGCAAAAAGTTATGAGTCTCTGTGTTTGACAGTTTATTTTCATGACAGTTTTTACCCCCTTCCAGTAAACTGTCCATATCTCTTCAACCGTCTGTCTGTTTTCAATGAAACTTATATCAGCGCGAAGCCCATCTCAAGGCGCATATCTTTGTGTAATTGAATCTTTGACATCATGTCTCTACTGAAATTTATAGGCCTCTGTGTCTAATGACAGTTTGTAGAGTGTTTTGAGCTAAGTATAAAGGTGTCTATGAAGGAGGTGCAATGTTTCCTCGGAACCTACCCATCCGACCTAATCAGCCCCTTCAAACTCCTCGATATATATATCAGTTCATGTCATGTTGAGCCGCAAGATCTTCTTTCAACAACGTATCGCTCTTCTCTTTGGTGCAAACCGGCTCGCTGAGATTATGGCCTCTGCTGATCCTTTCCTTCTCCCTATGCTTGACTACAACATCACTTGGGATGTTACCATCTTCATTCTCATCTAAGGGAGGAAAGTATGGTGTGGTATCTTGGCATAAAAGCTTCTTTCTAATGTCTCATTCTCAATGATAAGTTTCTTTGGCAATTAGTTCGAATGCTGCAGGAAGTAAAGAGGTGCGTGAATTTTATTACCCCCAACTTCATGTCACATCTTTTGGTGGAGACGCCGGGTACGTTTGGTATTGGATTCATCCCACCTTACTAAACGGTCTCAGGTGTACTTGATTGCATGTTATGCCTAGTATAGGCATGTGTTTTATGATGTGATAAAGAAGATGCCTGGAAGAACTCCGTTAGAAGAGATTGCAGCCCGTTTAAGAGAACTTGAAGATTGTGAAGGTGATGCTCAAGCCATTCGCACAGTCACCATGATCATATCCTTTATGTTTGCATTGTTGAATATGTTGGTGAATCGACAACACCGGCAGTAGGCACAATGATAGATTGGGGATTGTTCCATGTACTGGCAGCTTGGTGTGAAGAAGAGTTGAGTCTTTGGGTGGTTTTTGACTATAATGATGGAGTGGTGATTCTCAATGCTTTCAACTTCTTTTGCTATGCAAATGATTAAGATTACAATATCTTGAAGCTTTTATGTGCACTTCCTATTGTGAGAAGGGTGATTCTAGAATGCATGTATACACAATGTTTTCATGGTGCTGGTTGGTCACTTATTTTTGAAGATTTTGTTGAGGATCACATTGTGGAGGGTTTTCAACAAGTGGTTATGCATAATCAGTTGGTCTTGGTATACTAAGGCTCTGTGGGATCTTGAGGGACCCAAGGGGAGGACCCGGAGTCTTATCTTCGGGATTTTGTTCGAGGATGCCGGCTTTCTGGATGGTCCATGAAGGATCGGACGGAGATTTTGCTTGATTTTCTTGAAGGTGTAGCCTTGAGTTGGGATGAGACCTTGCCAGACTCTACCAAGGAGGACTGGGACCAAGTGGTGGCAGCAATGAAGCAGAGATTTGGGGCAGTGGAGTCGCCAAATGCTTTGATGTTGCAGTTGGACCGGTTCTGTCAAGGAGAGGGTGAGTTGGTCTCTGCGTTGGCAATCCGATATGAAACTTTATGGACAAAGTATGAAAGGGCAGCTTTGCGAGCTGTGGCATCGGCATCATTGGCCCCTCAAAGTCTCTCAGGGATGGAGCACTTAAAGATGAGCGAATTTGTTATGGCTTTGGAGCCTCGTCTTCGCTCAAAAGTAATGAGTAAAGATCCAACAACATACATGGAGGCACTTCGCATTGCGACCAAGAAAGAAGCTTCTCTAAAGATCGAATCCTCTTTTGTGTCTTCAACAGCTTCAACTTCTAAGGTGGAGGTAATGGTCACTCCTCAGGTACCAAAGTCCTCTGAGTTAGATCATAATATCTCCCAATTGATGGCAGAGTTTGCTGATTTGAAATTGCATTTGGTTAATGCACGACAACCTAGAGCACCAATGAGTGAAGATAGGCCTCGAGATAGGAGTGGGGTCACTTGCTATGAATGTAATGAAAAAGGTCACTATCGCCCCGAGTGTCCTAGATTGAGAAAGAAAGAAGAAAAACAAGTATCCTTGTTAGAAGCTTCTTTAGGGGATGAGGAAAAAGAGGTAATGATGGCTAAACGGGGGCGTGGTAAACCAAAAGAAGAAGAAGAAAGTAAGGAAGAAGTAGATGAGGAACATCAGGATGAGGAACACCGTAGTAAGAAAAAGAAGGCATCTAGAAGGAGAATTAGCCAGTCAGACTTTCCTTTAGGACAAGGAATTGGAAGCTATGACTTGTTGTCCGACCTTAAAGAAAAGGAAGCTCATATCACCTTTGGTCAATTACTTGCTTTGTCTCCAAAACTACGAAAGGAATGGGGAAAACTAGCAAGCACAAGGGTGTCAAAGAAGAAAAAGAAGAAAAGTGCCATTCCTATTGTTCAAAAGGTAGATATAGATGTTGGTGATGATGTACCTATGGTTGATGCGATCATTGATGGTCAAGTGATTTCTAATGTGTACATTGATGGAGGTGCATCGATTAATGTCATGAGTGAGAAGACCATGATTGATGCTGATTTAAAATACTCTAGTACTACCTCTCCTTATCGCATCAAATTGGCTGACAACACTAGGGTTAAGACCTTGGGAGTTGTGAAGAATCTAGAAGTGGATGTATGTGGAATTTCTGTTCCAACTACTTTTCAGGTGATCCCTACCAAGCCAGATGCACGTGCCTATCCATTGATTTTGGGAAGGCCTTGGTTACGCAAGGTGAAGGCTGTTCAAAAGTGGGATACTGGAGAATTGATTTTGCAGGGAAATGATAAGAAGGTGCGCTACAACATCAGAAGCCGCAAGAAGGAAGTTGTCAAGGAGGAGTCTTCAACATCAGAGAGTTCAAGCTCTGACTTAATCGATGAAGAAGAAGAGACAGGGTGTAGCTCCGAGGACTCCAACTCAGAGGGTGAGGTGGAAGGAGTGGCCTTTGGTCTTTGTCTTGGTGCTGATCGGGATGAGTCAGGAAGGAACAAGGTGGTGGTGCAAGAAGATCCTGTAGAGACACTTCATGTGGAGGATGTGGAGCACATTAAACGACGCCAACGCAATGAAGAGCTTCTTGGTGATTCTCTATCAGGTAGTGAGAAGCTCCAATACTTAGATATGCTACTTAGATATGCTAGATGATTTTCCATGTCTCTTTGCAACAAGCTATTCACAGGTTCGGCCAGTCTCTCTTGTGGAGCACAAGATTGAGTTGAAGCCAGAAAGCAAGCCAGTTGTGCAATGCTTAAGGCGATTGGGGGTGATCCAAGCTGAGGCACTAAAGAAAGAGGTAACACAACTACTTGAGGTGGGATTCATCTTTCCTGTTGATGATTCAGAATGGATATCTCCCGTAGTTGTCACACCAAAGAAAGGAAATAAGTGGCGAGTTTGTGTGGACTTTCGTCCTTTGAATGCATGCACTAAGAGGGATCATTTTCCTTTGCCATTCCAAGATGAAATACTAGACCAAGTAGCAGGGCATGAGATGTATTCTGTATGTGATGGGTATTCTGGGTACTTTCAAATTCGTATTCGGGAGGAAGATAAAAAGAAAACATCATTTGTCACACCTTGGGGAGTTTTTGCTTACAGAGTGATGCCTTTTGGGTTGACCAATGCACCAGCTACATTTCAAAGGTTCATGAGTCAAGTCCTAGATCCTTACTTGGGAAAGTTCATACGGGTGTTTTTGGATGATTTTTTCATTTATTCTCGGCGCATAGATCACATGGAGAAGTTAAAGATGGCCTTAGCTAGGATTGATGAAGCAAAAGGGTGTCTAAATCCTAGCAAGTGTCATTTGGCTCAAACAAAAGTAGTCTTGTTGGGGCATATTGTGTCTCAAGAAGGCCTGCAAATGGATCCTGACAAGGTTCAAGCAATCATGGCATTGCCAAGTCCTGAGAATGTCACTGGTGTTTGCAGAATTCTAGGAAAGAGCAAGTATTATCAACGCTTTTGTGATGATTTCACAGAGATAGTGCATCCCATGAACTTGTTGACAAGAAAAGGAGTTTCTTTCCTATGGGGTATGGAGCAACAAGAGTCTTTCCAGCAACTTAAGGAGGCCATGAGTAAGGGCCCAATACTCGCCCAATATTGAAGCCCTGATTGGGGTCTCAAGACTTTTATGTAAATCCAAGTGTATCTTTGCATTCAATTGGTGCTGTATTGCTACAAAAAGGAGAGGCAGGTAGAATGCAACCCATCTATTATGCCAGCCGACAGCTTACAGATGTGGAAACAAGGTATGAAGAAATGGAGCAGCAAGCTCTCTCTTTGGTGTTTTCTGTCAGAAAGTTTCGCTCCTATTTATTACCTCGACCATTTTTCTTCCTTACCTCTCAGTCTATAGTAGCATATCTAGTTCACAAGCCTAATCCCGGGGGGAGATTTGCAAAATGGTTGTCAGAGCTTCAAGAGTTCTCTTTCTCTTTTGTCACTGAAAATACCACTAGGTCCACTATGGCAGATTTGCTCACAGGATGGGAGGATCTAGGAGAAGAAAAGAAATGTAAGGAGAACATTAAAGATGAAAGGGATACACCACCGACAGCTTTTGTTTTGTATTTTGATGGGGCTTTTAGTCCTTCATGCCAACAAGGAGCCGGGGGGATAGTCTTGATGAATCCTGAAGGTCAAGAGGTATGGGCAAGAGGACAAGAGCTTCCAGGTATCACAACTAACAATGCAGCTGAGTATAATGCTTTGATTCTTGGTTTGGAGGGTTGTCTTCAAAGTCAAGTTAAAGAATTGGAAGTAAGAGGAGATTCTCAGCTTATTATAAAGCAAATGCAAGGGCATTACCAGACAAGAAGTCCTCATTTGAAGGAGCTTAATCAAAAGGCTATGGCACTATGTAGTCAATTTGATTTTTGCAAGTTTGTTCATATAAACAGAAAAGAAAATCAAAGGACAGATGAGTTAGCTAAAGCCATTGTAGTGCCAGACCGGGGGGTGGTTTCTTGGGTAGACACTGGATGGCCAAAACTACAAGATGTTCAGCAATATGTGGAAGAAGGCATGTTTCCTCGAGGGTTAACTCCACAACAGAAGCAGAGATTGGTTACTTTTGGCCACGCCTCCATAAGGATGTATATGACTGTCACGTATGGAACCTTTCAGCTTGAGGATGTTGATGGCATGGTGATACCCGGACGCACCAATGAGTATCGCCTTAAATTCTTCTATGCTCGACCACCTTGAGGGCCAGCAGACCCTCTCTATACTAGAGAGGATCTGCTGGGGGGGGAAAGATGTGACACCAAAAATTGATATTTTTAACTTGGCATTGATATTGTTTTTCTCTATGTTTGATAAGAGTTTGAGTATCAAGTGATAGCCTAGCGGCTCTCACTTATTTCTATTTTCTATGATATTGTATGGGATTGAGAGGATGAGTGGAATGGCTCATTGTAAATACCATAGGTATGAATTATAAATACCTTGGTATGGGGTGAGAGTTATTTGTGTATGGGATATTATGAGTTTTTAAGAAAATAGGAAGAGTGAGTCATATAAAGAGGTGGGCTCATGTCCATGTGTTCCAATAATATAAGAGAGGCCACATGCCAAGCATGTGGAAGGCATGTGGAGGAGTGTGAAGTCAAGAGGAATCCTTCTAGAACTCCTATGTGGAATAAGAAGGATGTGGACATGTGGAAAAGAGAGGGTCCCTATGGGCTCCATGTGAGGAGACTCTTGACTTTCTCAATATTTTAAGAGTCTTGAGCATCTTTTGATGGGACACATGGCAAGAGTAGCCAAAAAGGACATGGATGGTGACATACGTGCTTATGTGATTGATGGGGAAAGGAATCTACAGGCAGCAATTGTAAATGGGTGAAGGAGGGTAACAAAATCTCTATAAAAGGAGCCCTCCTCTCCCTTGTTCATGAATCTCTTCCACCATTGGCCCTTATGTTGCTGTAGTTCTAGTCTCCCCAAGCCTCTTCCATGAGCCTTCTCTTCCTCTTGTAGATATTCTCTTATGTAGACTCTTGAGTCCTTCTCTCTCTAGTTTATTCTCTCTCTATGAGTAGTCTTGGAGCTTCCGCTCCCTCTTGTATGTATGAAACCTCTCCTTCTCCCTTGTGTTTGTAGTGTTGAGGTGGATTCTCACTCTATTTGTAATGAAGGTCACTTCAGGTTTAGCGACTATCCTTGGGGAGAGAATCTTGTGGAGGAGTTTTTATTTGATGTACGAGAAGAGGGTGGAGCCAGTGGGTGGGGGCAGAGAATGCAATAGAGAGTGTTACCAACCAAGAAGGTAGAGGAGAAGACTGCTAAGGAGGAGATGGCTCATTTGGACAATGCAGCAGAAGTCAGTGGGCAAGGAAAAGAAAATGCAACAAAAAGTGCTACCAAGAAGGTTGAGGAGAAGAATGCTGAGGAGGAGACTACCCATTTGGATAACATAGCAAAAGTCGGTGTGGATGTTGTTTTGAAAATGCTTAGTGATGCCAGCTATTGCTACAGCCTCGATGCAAAGATGGAAACCCTTTAGTAATTAGCGGACAAGTTTTCAAAGAAGAGAGGAGGAAGGGGGAAAAAAATGACAATGAAGCTAGTATGTCATGTTGCCTTGTCTTTAGACCTTGCTAACATATATGCGTAAGACAAGGTATGATCTTCTCGTCTTGAAACGTTGTTTTTTCTTGAAACTTTGTGGACATATATGTGTAAGAGAGATCTAATGGTCTTTTTTTTAATATAGGTGTGTCCCCAACACAAGAAATATAAAGTAGATGTAATGGATCAAGGACGGGACCCTTTTGGAAATGCAAGGAGTTATGGACATGTAGAGAAGACTCAAGGGAGAAAAAGGATGCCCCTTCCTTGCCAAAATCCCATACCATCTACCAAGCCTAGAGCGTACCAAAAAGCTTTAGAGTAGCAAGATCCTCGAATACACCTTCCATGATTTGGAGGGAGGATGTGCAAAGAATTCATACCACATACAATGCACTCTCTAAGCATGTAAAAAAATCTAAAAATGTAGTAGCTCCTCCAATGCGCTTGCATGAGGCAAAGTTCAACTTTTGTAATCTCCATTTTGGAATGACAAATTTTTGTCTTTGTGCATCTAAATGTACTCTCTCTTTTTGTAATAAAAGTATAGTTTTTATTGTGATAAACTACACTATTAAGCATGTTAATTTGCTCTAATATGGTTCACTTATATAGGACCACGACACCTAAAAAAAGTCAAGGTGCCAGAAATTGCAGTAGATGTCATAGAACTTGACAAGGTGCATCTGTGTTCATGTGAATACACCTCCAAAGTTTCAAGAAGATTATCGAAAGGGAAAGATAGCCTTATCCTTAACCTTAACAATGTATTAATGAATAGATTTGACCTTAGAAGTGCCAATTGTCCCCCTGATTTTGGCTTAGATGCTGTAGAGTGTATCGGTGATGATTCAGTGAAACGTTATCTATGGAAAGATGCATAACAGTTCTTGGTTGTAGCAAGTACATATGAAAATGTGTTTATTTGGAGCAATGAAAGGCTTGCCAATGTAGAACATAAGATGGACAAATGATTTGCAAGAACAAAAGGACTGTTGACTAGGTGGATGGCACAAGCAAGTTGTCTAGTTGCTTCTTTTAAATATCCATTAGGGAACCCATATTTTTTAAGCATCAGAGACATTTTTGGAAGTTGTACTCACAATTCAATAGCACCAACACCTTCTTGGTGGATAAGTGATGTTAGGCCATGTCTACATAAGTGGTTTCTATCAATTGAGCAAGTGGAATGGGCATCAATGAGCCCATTTAATGCACCTGCACAGGCTGAAAATCAGTTTGTACAGGAGTTTCTTCTCCAAGGAGGAATAATTTTACCTTATGATGAATGGTTGAACATGGAAAATAGTATGGAAATAGCTAGGCAAAGTAAAAATAGGAGGTGAGGGGAAATTATGTACCACTTAAGGCCTTATACATTTTTGTATAGGTTTCCTTTACAATGTAAACATGGGGAAATTTTATACCCCTCCTTATACCATTTTGTATATGTTGCCTTGACAATGTAAACATGAGAAAATTAATGTATCCCCTCCTTATACATTTTTGGATATGTTGCCTTGACATGGAAATATGCAATGCACTCTCTTTATAATGTAAATTGTAGAATTTTTCTGGTATAAATGCAAGAAGGTATAGACATTAATGTCCTTTAATATGTAAACTAATTGATCATCATGTTCTCTCATGGATAGTTTGATTTTCTCAATGAGTACAGTTAAGTACCTTTAAGTACCCAAAATGTTTTTAGTACTACGTCCATGCCTTGAGCATTGTACTATAAACTATTGGGAAAGTACTTAAAGTGTGTGCCTATAAGTACTTTATAAGCTTCATAGTACTTGTAAGGAGGTTGTATAGTATTTTGATGTTCTATTAAGTACTTGCAAAATATTTTATCTTCATGTAAAGTATTTTTAGTACTCCTGAGGAACTTTCCATTTACTTTAAAGTATTTTATAGTCTTTGTAAAGTGGTTTAGAATACTTTATGAAGCTTCATCTTCATAAAGTACTTTATGTGCTTTGTAAAGTGGTTTAGAAAGAGTTTACTTTAACAAAATAACATCTCCGCATCCTCTTGCAACAAACATCTTTTTTGTTGGGGGAGACTCGAATCTCGAGTGTCCAAAATTAAAAAACAATATTTGTAACCTCTTGTGTGATGATAGTACTTATAGCTTGTTGTCTATGGCATGTTTGTAGGGGCAAGATTCCATCCTCTTCTAATTGTAGACGAGTGTTGGTTGTAGAGAGGTTTCTCCTATGGACACCCAAGACCTTTGCTACTTTTACCAAGCTGACAGACTTGTTGTCGCCAACTTCTCCACCATTGAACCCAGTACCATTAAGTACCATCATTAGAGATAACCTCTTCAAGAAAGGTTCATCTTTTGATCGTGAAACTTTGACTTCTATCAAAGTGTTGTGAATGTTGGCCAACACAATAGCCCATTTCTTCATCAAGTCAAACATCCTTGAAACTGGGATGGAGGAGGAGATATAGAAATAGTTACTTGTGAGCATCTTTGTCTTGGCCCTTTGTCTGGTCATACCAGGAGTTATCTATAAGTATTATTTCTTTCCTTCTTATCACCGGACCTGTTCTCTTTAGCAAATTGCTTCTCCTTGCCTTTTTGTCGATGTTCCTTTTTCTTTGAAGCCCAGTACTTCTTGATAAACTCTATTCCTTCCTGACCAAGAACAACCATGACTCCATTTGATTGCAGTAGTGCATTGTAAAAAATTGATCTTTTGCCCATTACATGCCCATTTGCAATGTGCAAAAATTAATCTTCTCCCATTGCATGGCCATCCATACTCTGCAAGCTCATTTTGAAAATGTGCAAGGAGATAAGTGGAGGGAAACACACTGTTGCAGTGTTGAGAGAGAGAGAGAGAGAGAGAGAGAGAGAGAGAGCTAATGACATACCACAACTCTTACTAGCCATAGCAGATGGAGATGAAGAAGTAGAGTAGATGTGTGGAAGAACAAGGGTGACACATTCTCTAAAGTTTATGAGACTATATTTCTCATGTACTACATTTGGCCTTCAGAATCATTCAACTACCTTTTGTCTTCAAATCCTCTTTAGAGAGGGTGGCAAAAATGGAGAGATTGACGATAGAGGACATAAAAAATGGAGAATCCTTAAAAATTAGAATGTGATGCCTAATAGAAAAAGAATGACAATCTGAGAGAGGAGCTATTGAAAACAAGAAAGTGCAAGAGGAGTGGAAGGAGGTGGGGAAGATGAAGGGGATGTGGAAGCTCAAGGATGCATCAAACATGATAAAAATGGAGAAGTTGATGGAAAAAACTCTATTTCGGCTCCACAATCTGCAGTTTTAGAATGTGCGTGCATGTGCACACACACACACACACACACACGTGTCCTCCCATTGTAGGAGGTGTCAATAAATACCTCAATTTTATTGGGTTTTTCTCAATTTAGTACATTATTATGTGGCAAGGTCGGATAAATAGTACCACATGTACCAAAGTATGTGGAGCCTAGTTAACATGATTGAAATATCGAGTCATTTTCTTATAGCCACCAAACATCATTCTTGTTATTAAAGTAATTTGAACATATAATATTGGATATATGAGCAAAGTGGAGTGGGGATGTTATGAAGTCATATCATCAACCACCCACCACACACATAAATCCTTCCTTTGCAGGAGGTGCTGATACATTTGTCTATTGGAGCTTGATTATAGAAATAAAATGAGACATATATGACAAGATAGTTGAGAGTAAAGATGATATTAGTACCGTGATTATTTTTTGTATGGGTATAGATGGTTCTCTTATTATAGATGTGAGTTACAATGTTATTAATTTATCATGCCTATTTGATATTAAATATACCCATGGAGAGGGATATATACAGAAATAATCAGAAGAAAATACAAGAATTGGACCCATTGACAGGTGGGTTACAATATGGGGATGGAGATCTAACGTACTAGACACCTATATAAGCAAAGATACAATGGACTATGCCATCGAGTATTAAAAAATAGCTAAATATTCTATAGATATAGGGGAGGAACTTCGAGATATCTGTAGCCAACGGCAGCTGGCAGGAGACCCCCCCATCGAACTTATAGTCAATAGCATATGCGCACACAAAAAATCAATTATAGAGCTATTGAGGGACATTTTTATAACCCAACACGGTCGAATATGAGACTAGGCAAGGGACTGATTTTAATGAGAGATGGTGGAAGCACTGAGACAAGATTTAGTAGCAGTGATTCACACTGACTACAAGACAGTGGGCCGCAACCATAAATTAAGGGGCCAAGTATGAGGGGACCTCCTTGGAGGGAGAGTCTTTCCCATCCCCCAAGGTATTGCAGCATCCAAAGGAGCTGTAGAGCAGAGGAGCCCATAAGAAGGGAATAGCCAGTACTAGGCGAGCCTGCACTCAAGATATGTGAGTCAAGGGAAGGGCACGAACTTCGATCGGCACTACTAAACATACATGGACCTCCCTCATGTATCCACGCTATATGGAAGCATTTAGTAGATTGGAAGATTTAGGCAGGATGAGTTGCTTATATCTCGGGTCTATGAGGTTGTCCCTAGCCATGTCTCGAGGAAGGAGTAAGGATAGACTGCACTATTGACAGTGGGCTCCTCCTTCGAACACGAGGATAATTCTTGACTGATTAGCCTGCTTCTCTTGGTTAGGGCGGTCTTTTAGATTTTTACTGTTAAGCAGCCTCCACACAAGAGGTTACAAACGATAATATGCTAGGAACATAGGCTTCATTCATCTTCTCTGTGTTCCATTATTCTGTCTAGGTCTTGCACTATCTGTTTTTGCTACACCTTGGTAGAGGAGCAAGGATAGACTAGCATAAAGCCAGTGAGCTCCTCGGTCTGATGCAGAGGGGTGCCATGGCCGATCAGCTCACCCTGCTTGTACTATAGAGTGTCATTTACATGGAGATTATAAGGGTCTACTTGCCTCGACATGCACCTCCTCACCTCAATGCATACTATCCCATTCGAAATACCGTCATCACAGATGGACATAATGGATGGATGTGGGATAATCAACTCTTGCAGGTCACCGTAGACCAAGGAGTGGGTGAGTGTCTCTGATAGACACAGGGAAGCCATTTCATTTACTAGACGTCGCCATGTGGCTGAGTGTCTCTAAGGAGCTTGGTATAATAGGAGGGTCCGATGACCCCGCCAGGTGGATACTGTAGGTGCTCCTATATTACAGTAGGAAAATAAACATCAAGAAGCAGAAACACGATATGTTATGTCGTCAATCACGTAACTCTGATTAGAAAGAGGGACTTGCGCAATGGGGAAGGAGCTACCTCTGTGCATGAGTCCTCTCAAGTGTACACAAACATTTTGCAATGTAGCATTTGAAGCGGAGTCCACCATGCGACGTCCCCTCAAATTTTTGGTGATCGCACCAGTAACATAGAATATTACCCAAGTATTACCTTCATTAACAAGGGGTCATATCCCATTCGGAGGTGCATTGGGTCATAGTGAGACAGAGGTGCCTTTACGGTTACTGGGCTAAGGAACACATGGCCTCAAATATTCAGTCAATAGACCATGCAACTGAATATACGAAACTGTGTGATGGCCTAGAAACGCATGCGCAGCTTAGTGTAGACTGAGCGATGAATGGCTGGTAAGCCAATGAGCTCACCACTAGCTCATTTTGCCCGTCGCTGTGAATTCGTTAGACTGATGCGTTTCCATTCCTAAGCCCCAAATAATAGTGGAGTCCCAGATACTTGTCTTGTATGATCATCTTTTGGTCTCATTTCATTAAGAATAGACCTATGAAACGGAGATAAATAACTATAATCTTATAGGGCCATGCCAAACGATGGAGTCTGTGAAATATTGAGAGGTGAAGTAATAAGTTAACTACTCTTTCCCATGAATAGCTAAAAAGAAGGAGATATGAGACGATCTATTTTTACACTAGTATATATGTTATACTAATAGGGACCCTTTACATTGATGGAAATTTGTTCGTAGGAGGCATGGTAGTACTGAAACACATGCTTGATATGTAAATGTACCATCCTGGTTGAATAGTATTGTAAAAGCTTGGGAGAGTATAGATTGAATCGCATGATCAAATGTATGTGGATTTGTTAGAGGATTACATATGAACCACTCATAATTATAATCTTCAAGGATGTTTACTACCACTTACTGATTGTGTACATTACCATTTATTGATTATTTGTGAAAGTTTACGTGCCATAGTGTGGATTATTGCATTTCAAGTTGGGGGACATGGATAACAATTGTGTGCTGACATGGAAGCTTGCAGTCCCACATTAAAAAGGTCCTAGTTCTAACTTACCTTTTTTGTGGATGGATGCAGGTGAGTTGGCACACTTCTCAACCAGATTTACAACTGAAGGTTTTTGATGATTATAGTGGCACACTATCTACTACTAGCAGGATGGATAGAGATTGTTATCCTATAGTAATAGTTATGATTTTGCATACAACCTTTGGATAACATTGAGAATTTTGGGAGATCTTCCTATGTATGGATGTACCACATACATGGGTGTTTTGTGATGACTTAGTGATCCATAGTTATAATAATTGTTATTAAATAGGTTTTTAGGAAGACCATATATGTATCCCTTCTCACCTGCCCCCCTATTTACTGTATGAGGGATTTGGAGAAAAAGGAATGTTAATGACAGATTTGGGACAGCTTGTAACCCCTTTCCTAATTATATGTGGATGCTCTTACCACAAAGACTTTGTAATCTGCAATGTTAATATTATACGTATCTATATTGTGTTTTGATCCATGGGAATAGAAAATGAAAAGAATTGGAAGAAAAAGAATTTGGAAAGTGCCATATATGAAAGATACGATTATTGGAGATATAAATAGTTGATTTGGGGTTATTAAATAGTTCTAAAGTAAGAATTGGTTAAGGATTCCTGGAAGTAATGTAATAATACGATTCTGAAAGTGTCAATGGTATTTGATTAAATTATGGAAAAGGATAGTAGAAATATAGGAAAAACACACATACACACACACACACACACACACATAGAGAGAGAGAGAGAGAGAGAGAGAGAGAGAGTAAAGTTCACGAGATGCCTTGTGGGCCTATGGGACAAAGTGCGAAAGACACCAAAAAGGGACAAAGGGCTAGAGCATAGGGCACATTAAGGCCCTTGCTGAGTACTATACTATGCTAAAATAAAGAGCTAAGCATATCGTATCATATCATATCATGTCATATCATATTATGTCATATCTGAAGTAGGAAGAAGATAGCTGGAGCTCAAGAACTAGAACTCAGAATCCGAAACTTAGCACTATGGTGGCTTGTTTATGAGTGCAAAGATATCTCAGATCTATATCTGCTTGGTCATCTCATGCTATAGTGGTTGTGGTCTCCTCGATCTTTGAGCCTACTGAGCTAAGCTATGTTCAGAGTGACCCCTCATCTTGAGTGATCTCCTTTGAGGAAATCTATGATAGGTCGGACCTCAATCAAGTGTGATGTAGTCACTCTCTATATCCCTCTGCAATTCTCTCTTAGCAATCCATATCACCCCCATATCAGCTAGCTCCTCTCCTCCACCCCACTATGTCCTAGAGCTAACTCAAATGCACAAAAATATGTGACATGCCGCTATGTATCATCAGCCTCTATATCCTATGATTTGGTCCCCTCCTGTTGCTCCCTAGTCTGTTGTCATAGCAAGGTCTCCTTAGGGCGGCACATCTCAAGTAGATAGAGCACAATGCAGACTGGTCATGGAAGTGGATCAATTGCAATAGTGGGCCATACCCTCTCCGCTCCTGGATAAAGATAGTGGTATTACCTCCGAATCGCATAGTAGGTTAGGCAGGCATAGAGAAAGTGGTCTTCTATCTTAATCTCTCCTAGTTTGCATAACATGTAGATCTGATGCCCTCTTAGTATGCATGTTGTTCTCGATGTCTCAATTCTTAGCTGATGGGATGAAACTTGCATCTACCCAATGGCGATCCTTTGTGTGTGTGAGACTCCCCTATTCTTGGGATACTGGGGTTTGATGATGAATTCCTCCTCCGAAACTCTTAGGAAAATGTCATGATAGAATTGGCTCTCGGTGGGGAGCTCTTGATCTCCCCCCCAAGCCCGAGATGTATGGAGTTGGAGGAGGTCTAACTATATGATATGGTTAATCTTATCTCGTGGAATCGACTCAGGGGGTGCATCCATACTATACTAAAAGGGAGGGAGCCTGTGTCCATCTAAATCTATTTTTTGGAAAACCATGTGGATATACGTGCATAACATGTGTCTGCCCTGCTCTTAGCTAGTCATTTGGATGACTCTAGAGCTAGCCTTGGTAGTCTCCACTAGGGTAAGTCCCATACTTTGTGAATGAATGTCACTATCTAGAAGATGGCATCTATCTGTAATGGTTTCATGGTGAACTCTACTTGTACTATCTCATGCGGTACTGAGGGCTTGCTCCAAGTCATCCTAGATCCCATAGTCACCTATAGCCGCTCAAATCTCCTTCACTCTACTATCGATAGGTCACATCCCCAAAAGGGTGCTATGTACATGGTAGTCAGCTGCACTAGCATATTGAAGAGGCAACACTTTGTCAATGGATCTTGAAAGTGTGCCTCGAAGCAATGTCTCTCCAATTGGGCTAGAGTATCTCTCCCCCATGTGAGTTGGACATGGGCTACATGTGTCATAATGAAAAGGGACCCTATGAAGACTACTCCTAAATAGGTGTAGGACTCCACTATCTTGACTGGCTCATCTTGATAAATGAAGTTGAGTCAATGGAGCACTACATGTGGGGTGTTCAAGACCATAACCTAGGTCTTCCCAAGATTGACTGTCAGGTCTTTCTCTCTGCAAAACACCTCTAGGGTCTCCAAGTGTCTCTGCATCCCCCCTTTGCAGACCTCGCCTACTCAATGATAGCCCTCTGGTAGAATGTTGTCTTTGGAATCCTACCTACCCTAGTGTCCACTATCCCTGAGCCTCTGTGTGGCTTGTGAGCTCCCTCTCTAAAATTGATCCATAAATCTTGGCCAGAGTATGACCGATCATGAGGTTATGGTAGCTCCCAGTCTCCATAGGATCTCCAACTTTGTGTATCGGTACATTAGTGGTAGTGCTCCAAGTAGGTGGGAAACCATGGCACACAACTCAATTGAACATCTGTGCTAGGACTAGAGCTAGGACCTCCTATCCACATGTGTAAAGTGCTCAATCCGTAGGCCCTCATGGTCATGTGCTCTTTGCTTGTGTAATCTGTGAAGTGTTGCTCGTACATTCTACATGGTCACAAGTAGTGGGCCTGGGTATAGAGGACATATCCGATGGTGTCTACATCTAGGCATCATAGGGGGAACATGCATACATGTCCACACATTTGGATTTGTGATGGGAATAGGTGGCTTATACTTCAACAAAAACCCCCATCTAGTGGTCGAGTCTCCTCCTTGAAAAGATATGACAATCTTGTCCATCCTATATGTGAGGAAGGCCCACCTCCTATGATGTGTCAATACTCAAAATATCGTCTGTTTTTGGGGTGGTGTCAGATGACCCATATCCCACTCTTGTTTCAAGTGGGCTCTTGCCTCTCTGCATGCATCATCGAACCAAGGGTTTTGGGGCATCTTCCCATCTTGGACGTGCATGGGTTGGGGGTCATGGGAAATGATTTGGTAGCAGCATCATGTACCACAGAGACAAGGGTGTTGAAGGCATTGGGGAGGTCTACATCATCCCCAAGTAGAGCTAGGAGCCCCTTGGCTAAGTGACTCATGTACACATGTACACTAGGTTAAGGGCACGATCAAAGTGGATCTTGATGCATGCAGGTGTGGGGGGGGGGGTCTCCCTATGGTTGGCATAGTGGCAAAGATATGGAAGGCCAAGTATGAGTGGTCAGCCAGGGGGGGGGGAGGTATGAAAAAGTTGTGTATTCGAGAGACAAAATCTAGTGGGCCTAGTAAAAAGTCCACCATACTAGATCCACCACCATATGGGAAGCAACCTCCAGATGATGGCCATCTCTGAAGACCATTGTAAATGATCAAGTCATGGGATTTCCCTAGCTCAAGAAGATGTCATCCATATCCTATCACTTGTGGGCCATCTGCAAAGTGTCTCAATATCTAGCTCTGGAAATATATATGGATCTTTGTCATCAGTGAATTCAGGAAGCCAACTTGCTTATTTCCTATCCATGCATTGAAATCCCCTAGTAGGGGTGTCTCCCTGTCTAGAGAACTTTGTGATGTCATCCTGAATCGTCTTGTATGGGCTTTGTCCCATCTATAGTGATTGCTCGTGCATAGGATGACATGTCTCGAGGGAGGTAACACACTACAATGAACATGGATTAAGCATTTGGAAGTTGAATGCATATCCACATGTGTTGTGCATGCTCCTCTCTCTAGACCACATGTATGACTGGTGGTTTCAAGTGTTACTTGGAAAGGATAGCCACCCTCGGAGGCTCGTACTCTGCTATCTCTCCTCAACTCCCTCCTATGAGCTAACTCCTAGGTGTAGCCTATTACTGTGGGCAGCCCTCTCTCTAGGCTATCATGTGTCTCAATGTAGAATATCATATCTCTATTACTGTACATCTTCGAGAGACCTCCCGTAGGTCAGGACCATAGTGTGCCATTTACAATTCCATACTACTATTTTCAATCTGGTGTGTCTAGTGTGCCATCATATAATTCCATACTGCTATTTTCAATCTGGTGTGTACACACGTCCTTGGGGTTTGACACCATCATGATTCCCCATCCTCTTTCTCCCCTCTGTCTACTCCTTCTCTGATAATCACTTTGCCATCAATGTAGGCAGCCCACTTTCTTGCTTCTCGTACTACCATTACTCGTACCATTCCCTCCCTCCTATGTTCCTGATGTAGGAGAGAGGTTAGCATCCAGTTATATTTTTGTCCCTTTCAAAAAATTTGTTCTCATACTCATGAGGGTAGATCTATCCATGGCAGTCTAGAGTTTTAAGACTTAAGGTCTTCTGGGTGTCTCCATCTTGCCTACCCTGCAAGTTGTCCCACATGTGATATTGACTCCCATCTTGGTGAACAAAACTTGGGCATCTTCCATTGGAGTATCTCCTACTATCAAGCCTCTTAGCAACACGTTCAGAGCTTTGCTGGTCCTCTCTTTCTCTTCCTCAAGAGTCTCAAAATTGATTTCCTTCTTAGGGACTATTGCTCTCTTTTTAACCACTGCTATCCATTCAAGAATCTCCTCTTTTGCTTTAATAATCTATTGTGTAATTTTTTCATGTTTGCCATTCATTATGGCCTGCATGGTAGCCATGGTAGCCATCTCTCTCTTGAGGGTTGCATTTTCTACTCTAAGTTCTTCTATGGCTTTGCAACCCCATTCTGAGTTCAATTGCATGTCTCTCATTTGCTATAGTTTAGTCCCTAATGCATGTACCTTGTCTTGGAGGTTGGTTCTCTCGGTTTCTCATCATTCTTTCTATTTTTCTCATTCTTCACACTTTTCCTTTTCTTTCCTCCATTCTTGTTGTATTTTCCCCCCTCGCTTCTTGAATTCATTGAGTGTCTTGTCGAGCCTTCTCAGCCCCATTAAAGCCATATTGGTGGCCTCTAAATTGTCGGTCCTCTCAAATATTGCAAGGCATATTTTGTTGAGGCAGAACAAAAACTCATTTGTCACTTTGTGAGCTATCCCTGATGATGAGAGGGCTACCATGGCATTGGTCTAGGGTTGGTCTAGGGTTGGTGGTCTAGGGCTTGTTTGCCCCATGTGTCTCCTATAAAGCCTTGTGTTGGCATTTTGTTTTGATGTATTAGCTCCTTCTTGCAACCTTGAATCTCTTCACTTGGGACCCATGTTTGCTGATCTCATTTCCCCCCCTTTTGTTTCTATTTGCAGGTCCTTCAGCCTCTTGTCAAATGTGACTGATCATGTTTACTTTTCTCTTTCTATTTTGTGAAGATATTTGAAATCTCTTGTGGGTGGGAGTCGAGGACCTAACGTAGCCCTATGTATCTCATGGGGGCTAAAGTCCCTGTGCAGATTCATGAAGGCATATATAAGCCTTGGCATAGATAGTAGTAGCTCATGACGGTGGGGATCTAGCCACCCTTGGTGTAGGTACAATAGCTTGAGTGAGGGCCTGGCATCCCTAGTGCAACTAGTAGCAGCTCATGGAGGGGCCTGGATCCCCTAGTGCAAATGGTAGAGCTCATGGGCGGGCTTAGAGACCCAAGTATAGATAGTAGCAACTCATGGGGGGGCCCTAGGAGCCCTGGCACAAGATGGTGGCTCATGGAGGGTGCCTACAGTAGCAATGGCATGGTCTAGGCACTTGGCCTGCTGGAAGCAGGATGGCAGCAAGAGCACCAATGAGGGCTTGGGTGCAATGGACAGTAGTAGCAGGGTGATGGAGTGATAGGAGTGTGATAGCATCAACAACGATGGCATGACACATGACACAACATGGATAAAAGAAACAGAAATATCGATTCACATAAATCCATATTCTCTACTCATTCTTTCCATTTAAAAAGCACTACCCATTCTATTTACTTGCGCATTAGTAGCTTTACCCGTTCTTTCTTACTCGCATGTTCTTATTGTGACACGAAGTTGGGGGTAATGAAACTTCACGCACCTCTTAGCTTCCTGCTCTTCCCAATCTTAATTATAGAGACCCTTATCACTTGCAAAGATAGATGAAGAAAATATTTTCATGCAAAGAAAACCACAACATATCTTTCTCCTTGCTTCCCTTAGAGAAGAATGAATATGGTAACATCCCTAGTGACGTTGTAGTCCAACATCAGAGTCCAGCATCGAGAGAAGAAAGAATCCGCAGAGGCCATTATCTCATGAAGCCAGTTGGTGCCAAAGAGAAGAGCGATGCATTGTTGGAAGCTCGTTGGAAGAAGATCTTTCGGCTCAACATGACATGAACTGATATATATCTAGGGGCTTGAAGGGACTAATTTGGCTGGATGGGTAAATTTCGGGGAAACATGGCACCTCCTTCACAGAAGCCTCTAGAAATGGCTCAAAATCATTCTACAAACTGCTAGAAAACATAGAGGTCTATAACTTCCACCAAAAAACTGATATGAGAAATTAAAGTACATACAGAGATGTGCCTTGAAGTGAGCTTTGTATTGATATAAGTTTGTTGAAAACAGATAACCAGTTGAAGAGATATGGATAGTTTACTAAAAGGGGGTAAAAACTGCCATAGAAATAAACAGCCATATAGAGACTCATAACTTCTTGTCCTGGGCCCGATGCAATAAGGTAATTACATGGGAGGGAGACCCTTAAAGATAGCTTCATGCTGATATAAGTTTTTATTGAAAATAGATAACCAGTTGAAGAGAAATAAACAATCATACACAGAGACTCATAACTTCTTATCTTGGAGCCTGCAAGAAACTAATTACATGGGAGGGAGACCCTTAAAGAGAACTTTGCGCTGATATAAGTTTCACTGAAATTGGACCACCGAGGAGAAATTTATAGGCCAAATACTGACAGGGGGTCTAACTGCTATATTAACTGCCATCTGCCCATGCAGATCATTTCGCCTAAGCAAACTACTCCCTCAAGGCTCCACAATTATCAACGATCCAATACCCCTAGAATTTGCATAAAAGAGAGGAAGAAGCTTGCATGGTGGCTCAGGAAACAGATGGACCATGTGTGCATAGTGAGCGGCCAAACAAGAACTACTTTAGAGACTTGAATAGAGAGAGAAAAGAACATAGGGATGGAGGAAAGGAATGGAGACTCAAGGAAATTAATAAAAAGTGACTTTCATTGCCATGAGAGTAAGGCTCTACTCAAATACACTCAAAATACTACAAATACAAGGGAGAAGAAGAGGTTTCATACATACAAGAGGGAGCAGAAGCTCCAAGACTACTCATACAGAGAGAATAAACTAGAGAGAGATGGACTCAAGGGTCTACATAAGAGAATATCTACAAGAGGGAGAGAAGGCTCATGGAAGAGGCTTGAGGAGACGAGCTATAGCAACATGAGGCCTAATGGTGGAAGAGATGATGAACAAGGGAGAGGAGGGCTCCTTTTATAGAGATTTTGTCGCCCTCCTTCACCCATTTACAATTGTCGCTTGTAGATTCTTTTCCCCATCAATCACATAAGCCCGTATGTCACCATCCATGTCCTTTTTGGCTACTCTTGCCATCTGTCCCATCAAAAGATGCTCAAGGCTCTTAAAATATTGAGAAAGTCAAGAGTCTCCTCACATGAAGCCCATAGGGACCCTCTTTTTTCCATATGTCCACATCCTCCTTATTCCACATGGGAATTCTAGAAGGATTTCTCTTGACTCCACACTCCTCCACATGCGTTCCAGACGCTTGGCATGTGGCCTCTCTTATATTATCGGAACACATGGACATGAGCCCACCTCTTTATATGACTCACTCTTCCTATTTTCTAAAAACCCCATAATATCCCATACACAAATAACTCTCACCCCATACCAAGGTATTTATGATTATACCTATGGTATTTACAATGATCCATTCCACTCATCCTCTCAATTCCATACAATATCTTAGAAAATAGAAATAAGTGAGAGCCTCTAGTCTATCACTTGATACTCAAACTCTTATCAAACATAGAAGAAAACAATACGAATGCCAAATAAAAAATATCAATTTTTGGCATCACATCTTTCCCCCCCAGGAGATCCTCTTTGGTGACAGAGAGGGTCTGCTGGCTCTCAAGGTGTTCAAGCATAGAAGAATTTAAGGCGATACTCATTGTGCGTTCGAGTATCACCATGCCATCAACATCCTCAATCTAATAGGTTCCATTTGTGAACTTATTTTTGACTTAATATGGTCCCTCCCATCGGTCGATAAATGTTTTGTCTAGCCGCTTGTCCAGATGACTATCAAATCTCATGAACAAATCTCCTTCTGTAATATCTTTCTTCTTGCTTAATTTGGTCACAAAGGGGCCTTGTGCCTTTTTTGAGAAGCTTCCAAGTTTTGTAAGGCCTATTATCTACATTCATCCAAGGGTTCTAGCTGTACCAAGCATTGAGCATAGGCATCCTCCTATCCTTCTTTTCTTGCAAACAATAGTAGTGCGAAGGCTATGTATCTCCAATTCAATGGGCAAAATGGCTTCTATTCCATATACTAGTTGGAATGGTGTAAACCCAATAGCTAGCTTGTGTGTGGTTCTGTAAGTCCATAAAACTTCTGCCAAGTGCCTATCCCAATGCCTTTTCTTGGTGTCTACAAGCTTTCCCATTGAATTGCACAACAATCCATTTGTTTTCTCAGCCAAACCTTTACATTGGGGATAGTATGGCATAGACATGCTATGATTTATCTTTAGCTTATGCACCACATCTTCAATAGTTCATTTCTAAAAGAGGTTCCTCCATCAGTGAGAATTTCCAAAGGACAACCAAATCGTGAACAAATTTGATCAAAGAGAAATTTTGCAACTGTGCTTGCCTTGCTATTGAGCTATGGTCTTGGCCTTTGCCTACCGAGTCACATAATTTGTGGCCACCAATAAATAATGCTTGCACTGAGATGAGCGAGGGAGTGGTCCCACAAAGTCCAACCCCCACCTCTCAAATGGTCCATATGCATGAATAGGCTTCAAGGGCCCAGGAATCAACTATTGCCTTCTAAACATTTGGCATACTTTACAACTTCAACACCATTCATATACATCCTTATGGAGGTGTGGCCAAATGTAACCTGCATTAAGAATTCTCCTAGCCGTGCTTGCTGAACCAAAATGACCGGAGCATTCATGACACATTTCTAGGATTCTCCTAGTCTCCATGGGATGGACCACCCAAAGGAGCACCTTGTCTTTTCCCAATTTATAAACAATGTCATCAACAATAGTATACGGACAAGCCTTTCTTATCAATCTTTGCTTCTGTTGTGGACTTGACCCTTGAGGAAACATGCCTCCTTCCACATATTGTTGAACATCTTGTAGTTCTAGCCATCTAGTGTCTACCAAAGAAACCACCCCCCGGTCTTGTACTACAATGGCTTGAGTAGCTAACTCATCTGCCCTTTGATTTTCTTTTCTGTTTATATGAACAAACTTGCAAAAATCAAATTGACTACATAGTGCCATAGCCTTTTGATTAAGCTCCTTCAAATGAGGACTTCTTGTCCTGTAATGCCCTTGCATTTGCTTTATAATAAGCTGAGAATCTTCTCTTACTTCCAATTCTTTAACTTGACTTTGAAGACAACCCTGCAAACCAAGAATCAAAGCATTGTGATTAGCTGCATTGTTAGTTGTGATACCTGGAAGCTCTTATCCTCTTGCCCACACCTTTTGACCTTCAGAATTCATCAAGACTATCCCCCCGGGCTCCTTGTTGGCGTGAAGGACTAAAAGCCCCATCAAAATACAAAACAAGAGCTGTTGGTGGTGCATCCCTTTCATCTTTAATGTTCTCCTTACATTTCTTCTCTTCTCCTAGATCCTCCCGTCCTGTGAGCAAATCTTCCATAGTGGACCTAGTGGTATTTTCAGTGACAAAAGAGAAAGAGAACTCTTGAAGCTCTAACAACCATTTTGCAAATCTCCCCCCAGGATTAGGCTTGCGAGCTAGATATGCTAATATAGACTGAGAGGTAAGGAAGAAAAATGGTTGAGGTAATAAATAGGAGTGAAACTTTTTGACTGAAAATACCAAAGAGAGAGCTTGCTACTCCATTTCTTCATACCTTGTTTCCACCTCTGTAAGCTGTTAGCTGGCATAATAGATGGGTTGCATTCTACATGTCTCTCCTTTTTGTAGCAATATAGCACCAACTGAATGCAAAGATACACTTGGATTTACATAAACATCTTGAGACCAATCAGGGGGCCCAAAAAGGGGGATTCACTATTGGGCCCTTACTCATGGCCTCCTTAAGTTGTTGAAAAGACTCTTGTTGCTCCATACCCCATTGGAAAGAAACTCCTTTTCTTGTCAACAAGTTCATGGGATGCACTATCTCTGTGAAATCATCACAAAAGCGTTGATAATACTTGCTCTTTCCTAAATTTCTACAAACACCAGTGAACTCTCAGGACTTAGCAATGCCATGATTGCTTGGACCTTGTCAGGAACCATTTGCAGGCCTTCTTTAGACATAATATGCCCCAACAAGACTACTTTTGTTTGAGCCAAATGACACTTACTAGGATTTAGACACCCTTTTGCTTCATCAATCCTAGCTAAGGCCATCTTTAACTATGCACCGAGAATAAATGCAAAAATCATCCAAAAATGCCCTTATCAACTTTCCCAAGTAAGGCTTCAGCACTTGACTCATGAACCTTTGAAATGTAGTTGGTACTACATTGTCAACCCAAAAGGCATCACTCTTAAGAAAAAACTCCCCAAGGTGTGACAAATGATGTTTTCTTTTGATCTTCCTCCCGAATATGAATTTGAAAGTACCTAGAATACCTATCACATACAGAATACATCTCATGCCCTACTACTTGGTCTAGTATTCATCTTAGAATGGCAAAGGAAAATGATCCCTCTTAGTGCATGCATTCGAAGGACAAAAGTCCACACAAACCCGCCACTTATTTCCTTTCTTTGGTGTGACAACTATAGGAGATATCCATTCTAAATCATCAACAGGAAAATGGATCCCGCTCAAGTAGTTGTGTTACCTCTTTCTTTAGTGCCTCAGCTTGGGTCACCCCCAATTGCCTTAGGTGTTGCACAACTGGCTTGCTTTCTGGGGCTTCAACCCAATCTTGTGCTCCACAAGAGAGACTGGTCGAACCTGTGAATAGCTTGTTGCAAAGAGACATGGAAAATCATTTAACATATCCAAGTACTAGAGCTTCTCACTACTTGATAGAGAATCACCAAGAAGCTCTTCATTGTGTTGGCGTCATTTAGTCTACTCCACATCCTCCACATGAAGTGTCTCTACAAAATCTTCTTGCACCACCACCTTGTTCCTTGCTGACTCATCCCAATCAGCACCAAGACAAAGACTATAGGCCACTCCTTCCACCTCACCCTCTGAGCTGGACTCCTCGGAGCTACACCTTGTCTCTTCTTCTTCATCAATTAAGTCAGAGCTCAAACTCTCTGATGTTGAAGACTCCTCCTTGACAACTTCCTTTTTGTGACTTCTAATGTTGTAGTGCACCTTCTTATCATTTCCTTGCAAAATCAATTCTCCAATATCCCACTTTTGAATAGCCTTCACCTTGCATAGCCAAGGCCTTCCCAAAATCAATGGATAGGCACGTGCATCTGGCTTGGTAGGGATCACCTGAAAAGTAGTCGGCACAGAAATTCCACATACATCCACTTCTATATTCTTCACAACTCCCAAGGTCTTTACTCTAGTGTTGTCAACCAATTGGATGTGATAAGGAGAGGTAGTCCTAGAGTATTTTAAATCAGCATCTTTCATGGTCTTCTCACTCATGACATTAATCGATGCACCTCCATCAATGTAAACATTAGAAATCACTTGACCATCAATGATCACATCAACCATAGGTACATCATCACCAACATCTATATCTACCTTTTGAACAATAGGAATGGCACTTTTCTTCTTTTTCTTCTTTGACACTCTTGTGCTTTCTAGCTTTCCCATTCCTTCCATAGTTTTGGAGACAAAGAAAGTAATTGACCAAAGGTGATATGAGCTTCCTTTTCTTTAAGCTCGGACAACAAGTCACAGCTTCCAATGCCTTGTCCTAAAGGAAAGTCTGATTAGCTAATTCTCCTTCTAGATGCCTTCTTTTTCTTACTACGGTGTTCCTCTTCTTGATGTTCCTCATCTACTTCTTCCTTGCTTTCTTCTTCTTCTTTTGCTTTACCATGCCCCTATTTAGCCATCATTACCTTACTTTCCTCATCCCCTCAAGAAGCTTCTAACAAGGATACTTGCTTTTCTTCTTTCTTTCTCAATCTAGGACACTCGTGGCGATAGTGACCTTTTTCATTACATTCATAGCAAGTGACCCCACTCTTATCTCGAGGCCTATCTCGAGGCCTATCCTCACTCTTTGGTGCTCTAGGTTGTCGTGCATTAACCAAATGCAATTTCAAATCTGCAAACTTTGCCATCAATTGGGAGATATTATGATCTAACTCAGAGGACTTTGGTACCAAAGGAGTGCCCATTACCTCCACCTTAGAAGTTGAAGTTGTTGAAGTGCAAAAGAGGATTCGATCTTTAGAGAAGCTTCTTTCTTGGTCGCAATGCGAAGTGCCTCCATGTATGTTGTTGAATCTTTACTCATTACCCGGCCCAACTGTAACATCAAAGCATTTGGTGACTCCACTGCCCCAAATCTCTGCTTCATTACTGCCACCACTTGGTCCCAGTCCTCCTTGATAAAGTCTGGCAAGGGCTCATGCCAACTCAAGGCTACACCTTCAAGAAAATCACGCAAAATCTCTGCCCAATCCTTCATAGACCATCCAGAAAGCCTGAATCCTCAAACAAAATCCCGAAGATAAGACTTTGGGTCTTTCTCTTGGGTCCCTCGAAACACTGGAATCTTCACCATGATGAAACACAAAAAGGAAACACTAAGATCCAACTAATATCCCAAACAAGATCCAAACAAGATCCCACATAGCCTTAGTATACCAAGACCAACTTATTATGCATAACCACTTGTTGAAAACCCTCCACAATGTGATCCTCAACAAAATCTTCAAAAATAAATGACCAACTAGCACCATGAAAACATTATGTATACATGCATTCAAGAATCACTCTTCTCACAATTGGAAGTGCACATAATAGCTTCAAGATATTGTACTCTTCATCATTTGCATAGTAAAAGAAGTTGAAAGCATTGAGAATCACCACTCCACTATTAAAGTAAAAATCTACCCAAAGACGCAACGCTTCTTCACACCAAGCTGCCAGTGTTGTCGATTCACCAACATATTCAAGAGTGCAAACATAAAGGATATGATCATAATGACTGTGTGAATAGCTTGAGCATCACCTTCATAATCTTCAAGTTCTCTTAAATGGGCTACAATCTCTTCTAACGGAGTTCTTCCAGGCATCTTCTTTATCACATCAGAAAACACATGCCTATACTAGGTATAACATGCAATCAAGTACACTCGAGACTATTTAGTAAGGTGGGATGAATCTAATACCAAACATACCCGATGTCTCCACCAAAAAGATGTGACATGAAGGGGGTAATGAAACTTCATGCACCTCTTAGCTTCCTGCTCTTCCCAATCTTAATAATAGAGAACCTTATCACTTACAAAGAGAGATGAAGAAAATATTTTCATGCAAAGATAACCACAACATATCTTTCTCCTTGCTTCCCTTAGAGGAGAATGAATATGGTAACATCCCAAGTGATGTTGTAGTCCAGCATCAGGAGAAGAAAAGGATCTGCAAAGGCCATTATCAAAAAGCCGGTTGGTGCCAAAGAGAAGAGCGATGCATTGTTGGAAGATCTTTCAACTCAACATGACATGAACTGATATATATCTAGGGGCTTGAAGGGGCTGATTTGGCTGGATGGGTAAATTCTGAGGAAACATGGCACCTGCTTCACAGAAGCCTCTAGAAATGGCTCAAAATCATTCTACAAACTACTAGAAAACATAGAGGTCTATAACTTCCACCAAAAAATGGATATCAAAAATTAAAGTACATACAAAGATGTGCTTGAAGTGAGCTTTGTATTGATATAAGTTTCGTTGAAAATAGATAACCGGTTGAAGAGATATGGACATTTTACTGAAAGGGGGTAAAAACTGCCATAGAAATAAACAACCATATATAGAGACTCATAACTTCTTGTCCTAGTCCCAATGCAAGAAAGTAATTACATGGGAGGGAGATCCTTAAAGAGAGCTTTGCATAATATAAGTCTGATTGAAAACAGATAACCATTTTAAGAGATATAGACAATTTACTGAAAGGGGGTAAAAACTACCATAGAAATAAACAATCATACACAGAGACTCATAACTTCTTGTCCTGGACCTTGAAAGAAACTAATTACATGGGAGGGAGACCCTTAAAGAGAGCTTCGCGGTGATATAAGTTTCATTAAAATCGGACCACCAAGGAGAAAGTTATAGGCCAAATACTTGTTGAGATATCGAGCTCCACTCGTGATATGCCAAGGTGACCATTGTGCATTTATGTCACCGACGTGTTAGCTGCAGTTGCAGTTGGTACACCACCCATGAATAATAGTTGGATGATAGCTATCTTTATGTACTCTAGTTAGTGGCTCAGTTAATATGCCACCTTAGTTAGCTGAGTTTGGTTTGAGACCCATGTATAGGGTTCGCCTATTCTTTTGTACTTAGAGTTCTTTTGGCTTTCACAACTAAGAAGAGGAAAATTATTTTCCATTGCCTGTTGATGCATAATCATCACTAGGAAGTGACTGTGTGGTCAAATATCACTCTCATCAGTTTTGCAGATTGGCCCTTGTGAGGCAGAAGTTTTTTTTTTTTTGCAGTGACAGAATATCTTGCAGTGTTCTATAATGGCATTTGATGCTCTTTCACAGATTATCACTGAAAAGCTTGACAAGAACAACTTCTAAGCATGGAAGTTTAGAATGACGAATTTCATTAAGGGAAAAGGCTATTAGGAGTTCATTATTGGAGCTGAACAAGAACAAGTAATTCCTAATGTTCCAATCAACAGGAGTTGCAGGCATTTAAAGGTTAGCATGAGAGAGCTAGAAAAGTTATGTACTGGCTGTCTGTCAGTATTCCAGATTCTATGATTGTGCATATTCAGGATGCAAGCACACCAAATGAGGCATGGGATACTTTGACAAAAATGTATAGCACAAATACACAAGCCAGGAAAATGCTGCTCAAGTAGGAGTTGCATAATGTGCAAAGAGAAAATATGAGCATCAATGACTACCACATGAAAGTGAAGAAGATTGCAGATGCACTTGCTTCTATTGGGTCACCAGTGGAAGTTGATGATTTAGTTTCTGTGACCTTGAATGGTCTAGGAAAGGATTATGCACAATTCTGGACATCCATTACTGTATGTGAGAATTTTCCTGATTTTGAGGAGTTGATTGCTCTTCTAATTTCTGAAGAGCAAAGAAATGGTGGTGCATCTTCCTCAAGAGGAAATTCAAAAGAAGCTATCTTCTACTCAAATGCTAGAAGAGGTAGAGGCAGAGGTAGAGCAGGCCAATTTGGAGGCCATGTCAGAAATCAAAATATGCAGCAAATTCAAGAAAACCAGTCCTATGGAGGAGGACATGGTAACTCTGAGGCAGGGGGAGCCAAAGAGGTCATGGTGGATGGCAGAGATGCCAAAATGCAAACATTAATGTTGAATGCTACTAATGTGGTAAAATGGGTCATATGGTTAAAGACTACTATAAAAAGAAGAATGACATAATGACTGGAAAATTGCAGCAAGGCAATTATGCATCCTCTAGTAGACAAGGTGATGACAAAAATGAGCATCTGTTTATCGTGCAGCACATGACCAATTCTGTGACAAGTGCAAAAAAGAAAGCAATGATGTGTGGTATGTTGACTCAGGTGTGTCAAACCACATGATAGGTCATGCAGAATGGATGCAGGATGTAAGGAAAATGGAAAGACCAGGATTTGTGGAGACTGGTGATGATATTGCACATCCTATTGTGCAAATTGGTAAAATTCCTTTATCTATGCAAGATGGAAAAAAGAAATACCTGCCTGATGTATTTCATGTCCCGAATATCACTAAGAACCTGGTTTCTATTGGTCAAATGGTTGAGTAGGGCTTGCAGATCAGATGTCATCCTCATCGATGCTTTGTTGAGGATATGAAAAGTAAAGGTTGCTTGATAGAAAAAGGGAAGAAGAAGGGTAGGATGTTTACGTTAGATGCGGACATGCCTGAATTGAGTGTAGCAATGTTTGCACATGGGACTGGTGTGGTTGCAGATATTGATATCTGGCATAAACGCAGTGGTCATGTTAATGTAGAGTGACTTAAATTAATGCAGGCCCAAAATAGGAAACATATTCAAGAGAGTAAGAGGCCATTGGAATTAATCCACTCTGATGTGTGGACTACTAAATCTGCATCTATTGGAGGCTATCATTATTTTGTCACTTTTATTGATGACTACAGCAGAAACGTTTGGGTGTATTTTATGAAAAAGAAAACTAAAGTGTTTGGGCATTTCAAAGCTTTTAAAGCTATGGTTGAAAAAGAAACAGGCCTGCAAATAAAATGCCTAAGAATAGATGGAGGGGGTGTTGGTAAGCTGAAAGGAAAGGAAAGAGTGGACACAAACTCTAAATACTTGCATTATGGAATGAAGAAGAGTGAGGTCCTTAAGTAGGCACCTCATACATGCTCACTGACATAATTGATGACTTCAGAGCTCGACAATCATCTCCTCAATCTACTCCTAGATTCTCTCAATCATCCTATGTGGCTTTCCACCACCTAACTATGCTTGTGGGCACCTAACTGTGCCTCTAGCACTCACACATAGAAACCAAGGTGTGTCTGAGGCATACACCTTGAGATATCCCAACAAACCCCCCCTCAAGGGAATGCCTTAGGCTATGTCAAGGATACATCTAGTCTCATAGTTTCTCATGCCATCTCATGGTGGTCAAGGATAAATCTATGGCTAGGTTCTCATGCTAGCAAGGGTTCCCTTGGGTGTAAGGTAAAAAAAAGGGATACAAAAAGACTTTCCAATGGTTATCTCCCCTGCATGTACATGCACACAATGTCTGCAGGAGGTACCATGGAGCAAAACATACACATGGCCTACATCATAAGCTGACCAGAGGTGTTTACAAAACACACAAAAACACAATAGTTTAATTCATTCATTTTGGAGGACTATCCAGGCTGAGTACCTTGACATAAAAAGAGAGATCTGGAGCATACATAGAGATGTTTTAAAATGCATAATCTTCAAAGGATGCCTCATCTTGTGGAGGCAAAATATCCATGTCAAGGCAAGGTCTTACCACATGGGAAGTGTCTAGTGCCTTATAAGATGGTACTATGATAGAACAAGTGGATCTGAAAATCATATCCTCCAAGAGAACAATTATCTTGTCATCTCCATAGTTGTGTAGAGAAGCATATCTTAGGTATTTGACCTTCATCTTTTTCTTGTACTTGGAGTCAAATAAAAGTGCCATGAGAGGGTATATCTTTGGCTTTGTAGTTGCTTCCTTTTTGGCAACCATTGTTTTGGCAATCTTCAACAAGGAAGTCAGGTTGACATTTTTATCCTTTGTAGCATAACAAGACATTGCTTTATGTTTTGGCTTTTCACATATTTTGCATAAGCAAGCCATGAGAGGGTCTAACCCAAGTATTGGGCAGTGTCTTCTCTCTTATAGGGCTTCGAATAACAACTGAAATGCTTCAAAATATAAGCATTTAATGTAGCAAAGTCTTGTGACCAAATTTCAAACAATGATGCTTCTTCTTACATGCTTCATAGAGGTGGCTAAAATGAATACTTTCCAATCAAAACCAGGTCTAGCAATTCAAAACAAAACTGAAGCCACACTTGTACTGAAGTTATTGAAAGTTTCAAAAAACCAGAAATGCTAGAGTAGCATTTTATGTAGCATCATCTTCAAAAACTTGTCCAAAACTGTCAAAACCAAAAGGCTGAACTTGGAGGGCTTGTAGCTCACTCTTCAAAGCAAGGAAAAGAGGGCTTTCTAAAGCAAAAGAAAGCTCATATACCAAAGAGGGTCCAGCACAGAGGTTGGATAAAATGGTGTGCACTTTTGCCCAGGGGAGTTGCTACAGTCTGAACTTGAGTTTTGATGATTTCTCCTTCGTTACTAAACCAAATGAGCTGAAAAATTACTCTAAATCTTCGTCTTGATGTCGCCCATCTACTCCTAAGAGGGCTCAGGAAATGGCAGAGCAGGCAGGGAGTATTGAGCAATAGAAGAAATTTGTTGTTTGGAGAATGGCAGCCAACATAGACGTTTTTTTCTCAATTGCTTGCAGGTGGAAGTTTGCCCATACTAGAGGATTTTACAGCTCAGAGGGTTTGGACAATGGTCGTTTGTAGGCGAAGAACCAAGCTCTCAAAGATTTTGGGAAGAAGGAGAAAAATGGAGAAGAAGAAGATGAAGAAGAAGATGATGATGTGGCAGAAATGGGCTCAAGGGGGATCAAAGGGCTCTGATTCCATGTTGGTAAGCTGAAAGGAAAGGAAAGAGTGGACACAAACTCAGAATACTTGCATTATGGAATGAAGAAGAGTGAGGTCCTTAAGTAGGCACCTCATACATGCTCACTGACATCACTGATGACTTCAGAGCTCGACAATCATCTCCTCAATCTGCTCCTAGATTCTCTCAATCATCCTATGTGGCTTTCCACCACCTAACTGTGCTTGTGGGCACCTAACTGTGCCTCTAGCACTCACACATAGAAACCAAGGTGTCCCTGAGGCATACACCTTGAGATATCCCAATAGGGGGAAAGTACCTCTCAAATGAGTTTACAAGTTTCCTACAGGAGCATGGCATAAAGCAGCAATATTCATGCAGTCATACCCCACAGCAAAATGGACTTGCAGAAAGGAAAAATAGGCATATTGGAGAGGTATCTCATGCCATGCTCAACGAAAAAGACCTGCCATATTATTATTGGGCCGAAGCAGTTGCTACAGTAGTCTACATAATGAACAGTTTCCCACTATAGCAATACATGGCATGACACTAGAGGAGAGGTATACTAGTAGGAAACTAGATATTTCTCATTTGAAAGTTTTTGGTTGCATTGCCTATGTTCATGTGCCAGATGAGTGGAGACACAAGTTGGATCCAAAAGCTGAGAAGTGCATCTTTATTAGTTATTCTCTGCAGTAGAAAGGGTATAGATGCTATAACCCTTCTACTCATAAGTTTATAGTGACCAGAGATGTTGTTTTTGATGAGATGAGCAGTTGGTATAAACCAGTAAATGTGATTGATGATGTAGATGCACAGAATTCACAGCAGTAATCACAAAATATTAGTGGACATATAGTGTCCTCTAGCAGTGGTTCACATACTTCACCATGGACAGGCAGATTGAGATCAAGAGGATCTCCTCAAAGCAATGCAGATAGTGATATGACGAAAAGGAAAAGAGAAAGTAGATCAGTCCATGGTTGATGTGAATGCAAGTCACTCTTATGTGGATGGTGAATCCAGTGGCTCAGAACAGAGCCTTGATGATGAGTTGGGTATTCCTTCTATTGTTACACCTGGAGTAAGGAAGACAAGGGATGTTTTGAGAGCACCTAGTAGTGAACCTATTTCGCACAGGTCTACCAGAGCTAGCTATCCTATGGATAGGCTAAAATATGATGGATTTACAGCCATTCACTATGCCTATATGACTATTACCAGGCCATATTTAAGCTATGCTGTTGGGTTGGTAAGTCAGTTTATGCATGCTCCAAGGAAACCGCATTTGGATGCGGCTAGATGCATACTGAGGTATGTGAAGTCCACATTGCAGTATGGACTATTTTATGAGACTGGTGGGGTTTAGATACAGTTGGATGGATACACTCATGCTGATTGGGTTGGTATATTTCTGATAGACGATCTACCAGTGGATATGTGTTCTCTTTTGAGAGTGCTGCAATCACTTGGAGTAGCAAGAAACAACCTATAGTTGCCTTGTCGAGCATAGAGGCTGAGTACAAGGGTGCAACAATGGCTGCATGTGAGGTAGCTTGGTTGCATAAGCTACTTTATGATATACATCGGTCTACAGATGGGCCAGTTATCATTTATTGTGACAACATGAGCAGTATACACTTGGCAAATAACCCAGTCTATCATGCTAGAACAAAGCACATTGAGGTGCATTATCACTATGTGCAAGAGAAGGTTCTAGTAGGCTTTATTGATCTAGTTTATGTCAGCACAGAGGATCAAGTAGCTGACATATTCACGAAGGCATTGGGTGTAGAGAAGCTGCGCAAGTTCAGAGACCTGCTTGGTGTGCAGGAATTGGGATTGAGCTCGAGGGGGAGTGTTGAGATATCGAGCTCCACTCGTGATATGCCAGGGTGACCGTTGTGCATTTATGTCACCGACTTGTTAGCTGCAGATGCACTTGGTACACCGCCCATGAATAATAGCTAGATGACAGCTATCTTTATGTACACTAGTTAGTGGCTCAGTCAGTATGCCACCTTAGTTAGCTGAGTTTGGTTTGAGACCCACGTATAGGGTTTACCTATTCTTTTGTACTTAGAGTTCTTTTGGCTTTCACAACTAAGAAGAGGAAAACTGTTTTCAGCCTCCACCTTTGTGTATATTCCCCCATTGGGTATGTGAGAAAGCCACAAGTGAGACTCCTTCCTTCTCTCCCACTCTCTTCACAATACTGACAGGGGGTCTAATTACTATATTAACTGCCATCTGCCCATGCAGATTTCGCTTAAGCAAACTACTCCCTTAAGGCTCCACAATTATCAATGATCCAATCCCCTAGAATTTGCCTAAAAGAGAGGAAGAAGCTTGCATGGTGGCTCAGGAAACGGATGGACCATGTGTGCACAGTGAGCGCCGAAAATAACTACTTTAGAGACTTGAATAGAGAGAGAAAAGAACATAGGGATGGAGGAAAGGAATGGAGACTCAAGGAAAATGATAAAAAGTGACTTTCATTGCCATGAGAGTAAGACTCCACTCAAATTTACTCAAAATACTACAAACACAAGGGAGAAGAAGAGGTTTCATACATAAAAGAGGGAGCGGAAGCTCTAAGACTACTCATAGAGAGAGAATAAACTAGAGAGAGATGGACTCAAGAGTCTATGTCATAAGAGAATATCTACAAGAGGGAGAGAAGGCTCATGGAAGAGGCTTGAGGAGACTAGAGCTACAACAACATGAGGCCTAATGGTGGAAGAGATGATGAACAAGGGAGAGGAGGGCTCCTTTTATAGAGATTTTGTTGCCCTCCTTCACCCATTTACAATTGTTGCCTGTAGATTCTTTTCCTCATCAATCACATAAGCCCATATGTCACCATCCATGTCCTTTTTGGCTACTCTTGCCATGTGTCATATCAAAAGATGCTCAAGACTCTTAAAATATTGAGAAAGTCAAGAGTCTCCCCACATGGAGCCCATAGGGACCCTCTCTTTTCCATATGTCCACATCCTCCTTACTCCACATGGGAATTCTAGAAGGATTCCTCTTGACTCCACACTCTTCCACATGCCTCCCACACGCTTGGCATGTGGCCTCTCTTATATTATTGGAACACATGGACATGAGCCCACCTCTTTATATGACTCATTGTTCCTATTTTCTAAAACCCCATAATATCCCATACACAAATAACTCTCACCCCATACCAAGGTATTTATAATTCATACCTATGGTATTTACAATGATCCATTCCACTCATCCTCTCAATCCCATACAATATCTTAGAAAATAGAAATAAGTGAGAGCCGCTAGGCTATCACTTGATACTCAAACTCTTATCAAACATAGAAGAAAACAATACCAATGCCAAATAAAAAATATCAATTTTTGGCATCACATTACTTTTAGCCACTACTTGTGAGCACTTGACAAAGTAATATCAATGACACTACTTTTTGAACCACCTATCCATAGTTTCACCCATTTAGGTGTGGGTCCGGTGTAATTGGTGTTGTTCCAGATAGAGCACTATTCATGACTACTATATTAAAGATTTAGGGTAGCTACAATATAAGTTGACACAAAATGGAATTAGTAGGGTGGTAAAACGTATAGCAAAAAGTGGGCCTACAACTCAAACCTCCATAGGGTGCCTCATGAATAAGCAAACCTTAATTCCAAGTCAATCCAATGTTTCCATTTATGATTCTCATATTTTTTCCAACTCATGATGAATTCTCATAAGGTTCATGATTTTGAGGTATGGCTTTGTGCACTAGGCCAAATAATGTGCATTCTCTATTCAAACTCTATAGACCGGTCCTCAGATTTAGAGCTTGAAGATTTGGATGTAGTTCCACATCTATTGGATCTTGAACTCATGAGATTTTATCTTGCATTGTGTTCCTTTGATCTACGCTATGGGGATTTATTGTCATATCCACTTACTAGAGTTGGATTTCCAAGGGGCCCCCCAGGTTAGACTACATGCTCTTAGTCAAGGAGGCTAGCTTGGATTGGGTATACCAAATGTGGCTTGCTCACCCTTACCTTTTTCAACTTGAGAGTTGGTTGAGAAATATGCTCTAGGATCGAATGCCACAAAACTATATGGTTTGAATTCAAGGTTAACCGAATATTCTCGGTCTCATTGTGTATTTGCATCAACTTAATTGGTTAATTCGCAAGTGGAAATTATTTTGTGATCTTTTTGTAGGTGACATTTTCTAATATCCAAACAAAATCTATAAGATTTTTTTAGATCCCTCGTCACATAGAACCCTTAATGCACTCGCCAACAATACACACATGTATCCTATGACCCTGTTGGGATATCTCAAGGTGTATGCCTCAGGCACACCTTATGTTTCTATGTGTGAGTGCTAGAGGCACAGTTAGGTGCCCACAAGCACAGTTAGGTGGTGGAAAGCCACATAGGATGATTGAGAGAATCTAGGAGCAGATTGAGGAGATGATTGTGGAGCTCTGAGGTCATCAGTGATGTCAGTGACCTTGTATGAGGTGCCTACTTAAGGACCTCTCTTTTCTTCATTCCATAAGCAAGTATTCTGATTTTGTGTCCACTCTTTGCTTTCCTTTCAGTGTTCCAACATGGTATCAGAGCCATTTGATCCTCCTTGAGCCCATTTCTGCCACGTCATCATCTTCTTCCTCTTCTTCTTCTTCACCATCTCTCCCTCTTCTTCCAAAAATTTGCTTGAGCTTGTTCTCCTCCGATTCTCACCCATTTCCCACGCCCTTCTAGCTGGAGATCCCTCTTGTTGGGGCGAATTTCGGGTTGCAAGGAATTGAAGAATTACAAGCTCTGCTGGTCGCCATTGTACGAAGTTCCTCGAATCTTCTTGCTGTGTTTTCTCTGCGCCTGCTCCGTCTTTGTTTAATTCCTTTTAGGGCAAGCTTCTCCATCCTAGAACTACCTTGTGCTGAAATCTGAGCAGCAATGGCTGCATATTGAAGGAGAAAACAGAGAAAAACCAGTCGACTTTGTTGAAGAAGGAGAAGGCAACCTGACGCATTTTTTCGCCTCTTCTTCCCAGAGGATCTACTGTGGTATACCAGCTTTCTTTTGCTTTGAAGAGTGAGCTATGAGCCCTCAAAGTTCAGCTCTCTAGTTTTGACAATTTTGACAAGCTTTTGAAAATGATGCTACATAAAATGCTACTCTAGCATTTCTGGTCTTTTGAGGTTTTCAATAACTTCACTACAAGTGTTGCTTCAGTTTTGTTTTGACTTGCTAGACCTGGTTTTGATTGGAAAGTGTTTATTTCATCCACTTCTATGAAGCATGTAAAAAGAAGCATCATTGTTTGAAATCTAGTCACTACTATTTGCTACATCAAGTGCTCATATTTTGGAAGTCTTTTAGTTATTTTTGCCTTCTTGTAAGAGAGATAGACACTGCCCAATATCTGGGTTAGACCCTCTCATGGCTACCATATATAATCTTGAGAAGTTCAATGGAAAGGGCTTCCATACATGGCAAATGAAGGTGAAATTTGCATTGATGCGGGAGAACTTATGGGGACTTGTCAAACCTACTCCTACCGCTTCTTCTACGGCCTCCAATGCTGGACAATCTTCAACACCGACACGACCGGCAAGGGATCCAGCAAGAGAAGAAAAAGCATATGGTATAATTGCTTTAGCTTTGGGTGATGATTACATACATCATATCTCTGACTTGGAGTCTCCTTCGGAAGCTTGGCAGAAGCTAGACATGATTTTTGGTGCAAGCTCTCACATCTCTAAACTATCACTTAAAATCTCTTTCTTTGAATTAAAGATGGCAAGTGATACTACTTTAGCTGCTCATGTCAACTATATGTGGAGTCTTATGACTCAATTAGCTTCTATCAACTCTCCTATCACCCCTGATGATGCTATGGCATTGTTACTTAAGAGTATGCCTGAAAGTTTTGATCACATTGTTAGCACTTTGAAGAATCTTCCCAATCCTAACCTTGAAGGCATTATCTCAGCTCTCCAAGAAGAAGAAAGGCATATGGAGCTAAGGAAAGGCAATGACACTGCTTATGTTATGAAATTCCAGAAGGGCAAGTATACTCCTTGCAATCACTGTGGAAAGACAAATCACCTTTCAAAAGACTGCTTTAAAGTTAATCCATGCAAGCACTGTGGCAAAAACAACCATAGTGAGAAGTTTTGCAGAGCCAAAGCAAAGACAGAAAATGCAAATCTACTTACAGTGAATGAGCCTCCACAAGATGAGGCATCCTTTGAAGATTATGCATTTTAAATCATCTCTATGTATGCTCCAGATCTCTCTTTTTATGTCAAGGTACTCAGCCTGGATAGTCCTCCAAAATGAATGAAATAAATTATTGTGTTTTGTGTGTTTTGTAAACACCTCTGGTCACCTTATGATGTAGGCCATGTGTATGTTTTGTTCCATGGTACCTCTTGCAGACATTGTGTGCATGTACATGTAGGGGAGATAACCATTAGAAGGTCTTTTTGTATCCCTTTTTGTTTACCTTACACCCAAGGGAACCCTTGCTAGCATGAGAACCTAGCCATAGATTAATCCTTGACCACCATGAGATGGCATGAGAAACTATGAGACTAGATGTATCCTTGACATAGCCTGAGGCATTCCCTTGAGGGGGGATTTGTTGGGATATCTCAAGGTGTATGCCTCAGGCACACCTTATGTTTCTATGTGTGAGTGCTAGAGGCACAGTTAGGTGCCCACAAGCACAGTTAGGTGGTGGAAAGCCACATAGGATGATTGAGAGAATCTAGGAGCAGATTGAGGAGATGATTGTGGAGCTCTGGGGTCATCAGTGATGTCAGTGACCTTGTATGAGGTGCCTACTTAAGGACCTCTCTTTTCTTCATTCCATAAGCAAGTATTCTGATTTTGTGTCCACTCTTTGCTTTCCTTTCAGTGTTCCAACAGACCCTTTTTAGGTGTGAAAAACAATGTTCCAACTCTAAGAGACCAAGAATCCTACATGAAAGGAAGGAAAATTTCCATGAAATTTTTTGGGTCTTGCCCATATCTATGGTTTAACTACATATTTTTAACTTGGGTCTTGGCCATATTTATGGATTACATTAAGACATTCAATTTATTTTCATAAATACTACATATGTTTATGTGCATATATTAATTTCCATATACCCCATGGTTTAGATACCAAGGGTCAACTATGAGAGTTAAAAAAATATATAAACTTTAAACTCCTTGAAATTAAAAACAAAACTTTTGATACATACATAATTTGTCATATTTAACACCAGAAATGAGCTCAAAAGGTCCAAAAGCCATGGAAACAATTGTAAGCATGGTACCTTTCAATGATTTTTCAAAACCCCATATGGGAAACATTGTGTGTACCTTTTAATGATACCCCCTATGGGAAAATGTACCATTGTGTGTTTTTTTCCCATATGGAGTTTTGAAAACTTGTCATAAGATACCATGCTGAGAGTCATTTCTGGGAAATTTTTGGGCCTTCTGAGCCCATTTCTAGTGTCAAAAAGCCAAATTATGAATCTATAAAAAGTTTTGCTTTGTTTGAAAGAAAATAGAGCTTCCAAAGGTTATGTTGAGGATTTCTAGATATTCGTTCCCTTTTGTGATCATTTTTTGTTAAAACATTGAGTGATCCATTAGAGGCATAAATGTTTCTAAATACATCATTAAATTGAGAGATAGCCTTTATTTCATATATGTTGATGATGTGACCATGATCATATTCAATTAAGGGTGTACCAAATCTTTCATTAAAGAGGAAATTTTAATGTAATGAGAATTTTCCCCTAATCTACATATTAAACCTTATTTGTAAAAGCATTATACACTACTTAGGAAAGTCAATGATGGTCATGGTGCATAGAGATTTATGCTTTATTAAAATAAAGACATCAAATTTGAACATGCCAAAATAAAGTGTCTCTAGGAGGTCTCTAGGATTTGTAAGTGTGGGAGGGGAATGTCAACAAAGCTCACAAATTTTATTGACTTCTCTAAAAGCTCATAACAAATAGCTCACTCGAAAGTCACACGCATGTTGGAGGTAATATGGTCCTTAGGCTATACGATTAGGTGGATCTAGTTCCAAATTTGGTAGCCTCATATAGCTTTCAACTTCCATAATAGTCACAAAATCGACATGAACAGACGTGGGTGTAATAGTAACAAAATTTATTTGAGAATTCATTGTTGTCATGTTCGCATTCATTATAAGTTAGGCATATGACTTATAGATTACAATGTCCAACCTTCAAAATCTGAACTCATTGTGCACTTTCTTCCACACATTGATCTCTATGACTAAGGATCCAAACATCCATCCATAATGTGGTGGAAAGCATTAATCATATCCCTAACCTCACATAATTAAAAGTTTGAAGAAACAACTAAGTATGGTGTTCTAAATATACCTTTTCTTTATTGGTATCACTCATCCATGATTAGTGGCACTCTATCAGTATGATTGAAACGTTTTAAGGTTCTTATGATATCCTTTAACCCTTGTATCTTGAATTTTGCATGAATTACAAGATAATGAACAATCAAAATATGCTTGTTCTACATGATATTAGGTCCCCTAAAAACTCACACTACTCCATAATATCCTATTGAATACATATGCAAAGTATGGTTGAGTTTGGAACTTTTTAGACATGTCAAATAATTTGCAAAAGATCAAATTTTGCATTACTGTTAGCATTCATTAAAATTACATTTGAGGCCATAGATCATAATAAGTATGATTATCTAGCTTCAAATCAATCTAAACATATGAGTTACAGTTATAATGATACTCTAGGGCTTAAAAACTCATTCTAATTAAGAAGTATGGCCATTTTATCTAAATCCTAAGAAAATAGCTTGAAATTTCACTATTAGGTTGACCTTAAAACTTAAGGTAAAACCTAAAGGAATAGGTGCAAGTTCCAATCCATAATACTTCCAAGTTTTTTTCAGCATATAAGATATTATGAAAAATAATCAAAACCCCGAAATACCTCATCGATGCTTTTGAATAATTCTAAGAAGTGGCTAAGGTAACATGACATTAAAGTGTCCTGTGACATTTTTATGTCCTTCCACCAAACTAGTGTTAGTCCCCATCTAAACTCATTGAAACAATAATTCTGAGTAAGCTAATTCAGCTTTCACAAGTTAATTGACCATCTCTTTGTCTTTCTTCCCAAAGAATTATTCATCTCATTGATTATTATTTTTTGCATATCTTCTTAAGAATTTTTATCCATAATATATTCTTGCCTCTTTCTTGGCATATACTCTAGTGCTTTGTAGAATATCTTTCCTAATTCATATGCTATGCATACATCCCGATATTTTGGAAGATATTATCATCATGAGACATAGTAAAAGTATATTATTCTTCAAGGCCCGGTATGAAATCTTAACAGCCTTTTTTCTAGAGTTGAATTAAAAACCCATCATGTTATTGTAATCCTATTAAGTTTTTTCCAAAAGTGGAATTAAAATACCCCTCCTTGTGAATGCATGTGGTACACTAAAATTTTGAGAGGTGAAACCCTCAAGAAAGTGGTTGCTCCAAGACTTCAATCCTATCCTTTTCCCTCCCTCATGTCTCTTAAAGGGAAAAAGCCTTGAAGAATGTATAACCTTGTAATATAAAGGCACAAACCAAGGAAAAAGGTATGGTGGTATCATGCATGCAAAAAATTTATATGGGAACCATACTATTAGGGACCCAAAGAAAGCTCAAACTCAACAACTTGAGGAGCAAGAAGAATTATAGTGACAAGGGCAAATCAATATTAATTGATTAAATCAAGGATCTAGGAAGGTCATGCATAAATGTACAAGCGGGTTCAAGAGAAGGAGTTTTCTAAATCCCATTTTACACATTTTTACAAACAAAAGGATATCATATAAAGGGCTTTATTCATAGATTGGATAGAAAAAGTGTGTGTTTTATTCGTGATGAATTTACAGATAAGAGGTTTTATAATAGACCTTGATCACACGTGATATATAGGGTTTGAACATAGCGACCCCCTCTACCTAAGGATTAAAAATGATGTTTGACATCATATATTTTTCTATTTCATGTATTCATTCCATGTTGTCTAAACTACCAAGATATGTAACAGAGATCTAGTTATTCTGTGTAGATCCAACAATTATTGTATTTTAAAAACACCCTATTGTAAGAACTACAGAAGTTCCAAGTGTGGCTGGGGATGTGATTTCATAGAGAACTGGTCAGATTCAGGTCCCTTTTGTAAAAAACATGGTCAGATTGTAACATCAACAACCCCTCCTCCTACTCCTACTCCTCCTCCTCCTCGTCTCCTCCTCCTCCTCCTCCTCCTCCTCCTCCATCCATCTCCTCCTCCTCTCCCTGCTCATCCTTCTCCTTTTCCTCCTTTTCCTCATTCACTCCCAACTCCTTTTCCTCCACTTCCAACTCCTCTTCCTCTACTTTCCAATGCCTCCTTAGACTTGTGAAGGAGTTGCTCAGAAGCTTTGGTAAGTAGTTATAAGCAAAGCATGCAACTTCTGCATTGGGAAGGCCACAATAATCTTCACAATGTTGGTTCTCTAAAGGGATTCTAGAGGTTAGGACAAAGCCACTATATAAAGCGTAAAATATTTGGCATGATTGAACATCCCACATGCTTGCTTTCTAAACATTAGGGGGATCCAAAAATGAAAGATTCTGTGGATTCAATCTGGGGGACTAACTAGAATAGGGGAATTTAAGCATAGGTTTAGTCTTTTTTTATTTGTTAATTCTATTCCAAGAAAGCATAGGTTTGGATTGAAAAGGCCATATCAAAATGGCATTTTTTATTTCTTTTACAAGAAAGCATAGGTTTGGATTGGAAAGGTCATATCAAAATGGTGATGAGAGTGCTAGTTGATTGTTCAGTCAAATGCCTAAGGACAGTGGCTTGCTAATGGCACTTGTCAATCTATGATCCTACACATTAGTGAAAAGATTAAAGTTAGGTGGAGGCCAAAACTTTGGATGAGACCTTTTCTCCTTTATTAGACCCAATGTTGGTAAAAATTCCTTAGGAGGAAACTAGCAATTTTCATCATATTTGACCCGAAACAGATAAGACTCTATCGGTTGAAAGAAAAGAGATCACTAGGGTTATAGAGGAGCACAAATCTAGCCAAATGCAACACTTTTTTGTGATCGCATTTGACTGAGTTCAACTTGATAAATGCTAGGCTCAAACACTTGCGATTAATTGTGACATTTGTGGGCAACAAGTTACGACCTTAAGTGTTATACATCTTTTTTGTGTGTAGATTTGATCAGACTCTTTAGCATAGGATTGACTATTGGCTACTTCAAGTAGGGATATAGTTAGAAAAATGATATGGAATATGCATTATTGGGAGATGGATATGCTTTCTCTTCTTCAATGCAAATTAAATGGCTTTGTATATAGGTGGCTACTATGAACATGTAAAGTGCAAAGTAGTTATATCATTATGGTAGCAACACATTAAGCTCTATGAAAATGAAAAACAATCATGAGCTCACAGTTATGCCCCAGTTATGCTAAGTAATTCTTGTCCCCCCATGTTTATAATAGGACATGATCTCTAGAAACCTAGCTTGAAATGTATGTTGGTAGAGCTACTTTGTTCAATGCGGTGCATTTTCCATTCGAATGTTGTGGCATCATTTAATCCATGCAAATAGAGAGAAACATTGATAGAACTCTCTCTCTCTCTCTCTCTCTCTATCGACCCATTATTGGGCAGAATGAGTAGATTTTTTATATACAGCAACAAGTAAGAGAGTTGACGATTCAAAGTTAGTAGATGTGACAAACTAGACTTCAGATCCTCGAAGGACTTGGGCAGTAAGAAATAATTGATGAGGTGGCACAGTTTTGTAAAGCCTCTCCCCTAGTTTCTATAGTTAAAGACCTAGTTCATACTAAAGTACAAACAATTATGAAGGAAGTGACCTCAATACAAAGGAAAGTAAACTGATATTTAAGAAGAGATCAAGGAGCACAAAGCTAGGCATGAGAAGGCATTGAAGATTACAATAGGGGGGCTCCTTGAAGATAGGTACAAAGAAGAGGCTTCTTTTAGTGAGACTTTAGGACATGTCAAAGCAACCATGCCCGACATTGAATGGAAGGTTGATGGGGAGGGTGCTTATGGAACAACTAATATTCGGCACTCTAAGAGACATGCTATTATTACGCTTACCTCACAAGGTTTAGAGATCAAACCTCTCCAACAATCTGCCAAGCTAAAAGGAAACAAGGTATAGATAGCTGAGGAACTCACACGAGCCCAATTGAAGAATAAGGCAATGGAATTAGCCAAGTTCAAGTCTACTAGGAAAGAATGAAAATGGATAATATATTGTGAAGGTATAGCGCTCTTTAAAGAGTTTAAATGAAAGCCAAAAGACTCTCAACCTTAACTTGGTGTATGGGCAATTTTCAGAAATTATGTAGGTACACTAAATAACGGAGTTTCGCACTCCCTAGGAGCTGCAATGGGCCGTTCCTAAGAAAATGTTCTAGATGGGTTTTTTGCTGTCCTAGAGACCTGTTGGTCTCCTGGCTACTTTCTCTCTCTGTCTCTCTCTCTCTCTCTCTCTCATGTGTAAAACTTATGATGGCTAGATGGAGATGAATAACATTTGAGGATGGACTTGTCACTACTACGGAGCTAGGAATTTGAACTTTCGAAAACCCATATTCCTCCCGTTTTGGAACCCATGCGTGGTGTGAAGGTAGATAGTTTGTTGCTTCTTTTAAAAATTGATGGAGAAAAACTTATAGTCCATTGGGAGTCCATTGCCTTTTTGGATGTTGCTTTTAGAAAGGAGCTATGTAATATCTATGGTAGTTTTATGATTTATAACTTTAAGGAAAGCACCAAAAAAAAAAGGGAAAAAGATGAACGAGCATAGATCTTATAAACTTGCCCATTGGGAAGGGTAAGAGAATTTGAAGGATCCATCCTCCAAAAATCCATGATCATTGGGCCTTGGAAGGTAACATGAGGCAACCATGATGAGGTGGGTTATTGTGTTGTTTTGGCCAAAGGGAAAAGGCAAAAGCAAGAGGCAAGCTTGATAAGGTTGGTTCTTGTGTTGTTTTGGCCAAAGGAGAAAGGCAAAAACTACTCTTAGAAGTGGAGGGTAAGAGAATTTGAAGGATCTTATAAACTTGCCCATTGGGAAGGGTAAGAGAATTTGAAGGATCCATCCTCCAAAAATCCATGATCATTGGGCCTTGGAAGGTAACATGAGGCAACCATGATGAGGTGGGTTATTGTGTTGTTTTGGCCAAAGGAAAAAGGCAAAAGCAAGAGGCAAGCTTGATAAGGTTGGTTCTTGTGTTGTTTTGGCCAAAGGAGAAAGGTAGGGCAAGTGGAGGAATGTGTGTGTGTGTGTGTGTGTGTGTGCACTAGACAAATTTTAGCCCTTGTAAAATTCTCTACATCGAAGTTATTACTCGCAGTATACTTAAGTAATGCGGGAGGGGCTTCTGTGCCATCTTTTGTCTTGTACTTTCACCCCATTGTCGCTTTTCTAGCACAAATCTTCCTTGTGTTTCATGATGTGGGTGTGCAAGTCTTATGGGGTCTTGTACCAGGAAAGTAATGAAAAGTGTGTACATGTGTGTGTGTGTGGGTGTGTGGAGGGGTATGATAGGGGGGGAGCGAAAAGTGAAAGGGAGGTGTTGAGCGAATGGGAAGCTGAATGGGTGATCTGGTTTTATCCAAACTAGCTCGTGTCTTGTGAACCACTACAACATCGTCTTCTTCTCCCAAACGCCCATTGGACACCAAACACGCCTCCCTTCAAATCAATCAATCAATCAATCAAACTCTTGTGCCCTTCTTCTTCTCTTCTTCCCTTAACACACTCACTCCTCTTCTTTGCTTCAAACACGTTCTTCCCTTAACACACTCACTCCTCTTCTTTCCTCTTCTTTGCCTCAAACATCTTCTATTCTTCCCTTAACACACTCCCACTTCCTTTGCTTCAAACACCCCCTCTCTTCTTCCTCTTTCTCAGTTTGTTGGTATCACAGTTTGCCTCTACTCTACCACCACCACCACCACCACTTTTGCTTATCCCCTCCCCCTTCATTCTCCCTTGCCTTTTACTTCCTTCCTTCCTTCCATCCCTGTTGCTCCAATTTCAGCTCCCTCTTCACACATTTTGCTTCCCTCCCTACCTCCCTTAATCCCCCTCTCTACCATGCATTTTTGCTCCTCACCTCTACCCTTGCACTCCTGCTTCTTTCCTGCTCCCTCCCCTTCTCCAATTTCAGCTCGCATTGTAGCTCAACCATGCCCGCTTACTCTCTTTGTCACTCTATTTCAGTTACCCACTCTTTGAGCTAAGCTCAGCGATCCAACACCCGCCTGCACACAATGGACTTCCTCTAGCGACGCTTCAGCAGCAATTTTGTAGGCTCATACACCTCCACCTGCCCGAAGCTTTCGGGCTTTCGACGTCGGACTGCTGTAGGAACCAGCAATTGATCTTGGGTGGAATTAGAGAGCCAGGACCGGGGAGCTTTGCACGACCATCTTCGTGTGTGATGGAGTTGGCTCCAGGAGCTTGTTGGCAGCAGAGTTGGCTTGCAGAAGCTCGCCAGTATGGGGCTTCCTTGGGAGATGCTGACGAGCGTGCAGTGCGTGAAGAAGCTAGGAGGATCGCGGGCTCTTCTTTTGGTTCTTTGCAGAGCAGTATAGAGACGTTTGGCCAGCTCGAACGTAGCGGTTCTCATCTCCCACCAAGTGGTGCCGGCCAGATCTTCAAGGACTGGCCTGATTGTCGGCCGCTATGGTCGCATAATTCTCCAAATCATGCGCTCCAGCAAATGCTCCCCAGTAGTGCACCTGCTACCTCCGGCCTGATGATAAGAGATCAAGCTCCTGGGATGGATCTCATGGGGCGACTCATTGCTGAACCTGATGCTACTTGCTTGGCATCGGCAGTGGCGGAAGGCCTTCATTCTAGTCTGTTGCAGCTGCATTGCACTGCAGGTAGTGAGTCGCGCGCTTCCTGCAACTCTTGGAATGCTACGATGAATTCTGCCAATTTACTAGGTGCAGGGTATAGGAATCCTGTCCAGGGCATCCTGCCTTCGCACGATTCCGTGTCTCAGTACCCATTCGATCCTGCTTTTGCTGAGCGAGCTGCAAAATTTTCTTCGTTCACCAGTCAAGCATACCCCTGTTTCAACATTACTCCGCCCCTGCAGCTAGACGATCAGCGGGGAGTTAGTTGTACCGATGGCTCTTTTGCTCTAGCAGAGGACCACAACAGTCCGAGGAATCCTCATGGGCCGTCGTTGAGCTGCTCATCGCAAGGACCAGCGTGTGATCCAAGAGCCCTCAACTTTGCTTTAGCCTGCACGGTGGCCGTCAAACCTCCAAAGAACGAGATATTAGATGACTGCGCTTCGGGTGGAGTAGAGGATGGCAGAAGATTAAGTGGCGGCGCACCACAACTGTGCTCTCTTAATGGGCTTGCGGGAAAGGGGCGCGGGCAGTGGCAGCAAGGTGAGCAGCAGAAACCCCTCGACGAACCTGCGTCCAGCCCCTCAATTGGGAATTCCCCTGCTGAAGACGCCAAGCCACAAGACGCTTCGCGGCAGAAGAGGGGCAGGATGGCACAAACTGAAGGGAGGGCCGTGGCACCTGTGCAATCAAATCATCCCAAAGACGCAAAGGTATATAGTGATTCCGTTCCATCATAAGTAAGTTTGAAGTCATTGATTTTGAACCGTAGGCTGACGGTGATGCTGCATTTGGTGACTAGGCTGTGGAAGCGTCGCTGAAACGTCAGAAAAGCCTGCTCAATTCGAGAAAGAATGAGGAACCGAAGGCAGAAGAAGAGAAGGGGAAAAACAATGACTCAGGACGAGAATTGAGCTCCAAGGCGGGCAAGGTAAAACCAGCGAAGCCAGTGGAGGCTCCGAAGACCGATTACATACACGTGAGAGCACGCCGAGGTCAAGCAACCGATAGCCATAGTTTGGCTGAGCGGGTATGTAGAGGAGGAAAGCCGAGCATATGTCTTACGTAGCGGGCATGGCATCAGGTTTCGGTGAGCGAATGGTTTTGGTTATGCTCATGTTCTCTTGCATTGCTTCAGGTCCGAAGAGAGAAAATCAGCGAGAGACTGCGCTTTCTGCAAGATCTTGTTCCCGGTTGCAGCAAGGTAGAATCTCAGCGCTGTGCAGTGCTCGATTTCACCGCAATAGTTCAGATTTTAATGCAGCTCTTTCCAGCGGTTCCGAACTTCCGAATTGTAAGAGAATTGCAGTAATGGAGGCTTTCTGATTTCTCCCGTTTGTACGAACTTTACTGCAGATCACTGGGAAGGCAATGATGTTGGACGAAATCATCAACTATGTGCAATCGCTCCAGCACCAAGTAGAAGTGAGTCCTTAGACATAATTGTCTGCGTGAGCCCATGCCAATTTGTGGGCCTGAGCCGATTCGTAGGTGGCTCCATAACTAATGAACTCCGATTGTGCTTTTGCAGTTCCTAGCAATGAAGCTGGCGGCGTTGAATCCAAGGCTGGAGTTCAACTTGGACAGTTTCATAGAGGGGGAGGTGCGTGAATAGCGATCTACACAGATATGGGTTCCAAACTGAGCCTAAATATGGGCCTGAATACTCTGTGTCTCTCCATCCATCTCATCTGATTTCCCATGACTTCTGCAGATCGCTTCCGCGTTGGCTGAGGTGAACGCAGCCGTCCCAGAAATGGGTTATCAGATGCAAATGCCTACCAATAATATTTCTCCAGTGCAGCAGCTGCAATCAGGCGATGAAGGTGATTACGGTGTGGCCACAATGAGCGACATTTCTGAAGAGAACAACTACAATCCGAGCTGCAAAGATCTGGGCAACTCGAATAGAACAAGCTTCTCTCATGTAAGAAGATTCGCTGGAGATGACAAGATCGATACGAGCGATTAACATGAATTTGAAGAGCCCAGTAGATGATCAACATTAGGGAGACGTAATATAGATATGTACATATTATCATGTTTGCGAGACGCTAGCAGAATTAGACTCGTGCAACGCTGCGAGCTTAATCAGCGTAAACGTATAATCAAAATTCTGAGGCTTTCTAGCAGGACACAACTTTCCAACAGTAGATTAACGTACATGCAAAATCACGACGTCCACTGGATCGTGAGACTCTCAATAGAGCAGAGAGCAAAACTAATAAGTTGATGGATCAAATCTCTTGCGGCTTTCCTGCATGAATGAAAATTTGTGGGCATTTCTAACGTAAGACTGCATCAAATGCAAAATTAAATATAAGTCACATGTGATGACCACAGGGCAATTCGTGGGAGGGCGGGGATTGTTTCAAGACGTTCGGCGTATGAAGATTATTCGGTGAGTAATTAATTAATTCAGCCGCCGATACACATTCCCCGAATGGAATGTAAGATTCCTATTTTATTTGTCAACGATTTCTTGGAACGATCTTCTGTCTGTAACTTCTAAAGCTTGATTCGTCTGTCCAGATCAATTCGCTTAGCAGCAGGACTTGTACTATGCTAAAAGAACCCGCAAGAGTTCCTTCTTCTCCTTCCCAAGCGCTAGAAGAATTTTTGAATGTCAAATGGACACTCTTCTGTCGATCAGGAGACTTGGGATGACTGTCGACCAGCTTTCTCTGCCCAAATTTTTCGTGCTAAAGGCTAATACAATCTGGGTTTGCAAAAATTTTCATTAATTGAGAAGTTGGAAGCATAGCGGTAAGAGCTTGCGCTCTTATGTAAACATTATATCAATTCATATTGTACCATAGACGATATTTTGTAAGGATTGAATTCCTTGTCTCCTTTATAAAGCATCTCCAATCACAAATATGAAAGAGAACAATAATGAACTTTTGTTGACACTTCAATATTATTTTAAAATCGGCCAACACCATATAATTCCAAAAAAATGATCTTGGGCTTTTCTAAGAAAACCAAACAAGAAATAGAACTCTTTTTTTCCTCCACATGATAGAAGAGTTTTGAGCTTTGATCTTATTGATAAGGACAAACTAAGTGACTTTCAATTACAAAGCATCCTTCAACCACAATAAGACATCCTTTGACCATAAAGCATCTTTTAACATGATTGCTCAACAAGTTAAAACAAGACAAAACCTCAAGTTAGAATCATAAAGTCCTTATCAAGCAATGGCAAAAGTCATAAAGTTGATAAAGCTTGTGATTTATGGAGTTTATGGTTTGTGATCTAAGGTATTATGAAATGAAGACTTCATATCTAGCTTGTGTTTTGGGAAGTTTATGGTCTTATAAAATGAGGGCTCCATAATCTATCTTAATAACTATGACAATCTTAATAACCACCTTATGGTTCAAAACCACAAGTTGGTTATCAAGATTAAATCACAAAGAACAAGCTTCTGATCAAGAAGAGTGAAAACATCTAAGTTTAGAAGAAAATTTAAAAAAATGAAGGTATAAATTATTATTGTATAGAAAAGGATGGCCCTACAGGCACTCAAAGAGTAAAAAGTCAAGTCAACTAACTAAAGTATACCCTTAGCCAATGTCAAAAGGTTGGGCTTCATTGATGGTAGCCATCAAGTCACCAACCCTCCATTGAACCAATTGAATAGATAGCTGGACTTCTCAAACTAAATGAGCAATGATTGCCTCAACTTCCACCCCTCTTTGTCATTTGTATCAATATGATGTGATTTTGAACACATCAAATAGACCAATAAAGGTTAGTACATATGATATGACAAAATATGAAGAGGGAGCAGAGAAGAGTAGAATGAGAAGAGCATTAGGAAAAAAGGGAACTCATTTTGGGGCCCTCTAAGATATTCGCTATATTTTTCTCATTTTCTTTGCTCCAAAATCTACAAAAATGAACTGGCATTAAATGCTTCCATCATATTCTCTCTTTAAAGCGGGTTGTGCCTAGTTCTGACTCATGCTGGCAATAGATTTTCGTGTCAGAGTCCCATAATTAACATTTAAGAATCTTTGTTTTTCAAAATTTTAAACCTCCGCATGAAAGGTAAACATGGACTTATTGTGGTAAATATGGACTTATCGTTGTTGATTTATGTAGGTTGCAAGATGCCGTGGTCATAAACTCATAACTAACCTTTAAGAATCTTTGTTTTTTAATTTTTAAACATCCCCACGAAAGATTAACATGTATTTATCGCATTAAGTCCATTGCTAACCCTTGTTTTTAATAAAAGTTGATGAGGGTGTGAAGCAATGGGACAACGTTGCTCAAAAAAATGGCAACATGTGACCACGCCACTGAAGAACAATCCAGCAAGAAGAGACTTTACCATCTCCATATTGATTTAGAAGAAGAGTATGCACTTGTGCAAAAACGATGGGATGGGTCCACACGTAGGTGCAATGCAAAGAGAGAACAGACTGCTTACATCATATTGATTTATGGTGTGATAGAAGCATTTACCCAGAATGTCCAATCAAAAACTTTATGCCTCCATTTTCCAATCCGACAACACTACTGAAATTTGTGGGTGATGGCAATAAGGGCCTACTTGGATATGTCAAAGCTCAATCTGCGGTGGCTGTGGAAATGTACAAAGGCTTATACCAACAACAGGTGTGAATGAAATTGCAATAGATAGCAAAGAGCTCGAAATTGAAGAGCAACTACAGAAAGAAACTAAAAAACATGTGATGACAAAGAACATACTATGAAAAGCCTAAAGAAAAGGCACACCCTTGGGAGATAGACTTAGACATATAAAAATTTGTAAGTCTTCTTTTGCTTTTTTGATTTTAAATGCAACACAAAGACAATGATTACTGGATGATAATATAAATTGAGCTTAGAAAAACTCTTTTGTGTGTGCTTGTTGTAGGAAAATTCTTGAGCCTCAGAAAGAAAATGTTGATCCTAATGCCCCTCTAGTAAAACAAATGAAAGGTTTACTGTCAACTACAATTGTGAAAAGTATGCTAGAGGAGAAAAATTTTAAAACAATCAAATGCAAGGTTGTGCAACAATCAAATGCAATGTTGTGCAACACTTTGTAGAAACAAACCAAGTTGATGTGAACGTAATCCAAGAGACACTTGATGAGAATGGAGTGAGCATGAAAGGTTACGCTTCCATTTTCAAAGCAGTATCAACAATCTTCAAAGATCAGAGGATAAAATGTGTGCTCTTGTCGAAGCCTACGGAAATGTGGAAGTTAAGAGGCCTACTCAACCAACAAGTAGATGATTATATTGGAAATTGTATGCATATTGAAGGAGTGTACAAAAGTGATAAGGGGACCATTGTATATAACTCTTTTAATAACATTTTTGTCGATCTTCAACACGTGCAAAGGAGAATGGTTGAGTTGGGTGCTACCAAGCAACGAGTTTTTTTTGAGCGAGTATGTGAGTTTTTTTCCAGTATAATATACATTGGGAGAGATGCTAGCAATTCTAACTCCACATGCATGCAAATACGGTCTCATGGAACCAATATGAGGCATTCTTATAACCTAGAAACCGAGGCTCTTGTAGTTGATCATACAAATTAACTCTAAACAAGAAAAGTAGTAAGATCTAAGAAAGAGAAATGATCACAATTTTTCATAAAATTCTTGGGGATAAGTTTTGCCACCAAAAGCATTTGCTTTACTATACATGAGAGCTTCAAAGAGACAATGAGATCATCTATAAACCATCTTAGTTGCTCAAGCCTATGGAAAAAAAAACATGTTCTAGAAGACACAAGGCATTGGAGAAGTTCAAAATCATAAGTGAATTTTCAAATCCATGACCTACCAAAGAAGCAATCAGATGTATGAAAGGGCAATGATCTCAACTACTCATAAATTTCTTGGTGATAAATTCCACCAACAAATGCATTTCCTTTTTTATACATGAAATCTTGATAGCTTGGAAGAGACAATGAGATCATCTATAAACCATCTTACTTGCTCAAGTCTATGAAAGAAAAAACATGTTCTAAAAGACATAAGGCATTGAAGAAGTTCAAATTCATATGTGACTATTCAATTCCATCACTTGCGAAAGGAGCGCTAACATCTAAGAAATAGCAAACAATGTACCTAAAAAGAAACAACAAAATGTTCTTTCAAAACTTGGGAGACTGTATCAATGCTTAATCAAAGCATATGCAAGGACATCCAAAAAAATATAGCTTAGACTACTTTGTTTTTTCCTCCACTGCAATGTCATCCACAAAAATACATTTGGGAGCCAATTTCATCCTTTTCTTACGGGGGTTCTCATCCTCTTGACATGCCATCATATCTGCAACTTCTTGCACATAGCATGGCAATGCACTGCAATCCTCCTGCAATCATCACCAAGAATATGTCAATAGCAAGAAAATCCCAAATCATATCCAAATTCCAAATCACAAAAAATACAAGGATGCTAAAGTAAAGGTACTGCACTAGTCTTCCTCTGGATCCTCCAATTCATTTATGCCTTCAAAGGCTTCTTCCTCACTTGAGCTACCATCAACATCTTCATTCTCTTCAGCATGTTCCATTGAAATAAAGAGCTCCTCCACAAAAGACACCATCCTCTTGTCATTGTCCATACCACAAACAAGTCTTCCCTAGTGCAAGGCCAGCCTCTATAGTGCTACTACAACCCATCATTAGGTCAAGTACACTGCCATTTGATGGTGTCAATGCCTCTATCAAAGCGACCATAAATATTGGGCTCTTCTCCAACCCACCTAAAGAAAGAAAGTAATGAACATTGTTTAATCTAATATTGGATGGCTCTTCACCAACCACATTCTGAAATATCTACCAACACACCAAACGAATCATACCATGACATAAAGTTATCTCTCAATAAACATGCCTACAAGTCAAGAAATGGATAACCATCACTCGGGGGGGTCACTCATCATATGTAACCCTATCACGTGAGTTCAATAGAAGGATATTTTTTATTTCTAAAATTTACAGAAATAAATATACATAAGGGACTATTTAAAATAGTTTTGGAAAAAATTTACAGATTTGTATAGAAAAGGGGTAAATTTTATTAATGAAAAATTTATAAATAAGGGATTTTAAAAATAGGCCTTGAATGCACATGATATAGAGGATTTATACACAGTGACCCCCCTGAGAACCATCAACACAATGCTTGATTGTGAAAGGAATGCTTCCCTTCCTATGATAAATAGACATCATCAATAAATGTACCTTTTGCAAGAAAAAGGATTAAAGGTGAGATATATAAATGTTTAAGTGCAACACAAACTTAAATGCATCTTGCATAGTGATGAATTTTCTTTCTACAACACATGAACTTCTTCCCAAATCAAAAAAGTTTACATACCTCCCTTCCATTTGATGCTCCTGGACTCAAACCCACAGCCTCATCAAAGTACATGTACATTTGCAATGTCAACTCATGGTTCTTCGTATGGCAGCAGCACGAACCTGCCTACGAAGACTCTCAATGTGAAAAACAACTATGTGTCTTGTGTCAAAGACTACCAAGTCTGCAATAGTGAATGCATCATCCACAAGCTGAGGCTTGACCTCATTCTAACATGGTGTGGACTCTCCAAATCATGTGGTAGATAGTCCTGTTGGCAGGTCGAGAACAACCAAGTCCACACCCCATGACCTCATCTTTCCCCTCACACTTCCTGTCTTTTGCTTTACAATGAAAAAATCTTTCAAAGTCTTGTAGGGCACACTTGCAACTTTGTGTTGAACAATGAAGATCTCTTGATATTTCTTGGACGTCACCATCAACAATCTGTGCATTTTCTAGCAAGAGGGACTTTTTCCCAATAATAAAGCTCTCCGCTTGTGTATTGAAATAGTCTACAAGCTCCCAATGACAATACAAAATGAAAGTCAAATCAAAATGAAACACCAAGACCAAAATAGGATTGGTAACAAGTGAAATGAGAATATGATTATATGAGGTAAATGCAATAGAAGTCATATATAACTACCTTTTGACATATCATCATTATGCTCTTGAGCCGTGTTGCAGGGAGACAGCGGGCCATGAATTGGATCCAAATGCACTGGACTCTCTTGGAATGGTTGAATCCCTCATGAATAGGTGTTGCTATATTTCTCAATAGTTCATCCCCCCAGGTCTCTATATTTCTTGCAATTCATAAATATCCAAACTTAAAATATTGAACATATTTTTCAATGTCCAAAAAACAAATGTACTTGTTCTTACCTTTGTCTGAGTATATTGTTGCCACAACATCTTCAATATTCTTCCAAGTCTGCATAACATCTGGGCGTTTGGATACTACTCCATTGTCCATCAACATAGACACATACCTACAACTCCCCAAAAGTTAAAATGATATTGAAAAACTTGAAACTGATTCAATTCAAAAAAAAAAGGAAATGAAGATGTACCTGTAAGCCAATCTCATGGCACTCTTTGTGATCTCATACTACTTCTCTCCTGACTTTGGGTTGGACTGCATTTTCAACTCAAAAGCCCTAAAAATCTTGTGCCTATATTTCCTTTAAAAGATTCCAAGTAGGCATGCAAAGACATATCCTCAGCATCTATAGACAATGAAGGATATATTTGAGCTAGGGTTTGCAAAAGGCTCTTTGCCTCTCTCTCCAAATCAAAAAGCCATGTCTCCTTTGCAACCCACAATCTAAAACCCTTGTTCGAAACTGGGATTTCGAATGAACTCTAAATTGTTGTCCCTCCACTCAACTTTATTAAACATTACACCCTCATCTCATTTGGTAACTGTGCAGTTCTAAGGAGGGCTAGTTTCTCAACACCAATTTTAACCCCTCCCCCCTCCAAATCAATGCTAGTCACCAAAATTTGAACCACTCTTCACCCAATTTAGGATTAATAATTCCCAACCACTTGTTCATTTTATTCTCCCATCATTTTTTCACAATTGTCTCAAGGTCAATGTTCAATATCCTGCACAAAAGAATAAGATTGAAGTGTGAAGAAATAGGAAAAAAAGAAAAAATAATATTCTTCTTTGGATGAGCATTATCATGCCTTGTTCTTTGATGGCTCCCCTTTGCCAACCTTGGCCCACTCCACCTCAATCTCATGATCAATTGTGCTCTGTTAGGCAAAACATAAATAAACAAAGGCATAACATAATGCACTTTAGTCAAAGAATAGCATGAAGTAACATGCATGAATCAAATTATATATCATGTACCTGAAACATCATCTTTGCCAATAGGAACCTAGTTAAAGGGTACCATGCCTCCTCTCCACCATTTTTTTAATTCTTTCCAGAGGTACAAGATAGTTTGGGATAGAATATAGAGGAAGTCATCCACAGTTGCATGGATACTGTGATAGTGACTATGCTTTCTAAATCATTGCATGATAACTTGCTAGTGAAATACCTCATATCACATTCACATAGTTTTTGCAAGCAAAATAAAATGTCCTTAAAGGTGGTTTTCACCACTCCAACATCATTCAACCTTCACAAAGCAAATAAATTTCAAAACTTATCACAATAGAATATGAAGCTAGAAACTACATAAACAAGAAACCCAATACAATAGTTTAGAATCACTCACTCATTTATTCAATTGAGAGCTCCAATTAGGCAAACCTCATCATCTTTGCTAGGGGCAATAAAGGAAGCCCAAACCAACACGTGCTTTTGTTCGTCAAAAGAAAAATTTTCATCTATCTCCTTTCTCCCATCCATCCAACCTGTGATTTCCATCCCAACAAATGAACATCTTACTAGCAAGATCACTCCAATCATCATTGCTTTGGACCTCCCTTTCAAATTCATCATTAACATCTTTCCATATTGGATCCCAATTAGCCTTGACATCATCTGTAACTTGAATATGAGCCCCATCCATTGTTTGCATTGCCAAAATAAAAGACCCCTTCTGCTCAATGTGCCCATCCTTTCTAAATGTGAATCCCATCTCCTTTGACTACTTACCCATAGTCCTTATTTTTTGGTTCATTTGAATCCTACACAAAGGGATTTTAGGAGGAAGAGTTCTCCTAACAACTCTAATTCTCTCCAATGTTCTTTGAAGAAGTTTTTGTCAAAACTCAATTGGCACATTAAGTTCCTCATCATCATGCTCTTGTGACTTTGTTTCTATGACCTTTGCTTTAGAAGTTGTTTCTTTCAACTCCCCAGTAGTATCCTTGTTCTCACAAGATTCGCCTTCTTCATGGCTTATCTCAATCCTCTTCTCTATGTCAGCCATCTGCACATGCTTATAGCTTGTATTCTTTCTAGAACTTCTTTCACAATACAAAACAGATAACTAAGATGATGACTTCTTCACAGTAGATCTTGTCAAGACCATTATCTAATAAAAAAGAAAGAGATATTAACTAGTATATACCAAATTCAATTAACTTTCATGCTTAGAAAATGACAATGCAAAGGCCACACACCTAAGAAAATGACACCATTAATAGAAGAATCCTCAAATTTACACCTGCATAATAAAAAAGAAATATATTGACATATTAGAACACATGAAACTAATTATGAACATAAGAAATAATTTCATACTATAGAATACAACAAGCACGCATTCCCATATAATGTGTTGGCAAAATTGCCCAATGAGGACCACAAAGTCCCATTCCTATCCTAGAAGACAAAAGAGAAAACACGAGTGTATCTTATCCTTTTCTAAGGATGGAGAATGACCCCACACTAGATGATGACAATATCCATAGGATCAACTTCTTCTTGTTCATTCCATAGAGACATCTAGACTTGTAGGGGGGCTCCCACCCTTGGGGTTTGTAACAAAAAACAAATGTGTAGACTAGTATGGGGGGCTTGGCGCTGAGCCCCCCTTTTTGACTTGTTGCAAATAGCTAGAATTGAGATTGATAGGGGGGCTGGATAGCTAAAATAACAAACGTGTAGATTTTGCACTGACATGGGAAGTGAAGAGAGCACCAGAGGCAAGGAAAGGGATGCTGCCGAGAGCAACAGTAGAGTTGTAGGGGGGGCTCAGTGCCGAGCCCCCATTTGCTTCCAAAAGATGGGTGTGATAGTACCTCCACCTGAGGAGCCCATGCCCAATCTTCTGTTCACTCTACAAAGCCCTCTAATTGTAGGGCGTCTGCATTCGAGGCATTCAAACGAATCACCCGGAGAAAGGTGCTCGCTTGCTTCTAAACCCTCAACAAGTTCTTTGATTTGCTCGATTTCCATAGTGGTAGGGCTTCCGAAGGAAACGTATGCAACTAAGGACGGGGGGAGAGCATGTAATCATGGTAGCCAAGCATTCCTAGATGAGACAACAAAGGGCCAGACATGCAGTTGACAAGACTTATGGGGGGGCTCGGTGCCGAGCCCCCCTTTTTGCTTTGTTGAAGAAAGAAGTTAAATGATCCTCAGAAGGGGGCTCGACACTTTTTGCTTTGTTGAAAAAAGAAGTCTAAATGATCTTGGGAAGGGGGCTCGGCACCGAGCCCCTCTTTTTGCAAATTAAAAATGACTCTAATTAAAAAGAGCGGGGGCGGGCAATGGCTGCATCTTTTGACTTTCGCGGGAAGAGATAAGCGTAGATAGCTCGGTGTGTGAGACGAGTGTGAGTAGGAGGGGAGGAGACGTGAGTAGAAGGAGGAGAAGATAGCTCAGCACGTGAGTAGAAGGAGGGGAGGAGATGTGAGTAGAAGGAGCATCGAAGGAGGGGAGGGGAGGTGTGAGTAGAAGGAGGGGAGGGGAGGCATGAGTAGAAGGAGGGGAGGCATAGACAGCTCGGTGCATGAGTAGAAGGAGGGGAGGATAGTGTAGAAGGAGTGGAGCACAGAAGGAGAGCATAGAAGGAGAGCGTAGAAGGAGTGGAGCACAGAAGGACAACGTAGAAGGAGTGGAGCATAGACACCTCATAGACAGAGAGGAGGGGAGTGTAGAAGGAGTGGAGCGCAGACGAGCAGAGGAGACGAGGTGAAGGAGACAAGAAGGAGTGGAGGGGGAGACAAGTGGAGGAGACGTGAAGGAGCAGAGAGACAATGGCATCGGAACTCTTATGAACACTATTGGTTTTTTAGTGATGATGACGACGATGGGCATGTTAAGGCAAGGACCACCAATTTGGGGAGAAGTGAAATCACCATTGAGAGCGAGGCAATTTGAATTCTATGGAGTGTTTCACAAACATAGCGATGGCAAGCACGAGCACGACGGTGGAGGCGTGCGAGGAATCACAGAGGCTAGAGATGGCATGTGCTAGGGTGAAGGAGGTGAGCAGGGGGACGAAGGGAGCAGCAAGTTAGGCGGCAACAACAACAGGGACAGAGATAGAGCAAGTGCGGTGCGAGAGCTGGGAGAGGAGTGCACAAGGGCGTACATAGCTCATGTGAGGGGGGTGAGCTATGGAAGGTAGGTGTGCAGGCTATGCACAGAGGCAGTGAAGGAGGATGCACAAATGCAAGGGAGGAGTGGAGATGGAGGATGCGTTGTAAGCTCATATGAGGGGAGGAGATGAGCGGAGGAGACGTGAAGGAGCAGAGGGAGAAGAGTGTGAGAGGAGATGTGAAGGAGCGAAGGGAAAGGTGATGGAGCTTCTGCATGAAGTTGCAAGTTCACATGAGGGGGAGGAGATGAGGGAGGCATGAGAGGAGACAAGGGAGGCATGAGAGGGAGGGGAGCGTGAGGCCTTGAGGTGAGTGTAGGCCCGTATGGCTTTATCATGATTTAATGATATGGTATGGTGGTCTATGTGTGATCGTATGTGCCCCCTTTGAGTCAGTCATAAAGGCTTAGAGCCAGTCCATCCGAACCACCTCAAAGTTGGCCACCTACAAGAGCTTAATTCGTGGTCCCCCCATTGGATTGCTCGACGTCTAGTAGACTGATCGAGCGATGGGGTAGTGTTGGGAGAGAAGAAGAGCCAACTTGGGAGAGAAGAAGGGCCCAATGCTCAAGAAGGGCATTGAGAAGAAGATCATTGGTAGAGTGTTGGGAGCTAGAAGTGGGGAGAGTAGTGGAGTATCTAGATTTTTGGCCGTTACTAGATTATCCTCTACTAGATTTTTTGGCCGTTTCTCCTTCCCATTTCCTGCCCGTTTTTTTTCCATTTCTAGATTTTCCCGTTTTCAAATTTCCCTCAAATTTCAAATTTCCCATTTCTTGTTCTCTACTTTCCCTCGACACACTCGTCTTTCCATTTCTTTTGCTATGGACTTTCCCTCCATTCTTGGACTTCCTCCCACACACTCTCATTCCCGTTTCATGTGCTCTCAAGTTTCCTTCCATTCCTCGATTTGATGTTCTCGATTTTCTAACCATCTACAAATTTTCTCCCACACTCTCGTAAGAGATGGCTTCCAAGTATATGACATTCTTCTCCAAAAATCATGAAGAAAGATTGCAGGTGAAGGTGCATTCTGGTCATTGTAGAATCTCAAAAGAAAGGATTTGCCAGAACTTCAATTTGCAAAAGGGCAAGTTCCACCTGTTCCAAATGATTATAGAGGGACAAAATTGCATAGAGGATAGAAGAGTTCTAGTTCTGCTCCTTACTAATGGAAGTATGGTGTATGCCCTTGATGTGGATTATGGTACATTTGTGAAGATCTTGACTGTGGGTGCTAATGGAAGCATTGGTACAATGGAAGGAGAGATTGGGAGCCATTTTTTGTCTCCAAAAGATTTGAAGGGCATGTCCTCTTGTCGGAATTTCTCCCAGCCAACTATACCGACAATTCCGAAGCAACTTGTGGATGTGAAAGGGAAGGGCACCTCCTTTGTTGAAGAATCTAGCTTGAGAGAGAAGATTACGTGACTTGCACCAAAGTCCATTATTGCAAAATTCATAGAGCATGTTGATGAGCATCATCAAGTACACAATTTACCTTCTTATTATAATGGGAATATTGTTTTTGAGTTGCCTCCAATGGATGCAAATGTGAGCGGAATGGATGGAATGCAACAGGCATATGATCCACATAATTGGTCAAGAACAAATCCCACTTCTATTCCTTTGTCAAAAATTGCTAAGATCAGGGTCAATCATTGTGGAGGCTCATTTGAATGCACAAACCCATTATGTGGTTTCCTTCTAAGACACAATAGACCAAATACTCGAGAGTGGAGAGGTCGAATCATATATGTTCTAGACATAGGAGACCTTGGTGCTGAGAATGGTACTCTTGAATGTTTACACTGTGAAGAACAACCATTTTGTTGCTCTCAATGCTTTGCAAAAATATATTACTATGAGCCAGAAGATTGGCAATACATGTTGGTTACAATGATCATGATGTTTCTCTTGTTGAAAGCAGGTGTCAAGAAGCAAATACACAAAAATTTGTACAAGAGAAAGTATTGGAGATGAAAAATATTGGAGCAAGAAAAGTTGAAAAAGAATTGGCAAAGGAAATAATTTCCCATCATCTCTTGTCCGTAAACAAGGTTCTTGATGTGTGTCAACTGCATTGTCAGTTGATATGTGGGAGAACCTCCTCTGCCAGCTCCAAGGTTACACAAATCAAAGGAGGTTAGTTTGGAGCTTTGTTTGGTGTTCATTTTGGAATAATTTATAGTTTTCTAAAGTCCGAAATTGCTAACATTTGCACATGACATAATTGTTGTTAGGCTTTGGAGATGGATTCATGAGGCACTAGTTACATTGCAACCACGGCAAGATTCATTAGATTGTATCATTTACTTGAAGGAACATGTTAGATATGATTTTTTCCAAGGGTTCTATTTCCTGGTCAGTCTTTGGTTGAGTATGCGCCTTGCTATGTGATGAAAATGTCTTGTAAGGGTAGAGGTTCAGGAGTCGATCTTGTCAGTAGGATGCAACCTAGTAGTGATCTTGAAAAGTCTTGGGTACATTTTGACCATGTTCACAGAGTGCGTGGTTGGACAACAATGGCAGCTCATGTTTATGATCCAAGGTAGAAGATCCCTTTTTTTGTTATGTATTATTGTGAAACCATTAGAATTAAATTTGTTAATGAAACAATGAGATCTTTGAATTGCAGTGTGAGAGAACTTTTGACAATTGCCACCTGCAAGTTTAAGAAAGAGGACACAGAGGCTCAGGTTCAATTTTGGAGAATGTTAAATGATGTTGTAAGAAAATGTGGATTTGTTGAGCCCAAATTCTTTGGGTTTATGGCTGATGAGGCACAAGAAAATTGGAGAGCAGTTTGCATTGTCTACAATGATGGCCCTAAGAATGTCATGGAGGCACGAAAGAGATCATGCATTTTACATTGGGAACAAGGTCTCTAGAGAATCACCAATAAATATGTGTATCAAAGATTCAGAGAAACCCACTTGCAACTATGCCGAGCATGGAGGGATGCACAAACAAGGGAAATTGCACAAGAGCAATCCCGAATCATTAGAACCTGGTGGAGAAATAACCATGTGAGTTCAAGTGACATTCCATTCTTGGATCAATGGATGTCATGGTGGGAGGATACGATAGCTCATTGGGGCAGCTTCATGGTATAGTTAAGTGTTTTGAGTTAACTATATGATGAACTTTGCCTTCATTGCATTTAATGCTGAGTTTATTGTGTATAAAATTCATTCGTTACTTTGGATGAGATAATGGACACTGAAGCTTTGGCCAATACTCCTCGAACGAATCTAGAAAAATCAAAATATGGGAGTTGGTTGGCATCTGAAGGATACATGAGACAAATCTCATTGTATGATGCTTGTGTTGGGGACTTGATCTACATTGTTGCAGATAGCAAGGAGTGAACAACATGTCCAAGAGTTGCATATTGGATCTGGTCCTTCATTGGAGAACTTGCTTCAACGAATAGACAATAGAAGATCAAGTTACATTAGCCCTTAGCAGGCAGTGAGAGTTGCAAATTCTATAGTAAATGCTGCTAGGATAGAAGCAGATGATCCACACCTCGTGGGAGATGTGGAGATTGTGAGACGAAAGAAAAGGTTGGGTGAGCCCTCGGGCATTGATGACTCTCATTGCCATGACTTTGAGTACGTGGTGCATGCACGGAGAATCTTCCAGGCATCCACTAGAAGAGATTATGAATTTGAAGATAGGTTGGGCATGCCACCATCAATACCCAATGTTGAGAGTACAAATCAAGCTAATGATCTGCACATGCGGGTGCATGAAGATGATGTTCATGATGTTTGTTGGGCCATTCGTAGGGCAGAGTGAGGAAGCAAGGTGCATTGTCAAGCATGGCTTTCAAGTGTCAGTCGCAAATGTAGAAATTGATTAATGAGAATAGCTTGCAAGAAAATCTAGCACCTAGTTTCAAGGGAAGAATGAACCATGCCCATGGTCAACGAGTGCAATTTTTTTGGTTTTGTGGGGATGATGTGACTCATTCATAGATTCTAAGCAACAAGATTATTGGTGCAACTAGGGGTATGTCTGACAAGTGTAGAAGTAAGGAAGCTACAAAGATCTAGGTTTCTTTTGGACGTCTCAGAGATTTGGGGGAACTCTGATGCAAATAACACACTTGATGGGAATCAAATATCAAACCTCTCAGAAAAAGTGACTCCTACCTCTAGCCATTGCAAGATGAAGCATAGGACAAGCATTTCAAAGGCAGCTGCAGACTGCATTGAACGCTCTTTGCATGTTGCAGCTAATGTGACCCCAGGAATGATGCACAAAGTGGATGAAGATGAACAGTTCATGATTGAAAGCTTTGAATTTGATCCTATGGGAAAGACATACACAGTGCGTGTTTTTGTAGTGAACCATGATGTACTTGCAATGACTTCATTCAGCATGCATCACAAGGAAGATTTGTTCCATGCAAGCACATGTATGTTGTTTACCTTCGTGTCTTGGGACATAACATGGATTGCATGGCAATTCACCAACCCCGGCTCATTGCTATGGAGATCTTCCAATTGCTGATTTCTCCTAGAGTCTACATTAACCACATAAAACAATGTAGATTCAAGACAAATTTCAAACCCATATTTCAAGTGACATGCAGGATTTGTTTTGCCCATGTTACAGTCAAAAGTCGTAGTCATCAAAATCCCTTGATATTTATTTTTGGCATAACATTCATATAACCTAAACAATTTTGAATTTCTACTTTGTAGTTGTCAATTGAATCAATGATGTGACATGCATCTCTCTTTTAGCCTCCATTAGAATCAATTTAGAGTGGTATCCCTTTGAAATATATTAAATGACATACATGTGATGAAGCCTTCATAAAGTTTGCCAAGTCATGGATTTGAATAGTCACTTATGAAGTTGAACTTCTTCAGCGCCTTATGTCTTCTAGAGCATGTTTTTCTTTTTCAATACCTTCTCATTAAATACATCTGAAAGGGATACCACTCTAAATTGAATGAAGGGATACCCTTAGATTAAATTTAGAGTGGTATCCCTTTAACATGATGAAGGATCAATAGGATGAAAACATGCACGTGAAGTCAATATTTGTATTACTTCATTATGTTTCCAAGTACCCCTATGGAGGGTTTCTATTTGGAGAGTTTTTTACTGTGAGTTTCTATTTGGAGAGTTCTCTGTTAGTTGTTTATGTTTTCCATTTAAGGGGTTTTTTTTAAATATGTTTGCAAGTTCTCTATTGGTTGATGTTTACCATTTAAGGGGGATTATATTTTATACCCACTAGGCAGGATTCTATTTGGTGAGTTTTTTCCTAGCGAGTTTGGCAAGGATTCTATTACTTCTTTATGTTCTTAGGAGCAGAAAAACTCACAAACTTGCTAGGAAAAAAGTCTCCAAATAGAATCCCTTGATTGAGTTTTATGGTATGACATTTGAAGAGTGCCAGGGGCTTTTGAAATTTATTATAAAGCTAGACGAATGTGAAATTGCCAAGGAGAAAAATATGGAACATGTGAGCATCACTTCAATAAATAGAGCTCTTGATTCCTCAATTACAACATACTCAAAACACTTCAATGTGCAATCAAAAAAGCACATTTGGTGGCTAGGCACATTTGAGGTAAGCACAACTTTGATTGAAAATTGTTTTTTAAGAGGTATAATGTATGAATCTTCAATTGTATTTTCAATGGCAAGTTAAGACATAGGACCACCAAAATCTTGATTGAGTATTTCAATTCACACAAATGCCTAAAATTATTAAAGATCAAGTTCAAGGAGGATATCTGCATGTTGATGGCAAAGGTGATTTCTAGGTTGATTGGCATATGGCAGGTGACCTCAAGACCCTCAAGTGTATGTTCAACATAAGAAAAGGAGGTAATTCAAAATCTCCATGCCTTTACTACAAGGAGCCGTAGCATATGTCATGGATCCCAAACGGTGGAAGAAAGCACCTAACAGAGATAAGTTTGATCCAAATTTCAAAGTTATTCTTGATATTGCTTTGTGTAATGTACATATATGCACATTACTTGGTTTATGTCGAATCACTGAGAAGCTAGTTTTTTTATTACATAACACTATATTGGAGAATTTGGGAATCTCCCAAGTCCCACTTTCAAGTAAGGGGTTAAGATTTGACAATTGAATGTGGGACTTGGGATGATTCCCTGATACGATGTTTAGGATGGATTCCATTATCAAGTAATGGGTTGAGATTTGACCATGTGGCCAAATCTTAAGCATATTGGAAATTCCCAAACTATGTGAAAATTCCCAAATTTCCTAATATGGTGTTACATTGGTTTTGCCTAGAAGCTTCGTCCTGAAAAGTGTAGGAAGGAGGCACTTCAAGAAATCGAGAAAGTATTGTCAGACATTGGTCTCCATGGAGGAGGAGTTCATATCACAATAGATCTGAAAATTTTAAAAAATGGAATGGAAGTGCCCATCAAGCCATCTATTAGTGGAGTGAAGGCTAGAAGGTTTTTATCCAGCCGTAGGGAAAAAGAAAACTAAGCAGACAATCACACTATGTTTCAAGAGTGCAGTATGGCATTTGGAGGCATGTACACAATGCAATTAAAGATAATGAAGCATATGGAATTGCATGAACTGTTAAAACAGAAGTATGGAAATCCTTAACAAGATTTTCATACTTTTGGACAAACAGACTTGGACCAAGAATGATCACCGTGCAAAACTAAAGACTTTTAGAAACTCGATGAAAGAAGCTTGGATAGCTTGCAACATAACACATTACATTTGATTTTACCCACTTAAAGAGACATAACTGATTCAAACCATTAAGGGCTGTCGACCCATTTTAATATTTTGGGAATCTAAGAGTCTTGAAAGGAATTGATGTTCTAAATATGCTAGGGCACAGCCAATGCACTGTAATATGTAGAATCGATGTTATACTATAGAAGTTATGTGGACGATGGAAATTCTAGTGAAGATGAGGGTGAGCTTGAATTCCTGAATGAAGTGAGGTCCAAGGGAGCAATGATATCATGCCCATGTTAAATGTGACCTAGAATTCTCTATGATGTGCTTATGTAGATTTTATGCCATGTGTAATTGCTCAAGATGGATATGAGAATATGCACTATAAAATTTACTTTGATATCTTGTCTCTTGTAAATGCAAATTCCAAATGTAAATGAGATTATACACTATGATATTGATGTGCTCTAGTACTCCCATATTCAAATTACAAAAGTAAATTGGTTTTTTTTGAAATTTATATGTGATCTTCAAGAGCATAGAAAAGAATACACAATTCTAGTAAAAAGCATTTTGCTCCAAAGCATGCAAAAGGACTTTACGAGATATAGCATATTATTTTCCAAAATATATTCACTTCAAAGCATGTTTAGAAATTTACACAAATATACATCGTGTCCATAAAAAAAGCTCCATAGAGTTGTAAATATGTCAATCATGACCAAACTCAAGGATTTGTTGAACTGGCCCCCACATATTTTCTTTGTAGATTAGTGAATTGAGTGACATTGAATGACTCAAATGCCTAGTCCATTTCTATGTATCCACACATATTTCTATAGCATGTGTTCTCGTCCTCTTACATAATCACATAGTATTTTGATCTCTTCAGCTTGGATGCAGCAACTCAAGCTTGCAATTCCTCCATGGTAATTTACCTTGTCTCACTAAAGCAATGACTCACTCTTCTAACTCAACCAAATCACTATGCACTCATGGTGTCAGCACACATGAGGCCTTGAGAGGCCTTGTAGATTTTTCTATCTTGGATCTCTAATTTCTATTGGTCTCCCCTTTCCTATTCTAGATAGATGATGTTTGTATATCCAATCCACATGATAGTGCAATATGTCATGGATGTATAGTTGTTGGATAAAAGTGATGGGAATTTGTTGGTTGTTTGGCATAGTTCCTTCTACCTTTACAAATAGTTAAATTAGAATAGAAGCCAAAACCTTGTGTGGAAGATCTCCTAGATTTGGATGAGAGTACCTATAATATATCAATAGCAATCTATGTATAAGAAATTTCATATTTTCAAATAGTTGAGTGTACAAAGATAGTCACCCATCTGTAGTCCTAAGTCCTTGGCTACTATTGAATTGTAGTCTTCTGACTTGGTGAAATATCTAAACTACTACAAAACTGTAATGCTAAAGGACAATTTCTTGCATTTTTTACTTTCTAGCATTAGCTAGTCATCATAGCCTACCTTCTGTGACGTTTTTAGTATGTTTTTTAAAAGAAAAGAATGTTCTTTTTGCTTTTGAAATGTTTGGGAACATTCACAACACCAAAAATACATTTTTTAAAACCGATCAAAGTGTACCTATTGATTGACAGTATACCACATGGTGTAACACCACACTGCATGGTATTACCCAATAATACCATGCGATGCGTGGTAAAATTACACCGCACGATTGAGGCACATACCGCATGGTGTGAGAGCATACCGCACGGTATATGAAAGTACACCACGTGGCTTACATACATTAGCCTGGTTGCATCGACCGGTGTCATTTTACACCATGCGGTATACTCAAGCGGGGTCTATAAAACCGTGGGGAACTGCCTTTTTTAGCACGCTTCACCCACCTCCCGGTTGTCTTCACAACTTCCTACCTCGTTTTGGTGAGCTTCTAGCCTTTCTTTTTTTTTAGTCAAGGCTGGGTGATGGATCGTTTCGATCGGCTGGATTCACCTCACCCTAGTTGAGAGAGGGAAAGAGAGAGAGAGAGAGAGAGAGAGAGAGAGAGAGAGAGAGGCGAGGGGGGGGGAGATGTGTGTTATGTCTGTGTTTGCTTGCTTGTGTGTGTGTGTGTGTGTGTGTGTGTGTGTCTGTGTGTGTATGATGTATATTACTTAAGGCCAAATGACGGCTCGCATTGGTCGGTTGGATTCATCTCACCCCAAGTGATGTTCTTTTAGGTAGTATGATGATCAAATCTAGGTGATAGCTCTCTTCGACTAGCTGGATTCACCTCGCTTTGGTCTAGCATAATTTATTCCTATATATTGTATATAGATGTCAATAAAGCAACCAGTTATGATGGCTCTGTTGAGATATCAAGCTCCACTCGTGATATGCCAGGGTGACCGTTCTGCACTTATGTCATCGACTTGTTAGCTGTAGATGTAGTTGGTACACCGCCCATGAATAATAGCTATCTTTATGTACTCTAGTAAGTGGCTCAGTTAGTATGCCACCTTAGTTAGTTGAGTTTGGTTTGAGACCCACATATAGGGTTCACCTATTCTTTTGTACTTAGAGTTCTTTTGGATTTCACAACTAAGAAGAGAAAAACTATTTTCAACCTCCACCTTTGTGTATATTTCCCCATTGTGTATGTGAGAAAGCTGTAAGTGAGAATCCTTCCTTCTCTCCCACTCTCGTCACATGGTATCAAAGCTCGGTTCGTGGTAAGGAGCTCAAGAAAGCAAACCAAGTTTGCAGTGTCCTAGTAAAATTGGGATGCCCTTCGCAATGTGGTGAGAGGGCAGTATATGCTACAAGTGAAGACGAAGCCCTCGGTGCAATTATTTTTTTTGATTTGAGGCCATTTCGAGGCCCGTTTTGGTGGCGGAAGTTTTCCACAAGCACTTAGGAAAGTGCCCTCTTTTTGCTGTGCGACCACTATTTTGCAGGTCGATGAAAAGTTATCGTAGAAATTACATCGTATGCCTGTGTGCAGAGACATTGGGAGTGAAAGAAGCATTCTTATTGCCTGTTGATGCATAATCGTCACTAGGAAGTGACTGTGTGGTCAAATAACACTCACATCAGTTTTGCAAATTTGCCCTTGTGAGGCAGAAGTTGCGTTTTTTGCAGTGACAGAATATTTTGCAGTGTTCTATAATGGTGTCGATGCGATTGTCACTAAAAAGCTTGACAAAAACAACTTCCAAGCATGGAAGTTTAGAATGATGAATTTCCTTAAGGGAAAAGGCTATTGGGAGTTCATTACTGGAGCTGAACAAGAACCAGTTATTTTAATGTTCCCAATCAACAGGAGTTACAGGCATTTAAAGGCTAGCATGAGAGAGCCAGGAAAGTTATGTACTAGTTTTTTATCAGTATTTCAGATTCTATGATTGTGCATATTCAAGATGTAAGCACGCTGAAGCAAGCATGGGATAGTTTGACAAAAATGTATAGCACAAATACACAAGCTAGGAAAATGTAGCTCAAGCAGGAGTTGCATAATGTGCAAAGAGAAAATATGAGCATCAATGACTACCACATGAAGGTGAAGAAGATTGCAGATACACTTGCTTCTATTGGGTTGCCAGTGGAAAATGATGATTTAGTTTCTATGACCTTGAATGGTCTAGAAAAGGATTATGCACAATCCCGGACATCCATTGCAGTCTGTGAGAATTTTCCTGATTTTGAGGAGTTGATTGCTCTTCTAATTTCTAAAGAGCAGAGAAATTGTGGTGCATCTTTTTCAAGAGAAACTTCAAAAGAAGCTGTCTTCTACTCAAATGCTAGAAGAGGTAGAGGCAGAGGTAGAGCAGGCTGATTTGGAGGCCGTGGTAGAAATCAAAATATGCAACAAATTCAAGAAAACCAGTCCTATGGAGGAGGACGTGGTAACTTTAGAGGCAGGGGGAGCCAAAGAGGTGGTGGTGGATGGCAGAGAGGCCAAAATGCAAAGAGCAAAGTTGAATGCTACTACTGTTGTAAAATGGGTCATATGATTAAAGACTGCTATAAAAAGCAAAATGACATCATGACTGGAAAATTGCAGCAAGGCAATTATGCACCCTCTAGTAGACAAAGTGATGACAAAAATGAGCATCTGTTTATGGTGCAGCACATGACCAATTCTATGACAACTGTAGAAGAAAGCAATGATGTGTGGTATGTTGACTCAGGTGTGTCAAACCACATGATAGGTCATGCAGAATGGATGCAGGATGCAAGGAAAATGGAAAGACCAGGATTTGTGGAGACTCGTGATGATAGTGCACATCCTATTGTGCAGATTGGTAAAATTCCTTTGTCTATGCATGATGGAAAAAAGAAATACCTGTCTAGATAATGTATTTCATGTGTCGAATATCACCAAGAACCTAGTTTTTGTTGGTCCAATGGTTGAGCAAGGCTTGCAGGTCAGATTTAATCCTCATGGATGCTTTGTTGAGATTTGAAAAATAAAGGTCGCTTGATAGCAAAAGGGAAGAAGAAGGGCAGGATGCTTACGTTGGATGCAGACATTCCTGAATTGAGTGCAGCAATGTTTGCACATGGGATTGGTGTAGTTGCAGACATTGATATCTGGCATAAACGCATTGGTCATGTTAATGTACATCGACTTAAATTAATGCAAGCCCAAAATATTGTTGTAGGTTTGCAAAAATGCATAAGGTATGTGAAGCCTATCAATTTGGAAAATAAGCAAGGAAACCATTTCCTAGACATGTTCAAGAGAGTAAGAGGCCATTGGAATTAACCCACTCTAATGTGTGGACTACTAAAGCTGCATCTATTGGAGGCTATCATTATTTTGTCACTTTTATTGATGACTATAGCAAAAAAGTTTGGGTGTATTTTATGAAAAAGAAAAGTGAAGTGTTTGCGCATTTCAAAGCTTTTAAAGCTATGGTTGAAAAAGAAACAGGCCTGCAAATAAAATGCATAAGGTTAGATGGAGGGGGAAAGTACCTCTCAAATGAGTTTGCAAGTTTCCTGCAGGAGCATGGCATAAAGCAGCAATATTCATGCAGTCATACCCCACAGCAAAATGGACTTGCAGAAAGGAAAAATAGGCATATTGGAGAGGTATCTCGTGCCATGCTCAATGAAAAAGACCTGCCAGATTATTATTGGGTTGAAGCAGTTGCTATAGCAGTCTACATAATGAATAGGACTCCCACTATAGCAATACATGGCATGACGCCAGAGGAGAGGTATATTGGTAGGAAACCAAATATTTCTCATTTGAAAGTTTTTGGTTGCATTGCCTATGTTCATGTGCCAGATGAGTTGAGATCCAACTTGGATCCAAAAGCTGAGAAGTGCATCTTTATTTATTATTCTCTGCAGCAGAAAGGGTATAGATGTTATAACCCTTCTACTTGTAAGTTTACAGTAAGCAGAGATGTTGTTTTTTATGAGATGAGCAGCTGGTATAAACCAATAAATGTGATTGATGATGTAGATGCGCAAAATGGTAATGTTGCATAGAAATAGCAGCAATCACAAAATATTAGTGGACTTGTAGTGTCCTCTAGTAGTGGTTCACATACTTTGCCATGGATAGGCTGATTGAGATCAAGAGGATCTCCTCAAAGCAATGCAGATAGTGGTATGCAAGTATCACGAAAAGGAAAAGAGAAAGTAGATTAGCCCATGGTTGATGTGAATGCATGTCACTCTTATGTGGATGGTGAATCCAGTGGCTTAGAACAGAGCCTTGATGATGAGTTGGGTATTCCTTCTATTGTTACACCTAGAGTAAGGAAGACAAGGGATTTTTTGAGAGCCCCTAGTAGTGAGCCTATTTTGCATAGGTCCACCACAGCTAGGTATCCTGTGGATAGGTTGAAATATGATGGATTTATAGCCATTCACTATGCCTATATGGTCAAAGTGATACATGAACCAGAACCCACTTCTTTTGAGCAAGCCATGGGAAAAGAAAAATAAGAGAAAGCCATGAATGAAGAAATGGATGCCTTGGAAGCAAATGCTATATGGGAATTGGTACCTTTGGCTAAAGACAAGAATGCAATTGGCTGCAAGTGGGTTTATAAGGCGAAGCACAATGCAGATGGTTCTATGAACATATACAAGGCAAGATTAGTTGTCAAGGGGTATGCACAAACATATGGCATTGATTATGAAGAAACATTCAGTCCGGTTGCAAGGATGGCAACTGTAAGAGCAATCATTGCTATGGCTGCATCAAAGAGATGGTCTTTACATCAGATGGATGTAAAGAATGCTCTCTTGCATGGTGATTTGCAAGAAGAGGTCTATATGGAGCAGCCACCAGGTTATGTTCATGTTGTTCATCCTGAGTTTGTTTGCAAGTTGAAGAAAGCCTTGTATGGCTTGAAGCAAGCACCCAGAGCATGGTGTGACAAGATAGGATAGTATCTTGTCACAATTGGCTTTCAAACTTCCAAGGTAGATTTCTCACTTTATGTGAAAAAAACAGAGAAAGACATTATGCTGCTTGTCATTTATGTTGATGATTTGATCATCACAGGTGATAGTGATGAAGATATCCTTCATGGGAAAATGCTATTGAAGCAGAAGTTTGAGATGAAGGATTTGGGAGAGCTGCGTTACTTCTTGGGCATTGAGGTGATTAGATCCACAAGTGGGATATGGCTCTTGTAGAGGCAATATGGATTGGACATGCTGTCCAAATATGATATGATAGGCTAGAAGCCTATTTCAGTTCCTTTGGAGTAGAACGTGAGGCTGAGCACAGATGTAGGTGAGCTTCTGGAAGACCCTACTATGTATATATGCATAGTAGGAAGTTTGATTTATATGACTAGTACCAGGCCAGATTTGAGCTATGCTGTTGGGTTGGTAAGTCACTTTATGCAGGCTCCAAGGAAACCGCATTTGGATGCGGCTAGATGCATACTGAGGTATGTGAAGTCCACATTGCAGTAAGAACTATTTTATGAGATTGGGGTTCAGATATAGTTGCATGGATCCACTGATGCTGATTGGGCTAGTAGTATTTATGATAGACGATCTATAATTGGATATATGTGCCCTTTTTTTGGAGTGCTACAGTCACTTGGAGCAGCAAGAAATAGCCTACAGTTGCCTTGTCAAGCAAAGAGGCTGAGTACATGGGTCTAGCAATGGCTGCATGTGAGGTAGCTTGGTTGCATAAGCTACTTTATTATATGCATCAGTCTACAGATGGGCCAATTGTCATTTATTGTGAAAACATGAGCAGCATACACTTGGCAAATAACCCAGTCTATCATGCTAGAACAAAGCACATTGAGGTGCATTAACACTATGTGCAGGAGAAGGTTCTAGTAGGTTTTATTGATCTAGTTTATGTCAGCATAGAGGATCAGGTAGTTGACATATTCACGAAGGCATTGAGTGTAGAGAAGCTGTGCAAGTTCAAAGACCTGCTTGGTGTGCAAGAATTGGGATTGAGCTCGAGGGGGAGTGTTGAGACATCGAGCTCCACTCGTGATATGCCAGGGTGACCATTGTGCATTTATGTTACCAACTTCTTAGCTATAGATGCGGTTGGTACACCGCCCATGAATAATAGCTAGATGACAGCTATCATTATGTACTCTAGTTAGTGGCTCAGTTAGTATGCCACCTTAGTTAGCTAAGTTTGGTTTGAGACCCACATATAGGGTTCACCTATTCTTTTGTATTTAGAGTTCTTTTGGCTTTCACAACTAAGAAGAGGAAAACTATTTTCAACCTCCACCTTTGTGTATATTCCCCCATTGTGTATGTGAGAAAGCTGCGAGTGAGACTCCTTCCTTCTCTCCCACTCTCTTCACATGCTCGCTTCGGCTAACTGGATTCATGTGAATAGCGACCTTCCCAACCAGATGTGTGATCACAGAATCGCTGATCTAGATCATCTTGGCTCTGTGATTGCTATTATATGTTTTCTTGCTTTAGCTTCTATATCATATCGTCCTTTGATAGCATCTCTTGGACCGATTACGGCCTACCTACATTTTGCATGCTTTAATACAATCTCAATTGCTTGTACGATCCACACTATTGCTTATAATTTTGATGCTATAACTATCTATTAGGAGTTTCATGTTTGTAGGTGTGTGTAGATTTCAAATCTAATTTAACAAAATTGTTTTACGCGTGTTCTGTGTGTTTGTATGTACAATTTGATTTTGCTCATCATCGTAACATAGCAATGATTGATTGTTGTGTTGATTACATAATTTATTTTGCTTTTGTTTTTGTAATGATTGTCGAGGGTTAACATAATACATTAATGATTGGTGTGTGAATTAGTTAATTGCTTTTGCTTTGGTTTTTGTATGTACACATCGTTCTTGTAGCACAACCAACAATGTAAATCTATTTTAGGTAGCTTTCAAAGGTTTTGGCTCACTCGGTCAATGAGATCATTGACAAGCATATAGCTTGGTCACATAAAGCAAGCAAGGTAGAGCTTGATAGATGATATCATTGACTGAGCAATTGGGTTAGATATTTTGGTACATGCATTTCAATTAAGACAAGTAGGGCAATTGCCAAAGGGGACACAATACATAACATTATCCCAAAAGATTCCAAAGAAATTGATTGGATGTAGTGCACAACTTGAAGCCAAGACATGCGATGCAAGAAAGTGGGTGTCATCACAACTTGGCTAGGTTGACTTAGAGAATGTTCTAGTGGATAGTTTGGGGGAGGAAGGCTCTTACAACTTCTACCTCAAAAAGCTTTAGCTCTAGTGCATTTAAAGGTATAGGATCCAAGGATGATTACTATTTTTTGTAAGATCAATGGCATGTATATTTGTGAAGACTTTTGACATATGTTATGCCATGGCCCTTTTATTTGCATTAGATGCAATGGTCCATATTGTAATGGTTTTGAGACATTATAGTATTTTATGTGTTTTTTGTATTCTAAGTAAAGGTTTTCAACCTCCTCCACACTTGGTCCTTCATCTCTTTGAGCAATGATAAATTAAACTCAGAACTCATAGCATTCCCACATAGTCTTTTGATCTCTTCACCCTGGATGCAACTCGAGCAAGCAATTCCTCCATGGTAATTTACCTTGTCTCACTAAAGTAATGACTCACTCTTCTAACTTAACCAAATGCCTCTGCACGCATGGTGTTGAGAGTGCTCTCAACAGAAGCAAGAACGGAAGAGGGAGAAAGAGAAACAGAGAGCCACACAAGTTTTGGTGGGTGCAGAACCACCCTAATCTTCTTTTTCTTTCATTTATATATGCGTTTGAGTATTGTACATAACCGGGGTAAGGGCACAGTGACCTTTAACCACCACAACCTCCCACTTAAAGGACAATGTGCCTTTAAGGGAGAACAACAGTGAGCATAATATCCAATGCCCATCAATACATGACAATACTCAAACCGATGACTAGGTAGACTCTTCGTCAGCATATCTGTAGGGTTATCATCTGTATGAACCTTGACAAGCTCTATGCGCTTATCCTCAAGTATCTCCCTGATGAAATGGTACCTGACCTCAATGTGTTTGGTCTTTGCATGAATGACCGAATTCCGTGCTAGCTGAATAACACTCATGGAATCACTATGCAATGTCGATACACCTTTATGAATCCCTAAATCTCCCACTAGCCGATCAAGACATAGAGCCTCCTTGCAACCCTCTGTGGCTGCAACATACTCAGCCTCTGTGGTAGACAAAGCAACGCACTTCTGTGTGCGAGACATCCATGACACTGCACCACCTGCAAAGGTGAACGCATAACTAGAACTAGATCTCCTACTATCCACATGCCCTGCATAGTCTGAATCTATGTACCCAAGTACACGCATGTCTCCTCTACCAAAGCAGATGCAAATCTCCTTAGTACCCTTCATGTACCTCATGATGCACTTAACTGCCTTCCAATGCCTCTTTCCTGGATTAGCCATATACCGGCTAACAACTCCCACTGCAAATGCAATGCCTGGTCTAGTAGCTATCATAGCATACATAAGACTCCCAAGTGCTGATGCATAAGGAACCTTGGCCATCATGGCCCTTTCCCCATCTGATTTGGGACTATCTGTATGACTCAGTTTCACATATGGAGGCAATGGAGTACTCACTACCTTCCCCCCCTCCATATTGAAATGCTGCAATACTTTTGTAACATACTCTTTTTGTGAAAGCCAAAGGAGTTTCCTACTCCGATCATGCGTGATGCGCATACCAAGAATATGACTTGCAAGTCCCAAATCCTTCATATCAAAGGCCTCATGCAACTTGGCCTTTAATGCATCTAGCTCATAAGTATTCTTGCTAGCCAATAGCATGTCATCCACATATAGTGCCAAGATTATTAGGCTATTATCCTTAGCCCTTTTAGTGTAGAGGCAGTGATCAATTTCACTCCTTCTAAAACCTTGGGACCGAATGAAACCATCAAACTTCTGATACCATTCTCTAAGCGCTTGCTTAAGACCATAGAGACTCTTCTTCAGCTTGCAAACTAAATGCTCTTTGCCCTTTTCTTCAAAGCCTTCCGGCTGCACCATGTAGATTTCCTCATGCAAATCCCCATGCAAGAAAGCTGTCTTGACATCCATCTGCATAAGCTCCATATCCTCTGCTGCCACTAGTCCAAGCATGCATCTAGTGGTCATCTTCACAACCGGAGAGAATATCTCATCAAAGTCCACACCCTTCTCTTGCTTGAACCCTTTAGCGACCACACGGGCCTTGTACCTAGGCACATCATCACCTATGACCTTCATTTTATAGACCCATTTACATGGCAATGCTTTCTTTCCATGTGGCAAAGAAACCAAGTCCCAAGTCTTATTCTTCATAAGTGAACTCATCTCTGATTACATAGCATACTCCCACTTGTGTTGATCCTCGTGCATCATAGGCTCTCTGTAGCAAGAAGGCTCCCCGCAATCAGTAAGCATCACATAGTCTACCCTTGGAACAAACCTATCAGGCGGTCTAGATACTCTAGATGATCTTCTCAAGGGCATTTCAGCTTGTTGTCCCACCTGCATATCAGCCACATTTGGCTCATCATTTCCACTAATAGATGATCCATTATCTACTCTTGATTGTATACCTGTGGGAGTACTTGGTGGTACCATTTCTTGCACTTTTGGTGCATGGACAGCTTGCTATCTATCAACATATGCAGGTGGATTCACATCCTGGAAAGTGATTCTCCTCATTTCCACATCCCTCATGGGTGCCTTATGCAGCTTCTTCTCATTGAACACTACATCATGGCTGTGTATGAACTTCTTTGCTTCTGGATCCCAGAGACGATAGCCCATCTCTCCACTTTCACCATAACCCAGAAAGATGCATTTCCTAGACTTAGGATGTAGCTTCTTTCGAAGCTCTTTTGGCACATGTGCATATGCCTCACACCTAAATATACGCAAATGAGAGTAAGAGGGCTTCTTGCCACTCCATGCCTCTTCAAGAATACCACCATCCAAACTCTTACTAGGTGATCTATTGATAACATGCACTGCAGTCTTCATTGCCTCATCCCAAAAACCACCAGAAAGACTTGCATTGGAAAGCATGCATTGCAACCTTTTTTGAATGGTACAGTTCATCTTTTCTGCAACTGGATTTTGCTCTGGAGTACGAGGGGATGTGAGCTTCCTCTTAATCCCACATGTATCACAGAAATGCTGAAAGTCATGAGAGAGATACTCTCCACCATTGTCAGTCCGTAGGAATTTAAGCGTTCTACCTGACTGATTCAAGGCTAGCCATTTCTGAAATACCTGGAACACATCATTCTTCCAAGCTATAGCATAAGCCCACACTTTCGTAGTTGCATCATCAATGAATGTCACATAGTATTCAGCCCTGCCTAATGACTGTGTAGGCATGGGACCACATACGTATGAATGCACCAAATCAAGCTTTTCAAACTCTTTCTTTCCCCTTCTTTTATGGGCTGATTTAGTTTGCTTCCCATAGAGACAGTGCTCACAAAATTCAAAATCAGAGAAACTCAAATGTGGTACATAACCCAAACGACATAAGAGTTTCATTCCATTCTGGCTCATGTGCCCCAACTTGCAATGCCACAAAGAAGTGCTTGGTTGCTCGGTTATTGCAACAACATGATCAAATACCCCTGATACATGTAAGGGATACAAAGTCCCACACTTGCCACACTTGGCCAAAAGCATAGAGCCCTTCTGAATTTTCCAACTCTGAAAGCCAAAAGTGGTGTGAAAACCAACATCATCTAGCTGACCCACTGAAATAAGACTTTTGGTCAACTTAGGCACATGTCTCACATGTTTTAAAATAAATGCAGACCCATTTGCAAAAGAAAACAGGCTCTCAAAACCACTTCGCAAAACCAAAGTGACTTTTCCAAAGGTTCCTCCAAGGTCTCTACACACTCAGATGCGAGTAAAGTCACCCACAAAGCTTCCCACAGAGCTTCTCCTTTCTCCCACAGAGCTACTGAGCTTCTAAGCATTCACGCACACTCAGCTAGATCACCCGGGCTCTGATACCAGTTGAGAGTGCTCTCAATGGAAGCAAGAACGGAAGAGGGAGAGAGAGAAATTGAGAGCCACACAAGTTTTGGTGGGTGCAGAACCACCCTAATCTTTTTTTTCATTCATTTATATATGTGTTTGAGTATTGTACATAACCGGGGTGAAGGCACAATGACCTTTAACCCCCACAGGTGTCAACACACATGAGGCCTTGTAGATTTTTCTATCTTGGATCTCTTATTTCTATTGGTCTCCCCTTTCCTATTCCAGATAGATGTTGTTTGTATATCCAATCCACATGATAGTGCAATATGTCATGGATGTATAGTTGTTGGATAAAAGTGATGGGAATCTGTTGGTCATTTGGCATAGTTCCTTCTATCTTTATAAATATTTGAATTAGAATAGAAGCCAAAACCTTGTGTGGAAGATCTCCTAGATTTGGATGAGAGTACCTGTAATATATCAATAGCAATCTATTTACAAGAAATTTCGTATTTTCAAATAGTTGAGTGTATAAATATAGTCACCCATCTGAAGTCCTAAGTCCTTGGCTAGGATTGAATTGTAGTTCCAACTTGGTGAAATATCTAAACTACTACAAAACTCTAATGCTGAAGGACAATTTCTTGCATCTTTTACTTTCTAGCATTAGCTAGTCATCATAGCCTACCTTCCGAGACTTTTTTAGTACATTTCTTAAAAGAAAAGAATGTTCTTTTTGCTTTTAAAATGTTTGGGAATGTTCACAGCACAAAAAATGCATTTTTTAAAACCAGTGAAAGCGTACCAATTGACTGACTGTATTCCATGCGGTGTACACCACACCGCATGGTATTACCCAATAATAACATGCGGTTTCATGTGAATCATGCGGTAAAATTACACTGCATAGTTGAGGCACATACCGCATGGTGCGAGAGCATACCACATGGTATATGAAAGTACACCACATGGCATACATACATTAGCCTGGTTATACCAGCCGATGTCATTTTACACCATGCGGTATACTTAAGCGGCGTCTATCAAACTGTGGGCACCTGCCTTTTTTGCCACACTTCGCCCACTTCCTGGTTGTCTTCATAGCTTCCCGCCTTCTTTTGATGAGCTTCTAACCTTTCTTTTTTTTCAGTCAAGGCTAGGTGATGGCTCACCTCGGTCGGCTGGATTCACCTTGTCCCTGTTAAGAGAGGGAAAGAGAGAGAGAGAGAGAGAGAGAGAGAGAGAGAGAGAGAGAGAGAGAGAGAGAGAGAGAGAGAGAGAGGAACTCAAATATTTACCATTTGCAATTCACAAAAGCCATATGCAGAGGTAAAAGTAAAAAAGAAGAAGAAAGAGAGAGTCACACACACACACAAACACACACACACACACACACACACACACACACACACACACACAATTACCTAGAAAAGAAATCAGGATAAGAGGCTAGACACTAAGCATGGTGACGCTCAAGGGCCATAGAGGAAAGGAGAACGTGAGGGCAAAACGTTATCATGGGAGGGGAAAAGGGATTAGAAGGGGAGGGAATGAAGGGTAGACTATGGCACAAGGGGAAAGGGAGAGAGGGAAGAGAAGCATGTACATGATGGGGGGAGGAATGTAAAGACGGAGACATCAAGGGAAGAGGGCCATGCTTTATTTGAAAGGAAGGGAAGGGGGAAATTAAAGTACTAGCTAGGTGGCTTTACAAGAATGAGCGTGTTCCATCAAGGAATAGCCCCCTCCTTTTATAGCTAAGAGAGGGGGTCTCTCCCAATAAATGCATCCTCCCACATGCATAGTGTGTGTGGAAGAGTGTCCCATGTGGGCTAGGCGGTTACGCACTCTCAATTGTGTGTGATAACCCTTTGCCTCATTTTTTCACATACATCAACCCCTATATCCCAAGTCTAAGATACTCCCTTGGTCTCTTCCCAATTTTATGATACGTTCAAACATCTAGCAGGACATTTGGCACAAGGAATCTTGCCACCTCATCCTACTTTCCCATTATTTAACTTGCATTCTTGGACTTTCTACACCCCCCCACATGGGCCTATCCTACATGGAGGGAATAATCCAATATAATATCCATCTCCACCTATTTTATATTACTTCTCCCATGGTCCTTGGGCCATATCTCACTAAATACAAGCATGGGACTGCCTAGGTGGAGGGGTGGTGCATGGAGGACCCATGCCACCTTATCATTTTATATTATTACTACCATGGATTATGTACAACACACCTTATGGGTTGTCTTACATGGAAGGGTGGCACATGGTCATGAGCTTGAACTCCAATTGCTAGTGCACAACAATGAGGCATTGGAAGACAACACCAATGACACCCCACTACAATGTACAACAGTAGTGTACCAAGAGCTTGTGGCTGCTCTACAAGTGGAAGATCACCTCAAGGCATGCATGCTTATCCAATGGAAGCAACTCCAAATCAGGATCATATTTGCTCATCCAACAATCAACTGGGAACGTTCCATCGAGACTAAAACACTGCGCATAATTTGCCAAGACTTTTTGAAGATGAGAAAAATATCTTCTGCCTATCTACACATGCCGGGTTTATAACACTCAGGACGGATGCTTTCATTGCATATGTCTACCTCATGGGTAGTCCTCCCCTCAGGGTTATTGTAGGTTTGTTGCCATTGCTATAACCGACATCCCACCCATGCAACTAGCAAAAAGAAGTGTCTGAAGATGACAAGGCCTATCTCACATCCAACTTGCCATATCTAACCACTCTTTCAGCCAACATCATAACCTCACTTATCCTTGCTACTACCACCCTCTTAACCTTCCCTGAGCTCCATCCTAACATCTATTCCCTCCATCGTCTCTTTGCTCATGCCTCTCACCATCGAGGATTACCAAGCTGCTCAAACCATTTGCCCAGTTCTTTCCTCCCTCCCCTCTGCTCCCCCTTCCACTAGTATCATGTGTGAACAAGTTAGTGGAAGGTGGAAGGTGCAGAGCGAAGGCTTGGTTCCACGACATCAACAAGCATTGGAACTGTGCCAACAATTTGAAGAGGTAAAAATTTAGCATATCCCTCGAGCTCAAAATATAGTTGTTGATTTCTTGGCACGTGAAGCTTGTACTTCAATCACGCATGACGCGAGTGGAAGCACCACCCCAACAAAGCCACAAGCCATGAAGGAGGGTGATCATTTGTAAGGAATGCAAAGCTTCTGGTCATCATGAAACTAACTGTTGGGCATATTTGATACGAGTTTACCGACTTTGGAAGATCATCAAAAAGGTCCTCAAGGACATTGCTCAAAAGAAGGATGCCAGACCGCACACCCCTTGAAGAAATAGCATGGTGATTACAAGAACTAGAAGAAGCTGAAGGTGATGTGCAAGCTCTCCAACTGTTGACATTTGTCAAGGCATTCTTGTTTGCCTTAATGAACAACCTCATGCAGTGTCGTGTCTCTAACCCTCGCTTGTAAAGATGGATGTGATATCATGAGGATTGGTCCTTTTAAAATTATATATGAGCTATTCTATGCTGAAGATTCTTCCCGTGTAGCATTTCACAATACACTAGTCACACCCTACCCTACCTATGTGTGCTTTGTGGATGTATCTTCACCTCATTTTCAGTTCAAGCTACCTCTTTCCATTGTTTGCCCATAGATAAGCCTCATTTTGTCTCTCTCTTTTCCATATTTTTCCAAGCATGGCTGACATTCCCATGTTCTGTGGATGGGTTGAAGAAAATCCAAATGAGTATCTTGTGGCCTTCAAGTGCCCTTGTGTTTCTCTCAACTTTCTTACTGAAGATAGATGGCTGTTGGTTCTTCCCACATTTCTGGAGGGTTTGGCTTAAGTGTGGTATGAGAAACAGGCCAACGACGTTCGCCAAAGCTGCTGGTGAAGGTTAACATCAGCGATGATTGAGTATTTTGGCAAAGAAGAGGAGCCAGAGAATGTGTACCTGCAGGTGGCAAACTTGAAGCAGTCAGAAGGTGAGACGGCGCTTCGATATGTGGATCGAGCGGCCATGCTCCTGGACCGTTTAATTGCCACGCAGGAGGACAATGTCGGATTTCATGTTGGAATGACTCAACATGTGCTGGGCTACCTTGTAGCAGGAGCAAGTGATGAATTTTGCCTCAAGCTTAATTGGGAGAATCCAGAAACTATGGTGCTAGCACATGAGATTGCTCAAAAGTTTGATAAAGTTCAGTCTGACCCTGCTTCAAAGAAGACGATTGTCCCTCTACAACCCCCTCAATTCTTGCAACAACAACCTGGGGGGTCTAACTCAGGGGCATACCCCCACCCCTCATCAGGGATGTATCCACCGCCTCCACCTCAAATGTATGGTCCTCCCTTAGATGCTTACCCTCAACAAGGAGCATATCCTCAACCTCCACCTGGAAGATTTCCCCAGCCTTGCCCATGAGCCCCCCTCCCTACTCCCTCGGCCCTCTTGCTAAAGAACCCATAGTCAATGACCTAGCCAAGGCCCTGAATGATCTTCGGTTTGAGATGGTGGGCATCAGAAATCAAGCCAATTTCCCTCCAAGAGAACGTGCCAATCTTGTGTGCTACGAGTGCCACTAGAAGGGTCATTATCACATGGAATGTCCCAACATTCCAAGGGTGAATCTTCTAAGTGAATCTGGCACTGAGGATTCTGATGTAGAGATCCTTGAACTTGGGAAAAGAAGTCGTACCACCTCAAACCCCTCTCCAAACCTGCCCTAGGAAGAAGGTGTCCTTCTCAAAGTCCTCAGATGCTAAGATGGCAGACCCACCAACAGAGAAGACTAAAAGATCTCGTAGGAGTAAGTGGTCGCCCTTGGAGTTTCCCATCGGCTCAGGGCAAGAGGACTATTCGATCGTTCAGGACCTTGCTCATCGGTCTTTGAGCATCACGCTCCCTCAACTAATAGCATTAAGCCTTAAGGTGAGACGTGAGCTGCAGCAAAGGCTCTGAACAAGGAGTAAGAAAAAGGGAAAGGTACGAGAGGTTTCTTCTATCTCTAAAGAAATTGATCAGCACCCACATACAGTAGATGTCATCATAGATAATTGCTGTGTCAAAAGTGTGTGTGTCGATGGGGAAGCTGCATGTAATATCATGGTACCTCGAATCATGAAGAAATTGAATTTGAAATGCACAAAGTGTTCCTCCACTCGAATCAAGGTAGCAGATGGTCAATGACTCGCCACTGTGGGAGTCATTGAGGATTTTCCCATCACTGTCGATGGGTTGACCACCACCGGCAATTTCTATGTAGTGGACATCGAAGATACAAGCAGGAGTTACCCAGCCATACTCGGGAGACCATGGTTGAGAAAGAGTGATGCAGTCAGCTATTGGAAGACAGGACACATCTTTTGGTGCTTCTAAGGAGAAGATCCCGGTGCAACCAGGTGCCATGTGTTGAGATATCGAGCTCCACTCGCGATATGCCAGGGTGACCGTTGTGTCCAGGGTGACCGTTGTGTATTTATGTCACCGACTTGTTAGCTGGAGATGCGGTTGGTACACCGCTCATGAATAATAGCTGGATGATAGCTATCCTTATCTACACTAGTTCGTGGCTCAGTTAGTATGCCACCTTAGTTAGTTGAGTTTGGTTTGAGACCCACATATAGGGTTCTTCTATTTCTTTGTAAAAAGAGTTCTTTTGGCTTTCACAACTAAGAAGAGGAAAACTGTTTTCAGCCTCCACCTTTGTGTGTATTCCCCCAGTGTGCATGTGAGAAAGCTGCAAGTGAGACTCCTTTCCTCTCTCCCACAATCTTCACATGGTATCAGAGCCTTGTTCGTGGTAAGGAGCTCAAGAAAGCAAGCCAAGTTCGTGGTGTCCTGGTAAGAGGACCAGTGTTGCTTTCCTATTTCGAGTTTGGGAGCAAATCTCTGCAGGTAGCACAGCCAGAAGTGCAGGAGTGCACTGTTTCAGATTGAGACGCCCTTCGCGGTGTGGCGAGAGCGCAGTATATGCTGCGAGAGAGGGGGGCCCGTTTTGAAGGCAGAAGTTCTTCGCAGGCACTTAGAAAAAGGCCCTGTTTTTTGCTGTGCGAACACTTCGCGGCTAGTTGGTGGAAAGGTGCCGCAGAAATTGCATCGTATGCCTGTGTGCAGAGATATTGGGAGTTGCAGATTCATGCCTATTGCCTGTTGATGCAAAATCGTCACTAGGAAGTGACTGTGTGGTGAAATACCACTTTCGTCAGTTCTGCAGATCTGCCCGTGTGAGGCAAAAGCTGTGTTTTTTGCAGTGACAGAATATTTTGCAGTGTTCTGTAATGGCATCTGATTCTCTTTCACAGATTGTCACTGAAAAGCTTGACAAGAACTTCCAGGCATGGAAGTTTAGAATGACGAATTTCTTGATGGGAAAAGGCTATTGGGAATTCATTATAGGAAATAAAGAAGAACCTGTTCTTCCTAATGTTCCCAGTCAACAGGAAATGCAGGCATTCAAAGGATGGCATGAGAGAGCCAGGAAAGTTATGTACTGGCTGTCTATCAGTATTTCGGACTCCATGATTGTGCATATTCAGGATGCAAATATGCCAAAGGAGGCATGGGATACTTTGGCAAAAATGTATAGCACAAATACGCAAGCCAGGAAAATGCAACTCAAACAGGAGTTGCACAATGTGCAGAGAGAAAATTTGAGCATAAATGACTACCACATGAAAGTGAAGAAAATTGCAGATGCACTTGCTTCCATTGGGTCGCCAGTGGATGATGACGATTTGGTTTCTGTATCCTTGAATGGTCTAGGAAAGGATTATGCACAATTCCAGACATCCATTGCCGTCCGTGAAAAATTTCCAGATTTTGAGGAGTTGATTGCTCTTCTAATTTCTGAAGAGCAGAGAAATGGGGGTGCATCTTCTTCAGCAGGAACTTCAAAAGAAACTGTCTTCTACTCAAATGCTGGCAAAGGTAGAGGCAGAAGTAGAGGAGGCCGATCTACAGGCCGTGGTAGAAATCAGAATATGCAGCAAACACAAGAAAACCAGTCCTATGCAGGAGGACGTGGTAACTCTAGAGGCAGGGGGAGCCAAAGAGGCCGTGGTGGATGGCAGAGAAGCCAAAATGCAAACAGCAATGTTGAATGCTACTATTGTGGCAAAATGGGTCATATGGCTAAGGACTGTTACAAAAAGCAGAATGACATTATGAATGGAAAATTGCAGCAAGGCAATTATGCATCTTCTAGCAGGCAGGGTGATGACAGAAATGAGCATCTTTTTATGGTGCAGCATATGACCAATTCTGTGACAAGTGCAGAAGAACAAAATGATGTGTGGTATGTTGACTCAGGTGCATCAAACCACATGACAGGTCATGCAGAATGGATGCAAGATGCAAGGAAGATGGAAAAGCCAGGATTTGTGGAGACTGGTGATGATACTGCACATCCTATTGTGCAAATTGGCAAAATTCCTTTGTCTATGCAGGATGGGAAAAAGAAATACTTGTCTGATGTATTTCATGTCCTGAACATCACCAAGAACCTGGTTTCTGTTGGTCAGATGGTTGAGCAGGGCTTGCAGGTTAGATTTAATCCTCATGGATGCTTTGTTGAGGATATGAAAAATAATGGTCGCTTGATAGCAAAAGGAAAGAAGAAGGGCAGGATGTTTACGTTGGATGCAGACATGCCTGAATTGAGTGCAGCAATGTTTGCACATGGGACCGGTGTAGTTGCAGATATTGATATCTGGCACAAACGCATTGGTCATGTTAATATACAGTGACTTAAATCAATGCAAGCCCAAAATATTGTTGCAAGATTGCCAAAATTCAAGGTTGCAGAAATGCACAAGGTTTGCGAAGCCTGTCAATTTGGGCAACAGGCAAGGAAACCTTTTCCTAGGCATGTTCAAGAGAGTAAAAAGCCATTGCAATTAATCCACTCTGATGTCTGGACTACAAAAGCTGCATCTATTGGAGGCTGTCACTATTTTGTCACATTTATTGATGACTTCAGTAGAAAACTGTGGGTGTATTTTATGAAAAAGAAAAGTGAAGCGTTTGGGCACTTCAAGCTTTCAAAGCTATGGTTGAAAAAGAAACAGGCCTGCAAATAAAATGCCTAAGGTCAGATGGAGGGGGAGAGTACCTCTCAAATGAGTTTGCAAGGTTCTTGCAGGAGCATGGTATAAAGCAGCAATATTCATGCAGTCATACCCCATAGCAAAATGGAATTGCAGAAAGAAAAAACAGGCATATTGGAGAGGTATCTCGCGCTATGCTAAATGAAAAAGATCTACCAGATTATTATTGGGCTGAAGCAGTTGCTACAGCAGTCTATATAATGAACAGGACTCCCACTGCAGCAATACATGGCATGACGCCAGAGGAGATGTATACTGGTAGGAAACCAGATATTTCTCATTTGAAGATTTTTGGTTGCATTGCCTATGTCCATGTGCCAGATGAGTTGAGGTCCAAGTTGAATCCAAAAGCTGAGAAGTGCGTCTTTATTGGTTATTCTCTGCGCAGCAGAAAGGGTATAGATGCTATAACCCTTCTACACATAAGTTCACAGTGAGCAGAGATGTTGTTTTTTATGAGATGAGCAGCTGGTATAAACCAGTAAATGTGATGATTGATGTAGATGCACAAAATGGTAATGCTGCACAGAATGCACAGCAGCAATCACAAAATATCAGTGGACCTGGAGTGTCCTCTACCAGTGGTTCACATACTTCGCCATGGACAGGCAGATTGAGATCAGGAGAATCCCCTCAAAGCAATGCAGAGAGTGGTACGTAGGTATCACGAAAAGAAAAAGAGAAGGTAGATCAGCCCATGTTTGATGTGAATGCAGGTCACTCTTGTGTGGATGGTGAATCCAGTGGCTCAGAACAGAGCATCGATGATGAGTTGGGTATTCCTTCTGTTGTTACACCTGGAGTAAGGAAGACCAGGGATGTTTTGAGAGCACCTGGAAGTGAGCCTATTTTGCACAGGTCTACCAGGGTTAGGTATCCTGTGGATAGGCTGAAATATGATGGATTTACAGCCATTCACTATGCCTATATGGTCAAAGTGATACAGGAACCAGAACCCACTTCTTTTGAGCAAGCCATGGGAAATGAAAAATGGGAGAAAGCCATGGATGAAGAAATGGATGCCTTGGATGCTAATGCTACATGGGAATTGGTGCCTTTGCCTAAAGGCAAGAATGCAATTGGCTGTAAATGGGTTTATAAGATCAAGCACAATGCAGATGGTTCTGTGAATAGATACAAGGCAAGATTAGTTGTCAAGGGGTATGCACAGACATATGGCATTGATTATGAAGAAACTTTCAGCCCGGTTGCAAGGATGGCAACTGTAAGAGTAGCCATTGCTATGGCTGCATCAAAGGGATGGTCTTTACATCAGATGGATGTAAAGAATGCCTTCTTGCATGGTGATTTGCAAGAAGAGGTCTTTATGGAGCAGCCAGCAGGTTATGTTCATGCTATTCATCCTGAGTTTGTTTGCAGGTTGAAGAAAGCCTTGTATGGCTTGAAGCAAGCACCTAGAGCATGGTCTGACAAAATAGGACAGTATCTTGTCACTATTGGCTTTCAGATTTCCAAGGCAGATTTCTCAATCTATGTGAGAAAAACAGAGAAAGGGATTATGCTACTGGTCATTTATGTTGATGATTTGATCATCACAGGTGATAGTGATGAAGATATCCTTCATGTGAAAATGCTACTGAGGCAGAAGTTTGAGATGAAGGATTTGGGAGAGCTGCGTTATTTCTTGGGCATTGAGGTGATTAGATCACCAAGTGGGATACAGCTCTTGTAGAGGCAGTATGGACTGGACATGCTGTCCAAATATGGGATGACAGGTTGTAAGCCTATTTCAGTTCCTTTGGAGCAGAATGTGAAGCTGAGCGCACATGCAGGTGAGCTTCTGGAGGACCCTACTATGTACGGACGCATAGTAAGAAGTTTGATTTACATGACTATTACGAGGCCAGATTTGAGCTATGCTGTTGGGTTGGTAAGTTAGTTTATGCAGGCTCCAAGGAAACCGCATTTGGATGCGGCTAGACGCATACTCAGGTATGTGAAGTCCACATTGCAGTATGGACTATTTTATGAGGTTGGGGTTCAGATACAGTTGCATGGATACACTGATGCTGATTGGGCTGGTAGCATTTCAGATAGACGATCTACCAGTGGATATGTGTTCTCTTTTGGGAGTGCTACAGTCACTTGGAGCAGTAAGAAACAGCCTACAGTTGCCTTGTCGAGCACAGAGGCTGAGTACAGGGGTGCAGCAATGGCTGCATGTGAGGTAGCTTGGTTGCATAAGCTACTCTATGATATGCATCAGTCTACAGATGGGCCAGTTGTCATTTATTGTGACAACATGAGTAGTATACATTTGGCAAAGAACCCAGTCTTTCATGCCAGAACAAAGCACATTGAGGTGCATTATCACTATGTGCGGGAGAAGGTTTTACTAGGTCTTATTGATCTAGTTTATGTCAGCATAGAGGATCAGGTAGCTGACATCTTCACGAAAGCATTGGGCGCAGAGAAGCTGCGCAAGTTCAGAGACCTGCTTGGTGTGCAGGAATTGGGATTGAGCTTGAGGGGCAGTGTTGAGATATCGAGCTCCACTCGCGATATGCCAGGGTGACCGTTGTGTATTTATGTCACTGACTTGTTAGCTGGAGATGCGGTTGGTACACCGCTCACGAATAATAGCTGGATGACAGCTATCCTTATCTACACTAGTTCGTGGCTCAGTTAGTATGCCACCTTAGTTAGTTGAGTTTGGTTTGAGACCCACATATAGGGTTCTTCTATTTCTTTGTAAAAAGAGTTCTTTTGGCTTTCACAACTAAGAAGAGGAAAACTGTTTTCAGCCTCCACCTTTGTGTGTATTCCCCCATTGTGCATGTGAGAAAGCTGCAAGTGAGACTCCTTTCCTCTATCCCACAATCTTCACACCATGGAACCAGAAGAAGAAGAGGAGCAAGACAGTGATACTCTCTCATCCTCGGTGTCTGAATCAATGGAAGGATCAGATGGGGGGGAGGAGTTCTCAGAGGAGGAAGTTTACATGATGGGGGTGTCTCTGACCCTGCCACCTATAAAAAAGGTAACAACTAGTCAACAACTTGAGTATATGCTTTCCCCAAACCTCACTCCAAGTGAGAAAGACAAGTTCCTACAAATGTTCAAAGATTTCCCTGGCCTCTTCGCAACTAGCTACCGCCACCTTCGCCATCTGACTGCCACATCTGACTGCCATAGAGCACAAGATAGAGCTGAAGCCTGATGCGAAGCCTGTGGCTCATAAGTATCGGAGATTAGGGCCCCTACAGACCAATGCTTTGTGCTCAGAGTTGCAAAAACTTGTAGAAGCTGGGTTTATTATTTCGGTTCATAACACTGAATGGGTTTCACCAATGGTAGTCACCCCAAAGAAAAACAACAAGTGGCGAGTCTGCATTGACTATAAGAAACTCAATGCAACCACCAAGAGGGACCATCATCCTCTTCCCTTTCAAGACCTCATTCTTGAGAAGGTAAGTGGTCATGAGATGTATACTTTCTGTGATGGTTACTCCGGGTTTTATCAAATCAGAATTGCCGAACAAGATGTGCTTAAAACCACATTTGCCACACCCTAGGGGACATTTGCATTCAAAGTAATGCCATTTGGCCTCACCATTCAAAGATTTATGCAGATGGTATTTGCTCCTTATTTGGGGGACTTCTTGGAGGTGTTTTTAGATGATTTCTGTATATTCTCATCATGTAAGGAGCACATCATGAAGGTTAGGTTGGCCTTCCAAAGGGTCAATGATGCGAATGGTAGTCTCAACCCTGAGAAATGCACCATTGGAGCCACTCAAGGGAGGATACTGGGACATATTGTCTTATCCGAGGGTGTCAAGCCTGACCCCGAGAAGGTAGAAGCTATCCTCAAGCTCTCCCCTCCAACAACCACACATCAGGTACGCTCATTTGTCAATCTAGTAGGATACTATCACCGCTTCATTGATCAATATGATACTTTGACACGACCCATGACTATGCTATTGAAAGATGGGGTTGATTTCTCTTGGAATGAGGATTGTGATCATGGGTTTACACAAATCAAGAATGCTCTGGCTTCAGAACCCATTCTATGCAATCCAAATTGGTCAAAGATTTTCTATATCAATCTTGGGTTTGGTGAGCACACTCTGGCAAGTATTCTTCTCTAGCAAGGGGAGGATCGGTTCATGTATCCCATTCGATTTGCTTCTCGACAATTGCTTGACACCGAACGATGCTACTCAAAGGCTGACAAGCATGCCTTGTCTTTGGTGTTCTGCATTGAGAAATTTAAGCATTATGTGGCTGGAAAGTCCTTCATTATACTCACTAGCACTGGTCTTGCAAAGAAGGTTCTTCAATCACCAAATCCCATGGGCTGGTTGGCCAAATGGTTGGCAGTTTTACAAGAATATGATTTCTCTTTCAAAATTGTAAAAGGGGGTTGTTCCAACTTGAAGAATGCTTTGATTGATTTAGAGGAGTGCCTTGATGTAACCCTTGTAGTGGCCATAGAAGTTGGGGATCCATGGTATGGAGGTATCTACAGGTTTTTGACTACTTTCTCCTTTCCTCCAGACAGTACTAGCTATGAGAGAAAGAAGATCTGCAGAGATAGTAGGTGCTACACTCTCTTTGATGGGGTGTTGTACCATCAAGGCATGGATGGGGTACTAAGATGGGCCATTGATGAAGATGAAGTACTTAAGGTATTGAAGCATTATTATGATGGATTTTGTGGAGGCCACTATGCCAGACAGCTAAGAAGATTTTACATGCTGGGTACTATTGGCCGACCTTGTCCAAGGATGTCACTATGCATTGCAAAACTTGTAAACCATGCCAATTCTTTGGTAGGAAGGATTTCCATCCTAGGCAACATCACCCAGTGATGTCCATCCACCCATTTCAGAAGTGGGGAATAGATTTTGTCGGGCCCCTGCCCATGACTGCCCACAAAAAAAAGTATCTTTTGGTAGCCACTCAGTATGTCACTAAGTGGGCTGAAGCTATCGCCCTACTCGCAGCAAATGGTAAGGCAATTTCAAATTTCATATTTGAACGTATCTACTGCATAAGGTTTGGGACACCCATGGAAATAGTATCTGACGATGGGAGTCCATGCTTGAAGCAGTGGAGTTACTCATGGATCTCATGGGTATTGATCGTCGCACTTCTAGCATCTATTATCCAGCATCCATGGGTCAAACGGAGCGTACCAATGGCCTCCTTTGTAAAACCATGGGGAAAAGGGCTATAGGAAACAAGAGCCAATGGGATCAGAAGGTCACAGAAGCTGTATGGGCTTACAACATCACTCATAAAACGTCTACAGGTCACACTCCTTTTGAGTTGGTGTACGGCGGTACTGAGGCCGTTTTACCACTAGAGATAGAGATTCTAGCTTTGAGATTGGCACAAGAATAGAGGATGATAGAAGATGAACATGTAGAGGCCCAGTTGGTGCAACTTGAGAAGCTAGATGAAACCCGACGCCTTGCCCTACATCAAACAGAGATTCAAAAGAATCGACAAAAGGCCCGCTTGGATGCTAAGATTCGCAAGGGATGGGAAAGACACTTCGCTAAGGGGGATGTTGTGCTATGCTTAAATAGTACTTAGAGATAATGAGATGTGTGTTGGAGGATGCATTGGCAGACCTCAGCCCTCGTGATGACATGTGGCTTTGTGCATTTAGTCCCACATACAATGATGAGGCCAAGCTAGGCTTGAATATATAGGCTTATGAAGAGCCTCTAAAGAATCCCTCCTAGGACTTTTGGGGGCTCTAAGGCATATTGAATGGCTATGGGATGGGGATTGGGACCCCATACTAGGACTTTTGTGGGCTCTAAGACATATTGAATGGCTATGGGATGGGGATTGGGACCCCATACTTGACGCTTCCTACCAAAGGACATGTGGCCCCTTTCGGGATCCAACATGGTATTAGAGTAGGTGGATTGCCTGGGCTGCTCTATAGTTTTGCATGGCGGACACTTGGTAGTTGCCCAATATGGGTAGCCTGACCGTTGTAGTATGTGCCAACCAATGATAGCATGCTTGATGTAGTAGTTACAAAGAATTCAAGTGATTGGTGAACTTTTTCTGCTAGACACGCGAATTGTGGTAGCAACTTTGATATTGACGGATAGATGGCCTATTGATGGCAATTTGAAAATGGGTAGAGCTTGGCATGTCGGCATACCTATCGAAGGCCGATTGTGGTGTACTCCCTATTGACATGAAGTTGACAAAGTGCACTACTTTGAGAGATTTGACCACATGGGGTTGTTGGAGGATGTATTGGTGGCCTTCACCCCTCATGGTGACATATTCCTAGTTGCAGACATAGTCCCACATATAATGGTGAGACCAAGGTGACCTTAAATATAAAGGTTGTGAAGACCCTCTAGAGAACTGCTCCTAGGACTTTTGGGGCCTCACCAAATGGATAAGAAGTTCCTTCCATTGTGGACCGGTCCATACAAAGTCATCAAGGAACGTAGCAATGGGTCTGTACAAGTTCGGGAGCTGCATGAGCCATATGGCAAGAAGGTGATCAACAAGCGTTACCTCAAGCCCTTCTTTGTGCGTGATGGACCCAAGCATGGAAATGCTGTGCATTCCCTGCCTGGGGGGGGAACTGTTATGGATAAATTTATCTAAGGAAAAAGGCATAAATATGTGTGTGTTTTTGTATGTGTGGCAATAGTATAATAAAATATGGTGTGCATAGGGCATAGGGTTGAGGTGGCAAGAGATGATTATTTTTTGGGAGTGCATCTCATTCATTTTTTCTTTGTATTGATGGTAGATGGTTGTGTATGCCTCCTTAAGCTTTCTCATTTGCAAGGTGACCTTTGCCTGTTGAGGAATGTCTTCAGTGGTATTGGACCATTGGTCCAAGACTTGTGCTTGTGAAGTGATAGCCTCTTGAACAGTAGCAACAATGCCAAATGTTGGCTCTTTCCTACTGCTTTCGTAGGAAGAGCAGGGTTCTCTTAGTATGCAGGGTCTCGAGGCTTTTTGTCACCTATAGATATATTAGAGTTATCGATTGTAGTATACGTGTAGCTTAGGACCTTGAGTCGTGTTCCGGTGAGAGACGTAGGCTTAAGTGTGGTAAGCAAGCAAAGTGCATGCATGTGTCAAAGGAACATGTATCATCATGATTAAGGTAATGAAGGCTTTCGCCTTCATTGGGGGTTGTAGGGTTTAGGAGGAGTTTAAGGGTTAGAAGGAGGTTCCAGTGTTAGAAGTAGGTTCCAGGGTTTAGAAGGAGTCCAGGGTTAGAAGGAGGTTCCATGGTTTAAAAGGAGTTCCAGGGTTTAGAAGGAGGTTCCAGGGTTTAGAAGGAGTCCAAGGTTAGAAGGAGGATCCAGGGTTTAGAAGGAGGTTCTAGGGTTTAAAAGGAGTCTATGGTTAGAAGGAGGTCCAAGGTTCAGGGTAGAGTACATGGTGGAGAACTCGTCTCCCTCATAGATCATGGAGTTTAAGGGATGAGGAACAAAGGGTTTAGGGGGAGCATAGGAGTGGGAGAGAAAGAAGGTGTAAGAGCATGGGGGAAAGAAGAGAGAGGAGGGAGGAGGAGGAGGGAGGAGGAGGAGAGAGAAGGAGGAGGAGAGAGGAGGAGGAGGAGGAGGGAGGAGGAGGAGGAGGAGGAAGGAGGAGGAGAGAGGAGGAGAGGGAGAGGATGGGTTGCAAGGTTGGAGGATAGGGGAGGAGGAGTTGCAAGGTTAGGACATGCTTTTGGACATGGAGTGCAAGGAAGCATGGACACTTGAGACAAATGCTTGGAATACCAAAGTAGACTCAAGACAATGCCCCAAAGAGTGTGGGCTTCATTCCATTATGGGGTATTTATACAAGTTTGGAGAGCTTCTCTCTTTGCATGTAGGAATTGAAACACAAAGTTGTAACACAAAGTTTTATCACAAAGTTGTAGCACAGAGTTGTAACACATTCTCTTTCTACATGTAAAAGTCGTATGTAGAAGTTGTAACACATTCTCTTTCTACATGTAGAAGTCATATGTAGAAGTTGTAACACAAAGTTGTATCACAAAGTTGTAACACAAAGTTGTATCACATTCTCTTTCTACATAAGTTCATGTTGGCACAGAGTCAATAGCCGAGAACTCAGCTTGGTTGCAAGTACTTACTGGTGCAAACTTGCTATAACAATACACCTCTCCCCTTGGTGAAGTGAGCTTCACACCCACACCAGCAGCCTTGGTCGAAGGTTTGTATGCTCCGTCAAATTGGAGTAGCCAAGATGTCATCACACCAAGACCAAAATCCAAACATCCCAAGTTTCTCGGTAATCCAAGATAGGTAGAAGAAGAGGGTGGGGAGAATTCAACACTTGAGCAAGACATTCAACACCAAATAAACTTGCAATCCTTTGTTGATAGTTTATCTTTAGACCAAAAAGAATTACAACTTGAAGCTGAAAATGAGGCACAAAGGGTTGATTAGGTACAAAGGGATTCCTTGGTCAAAACATTACCAACCATAGCCAAGCCCTAGAAACCTTTGTAGCAAGATCGAGAAGAAATCATTCAAGATGAGCTTATCTATTGGAATTAATAAGCAGATGCACCAAATCTCTCCCCAAGCTTGGGGAACATCCCACCCTTCAAAGAATGTCACCCTTTTAATTACCTCCAATGTAGCAAGTAGCTCAATCACCGCACAATGAGTAGAAGTGAAATCAAAGTCCTCCTAGTATAGCACCAGTTCTTCACCTTGAATTAACCATGGTGTATCATTCCACCCATCGTCTCCTTGAACAATGCATTGGACAATCAGCCGTTGAAGGTCGACATGAAGATCAAGAAAGAGATCTCGTCAATTGGTAGCCGTAATGAGCGGAGGACCAAGCACCAAATCCTTGAACTCGTCGAGAAGTGACATAAATATCCACCCTCCTCATGGTGTGCGTCCAAGGAGTGAACTTGGAAAAGTTCTGAATCGGCGATCTAGTAGGAGATGTGAATAGAGCACATGAAATGAAATACTTTTGCTTTTTACAAACACATGAAATGATGCCATGTGTCCTCTTCCTCCTAAACCCATCTCTAGTTCTTTTTTTGTTAGCACATGGTGGGATGGGAATAGGATAGAAATATGCATGGGACCACTTGGGACCACCTTTTCCCATCCTATTTCTTCCCATGTGCTAAGCCCCTTAGTGGGGACTATTAACGAATGAGAGAGAGGTATCTTTGGGACCACCATGACGATGATTAATGGTGGGAAGGTAAAGATCGTGGGGACGAAACCCGTTGTATTTGCATTGGCGAACACACCGGGTCTTCGTTCCTCCCTCAGCCACCATGTTGGAGCTCCCCAAGAGGCTCCACACAACTCGAGGAACAGCCCCTGAGGAGAATATGGATTGTAGCAACTAATGTTGCAATGCTCATCATTTTGCATTGAAGGATCCTCCATACCTCGCAATAACTTGCAGCTTGCTGCCTCAATGCCCATGACTACTCTCCATGTTGTCTCCCGAAACTCCTGGCTTCTCCCTCCTACCACAAGCTATTTCTTTTTGAGTAATATAGCCCGTTTGGTTTCCTATTTGGAGCTGCGTGCAGAGCATGTGCACAAGGTTGAGTGCCCACTCCTCCTTTAGCTCTAGATGAGCTTGACTCTTCACATGCGCCTCATCCAACTAGTGAATGTATAAGGGTCGTGAGGATCTCCTTTGTGCCATGCTACTTAAGGAACACGAGGACGGGCAGCAGACGAAGGTAAAAAACATTGCTGCTCTTTTGAGGTGAGACAGAGTCCTTACGGATTATGATGTAAGAAATTTCAACTTTTGATTTTTTTAAAATTATTATGATGCTCTTCGATTCCCTTTATTTTCATTCATATTACGTGTTTAGCATTGCATTATTGAATGATATGCTTATGTTTGATATGCTATAAGCTAGAGAATTATCATTGAGGATCTCCATAGTTGGGCCTATATATGTCTAATATGGGAGCTTGAAAATGCATCTATGGATTGAGTAGGGGCAATACATTATGGAGTCTATGAGTTGGTTATGTTTCTCATAATCTTTTTCTTTAATATAGATGAAAGAAAAAGGATGCTAGTAGAGCAAGCACTAATTCTCTTTAGTCATTTTCATTGTCTACACTTCACTTTTGCAAACTGGCTAAGGCAATAATTTACTGGCTGTAACAATAGCAACTTTTAGCTATATTGTAGAGAGTATACCTTTTGCTACAAATGTCGGATTGATACGCTTCCCAAAAAAAAATTATAGCTCGTCTAAAGATCTGAAACTTCTGAGTTCAAAGTAGAATGCGATTTCTTATGTATTGGAAGATATGCATCTTGCAATATAGGTGTCCACAAACTTCCATCACTACCTGGCAGCAATTTACTGGCTATAACGAAACAACTTTTAGTTGTCTTGTAGAAGGTATAACTTTTGCTACAAATGTTTGATCAATATGCTTCCAAAACAAAAATTATAGCTTGTTCATAGATCTGCAACTTCTCAGTTCAAGTCAGAATACGATTCCTTATGTATCGGAAGATATGCAGCATGCAATATGGCTGTTCACAAATTTCCGTCACTACTTGAGAAGAGAGTCCTTTGTAAAATTGATCACCATTCGCTTATAACACCCTCTATTTTGGGATAGTCAAAAAGCATGTTCTCTAATTTAGGATATATTTTAGACATGCTTCAGCTTAATCCCCCGTACGGATGTAGATTTCATGAGAATTAGTACTTGTATAGCACTTGATAAAATTTATAAATGCTAATTGCCTTGAAAATGCCAAGATTTTCTTAATGCAAATCTAGATTGAGTGACAAGGATAACAACTGTGTGCCGGCCTTGAAGCATGGCTTCCACATCAAAAATCTATTGTTCTAACTTCTATTTTTGTTGTGATGGTGAGTTGACACACCTCTCCATTGGATTTCCATGTAGTCTTGGGCATGGTATTGCAAAAAATGATGTTGGCAATCTTGAAGGATACACTTGGGAGACTTATGATGAGAGATATAGTACCCTCGACCCTATCATGCACACTTACAGAAATGTATCTGTTAGCAATGAGAACTAAAAATTGAACTACCTTGTAACTTGTTGAATTTAGAAACTTCGTTATGGTTTTTAACATTGCAGAAATTGACAAGGAGTTATTCTCTTAGATTCTCGATTAGAGATGCAGCTAGAAATTACTCTCTTGGATTCTTGATTAGAAACACAGTTAGAGTAATTAGATAGAATCCTTCTTGCTCAGTGATTCTTTTTGCTGTACTGTTAAGCATTAACATAAATGTAAATACAGTCATGATGAAACAATGCTTGCCAGGGGCCTTTCGAAGCTCTGACTAAGAATGTGGATTAGTGGAGATTTAGAGTCATTGAAATAGTAGGTAACACACACACACACATACAGATGGGGAGAGAGAGAGAGAGAGACAGAGATAGAGAGAGAGAGAGAGAGAGAGACTCAAACAATCATCTTTTGGTTTAGAATCCCTCCAGACAACGTGTGCTCTCTAGCCGATATGCGCTTCTTCGTAGTCTAGAATAAATGAAACCTTCAATAGTTCAACTGACTAGCCAATGTGCTGAGGTGTTTGACAAAATATTGAACTTAGTGAGGATTTCACAATGAGTATGAGGTGGCTTGAGGTCAAATTGAGAATGATGGGACTGGAGGTCATAGTAAGAATGAGGTGGTTGATAAAATCTTGAACCTACATGCACACAAAAACCAAAGCCAAATCTGGAATAGCATAATGATTCAAAAATATTTTTATTTTGAACATATCTTAAGTCTGTCTTGCCCGTGTGCATGATAATGTGTGCATGCATCAACTCAAGTTCTTTTGAAATAATGCTAATATATAAGACTAAATTTTTTTCAATAGTATAATACACATCATAGAATGCTTTCACCCTTGACTAAGGTGGTAACTAGGGAGAAGCTGAGCTCTTTCTCAATATCAATTGGTCATCAAGAAAGAGAAACAATATGAGAGATAGCCAAATCCAAAGAATTTTAGTGATTGTAGTAATGGCGGAGTTACTATGATTGTGGGAGGTGGTTGTATATGGAGCCAAATCTTTTTTTAGAGGTTTTTTAACGCCATGCTTTGGACCCAAGTGTGTTTATACCCATTAAATGAAGGGAGGGTAGGGGAGCCAATGCATGTCTTAGGATTGTGTCATTAGGGGGTTCTAAGGGAGGCTGGTGGGGTTTCATGGATAGTGCACCTGAAGCCAAAAATACCTAAAAATTGGTGCATGAGTTGTGTGCTCAAAATTGTAAGATATGGGTGTGGCTCACATAGCAAGAGAGCAATGGTGGATATATTGGTTGCATCTTGAAACTTCATGCTTGTTGGATAAGAAATAAATTTACAGGACTGACTATTTCTCTGTGGATGTGGCCCACACTGAGTAAACCATATATATAAATGTCTCTCTTTCTCTTCCATTCTATATGCTTTTTGTATTATGTATTCTAAGAAATTTTCTTCTTTAATTGTTCCTCCATTATGGTGTTTGTCCTAACAATGGAGAATGGTGCTAGTATAACCCTTTGAGGATATGGGCATGGCACTACTATCTATGACGTTATATAGAATGGCAGTAGTGCCATTCTCCTAATGATGTTACAAAGAATAGGAGTAGTTTCATTTCCATAGCCCTATGAGAATATGAGAATGGACCAATGCCATGCTTCCTTTTATATTATAGAGAATAGTAGTCCATTTTCATAATCCTATGAGAATATGAAATAGAATAGTGCCTTTCTCCCTATGAGGTTATAAAGAATGTGACTAGTGCCATTCTCTACCACCTCATAGAGAGAATGTTAGCTAGTGCCATTCTCCCTACCAGGTGATGGAGGATGGAGCTAGTGGCAATCTCCATACCCTTATGATAATATGATAATGGCATTGGTACCATTGTCCATATGTCAACAATCATTTCCCCTCACCTCTCGACTGGCTTGTGACTAGTTTGTTCTCGATGAGTGTATGATACTTGGTGCTCGCAAGGGTGCTTGGTCTCATGATGATGTCATCACTTGCACTCCTTTTTTAGATTAGCACTCAGCATCCTAAAAGTGCTTGGTTACATAGAAACAAGTGTCATCTTTAAATGAGTCACAAAAAGTGTGGATAGAACCATATGGAGATGTGTTTGATAGAGCAAGCAAATGTGGAAGGAACAAACCACTTGTACTTGTGGATAAAGTGGTAGGAAATGTGGATCTAAAGGTCATGCCACCTAGTTTTAAAGAGATTGTTGATTCCAATTGTTTGACATTCAAAGTATTTTTCTCGATTGATCTTGACGTTGAGTAGTTACACTCCCCAGTGATATGAGATTTGCATTCTTTAGCTAGATTCTAGCTCTCCTCCTATTTTTCCATGCACTTTCTACTCTACTTGATCTGTATTTCTAAGTTTCAACATTGTTTGTCTGTGTTTGGACCCTACCTAGATTCTTTGTTTCCATCCAAAATCATTTACGACTTTCATGGCTATGTATGTGAACACTGATCTTGATACATTATAGCTAACAAAGATTCATGTTAACTACATTAGTGGCAATGTCATTTCATGGATAGTAACAAGTCCGTGGAGCTAGGATTATACCTTGGAGCCAAGTGGGCCCAAGATTATTGTAGAGAATGAGGAAAGAGAGTGGTATAAAGGGAATAGGGTTGGCCCTCCCTTCAAAAGGTGGCATGCATGAAAGGATAAATGGTTGACTTTGGTCTTAACTTATTGGTTTTGCACATTGGAATACAAGCTCTCCTCCTCTTTGGAGTTGTCTCTTGTTCCCTCGCAATGCCTTTTGTGAATGCCATGTTCTCTTCTTCTCCTCCTCTCCCTTCGTTACGTCAGCCATAATCCCAGGAATGTGGATATGGTGAAGTGGGAAGCCAGAGGGTTGACAATGCAATGGTGGACATGCGAATTAATGCCTAGCATTATAGAAGGATGCCAAGAGGGGTCAAAAGATTAAGGTCCTTTAAAAGGAAACTTGGCAAAAAAGAGGTCCACATGTCACACACTAGGTTCAGGGGAGATTCTAAGAGAGGCTCCACAATAGGAAGGAAGGACAAGGAACTCAGTAGAGAGTTCTTCACGGATGAATGGGATGTAAGGGGAGCACTCAATGAATCGTGGTGGGGTGGTGAATCAAACTTGAGCCCTCTTGATGGAGATGTTACATTGGTATCAGAGCCCGTTTTCAAAATCCGCAGAGCCTCAGCTACTGCTAGTCTACTATAGTGCTGAATTGAAGCATTGTGTTTGATGTTTGACGGCTATGCCATCGTCGTTGAGGTATTATTTAGATTCAGGGCTCACACGCTTTGCGAAGGAGATTTTAGTCAAGATTCAAGGCGTAAGGACCCAGGAATGGCTTGTGAAATTTCTTGCACAACAGGGCTATGGGACTAGCACGCTGCTGTGAGTCTATCAAGGAGCCATGGGGACCAGCATGCTGCTGTGAGTCTATCAAGGAGCCATGGTTGTCGGGCGACTATATCTTTATTATAGGAGTCATGCAGGAAAAGTGCGACTTTGTGTGGCTGTCAGTTGTTGCAACGATGTAGCCAAGCGACTTAAAATGAGATTGAAGTAATTGCCATGAGGGAGCTGATCGCCGTCATCATTATTGTGGAATCAGAGTTAGAGCTCCAGAGGACTACTTAGATCTAGCCTTGTACATACACACTACGTAGCGACTTGATATGGATTTAAAGGTTTTCGACTTTCGTGTGCCTTGAATGTATGTACACAGACATAGAGAAGAAAAGGAGACTACCGCCACGTCATTTAAGGTCTTCAAGACCTTAGAAGAAAGCCATGCCATTTTTCTAAAGGTCCAAGGCTTTGTAAAAAACCCACATTATCTAAGGCTACTTTAGCCTTTAAAGAAAGCCACCTCATCCCTCTCTTTTTACCCCTCTTCACCCAACGTCCTAAAGTAAATTTCACCTTTTTTCCTTGCCAAATTGAAAGAAGAAGAAGGTGTCGAGGATTTCGAATTTCTACATCCAGGGAAACGGAAGAAGCGGGATCAAAGAATTGTGAATTGAAAGAAAGCGAGACGACTTCGAAGACAAATCTAGCGCCTCGAACAAAGACCAAGAAAGTGGGCATCTGATTTTTTTCTCTAATATAAAGCGCTTTGCTTTATAATTTCTAGAAAATAAATGTCGTTATAATGACCATTCCAGAAAGGGATGGTATGATTAGAGAGGCCGAGGAAAGGGCTGGAAAGGGAAAAGTAATACTTGGAGAGGAAATACATGAGGAGCTACAAACTAAAATGCAAGAGGATAATGTAGAAATGGAGGATATTCATTACAGTGATTATGGAATTTCGTATGCAGAATTCACTAAACTTGAAACTCGAACGCAAAATATAGAAACACAGTTAGGGGTTATCAATGAAACATTAAAAACCCTAGCTGAAGATATAACTAAGATAGTCGATTCTCAATCGATATCTATTACTAAAAAATCACCGATTCCTCCTAATCAAGTTGAGAGGGCTACCTCTCGACTTAGAGAAACATCGAACATTCTTAAGGACTTAAAACTATCAATTTTCAATAGGGAAGAAAAGGAGCGTAATAAAGATTCGATTGATATGTTCTTGCAAAAGTGGCAAGACTTCCACCGAATCCGAAATACACCTCCTGAAAATCAAGTCATGGAAGCAAGTCTTTCCCTTGGAAATAAAGCCTATAAATGGTGGATGAGCCTCAGGGAGAGTGACAGAATTCCTAGATATTGGACTGAGTTTGAACAAGCCTTCCTAAAAGAGTTTTTATCGGAAAATGAATTAGAAAGAGTGTGGGAGGCTTGGGATAATTGCACTATGGGTAAAAACACCCTAGTTAAGTACATAGTGAACTATAGGGAGGTAGTCCTTAAGAAATTCTCCTAAAACCTTTGAGGAAGCCATTAAGTATGCCCAAATATACGATGATACGATGGGGAAATTCGGAGTTGGAACTTCAGAGCAAACAGGTTTTGTTCCAAAGTTCAATAAATTTTCCAATTTGAAAAGGAAGGGGCACTTTAAGAAGGAGGTTCCTCAAGCACCACCTAAGAAACCTCAAACACAAAATTATCCTCTCTTGAAGAAAGAGGATTATGAAAGGGCTAGGAAAGAAAATCTTTGCTTCAAATGTTTGGGCAAAGACCATGCTGCTTGGAACTGTCCTAAAAATAAACCAGCAGGAGCTAAAGCCCCAAATAGACCTCCACAAAAACAAGTGCATGCGGTGCAAGTATTGCTTCTTAATGGTACTAAAAAGTACACTGAGGTAGAGGTCTATCATGAGGATAGCACCCACATGTGCTGTGTATCATCGGCAATGTGGTAGCCCACCTTTGGTCCTCATGATTTAATGAGGATGCATGGAAAAATTAAGGGGCAAAGAGTAAGAGTGATGGTCGATGATAATGCAACACATAATTTCTTAACTACTTGTTAGTCAAGAAATTAAAATTGCCTAAGTTGGGCAGTGATAAAAAAGTTTGGGACACCATGATACATGGTGTAGAGGTGGATATTCAAGGCTATCAAGATGCCTAGGATTTCCAAATCATGCATCTCAACCGAACAGATGTGCTTGGTCGAGAATGGCTATATAGTCTTGGGCATAGCTTATAGAGGAGTTATCTTAATAACTTCATTATGTTTGAAAAAAAAAGTAGAGTCTTCCAGATTCAAGGAGAACATGATGTGCCTAGCTCTCCTCTTATTTGTTTGATGGAATTGAAAAGGCTATTACACCAAGAAGAATGTGAGGTATATCTTTATGAACTTACTTTTATTGGTGATTTTATGTCTTCTGCATCAAAAAGAACTAATGTTGTTTTTGATAATGTTAAAAAGTATAAATCTTCTTTCAATGATTTACTATTTGAATTTAAAGATGTTTTTCCCTCTGATTTACCTGATGGTTTACCTCTTGAGAGAGAAGTAGATCATAAAATAGATTTGATTCCTGGATCTACCTCTATTTGTAAACCCCCATATAGGTTTAGTCAAACGGAGGAACGTGAGGTCGAAATACAATTAACAGAATATCTTAGGAAGGGCCAAATCCAAACAAGTAGCTCACCTTGGTCTGCACCAATTTTACCGGTAAAGAAAAAGGATGGTACTATGCATTTATGCATAGATTACCGAGCACTAAATAAAATCACCATAAAAAACAAGTATCCTATGCCTCACATTGATGAGCTCTTTGATCAATTGCAAGGGGCAAAATACTTTACTAAAATTGATTTAAGATCAAGATATCACCAAGTACGAATTAGGGAAGAGGATGTCCCTAAGACATCATTTCGTACTAGATATGGGCATTATCAATTTAAAGTAATGCCATTTGGATTAACAAATGCTTCAGCAACTTTCATGACACTTATGAATAGTGTCTTAAGGCCATATCTAGGCAAATTTGCTGTAGTATTTTTAGACGATATCCTTATAGTAAAACCAAGAAAAAGCATTTGGAACATTTGCAAAAAGTGTTCCAACTGCTTAGAGATAATTCACTCTTTGCTAAAGAATCCATATGTGAATTCTTTGCAAAAGAAGTGAAATACTTGGGACATATAATATCCCAAGAAGAGGTTCGTATGGATCTTGACAAAGTAAGGGCCATGTTGGAATGGCCACATCCTACAAATCGAGAAGAATTACAAATATTTTTGTCAGGATTCTATAGGAGATTCATCTAAGATTACGCTAAGATTGTTGTTCCGATGACGGACCAGCTTAAGGGGAAGGGAAGTACCTTTATATGGGATGAACCTCAGAAGATAAGTTTTAAAAAATTAAAGGTAGCTATAGCAGCAGCTCTTGTCTTAAAAGTAGTGGATCCCAATGAACCATTCGTGGTTGAGACAGATGCTAGTGATTTTGCTGTTGGGGTGGTACTTATACAAAAAGGTCGACCAGTGGCTTTTGAAAGCAAAAAGTTAGATCATGCCCAACGGAATTACTCGGCATATGAGAAGGAACTATATGCTATAGTCTATGCTTTAAAGAAGTAGAGGCACTATTTATATGGTGCAAAATTTGAGATCATCTTTGATCAGGAGAGCATTAAGTGGATTTGTAATCAACCAAAGCTTAAGGGTAGAAAAGCCAGATGGGCTGAATTAATGTAAGAGTTTGATTATACAATTGACATATAGGAAAGGGAAGTTTAATGTGGTAGCAGACTCTCTTAGCCGAATGCCAATTGTTATGAATTGAGTTTTACTCAATTTCAAAATGATTTCCTAGAGTCCTTAAAGGGGAAATGTGAGTTTGATCCTCACTTCTCTGAAATATGGAAAGCAATAGGGATCCAACTAATCGAGAGGTTTTCACTAAGGAGTCGCATGGAAATGGTGACACACCACAGGTTGGTGATAAAGGACTCAAGTGGAAAAAATATGCTATTAAAGATGGTTACCTGCTCTACAAGGGTAGAGTATGTGTCTCAAATGATAATGACATTAGGTGCCAAATTCTTTTTGAATGTCATGATAGTCCGAGTGCTGGACACCCGGGAATTAAGAAGACATATGTGCTTCTGAAAAGACAATTCTTTTGGCTTGAAATAGGTAAGGACATCCAAGATTATATATTGAAGTGCCAAAAATACCAAGTCAACAAGGTTGAACGCCTTAAGGTAGGAGGTCTCCTACACCCATTGGAGATTCCATTTGGCAAATGGGAAAGCATCTCCATGGATTTCATTGTGGGGTTACCTAGGACACAGAGGGGGCACAACTCTGTGTGGGTAATTGTGGATCGGTTGACCAAGATGGCTCATTTTATTCCTGTCAGTGAAGATGTTAAAACTCCAAAATCAACTAGGCTATTTGTGGAGCATATCTATAGATTGTATGGGCTACTAGCCAGTATTGTTAGTAACCGGGATAACAAATTTAATAGCCATTTTTAGAGGGTTGTGTTTAAGAGGTTGGAAACTTCATTAAATATGAGCATCGCGGATCATCCACAGAGTGATGGTCAAACTAAAAGGATCAATCAGATTATTGAGGATATGCTTTGAGCATTTGTAAGTAAACGACAAACTAATTGGGAACAGTATTTGCCCATATTAGAATTTGCATATAACAGTGCCAAACATTTAGCTACTATAGGTTTCAATCCATTCATGATGATGTATGGATTTCAACCAAGAGCCCCAATGACAGTGGGACTCAAAAAAGAGAAGGTTCAAGCGGCCAAAGACTTTCTTGAGGATATGAATCAAATGCTTAAGTTAGCTAAATATAGCATAAGAAGAGCTCAAGATAGAGCACGAAGTTATGCAAAACCCCATCGTAGAAAGTTGGAGTTTGAAGTAAATGAGAAAGTCTACCATAAAGTACCTAAATCTTCAAAATCTCTAAAAACAGGTAAATGTCCGAAGTTGTCTTCTAGGTATTGTGGACCATTCACAATACTTAAGAGGATTGGAGAACTTGCTTACAAATTAGCCTTACCTGAGGGATGTAGAGTACATCCAGTTTTTCATGTAAGTAGGCTAAAAAGAAAATTAGGAGATGATGATAATCTCATTGGAAATGAAGTCCTAGTTGAACTTATTGAACCTGCATCTTTACCACATGGACTAGAAAGAATTTTAGATAAACAAGAAAAAAGAACACGACATACTATATGGCAAGAATGTTTGGTTAAGTGGAAAGATAGATCTAAAGAGAGTTCAACATGGGAAAGGGTAAGCAATCTCCAGAGGACATAAACCATTCTTAAGGGGAAGGGAATGTTACGTCAGCCATAATCCCAAGAATGTGGATATGGTGAAGTGGGAATCCATAGGGCTTGATAGTGCAATGATGGACAGGCGAATCAATGCCTAGCATTATAGAAGGATGCCAAGAGCGGTCAAAAGATTAAGGTCCTTTAAAAGGAAACTTGGCAAAAAAAAAGTATAATTTTAAGCCCACCATTACATAGATCATTAAATTTTGAACATTTTTCCTTTTTACAGCTCCTCAATATGAGCTAAGGAGCAAAAGTTATGACTCCTTCTGTATAGGCTCTCCAAGGGTATTTTGCCGGCGGAATAGGGTTGGGGCAAGCTCTTCAAACCATATTCCTCTGGCAAAATACACTTAGAAGGTCTATTAAAAAGGTACTATTTATTTTTCTTAGGTCATCCCGAGGAACAATAAAGAGGATATTTGCTCAAAATCTCATGATCCAAGCAATGGTGAAAGGAAAAGAAAGGATTTTTGAAAGTCATAAAATAAGTCACCACTTGAACATTATATACGTATATTATATAGAGGTATATTTATATCTATATCTATTTATCAATGTTTCATATTTACTTACATATTCCTTGAAATAATTTGGAATTTTTTGCTCCCCAAAAATGACTTGAGCCTATATATTTTGACCCCTCCCACCTTTTGTCCGCTCGTCGCTCGAGGGTTTTTGCTCAGAAAATGGAAACCCCGCAAAAAAGGGGTCCACATGTCATGCACTGGGTTCAAGGGAGATTCTAGAGAGAGGCTCCACAATAGGAAGGAAGAACAAGGAACTCGGCAGAGAGTTCACGGATGGAATGGGATATAAGGGGAGCACTCGATGAATCATGGCATGGTGGTGAATCAGACTTGAGCCCTCTTGATGGAGATGTTACACCCTTCTCCACTTCCCTCTCCCCTTCCTCTTCTTCTCCTTATGGATGCATGATTGCAACAAGCTGGGAATCGCTAGAGTGACACTAGTGGATGGCATTTGCGTGCATTGGTCTCAACCCAGAGTAGCTTGGAGGAGTACTCCATTGGCATTCCTGCAAGATCCCCATGACACATGAGTCACCGCTAGACTACAAATTTTTTGCACCACTACCAGCAAGGAGTTCTAGGTGTGCTTTTTCATTGAATTTTCTTCTCTCATTACCCAACACTGAGTATTGTAGAGAAAAGTTGTTGGTTTTTTGTATATAGGAAGTGAGTGAAAGAGAGGCGTTGAAATTCATTTGGAGTGATTTTTGTATTTTTTAGTGTTAAAAGTTTGTAGAAAGGTAGATCAGGTGATTGCTAAGGCATGTGTGATAGAAATTCCCAACAAAAACATTAAACAAATGATGCTAGGAGTGATTTTCAAAGTGTTTTAAAAGGGAAAAACTATAGCTTTTTGCAAAACACCACATTTGTCATTCAAAAGTTGTTTTTCCTTCTCATTTTTTGCACTAAGTGGGTAGATCAAGTAGTATATCAACCCCCACATACAAAAAAGCTTGAACAAAAACTCCAAAATCAAGGAAATGATGAAAACCTAGTCAAAAAAAGTGCTTGCATGTGTGTTGTGTTAAGCTTAACATAGCGAGTCCTCAAGACATTGCTATAATAATGCAATGGTCTCGCCTTGTTAATCAATTCACCATGTTATAAAGTGTGAACATTATCAAGTTGCTACATTAAAAAGTCAGCGCTGCATTATCAAGTCACTGTGTTAAGAAACCATTGCATTATCAAGTCACCCCTTTATGAAGACACTGCATTACAAAGTTGCCATGTTATCAAGTCATTGTGTTACCAAGTCACCACTATATCTGACCCATTGCATTATTGGCTCACTGTGTTAGCATTAATGTAGTGACAAAAATTGGCAGTTGCCAGCTGATTTAGACAAAAGTGATGAATTTGCATGCAGATTGCATTAAAATAAATGCCGCCCCTTGACCCTGTGTTGAAGTGGAAACAATTCAGAATCGGGGTCTCAATAGTGTAGACCAAAACATGCACTTGAGATCAACAAGACTCCTAGGAGCTAACCTTGAGGCTAAGGATAGTGCCTTAAATTCCCTCTTATCATCCTACATACCTAGCTCTACATCCTTAGGGTCAATAATCTCAAAAGTCGGTTCTTACACCTTACACAAACCACCACAAAGAGACTTATCTAGCTCAAATGAGTCCGTGAGCTTGGACAAAGAAATGGGAAAACCATCCCATGTTAGAGCCTCATTGGCTTCAATCACTAGCTTTAATCATCCCCAATATGCTATCCCTTCTATAGCAACAGCTAGATTAAAAGAAACCTTTTCCAATTTTATGGGTAGGCTTGGACTAACTGAACCAACATACATGTTGAACCCATTTTCTAGGCAAGATAGAGTGCCTTTGTAAACTAAGGTTTCAACCCAACCATTGATGTTAGAAGAAATACTTAGGGGACCAAGTCCCAATATATCTATTGGCAATGAACTACCACCATATCCATCCTTTGATGAAGGCCAATCATATAGGGGCGAGTTTTTTCCCAAGTCTCCCTCTGAGTTAGGAGGTTCAAATGCCAGAACAAACCGGACAAAGGAGTGGTCTAGAAGTTCCACAAATAAGAAACACCACATTCAAAGTCCCTTCATTTCCTAGTTTGCTATAGAACATAGGATACATGCCATACCCAACAACCGGCCCTTATAGGCCTATGCTTGGGGTGAGCATTCCACTATCTAGAAGACCTAAAGCCTAGCATCAAAGGCCCACCCAAGCCCAAGTTACAATGCAAATGCAACAGTAGGTTAGGATCCTCAAATCCTACATTTGTACAACCACCAAATACATGGAACCCTCCACCACGACCAGCAATGTACAGAGTAGGATCACCACAAACCATACTTCCCGATGAGGCAATGAGGATCCTAGTGCAAGAATTAGGAAGGGGGGCCACGCCTACAATATTTATGGGGAGGGACCAAAATACTTCCAGGAGAAAACCCATCATGATCTCTAAATCACCAAGTTCTTAGGGTAAGGAGACCTAGCCTCCCATGCGAGCCATTTTGAATAGATATCTATGAGATTTGGTGATATAGGGGGTCTAGACAAGGTCAATGCTTTTGTATTAAGCCTTAATGGAAAATATGGACAATGGTTTAGAGCACTGAATCTAGAGGAGAAAGTTACTTGTGAGACACTGTGAAAATTGTTCATAGTGGAGGTTTTCCCTAGTGGACCGAAGCTTGCAGGGGTCAATTATATATATGTAAGCATAGCACATGCGTTCAACAAAAGGAATTTCTATAATCCTCCTTTTACACATGTTTCACATATGGAAGGGTATCATATAGATGGTTTATTCACATATTTAATAGAAAAAGGGTGTGTTCTTTTCATGATAAATTTACAAATAGGCCTTGAATGCACATGATATGTAGGGTTAGACTTAGTGACCCCCCCTCGGACCCAAGTGGAGCCAAATCAACTAGCTCTATGAGGTCAAGAATAAAGAGACTAAATCTCTTTGAGATTATCTCGAGATTATATTGCTAGAATCAAACACTTGAACTGCAATTGTGAACCTAATGTGAGAATGAGTGATGCAGGACTATTGCCATGCTTCCTCATAGGTTTGTGGGACAAGTAAGCTTCATGACCATATGTTTACCATGAATCCCACATCATTTGAGTTGTGCAGCAAGACCACATATGCCTCCTTAGAAGTATCCTAGACCTTGAAGCCCACTACGTCAAGTGAACTCAAGGAGACAACTATGCCCACCAACAGTGTGAATATGGAGGAAAAGGATACTAAATTATTAAGTCAATTAAGCTAGGAGGAATAGCCAAGGAATCCCCTAGTAATCCCAACCTATTCCCAAGGTGTGACAACATGTGTTGTGGGACCCCGGGAACCATCCCGCCCTTGCTTTTGAGCAAGCTTGTGCTATTTTTCCCATTCTGCATGATGAGGGAATCATGAGACATCACAATGTTGATATCCTAATATCTTTCTCCAACCAATGTACCAACAACAACAACCACCTCTTAGTTCAGCTACATCCGCAACTCTAGCCATTAGCAATACAAAGAGCCACTCCTGCCATCCCAGGGCAATTTAGGGATGAAAATATCCTGTTACCTCTACCTATATTGGGACCTCAACCACCTCCACCACAAATCACTCCCATGAGTCAAGTATTCGTGGAGGAACTACCAAATAATTGGGAATAACCATTGTGCACTAGGTGTGGAGGTGACCACCTCTATAAGGATTGCTCAATGCAATGACAAAAAATGCCAACTACTACACCTAAGAATGCAAGTTTTAATCTTCTCAGTTTTACGAGATGCTATGTGTCCTTTGTATTTTTTATTGTAATTATAAGGGCTTGGGCTAAGGCCTTTAACAAGGAGCTTTGTAAGCAGGCCAAAAGAGATAAGGCTAGTACATTGCAACCTAGAGAGGCAATAGAGAGGGTCCATCTATGCATGGAAATGCTAAAGGTGCCACTAATATTGGAAAGTGCCATGATAGGGTCATCATCCATGATGGGTATGATGAAGACACTGCCACCCTAGCCCCATAATCTTCTTCTAGCCATACTCCCTCAAATAGAGGCCTGATCACAATCCTTCTACCAAAGAAGTCAAGGAATCGTGAAGGACCCTTGTCCAAGGTAGTGCCATAGTGACCAAAATTCATGACAAATATCCAAACCCCTTGGTAGAGAAACAACATCATATCGATGCGCAAAACTTGGTGTGCAAGTTCCAAGAAAGGAAATGCTCAAGGCAAGCAAGGGATTTGATACGATCGACTTGAAGCACCAAGCAATCAATTGAGCCTCTAAGTCCTCTTAAGTGCTCAAAAAAGTGAAAGAGGAAATTACTTCATGCTCTTGAATGGAAGGGTCCACATTATTGCAGTGGATATTTGAATAAAACCATGTCATGCAACAACTTAAGGAGGATGTCAAAATATCCTTCTATGGCTTAGAAGAGCTGGAATCAATAGGCAGGGAACCTATTACTGGACCTCAAGACATCATAGGATTAGCCTCATTCATATCCATGATATTAAAGATGCCCATCGTGACACTATTATGGGGTAATCTTACTCAGATTGGATGAACAGGAAAATAGTAGCCCTTGAGTCCTCTAATCCTTGGATGGTCAAACACCCAATGACCCCCAATACTTTCCCAAGGTAACAATTAACAAATTGGGACAATATTTCAAAAGTGATGACACCAACATAATACTTCCCATCTCCTACCAAAATAAGAGTGTGACTACAATCTTGGATGATGGAGCTGGTGTGAGCATAGTCACTAAGCAGTGCTAGTCCAGACCTAAGATAGATAGCACCAACCTCGTCATCAAATTAACTGATGGAGCAATAGCCCAACCAGTAGGATTTCTAAGATACATCAAGATTAAGACCTTCAATCTGACCTACCAAGTGTGGTTTGTTCTAATGGGATTCCTCAACCAACAAGATGGCTATGACATCATATTGGTAGTCCTTTCATGCAAAATTGTAGGATTGGTCCATGATTGGAGCTCAAATAAAATGTTTTACATAAGGATGAGCAAGCCATGAGGGTGGATCTCCAAACTTGGAAGGATCATCCTATGTCAGGGAATCTATTTACAATAGCAATAGCTGAATCTGGCACCACCAATTGGTCAACACGAGTAAATGTATTCAATGATTATAAGGAAGAGGACAACAAGAAGATTCCTACAGTCTCTTGGTTTGCTCCTTTACTAGAGTTATAACACTCACTAAATTGGATGCATACACTAGTTTAATAGGCTATTCACCCATTCATATCTCCTATTCCAACCCATTAATTAATTAGTTTTGTTACATTGAGGCTTAATAAACCTATTTTTATCTATGGCTTAAGTTATTTATGTTTTAATTAACCTAGGTTTCTCTATGGCTTAATTTATTTATGCATTAATTATCCTATGTTTTTCCATGGCTTAAATTACTTTATGTATACACTATGTCCAAGGGGGGCTTCCCCAAACATTCAAGAAAGGAATTGAACCCAAATCCTTCTTTTTCACATGCATGAGCTCTATCACTAAGCTATGAAGTAATACTATATGGCCCTTTCCTTAAAGTAATATAATATATCCTCCCTCATCCCCCTCCCCCTTTATGCCCTTCATAAGTGGTACCCCCTCCACAATCTCACACGTGACTCCCTCTTTAATGCCCCTCCCCCTCCCCCTTTTATTTTATTCAAGCTCTCCCCTTCCCCTCCCATGAGACTAATTATTTACCCTCCCCCTCCCCCCTTTATTTAATTCAAGCCATCCCCTCTTTATCCCTAGAATATTTTCCCATCATATAACCCTCCCCCCCTCTCCCCACACTAGCTAATTAATTAATATGGTTTTTCCTCAATGGAGGGCCCTATTAGGTCTACCAAGTACTGAAGAAACTCAACTTATGCGCCTTGTTAATGATAAACATGCCACCATTACACTTTTTAGACCATAAGATTAGCACTACCTAATCAAATTGAACCTAAAATTGATAATTCCATTGTTGCTAAGGAGATAGATATTACTCATCTCAACTTTAAGTAGAGAGATGACATAAATAGGTGAAACATGCCAAATATAGTCCTTGGTGGAAGCTTGAGCAAGCAACAACCTCATCTCATGGGAAGCATTAAAAAATCTCAGTTGTAGCATCATAACTATGCACAGACGCTATGAGGAATAGAGATAAAATGGTACGTGCAACATCTATGGAAAAGGAATACAAAAAATGCGAATAGAGACATAAGACTGAGAATCTCTGTATTCCAAAGCAAGAGCTCACACAACAGCTGCGTAAAGAACAACATCAGAATGTTGGTAATAACATGCATACAAGAACTGTCTCTGACAATTAGAGAAGGGACCGTTGAAGACTCAACCACTTGGAGAACTGAACTGCCAATCCTTATGGCTAACCTACCCTTGCATAAACCTCAGAGTCACTACTACTAACCCGCATGGTTATGCAATAACACATGGCACTCACAGTGGACTGTGCGAACCACACAACGCACATCCCCTGAGTAGAAGTCAGATGCCAACATAGTGCATGTGCATCAGTGCAACAATCATTTTGGGCATAGCCTGGATAGAGAACCAAGTGCAGTAAGTTAATCCTAATCCTTCACTTAGTACACATGAATCAAAATCATCTCATTTCCAAGTCCATTTAGAAAAAACTTCAACTATCATCAATCTAAATGCCTGTTTGAACATCCTTTCTTGCCATCACATGCTTGTGCAATAACACACAGTACTCCAATTAGCTTTTATCTTCCATGTCCAAAAGCATCCCACACTTCATGTGCTTTTTATTCTACGAGGCCTCCCAATAGCCATTGCCGCATTGCTACTCTTCATCCGAACTGGAAATACACTGAACAAACACATCAAAAACTCCCACCTTGCCTAGTCCCACATCATCGCTTTCAAGACACTCCTTCCACAAGTGCATCGTCGGTTTCGCTCCACTCGAACTAGCAGCAACAGTCTCCAGCTACCTCTTCTGCAACCAAAGCTTCAGCCTGCGATCCTACTCTGTATTCATCAGTGCCACTGCAAAGCATGTGGCTTGGTGGACCAATCCATCACTTATTGTTTAGGCCACTATTTACTGGGAAATACCTCCTCAATCCACGCACCCAGTGGAAACTGCTTTTGCCAGTGCTCTTGTTGTGTAGCTGGCCGCCGTTGAATTACCATAGGCTCATAGGAAGGAGGATCAGATAATCGAGAGGAAAGGAAGTGTGTTTATTATAAAACTTCTCCTCTTTCACAGATAGTCACTGAAAGGCTTGACAAGAACAACTTCCAAGCATGGAAGTTTAGAATGACGAATTTCCTTAAGGGAAAAGTCTATTGGGAGTTCATTACTAGAGCTCAACAAGATAATGTTCCTAATCAATAGGAGTTGCAGGCATTTAAAGGCTGGCATGAGAGACAAAAAAGTTATGTACTGGCTGTCTATCATTATTTCAGATTCTATGATTGTGCATATTTAGGATGCAAGCACGTCGAAGGAGGCATGGGATACTTTGATAAAAATGTATAGCACAAATACACAAGCTAGGAAAATGCAGCTCTCAAGCAGGAGTTGCATAATGTGTAGAGAGAAAATATGAGCATCAATGACTACCACATGAAGGTGAAGAAGATTGCAGATATACTTGCTTCTATTGCGTCGCCAGTGGAAGATGATGATTTAGTTTCTGTGACCTTGAATGGTCTAGGAAAGGATTATGCACAATTCCGTACATCCATTGCTATCCATGAGAATTTTCCTGATTTTGAGGAGTTGATTGCTCTTCTAATTTCTGAAGAGCAAAGAAATGGTGGTGCATCTTCTTCAGGAGGAACTTCAAAAGAAACTGTCTTCTACTCAAATGCTGGAAGAGGTAGAGGCAGAGGTAGAGCAGGCTGATCTAGAGGCCGTGATAGAAATCAAAATATGTAACAAATTCAAGAAAATCAGTCCTATGGAGGAGGACATGGTGACTTTAGAGGCACGGGGAGCCAAAGAGGTCATGGTGGATGGTAGAGAGGCCAAAATGCAAACAACAATGTTGAATGCTACTACTGTGGTAAAATGGGTCATATGGTTAAAGACTGCTATAAAAAGCAAAATGACATCATGACTGGAAAATTGCAGCAAGGCAATTATGCATCCTCTAGTAGATAGGGTGATGACAGAAATGACCATTTGTTTATGGTGCAGCACATGACCAATTTTGTGACAAGTGCAGAAGAAAGCAATGATGTGTGGTATGTTGACTCAGGTGTGTCAAACCACATGACAGGTCATGCAAAATGGATGCAGGATGCAAGGAAAATGGAAAGACCTGGATTTTTGGAGACTGGTAATGATACTGCACATCCTATTGTGCAAATTGGTAAAATTCCTTTGTCTGATGTATTTCATGTCCCGAATATCACCAAGAACCTAGTTTCTATTGGTCAAATGGTTGAGCAGGGCTTGCAGGTCAAATTTCATCCTCATGGATGCTTTGTTGAGGATATGGATAGCAAAAGGGAAGAAGAAGGGCAAGATGTTTACGTTGGATGCGGACATGCCTGAATTGAGTGCAGCAATGTTTGCACATCGGACCGGTGTAGTTGCAGATATTGATATCTAGCATAAATGCATTGGTCATGTTAATGTACAACAACTTAAATTAATGCAGGCCCAAAATATTGTTGCAGGATTGCCTAAGTTCAAGGTTGCAGAAATGCATAAGGTATGTGAAGCTTGTTAATTTGGAAAACAGATAAGAAAACCATTTCCTAGACATGTTCAAGAGAGTAAGAGGCCATTGGAATTAATCCACTCTGATGTGTGGACTACTAAAGCTGCATCTATTTGAGGCTGCCATTATTTTGTTACTTTTATTGATGACTATAGCACAAAAGTTTGGGTGTATTTTATGAAAAAGAAAACTGAAGTGTTTGGGCATTTAAAAGCTTTAAAAGCTATGGTTGAGAAAGAAATAGGCTTGTAAATAAAATGCCTAAGGTCAGATGGAGGAGAGAGTACCTCTCAAATGAGTTTGCAAGGTTCCTGTAGGAGCATGGAATAAAGCAGCAATATTCATGTAGTCATACCCCACACCAAAATGGACTTGCAGAAAGGAAAAATAGGCATATTGGAGAGGTATCTCATGCCATGCTCAACGAAAAAGACCTGCCAGATTATTATTGGGCTAGAGAAGTTGCTACAATAGTCTACATAATGAACAGGACTCCCACTGTAGCAATACATGGCATGACACCAAAGGAGAGGTATACTGGTAGGAAACCAAATATTTCTCATTTGAAAGTTTTTGGTTGCATTGCCTATGTTCATGTGCCAGATAAGTTGAGATCCAAGTTGGATCCAAAAGCTAAAAAGTGCATCTTTATTGGTTATTCTCTGCAGCAGCAAAAAGGGTATAGATACTATAACCCTCCTACTCGTAAGTTTACAATAAGCAGAGATGTTTTTTATGAGATGAGCAGCTCGTATAAACCAGTAAATGTGATTGATGATGTAGCTGCACAGAATTCACAACTGCAATCACAAAATATTAGTGGATCTGTAGTGTCCTCTAGCAGTGGTTCACATACTTCCCCATGGACAAGTAGATTGAGATCAGGAGGATCTCCTCAAAGCAATGCAGATAGTGGTATGCAAGTATCACAAAAAGGAAAAGAGAAAGTAGATCAGCCCATGTTTGATGTGAATGCAGGTCACTCTTATGTGGATGGTGAATCTAGTGGCTCAGAACAGAGCTTTGATGATGAGTTGGGTATTCCTTCTATTGTTACACCTGGAGTAAGAAAGACAAGGGATGTTTTGAGAGCACCTAATAGTGAGCCTATTTTGCATAGGTCTACCAAAGCTAGGTATCCTGTGGATAGGCTGAAATATGATGGATTTACAGCCATTCACTATGCCTATACGGTCAAAGTGATACATGAAACAAAACCCACTTCTTTTGAGCAAGCCATGGGAAAAGAAAAATGGGAGAAAGCCACGGATGAAGAAGTGGATGCCTTGGAAGCAAATGCTACATGGGAATTGGTGCCTTTGCCTAAAGACAAGAATGCAATTGGCAGCAAGTGGGTTTATAAGGTGAAGCACAATGCAGATGGTTCTATGAACAGATACAAGGCAAGATTAGTTGTCAAGGGGTATGCACAGACATATGGCATTGATTATGAAGAAACATTTAGTCCGGTTGCGAGGATGGCAACTGTAAGAATAGTCATTGCTATGGCTGCATCAAAGGGATGGTCTTTACATCAAATGGATGTAAAGAATGCTTTCTTGCATGGTGATTTGCAAGAAGAGGTCTATATGCAGCAGCCACCAGGTTATGTTCATGTTGTTCATCCTAAGTTTGAAGAAAGCCTTGTATGGCTTGAAGCAAGCACCTAGAGCATGGTGTGACAAGATAGAACAGTATCTTCTCACTATTGGCTTTCAGATTTCCAAGGCAGATTTCTCACTTTACGTGAGAAAAACAGAGAAAGACATTATGCTGCTTGTCATTTATTTTGATGATTTGATCATCACAAGTGATAGTGATGAAGATATCCCTCATATGAAAATGCTATTGAAGCAGAAGTTTGAGATGAAGGATTTGGGAGAGCTGCATTACTTCATTGAGGTGATTAGATCCACAAGTGGGATATGGCTCTTGCAGAGGCAGTATGGATTAAACATGCTGTCCAAATATGGGATGACAGGCTATAAGCCTATTTCAGTTCCTTTGGAGTAGAATGTAAAGTTGAGTACAGATGTAGGTGAGCTTCTGGAAGACCCTACTATGTACAGACTGATGGGATATCTCAATGTATATGCCCCAGGCACACCTTGGGTTCTATGTGTGTGTGCTAGAGGCACAGTTAGGTGCCCATAAGCACTGTTAGGTGGTGGTAGATGCCACATAGGATGATTGAGAGATTCTAGGAGCTGATTGAGGAGATGATTGACGAGATGATTGTGGAGCTTGGTGGCTCATGTAGAGGTGCCTACATATGGACCTCACCTTTCTTCATTCCATAAGCAAGCAAGCAAGCATTCTCATTTTGTGTTCAGCTTCATGCTTTCCTTTCAAATCTTCAACATGGTATTAGAGCACTATGATTTTCCTTGAGCCCATTTGTGCCATGTCATCTTCTTCTTCTTCTTCACCTTCCTCTCCATTTTGCCCCTTTCTGCCCAACCACTTGGAGGGATGAGTTCTCTACCTAAAGCAACCATTCCCAAGGTCCTTTTGGCTGGAGAGACCCTTCATATGGGCAAACTTCTACGTCAGAGGAATTAGATAATGGTGCCCACGAAACTGCACAATAGTCGTCTTCTTCCTGACGCCATTTCTTGCAATGCGACTTGTTGGAGCAGCCATTCCAAAATTCCTCTGAGTCAAGCTTGCACAACAGTATGAGCTAGCTCTTGTCTAGATTTGAAGGGAAATGGTCCACCAGGGAGGGAGAAACAGTCAAAAAACTAGTCGACTTTCAAGCTGCTAGCTATGGCGACATGACGTGGCATTTCGCCTCTCTTCCTCAGTGGCTCTTCTCTGGTATACCAGCTTTGTTTCTACCTAGAAAGACCTCTTTTCTTTGCTTTGAAGAGTGAGATACAAGCCCTCCAATTTCAAGCCTCTGTTTTGGACAGTTTTGACAATGTTGTGAGTTAGACGCTACATTAGATGCTCCTTTCGCATTTCTGATGTTTTAAAGTGTTGAATCGCATCAGTCCAACTGTGGCTACAACTTTCCTTTAAGTTGCTATACCTAGATTTTCTTGGAATACTTTCATTTAGCCACCTCTATGAAGCATGCAAGTTGAAGCATCATTTCCATTATGATTTGTAGTATGGAATTTGGTTACAAGTCTTTGCTACTCTAAATTCTTGTACTTTGAAGCTCTTCAACTCTTTCTAGCCTTGTAAGAGAGTAGACACTGCCCATTTTAGATTAGCCCCTCTCATGGCTACCTTCTTGAATATGGGTAAGTTCAATGGTAAAGGCTTTCACACATGGTAGATGAAAGTTAAGTTTGCATTGATGAGGGAAAACCTCTGGGGGCTTGTCAAACTTGCTTCAACTTCTTCTTCAATAGCCTCTAATGTTGGAGAATCCTTAGCTCCTACATGCCCGGCATGAGATCAAGGACTCATTCTCATTCTGTAACTGAGTGACCTCTGATTCCAAACTTGTCACCCTTGATGAATCACCCCCTACACCATATCAACTGCGAATAAAACTGCAGTAGCTTTAGCAGGCACGGTTACAACAACTGGAGGACATGGTGGCGATCCTCGAAGCATAGGTGTAAGTGGCAAAAGCACACTCAAAGGCCACTTAGCAGTTGCATTCAAGAGGAATTGTTGCGCCGATGTACTATCGATGCACTGGCTGAGTACTTAAGAGATTTTTTGGGAAATGTCACTGTCAATATGGAGCATATGGGTGCACTCTTGGAGGCTCTTCAATAGGATGTTTGTGCAGAATGGGATAGACAAGTTACACGTTGGCATGCAGCTATTGTTCTACAAACATGTCAAGAGCTGGTTTCGCAACAACGTTGACCCAAAACAGATGGGGATGTGGGTACTGGTGCAAGTTCCAGACCCTGGAACCATGAAGTCCAGACCTCACTTCTAAAATGGCCCTAGAGGCAATATGGGGTTAAGCGGCACATACGATCACGATCTGTGGGCTGGCCCAACTGTTGGCAGAGATTGCAACTCTTTGCAAACCATCTGGCATCCTTCTGCATGGTTGGCCACCATAATCCTACTTGTAGAATTTTCTTTGCGGTTATTTCTCCTGCAAAATGACCACCCAAAACCCTACAATGGGCTTCCATCAACATTGCCTTCTGCTCATGAGGTTGAACACATCGTAGCAGGGCCTCTGTCAGATGTCATCGGTACAATTGACCCAAGACTACCTCAAAGGATCGGCTCCGCAATGCCAATCGTTTCCTTTGGTCTCTATTCATGTACTTGGGCATGATGTCAGTAGACAAGAATGAGAGCATCTCATCATACCATGACCATGGGCCTTCCAAAACGACTTCGACCTCCACCTCGATCGGATCCTCCTGGAAAATAGCCACTAGCTATGCATAAGGAAACTTGTCCTCACTCCCATTGGCAGTTCTCTAGACTCCAGTTGAGATAAGTAATCTTCTATCGCATGTTGCGAGCCTGCCTGATGAATCACATCAAAATCATATTCCTGCAATAGTAGCAACACCCATCATGCCAATTGACCCATAAGAATTTGCTCTTTTAGCAAATACAACAATGCGGACTAATCAACATGGAACACAAAAGGTCGGCCCAACAAATAATGCCAGAATTTTTTGATGGAATAGATCATGCAGTCCTGAATCTCTCTCTGTGACAGAGTATTTGTTTTTGGCTATTGAGAGGTGGTGGCTTGCATAGTAGACTAGGCGATACCATTTATCCACATCTTCCTGCATCAGGACAATCCCAATAGCTCTATCCGAGGCATCCACAAATACATGAAAATTCTTCTCCCAATCTAGAGACATCAGCACCAGTGCTTTGAAAAGCTGGATCTTGAGTTGCCGATACACTTGGTCACACTCTGCGGTCCACACAAATGCCTTTGGTTCCACATGAGCAAGTGCATTCAAGGGAATCACCATGTGAGCCAGGAACCACAGATGTCTACCATGCCATCAAATTTGACCCAAAAATCACAAGCACTCCTTAGGTGTCATTGGAGCCGGTGCTTGCATGATTACTACCACTTTGTCTAGATCCACCGCAATGCCTTCTACTGAAATCACATGCCCTAGGAGTAGGCCGCTTTGGATGGCGAACGCACATTTCATAGGATTCAGGCTGAAGGAGACCTCCCTGCATCAGTGGAAGCACTTTTCCAAATGCTCCAGGTGCTTGGTACACACTAAGATCATCAAGGAAAATTCACATGAAATCTGTCAAGTAAGAGCTGAAAATCTCCTGCATTGCTTGCTAAAAAGTCAAGGGAGCATTTTGCAATCCAAACCACATGACTGTATAGACATAAACCCCCCATGATGTGATGAATGGTATTTTGGGCTAGTCTTCCGGAGCCATTCTGATTTGACTGTACTAGCTTTACCCATCCACGAAGGAGTATACCTCATGCCTTGCCACTTCGTCCAACATAGAATCCATGTATGGCAAAGGAAATGGATTGGGTATAGTGGCCGCATTCAGCTTGCGATAATCAACACAAATCCACAATTTCTTATTCTTCTTCAGCACAATGACAATCGAGGAAATCCACCCCGAGTTCTCAATCGGTGTGAATCCCACCCATAGCAAGCACTCTAGCTCTTCTCACACTTGCTTGGCCACATGAGGATTCATGCGATAACGCTTTATCTTTGTCGAAGTCACATCTAGTTTGAGGTTCACCAGATGTTGGTAGAATTTCGGATCCAAACCTTTCATATCTGCATAATCCCATGCGAACACATCGAAAAAGTCCCTCAAGAGGGCTATTAGTTCACTGTGGAATTCAGCCATCAAAATGTGCTAATTTTGACTGGTTTAAATGCCCCATCCTCCCCTAGATATACCGTATCTAGAGCATCCTCTTGCACTCGCATGACTCAACTCATGTGTTCCTTGAACTCCCTCTCCTATTGCAGTCCTACATCCTGCAGATCCATATCTGTTGCTACTTGCTGAGGTTCAGTCACCTGCTCGAGAACTATGCTAGCTGGACCCACCATATGATTTTGATGCATGTAACTTTCCGTAATGTCCTCCACATCGATGGTGAATATTGGGACTAACTCTGGATTTGATTTGAGAAAGTCTTCTTCCTCATCATCCTCCAATCCGTTTGCATGTTCACTGTCTCGGCGAACACGGGTTACACTGCATCCGCCAAAGGTGCCGCCACTCCCATTGTGACCCGCACTTTCTTCTTGCCTCTCCGCATAGAGATTTTTGGAGAATCAAACCATGTATGGGTTATAGCAAAATGGGAGGTTAAGTGAGTTGAGTGACATGTTAGAATGCAAGGTGGAGAGAATGCATGATTTAAGGAGGATTGCTCTCCTCTAACTCTAATGTCTCGGTGTAGTAAATCTCGATTTGATTGAACGTCTCCTGAGTCTTCTAAGCTTACATATACTAATGGCTCGATGCTATGAGTATAGACGACCTCAACAAGATGTAGTCTTCACTTGAATATGAATTTCTTGTTTTCCATGGTTATTTCAATCTTTTCAATGCTCTCTGTGTTCATTTCCATTTAGTTTAGTTACATGCATGCAAGTATCTTCATGTGGCATCAGAGCGAGGTAGGTGCATAGCTCGTTGATTATTTGCAGATCTCATCGATGAGATTATGGAGTCGAAGTCCGAATCAGCAGTGGCAAAGCTTCTTTGTTTACAAGAGTAAACTTTGTGACATGGCAGTTGAGCTTGCAGTTGTATTTCATCAAGAAAGGTTTGTGAGGGATTGTTGCTAGCTCTACGCAAGATGGTCAACCAAGTTGGGATAGCAGACACGAGAAGGCTCTTGGTATATTGGGACATGCTCTCAGTCCACAGTAGAGTCATCACCTTGATTTTTTGATATCTGCTCATGAGAATTGGGTTGCAATGGAGATGTTATTTGGAGCATGTCTAAAAAATTGGAAAGTTTTGTTGAAACAAGAATTGTTTAGTCTGAGAATGAAAGAAAGAGTCTCTCTCAAAGAGCGCCTTAATTGCATGCGCATTATTATTCATCAACTGGCTGATTTGGAAGTTCGGGTTGAAGACGATGATATAAAAGCAGTTCTGCTAACTAGTCTGCCTCCTACCTATGGAGAACTAGTCAAGATATTGAGAGTCAGCACCAACTTGTCACTGGAATGAATGATCGCGACACTACTTGATGAAGAATGTCATCAACAGCCTGCAAATGAGGATGACAAAGCATATACAACGTACAAGAATGTCAAAGCAAAGAAAAGTGTGCACTGTGGATTCTGTGGGAAGCTCGGGCATCATGAAGAGTACTATTTCAAAAAGAAGATGAGATTGAATGAAAGAACAAGGAACGAATGCATGCAGGTGCACATGCAGTCGAGGACGATTTTGCAGGACTCTACATATCCCAAGAGGATGCAGATTTACATGACTTTGTGTTTTGAAATATGTTGTGATAATAGCATAGTTTAATAAACTAGAATAAAAGATGTAAAGCCAAAAATATCCAGTAGGATTGAGGAAGTGAGTTTAGTTGTAGAAATCTCTTGTTTTGGTCAAAAGTATCTCAATGTTGATGAGCATTTATAAATGGGTTTTGAGTTCTTCAAAATTTCAATCTCACTATGCATGAGCAAATTGCAATTATATGCCCTCACTCGGTTTTGTGAGAGGTAGTCTTGGCAATTGCTTGTGTTTTGCAAGAATGTTGTCTTCGAACAAGGTCCTCGGATTTGGATCATTGTCATTTTGTCAACAAACTTGATTTTGACATAGGGAGATAGATCAATAACCCACCTTGGTTTGAGAGTGGGTGTTGGAGAATCAAACCATGTATGGGTTATATGAGAATGGGAGGTTAAGTGAGTTGAGTGACATGTGTTAGAATGCATGATTTAAGGAGGATTACTCTCCTCTAACTCTGATGTCTCGGTAGAGGCTTGATTGAACATCTCCCGAGTCTTCTAAACTTACATATACTAATGGCTCAATGCTATGAGTATAGACAACCTCGACAAGATGGTCTTCACTTGAATATGAATTCCTTATTTTCCATGGTTCTCTCAATCTTTTCAATGCTCTCTGTCTTCATTTCCATTTAGTTTAGTTACATGCGTGCAAGTATCTTTAGAGATGGCGTTCTACTCCCAATTTTGCTTGACCTTGGCTTGCCACAACCAGGGCCTTCCCAAAAGGACGCTATACTCTGGTGTCGCGGCTTCGATGTTGAGCACCACAAATGAGACCACCAACGAGATGCCCGCCACTCCAAAACAATGCCCCTTAAGATTCCAAGTGGTTGAACTTAGCGTTGATCAACCATGCAGACTAAGAATGGTGCCGGGGTTCCCAGGACATCCATCCCATTTCTTGGCAGATCTTCAAGGTGACAATGTTGATGCCCAAACCTCCATCTACTAGTAGCTGAGCAAAATTCTACCCTTGTGCTTTTGCAGATATCACTAGAATTATCATGTCCGTCAAAGGGACTATCGATGGTACTGGAGCAAAATCATCTTGGCATATCCAATCTAGCAGCTTGTCACCTTTCTTGGGAGTCACCCCCCTCGCAGCCTGGTATCAACACGGGTGATTATACTAATCTCCGGGCACACCAGCGGATCATCATCAACAATGTATACCATCAAAGTGCTGGGCATTTTCCCTGTCATCTTTTGCTGCTCTACTTATTGCCACCAGAAAGACTTGCATTGGAAAGCATGCATTGCAACCTTTTTTGAATGGTACAGTTCATCTTTTCTGCAACTGGATTTTGCTCTGGAGTACGAGGGGATGCAAGCTCCCTCTTAATCCCACGAGTATCACAGAAATGCTGAAAGTCATGAGAGAGATACTCTCCACCATTGTCAGTCCGTAGGCATTTAAGCGTTCTACCTGACTGATTCTCAACCAAGGCCAGCCATTTCTGAAATACCTGGAACACATCACTCTTCCAAGCTATAGCATAAGCCCACACTTTCCTAGTTGCATCATCAATCAATGTCACATAGTATTCAGCCCCGCCTAATGACCGTGTAGGCATGGGACCACATACGTCTGAATGCACCAAATCAAGCATTTCAAACTCTTTCTTTCCCCTTCTTTTATGGGCTGATTTAGTCTGCTTCCCATAGAGACAGTGCTCACAAAATTCAAAATCAGAGAAACTCAAATGCAGTACATAACCCAAACGGCATAAGAGTTTCATTCCATTCTGGCTCATGTGCCCCAACCTGCAATGCCACAAAAAAGTGCTTGGCTGCTCGGTTATTGCAACAACATGATCAAATACCCCTGATACATGTAAGGGATACAAAGTCCCACACTTGGCACCCCTGGCCAAAAGCATAGAGCCCTTTTGAATTTTCCAACTTTGAAAGCCAAAAGTGGTGTGAAAACCAGCATCATCTAGCTGACCCACTGAAATAAGACTCTTGGTCAACTTAGGCACATGTCTCACATGTTTCAAAACAAATGCAGACCCATTTGCAAAAGAAAACTTTATGTCACCTGCTCCCACTATGTCACATGCATAGTCATTTCCAAGATGCACACAACCTGTCTTTCCACTATCATAAGTGGAGAACCATTCCCTATGGGGAGTAACATGGAATGAAGCACCAGAATCCAAAATCCAATCCTGGTAATATGCATCATCTGAAGTGGTAAGCAACTCTACAGATAAACTAGACATGAAGAGAACATCATTGTCACTATCACGTGTGACTGCATTGATCTCCTCGATCTTCACTTTTCCTTTGTCCTCCCTTGGACTCTCTTCCTTTTGATTTGCACCCCAATTTGCATTCTTTTTCTTATCCTTTTGCTCTCTTTTCAGCTTGTAGCAATCCTTTTTCATATGGCCCTTCTTGCCACAATGGTAACACTCAATGTTCCGTGCCCTAGATTTGCTACGAGACTTCCCTCTTTCTTGGGACTTCCCCCTGAACTGTGATCTGCCCCTTTGCACATTTAAGGCTGCATCCTGCTTGTTGCCATCCATAGACTTCTGTCTAATCTCCTCGGCCAACAAGCGACCCACAACATCATCAAATTTCAGTACTCCACCAGGTGCAGAGTTACTGACAGCTGTACGGAAGGTATCCCATGAGGATGGCAATGAACATAAGAGAAATATTGCCTTAGTCTCCGCATCAAAATTCATTTTCTGAGCCTGAAGCTGGCTAAAAATAATATTGAATTCATTCAAGTGAGAAGCAATGGAGACCCCTTCCTTCATTTGCAGCTCAAACAACCTCTTCATGAGGTAAACTTTATTAGAGGCAGTTTCCTTCTCATAAGTGGCACACAGTTTCTTCCACAAATCTTCCGTAGTCTGCTCATTTACTACTGTGAAATAAACTGACTCTGCAAGATGAAGTCTAATAGTAGACTTTGCTAATGCATCCAACTCATTCCAATCATCCTCAGACATATTTGCAGGCTTAGCTTCAATCCCTGCCAAGGGTTTAATCTGCTTCTTTTGAATAAGCACATCCCTTATCTGTTCTTTCCACAAAGAAAAGTTTGTCCCATCAAACTTTTTAATGCTAAAAAACTCCTTTTCAGACATGGAAGAGGATGCCATGATGCAAATAAAGCAAAATCCCAAATGCTAGTGCCTCAAGAGAGAATCACACCAAATACCAGGTGCACCCAAATGTGTATGCCACAATAGAGTGAAATATCACCAAAACTCAAAGCTCAAAGCATCAAAAGATGCATCTAACTCATGTGCATATACTATGCATCCATATGAGCAAATCTCGCCCAAAAGAAAATGCCAATAAGTGCCAAATGACTCAAGCATAAACACTGTCCACTGGCATAGGCATCAATAATGTCTCATCCAAGAGAGCATAGCACTATCAGTGCATCACCAGCAATGTGTCAAAGCTGTCCCTCAGCATAAAATAGCATCCATGTGCAAAGCGTCCATAAAAAATAGCATCCCACAAGGCAATTTGGGCCTATCAGTGCATCCAACAAGGATCGCAATGCATCCAAATGGCCTATAAATCATCCACTGCAACCCAATGCATACCACAAATGAGCGCACACTACTCAAACTGCAACCAGAGTGATCTGCATAAGGTATGCTCAAGAAATCATAGTCCCACGGTAATGAGCGCTACTGAAAATAGGACCTGAGATGCTTCAAAACATGGGCGCCATTGCATAATCGGACTCAGCAAGAAAATCTGCAAATATCTCTCTTCTGCCAGAACTCCAAAATCCCAACCGATGAGTGAGAAATGGGAGTCAACACTTATCCACTGCCATGTGGCATAAATCTAAGGTTTCAAAACCTTAGAATGAAAAATGCATAACAGAGAGACGAAATCGAATACACAGAGATCTATAACTCTAAAAATCCTCCACCGAATCGTGCAAGAACTAACAGGTAGGGGTTTTTGGGCATCCGGAACGCAATGGGACAGACGGTTTTGGAAACCGTGGTCTCAATCACTAGGTCCAACACACGGACTGAAAAACGTTTTTGGAAACAGAGCTATCTGTAAACTCCATCGGAGTGCGAATGATGAGCAATATAGAAGTTTTAGGACCTCCTGAGTCCACCGGAACTGATAGATCTGCAAATGGTTGCTCCAAACTTGAGTTCCAACACCCGGGCAAAAAACGCAGGAACTGACACAGTGAGTCAGAAATCCACTGAAATGATCCCAGATTCAAGAATGAAGGTGTTTCCAAGATCCTGAAGTAATGTGGACACCAAAAGCAAGCAATAGTTGCCTCTACAAGTCAATACAGAGTCTCTGTCATCGAACGGAATAGGGAAAAGCTCAAAAAACGACTTTTTCTTTGAAAGCTCTTAATAGGCTCTCAAAACGGTCGTAAAGCCAAAGTGACTTTTCCAAAGGTTCCTCCAAGGTCTTTGCACACTCGGATGCAAGTAAAGTCACCCACAAAGCTTCCCACAGAGCTTCTCCTTCCTCCCACAGAGCTGCTGAGCTTCCAAGCATTCACGCATGCTCAGCTAGATCACCCGGGCTCTGATACCAGTTGAGAGTGCTCTCAACGGAAGCAAGAACGGAAGAAGGAGAGAGAGAGACAGAGAGCCACACAAGTTTTGGTGGGTGCAGAACCACCCTAATCTTCTTTTTCATTCATTTATATATGTATTTGAGTATTGTACATAACTGGGGTTAAGGCACAGTGACCTTTAACCCCACAGGGGGTGCATCTTCTTCAGCAGGAACTTCAAAAGAAACTGTCTTCTACTCAAATGCTGGCAGAGGTAGAGGCAGAGGTAGAGGAGGCCGATCTGCAGGCCGTGGTAGAAATCAGAATATGCAGCAAACGCAAGAAAACCAGTCCTATGCAGGAGGACGTGGTAACTCTAGAGGCAGGGGGAGCCAAAGAGGCCGTGGTGGATGGCAGAGAAGCCAAAATGCAAACAGCAATGTTAAATGCTACTATTGTGGCAAAATGGGTCATATGGCTAAGGACTGCTACAAAAAGCAGAATGACATTATGAATGGAAAATTGCAGCAAGGCAATTATGCATCCTCTAGCAGGCAGGGTGATGACAGAAATGAGCATCTTTTTATGGTGCAGCATATGACCAATTCTGTGACAAGTGTAGAAGAACAAAATGATGTGTGGTATGTTGACTCAGGTGCGTCAAACCACGTGACAGGTCATGCAGAATGGATACAAGATGCAAGGAAAATAGAAAAGCCAAGATTTGTGGAGACTGGTGATGATACTGCACATCCTATTGTGCAGATTGGCAAAATTCCTTTGTCTATGCAGGATGGGAAAAAGAAATACTTGTCTGATGTATTTCATGTCCCGAACATCACCAAGAACCTGGTTTCTGTTGGTCAAATGGTTGAGCAGGGCTTGCAGTCAGATTTAATCCTCATGGATGCTTTGTTGAGGATATGAAAAATAATGGTCGCTTGATAGCAAAAGGAAAGAAGAAGGGCAGGATGTTTACATTGGATGCACACATGCCTAAATTGAGTGCAGCAATGTTTGCACATGGGATCGATGTAGTTGCAGATATTGATATTTGGCACAAACGCATTGGTCATGTTAATATATAGCGACTTAAATCAATGCAAGCCCAAAATATTGTTGCAGGATTGCCTAAATTCAAGGTTGCAGAAATGCACAAGGTTTGTGAAGCCTGTCAATTTGGGAAACAGGTAAGGAAACCTTTTCCTAGGCATGTTCAAGAGAGTAAAAAGCCATTGGAATTAATCCACTCTGATGTGTGGACTACAAAAGCTGCATCTATTGGAGGCTATCACTATTTTGTCACATTTATCGATGACTTCAGTAGAAAACTGTGGGTGTATTTTATGAAAAAGAAAAGTGAAGTGTTTGGGCACTTCAAAGCTTTCAAAGCTATGGTTGAAAAAGAAACAGGCCTGCAAATAAAATGCCTAAGGTCAGATGGAGGGGGAGAGTAACTCTCAAATGAGTTTGCAAGGTTCTTGCAGGAGCATGGTATAAAGCAGCAATATTCATGCAGTCATACCCCACAGCAAAATGGAATTGCAGAAAGAAAAAACAGGCATATTGGAGAGGTATCTCGGGCTATGCTAAATGAAAAAGATCTACCAGATTATTATTGGGCTGAAGCAGTTGCTACAGCAGTCTATATAATGAACAGGACTCCCATTGCAGCAATACATGGCATGACACCAGAGGAGATGTGTACTGGTAGGAAACCAGATATTTCTCATTTGAAGATTTTTGGTTGCATTGCCTATGTCCATGTGCCGGATGAGTTGAGGTCCAAGTTGGATCCAAAAGCTGAGAAGTGCATCTTTATTGGTTATTCTCTGCAGCAGAAAGGGGGTATAGATGCTAGTGACCCTTCTACACGTAAGTTCACCGTGAGCAGAGATATTGTTTTTGATGAGATGAGCAGCTGGTATAAACCAGTAAATGTGATGATTGATGTAGATGCACAAAATGTTGAATGCTGCACAGAATGCATAGCAGCAATCACAAAATATCAGTGGACCTAGAGTGTCCTCTACCAGTGTTTCACATACTTCGCCATGGACAGGCAGATTGAGATCAAGAGAATCCCCTCAAAGCAATGCAGAGAGTGGTACGCAGGTATCACGAAAAGGAAAAGAGAAGTAAGATCAGCCCATGTTTGATGTGAATGCAGGTCACTCTTGTGTGGATGGTGAATCCAATGGCTCAGAACAGAGCATTAATGATGAGTTGGGTATTCCTTCTGTTGTTACACCTGGAGTAAGGAAGACCAGGGATGTTTTGAGAGCACCTGGAAGTGAGCCTATTTTGCATAGGTCTACCAGGGTTAGGTATCCTGTGGATAGGCTGAAATATGATGGATTTACAGCCATTCACTATGCCCATATGGTCAAAGTGATACAGGAACCAGAACCCACTTCTTTTGAGCAAGCCATGGGAAATGAAAAATGGGAGAAAGCCATGGATGAAGAAATGGATGCCTTGGATGCTAATGCTACATGGGAATTGGTGCCTTTGCCTAAAGGCAAGAATGCAATTGGTTGTAAGTGGGTTTATAAGATCAAGCACAATGCAGATGGTTGTGTGAATAGATACAAGGCAAGATTAGTTGTCAAGGGGTATGCACAGACATATGGCATTGATTATGAAGAAACTTTCAGCCCGGTTGCAAGGATGGCAACTATAAGAGCAGCCATGGCTATGGCTGCATCAAAGGGATGGTCTTTACATCAGATGGATGTAAAGAATGCCTTCTTGCATGGTGATTTGCAAGAAGAGGTCTTTATGGAGCAGCTAGCAGGTTATGTTCATGCTATTCATCCTGAGTTTGTTTGCAGGTTGATGAGAGCCTTGTATGGCTTGAAGCAAGCACCTAGAGCATGGTCTGACAAGATAGGACAGTATCTTGTCACTATTGGCTTTCAGATTTCCAAGGCAGATTTCTCACTCTATGTGAGAAAAACAGAGAAAGGGATTATGCTGCTGGTCATTTATGTTGATGATTTGATCATCACAGGTGATAGTGATGAAGATATCCTTCATGTGAAAATGCTATTGAGGCAGAAGTTTGAGATGAAGGATTTGGGAGAGCTGCGTTATTTCTTGGGCATTGAGGTGATTAGATCACCAAGTGGGATACAGCTCTTGTAGAGGCAGTATGGACTGGACATGCTGTCCAAATATGGGATGATAGGCTGTAAGCCTATTTCAGTTCCTTTGGAGCAAAATGTGAAGCTGAGCGCAGATGCAGGTGAGCTTCTGGAGGACCCTACTATGTACAGACACATAGACACATAGTAGGAAGTTTGATTTACATGACTATTACCAGGCCAGATTTGAGCTATGCTGTTGGGTTGGTAAGTCAGTTTATGCAGGCTCCAAGGAAACCGCATTTGGATGCGGCTAGACGCATACTCAGGTATGTGAAGTCCACATTGCAGTATGGACTATTTTATGAGGCTGGGGTTCAGATACAGCTGCATGGATACACTGATGCTAATTGGGCTGGTAGCATTTCAGATAGACGATCTACCAGTAGATATGTGTTCTCTTTTGGGAGTGCTGCAGTCACTTGGAGCAGCAAGAAACAGCCTACAGTTGCCTTGTCGAGCACAGAGGCTGAGTACAAGGGTGCAGCAATGGCTGCATGTGAGGTAGCTTGGTTGCATAAGCTACTTTATGATATGCATCAGTCTACAGATGGGCCGGTTGTCATTTATTGTGACAACGTGAGCAGTATACATTTGGCAAAGAACCCAGTCTTTCATGCTAGAACAAAGCACATTGAGGTGCATTATCACTATGTGCAGGAGAAGGTTTTACTAGGTCTTATTGATCTAGTTTATGTCAGCACAGAGGATCAGGTAGCTGACAAATTCACGAAAGCATTGGGTGCAGAGAAGCTACGCAAGTTCAGAGACCTGCTTGTTGGTGTGCAGGATTTGGGATTGAGCTCGAGGGGGAGTGTTGAGATATCGAGCTCCACTCGCGATATGCCAGGGTGACTGTTGTGCATTTATGTCACCGACTTGTTAGCTGGAGGTGCGGTTGGTACACCGCCCACGAATAATAGCTGGATGACAGCTGTCCTTATCTACACTAGTTCGTGGCTCAGTTAGTATGCCACCTTAGTTAGTTGAGTTTGGTTTGAGACCCACATATAGGGTTCTTCTATTTCTTTGTACTAGAGTTCTTTTGGCTTTCACAACTAAGAAGAGGAAAACTGTTTTCAGCCTCCACCTTTGTGTGTATTCCCTCATTGTGCATGTGAGAAAGCCGCAAGTGAGACTCCTTCCCTCTCTCCCACTATCTTCACAGTTTCGCCATTGAAACCCCTTTGAAGCAGGTCTCCCAAGGTAGTTTCGCTGGCGAAACTATCTTGGACATCACTTTTAAAAGTGACATAACTTTCATATCCAATGTCCAAATATAGTCATTCAACCACTCAAATTGATCAGAATACCCCATTTGAGGACATCTATGGAGTTATATTTTGAAAATCTTGCATATATAGTATTAAATATTACATGTATTTTATGAGAGTGATATATAAGCCCAAGTTAATACTTATTTATAGTAATTTAAACTTCTTTAGAAACATGTCCATAAATATCTTGTTATTTATGCTATAAAAACACTAAAAAGATATTGCCATATGATATATATGTGTTAATAAGTAATTATATATGCATAGTATTATTACATTAAGAGTGATTATGAGGGATGTTTCTTAAAGGAATCAATACTTTTTTAAGGTAATAACAGGGGTACAAAGGGATGTCTCTAAATAAGAAAATCATGTTGTGTAAAAATGAATGAGTGACTAGTCTTTATATTTTTATGATAAAGGGATCTAGTTCTACTGAAAATAAAGGTGTTAAAACCATGTTTCCTAAAGAAATACATTTTTTTAAATCTCTTGAAAAATACGCTCGGATAAACTTGCTCATAGGTTTTTGCTCGTAAAATTAATGCATCCTGAAGGGGGATTTATGTGAAATGTAGTGGAGTTGAATTCCAAACAACATTATACCTCATCACATCAATCAGGTAGAGCATGTGCTGAGTTTGTGCATCATATTGGTTGTCAGGTGTGTATCAGCATTGTGGCATTCAGGTTGATGGACCTCCCTTGGAACAAGGCACATGGGTTATTGTGTGGCTATACCCAAAGTAGGGGCAAGATCTTGTGGTACCACATTCTTTGATTTGATAGGAGGATTAGGTCCGAGCAACACTACAGGTGCTTAGAGGAGTGTGGGGTAGAAGAGATGCATCATGGCACAAAGAGTGAGAGCACAAGTGAGGCAAAATCCATGTATTATAATGAAGGAATGACCTCCATTTTATAGAAAGAGAGGATGGTGTAGGCACCTCCCCTAAATCAATGGCAATCAGCCCCTACATCAGTGGGACTGACCTAAATCAAAGGAACTGCCCATGTGGGGGCCTTTGGCTTACATCATCACTTAGGTCACACAGGACACATCATAGCACTAGATGTGCCTCTACAACACACACACACAAACATGTAGCTCCCCTAGATGCACACGTGCACCATAGAGCAAGCCCTTGACCATACTTATCCCAACCTACCCCCCCTCAAGCATTTGCCTCTTGCAATGTCAAGGATACATCTAGACTCATAGTTTCTCATGCCTCTCATGGTGGTCACACATGGCCATCTCATGGTGGTCAAGGATAAATCTATGTCTAGGATATGATGCCAGCAAAGGTGCCCAAGTGTCACGGTTCACAAAAATGGGATAGACCAAAACACACATATCACATGGCCTACATCATATGGTGACTAGAGGTGATTTATAAAAGACAAAACACATAGCATTCTTTTTGGAGTACTACTCCAGGCAGAAAAACTTCAAAATTTGACCAAGTGATGATAAACAAAAATTCAAAGACAAGTTTCTCAATAGGCAAAGTCCTTGTCTTCTACCACAAAGTTGGATGCTTCATTTGCTGATGGAGTTCTCTCTTCAACCAGATTTGTCATAGTCCTCTTCTTCTCATTGCAAAACTTTTTAGAGTGATTATTCTTTTCAGAATATAAGCAAGGGTTGATTCTATAACAATCCTTCTCAAGGTGATTGTTTTTCCCACAGTGTTTACAAGCCTTGTACTTGCTCTTTGAAAACTTCACTACAAGTGCCTCTGTATGCATTTTGCCCATTCTTGAAGTGTTCTTTCTTTCCTCTTCTTTTTGTAAGGCACTAATGATGCCTTCTAATAAGGGTTGAGGAAGATTCTTCAAAGTAGTAACCACATTGTCAAAATCCTGAGGCATGCTCTTTACAAGCACTACCATAGCATCGTCTTCAGTGACAGGGGAATTAATTGAAGCTAGTTGTGTCATAATACTTCTCATAGTGTTGACATGGGCAGCAACATTATCTCCCTCCATTTTAAGTTCAAAGAACTTAATTTTCATATTTAATTTAGAAGCATGAGAGCTAGCACCAAACAGTATGTCTAACTTATGCCATGCTTCAAAAGGGGATTCCAAATCTGAAGTGTGGTGTACAAAGTCATCACCCAAACCTAATGCAATGATGGCATAGGATTTCTCAATTCTCTTTGCATCTGTAGGTGTAGAAGTAGAGTCAGTGGCTTTAATACTCCAAATCTAGGGGAATGCTCTAGGCCAGAGGAGCATCCCATAGTGTAGAAACTCCAATTGGAAGGGCTTGGCAAAAGTCACAAGGAATGGGGAGAACAGAGCTAAACAATTTCTAAGAAGGAAGGAGGAAGAAAGCTCAAAAAGAGGTGTTGGAGAAGATGATGAGGTGGCACTACCAAAATGAGTTCTACAAAGCCTATTAGCTCTAATACCAAATGTAGAGGAGTGTGGGGTAGAAGAGATGCATCATGGCACAAACAATGAGAGCACAAGTGAGGCAAAATCCATGTATTAGAATGAATGAATGACCTCCATTTTATAGAAAGAGAGGATGGTGTAGGCACGTCCCCTAAATCCGTGGTAATTAGCCCCTACATCAGTGGGATTGGCATAAATTAAAGGAACCTCCCATGTGGAGGCCTTTGGCTTACATCATCACTTAGGTCACACACTAGACACATCATAGCACTATATGCCCCTCTATAACACACACACGCACACACACACAGTGACTCCCCTAGATGCACACATGCACCATAGAGCAAGCCCTTGACCATAGTTATCCCAACAGGTGCTACCCTGAGTACCGTGACTTTCAATGGTGTTTGCATGGGCTTGGAGGATGGTTCTTTTGTAACTACCCCACTTTTAGGGATTAGTTCCTGTCTTGCTCCCTCGATGACCTTGGTGACTTTCTCCTTGAGTTACACTATACGTGGGATCATGATACTCCTTGGGCTCTCAAAACCATAGGGGGAGTTGAATGGTCTTTAGAGAGTGTAATTACAAAGGCTCTTCCACCATACGTGAGAGTGGCGGTTAGTGCTCTCCAAGAAATTTGGCAATTTATGGTAAGCACTAGGTCCTTCCTACGATCATCTATTTGTCAGTCATCTCTTAGGAAGAACATAAACATGAGTCTCTACCACTTGGTGGTAAACAATTAGTTTCAAGTCCACATACCCCAATGTACTTAAGATTTGATTGTTAATAACCCAAATTGAAGCAACATTAAGGTTTAGGGGTACCTTTAGCACTTCTATACCTCATAGGAGATGAAGTTATGGCTCACTCCTAGATCCATGAGTGCCTCGACGCTTGTACTTGGGCTCTACAATTGGACACTCAACCTAGTCGAATCTACCATCAGCTCATCAGTTGTGCCTAGGTGTTCTACTATAGCCTTAAATAAAGCCATTTGTTTTTGTTGTTTGATTTTGGCATTACGTATCTTGGCTTCTTTGATGGCCTGGAGTTTCTTATGGGCTACCTCAACCTTGAGCCCCTTTTCTCTATGTATGTCTTGGAGGCTCTATAGAGTGAGTGGACCACAATATCCTTTCAATTTGCTACCATTAAGATAGTCATCCATCTAGACTCCGTCTAAGGTGGCTATTCGGCATGCACCCTACGGAGGAATCTCCACTACATGGTAGGGATCCATGCCCCTATATTTAAGTTTGTGCTTGGTCTTGTGGATGCTATAGAGGTGTTCCAAGTCCCCATCTTGGAGGTCCTTGTTCTTAAGGTTATGGTCAAACCATTTTTTATGCCTTGCCTTCTCCACTCAAAGCAATACACTGTGTGCAATCTTGTATCATCTAGTTGTTCAAGATTGATTAAGCGCTCAATTGAGGAATTTTTGGTGAGCCTTTCCTTGATTGTGATGCAAAGGCTAGGCACTACATACTCCATTGGTAGAACTACCTCCACCCCAAAGGCTAAGTTGAAGGGGGTGCAGTTTGTCGCCACTTTGTAAGACGTTCGGTAAGCCCATAGTGTTGCGATGAGCTTGTGCTCCCAGTCAGTATGACTAGCTTCAACTGTACAAGTTATAATCGTGTAGCATGTTTTGTTTGAGCTTTCGGCTAGACCGTTTACTCGATGATAATACGGCGTAGATTTCCTATGTATGATCATGAATTCACTAGTGAGGATCGCTATTGTTCCTCTGCTCCAAGGGACACCCAAACCATGTGATTATTTGTTCATATAAAAACTAGCTATGGACTGCACATCATCTTTGCTTGTGGCTCAGCCCTCCTCCCATTTGGTGAAATAATCTATAGCCAGGATGATATACCTGGCCCCCGTTCCTTTAGCTGCTAGGCTTATAGGACCAATGAAATCTATGCCCCATTTCTCAAAAGGTTGATCGGTTATCTTTAATATTCCCGTTAGGGGCATCATATCCACTTTATGTGGAATTTTCAAGCAAGGATCGCATTGCTTGATAAACTTGGCTACATCTCCAAAGAGGATTGGCCACTAGAGGCATGCCTGTAGCACCTTACATGTAATGTTGGCGGTGAAGTAGCCACCCACTATTCTCAAATGTTCTTCCTCGAGCACGTCCACATACTCACGTTTGCACATGCATCTATGCATATGCCATCTTTTCCCATGCAATAGAGTTGGACTGCAATTAGTTGATATGGCACTGCATCTTTAATGATTTTGTAGGCTCTGTCCTTCTTTAGGACTTTATTGCAATCAAATAGCCCGTTTGCTATGTAGTGGCCTATTTCAGCTGCCCATTCTAGAATTATGTCAATGAGAAATAAGGGAGCATTTGGGAGGCAATCCTTGACTCCTATTGGAGATTCTTCATTGGGAATGCTCAAGAGCTGGTTAGCTAGGATGTGGGCCTTTCCTTTGCGCATCACAATTGTGAAGTCAAACTCCAAAAGGATTAGCATCCACCTTGTTATGCGTCCCGTTATGTAAGGCTTGTTAACCAGATATAGTAGTGCTTGATGATCAACAAAAAGACAAAATTGTTGGCTAACAAGTAATGACTAAACTTATTAACTTGATAACCCATGGCTAGACCTTCCCTCTTTATTGTAGTGTAATAGACCTCGGCACTGCATTAATTGTTGCTAACTAGAAAAGTACATGGGGTAGTCCAAATTGTACTCCCCTAATTGGGGCTAACACACACTCGATGGCAAAGTTTGAGGGATTTTTTTTTCAGGTGGAATATTAGATTCTAGTTTGGGGCCTGCAATACCAATGCTATAGTTACAGCTAGCTCGAGGGCTTCAAAGGATCTTTGACACTCTTTGGTCCACTCAAAGTCTACTAGAAACTTGTACAATGGCCAAGCTATGTCTATTTATGGCTTTTAAACCACTACACTCCCTTGGCATTCATTGGTGTGGGTAGCTCTAATCTTATCGTAATCCATGGAGATCCCATTCTTGGACACTATGTGACCAAGAATCACTCCATGTTTGACCCAAAATTGACACTTGAGAGGATTTAGGGATATCCATCGGTACAACCTGCATCTCTCAAGGACTAGCTTCAAATATCGTGCAAATTGAACCACTAGAACAAAGTAGTTGTTGGTGAAAGACACGTTCTAAAAATTTTCATATTAATAATATGCAAATATGCATTGATAAGATCACAACAATTGAGAAACATCACATGAGAGAACATATTATAGTGGAAGTTTGGGAGATGAAGATGGAGAAAATCATCACCATTTTCTATTCTCCGATACCAAACAAGCTCTCTTGTACTTTGATACATACACTCTATGGAATCTTAATCTTCTTGGGTCTATTTATGGCTTTTGATGTCCACGATCAGACCACCGCATCAATACATTTCCATACCTATGGATCCAGGCTATTCTCTTCCCAACACTTGTTTGAGCAGCTGTCAACATAGCCATGTGCATCACTAAGCCCCTTTCTCTTAACTGATGGTGCCCAATACTAAATTAATAATTTCTTGAATTTAGGAGATGCAGCATCCATCTCAACACTTGATACTACAACCTCAAGCCATATGGGGTGTACAGGTCTGATGGCCTCACCAAGACAAACTCACATTGCTTAACATCCACCATTGATCTAAACTCTTCCCCTTTTATAGGCATGCAATAGTGATCATTCCATTCCTCATAGCCTTGGAACTCATTAATACAGGCATATATATCATCCTCCTCATCAAGCAATCGTGTTATTGGGCCAAAAATCTCTGTAGACTCCCTATCTCTATAAGATGTTTTCCTATTCGATCTCACCAATCATGTTTTTCCAGTAGTCTATCACTAGCCTAATTTAGGACTCATACAATGCATTCTTTCCACTTGCACATCTCTCCCAAAACTTAATGTGTCTCACGAATGTAGCCATTGGTAGTATATCTATACAACGTGTTGGTAACAATGGTCAACCCTCACTATCTTTCTTCCACAACTCAATTCCCCCTTCAATGGGCATCTAGTTCAGTGATTTTGAATACACCTTGTATTCTATCATAGGTCTATCACCTTGCATGAAAAATAAAAATTGTAATGGCTTTGCGTGTCCAACAAGCATTTCTTGCCCATCACATAGGTAGCCATCCACATAATCCTTGAAGTTAGGAACCCCTGTAAGAAGAAATGGTGCTGATGATGATATGATGAAGATGATAAACAGTTTCTAAATGTATCCATCACATGAGGGAAAGTGAACATTTGTTGCAAACTCTAAGAGAACCTACTGAACATTGCATCCTCATGTGTGTGCCCTACCATCAAGAAGACCAATTGAACTGTCTTGAAAATGCCCTTTGCTAGAAGAAGAGAAAGGTATGCAAAAAAGTATCTTTTTTTGTTCTCAGACCCACAATTATCTAGTTGGAGTAGCGAATTCTCTGGCAACTTTTGGAATGTTGGCTCAATAGCAACACTTCCCTCTGAAGAGGGTGGGTTTTTTTGTGTATGTGATGGCAACAAATTATGAAATGTTTCTGCAATCCTAGCAATGGAAGTTGTCATGGCATCCATAGTAGACTTCGGGTCACTCTCTAATATAGTCTCTAGATTTGCATATGTGATCGAATTTGCTAGGTCCCCTTTTGGAAAGATGTGCACCTTCAAAACTGTAATGTGATTCCAAAGCATTTCTTGAGAATAGAGCATTCATAAGGCGAACACTACTTCTTGGAATCCCATCAGTAACAAGGTCTCCGAGGTCATGCATATCCATACTATTGAGGTTTCACAAAAAAATTGAGAGCGATCCAATTGTCAGGTTGGGATCAGATGGCCACTAACCATTGAGGGTGAAGTGTCCATAATGACCATGTCCATGCCCATGGGTAATCATTCCAATGAGTGAAACCTGTAATTGCCATGTGGAATCGGTGTCCTTGGACCTGATCCAAAGTCTTGAAATCATTGTCTTTTCTTGGTCCATCTTATCATGGATTATTGATACATTCTTTTTTGGATCCATCTCAAAGTATCTACACCATGCATAGTACAAGTTCTTGCAACTCTATTGTTGTATGATATGCATCTTTCTCTCCTCCATCAGACAGCAAATTGTGCTAACCTTAACCTTTTGTGGCTACCAATTGAGCCTTGATCCCACTACACAAGATACATTTACAGAATTTGCTGGTGTTAGCAAGGGCTACATTTTTTAAATTTGATTTTCAAATCCTGCCAAGTGTGGATGTGGATAGGCTTTGATAACCACATTGATTAAGTGAAGTGTTGACCTCATACAGGATGTCTATCTTCTTATACACTTCAAGTATCACTTGATGTGTCTCTCTAGAACCATCCAGCATGGTTCTACTCTTGTGAGGCATATGCTTTGTGCTATTATCCAGAAAGTGTTGAATGAGAGCCCTACCCATACATGTGTGCTCCCTGCTCCTCATCACAATCCCTAAATTCCCGTGCACATATCATTGCACACCAGTATTGAATTGCTCCCTGTATCAATAAAATGATGTCCTGGGATTCCATGCATCTTGTACCATGCTCTGGAACACACATCTCGACTGTTTACCCTGAAGTTGGAATGTATCCTCCCAGAGTAGTCACAATGCCAAGCTGTTAACAACACATCATATATAAAGTTTGTATGAGACTCCAAGGAATGGCCCACAAAATTCTTCCTTATAGACATTAAGAGGTCTTTCTCAACATGTTGGTAGCACCTACTACCACAACAATTGATGGAAGAGACCTGCTACACTGACTCTAGTGAAATTTTATACATTGGTGTTGGAGGCTCTCTTTGCTTAGGCACCCTATTAAATGAAAGTGTACCTTCGTTTCTTTAAAGTTGGAGAATCCTTTCAACATTCGATCATTGACCACCTCATTTGTGCTAGCAACCTGGTCCATGGGCACATATTGTTGCAATGGGCTTCCATCAAGTAAGGTAATTTTCTTGATGGGCCACTTAACTAGGTTGAGAGAGCTAATGTCTTGCATAAAATAACCTAAGTCACTTCCTGTAATTTGTTCTTTCTTTCCAATGCTCACACCAATGCAATAGTTACCCAATAGATCAAAGTTTATAGAGTCACCTGGGAAAACATACAAGTTCACCTTACCCCATGGTCTTTATTTTGCTATCATCCCACAAGACAACCTTTTTCTCTTTCCAAGATTCAGAATGCAATTGTCAGTTTCCAATGAAGCAACTAGCATTGCCTCAATATAATGTTTCTCAGGCTCACTTGGTGCATCTTCTTGAGTTATCATATCATCTAAAGAATCACCAATAAGCAACGCATCCATAGTGGGAAATGGCAAGAGCGTGTCACTATTTTGATAGACTTGTCCACTATCACTGATACATTTTCTGCCCCAATCTTCTTACCACTACAGTAGCCATGTGTATCTATTACACACTCTGCACCAATTGCAACCACGCCATTCCCCACCATCATCATGACTTTGTTCCTTCATCTAGCCATCCCCTGCCATTACGATTATGGGAAATGAAATTATGAACAAATTACAACCAAAGAATTTCATAAGACCAACAAGAATTATGCCAATCTCTCCTTGAAATGGGGGAGAATGGCACCAGTGCCATTCTCCATGTGGGATTGTGGAGAATGGCACTGGTGCCATTCTCCACGTGAGTCTAGCGTTCCTTTGGAGAATGACACTAGTGCAAATCTCCATGTGGGTTTATGGATACTGACATCAAAGCCATTCTCCACAAACACATATGGATAAATGGCATGGGTGCCAATCCCCTTGTGGGTTTTTGGAGAATGGCACTTCATGAATGGATCTAAACAAAATTTCCATGAAAGAATGAATTATTTCCCTAAAAATTCTAGTAATTTGATAAAACTTTCTCTACATTCCAATTGTGAATATTGGCATAGCCCCATTCTCCATAATGCCATATGGAGAATGGCACTAGTGCCAATCTCCCATAAACCAACATGGAGATTGGCACCAAATCCAGTCTACACATGGAAATTTGAAATTTGCCAAACTCACATGGAAAACGATACCAATGCCATTATCCACAAGCCCACATGGAAAATGGCATTAGTGCCAATATCCATGTGGGATTGTAGAGAATGGCACTGGTATTCTCCATAAACCCACATGGAGATTGGCACGAGTGCTAATCTCCAAAAACTTGCAAGGAATGCATCTAGATAAAATTTCCATGAAATTATTTTTCTAAAATTTCTAAGTGATTTCATAAAATTTCCCCTAAATTTCCAAAAGAAATCAAATTCAAAATTATTAGGAGGTATTTTGGTGTTTTTCATGGAAAGCTCCCATGTAATAGGTGGAGATTGGCACCAATGCCATGCCCCAAAAACCCACATGGAAATTGGCACCAGTGCCATTCTCCACAATCCCACATGGAGATTGGAAATGGTGCCAATCTCCACATGGGATTGTGGAGAATGGCACTAGTGCCAATCTCTAGAATCCTTGTGGAGAATTAAAATTTCCATGAAATTATTTTTCTAGATTTTTGGCAATTTGAAAAAAACTTCATAAATAAGTCCCAAATTTTTTCTCAATTCACAATCATAATATTATAATATATACTATAAAAATGTGTGTGTGTGTGTGTGTGTGTGTGTGTGTGCATGCGTGCATGCATGCATGCGTGTGTGTGTGTGTGTGTGCGCATGTGTGTGTGTGTGTGTGTGTGTGTGTGTGTGTGTGTGTGTGTGTGTGTGTGTGTGTGTGTGTGTGTGCATATATATGTATTAGTTGTATAAATAGTATGTTAACTAACTAGTATCTAAATAACTAACCAACTATGTATGGTTGTCATGTATGTGCACATATGCAATGCAACCAAATATGCAGAGATGCCCAATGCATGGCTTGTGTCCAATGAATGCTTCATAAGGTGTCATACCCTGTATCGATTCGGTCAGAAGCTGATTAAGCAAGTAGTTTGTAGTGGCTATTACTTCTACCCAATACTGATTTGGAAGATGCTTCTCACTAACCATTGCTCTAGCACTGTCTGCTAAAGTACCATTCTTCCTTTTAGATCTTGCATTCTGCTGAGGAGTATATGCACAAGTGAATTGTCTTTGCATGAATGCTAAAGACATGTATTCACCTCCTCTATCTGATCTCATGACTTTGATCTTTCTGCCTATCTGTTTTTCTACCATGGCTTTGAATTCTTGAAATGTAGAAAACACTTCAAATTTCTCTTTTAGAAAGTAGACCCAAGAATATCTGATGTAGTCGTCAATGAAAGTCAAGTAGTAAAGTGAACCATTGATGCTGCGGGTCTGGGCATAACCCCATACATCTGTATGTATCAAACTCGTATCAAATCATGAAAGTAGCGCTGACCTCCTCAATAGATTGGCTTATCATTTGAGATTTACTTATAGCCTCCTATGGAACACAATAGCATATAATGATTAGCTCATACCTATGCTATGATTTTAAGTATGAAGTTTTACAAAACATATCAAACAATTAAAAGGTCAACTTACTTTGTTTGTAACACTCCTTTTCTTGGTATACTTTCTACTTGATTACTTCGAGGAGATCACCATCTATAAATCTCTTCCTCTTGCACATCCTGGAAAGTGATTCTCCTCATTTCCACATCCCTCACATCCTGGAAAGTGATTCTCCTCATTTCCACATCCCTCATGGGTGCCTTATGCATCTTCTTCTCATTGAAGACCACATCATGGCTGCGTATGATCTTCTTTGCTTCTGGATCCCAGAGACGATAGCCCATCTCTCCACTTTCACCATAACCTAGAAAGATGCATTTCCTAGACTTAGGATCTAGCTTCTTTCGAAGCTCTTTTGGCACATGTGCATATGCCTCACACCCAAATATATGCAAATGAGAGTAAGAGGGCTTCTTGCCACTCCATGCCTCTTCAGGAATACCACCATCCAAACTCTTACTAGGTGATCTATTGATCACATGCACTGCAGTCTTCATTGCCTCAGCCCAAAAACCACCAGAAAGACTTGCATTGGAAAGCATGCATTGCAACCTTTCTTGAATGGTACGGTTCATCTTTTCTGCAACTGGATTTTGCTCTGGAGTACGAGGGGATGCAAGCTCCCTCTTAATCCCACGAGTATCACAGAAATGCTGAAAGTCATGAGAGAGATACTCTCCACCATTGTCAGTCCGTAGGCATTTAAGCGTTCTACCTGACTGATTCTCAACCAAGGCCAGCCATTTCTGAAATACCTGGAACACATCACTCTTCCAAGCTATAGCATAAGCCCACACTTTCCTAGTTGCATCATCAATCAATGTCACATAGTATTCAGCCCCGCCTAATGACCGTGTAGGCATGGGACCACATACGTCTGAATGCACCAAATCAAGCATTTCAAACTCTTTCTTTCCCCTTCTTTTATGGGCTGATTTAGTCTGCTTCCCATAGAGACAGTGCTCACAAAATTCAAAATCAGAGAAACTCAAATGCAGTACATAACCCAAACGGCATAAGAGTTTCATTCCATTCTGGCTCATGTGCCCCAACCTGCAATGCCACAAAAAAGTGCTTGGCTGCTCGGTTATTGCAACAACATGATCAAATACCCCTGATACATGTAAGGGATACAAAGTCCCACACTTGGCACCCCTGGCCAAAAGCATAGAGCCCTTTTGAATTTTCCAACTTTGAAAGCCAAAAGTGGTGTGAAAACCAGCATCATCTAGCTGACCCACTGAAATAAGACTCTTGGTCAACTTAGGCACATGTCTCACATGTTTCAAAACAAATGCAGACCCATTTGCAAAAGAAAACTTTATGTCACCTGCTCCCACTATGTCACATGCATAGTCATTTCCAAGATGCACACAACCTGTCTTTCCACTATCATAAGTGGAGAACCATTCCCTATGGGGAGTAACATGGAATGAAGCACCAGAATCCAAAATCCAATCCTGGTAATATGCATCATCTGAAGTGGTAAGCAACTCTACAGATAAACTAGACATGAAGAGAACATCATTGTCACTATCACGTGTGACTGCATTGATCTCCTCGATCTTCACTTTTCCTTTGTCCTCCCTTGGACTCTCTTCCTTTTGATTTGCACCCCAATTTGCATTCTTTTTCTTATCCTTTTGCTCTCTTTTCAGCTTGTAGCAATCCTTTTTCATATGGCCCTTCTTGCCACAATGGTAACACTCAATGTTCCGTGCCCTAGATTTGCTACGAGACTTCCCTCTTTCTTGGGACTTCCCCCTGAACTGTGATCTGCCCCTTTGCACATTTAAGGCTGCATCTTGCTTGTTGCCATCCATAGACTTCTGTCTAATCTCCTCGGCCAACAAGCGACCCACAACATCATCAAATTTCAGTACTCCACCAGGTGCAGAGTTACTGACAGCTGTACGGAAGGTATCCCATGAGGATGGCAATGAACATAAGAGAAATATTGCCTTAGTCTCCGCATCAAAATTCATTTTCTGAGCCTGAAGCTGGCTAAAAATAATATTGAATTCATTCAAGTGAGAAGCAATGGAGACCCCTTCCTTCATTTGCAGCTCAAACAACCTCTTCATGAGGTAAACTTTATTAGAGGCAGTTTCCTTCTCATAAGTGGCACACAGTTTCTTCCACAAATCTTCCGTAGTCTGCTCATTTACTACTGTGAAATAAACTGACTCTGCAAGATGAAGTCTAATAGTAGACTTTGCTAATGCATCCAACTCATTCCAATCATCCTCAGACATATTTGCAGGCTTAGCTTCAATCCCTGCCAAGGGTTTAATCTGCTTCTTTTGAATAAGCACATCCCTTATCTGTTCTTTCCACAAAGAAAAGTTTGTCCCATCAAACTTTTTAATGCTAAAAAACTCCTTTTCAGACATGGAAGAGGATGCCATGATGCAAATAAAGCAAAATCCCAAATGCTAGTGCCTCAAGAGAGAATCACACCAAATACCAGGTGCACCCAAATGTGTATGCCACAATAGAGTGAAATATCACCAAAACTCAAAGCTCAAAGCATCAAAAGATGCATCTAACTCATGTGCATATACTATGCATCCATATGAGCAAATCTCGCCCAAAAGAAAATGCCAATAAGTGCCAAATGACTCAAGCATAAACACTGTCCACTGGCATAGGCATCAATAATGTCTCATCCAAGAGAGCATAGCACTATCAGTGCATCACCAGCAATGTGTCAAAGCTGTCCCTCAGCATAAAATAGCATCCATGTGCAAAGCGTCCATAAAAAATAGCATCCCACAAGGCAATTTGGGCCTATCAGTGCATCCAACAAGGATCGCAATGCATCCAAATGGCCTATAAATCATCCACTGCAACCCAATGCATACCACAAATGAGCGCACACTGCTCAAACTGCAACCAGAGTGATCTGCATAAGGTATGCTCAAGAAATCATAGTCCCACGGTAATGAGCGCTACTGAAAATAGGACCTGAGATGCTTCAAAACATGGGCGCCATTGCATAATCGGACTCAGCAAGAAAATCTGCAAATATCTCTCTTCTGCCAGAACTCCAAAATCCCAACCGATGAGTGAGAAATGGGAGTCAACACTTATCCACTGCCATGTGGCATAAATCTAAGGTTTCAAAACCTTAGAATGAAAAATGCATAACAGAGAGACGAAATCGAATACACAGAGATCTATAACTCTAAAAATCCTCCACCGAATCGTGCAAGAACTAACAGGTAGGGGTTTTTGGGCATCCGGAACGCAATGGGACAGACGGTTTTGGAAACCGTGGTCTCAATCACTAGGTCCAACACACGGACTGAAAAACGTTTTTGGAAACAGAGCTATCTGTAAACTCCATCGGAGTGCGAATGATGAGCAATATAGAAGTTTTAGGACCTCCTGAGTCCACCGGAACTGATAGATCTGCAAATGGTTGCTCCAAACTTGAGTTCCAACACCCGGGCAAAAAACGCAGGAACTGACACAGTGAGTCAGAAATCCACTGAAATGATCCCAGATTCAAGAATGAAGGTGTTTCCAAGATCCTGAAGTAATGTGGACACCAAAAGCAAGCAATAGTTGCCTCTACAAGTCAATACAGAGTCTCTGTCATCGAACGGAATAGGGAAAAGCTCAAAAAACGACTTTTTCTTTGAAAGCTCTTAATAGGCTCTCAAAACGGTCGTAAAGCCAAAGTGACTTTTCCAAAGGTTCCTCCAAGGTCTTTGCACACTCGGATGCAAGTAAAGTCACCCACAAAGCTTCCCACAGAGCTTCTCCTTCCTCCCACAGAGCTGCTGAGCTTCCAAGCATTCACGCATGCTCAGCTAGATCACCCGGGCTCTGATACCAGTTGAGAGTGCTCTCAACGGAAGCAAGAACGGAAGAAGGAGAGAGAGAGACAGAGAGCCACACAAGTTTTGGTGGGTGCAGAACCACCCTAATCTTCTTTTTCATTCATTTATATATGTATTTGAGTATTGTACATAACTGGGGTTAAGGCACAGTGACCTTTAACCCCACAGGGGGTGCATCTTCTTCAGCAGGAACTTCAAAAGAAACTGTCTTCTACTCAAATGCTGGCAGAGGTAGAGGCAGAGGTAGAGGAGGCCGATCTGCAGGCCGTGGTAGAAATCAGAATATGCAGCAAACGCAAGAAAACCAGTCCTATGCAGGAGGACGTGGTAACTCTAGAGGCAGGGGGAGCCAAAGAGGCCGTGGTGGATGGCAGAGAAGCCAAAATGCAAACAGCAATGTTAAATGCTACTATTGTGGCAAAATGGGTCATATGGCTAAGGACTGCTACAAAAAGCAGAATGACATTATGAATGGAAAATTGCAGCAAGGCAATTATGCATCCTCTAGCAGGCAGGGTGATGACAGAAATGAGCATCTTTTTATGGTGCAGCATATGACCAATTCTGTGACAAGTGTAGAAGAACAAAATGATGTGTGGTATGTTGACTCAGGTGCGTCAAACCACGTGACAGGTCATGCAGAATGGATACAAGATGCAAGGAAAATAGAAAAGCCAAGATTTGTGGAGACTGGTGATGATACTGCACATCCTATTGTGCAGATTGGCAAAATTCCTTTGTCTATGCAGGATGGGAAAAAGAAATACTTGTCTGATGTATTTCATGTCCCGAACATCACCAAGAACCTGGTTTCTGTTGGTCAAATGGTTGAGCAGGGCTTGCAGTCAGATTTAATCCTCATGGATGCTTTGTTGAGGATATGAAAAATAATGGTCGCTTGATAGCAAAAGGAAAGAAGAAGGGCAGGATGTTTACATTGGATGCACACATGCCTAAATTGAGTGCAGCAATGTTTGCACATGGGATCGATGTAGTTGCAGATATTGATATTTGGCACAAACGCATTGGTCATGTTAATATATAGCGACTTAAATCAATGCAAGCCCAAAATATTGTTGCAGGATTGCCTAAATTCAAGGTTGCAGAAATGCACAAGGTTTGTGAAGCCTGTCAATTTGGGAAACAGGTAAGGAAACCTTTTCCTAGGCATGTTCAAGAGAGTAAAAAGCCATTGGAATTAATCCACTCTGATGTGTGGACTACAAAAGCTGCATCTATTGGAGGCTATCACTATTTTGTCACATTTATCGATGACTTCAGTAGAAAACTGTGGGTGTATTTTATGAAAAAGAAAAGTGAAGTGTTTGGGCACTTCAAAGCTTTCAAAGCTATGGTTGAAAAAGAAACAGGCCTGCAAATAAAATGCCTAAGGTCAGATGGAGGGGGAGAGTAACTCTCAAATGAGTTTGCAAGGTTCTTGCAGGAGCATGGTATAAAGCAGCAATATTCATGCAGTCATACCCCACAGCAAAATGGAATTGCAGAAAGAAAAAACAGGCATATTGGAGAGGTATCTCGGGCTATGCTAAATGAAAAAGATCTACCAGATTATTATTGGGCTGAAGCAGTTGCTACAGCAGTCTATATAATGAACAGGACTCCCATTGCAGCAATACATGGCATGACACCAGAGGAGATGTGTACTGGTAGGAAACCAGATATTTCTCATTTGAAGATTTTTGGTTGCATTGCCTATGTCCATGTGCCGGATGAGTTGAGGTCCAAGTTGGATCCAAAAGCTGAGAAGTGCATCTTTATTGGTTATTCTCTGCAGCAGAAAGGGGGTATAGATGCTAGTGACCCTTCTACACGTAAGTTCACCGTGAGCAGAGATATTGTTTTTGATGAGATGAGCAGCTGGTATAAACCAGTAAATGTGATGATTGATGTAGATGCACAAAATGTTGAATGCTGCACAGAATGCATAGCAGCAATCACAAAATATCAGTGGACCTAGAGTGTCCTCTACCAGTGTTTCACATACTTCGCCATGGACAGGCAGATTGAGATCAAGAGAATCCCCTCAAAGCAATGCAGAGAGTGGTACGCAGGTATCACGAAAAGGAAAAGAGAAGTAAGATCAGCCCATGTTTGATGTGAATGCAGGTCACTCTTGTGTGGATGGTGAATCCAATGGCTCAGAACAGAGCATTAATGATGAGTTGAGTATTCCTTCTGTTGTTACACCTGGAGTAAGGAAGACCAGGGATGTTTTGAGAGCACCTGGAAGTGAGCCTATTTTGCATAGGTCTACCAGGGTTAGGTATCCTGTGGATAGGCTGAAATATGATGGATTTACAGCCATTCACTATGCCCATATGGTCAAAGTGATACAGGAACCAGAACCCACTTCTTTTGAGCAAGCCATGGGAAATGAAAAATGGGAGAAAGCCATGGATGAAGAAATGGATGCCTTGGATGCTAATGCTACATGGGAATTGGTGCCTTTGCCTAAAGGCAAGAATGCAATTGGTTGTAAGTGGGTTTATAAGATCAAGCACAATGCAGATGGTTGTGTGAATAGATACAAGGCAAGATTAGTTGTCAAGGGGTATGCACAGACATATGGCATTGATTATGAAGAAACTTTCAGCCCGGTTGCAAGGATGGCAACTATAAGAGCAGCCATGGCTATGGCTGCATCAAAGGGATGGTCTTTACATCAGATGGATGTAAAGAATGCCTTCTTGCATGGTGATTTGCAAGAAGAGGTCTTTATGGAGCAGCTAGCAGGTTATGTTCATGCTATTCATCCTGAGTTTGTTTGCAGGTTGATGAGAGCCTTGTATGGCTTGAAGCAAGCACCTAGAGCATGGTCTGACAAGATAGGACAGTATCTTGTCACTATTGGCTTTCAGATTTCCAAGGCAGATTTCTCACTCTATGTGAGAAAAACAGAGAAAGGGATTATGCTGCTGGTCATTTATGTTGATGATTTGATCATCACAGGTGATAGTGATGAAGATATCCTTCATGTGAAAATGCTATTGAGGCAGAAGTTTGAGATGAAGGATTTGGGAGAGCTGCGTTATTTCTTGGGCATTGAGGTGATTAGATCACCAAGTGGGATACAGCTCTTGTAGAGGCAGTATGGACTGGACATGCTGTCCAAATATGGGATGATAGGCTGTAAGCCTATTTCAGTTCCTTTGGAGCAAAATGTGAAGCTGAGCGCAGATGCAGGTGAGCTTCTGGAGGACCCTACTATGTACAGACACATAGACACATAGTAGGAAGTTTGATTTACATGACTATTACCAGGCCAGATTTGAGCTATGCTGTTGGGTTGGTAAGTCAGTTTATGCAGGCTCCAAGGAAACCGCATTTGGATGCGGCTAGACGCATACTCAAGTATGTGAAGTCCACATTGCAGTATGGACTATTTTATGAGGCTGGGGTTCAGATACAGCTGCATGGATACACTGATGCTAATTGGGCTGGTAGCATTTCAGATAGACGATCTACCAGTAGATATGTGTTCTCTTTTGGGAGTGCTGCAGTCACTTGGAGCAGCAAGAAACAGCCTACAGTTGCCTTGTCGAGCACAGAGGCTGAGTACAAGGGTGCAGCAATGGCTGCATGTGAGGTAGCTTGGTTGCATAAGCTACTTTATGATATGCATCAGTCTACAGATGGGCCGGTTGTCATTTATTGTGACAACGTGAGCAGTATACATTTGGCAAAGAACCCAGTCTTTCATGCTAGAACAAAGCACATTGAGGTGCATTATCACTATGTGCAGGAGAAGGTTTTACTAGGTCTTATTGATCTAGTTTATGTCAGCACAGAGGATCAGGTAGCTGACAAATTCACGAAAGCATTGGGTGCAGAGAAGCTACGCAAGTTCAGAGACCTGCTTGTTGGTGTGCAGGATTTGGGATTGAGCTCGAGGGGGAGTGTTGAGATATCGAGCTCCACTCGCGATATGCCAGGGTGACTGTTGTGCATTTATGTCACCGACTTGTTAGCTGGAGGTGCGGTTGGTACACCGCCCACGAATAATAGCTGGATGACAGCTGTCCTTATCTACACTAGTTCGTGGCTCAGTTAGTATGCCACCTTAGTTAGTTGAGTTTGGTTTGAGACCCACATATAGGGTTCTTCTATTTCTTTGTACTAGAGTTCTTTTGGCTTTCACAACTAAGAAGAGGAAAACTGTTTTCAGCCTCCACCTTTGTGTGTATTCCCTCATTGTGCATGTGAGAAAGCCGCAAGTGAGACTCCTTCCCTCTCTCCCACTATCTTCACAGTTTCGCCATTGAAACCCCTTTGAAGCAGGTCTCCCAAGGTAGTTTCGCTGGCGAAACTATCTTGGACATCACTTTTAAAAGTGACATAACTTTCATATCCAATGTCCAAATATAGTCATTCAACCACTCAAATTGATCAGAATACCCCATTTGAGGACATCTATGGAGTTATATTTTGAAAATCTTGCATATATAGTATTAAATATTACATGTATTTTATGAGAGTGATATATAAGCCCAAGTTAATACTTATTTATAGTAATTTAAACTTCTTTAGAAACATGTCCATAAATATCTTGTTATTTATGCTATAAAAACACTAAAAAGATATTGCCATATGATATATATGTGTTAATAAGTAATTATATATGCATAGTATTATTACATTAAGAGTGATTATGAGGGATGTTTCTTAAAGGAATCAATACTTTTTTAAGGTAATAACAGGGGTACAAAGGGATGTCTCTAAATAAGAAAATCATGTTGTGTAAAAATGAATGAGTGACTAGTCTTTATATTTTTATGATAAAGGGATCTAGTTCTAGTGAAAATAAAGGTGTTAAAACCATGTTTCCTAAAGAAATACATTTTTTTAAATCTCTTGAAAAATACGCTCGGATAAACTTGCTCATAGGTTTTTGCTCGTAAAATTAATGCATCCTGAAGGGGGATTTATGTGAAATGTAGTGGAGTTGAATTCCAAACAACATTATACCTCATCACATCAATCAGGTAGAGCATGTGCTGAGTTTGTGCATCATATTGGTTGTCAGGTGTGTATCAGCATTGTGGCATTCAGGTTGATGGACCTCCCTTGGAACAAGGCACATGGGTTATTGTGTGGCTATACCCAAAGTAGGGGCAAGATCTTGTGGTACCACATTCTTTGATTTGATAGGAGGAGTAGGTCCGAGCAACACTACAGGTGCTTAGAGGAGTGTGGGGTAGAAGAGATGCATCATGGCACAAAGAGTGAGAGCACAAGTGAGGCAAAATCCATGTATTATAATGAAGGAATGACCTCCATTTTATAGAAAGAGAGGATGGTGTAGGCACCTCCCCTAAATCAATGGCAATCAGCCCCTACATCAGTGGGACTGACCTAAATCAAAGGAACTGCCCATGTGGGGGCCTTTGGCTTACATCATCACTTAGGTCACACAGGACACATCATAGCACTAGATGTGCCTCTACAACACACACACACAAACATGTAGCTCCCCTAGATGCACACGTGCACCATAGAGCAAGCCCTTGACCATACTTATCCCAACCTACCCCCCCTCAAGCATTTGCCTCTTGCAATGTCAAGGATACATCTAGACTCATAGTTTCTCATGCCTCTCATGGTGGTCACACATGGCCATCTCATGGTGGTCAAGGATAAATCTATGTCTAGGATATGATGCCAGCAAAGGTGCCCAAGTGTCACGGTTCACAAAAATGGGATAGACCAAAACACACATATCACATGGCCTACATCATATGGTGACTAGAGGTGATTTATAAAAGACAAAACACATAGCATTCTTTTTGGAGTACTACTCCAGGCAGAAAAACTTCAAAATTTGACCAAGTGATGATAAACAAAAATTCAAAGACAAGTTTCTCAATAGGCAAAGTCCTTGTCTTCTACCACAAAGTTGGATGCTTCATTTGCTGATGGAGTTCTCTCTTCAACCAGATTTGTCATAGTCCTCTTCTTCTCATTGCAAAACTTTTTAGAGTGATTATTCTTTTCAGAATATAAGCAAGGGTTGATTCTATAACAATCCTTCTCAAGGTGATTGTTTTTCCCACAGTGTTTACAAGCCTTGTACTTGCTCTTTGAAAACTTCACTACAAGTGCCTCTGTATGCATTTTGCCCATTCTTGAAGTGTTCTTTCTTTCCTCTTCTTTTTGTAAGGCACTAATGATGCCTTCTAATAAGGGTTGAGGAAGATTCTTCAAAGTAGTAACCACATTGTCAAAATCCTGAGGCATGCTCTTTACAAGCACTACCATAGCATCGTCTTCAGTGACAGGGGAATTAATTGAAGCTAGTTGTGTCATAATACTTCTCATAGTGTTGACATGGGCAGCAACATTATCTCCCTCCATTTTAAGTTCAAAGAACTTAATTTTCATATTTAATTTAGAAGCATGAGAGCTAGCACCAAACAGTATGTCTAACTTATGCCATGCTTCAAAAGGGGATTCCAAATCTGAAGTGTGGTGTACAAAGTCATCACCCAAACCTAATGCAATGATGGCATAGGATTTCTCAATTCTCTTTGCATCTGTAGGTGTAGAAGTAGAGTCAGTGGCTTTAATACTCCAAATCTAGGGGAATGCTCTAGGCCAGAGGAGCATCCCATAGTGTAGAAACTCCAATTGGAAGGGCTTGGCAAAAGTCACAAGGAATGGGGAGAACAGAGCTAAACAATTTCTAAGAAGGAAGGAGGAAGAAAGCTCAAAAAGAGGTGTTGGAGAAGATGATGAGGTGGCACTACCAAAATGAGTTCTACAAAGCCTATTAGCTCTAATACCAAATGTAGAGGAGTGTGGGGTAGAAGAGATGCATCATGGCACAAACAATGAGAGCACAAGTGAGGCAAAATCCATGTATTAGAATGAATGAATGACCTCCATTTTATAGAAAGAGAGGATGGTGTAGGCACGTCCCCTAAATCCGTGGTAATTAGCCCCTACATCAGTGGGATTGGCATAAATTAAAGGAACCTCCCATGTGGAGGCCTTTGGCTTACATCATCACTTAGGTCACACACTAGACACATCATAGCACTATATGCCCCTCTATAACACACACACGCACACACACACAGTGACTCCCCTAGATGCACACATGCACCATAGAGCAAGCCCTTGACCATAGTTATCCCAACAGGTGCTACCCTGAGTACCGTGACTTTCAATGGTGTTTGCATGGGCTTGGAGGATGGTTCTTTTGTAACTACCCCACTTTTAGGGATTAGTTCCTGTCTTGCTCCCTCGATGACCTTGGTGACTTTCTCCTTGAGTTACACTATACGTGGGATCATGATACTCCTTGGGCTCTCAAAACCATAGGGGGAGTTGAATGGTCTTTAGAGAGTGTAATTACAAAGGCTCTTCCACCATACGTGAGAGTGGCGGTTAGTGCTCTCCAAGAAATTTGGCAATTTATGGTAAGCACTAGGTCCTTCCTACGATCATCTATTTGTCAGTCATCTCTTAGGAAGAACATAAACATGAGTCTCTACCACTTGGTGGTAAACAATTAGTTTCAAGTCCACATACCCCAATGTACTTAAGATTTGATTGTTAATAACCCAAATTGAAGCAACATTAAGGTTTAGGGGTACCTTTAGCACTTCTATACCTCATAGGAGATGAAGTTATGGCTCACTCCTAGATCCATGAGTGCCTCGACGCTTGTACTTGGGCTCTACAATTGGACACTCAACCTAGTCGAATCTACCATCAGCTCATCAGTTGTGCCTAGGTGTTCTACTATAGCCTTAAATAAAGCCATTTGTTTTTGTTGTTTGATTTTGGCATTACGTATCTTGGCTTCTTTGATGGCCTGGAGTTTCTTATGGGCTACCTCAACCTTGAGCCCCTTTTCTCTATGTATGTCTTGGAGGCTCTATAGAGTGAGTGGACCACAATATCCTTTCAATTTGCTACCATTAAGATAGTCATCCATCTAGACTCCGTCTAAGGTGGCTATTCGGCATGCACCCTACGGAGGAATCTCCACTACATGGTAGGGATCCATGCCCCTATATTTAAGTTTGTGCTTGGTCTTGTGGATGCTATAGAGGTGTTCCAAGTCCCCATCTTGGAGGTCCTTGTTCTTAAGGTTATGGTCAAACCATTTTTTATGCCTTGCCTTCTCCACTCAAAGCAATACACTGTGTGCAATCTTGTATCATCTAGTTGTTCAAGATTGATTAAGCGCTCAATTGAGGAATTTTTGGTGAGCCTTTCCTTGATTGTGATGCAAAGGCTAGGCACTACATACTCCATTGGTAGAACTACCTCCACCCCAAAGGCTAAGTTGAAGGGGGTGCAGTTTGTCGCCACTTTGTAAGACGTTCGGTAAGCCCATAGTGTTGCGATGAGCTTGTGCTCCCAGTCAGTATGACTAGCTTCAACTGTACAAGTTATAATCGTGTAGCATGTTTTGTTTGAGCTTTCGGCTAGACCGTTTACTCGATGATAATACGGCGTAGATTTCCTATGTATGATCATGAATTCACTAGTGAGGATCGCTATTGTTCCTCTGCTCCAAGGGACACCCAAACCATGTGATTATTTGTTCATATAAAAACTAGCTATGGACTGCACATCATCTTTGCTTGTGGCTCAGCCCTCCTCCCATTTGGTGAAATAATCTATAGCCAGGATGATATACCTGGCCCCCGTTCCTTTAGCTGCTAGGCTTATAGGACCAATGAAATCTATGCCCCATTTCTCAAAAGGTTGATCGGTTATCTTTAATATTCCCGTTAGGGGCATCATATCCACTTTATGTGGAATTTTCAAGCAAGGATCGCATTGCTTGATAAACTTGGCTACATCTCCAAAGAGGATTGGCCACTAGAGGCATGCCTGTAGCACCTTACATGTAATGTTGGCGGTGAAGTAGCCACCCACTATTCTCAAATGTTCTTCCTCGAGCACGTCCACATACTCACGTTTGCACATGCATCTATGCATATGCCATCTTTTCCCATGCAATAGAGTTGGACTGCAATTAGTTGATATGGCACTGCATCTTTAATGATTTTGTAGGCTCTGTCCTTCTTTAGGACTTTATTGCAATCAAATAGCCCGTTTGCTATGTAGTGGCCTATTTCAGCTGCCCATTCTAGAATTATGTCAATGAGAAATAAGGGAGCATTTGGGAGGCAATCCTTGACTCCTATTGGAGATTCTTCATTGGGAATGCTCAAGAGCTGGTTAGCTAGGATGTGGGCCTTTCCTTTGCGCATCACAATTGTGAAGTCAAACTCCAAAAGGATTAGCATCCACCTTGTTATGCGTCCCGTTATGTAAGGCTTGTTAACCAGATATAGTAGTGCTTGATGATCAACAAAAAGACAAAATTGTTGGCTAACAAGTAATGACTAAACTTATTAACTTGATAACCCATGGCTAGACCTTCCCTCTTTATTGTAGTGTAATAGACCTCGGCACTGCATTAATTGTTGCTAACTAGAAAAGTACATGGGGTAGTCCAAATTGTACTCCCCTAATTGGGGCTAACACACACTCGATGGCAAAGTTTGAGGGATTTTTTTTTCAGGTGGAATATTAGATTCTAGTTTGGGGCCTGCAATACCAATGCTATAGTTACAGCTAGCTCGAGGGCTTCAAAGGATCTTTGACACTCTTTGGTCCACTCAAAGTCTACTAGAAACTTGTACAATGGCCAAGCTATGTCTATTTATGGCTTTTAAACCACTACACTCCCTTGGCATTCATTGGTGTGGGTAGCTCTAATCTTATCGTAATCCATGGAGATCCCATTCTTGGACACTATGTGACCAAGAATCACTCCATGTTTGACCCAAAATTGACACTTGAGAGGATTTAGGGATATCCATCGGTACAACCTGCATCTCTCAAGGACTAGCTTCAAATATCGTGCAAATTGAACCACTAGAACAAAGTAGTTGTTGGTGAAAGACACGTTCTAAAAATTTTCATATTAATAATATGCAAATATGCATTGATAAGATCACAACAATTGAGAAACATCACATGAGAGAACATATTATAGTGGAAGTTTGGGAGATGAAGATGGAGAAAATCATCACCATTTTCTATTCTCCGATACCAAACAAGCTCTCTTGTACTTTGATACATACACTCTATGGAATCTTAATCTTCTTGGGTCTATTTATGGCTTTTGATGTCCACGATCAGACCACCGCATCAATACATTTCCATACCTATGGATCCAGGCTATTCTCTTCCCAACACTTGTTTGAGCAGCTGTCAACATAGCCATGTGCATCACTAAGCCCCTTTCTCTTAACTGATGGTGCCCAATACTAAATTAATAATTTCTTGAATTTAGGAGATGCAGCATCCATCTCAACACTTGATACTACAACCTCAAGCCATATGGGGTGTACAGGTCTGATGGCCTCACCAAGACAAACTCACATTGCTTAACATCCACCATTGATCTAAACTCTTCCCCTTTTATAGGCATGCAATAGTGATCATTCCATTCCTCATAGCCTTGGAACTCATTAATACAGGCATATATATCATCCTCCTCATCAAGCAATCGTGTTATTGGGCCAAAAATCTCTGTAGACTCCCTATCTCTATAAGATGTTTTCCTATTCGATCTCACCAATCATGTTTTTCCAGTAGTCTATCACTAGCCTAATTTAGGACTCATACAATGCATTCTTTCCACTTGCACATCTCTCCCAAAACTTAATGTGTCTCACGAATGTAGCCATTGGTAGTATATCTATACAACGTGTTGGTAACAATGGTCAACCCTCACTATCTTTCTTCCACAACTCAATTCCCCCTTCAATGGGCATCTAGTTCAGTGATTTTGAATACACCTTGTATTCTATCATAGGTCTATCACCTTGCATGAAAAATAAAAATTGTAATGGCTTTGCGTGTCCAACAAGCATTTCTTGCCCATCACATAGGTAGCCATCCACATAATCCTTGAAGTTAGGAACCCCTGTAAGAAGAAATGGTGCTGATGATGATATGATGAAGATGATAAACAGTTTCTAAATGTATCCATCACATGAGGGAAAGTGAACATTTGTTGCAAACTCTAAGAGAACCTACTGAACATTGCATCCTCATGTGTGTGCCCTACCATCAAGAAGACCAATTGAACTGTCTTGAAAATGCCCTTTGCTAGAAGAAGAGAAAGGTATGCAAAAAAGTATCTTTTTTTGTTCTCAGACCCACAATTATCTAGTTGGAGTAGCGAATTCTCTGGCAACTTTTGGAATGTTGGCTCAATAGCAACACTTCCCTCTGAAGAGGGTGGGTTTTTGTGTGTATGTGATGGCAACAAATTATGAAATGTTTCTGCAATCCTAGCAATGGAAGTTGTCATGGCATCCATAGTAGACTTCGGGTCACTCTCTAATATAGTCTCTAGATTTGCATATGTGATCGAATTTGCTAGGTCCCCTTTTGGAAAGATGTGCACCTTCAAAACTGTAATGTGATTCCAAAGCATTTCTTGAGAATAGAGCATTCATAAGGCGAACACTACTTCTTGGAATCCCATCAGTAACAAGGTCTCCGAGGTCATGCATATCCATACTATTGAGGTTTCACAAAAAAATTGAGAGCGATCCAATTGTCAGGTTGGGATCAGATGGCCACTAACCATTGAGGGTGAAGTGTCCATAATGACCATGTCCATGCCCATGGGTAATCATTCCAATGAGTGAAACCTGTAATTGCCATGTGGAATCGGTGTCCTTGGACCTGATCCAAAGTCTTGAAATCATTGTCTTTTCTTGGTCCATCTTATCATGGATTATTGATACATTCTTTTTTGGATCCATCTCAAAGTATCTACACCATGCATAGTACAAGTTCTTGCAACTCTATTGTTGTATGATATGCATCTTTCTCTCCTCCATCAGACAGCAAATTGTGCTAACCTTAACCTTTTGTGGCTACCAATTGAGCCTTGATCCCACTACACAAGATACATTTACAGAATTTGCTGGTGTTAGCAAGGGCTACATTTTTTAAATTTGATTTTCAAATCCTGCCAAGTGTGGATGTGGATAGGCTTTGATAACCACATTGATTAAGTGAAGTGTTGACCTCATACAGGATGTCTATCTTCTTATACACTTCAAGTATCACTTGATGTGTCTCTCTAGAACCATCCAGCATGGTTCTACTCTTGTGAGGCATATGCTTTGTGCTATTATCCAGAAAGTGTTGAATGAGAGCCCTACCCATACATGTGTGCTCCCTGCTCCTCATCACAATCCCTAAATTCCCGTGCACATATCATTGCACACCAGTATTGAATTGCTCCCTGTATCAATAAAATGATGTCCTGGGATTCCATGCATCTTGTACCATGCTCTGGAACACACATCTCGACTGTTTACCCTGAAGTTGGAATGTATCCTCCCAGAGTAGTCACAATGCCAAGCTGTTAACAACACATCATATATAAAGTTTGTATGAGACTCCAAGGAATGGCCCACAAAATTCTTCCTTATAGACATTAAGAGGTCTTTCTCAACATGTTGGTAGCACCTACTACCACAACAATTGATGGAAGAGACCTGCTACACTGACTCTAGTGAAATTTTATACATTGGTGTTGGAGGCTCTCTTTGCTTAGGCACCCTATTAAATGAAAGTGTACCTTCGTTTCTTTAAAGTTGGAGAATCCTTTCAACATTCGATCATTGACCACCTCATTTGTGCTAGCAACCTGGTCCATGGGCACATATTGTTGCAATGGGCTTCCATCAAGTAAGGTAATTTTCTTGATGGGCCACTTAACTAGGTTGAGAGAGCTAATGTCTTGCATAAAATAACCTAAGTCACTTCCTGTAATTTGTTCTTTCTTTCCAATGCTCACACCAATGCAATAGTTACCCAATAGATCAAAGTTTATAGAGTCACCTGGGAAAACATACAAGTTCACCTTACCCCATGGTCTTTATTTTGCTATCATCCCACAAGACAACCTTTTTCTCTTTCCAAGATTCAGAATGCAATTGTCAGTTTCCAATGAAGCAACTAGCATTGCCTCAATATAATGTTTCTCAGGCTCACTTGGTGCATCTTCTTGAGTTATCATATCATCTAAAGAATCACCAATAAGCAACGCATCCATAGTGGGAAATGGCAAGAGCGTGTCACTATTTTGATAGACTTGTCCACTATCACTGATACATTTTCTGCCCCAATCTTCTTACCACTACAGTAGCCATGTGTATCTATTACACACTCTGCACCAATTGCAACCACGCCATTCCCCACCATCATCATGACTTTGTTCCTTCATCTAGCCATCCCCTGCCATTACGATTATGGGAAATGAAATTATGAACAAATTACAACCAAAGAATTTCATAAGACCAACAAGAATTATGCCAATCTCTCCTTGAAATGGGGGAGAATGGCACCAGTGCCATTCTCCATGTGGGATTGTGGAGAATGGCACTGGTGCCATTCTCCACGTGAGTCTAGCGTTCCTTTGGAGAATGACACTAGTGCAAATCTCCATGTGGGTTTATGGATACTGACATCAAAGCCATTCTCCACAAACACATATGGATAAATGGCATGGGTGCCAATCCCCTTGTGGGTTTTTGGAGAATGGCACTTCATGAATGGATCTAAACAAAATTTCCATGAAAGAATGAATTATTTCCCTAAAAATTCTAGTAATTTGATAAAACTTTCTCTACATTCCAATTGTGAATATTGGCATAGCCCCATTCTCCATAATGCCATATGGAGAATGGCACTAGTGCCAATCTCCCATAAACCAACATGGAGATTGGCACCAAATCCAGTCTACACATGGAAATTTGAAATTTGCCAAACTCACATGGAAAACGATACCAATGCCATTATCCACAAGCCCACATGGAAAATGGCATTAGTGCCAATATCCATGTGGGATTGTAGAGAATGGCACTGGTATTCTCCATAAACCCACATGGAGATTGGCACGAGTGCCAATCTCCAAAAACTTGCAAGGAATGCATCTAGATAAAATTTCCATGAAATTATTTTTCTAAAATTTCTAAGTGATTTCATAAAATTTCCCCTAAATTTCCAAAAGAAATCAAATTCAAAATTATTAGGAGGTATTTTGGTGTTTTTCATGGAAAGCTCCCATGTAATAGGTGGAGATTGGCACCAATGCCATGCCCCAAAAACCCACATGGAAATTGGCACCAGTGCCATTCTCCACAATCCCACATGGAGATTGGAAATGGTGCCAATCTCCACATGGGATTGTGGAGAATGGCACTAGTGCCAATCTCTAGAATCCTTGTGGAGAATTAAAATTTCCATGAAATTATTTTTCTAGATTTTTGGCAATTTGAAAAAAACTTCATAAATAAGTCCCAAATTTTTTCTCAATTCACAATCATAATATTATAATATATACTATAAAAATGTGTGTGTGTGTGTGTGTGTGTGTGTGTGTGCATGCGTGCATGCATGCATGCGTGTGTGTGTGTGTGTGTGCGCATGTGTGTGTGTGTGTGTGTGTGTGTGTGTGCATATATATGTATTAGTTGTATAAATAGTATGTTAACTAACTAGTATCTAAATAACTAACCAACTATGTATGGTTGTCATGTATGTGCACATATGCAATGCAACCAAATATGCAGAGATGCCCAATGCATGGCTTGTGTCCAATGAATGCTTCATAAGGTGTCATACCCTGTATCGATTCGGTCAGAAGCTGATTAAGCAAGTAGTTTGTAGTGGCTATTACTTCTACCCAATACTGATTTGGAAGATGCTTCTCACTAACCATTGCTCTAGCACTGTCTGCTAAAGTACCATTCTTCCTTTTAGATCTTGCATTCTGCTGAGGAGTATATGCACAAGTGAATTGTCTTTGCATGAATGCTAAAGACATGTATTCACCTCCTCTATCTGATCTCATGACTTTGATCTTTCTGCCTATCTGTTTTTCTACCATGGCTTTGAATTCTTGAAATGTAGAAAACACTTCAAATTTCTCTTTTAGAAAGTAGACCCAAGAATATCTGATGTAGTCGTCAATGAAAGTCAAGTAGTAAAGTGAACCATTGATGCTGCGGGTCTGGGCATAACCCCATACATCTGTATGTATCAAATCATGAAAGTAGCGCTGACCTCCTCAATAGATTGGCTTATCATTTGAAATTTACTTATAGCCTCCTATGGAACACAATAGCATATAATGATTAGCTCATACCTATGCTATGATTTTAAGTATGAAGTTTTACAAAACATATCAAACAATTAAAAGGTCAACTTACTTTGTTTGTAACACTCCTTTTCTTGGTATACTTTCTACTTGATTACTTCGAGGAGATCACCATCTATAAATCTCTTCCTCTTGCCAACTATACTCTGCTCCACTAAACTTCAAAGGCATGATTTCATGAATGATGCCTTTGATGGTTTCTTGTTGGTCCTTTTTGTGTCATAGATCATTACCAATCTCTACTCCTACAAATCACCTTCATACATGATGGCAGTTACCTAGCAATAGAGAGTGTTGGTCCTTAAAGTACTTTTCCAGGAGCTCCTTCCCATAGAGTTTACTTTTATCTCTGCCACTCATCTTAGGTGGCCTAAAGACATCATCATAACTAGGTGTTAAAACTATGCCCGAGACTAGAATGGGAGAAACTAGAGGCCTATCTTGCAACAAGGAAGCATGCTCCTTATCTTCTTTGGAAGACCCATATCTTGGTGCATTTGTAGGATCTCTTTTGCCAGCTATATAGACAATATATGTGTAATTTTATGAGGGATGTGCATAGTACAAAACTCTAAACATAACATCATACAACCCATAACATAGCCCAACATAGGTGCATAACATATAAATGCAAAAAATGAAAATTTTATGCATAGTACAAATCAGCCCCGCCTTTCTCCCACCCCCACCCCTTCTCTTCATTGCCTTTTTCATCCCATACTCTAAATTCAGCCACCCCCTTCTCACATCCCCTAAATTTAGCTACGCTTTCATCCCATTTCCTAAATTCAGCCACCTATTTTCCTCTCATAGCCTTCCATCCCATAGCATAATCCTTCTTCCTCTCCCATTTCATATCCCTTCATCTCATCCCTTAAATTCAAGCACTCATCTTCCTCTCCTACCTTTTCTCCCCCCCCATCACATACCCATAAGAGATTACAAACATGAGTGTCTAAGCATAAAAGGACATTCAGTTTTCAAAGAAAAAGTTTGCCAATAAAGGGAAAATAATTCCTTGAGCCATGATCAAGCACAATTTGTGATGTCAAATGAAATGTTTTGGTATAAAAATCAGTTATCTAATGTTAATCCGAATGATACTCAAAATAAATTCTCTCGAGCATCAGATAAATATATATATCCAATAGATTTATTAAGTCGATTAAACTAATTGTGAATGAGATGTTGATATCCTCTAATGCACAAATTTTCCATTGGTTTGTAAACTTTTATGATATGATGTTAGTGGGGTGTCAATGCGTCTTCATTCCATTGATTTTTTGATACCATGAACCTCCATGTACATTTGAAAATAAATATGACAAAAAAAAACTCTAGGTTGCTTCCTATATTATCCATACAAAAGGCATTCATTTAATCGATAGATAGTTTGCTTCTCAATCCAAGAGGAAGCCATCTACCAATAACATAATTTGCTTGGGTCCATGCGAGAGAAGTGATGGAATTGGCCTGAGTAGTGCACATGTGCCACCCATCCGTATGTGGTGCTAGGGAGTAGAGGCTCCTTGAAAATATGGAGAAGCGATTGAACAGCCGTCGAATGTGCGAAACGAATGAGTGAGGTGTGTGGTGAGGATGGAAGTACCGTGAAAGAGTTGGAGAGCAGTGCTACGAAAGATGTGATCTCTACCAGTGGGGCTATGGGTCAACAGCTCGAGGAGGATGGAGAATCGATTTCTTACATGGAAGAACTAGAAAAAAATCTCCAAGCAGGCTTCACTCCACTAGATTTGGAAGAAGCCAAAGAGATCCTACAAGCAGAGGTTGCTCAACATGCCAAGGAAGTTGCCACCAAAGATGGTACGAAGCAAGTTAGAACCATGTTGCACATTGTGAGCTTTAGGTTGAAGACATTAGGCTTGAGCTCAAGTAGTTGGCAAGAGGAATTTCCTACTTCTTCCTTAGAGGGAGGCTACCAACTTTGGAGGAGCTCCAACAGTTCTTGGTTTTTGAATGTGATATTCCATCCTTTTTCTATATGGCAAAATTCATTGGTCAAGGTTTTTTTATTGTGCGATTTGTTTCGAAAGAATAAGAAATTTAAGCGAGCAGTTATATTTTAGGCAAGCGGACCTAGGCAAGCGATGCAGTTTAAGCAAGCGAAATAGAGTAGCCTGGGTTCTCTTTTTGCATTAGATCTCAAAGTACAAGTCATATAATACCATCCAATAATTCACTTTTGATACGTAACTAAATGCAATTCATAAATAGTATGTTAAAATGCAATCCACATAACTAAATAGAAGAGGCTTTGAAGCCTACATAAACCAAAAAACAAAAAAAAACCAAAAGCAATGGCATGGTCATGGACTTCTACAAAGAAGTTCTCTCTCTTGTGAGGGCAAGCCTCACTTCTTGCATCTTCAACATAGGATGATGGGTAAACCTATGCTGCTCTGGATTAAGGCCAAAGGCTCGCATAAACACAAAATAAATATGCTTGCAAGCCAAGTATGACTTTCCAACTCCTGCCCTTTCTTCAAAGTCTGGACACATGCAACTTGGTCTCTCCTTTATTGACACTTCATATCAGGAAGAACCAACTGATTTGCTACTGTTGCTTTCTATCACAAAATCTTCATGCTCACCAAGCTTCACCACCTTCTTCCCTATGACACGTGCATCAAGGGTGATTGTAAGATGAATCTTTTGCCATGCTGCCTTTGACACTTTTGACCTATAGTATGCACGGGGTGGTGACACACCTAAATCTTCTTGGGCCATGTTTCTACTTGAACCATCACATTCATTCCTTTCTTCACTGCCATTAGAGCCTACATTCTCCAACTTGAATCCTGCAACTGTGAGATAGTCAACCTCTTCTTGTGTAAGGGATGTACCTTCCTGCATAGGCCACACATTCGGGATGGTCAACATTCCATGCATGCATGCATGTTGTATTGCAAAACCACACCATTTGAGATATTGGCCGACCATAAGGATGTTTCCTTGTAGTAAAGAAACATGGTGCTGGTACTACTAGGCTGTGTTTTGAGATAATCTCATTGCACTTTCTTCTCTTAACTGTCCACCCTAAACACTTTACCCAACTTCCTACATTGGTCCTTCGAATTTCCCAAAATGTGTCTGCCACCTTTCACTCCACCACCCTTTTCCCATCTTGTTCAGCATGAACTTGTTGACCTTTTGAGCTGGTTTTTGTTCTTTCATGTTCATTGCCTGTAAATATCCTCCAAGGCTGTCCTCTACTTTTCCTAGGTTGGTTGACATGATCATATTCTATCCTATGGCTAGTACCCTCCTCAGGTCTGCTTACCTTTGCTGGTTTTCTTCTCTTTTGGATAGTCTCCCGATCACCTTCAAGGTGTGTTCTCTCATTGTATAGATAGGATCCATATCTCTTATCGCTAATGACATGTACCGCCTCTAAAGTCTTATGTGTCTTGCCCTCTCACACTCTTTGTTGTAGGGTTGCTATGGATGGACCATGTCCTATGTGTCTTCCCTCATCATATGCATTTTTCTTTGCACTTTGGATAATTGCGTTGCATGGATCACTAACTGCAACATCATATAGACATATCTTTGTTTTGAACCCTTCTCCTGTAGCCAACTGTGGTGTTTTGCTTCTGAGAGATTCAGAGTCAGTATTGGGGTTGCTCTAGGGCTTGGATTGCCTACAAGCGATGTCAATACACAATTATATCTCAAGTGTCACTTTTATTACAAAAATTAAACAAAATCCTATTCTACTTGTGTCCCTTACCGCTCCTTCAAAATTTCCCCAATGTTGAATTCTTACTCCCCACCAACTGAGCCAACTCTCCATGTAATGTAGGTTAGCTGCTAGAATAGTTCCTCACCTCCAAAATGCATGTATCTCTTCAAATAGTTGGTCTGCCTCCTCTCTTATTTGACTCAGACGCCATCGCTCACATAACTCCTTGTGCTCCACACGATGTCCAGTCGCTACATATGCCTGGTGTCAATGCAAACTTTGATCTCAATGGAAGAGGCATGACCGCTCCCTTCCTTCTTTCTCACGACCCCCATTGAATACGTGTCGTACTGCCAACCACCTTGCTTATGCTTCATCATCCATAAATCCATAAAAATTTGCTTTCGGATAGCTGGACTATACCATAACCTGGTTAAGGTCCTCCCAAAATAGTATTTGTGCATCTGTGTCCTCTTCTTTCATTTCACATGTGGCTATAGTGAGCACCTCCCACAAGCTACGATACAAAGAATAGAATACAAGATCAACATGCAACATTTAGCAAACAAACAGTATGGGAAAGCCCTAGGAAATTATGGAATATTATAACTTGGATCATAGATAGGACAAGCAAAAGTGCTCCAACCAACCACTCTCCGTGTGTGATCAAACATCACCCAGCTTTTGTCTTCAGATCACCGAAACGATCGCGATTCATGTGATTAACTATGTCAACCCCTGAAGCTAGACCCTTGGTGGAAATTTTGAACACAAAACATCTTTCCTCCTCAAATCCCTGTCCAGGAAATCGGCTACAGTGAAAGAAGATATACATGCATTTTTGTTTTAGCTCCAAGATATTGTCTAGCCCTCTATTTGTCCTTTTTTCCTTACCAATGTCTTTTATCCTGGTTAAAATAAAGGCAAAAAACCCATTTATCATCGAAAACTTCCAAACACCAAGAAAGATAACGAGAGGATTTTGAGATACCTGCGCATCCTTGCTAGAGGGTCCAATTCTTCCAGAATGTTGTACAACTCAACATCACCAAAATGAGACTCCAGAGGCCTTTTAGAATTCATTACCATTTCCTCTATTAGTCTTCGTGTCACATCCATTTGTATTTTCCTTGTTCTAGCAATGCGATTTGATTGCACGACTTCTTGCACCACCAATGTTATCTTCATCAAGTTCTTCCTTGATGTTCCAACTTATACTTTGTGTGCATGCATACCTCCATGTATCATCTATTGCATTGTGGGGCATGACATAGTGATATGTACTCTGGCACACACTAGTACACATAGGTGCTTTCTTGCAAAAATGGCACCTCAAGGACCCTCCATCCTTGACAGAGGGCAGCATGTTGACATCACACTTTTTTCCCAATAGACCCTTGAAAAGTGCATCATTCTTCATTCCACTGTTCAACAATTTTGGACCACAATGGATTGTCACATTCAAAGGCACCTGCACATGAACCGTGCCTTCAAATGCAATATTGCAAGTTATAGGCTATGTCCACAAGTGGCCATCATATCTGAGCTCCATACCCTCCATTGGTCGATCTGCTCTTTGGGGGGGTAGCTCAAAGACACAGTCTCCATTATACTCTCTTGGGAGCTCATCCACCTACACAATGTGCCCATTCCTTCTCACTAATGTCGCTAAACTGGTTGATGCACAATGAGAAAGTATGTAATCTACAACACTAGTCCCCTTTAATCTTGCACTTTTACTTGAGGAGGGTTCATCCTCTTTAGCGAACAATATCTCGTCACAAACAGTTTCAAAAGGAGCCCGACTGGATGAGACAACCTTGTCTACACTTGTTTTCCATGTAGGCCAAGAGGAAGATACACTTCCAATAGATGTGCAAGCTTTACTCCCAGATGATTCCATAATATTTATTGGTGTGAGAGAACTGGACCCTGACATTGTGGATTTCCACTCTGATGTAGACACCACCTAGACTGTCTCATCATTGTCTTGAACACTCACAAAACATTTATCATCGCTATATTCACCATCTTTGACATATATGGTGTGTGGATCACTTCTAGCCATTGCCGATGAGGATGTCCTCTCTCTGGTAGACACTATATACTTGTCAGACAAGCTTGAATCCACAATGAAATGTATACCTCCTTCCATATATGGTGTGTGGATCACTTCTAGACATTGCCGATGAGGATGTCTTCTCTCTGGTGGACACTATATACTTGTTAGAAAAGCTTGAATCCACAATGAAATGTCAGTGTGCTCCACCATAGGGTCCAGAGTATGGCCACAAATAGTATCAGCAATCACAGCATTGAATCCATCAAATATGAGGCCTGTAGGAAGCTTATTAACCAGGAAACTTTTGTTCACAACACACTTTCCTTCCTTCAATGGGATTTCTACTTCTTGCAGTAGGCTTTGAGCATCAAATGAAATGGTTGCTATAGCCATTGTATAAGTTTTCTACACAAAAGTTTGCAGATGGTGGGCAGGGACAAGAAGAGAAGAGTACTACGGGAGGAGGTGTAAGCGAGGGCATGGGAGGGAAGGCAAAACTGTGTTGGGAAGGGAGCAAAAGAGAAAGGCACGAAACAAAAGAGAAGGGCCAAGTATGAGGGAGAGGGAGGGAAGGAGAGCTGTTTCAAGTAACCCAAGGAGGAAGAGGATGTTCAATTTGTGAAATGTGCCATAGCCTAGAAAGTGGGTAGGAGGATGTTCAAGATGGTAGGGAGCTAGGACTACGATGTGTGCAAGTGGGTTTTGAGAAAGAGAGAGGGGAGACTAAGAATGGCCATTGAAAAATATAGAGATACTAAGAAAGAGAGACTAAGAGGGGAGATTAAGAGAGAGAGAGAGAGAGAGCCCAAGATGCATGAGTTGTTTTGCATTGGGCTATGGTCAGGAGTTGTTTTGCAATGGGTCACGACTTGTTTTGGTTGCCTTTTATGGGGTAGGAGAATCCTATTCTATCCGTCTTTTATCCAATAATAATAAGCCACATCATCTTCATCATCTTCTGTGAAGAGATTGGGAGAGAAGTAAAGAGTCTCACTTGCAGCTTTCTCACATACACAATGGGGGAATACACACAAAGGTGGAGCCTAAAAACAGTTTTCCTCTTCTTAGTTGTGAAAGCCAAAAGAACTCTCTCTAAGTACAAAAGAAATAGGTGAACCCTATATGTGGGTCTCAAACCAAACACATCTAACCTAGGTGGCATACTAAGTGAGCCACTAACTAGAGTACATAAAGATAGCTGTCATCCAGCTATTATTCATGGGCGGTGTACCAACCACATCTGCAGCTAACAAGTCGGTGACATAAATGCACAACGGTCACCGTGGCATATCAAGAGTGGATGGAGCTCGATATCTCAACACTCCCCCTCGAGCTCAATCCCAATTCCTAGCTTCTCTGTGCCCAATGCCTTCATGAAAGAGATGTTTTTATCGAAGCTATGCTTATATATTAATATAAAAACTTGGCGAAAGCTTTTCGACTCATTTTTTTAAGTTTCACAATATTGGTAGAATGTAGTGCTTTTTTATATATTTTCTTTTGAATTTTGAAGGAATAAATGTAAATCCTGGCGAAACTTTAAATTTTTTTGCATAAAAGTTCCAAATCCTGGCGAATGTTTCAAACATTTATTTTTATTAAAGCATACAAACTTTCGATGCCAATATAAAAGTTTAGCTTTTTAACAAAACTAACTTGAAAAAATCATCCATGCTTCATGAATATGTTAGCTACCTGATCCTCTGTGCTGACATAAACTAGATCAATAAAACCTACTAGAACCTTCTCCTGTAGATAGTGATAATGCACCTCAATATGCTTTGTTCTAGCATGATAGACTAGGTTATTTGCCAAGTGTATGTTGTCACAATAAATGACAACTGGCCCATCTGTAAACTTATGCATATCATAAGTAGCTTATGCAACCAAGCTACCTCACATGCAGCCATTGTTGCACCCCTATACTTAGCCTCTGTGCTCGACAAGGCAATTGTAGGCTATTTCTTGCTGCTTCAAGTGACTGCAGCATTCCCAAAAGAGAACACATATCCCGTAGTAGATCGTCTATCAGAAATGCTACCAGCCCAATCAGCATCAGTGTATCCATGCAACTGTATCTGAACTGCAGTCTCATAAAATAGTCCATACTGCAATGTGGACTTCACATACCTCAGCATGCATCTAGCCACATCCAAATGCGGTTTCCTTGGAGCCTGCATAAACTAACTTACCAACCCAATAGCATAGCTCAAATCTGGCCTAGTAATAGTCATATAAATCAAACTTCCTACTATGCATCTCTACATAGTAGGGTCTTCTAGAAGCTCACCTACATCTGCGCTCAACTTTACATTCTGCTCCAAAGGAGCTAAAATAGGCTTACAGCTTGTCATCCCATATTTGGACAGTATGTCCAATCCATACTGCCTCTGCAAGAGCCATATCTCACTTGTGGATCTAATCACCTCAATGCCCAAGAAGTAACGCTGCTCTCTGAAATCCTTCATTTCAAACTTCTGCTTCAATAGCATTTTCACATGAAGGATATCTTCATCACTATCACCTGTGATGATCAAATCATCAACATAATGACAAGCAGCATAATGCCTTTCTCTGTTTTTCTCACATAAAGTGAGAAATCTGCCTTGGAAATCTGAAAGCCAATAGTGACAAGATACTGTCCTATCTTGTCAAACCATGCTCTGGGTGCTTGCTTCAAGCCATAGAAGGCTTTGTTCAACCTGCAAACAAACTTAGGATGAACAGCATGAACATAACCTAGTGGCTGCTCCATATAGACCTCTTCTTGCAAATCACCATCCAAGAAAGCATTCTTTGCATCCATCTGATGTAAAGACCATCCCTTTGATGCAGTCATAGCAATGACTACTCTTACGGTTGCCATCCTTGCAACCGGACTAAATGTTTCTTCATAATCAATGCCATATGTTTGTGCATACCCCTTGACAACTAATCTTGCCTTGTATCTATTCACAGAACCATCTGCATTGTGCTTCACCTTATAAACCCACTTGTAGCCAATTGCATTCTTGTCTTTAGGCAAAGGCACCAATTCCCATGTAGCATTTGCTTCTAAGGCATCCATTTCTTCATCCATGGCTTTCTCCCATTTTTCTTTTCCCATGGCTTGCTCAAAAGAAGTGGGTTCTGGTTCATGTATCATTTGACCATATAGGCATAGTGAATGGCTGTAAATCCATTATATTTCAGCCTATCCATAGGATACCTACTCTGGTAGACCTGTGCAAAATAGGCTCGCTACCAGGTGCTCTCAAAACATCCCTTGTCTTCCTTACTCTAGGTGTAACAATAGAAGGAATACCCAACTCATCTTCAAGGCTCTATTCTGAACCACTGGATTCACGATCCACATAAGAGTGACCTACATTCACATCAAACATGGGCTGATCTACTTTCTCTTTTCCTTTTTGTGATACTTGCATACCACTATCTGCATTGCTTTGAGGAGATCCTCTTGATCTCAGTCTGCCTATCCATGGTGAGGTATGTGAACCACTGCTAGAGGACACTACAAGTCCACTAATATTTTGTGATTACTGCTGTGAATTCTATGCAGCATTACCATTTTTGCATCTACATCATCAATCACATTTACTAGTTTATACCAGCTGCTCATCTCATCAAAAACAACATCTCTACTTATTGTAAACTTATGAGTAGAAGGGTTATAGCATCTATACCCTTTCTACTGCAGAGAATAACCAATAAAGATGCACTTCTCAGCTTTTGGATCCAACTTGGATCTCAACTCATCTGGCACATGAACATAGGCAATGCAGCTAAAACTTTCAAATGCAAAATATCTGGTTTCCTACCAGTATACTATTGAGATATCGAGCTCCACTCGCGATATGCCAGGGTGACTGTTGTGCATTTATGTCACCGACTTGTTAGCTGGAGATGCGGTTGGTACACCGCTCATGAATAATAGCTGGTGGATGATAGCTATCCTTATCTACACTAGTTCGTGGCTCAGTTAGTATGCCACCTTAGTTAGTTGAGTTTGGTTTGAGACCCACATATAGGGTTCTTCTATTTCTTTGTACTAGAGTTCTTTTGGCTTTCACAACTAAGAAGAGGAAAACTGTTTTCAGCCTCCACCTTTGTGTGTATTCCCCCATTGTGCATGTGAGAAAGCCGCAAGTGAGACTCCTTCCCTCTCTCCCACAATCTTCACATGGTATCAGAGCCTTGTTCGTGGTAAGGAGCTCAAGAAAGCAAGCCAAGTTCGTGGTGTCCTGGTAAGAGGACCAGTGTTCTTTCCTATTTCGAGTTTGGGAGCAAATCTCTGCAGGTAGCACAGCCAGAAGTGCAGGAGTGCACTATTTCAGATTGAGACACCCTTCGTGGTGTGGCGAGAGCGTAGTATATGCTGCGGAGATGGGCGAAGCCCTCAGTGACTTTATTTTTCTGATTTGAGGCCGTTTCGGGGCCCGTTTTGAAGGCGGAAGTTCTTCGCAGGCACTCAGAAAAAGGCCCTGTTTTTTGCTGTTGTGCGACCACTGCGTGGCTAGTCAGTGGAAAGGTGCCGCAGAAATTGCATCGTATGCCTGTGTGCAGAGATATTGGGAGTTTCAGATTCATGCCTGTTGCCTGTTGATGCAAAATCGTCACTAGGAAGTGACTGTGTGGTGAAATACCACTTTCGTCAGTTTTGCAGATCTGCCCGTGTGGGGCAAAAGCTGTGTTTTTTGCAGTGACAGAATATTTTGCAGTGTTTCATAATGGCATCTGATTCTCTTTCACAGATTGTCACTGAAAAACTTGACAAGAACAACTTCCAGGCATGGAAGTTTAGAATGACGAATTTCTTGATGGGAAAAGGCTATTGGGAATTCATTACAGGAAATGAAGAAGAACCTGTTCTTCCTAATGTTCCCAGTCAACAGGAAATGCAGGCATTCAAAGGATGGCATGAGAGAGCCAGGAAAGTTATGTACTGGCTGTCTACCAGTATTTTGGACTCCATGATTGTGCATATTCAGGATGCAAATACGCCAAAGGAGGCATGGGATACTTTGGCAAAAATGTATAGCAAATACGCAAGCCAGGAAAATGCAACTTAAATAGGAGTTGCACAATGTGCAAAGAGAAAATTTGAGCATAAATGACTACCACATGAAAGTGAAGAAAATTGCAGATGCACTTGCTTCCATTGGGTCGCCAGTGGATGATGACGATTTGGTTTCTGTGACCTTGAATGGTCTAGGAAAGGATTATGCACAATTTCGGACATCCATTGCCGTCCGTGAAAAATTTCCAGATTTTGAGGAGTTGATTGCTCTTCTAATTTCTGAAGAGCAGAGAAATGGGGGTGCATCTTCTTCAGCAAGAACTTCAAAAGAAACTGTCTTCTACTCAAATCCTGGCAGAGGTAGAGGCAGAGGTAGAGGAGGCCGATCTGCAGGCCTCTGCAGGCCATGGTAGAAATCAGAATATGCAACAAACGCAAGAAAACCAGTCCTATGCAGGAGGATGTGGTAACTCTAGAGGCAGGGGGAGCCAAAGAGGCCGTGGTAGTTGGCAGAGAAGCCAAAATGCAAACAGCAATGTTGAATGCTACTATTGTGGCAAAATGGGTCATATGGCTAAGGACTGCTACAAAAAGCAAAATGACATTATGAATGGAAAATTGCAGCAAGGCAATTATGCATCTTCTAGCAGGCAGGGTGATGACAGAAATGAGCATCTTTTTATGGTGCAGCATATGACCAATTCTGTGACAAGTGTAGAAGAACAAAATGATGTGTGGTATGTTGACTCAGGTGCGTCAAACCACGTGACAGGTCATGCAGAATGGATACAAGATGCAAGGAAAATAGAAAAGCCAAGATTTGTGGAGACTGGTGATGATACTGCACATCCTATTGTGCAGATTGGCAAAATTCCTTTGTCTATGCAGGATGGGAAAAAGAAATACTTGTCTGATGTATTTCATGTCCCGAACATCACCAAGAACCTGGTTTCTGTTGGTCAAATGGTTGAGCAGGGCTTGCAGTCAGATTTAATCCTCATGGATGCTTTGTTGAGGATATGAAAAATAATGGTCGCTTGATAGCAAAAGGAAAGAAGAAGGGCAGGATGTTTACATTGGATGCACACATGCCTAAATTGAGTGCAGCAATGTTTGCACATGGGATCGATGTAGTTGCAGATATTGATATTTGGCACAAACGCATTGGTCATGTTAATATATAGCGACTTAAATCAATGCAAGCCCAAAATATTGTTGCAGGATTGCCTAAATTCAAGGTTGCAGAAATGCACAAGGTTTGTGAAGCCTGTCAATTTGGGAAACAGGTAAGGAAACCTTTTCCTAGGCATGTTCAAGAGAGTAAAAAGCCATTGGAATTAATCCACTCTGATGTGTGGACTACAAAAGCTGCATCTATTGGAGGCTATCACTATTTTGTCACATTTATCGATGACTTCAGTAGAAAACTGTGGGTGTATTTTATGAAAAAGAAAAGTGAAGTGTTTGGGCACTTCAAAGCTTTCAAAGCTATGGTTGAAAAAGAAACAGGCCTGCAAATAAAATGCCTAAGGTCAGATGGAGGGGGAGAGTAACTCTCAAATGAGTTTGCAAGGTTCTTGCAGGAGCATGGTATAAAGCAGCAATATTCATGCAGTCATACCCCACAGCAAAATGGAATTGCAGAAAGAAAAAACAGGCATATTGGAGAGGTATCTCGGGCTATGCTAAATGAAAAAGATCTACCAGATTATTATTGGGTTGAAGCAGTTGCTATAGCAGTCTATATAATGAACAGGACTCCCACTGCAGCAATACATGGCAAGACGCCAGAGGAGATGTATATGTTGGGATATCTCAAGGTGTATGCCTCAGGCACACCTTATGTTTCTATGTATGAGTGCTAGAGGCACAGTTAGGTGCCCACAAGCACAGTTAGGTGGTGGAAAAGCCACATAGGATGATTGAGTGAATCTAGGAGCAGATTGAGGAGATGATTGTGGAGCTTTGAGGTCATCAGTGATGTCAGTGACCTTGTATGAGGTGCCTACTTAAGGACCTCTTTCTTCTTCATTCTATAAGCAAGTATTCTGAGTTTGTGTCCACTCTACTCTTTCCTTTCAACATTCCAACATGGTATCAGAGCCCTTTGATCCCCCTTGAGCCCATTTCTGCCACATCATCATCTTCTTCTTCATCTTCTTCTTCTCCATTTTCCTCTTTCTTCCCAAAACCTTTGAGAGCTTGGTTCTCCATCTACAAACAGCCATTGCCCAAACCCTCTGAGCTGGAAACTCCTCTAGTATGGGCGAACTTCCACCTGCAAGCAATTGAAGAAAAAAACGTCTGTGGTGGCTGCCATTCTCCAAACAGCGAATTTCTTCTGTTGCTCAATACTCCCTGCATACTCCGCCATTGCTTGAGCCCTCTTAGGAGTAGATGGGCGACCTCAAGACGAAGATTTTGAGCTATTTTTCAGGTCATTTGGTTCAGTAACGAGGGAGAAATCGTCAAAACTCAGTTTCAGCCTGTAGCAACTCTCCCGGGCAAAAGTGCGCACCATTTCGTCCAACCTCTGTGCTGGAACTTCTCTGGTATATGAGCTTTCTTTTGCTTCAGAAAGCCCTCTTTTCCTTGCTTTGAAGAGTGAGCTACAAGCCCTCCAAGTTCAGCTTTTCATTTTTGACAGTTTTGGACAAGTTTTGAAGATGATGCTACATAAAATGCTACTCTAGCATTTCTGGTCTTTTGAAGTTTTCAATAACTTCATTACAAGTGTTTCTTCAGTTTTGTTTTGACTTGCTAGACCTGGTTGTGATTGGAAAGTGTTTATTTCATCCACTTCTATGAAGCATGTAAGTGAAAGCATCATTGTTTGAAATTTGGTCACAAGACTTTGCTACATTAAATGCTTATATTTTGAAGCATTTCAGTTGTTATTCTAAGCCCTGTAAGAGAGAAGACACTACCCAATACCTGGGTTAGAGCCTCTCATGGCTTGCTTATGCAAAATATGTGAAAAGCCAAAACATAAAGCAATGTCTTGTTATGCTACAAAGGATGAAAATGCCAACCTGACTTCCTTGTTGAAGATTGCCAAAACAATGGTTGCCAAAAAGGAAGCAACTACAGAGATCTACCCTCTCATGGCACTTTTATTTGACTCCAAGTACAAGAAAAAGATGAAGGTCAGATACCTAAGATATGCTTCTCTACACAACTATGGAGATGACAAGATAATTGTTCTCTTGAAGGATATGACTTTCAAATCCACTTGTTCTATCATAGTACCATCTTATAAGGCACTAGACACTGCCCATGTGGTAAGACCTTGCCTTGACATGGATATTTTGCCTCCACAAGATGAGGCATCCCATGAAGATTATGCATTTTAAACTCATCTCTATGTATGCTCCAGATCTCTCTTTTTATGTCAAGGTACTCAGCCTGGATAGTCCTCCAAAATGAATGAAAATAAACTATTGTGTGTTGTGTGTTTTGTAAACACCTCTGGTCACCTTATGATGTAGGCCATGTGTATGTTTTGTTCCATGGTACCTCTTGCAGACATTGTGTGCATGTACATGCAAGGGAGATAACCATTGGAAGGTCTGTTTGTATCCCTTTCTGTTTACCTTACACCCAAGGAAACCCTTGCTAGCATGAGAACCTAGCCATAGATTTATCCTTGACCACCATGAGATGGCATGAGAAACTATGAGACTAGATGTATCCTTGACATAGCTTGAGGCATTCCCTTGAGGGGGGGTTTGTTGGGATATCTCAAGGTGTATGCCTCAGGCACACCTTATGTTTCTATGTGTGAGTGCTAGAGGCACAGTTAGGTGCCCACAAGCACAGTTAGGTGGTGGAAAAGCCACATAGGATGATTGAGTGAATCTAGGAGCAGATTGAGGAGATGATTGTGGAGCTTTGAGGTCATCAGTGATGTCAGTGACCTTGTATGAGGTGCCTACTTAAGGACCTCTTTCTTCTTCATTCTATAAGCAAGTATTCTGAGTTTGTGTCCACTCTACTCTTTCCTTTCAACATTCCAACAGTATACTGGTAGGAAACCAGATATTTCTCATTTGAAGATTTTTGGTTGCATTGCCTATGTCCATGTGCCAGATGAGTTGAGGTCCAAGTTGGATCCAAAAGCTGAGAAGTGCGTCTTTATTGGTTATTCTCTGCAACAGAAAGGGTATAGATGCTATAACCCTTCTACACGTAAGTTCACAGTGAGCAGAGATGTTGTTTTTGATGAGATGAGCAGCTGGTATAAACCAGTAAATGTGATGATTGATGTAGATGCACAAAATGGTAATGCTGCACAGAATGCACAGCAGCAATCACAAAATATCAGTGGACCTGGAGTGTCCTCTACTAGTGGTTCACATACTTCGCCATGGACAGGCAGATTGAGATCCGGAAAATCCCCTCAAAGCAATGCAGAGAGTGGTACGCAGGTATCACGAAAAGGAAAAGAGAAGGAAGATCAGCCCATGTATGATGTGAATGCAGGTCACTCTTGTGTGGATGGTGAATCCAGTGGCTCAGAACAGAGCATTGATGATGAGTTGGGTATTCCTTCTGTTGTTACACCTGGAGTAAGGAAGACCAGGGATGTTTTGAGAGCACCTGCAAGTGAGCCTATTTTGCGCAGGTCTACCAGGGTTAGGTATCCTGTGGATAGGCTGAAATATGATGGAATTACAGCCATTCACTATGCCTATATGGTCAAAGTGATACAGGAACCAGAACCCACTTCTTTTGAGCAAGCCATGGGAAATGAAAAATAGGAGAAAGCCATGGATGAAGAAATGGATGCCTTGGATGCTAATGCTACATGGGAATTGGTGCCTTTGCCTAAAGGCAAGAATGCAATTGGCTGTAAATGGGTTTATAAGATCAAGCACAATGCAGATGGTTCTGTGAATAGAGACAAGGCAAGATTAGTTGTCAAGGGGTATGCACAGACATATGGCATTGATTATGAAGAAACTTTCAGCCCGGTTGCAAGGATGGCAACTGTAAGAGCAGCCATTGCTATGGCTGCATCAAAGGGATGGTCTTTACATCAGATGGATGTAAAGAATGCCTTCTTGCATGGTGATTTGCAAGAAGAGGTCTTTATGGAGCAGCCAGCAGGATATGTTCATGCTAATCATCCTGAGTTTGTTTGCAGGTTGAAGAAAGCCTTGTATGGCTTGAAGCAAGCACCTAGAGCATGGTCTGACAAGATAGGATAGTATCTTGTCACTATTGGCTTTCAGATTTCCAAGGCAGATTTCTCACTCTATGTGAGAAAAACAGAGAAAGGGATTATGCTGCTGGTCATTTATGTTGATGATTTGATCATCACAAGTGATAGTGATGAAGATATCCTTCATGTGAAAATGCTATTGAGGCAGAAGTTTGAGATGAAGGATTTGGAAGAGCTACGTTATTTCTTGGGCATTGAGGTGATTAGATCACCAAGTGGGATACAGCTCTTGCAGAGGCAGTATGGACTGGACATGCTGTCCAAATATGGGATGACAGGTTGTAAGCCTATTTCAGTTCCTTTGGAGCAGAATGTGAAGCTGAGCGCAGATGCAGGTGAGCTTCTGGAGGACCCTACTATGTACAGACACATAGTAGGAAGTTTGATTTACATGACTATTACCAGGCCAGATTTGAGCTATGCTGTTGGGTTGGTAAGTCAGTTTATGCAGGCTCCAAGGAAACCGCATTTGGATGCGGCTAGACGCATACTCAGGTATGTGAAGTCCACATTGCAGTATGGACTATTTTATGAGGCTGGGGTTCAGATACAGTTGCATGGATACACTGATGCTGATTGGGCTGGTAGCATTTCAGATAGACGATCTACCAGTGGATATGTGTTCTCTTTTGGGAGTGCTGCAGTCACTTGGAGCAGCAAGAAACAGCCTACAGTTGCCTTGTCGAGCACAGAGGCTGAGTACAGGGGTGCAGCAATGGCTGCATGTGAGGTAGCTTGGTTGCATAAGCTACTCTATGATATGCATCAGTCTACAAATGGGCCAGTTGTCATTTATTGTGACAACATGAGTAGTATACATTTGGCAAAGAACCCAGCCTTTCATGCCAAAACAAAGCACATTGAGGTGCATTATCACTATGTGCGGGAGAAGGTTTTACTAGGTCTTATTGATCTAGTTTATGTTAGCACAGAGGATCAGGTAGCTGACATCTTCACGAAAGCATTGGGCACAGAGAAGCTGCGCAAGTTCAGAGACCTGCTTGGTGTGCAGGAATTGGGATTGAGCTCGAGGGGGAGTGTTGAGATATCGAGCTCCACTCGCGATATGCCAGGGTGACTGTTGTGCATTTATGTCACCGACTTGTTAGCTGGAGATGCGGTTGGTACACCGCTCATGAATAATAGCTGGATGACAGCTATCCTTATCTACACTAGTTCGTGGCTCAGTTAGTATGCCACCTTAGTTAGTTGAGTTTGGTTTGAGACCCACATATAGGGTCCTTCTATTTCTTTGTACTAGAGTTCTTTTGGCTTTCACAACTAAGAAGAGGAAAACTGTTTTCAGCCTCCACCTTTGTGTGTATTCCCCCATTGTGCATGTGAGAAAGCCGCAAGTGAGACTCCTTCCCTCTCTCCCACAATCTTCACATATACCTCTCCTCTGGTGTCATGCCATGTATTGCTATAGTGGGAGTCCTGTTCATTATGTAGACTGCTATAGCAACTTCTTCAGCCCAATAATAATCTGGCAGGTCTTTTTCGTTGAGCATGGTACAAGATACCTCTCCAATATGCCTGTTTTTCTTTTCTGCAAGTCCATTTTGCTTTGAAATGCCCAAACACTTCACTTTTCTTTTTCATAAAATACACCCAAACTTTTCTGCTGTAGTTATCAATAAAAGTGACAAAATAATGATAGCGTCCAATAGATGCAGCTTTAGTAGTCCACACACACGCAAAGAAAGATACTTTATTGTTGGCTTGCTATCTTGTAAGAACATCTTTGCATGAGACATTCAAAGAATATATAAATACAAGAAAGATACTTTATTGTTGGCTTGCTGTCTAATATTTTTCTAATCTAAGTCTTCAACAAAGACCACATCTTTGAGTATGAGGATTTTTTTAGAGGATATTCCTTGCTTTGATCCAAAGATTGATGCCAATTTAGATTGATGCCAAGTTAACCAATAGATTATATTGGTTTCCTAATTGTGTAAGAACTCTTGATTAATGTGTTGCAGATGGAGTCTAGGAGTGGACTTGGATCTCGCTATTCCTTGCGATCTCAGTGGAGATTGCCAGAGACGACAATGTCTGAAGGTCCAAAGATCACCTCTAGAGTAGTGCCTACATCTCAAATATCTTCCTTGGAGAGGATTAGTGAGGAAGATGTGCCCATCCTGCATCAGAAGTAAGGCATCTGAAAAAATGAAGGGACCAGTAGAGAGTAGCGATGCAACACATAAGCTTCAAGGTAAAGGTTATGAAATTGTTCGGAATGGTAAAAAATTATTTATGATATCATATTGATCATGTGATGCTATTGGGTATTGACATTGATAATTGAATGACATTTACTTGAAGGTAAAGAGGCAGGAGATATCCGTCTTCCTAGAGAGCTAAGTAACCGATATGGAAAGCGCATTAAGGTGCACTTGTTACAGGAGGTCATGGACACAATTGTTGTCAAGAAAGATATGGAGGTGCCTCTGATACCCTTGTGCAGGCTCGTCGTAAATAAGGCCATCAAGATGGTGGGAGACAACGTAGGTGTCTTGGTAGAGATATTTGACTAGCAGTGGTACCATCAAATGGCAAGAAAAAAGAGGTCTTGAGAGTGCTTGCAAGAGATACAAACGTGCAGATGGAGCTAAGCATGCCACGTGACAATAAGGAGTGGAGGAGGTACATTGCAAGGGAGACATACTGGTCTCAAATGATTGAGAAGGCATTGGAGATGATAGGACAGATGAATGTGCCATTTGATGGTCTAGGCATTCAGTTCCCTGGTGATGCAGTTAAGTATTTCAGAGCATGCTGGTAGATTCACTTCCAGAATACGTTTCTGGACTTACTAGGTGAGAAATTTTGGTTTTGCAAAATCTTTTGTGCAATCAAATATTTAAAATCATGCCGGAACATTCTCTCATAAAATGCCTGTCAATGACATACCAGGCAATATGAAGAGCTCACTAGTTGTGGAGAAGCAGCCGCAAATGGCTATGTCTGTGCAGTGCCTAGTATACAGGTAGTGTATGTTGGATGCTCTAGTCCATACAAAAAGTCACATAATAGTATATGATGATGGATCAATAGTTACGTGAATGGCTTGCAAATAGTTTTTCAAGCTGGTGGGAGAGCATGCTCTAAATGATATGCCAGTGGAGTGCCATGATTGGTTGATAACGAAAGTGACACCATGCATGTTTCCTGACACCACATCGTCGTTGCAGTGCCCTAGTGGGTTGTCAGAGTGGGAGATGCAGAGATGCCCCTGGTGGTTGGATTATCCTCTCAACAAGGTTCCCGAAGCAGAGAAGGAGCTACGCAAAGGTAAATAAGTGTTCCTCTCGATTCATTGCTTGAGTGTGTCATTCATATTTCAAGGAATGCATTGGAATGAACATCGTTTTTATGCCTAGTTTAGAATTTGTCATGTGGAGTCAAGCGCCAGGCAAGAGGACAAGGGACATTGGTTCCACTACCAAGGAGCTACATACCAAGAGCAGGAATGATGGGAGAGCATCGCAGGCAAGCAGGGTGTTGCAATTTGGTACTATTGTTGAAGGAAGGGGTAGTCACGAAGATGAGGGGGACAATAGATCTGATGAGACGGAATCAGAGAGGGGAGATGGTAAGGGAACAAAGGTGTCTCCATTATTATGTCCGTAGATGCTATTGCAAGTACTAAATTGACATTGTGTTTTCTACTGGCTATAGAGGAGGTTGTATATCATAGGGTAGTGAGAGTTGACTGGCTGGATGTGCACTTATCACTAGTGGATGGAAAGCAGCTCACCAGTATGTATTCAATAGTTTGTAGGTGTATTTTAATCAAAATGGTATGAATATGATCATTGATGTGGATTATTGATGTGAATGTTTCTATTCTTCAGGTCTCATGTGAAAGTAAGGAATTTTCTTAAGTTGCTTACCCCTCCATCAATCACAATTGAAGAGAAAGAAACAAAGGCAGTTGCAAGCATGATGTGGGTAGACTTTCCTACATCATCTCTATTTGAGCGCATCTCCAGAAAGGAGATTTCGGAGTGGAACTGGTTAAGTATAAGTCTTGTGGAGGCTATTCTAGCATTTGCAAACCATATAGTCAAAGATGAGGGGTGGCTCATCAATAGTTGCTTGCCAAAACATATGTGTTGTGTCTAGTTGGGGGCAATAGATAATGGCTTTAAGCTAGTTCGCACACTGATGGTATACCTTGACTACAGCTACATGCAAGAGAATCCCAAGGAGATGGTACATGAAATCTCATTTAAATGGTAGTACAGTTTCAAATATGTTTATGCACAAATTTGCAAAAGTTTGACTTGTTTAAGTTTTCATGGTTACAGATGACCTAGCTAGTCATGGGTATGTGGCAGTTCCGTGGATGCAAGATCCCCATAAACTACAATAAAGCCTTAACAGAGAAGACCCTTAGCAATGACATGCATCAGCCAATCAAAATAAATAAGGGAGACAAAAATCCACACCTTCAAAGGCACACAAGAGGGACACAAGTTCATGCGAGGTAGTGCAGAGAGACAACTTGGATTGAGCAGGAGATTTTAATTTGCAGGTGCTTTTTTTAGTCTTTGCATATGGTTGGTTTGTTAACAATTGAGGATCTTGTTTCCAAGTTTCTCTTGCACACATTCATGCAAGAGGGGGATGTGGTTGTGGATGCATTTGTAGGCACGGGGAACATGGCACGTGCATGTGTAGAGCTAGGCAGACATTGTGTCTCTCTTGAGAAAGATGATGACATGGTGACTATTTACTTGAAGCCCTTAGAGCGCAGGCATCCAAATGCCAAGAAAGGGGAATGAGATTTTCCTAATTTTTGTGATGATAATATACATTTTGTGCTCCAGGGCTTCGAACATATGTTTATGTATTTGAACTTATATTTGTTTAAATTTTGTGGACCATTGCTTTGAACATATGTTTCATTTTATCTCTATGGTTTGTGTTTTTCACTGTTTGTTACATCCATTAGGAAAAAGAGAGTAGATATCAATTTTTTAACATAGATATCAGATGATGTGTGAGGAATAGAGCAACGAAGTGAACTAGGAAGTTGTAGACTATTGAATGAGCTATGACTTTGTTTCTAGAATCATGTCAATCGGAGACCTAGAGAAAGAGATACATTTCATTTTATCTCTATGGTTTGTGTTTTTCACTATTTGTTTCATTCCATTAGGAAAAAGAGAGTAGATATCAATTTTTAAACATAGATATCATATGATGTGTGAGGAATGGTGATATGTGAAGTGAACTAGGAAGTTGTAGACCATTGAATGAGCTACGACTTCATTTTTGCAATCATGTCAATCCGCTTGCCTAACTGTGGCCGCTCGCCAAAAAAATTTACTCGTTCCGGAATCTCTTTGCAACAATACTTTGGGTAGGTCCTTCATGTTTGCCGATACTTTCATGCTTGTTATCCCTTGGAGTGCAACCTTCTTTGTGGATGAATTTCTATACCACAACTATCTAGTTTGGATGAATTTTTTGAATCTCCCACCTTGGTTAGGTGAGTCCGTCGACAAGATTGCTACAACATTGGGGAAAGTGCTACTTATTCCTCCGACTGCACATTCTCCTTTTGATTGTAAGAGGGACTAGATCCTACGGGATTGTGCCAAGCCAGTTCCAGATTTTATTGAGGCTAAACTCCCAATTAGGCTTTTGTTTTCTCAACAAGTCAAATTTGTGCCATTCTTAGATCCTCGGATCCTGCTTCATTTGTAAGCAGATAGGTCATTTTGCCAAGGAGTGTCCAAAGAGGCCAACTAGCATGGCCCTCGTGCAAGCAGACAAGGTCCACCATAAAATTCATGCAAGAGGGCACACCAATCCAATCTACTTCTAATCAAGCAATCCCGTCGGTGCACCCAACCACAAGCAAATGCGATCATGGATCAATGAGGGCCAACACACAGTTAGTGGAGGGTGGGGTTAAAAAGGTAAGTCCAAAGTGGTCAACTCCCAGTGAGAAGACCATGCACAATGTTGGCCCATTGCATTAAGCCCTTGCAGTTCATAATGAGGAGCTATTAGTGTTGAATTCAATAGCGGTGGTCTCTCAAGTTCTAGACACTCCATAGATTGTCTTGCATGATGATCAAGATCTTCCCAATGCTAGCCATAAGAAATGCCTCCTTGACAAAAAATCTCAACTAGACCCATAGGAAGAACATCTTATGGAAGGTGGGGCCCTCCTTGCCACCCCATCAGCTAAAAAATTCACGAAGAGAATCAAAGAAGCTGGCAAATCCGTTGGGTCAAGGAAAGATAAAAGATTTAATTTTTTAAGAGATGCCTATAAAGTATTTTCTCAATAATCGGGGTATAGAGAGGAGCCAGCGTTCGAGGATAATAGTAATGTCTTGGAATATTTGGTAGGATAAAGGAAAACAAAAAGGTTGTCTTGCTATAGTGAAGAAGTGGAGACCTCAAGTTCTGCAGTGTCAAGAATTGAAGTGTGGCCAAGATGAGAATTGGTGGTTTGATATTCATAGGCTTGGTTTTGAATTATTTGCTAATTGTCCACATCGGGGTAAGGGTACAACCGCAGAAAGGCTAAAGAGTATAGGGCTACTAGACTGCATCAATTCTACACTTAAGAAGAGGGGTGGTGGCTAAGAGGCCCCATGCATGGTGAAACTATTCTTGACTCGGGTCTATCTAATCATGTGGTAGGGTTCTGGACATTTGGTACCCTGGTGGTGGCAGGGAGATCCTTGGATATCCCCTACACTAGTAAGAAGAGACTTTTAGAATCCTAGAAATTTTATACAATGATTAGGGAGTTATGGGTTGAGCATGGATCCACCTTTTCTTACCTATGTACAAATGGGACTCCACCTCTAGTAATGATGTCAATGGGACCCCTTGCCTTGTGAATGGGCATACGCATTTGTGGTGCGGGAGATTGGAAATCAGGCATCCTTGAGCATCTTGGCTAGGATCAAAGCAATTATGCCCCAAGGCCATGGGGGGTTATGCTTAAAGGCCATCTTGATACTTGGCATTGCCATTTGAAGCGGTTGGATAGTCTCTTTAGACAAGATATGGTCAAGAAGGTGGGATGAGATGGAGCTAAGATGAGCATTGGAAAGTTTGTTCATGCAAGGAATTGAGGTACATTACAATTATTCAGTGTCGTATACATTTGGATGTGGTGACTCTTTTAATCAAACCTTCTATGCTTATGATGGTGATTGAAGACCATCCAGCTCAATGTAAAATCGGATCCTTTAAAGATGGCGGCCAATGTTTTTTTTGTGGAGAAAAGCCTATAGCCACTTTGGAAAGTGAAGGTTTAAATAGATACCTATGTCATCAGAACAAGTTGCAATTCAGATATGCTCCAATGAAAAGATCTACAAAAGGTATATTGCAAGAGTTGATTTGTGTAGAGTGACAAGCACTCAAACTCAATGTGAAGACATTCTCAAGGAGGCAGGTCTTTCAGGTAGATCATGCTTATAGAGACTATATGATCTATATGGGTTTGACTTATCTCTTGACTTGGTATTTGATTGTATGCACATCTTGGCATTGAATATGTTTTCAAATTATATCAATTATTTGATGAGAGATGTTGATAATAGAGTCAAGAAACAAATTGATGATGTAACACATAGAATGGCAAAAGTCACACTTTATTCCCTTCGATACGGTCAATGGCCAAGATTCCTAGCAAGCATCATGAGAGCTACAAGGCAGAAGAAAATCAAAAGTTTGTGTAATGGGGCTTGCCTTATGTCTTGTGTGAAGTCAAAGACATTCTCAAGAAACTCTATGATTTGGGTCTCTTAATCATATATATTGCTCGTGCTTTCTATAATTACACCCACGATAATGGTTGGTCTCAAGAAGACATAAAAACTCCAAGAGTATTTCTTGCTTCTTGGAGAGTTAGGCTAGAAGAGCTCATTGGATCAAACTCGCCATTAGAGCATGTTGTAGGTATGATGATTCACAAGCTCTTAAAGTTTTAGTACATTACACAATCCCTTTCTCCTTAAACATTCTTACTTATAAACTATATGTTCATGTTGTGATTCATGAATATAGACTTTGGAGAATTTCTTGATGATATTTTATGACATGTCATCCATGATGGGTTATGGTGTTACATATATGAACGTATGGTCTCAACATATGTGAACATCAAAACAAATAACAATGACAATGAGATTTCATATGCAAACTACCATCGAAGAAGGTTGTTCACATGGATGTTTCTACATGTTCAAAAAGATGTTGATTGACTTTATCCTCACCAAACAATGTTGAAAGAGTTTCATGGAGTGCTTTTGGTTCCAGATGGTTATTTAGTCGATAGACATGGATGTTATGTCTGTCCGCAATGGCATTCCATAGAATTACTCAGCTTATCATCCATTGAAAAGGACAAACACTTATGGATTTTATCTACAATGCATGCCAAAAGCTATCCTTGCCAAAGAATCATTGATGAAAAAGGTGTTGTCATAGCAAGAAAGAAGCTGAGATGCAGATATGCAACAAGTGAAGAAAAAAGGTATGTAGAGCAATGTCTCCACTTTGAGATTGAAAGAGTAACAGAGTACAAAACAATTTTCTTTAAGGGAAAGGTCTATAAGATCAAAGATAAGGTGGTCATAAAATGTGATGAAGATGCAACATTAGTGTCAGATGTGGGACATTGGAAAGCACAGATCCCTAGAGTTCTATATAGGAAATATAATTTCCTATATGCAAAGCACCTTATTTCTTATATAGATAACATTGATTCTCCATATTAAAGTCAAATTCCCTATACAACACTACCTACTCTATATAGGAAACATAATTTCCTAAATAAAGACGAGAAAATCCCTCTTCCTAGAGCTAGAAAATATGCTGAAATTTCCTAGTTACCTAGCAATTTTCTATATAGGGTTGCATCTGAGTTGTCATAATGCTTGAGGGAAAGTGCTTCTCAAGAAAGCACAAAGCTTTGTTGGAGTCCACCCTAGCCTTCTTGATGCTCAATTTCATGTACCCATATCAAAAGTCTAGACCTCTCTATAAGTACATTCCCATTACTTGTGCAACAAAAGTACCTCATAAACAAAAACTGCTATGAATAGTTGCATGTTTGTGCCAATGGGAGGGCCTTCATTAGCAACAACAGAACCAAATTTTGGCCCTCATGTTCATTTATCATGTGGCCTCCCATATTAGTAGAGCAGAGTAGTAGCAACAAACAATGCCATCAACTAGCAAAGTACAGCGCTCGGGCCATGAAGAGCCACCAAGCAACAACATGAACCAAAGTGGATATAATAGGGGGAGCATGGTCTAGAAGAAGGCAAGGGGCATACGAAGAAGGTAGGGATTGCAAAAAGATGGCCAAGGTCTCCCGTTGATGATGGTGAGGAGCTTTGGTAAAGAAGTTGGAAAAACTTCATCATGAGCAGCAAATACAAGATTGGTCAGACGTAAGCAAAATGTCAAGAGGAGATGGAAGGCAATTTGAAGATCAAGAGAAGAGCGTGGCAAACCTGAAAGTGAGAATCCACCATGCTGGTTTAAGGGGTAGGTTAGGGTTGGATGTAAGGTTACTAATAATAAGGAGGGGTTAAAAAGGCCCGCATATACCAAGAGGGTAGGGGGGTTTTATTAAAAAGACATAAAAGTAGATATTGCACATGGCAATAATTACTAAAATGAAGGAGGAAGTCAAGGGTGAAGAGGGGCAAGGTTTAGTGTAAGTAATTAATGTCGAGGGATGAGTTTGAGGCACTGGCAGAGAACTCAACTTGGTGATCAGACTCTCGTAGTTGAGCACAACCTCAACACTAGGGAAGGAGAACTCAACTCGGTGATAAGCTGTAACACACTAAGAGCATGTGTCAATGTGCTAAGCTCACCGCTAGATTGAGTTCCTTGTCCACTATCAAATGTTGTGCTCGATTGAGCTCACCACCAAGTTGAGTTCTCTCTGCCAATGCTTTGAAAGAAGTTGCTATGAAGAAGGTAGTTCCTTGAAAGACTTGAAAGAAAAACCTCATGACCAAGGGAGTTGTAGGATGGGGAACCAAGGGAAACGGGTCATCGTTGTTCCGTTATGTACTGGGAGAGAACTCAACTTGGTGATGAGCCTCTCGTAATTGAGCACAACCTTCAAAACTGGGAAAGGAGAATTGAATTTGGTAATCAACTCTAACACACTAAGATCATGCGTCAATGTGCTGGAGCTCACCACCACCATATTGAGTTCCCTGTTCACTATCGAATGTTGTGCTCAATTGAGCTCACTGCCAAGTTGAGTTCCCTCTTCCTGTGCCTTGAAAGAAGTTGCTATGAAAAAGGTTATTTCAATTACGAGGTGCTCGTATTGTCCCCTACATACGAGGAGTTTTGGATCAAAATTATAAGAAAGTCCTACCTCTACGATAGCACTACAAGGTGCTCATATTGTCCTCTGCATACAAGGCACTAGGTCAAAAGTGTAAGAAAGTGCTAACAAGGGCAAAAAGTGACACCCAGTCCTACCAAAGTGGTGGTGTTGACAAGTGCTAAAAGTGTTTAAAGAAGTGTCACAAAGACAAAGTTCTAGCATCTTTGTATGTAATTTGTTTTGTTAAATGTTTGCTTTGGATGTAATTTATTTGTTTCAATTTCGATGTAATACTATTATCACAAAAACTATCAGATGTAATTTCTTTTGTTTCAATTCAATGTAGTACCATTATCGCCAAAACTATTGTTACTATTACTTCGGTAGTGAAAGTGGCTCTAAAGAAGAAAAAATGGCATATTTTTGCCCTCGTTTACATTTTACTGCAACCATAGGGATCATTGCACAAGAAATTGTTGAAAAAATTGTTGTTACTATAGTGAAAATGGTTCACAAATGCCCTCATTTAGGATTTACTGCAACCAGTGCAACCGGTGTGATTGCTGCACAAGAAATTGTTGCAAAAGGAATAAAATAGCTCTAAAATAGGACTACATTTTCCTTAGCTTGGAACTAAAATAGCTCCAAGAACTAGCAGAAATTATTGCACAAGGATAAGTAGAACTAAAATAGCTTCAAATTAGGAGTATATTTCGTTGGTTTAAAACTATTATAACTCCAATAACTAGCGCGATGGTTTAGAACTATAATACGCCAATAACCAACACAGTAGTACATTATCCTTGGTTTAGAACTATAATAACTCCAATAACCAACGCGGTGGTTGCAAGGAAACTATCATAAATTGCAAGTGTCTACATTTTCCTTAGCTTGGAACTAAAATAGCTCCAAGAACGTGTGCAGTGGTTGAGAAATTTTTGCACAAGGAGTAATACGACTAAAATATCTCCAAAATAACACTATTTTCCTTGGTTTAGAACTAAAATAGCTCCAACATCCAACGCGGTGGTTGCGTATATGGACTTTGAGGGGTACCCTTTAGAGATTGACATGCCATGCTGGTCTTCATGCGAATGTGGTCGTCTCTCCATGCCAACATCATTGCTTAAACCAGCCCGACGATCAACGTAGCAAAAGATTGTGTTGCGCAGCTATAGATGGCAAAGTTGCGCAATGATAGGTGGCAAGGCAAAAGTTTTGTGTTGTAGTAGTCAGGCCAACTTGGTTGTGCTCGAACCAACACGATGGTCAGCACAACAAAATATTGTGTTGCACAGTGACAGATGGCGAAGCTGCACAATGACAGATGGCAAGTCGAAGGCTGTGTGATGTAGTTAGGCCAGAGGCAAAGCATCAATCTCTGTGCTCATGAGTAAATGCATATAGTGCCATGTGCGAGCTTTGCGCTATTGACCATGATAAGATTGTGTCTCATTATTATGCCACTATGGAAATCATGATGCCTGAAAAACTTTTGATGAGAGTGCAGGTCTGCATAAAATTCAAAATCTCACCCACCAATGCGTTGCAACGCGGCCCTAAAATAGCCCCGAAAATAGTTCCACGATTGGCTACACCCAAGCAAACATTGACCCTAGGTCTTGGAAAATAAATTCTTATCGGCCATGCCAATATCCATTACACATAGTCATGGAAATGAATTAACAATTGGAAAGTAGGTAGAAGTACTAAACCTCTCCAACCAGTCATTAGAGTTAGCAAAGTTTTTATAATATGGAAGAGTCCTTTGACCAATTGTTTGAGGACCATTGTAGAATATATCACGTGGAAGTCCTTCGACCAATAGGTCAAGGCCATGAATAAGAAGTATCAAAAGAAAAACCTTTGTCCAGTTTGTCGAGGCCATTAATTGAAGGATCATACGAAAATCTTTAAAATTAAAATAAAATTAAAAAATTTGAGCATATAAATAGATTATCCCTATATTGAATAAAGATAGAGGAAAGGTGTAATTGTTTTCATCATCAATTTGTCTCGTGAGCACAATAACTTCATATTAGCTAGCTGAATAGGAAATGGATCCTCTTATTGACTTTTTCCACGTGTCTTTGATGTGGGGAAATGTCCCACATGGGAATCTTATCAAAACTTCCAAGGTCCTTTAAAAATAAAATAAAAATAAAAATAAAACTCACCCACCCAACTCAGACAAAGGGTTTGAGGCTTCAAGGGTGCCCGCCTTGCCTCTACCCCCAAGGGGGATTGAAAGAGGTCCGCTGCCTTGGTAGTAGGCCTACCACTGGGTTGTCGCCGCGGCTTCCTCCAAGGTCCATTTTATTAGTGTTGTTTGAATTGACATTTTGTAACTATAAAAAAAGAAAAAAAGGATTTCACAATTTTAAAACGAAACGTTTCTTTTTTGCTGATAACGCTCATATGTATATAAACTTTTGATATTATAATATAGCCCTCATTTTTGGGAAAAAAAAAGGAATGTTTCTTGTAGTGAAGGTACTCCATGGAGGCTCACACTAGGAAGTGTAACAACGAGGGAGACATATTCAAATCAAGATTTAAAGTCAGATGAATGGAAGACTTTTATTTTCAACCTAGATATTTTTGGGGAGGTTTAAAAAACCAGTTGAGATAAAAGTGGAGAACCTCCGTGTACCTTGAAGCATGTGAAAGAAATTGTTTTGAATGTGTGTATGAAGTTCCTCCTCATGCTTTGCTTATCTAAAAGCAAGCCAGCACACTATGCCTCACAACGAGTGCCTTGACTTTAAAATGACCTTTCTTTTTCAATGACAAGCTTTTGTCCTATCATAAATTTTCATTTGCCCAAAAGTACATCATATATACGAACTTTATATGAAAAAATATATCATATATATGTAGTTAAAATAAATTATTTTCCCATTTCTCCTTTTTGATTTGACATTGTGAATTTGGAGGCATTGGTAATTGAAAAACAAGGTGGCAAAACCACTATGACCCTCCCTTAATGAAAGGAAGCCTACGAAGGCAAACCTCTTTTTTTTTTCACTGGCCTACCCATGGCCCACTAGAAGGGGCGCATTCATCCAAGGCTTGCATTAGGGTTTGAATGTGAGCAACGCGCACAATTTGAACATGGGTAGCCAACTAAGGTGGGGAAATATCTTACTGCTTGAGCAGTTGTTGCTCGACTGATAAGCCACCTTTAATACACACTAACAACTAATTTGACTGAATAAACACTAACTACATCTATAACGACCAACTTGCAAACCATTAACAACTAACTAACTTAATATGGGCTAAATACCTCTATACTTGGTCAACTTGCATGAAAACTATTAAGAAGGTCCATATCCATTCGTGAGGCTCGATGCAAAGCATTGCCAACTTGCCACTCCATTCTTAGAGATAGGAAATTGGAGATAGACACATGTTCCAAGGGGCTAGTAGAGGCACGCTAGGGCACCTAGGAACTTCTAACTATGGGCAATGCAAGCCAAATTTAAGCTTCCATAAATGCATATAGCTGGTGGACAATGCTAAACGATTGCGGGTGGCTCTAAGAGAAGCTTCACTCCCTATCGCCGAGAGAAGCTTCACTCCCTATCGCCGATTTACAAGTCTTATCGGAGGAAAATTTGGCCCACCAAGGGGCCTTCATCATAGTGCAGGCACCCAATGGGAGGTAGCTAAGCTGCCGATGGTATCGTTGTTGTGTTTGCAGTGCATGGGGACCAGTTCTAAGGCCCACTACGTGTATAACCGGCCAGCTTCCATGAAAATGAGTAAGGCCCATCTTGGATCCAATAAACCAACCACAATCCCATATTGGTGATGAAATTGAGGGGTCACAACCAACTTGTAAATCAGTTTCTTCTTTTCTCTTCCTTTTTCTTCTTCCACTATCTTTAGATTTGGAGCTCTTTTTGCTAGCTACCCAAAATCACAAATTTGAAGCTCTTTCTGCTTGCTACCGTTAAGTGGGAACCACTGCACTTTTCTATCAATGGGCTTTGAGGCTCCTTTTTGAAGTTCTAAGAGAGATTCTTCTCTCCTGGACCAATAATTTCCTCAAATTAATTATAGATGTAATTTTGAATAATTGAATGTGTAAACGAGACCATTGTACAATGGCACACGTGGTAGAGATTCTTCTCTCATGGGCCAAGCATTTCCTCAAATTAATTGTGGATGTAATTTTGAATAATTGAATGTGTAAATGAGATCATTGTACAATCTCATACCTAGGAGAAAGGCCACACCTTCCTTTTAGATTAAACAAAGGATACAAGGTGGTGAAATCGTTATGGCCCTGCTTTAATGAAAGGAAGGGTAGTTGAGGTAATACTAAAGAAATGCAGCGTAATACTTAACACTAACCTACTTTCTAACACGATCAATTTAACTACTAGAAAACAAATCATTAGTCAAGACTAGCGAAAAAAATCCCTAACTTTCCATAGACCCTTAGTAGGACCAAAAAGGGCCACAAAAACTAGTTTGACCTTATAGAGTAGGGTGGTCTAAATTACTTCAACATTGTCCAAAAAGGGAAGAAGTTTAAAAGTCCAATGCTTTTAGGGTGAATGGGAAAGTGTGCCCTTTGGAGAATTCCTCCCTTTAGATCCACCAAAAGGGGAAAAGGGCCACCCTTTCTCGATCTCATGCAATGATAACGTAGATCATCCATGTTGAAACATAATTTATTGGTTTAGAGTTTTCATGTGGTATCAATGCTTGGAAAACTTCAAATATCCTCCTATATATGTTCTTGAATTTAATAACTTCCCATTTTCAAAAAGGAAATAATAATGATCACGCGTCTCTCTCATGTGGGGAAATGTCCCATGTGGGAATCTTATCAAAACTTCCATGGTTTTTTTCTTTTTTGTGGGTCTGACCAATCCCTTAATATAATTACTCTTTTTATTTTATTTTTAAAAAACTTCCAGTGTTGTTTGAATTGAAAATTTGAAGTGTAAAGAGAGAAAAAAAGGATTTCACAATCTTAAAAAGGAAACCATAGTGGTCATATGAGGTGTGTTTCTTGTAGTGAAGCTATTCGATGGGGCTCATTCTAGGAAGTTGTCGCGTACATGGTGAGAATTAACCAAAAAACTTCAGTTCAAAACACGGCAATCCGTGTGTCTCGAGCCTCCAACTCGTGCTGAGGCGGCGTAGATGTGGGAGGTGGTGTAGATGTGGGATGCTCCATCGATGATCGAGGTGGGGGAGGTGGAATCGTAATAGATCTCGATAGGGCAGAGACCATGTGCTGCAAGGATGATGCCACTGAATGAACATCCCCCCTAATCTATCCTCCCACCGCTCGCAATGCCGGTGCAGGGATGGTGTGCAACTCTGGTGCCTCGCGTCGACGCCGAACACCTGCAATCTGACGCTCCTGACGCCCCATCCTACCACGTCCCGCTCCTGATCCTGGACGGGTACTAAGGTAGTCCACCCGATGACCAAGGACAAACTCAGCGTAAAGCTGCATGGCAAACGACCTGGCTATCTGGCGGTTGTGAGGCAATCGACCACCATTCGCAGCGAGATATCTCGGATAAATGTGTGCTACTGTGATGGGGTGCCTACAACGTAAAATATGCAAGGGGAGCCCTGATCGTGGTTGCATCGCCTCGGTGTGACCATCCATAGATGTAGATAGTGTTTATTAAGTCAAATTAGTTATTAGTGTGCATTAAAGGTGCCTATCAGTGGAGCAACAATAGCTCAAGCAGTAGGTCATTTCCCCACCTTAGCTGGCTACCCACATTCAAATCCTGCAGGCTACCCCATTCAAACCCTGATGCAAGCCCTAGGTGGATGTGCCCCTCTTAGTGGGTCATGGGTAGGTGAGTGAAAAAAAAAGAGGTTTGCTAGTTTTGCCACCTTGTTTTTCAATTAACAATGCCTCCAAATTCTCAATGTTAAATAAAAAAGGAGAAATGATTATAAAGTACATATATATTATGTATTTTGTCATAAGTTAAGGCAGTCATTGTAAGGTGAGGTGGAGTGTGCTCCCTTTCTTTTAGATAAGCAAAGCATGAGAAAGAACTTCGTACACACATTCAAAACAATCTCTTTCACATGCTTCAACGTACATGGAGGTTCTCCACTTTTATCTCAACTCCCAAAAATTTCTAGGTTGAAAATAGAACTCTTCCATTCATCCAACTTTAAATCTTGATTTGTAAATACCTCCCTCGTGGGCTAACTTGCAAACCATTAACAACTAATAAGCACTAAATACATCTATACGTGGTCAACTTGTATGAAAAACTATGAAGACAATCCATATCCATTTGCGAGGCCTGGTGCAAGGCATAGCCAACCTGTTGCACCAGTCTTAGAGAACAGGAAAGCTAGAGATAGCCACCTGTTCCAAGGGGCCAGCCATGGCACCCAGGAACTTCTACTCGGGGTGATGCGAGCCAAATTTAGGCTTGCATGAATGCATGCAACTAGTGGGTGAGGCTGAATAGTTGTTGCCTTGTGGGATCCGAAATTCTTGCTTTTTCAAAAATGGTGGGATGAATAGTTTTTGAAGGTAAAAGAAGGTTTTGGTTTGTATTGGTAACCAAAAATTGTTTTCGGGGAGGACGATGATTCTTCCGGTCGTCTTCTTCAACTGACGTACTCTGTAGCTCTTTCTGCTGCGTGCCCAAAATCACAGATTTGTACTCTCCACTGCCCAAAATCTCAGATTTCTTTGCAGTTGGTGATCTCGCACTGTCCTGAGCATGGCTGCGGATTCTAGCTCGCTGCCCAAATGCTCAGCAAATTACACCCCTTTGACTCCCATCCACCTCGCCGAGCGCGCAGCACAAGTTTACCCAGACCGCACCTCCATCATCTACGGATCCTTAACATTCACTTGGAAAGAAACTTTCCAACGATGCAGACTCCTCGCCTCGGCTCTTCAACAGAACTCCATCTCAACCGGCGATACGGTCTGTTTTCCATATTTGATTAGCCTTTTCTTGCGCTTCAGCATAGAGATAGGGATGAGAGACGGGTCCTGAGCTATCTTATATCTTTTTAATCGCTGGTTTTCCGCAGGTCTCCGTCCTTGCACCCAATGTTCCAGCCATGTATGAAGCTCACTTCGGGATTCCTATGGCTGGGGCGGTTATAAACTGTGTAAACATTCGACTAGATGCTCGCACCATCTCTTTTCTGTTAGGACATTCTCTCACCAAAGCCATCTTGGTAGACCAGGATTTTTTTACACTTGTTGATGAAGCTTTGTCCATGTTAGCGGAGAAGCATGGTTCCAGCTTCAGACGTCCTCTTCTAGTTGTTATTCAGGACCATAATTGCCCAAATTCGTCTCTTGCTGCTGCCCTTGGCAAAGGTGCTCTAGAGTATGAGGCGTTTTTGCAAGCTGGGGACATAAACTTCAGATGGACTCCTCCTGAAGATGAATGGGATAGCATTTCCCTCTGCTATACATCAGGCACCACATCTGATCCCAAGGGAGTTGTCTCCAGCCACAGGGGAGCTTACATAGCCTCGCTTATGAGCTGTCTCGTCTGGGGAATGAGAGACGGTTGTATTTATCTTTGGACATTGCCTCTTTTCCATTGTAACGGCTGGTGTTACTCCTGGGGTCTTGCTGCCGTCGCTGGCACAAACGTGTGTCTGCGCCAGGTAACGGTTTCTGTCTCGTAGTGCTCAATTTTTATAATCCTCTCTTCCCACACTTTCAACAAATTGGAATTCCATCTTGCAAACGTCGCCATCTTTTCGTGTGTATTTTTGGAGATGGACCTTCTCTTTTTTTCCGATGTGTATTTTTGGAGATGGAGCTCGTCTTTTTTTCGGATGCATCTTGATATTATATTTTTTGGCATGAATCACATGTTGTTTAGATGATTTCTGAACAGTTATTCACCTCTATTTTGGGTATATGCCGTGCATGGAATGTCCCAACAACTCTCGTAGAATTTGGAAAGCCATTTCAAGTTGTCATCAGTGGTTCATCTGACATCTAACGCTTGTGTTTAGGTGACAGCAAAAGGCATCTATTCAGCTATTGCAGAACATGGTGTTACACACTTTTGTGCAGCTCCCATCGTCCTGAATACCATTACCCATGCACCAGCTTCCGAGAGAGTACCTATAAAGGCAGGAGTGCAGGTCATGACAGCTGGGGCAGCACCCCCACTCGCTGTTCTTGAACGGATGGAGATGGAGGGTTTTCAAGTCACACATACGTATGGCCTTACAGAGACCTATGGCCCTTCTACCATCTGTGCATGGAAGAATGAATGGGATACCCTTTCTTTGAAGGAGAGGGCACGACTTAAGGCACGCCAGGGTGTGCGTTACATGGGATTGGAGGGCCTTGATGTTGTCCATAGTGGCTCCCTCACTCCGGTTCCTGCAGATGGTACAACTATTGGTGAAATTGTGATGCGGGGAAATATGGTAATGAAAGGCTACTTAAAGAACCCAGAAGCAACCAAGAAAAGCTTTAAAGGCGGGTGGTTTCACTCGGGAGATTTAGGTGTAAAGCATCCTGATGGCTATATTGAAATCAAAGACAGAGAGAAAGATATTATCATATCTGGAGGAGAAAATATAAGTAGTTTGGAGGTGGAAAATATAATATATCAACATCCAGAAGTGCTAGAAGCTTCTGTTGTGGCACAGCCAGATGAAAAGTGGGGGGAGTCTCCTTGTGCATTTGTCACACTGAAGCAGGGGAATAAAGAGTCTCCAGCTCAGGCTAGGGAGATAATTGACTTCTGTCGCTCAAATTTGCCACGTTTTATGGTGCCAAAAACAGTAGTCTTTGGACCACTGCCCAAGACAGCTACAGGAAAAATTCAGAAGCATGTCTTGCGATCACGTGTGAAGAATCTGAATTTGCCTGTTGAGACAAGAAGCAGGTTATGATTATTGTTCTGTAAAAGATTGTATTATATAAGCTAAAGGTATTACTATATGAGTAGACTACTGTGGGATCACAATTATTCATTTCCTGATGTTGTTGTATATGAACCTTATATTATTTATTGATGTATTTCCTCTTTTCTCTAGAACCCAGATGAAAGACATAATGTTGAGGCGCAATCTCAACAAGAAGTCCGTTATATGTAAATTCGAGAGATGATAAAATATATGTATGAGCTTATACAGGTATTAAGAGCTTTAGGCCCATTGTGACTCATTTTTTGTTCATAATGGAAGTATAGTTAGTCATATTGGATGTTGCTCTCTCTTGTCCAAGTTTGTGTATGGGGTGTGAATTTTCAGGTTCTTTGGAGAGCATCTCTCTAAGAGAGAGGTTTGAGGTAAGGATTTGAGAGGGAAAACATAGAGTCCAGAAGATTACATCATACTTTTTTGTTGCCTTTTCCAAGAGGGAAGCTCTTCTTCTTTGTGTGGATTTTTGAGCACAGTACATCACATTTCATCATGGCTTGACACCCTAGTTGGTGCCCAAGGCTCCATCAATGAAAGCATAAGACCATGACCTCTATAAGACTCGAGCACCTTATAGTTTTCTAGAGCATTTGTGTCGCCTTATTGTTGCCCGTCTTTCCTATTTTGTTCTCAAAGCATTCTCGTCTCCTTGTGCTTATTTCTCCTCTTTCATGCTCCAAAGTTTTCTTGTTCCTTTTTATTTTATAGCTTGCTTCTCTCTTCTCACCTCAATTTTGAGAAAGTAGGAGAGAGAGGAGTGCACAAGAAGGTAACCAAACACTACTTGTAGTATGAACATGATGATGAAGACTGATGGATGTAGACCTCACTCAATTATGCATGCAATTAAACAATTGTAAATTCAAAGCTAAAGCTCATGAAGAGACAATGAACTGAGAAAGAAATTTTAAGTATCAGTGCAAACCAAAACACTTCTATTCCTCTTATCAATTTAAGCTCATCCCTACCGGGTTTGTTGTTCTTACACAAATGGCCACAAAGGCTTTCAGACAATCATCTACCACTAAACGCAAAAGACGACCTGCTTCCAAAGCTTGTAGTATCATGTAACCGCCAAGTGAGACAACCTTATCTCATGCTTGGCATCAGCTCCCAAACCTTCAACCTCTAGCTCCCCCATGAAAATGAGCACTAACTCCAACAATCCCACCCTTAGCCGAAATGAAGGAAAAGGATTGACTGTAAACAAGACAATCACTCAAGAAAAACTAGGAAATAAAGGAAAAGGATTGACTGAGTAAACAAGACAATCACTCAAGAAAAACTAGTGCTCAAAAAGAGCAAGCCAACAATATGCTCACAAAGAGCTTCAATATCCAATGCTCACAAAGAGCTCAACACCAACTGGTCATAAAGATCATGACTCATTTAAAAGGAAAAATCCTGATCACGAAGATGATGGACCTCAGCCAGCATAGTTGTCTCGTTCTTGTTCTGGTCTTCCACTGCTAATTCCTTGTCAAATAGATCTTGCTTTAGGTTGGACTTTGAGTGCTTCATACGAACTCGGAAGAGAGTCTCCATTGTTTCCCAATTCTCTGCTGGCGTAGCTTTCACATCGAGATGATGGAAGTACTCAGGTCCTAGAGATCTCCCCATGTAGCCTATTGCCTTCTCATCTTTCTGCTCCTAGATAGGAATCTTGTTAGCGTCATGAGACCGTTCCTTCGGTTTCTTCTCCTTGCCACAGTAACTATATGCCATAAACCTTTTGCATGAAGAGCAAGCGTGTGGCCAACTGCCATGACACAAAGTTCTTGCCACTGAAAGTCACCAGTATGGCACCATGCTTGACCTTCTTCGTCGATGTGTCCATCGTTACAACCTTGCGGGATTGAGGAGAACTCGAAAACATGCCTCAGCTAAGACGTCGACAGAGGATCTCTTCCTGTGACCTGGATTGCTTATCCCTCTTCTTACAAGCAGGATGATCGACCACCTTTGAATAGCCTTCCCAGTCAATCATGAACCACAGTGATTACTATCACGAAGATTCTTTGTCAAAATGTCCGACTGTGTGGCTCTGATACCACTGATGGCTGTATACCTCACTCAATTATGTATGCAGTTAAACATTGCAAATTCAAAGCTAAAGCTCATAAAGAGACAATGAACCGAGAAAGAAATTTGACATATCATTGCAAACCAAAACACTTATTTTCCTCTATCAAACTGAACTCATCCCGACCGGGCTTGTTGCTCTTACACAAATGGCCAATCTACACACTCACACTGCAAAAGACCACCTGCTTCCAAAGCTTATAACATCATGTAACCGCCAAGTGAGACCACCTTATCTTGTTCTTGCGAGCAACTCCCAAACCTTCAAACTCTAGCTCTATGGAGATGCCAAAGGTCGCATATCCTCCTCCTGAAACTGTGGAGGGCGACTCTCATGGAACTGCTTGGAGAACACAAAATGAGGGCGGCTCATTGTATCCTCTAACTAGCCAGTTGCATGCAACGAAGCCACATGGACACTCACCATGTTTAATCACCATGAGGATGAGCACTAACTAAGTCCAACAAAGATTGGATATATTCTAGTCTTATGAAGGGAGATATATATATGAACATGATGATGAATATATACTGATTTACTCCTTATGGTTAGGATTAGAGATTATCTCTATGTCCTTATAATCCTCTTTAGAATAGTATAATCTATATGACCTCATCTTCAACATACAATGCCCAAAGAACCATACAAGTGGCAATGCCCCCATAGCAATTCCAAGACCACTACAAGAGTCAGAAGTTCAAGAAAGTGATAGCATTGTTAAGACTCCAATATATAAGGGATCAGCCAAAACTAGAACAATCAACCTCGCCCTTGAAGGAGAGGAAGACAAATTAGTGTTCATTGGAAAACAACTCACCCAAGAAGAAGAAACAAAACTCAAGGTAATCCTAATGGAATATCGAGACTGCCTAGCATGATCTTACAAAGAGATGAAAGGAATTTCACTAGACGTGGCTGTACATACCACACCTATTAGGGAAGGGTGCCTGCTCTAAGGTATGTGGACCATATCGAACATATCCCAAATATGGCACCATGGTGTATGATGAGCTAGAGAAGCTCTTAGATGTAGGATTCATCTATGAGATAGAGCACACTGATTGGGTTTCCCCCATCGTGATTGTGCATGAACGTAACAAGAAGCTGTGGATATGTGTGAACTAAAAGAATGTGAATGCTATCATCATCAAGGATCACTATCCCCGACCCTAACAACATCAGTATTGGAAAAGGTGGCAGGATAGGAAATATACAACTTCTTGGAGAGATTTAGTGGCTATAACCAAGTGCAAATAGATCCTCAAGATCAATCTAAAACACCCAAGGTAACAGAAATAGTATTGGAAAAAGTGGCAAGATAGGAAATATGCAACTTCTTGGAGAGATTTAGTGGCTACAACCAAGTGCAAATAGATCCTCAAGATCAATCTAAAATAGCATTTGCAACAACATGGGGAATCTTTGCCTACAGAGTCATACCATTCATATTATGCAATGCCTCTGCCACATTCCAAAGAGTCATGTTCACCGCTTTCAAATCTTTGCTCAAAAAGTTTGTAGGTATTCTTGGATGACTTGTGCAACCATTTCAACAAGCAAGACCACCTGCAGTGCCTTGAAGTAGTTGTCATCAAATGTAGGGAGTATGGCATCTCCCTAAATTCAACAAAATGCCGGTTGATGGTCACCCACAAAGCTGTTTTGGGACACGTTGTCTCTCAACATGGAATTGCTATTGACATGGAAAAAATCAAAGATTCAGGAATCCCAAATCCCTCTAGTTAGAACTAGATTATCCACGCACACTCATTGGCACATGCAAACTTTCACACTCACTGCTGGCATATGCATGTTTTTGCACATATAGTTTGAACTAGATTTTTATACACAGAATCATTTGAATATGCACATTTTGCAAATATAGGTAGGCCTAACCGATTTCAACCTAAGGCTCACAGGTAATGATTGAGTCTTAGGGGCTTAGCACATGGGAATAAATAGGATGGGAATGGGGAAAGGTGGTCCCAAGTGGTCCGATGCATATTTCTATCCTATTCCTATCCCACCATGTGCTAACAAAAAAAGAACTAGGGATGGGTTTAGGAGGAAGAGGACACATGGCATCATTTCATGTGTTTAAGAGGTGGGGACCTTGTGGGGACAAGGACACATGTCATCCTTCCATGTTTTTGAATCCCTAAAAAAGGGGAATCCATTCTGGCTACTGGGGTCAAGAGGCCATGGTCCAGGATGGGAGAAAAAGTGGCTACTCCCATTCTAAATCCATCCTAGACCACTTGGTGTAGGATGGGAGTAATGATGACAAAAATATTCCCATCCTAAACCCATGCTAGCCCCATCCATGTGCTAAGGCCCTTAGTTGCCCTATCAAATCCTGCATATAGGCATATAGTTAGTCCCTACCTAGTCGTTAGGTCATGTAGACTCACACGATTTTGAATAGGCACATAGTAAATTACATCAATAGAAACTGCATTAACACACTTTCATTTAACACTTTCAAAGAATGCAATAAATTCACAAGAAGGAAAAGAAGCTATGCCAATTCTCAAGAAGATTCAATAAAAGAGTTCGCGGCCTTAGCAACAGGACCCCAAGCAAACATCACAGCCACATCTCTCATGCACAAATATCACACTTGCATACAAACTAATCTACAAGTTCAATGATCTGGGTGCAATCCCATCCAAAATGAATGCAAGATAGTAAGGAATGCCAAAGGTCAAGAAGATTCGATGAAAGAGTCCAAAGCCCTAGCAAAATGAAACCCCTTCCAAGCCTCTTCTGAAGAAGATTCAAGGAAAGAGTCTGCAGTCTCAGCAATGAGACCCCTCTAACATTCACCCCTCTAACATTCACAGTCGTCTACCTCTTCTCAATTGGATCCAAGAGTCCTAGAAACAAATTGACATTGCATGGTGCAGAGACATTACTATAAGATCAACTGGCGTACCACAATTTTCACTGCCCCACTAGGGTACGCGCAATGCATCCCAACTCTGTGATCACAATAGGCCATAACCCAAAGACGGGTAATAAATTGGATCCAAGGGTATGTTAACTTTGTGTGAACAGGGACTAAAGTAGTATATAATGTGTAAAGCTTCGCTTGTAGGAATAATCTCTTTTAGGAATCCAACATGCATGTTCTACATGCAAGTTCTATATACGATTCCTACATGCAAGTTCTAAATGCAAGTTCTACATACGATTCCTACATGCAAGTTCTACATACAATTCCTACATGCAAGTTCTACATACAATTCCTACGTGCAAGTTTGACATGCAGTTCTTACATGCATGTTCTACAAGCAGCAAGTCCTACATGCAACTTCTTCATGCGCATTCTAGATGCAAGTTCTACATGTAGAGAGAGAAGGTCTTACAATTTATACATGCAGAGAGAGAAACTCTCCAACTTGTGTAAATACCCCATGATGAAATGAATCCCGGACTCTTTCGGGCATTGTGTTGAGTTCTATTTTGGTGTTCTATCCAATTGTCTCCAAGTATCCATGCTCCCTTGCACTCCACATCCAAAAGCATGCCCTAACCTTGTTTCCTACTCCCCTGTCCTCCAACCTTACAATTCCTCCTCTCCCTCTCCTCTCCCTCTCCTCTCTTTCCCCCATCCCCATGCTCTTAGAACTTCTTTCTCTTCCACTCCTATGCTTCCCCTAAACCCTTACCCTCTTAGAGTAGTTCCTCAACCCTTGACCTCCAAGAATTATGAGGGAGACGAGTTCTCCACACCATCTAATCTACTTTGAACCCTGAATTCCCATTCTAACCTTGAACCTCCCCTAACCTTGAACCTGCTTCTGAACCCTGAAACCCCTTCTAGACCCTAAAACCCCTTGTAAACCCTTGAACCCCCTTCTAAACCCTGAACACTTTGGAGACTTAAGCCTCCTTTTAAACCTTGAAACTCCTTCTCAACTTTAAACCCCCAATGGAGGAAAAAGCCTTCATCCCCCAACCATGTTGATGAGTGTTACTTTCACACAAGCATGCACAATGTTTGCTTCCCACACTTGAGACGTCTCTCATCAGAGTATGAACCAAGGTCCTAAGCTACACGTATACTATAACAACAATGAAACCAATATATTTGTAGGTGACAAAAATCCTCAAAATCCTTCACACGCTACATAGCCTGCTCATCCTACACAAGTCGTGGGATATATGACTACTAGATAAGGCCATCTTCATTTGCATAGTTACTGCTTGATATGATCTCGAGTGGCTTGACCAGGCTTACTATGGTATGCAATCCAAAGGTGGCATCTTTCGAGTATTAAGACTCGTTCAACATCTTCTGAGTCATTATTTGGGTTCTCCAACCTTGGCGATGACATAAGAATGATGTAATTTATTTTTATATCAGTATTTCTATTAATATAGAAGTAACTCCCCACAAAAAGGGGGGGGGAGGGGAAAGAGTGGTCCCAATTGGCTAGGCATTCTAGTAACATGGCAGGCCCGATTGTCAGAGTCACCTAACCTTGACCCACTTCTGATCGGACTTAAAGAATAGTCAAGTGGGTTTCAACTTACTATTCAATGCAGCGGTGCCCCTGGTTAATGCAGCGCCGCCCATGCGGCTATAGCTATTTATTCATACGACAGCTAGTTTGACCCCATGACACCTTACAATGACCATTGGTGTGAAGTACGCTTTATAAGGGGTACCTTGCCCCTCTTTGTGAGTTGATTCCAAAGTTTCAAAATACAAGTGACTTTGCTCAGTTAGATCCATCGGTTGAGTCAAAGCACTCTATGGGAAACTTTGAGCTTTGTATTCCTCATTTTTGTGTTCTACCTTCCAACCTTGTCTCTGTGTATGTAAGTGTGTTCATTCTAGTACTTTATGGTCGTGTTTGATTAAACAACTTGATTCAATCTTGTACTATTAAATTCCCAACCACTTTCTTTGTTTCTCGGCTTGGCGGTTGTGTTAGAGAAAAATTGTATCGATACAACTGGTTAACATAGCATAAAAATTTTGTCAGCACCTCTGATCCATCAAATAGGGCCACAACACAATGCTCCACAATGGCAACTAGAAGGTGCAGCCCTCTTGATAATCCTGAGTTGACTTGTCTCCATTCCCATTGGAATTCTCTAACGAAATTGTGTGGGCGAGTTTCAAAGGATGGGTTGAACTAGCAAATCTCCTTCCACCCATCCAAGAAACAGAAGACATGCTAGTTCGTTTGAAATATCACATAAGCAATATCATCGTGCCTTTGATCCATAAAGCACATGATGAGGTCCAAGCTATTGTGGATGGAGGTGCAAGTGTGAATATTTTATCAAAGGATGTTTATGATGCCTGGGGTCTCCCACCGATGAAGAGATTAACATCCACATTGTAGATGATTCATGAACAAAACCCTTGGGCATAGTGAATAAGGTATCCACAAAGATACCAGGGCTACGTTTCTCCCTCTTATTCATAGTATTAGATCTCTCCAAGACCTCCTATCAAGTTTTACTCAAATGCCCTTGGATACTAGAAGCATCAATGTTCCATGATTGGGGTACGTATTGACTCACAATACAAAATTGTGACACGATGATGAGAATTAACATGGGGACAGGAGAAACCAAACCATTATGTAGAGACCATTGGATGAGATCTCCTCTACCATGGTGTCCAGCAAATCATCCCTCCCACAACAAATTGTATTGGTAGGTGACACACAAAGTAATATCAACAATTGGATCCAAACATTGGCACAACAATCAACAATTGCCATGCACTAGATCATCCCTCCCACAACAAATTGTGGTGTCCAGCAAATCATCCCTCCCACAACAAATTGTATTGGTAGGTGACACACAAAGTAATATCAACAATTGGATCCAAACATTGGCACAACAATCAACAATTGCCATGCACTAGATCCAGTCCTCCCAAAAATTGATGCAAAAGTCATGCAAGTAAGATCTCCACTCGTGCCTAAAAGTTTAATTAATCCTATAGCTCCAATGTTTATGGCTAACCTTGAATGGGGTAGTGATCCAAAGGATGAATGGTCGAAGTAGGTTCTGTTTTCACTTACAGATCTCATTCGGAGCCATGATTAGTGTATCATCAACTAGGCGATGTGATGAGCTCCATGCTGGAGGTGGTCTGGTGCTCTATTGAAGAGGCTTACCTGTGTATCGGCGAGAGTGTCTCTCCATGAGAACACTACATGAGAGCTGCCAATGGGGAGCTTACACTAAACTATCAAAGCCAAGTCATGTGAGAAGTGTGTGTGCGCCAAGGATCAAGCCTGTAATTGAATGATGACAACTGCATGTCGGGAGTAGCCAAGAGTCTTTTCATCAAGGATGATGTATGTGTGCAGGAACCAATGCCAAAAATAGTCAACAATGTGTGACTTTATCTGGGTGGCATGTGTGTGCAAGATGTGTAACAATCCTGAATCCAAGAGAGGAAGAATAACTCTGCAAGTGTCACCGATCGTGAATTGCCGAATGCCAAGAGAACTGAACTACTGTCAGATGTGTGAGTGTGCATATCGATGATCGAACCAAAGGGTATGATGCTAGTGGGAAATAATCGGGTAAAGTGGTAGTGGTTGACTTGGCTTGGTGGAGTTGGATCTACTCTGTGACGGTGCTAGTCTACAACTAGACTACACATCAATGTGCAAAATACAGCCCCAGTGAACTTTAGCTTGATTCATTTTAAGTGCTAGGTACACGACAAGGGATCAAGAGGTGGTTCCAATGATGAGGATTGCATAATGCTAACATGTGGAAATGTAAGATTGCAGATCTAAGGTGCTCAGTGCTCATGTGGAAATGTTAGATTACAGATCTGAGGTGCTTAGTGCTGAGTGAGCAGAGCGCGAGATGGCAAATTTTTGTACTTTTTGGATCACCATGAAATTTCTCCTGGATCAAAAGTTATGGCTCCTGGAAGGATGGCCAATTTTTGATCCCAAGAGGGTGATCGAAATGATGATGTGGCCAAGGATGATATGGCATTGGGTGGTCACATGTAGCTTACAAGGTGTACTTGTGAAGGGATATCAATGCCTAGCAAGGGATTGCCACATGGAATTGATGAGATGGATGCTGATTGTGCAAGTTGACTGGACCTAAGCCACGTGTGCTGATGTGGCAACAAGTGACTTGGCAGTCGGCTGATGTGGCCCTGCGGTGGAAATGTTGATGTGGTAGTTGGGATCTACTACATGGCAGATAAGGACCTTGATGACATGGTGGATAGGAGGGCCACGTGTCACAATGGTGACCAGCCTTGTGTGACCCTACCCAAGTGCTGCATGTTATGGCTATAGGTCATCGAAGTCTAAGAAGATTTATCAAAATTAGTGTAAGATTCCGTTAGGCCCTGTTGGAGTCATCATGAAGGCTTTGGAGCATTTGAAGATTTGGAGATGGCAGTGTCTGTAGATGTAGAGGGAGTCATGTAGGGTCTGGCGCAGTAGAAGTTGGGAGCTTCTCAATTGTGGTGCTATAGATGCGAGGTGTTGTGTTGGAGGCATAGCTGCATAAGCTAGTTTGAGATGTGGAAGCTTTTCTTGGCCATGTCACAGTAGCACGTTGATGGAGATCCTCAATTGGAGGAGCCTTTAGTGTAGGCATTGAAGGATTGTTGCTTGGCTTGTGAGCCCATTGATAGGTAGCATTTGGAGCGGCAGTTATCCGCTCCATGAAGACGCAGGTTGTTGTTGGGACTCGACTGGCGGAGCTTTTGGCTAGGGTTGAATGAGACCCTTAGGAGTTTGGTCTCCTTGTAGGATATGTCTGTTGATGAAGTGGGCCATTAGGGGAGAATTGGGGTCTCAAAAGGGCCTCATAAGGAATGGATTAGGGAATGCTTAGTTGGCTAATGCAAGGGGCTTGGAGGGTCCCAAAGAGGCCTAACCAGCCCAACCTAGGTGGGTTAAGCCCACATTTGAGCCCACCTCTCCCCCCATCAATGAGGGGAGGGGGCCACTTTTTGAAATTTGAATTTCAAATTTCGAATCTCCCTCCCTCCCTCTCTCTCTCCCTCCCTCCCTCCCTCTCTCTCCCTCCCTTTCTACCTCCCTCCCTCCTCCTCCTCCCTCTCCCTCTCCCTCTCCCTCCCTCCCCCTCCCTCCTCCTCTCCCCTCCTCCGTCTTGCTCCTCCTCCTCCCTCCTCCCTCTCCCCTCCTCCTCCTTCTGGCTCCTCCTCCTCCTTCTAGCTCCTCCTCCCTCCTTCCTCTCCCCTCCTTCTCTAGCTGCCTAAGATCCCTCTCCTCTGCTCCTCCCTCCTGCAGAATCTCTCCCCTCCTTTGTCAGAGAGCCAGCATGTGATCGCCACTAAGCCTAGTGCACACAAGATCAGTAGAAGAACTAAGGAGGCTCAAAGCACACTAAATAAAGCATGAGAGGGAGATTGCAAATCTATATCTCTTGCAATGTGTGTTCAACAATACATGATAGGCCTCTTATATAGAGAGTTCCCTTTGAATAGTCAACACTTGTGGGATCCTCTCATCCACATCTCTCCTTGTGGATATCCTCAATCCACATCTCCACATCATGTAGTCCACATCCTAGGGTGGCTACTTTAATTCTTTCCTATACCATACCTTAGCCTTTAATTATGTGCTCATGGCACCACAACTCTCAACACCTCCCCTTGGTGCCATGATCCTTTGGCTACTGCAAGGTGGTCAGATGTGACTTACATTCCATCACCTCCCCTTAGTGCATGCATTGCTACTTAAGGTGGTAAAGTATGGTTTACATGTTAATACCTCCCCTGGATGCTTTCATAGCTACTCTCAGGTGGTCAGGCTTGATTTACAAACATATGGGCTGTACGTGGAAAGGATTTTACTTTTCAATGCTTCATGTCGATGGCGTTCGCTTCGTAGCTTGATGCTTGATGCTTTGTTCTTCCATGTGCCTTGATGCTTTGTGTGTGGATGCCATGCTTCCTGCTATGGTCATTTCATGCACTTGTGCTTTTGGCATGCTTTCTGCATTCATGCGTTGCTTTTTCATTTGTTGCAAAGGTCTTACCAATTGATTTCTTTCAATATTGGCAGTGTCTAATTGCATACAATGATTCTAACTTGATAGGCGCGTAGAGCTTGAAAAGACGATCACTTTTTCTTTTTGGAACGTGGCCAAATTCTTCCTGGCTTGGAAGTTATGGCTTGTCAAAGTTTCTGTGAAGAAGAGAGCCTTTGATGATGTGGAAGAGGGATTCACATGCTGCACTCACATTGTGCTTAGCAAGGGATTGTGCTTGGGTGGCACTGTGTGACACATGTCATGATAAGCATGTGTGCCATGTGGCACTCTACTGACCACAGATAAAGTGGAAACTAACCACAGTTAACATGACCATCCCTATCTGCTACGTGGCCGAAGGTTATGAAACCTTTGTGGAAATATTCGATGCAAGTGCGACGGGGATGTCTGTGGATCCCGTGAGGCCTGTGAAGTCACCGCCTTCAAATCTTTGATTTTGGATCAGTGCTTCATTCACCCCGTCTCCTTTGCCAGTAGCTCCCAACGAACAACACAGTGGCCCATCTTCTTCGCCAGTTCCCAATGAATTTCTAGCACCCGCTGCTTTCAATACTGCGAGTATTGCCCCTCTTCATTGCAGATCTTGTAAACGAAAGGCCTTCTTAATTGCAGCTCTCATCACAACCACTCTTGTAGTTGCTTGCAGTAGGGTGACCATGGCGTTCATACTACATTGGAAGAAACCATAGCGGCTCCAAAGGGAATTCATCTACTCAGATTTCATCGATATCGATCCTCGTCATTATAGCCATAGGGAGTTGAGTAGAGCAACTCGTGGCTTCAGCAAGAAGCTTCTTCTAAGCCGTGGTTCCTTCGAGTCAACAACACTTGCAATCAAGAGGCTAATGCAATTTGGAGAGCTCCAAGTTGCTAGTAGATTCCTTCGGGCATGGGCAAAAGTTTCGTTGTTGGGAAGACGAGAGGTTGTGGAAGTGGCGAGGCTTGGAGGCGGGTCTTCGAGGGTTGCAATGGAGCTCGTTGTGTTGGGGATAATCACCTGGTGATTGGAGTTGAGTTGCTGTCTCCTATGCAAGCCGAAGAAGCAGCCATTACCTTCAAAGACGTGGGTCATTGGACAGCATTGTTGTCGATTTAGAGGCTGGTCTACAGCCTAGAGGACGTTGTAGAGGGCCGCATCCGAGCGGAGAAGCTTGAGCGTTGAAGCTTGGTGTAGGAGCCAACAGATCATTTGTATGCAGATGTAGCCTTCAAACAACCTTTGCGTAGCTAGTTGGTGTAGCTAATCCATTGTGTGGGAGCCTGGCGCATAGGGGCTGCAAGATAGTTCGTTGCGGCTGTGTGAAGACCAAGAGGCACTTGTTGAAGTCATTCAAGCCGTTTGGAGGCTATGGCTCTTTTCTTTTGTTAGTTGATGGAGAGGCCAACGAGCTGTGACTTTAGGAGGCTGTGGTAGAGCTTCTTGTTGGAGGCACTGATGGAGCATCTGCTGGAGTCTTTGAACTCTGATACCATGTCAGAGAGCCAGCATGTGATCACCACTAAATCTAGTGCACACAAGATAAGTAGAAGAACTGAGGCTCAAAGCACACTAAATAAAGCATGAGAGGGAGATTGCAAATCTATATCTCTTGTAATGTGTGTTCAACAATACATGATAGGCCTCTTATATAGAGAGTGCCCTTTGAATAGTCAACACTTGTGGGATCCTCTCATCCACATCTCTCCTTGTGGATATCCTCAATCCACATCTCCACATCATGTAGTCCACATCCTAGGGTGGCTACTTTAATTCTTTCCTATACCATACCTTAGCCTTTAATTATGTGCTCATGGCACCACAACTCTCAACATCCTCCTCCCTCTTGTAGCATCTCTCCCCTCCTCCTCCCTTCTACAGTAGCTCCTTCCCTCCCTTCTACACCTGTCGCCCTACTCTTCTCCTCCTCTTTCTCTTGCCCTCATCTGCTTCTCCTCCTCCCTCTTCCTTGCTACTCTCTCCCTCTCACTGCTCCATCTTTGCCAGCTCTCCCGTACATTTTAGCCTGCATCACTGATACTTCTCTTTAAGTACTCATGGCACCATTCGAGGACATATCCAACAAGTACCATGTGAACCTACAACTGGAGGTAGAATATGCAAGCACACGTTCTTTGGGATATAGTGGAACTCCTCAAAGTGTGCTCCACAGTCTTCGATTGCAAGGGAAGAAGCATCTTAACCTTTGGGTGGATGGAAACTTGTATCCTTTAGACCTGCCACTCAAAAGAGTCCTCCTTTTCATACAGTGCATGATGTTGTTCGGTTTGTTGGCAAGGGACATGCTGGATTGCTCGATTATTGCAATCGATTGAACTATTCTCAGACATTGGCTATGCAAGCAAGCGAGGTGCAGAGAGCCCAAGCAGAAGAACTTGCACATTTGGGAAATATGACTATTGTGGCAATGCATAATAATATGCAGGATCTCCAATTGCAAAACAAAGAACTCAGTGATAAAGCACATGCACTAGACTTGGAGCGACATGAATTAGAAGAACCAATCCAGAAGCTTGCTGAAAGCAAACAAGATTTGGAAAGGTCTATCTATGGCCAAGTTCAATGTGCTGTGGAGAAGGAACGAGAGAAGTCGATAGAACGAGTCCAAAAGTTGAAGGGAACACCTTTGGGACTGAAGGAGAGGAAAAGACAATTGCAATCTATGGATGCATTGTCAACCAATAGTGGTGCCCGAAAGAAAAGAATACGGGCTGCAAGGTTAGTTCCCCAAAATTTCAATGAAATTTCTTACCCCAAAATATTTGTGGTGTTGCATTCTTTCCATTAAGAATCATTTGTACTCTACTTTAGGAATTTCATGGAGGATGTGATGGGAACAATGGAAATGGATGATAGTGATCCTTCATATGTTCAAAGAAGATTAATAAAGCCAAGTGATGTCATGGAAGTGTTGAAGGACCCTAGACAAAAAGGGCTACGTAAACAAGTTGCTAGAGAGGTAATGAAGGATTTCAAGGGCCTCCTCCAAGCAAAGGAGGTGCTTGGAGCTTGTGATGCTGCTGGTGTAAGTCGTGAAGCTTACAACTCTGTTTTTAAAATTTTCAAGTCTGCTATGGAGGAAAAGTATAAGATATCTACAATGCCATTGCCAACACCGTGGTCTGTAAGGCTTGCACATCAAGAAACAAACCAATGTGCTAGAGAAAAGCTTAGAGGATACCATTGTGTAAGTGGCACAATGACTTGGAAGAGTAAAAAGAAATCTGGCATCCAAATGTTTGAGATGAATGCTTTCAATAATGTTTACATGGATGTAGAGAATTTGTAGAGAGCCATGGTCAAATTCTATGGGATGAGACATGAAGGTAAGAGAAATTCCCTCTTCACATTCAACTTTATTTCTTCTAATTTCTATATCCTTACTGAATTATTCTTTCATTGTACAGATGGCAAGTTAGTATTTGTTATAAAAATGGATGAAGCTCAGTTAGTAAAAGAGCACAAGCTAGAAAGGGTGAGCATTTGTATTATGAATGATGCCTTGCGTTTTGCTCAAGGGGATGAGGAAGTTGAGCAGGATTTCTCAGTCCAATCTGAGAAGGACATATGGTGGCTTGCAGCCTTTGAGACCCCAAAGGAGTGCCACGAGACATTGAAGAGAACCGGCATCCTGTCGATTATTCGAAGACAAGAGGCAGGGCAAACATTAATTGTGGATGGGTATGGAACGTTTCTAGTTGAATGGAATCTAGCCGGTGATTTAAAGACCCTCAAGTGCTTGTATGGTTGTGATACAAGTGCAGATGCAAAATGGACATGCTTGTATTGCACCCACTCTCAAAAGATGCAAAAGGGAAGCCTACAGTGGGAAAATGGCATCCTTTCTTGCAACCAAAGTGCAGCCCCTGATCGTCACAAAAAGGATCCTAAGTGGGACCCCATTCTACCAATTCCATTGGAGCGGGTACACGTGTGTACTTTGCATCTGAACTACGTATACTTGATAAGTTACTCTATCTCCATCTAGTTTATGCTTGGAATTTGAGGCCACAGCAAGTATCTACACAACGCATTGCAAAAGCTGAAGAACTACTCTCACTAATGGGACTTCATGGAGGTAATGTGAAGCTTAAGCAGGACAAGAAACAATTAGGACAGACACAAAATCTTCCTGCTAAAGTGTCCATGGGTGGAGGAAAGGCAAGGAGGTTCTTGTCCAACCACAATGCTGATAAAGAAAAACATACATTGGCTCAAAGCACCCTAGGTTGGGAGTACTGGAAAGATTTGTCTGAGTGCACCACAAATTAAGCTTCACATCTGCGAATTGCTACCTTGAGAGCAAAAATGTGGACAAAGCTTGATGCATCTATAAAGTTACTCAGACAAGTTCAAACAGATGAGCTTTATTATGAGAGATTCAGGACAGCATTGGGAGAATTCATATCATTGATGGTAGAAGCATGGGGGGAGTCACATATTACACATTACATGGTAATCCTCCTTAGGTTGAAATTTTGTGCTTTAAACTTGAGTCAGTTTATGTTTCTAATACAATGTTTTTCTTTATAGCATATTCTTTACGCACATGCACCATGGTTTGTGGAGCAATGGGGCCCTCTGTCCATTTGGAATACTCAAGGAATGGAGAAATAACACTACAAAGCAAAGGCAGCATACTTTAAGAATACAAGGCATGGGGGTGGTATCGCATGAAGCAATGCACTACACGAAATGTTCAATTGGTTTTATAGATGTCTAGAGGCCAGGACTCTCAAGCGCGATAAGGTAGAGGTCTCAAGTCTCGCAAAAGTGGTTCAACATGTCAAGAAGACAAGGAGATGTGCTACTTGGAAGTCCTCAACGGGGTTGCGCTTTGGTTGCAACGTAGAGTCAGATAGGGGAGGCGTTAGGTCCTAAGAGAGCCCCAAATGTAAAATGTTTGATGAATAAAGTTAACACTAATTTTAGTCAAATATAGATTCCAAAATTCACAAATTTGTTTGGAAATTGCAGAATTGCATGTGCGACATGGCAGAGCAGAGAGGTGAGTGGGTTGGGAGGGAGGGTGGTGAAGATTAAGTATTACCGAACTGGCGACAAAAGACTAGGGGGGAGGAGGTGCACTCAAAAAACCCTAATTTAAAAGAAAAACCCTAAAGTGCTTTAAAAAAGACTATAAAGCACTTCAAAACCCCAAAATCCCTCATTTCTATGGCATGAGTTAAATAAAATGCTAGACCCATTGGATGCCGTTTACACGCTACCCGTTGTCCTCCTCACAATGCCATGGCCTCCGAACACACTGCAACCCCAAGTGGCCAAGAGGGCAATGATCACCAAGGATCTGAAGGCAGTTCTCCTCATCAGAGTCCAAGCAACACGAGTCCCCACCATCCGACTCTCATGGGGGATCCCAGGGATCTCAGCACCATGAGGAATCCCAGCACGATGAAGGATCCAAGCACGATGAGGGGTCCTCTCAGTCCTTCCACACAACTAATCATGGAAGTAGAGAGGTCTCCTGAGAGGGGCAAAATAGTCCACTCAATCCTGATCAACTGCCCCTCCCTCTTCCGCGGGGTCCTGGCATGGAGCATCTAGACCATTAAGGTGAGCAAGAAAGGCAAAGAGAGGAGATGGAGAGATTACAGGGGCCACAACAAGAGGAAGTATTTGGCGGGCTCGCAAATATAATGAACCTTGGACCCAATCCTCCAACCAAGCAGACCGCACCGAAGAGCACCATCAACCATTTGTGCCTCGAGATGATTAGATATGAGGAGCCTCTAGTACGAGTTGAGCAAGAGTCTCAGCCTACTATCTCTCAGCCTCGTGAAAAGGAAAAGAGACCAAGGATAAAGCAGACCCCTAGGCATGAGAGGCCACCTCGAATGACCCAGTAGACACAGAAAGAGGAGTCTGAAGAGGTGGTTGCAAGGGAGGAGAGGCAAAAGAAGTTCAAAGCGGACAAGCGGCCATGGACCCATGTCCAAAGGCCAGTGTAGGGTCCCTCAAAGATTAAGAGGTGCAAAAAATTAGGAGTGAAGGCACTTCAGGAGATCCACAAGTTCCAAACCACTGTGGGCAATCTTATTCCCTGTGCACCCTTCCAGCGTGTTGTACGTGAAATAGCACAGCATTACAAGAGTGATGTGCATTTCACTTCAGGTGCTATGGAAGCAATTCAAGAGGCAACGGAGCAGATGACAGTAGGTCTTTTTGAAGACGCGAACTTATGTGCTATCCATGCCAAAAGAGTAACAGTGATGGACAAGGACCTTGCACTTGCCAAGCGCATCTGCTCCGATCCCTCCCTTAGGCCCTAGATGTTGTTTAGGTTCATTTGGTGTAACCTGAATCATTTTGTAAATCTCTGCCCTTTGAGGCCAATGAATAAAAGGTATTTTTATGTTCTATTACTGTTCCCATGTTATTATACATGTTACGTGATGCTTTCCATCAGTTTATGCAAGTTAATGTGAATTTGAGTGGTCAAATGATGTTTTTTCACCACGCGGGGAGCCCAAAAATGGCAAAACCCGCTATGGCGCGTATGGGGCCTATTTGACCAAGGCCATTTTTGGGCTCCCCGTGCGATGCCGAACACATTTGCCTTCTACTACGTAGTGAGATTCTTACTGGATTGCTCAGAAATGACCATTATAGTGCAAATATTTATCTAATCACATGCTTTTGAACAGAATAGTGAATGAAAATATTAATGCCAACAACAATTAAAGTTACAAAATACAATGATAGTATAAAATAAATTTTGTAAAAGAACACAAAATGGGGCACTGTATAAAAAGTATAGCTGTATTCATATAAAATAAAATTTCTATATAATAAGGCTTTAGAGCCTTTCTCTCTTCTCTAAAACACTAAGAACATTGGGCTTTGAATTCCCAAATACACTCCTAGCTCTAAACCTAGTCGATAGAGAGTCATTGCTATTATCATTGTTGGCTAGGGACATGGCTACTGCCGTCAATGCCAGCCCTTGAAAATTGGTTCCAAAGGCATTGAGGACAGCCATGCGGTTCACCAAAATGACCTTGTCAACATTGCGATTGATGTCGGCATGACCAATCACTCTTGACAAGGCCTTGCACTTCAGGAGGTCATCAGTGCCATGTGGAGAAAGCTTTTTGTGGATAACCACAAAGCGCCCTTTTGCTTGGCCAAGGTAATGTGCCATTGAGTGATCTCGGCCGAGAAGCTACTATGAACAAGGCATTGCCGAGATGAGAATAGGTCGACCTCAAATGCCTCCTACAATAGTCCAACATTACATTAGAATTCCATTAAAGCAAAAGTATACCAAGAGAGAAGAAATTCAAAGCTCATAGTTTCTTACCACTATGGAGTCATCATGCTCAATCCCTTGCTCTTTGTCAATGAGGATGGATCCAGAGGCCTCCTACTATCTGCAGTGAGATGTGGAGGCTTCTTTTGAACATCAGGTAGGTCGGAGTAGATTGATGTCTCTGCATCTTTGATTTGGGCCAGTGTTAAAGCAAGAACCTCTTCTAGATGTTGGGCTCATCTACAGAAATAAGAGGATCGGAAAGGGCAGGGGCAGGGTTAGGGCTTGAGGTTGAGGCCTCCTCTTCCATTTGTCCCTCCTGGAGAAGGAAAATAAAGGTCATTTTCTAGGATAGGAACCTATTTCCTATGTTTTCGATGACTCCACATGCTAGGAGGTCATCAGTGTCCACCTCCCTAAACCCTAGGGGTGTGAGCTAGGCTTGAAAGCGATCTAAACGCTTCATGAACCTGGGTTCTTGATTGAACAAGTACTTCAAATAATCAATTGGGACCGATATTTTTGAAGACTCATCAAGTTTCACCCTCAACATTATTGGTCTCAACGTTGACTGCAAAAGTGTCACCAACACATAAAGCATTTCTTAACACATCATGATGGCCTTCAAAAGTTGATGTGTATGCATCTTCCTCATGTGTAGTAGGATGTATATCTGGCAAAGGTACCAATGTGTGAAAACCCCAAGGTTGCACATGTGCTTTGTTGGTACATTTGTTCCAAAGCCCATGCATGCATGAATCACAAAAGCATGATAGATTTTTGGTAGCAAGGCTTGATGGATGTTGTGGGTTGTGACCACAAAAAACATGTAAAGAATGTGAATTGGGAACAGCTTCACAGTTGCACTTATTTTCCCTGTTCACATCTCCTACCTTTATCTCCCAAAGTACAAGCACACTCTTTTTTTTTGGATTGTGTAAGAGGCTATAGCTCCCTTAGATAACTTGTCCTGCAAGAAAGCAACAACATTGCTTGCACACTTTAAAATAGCAATGTCTTTCTTTAATTGTTCATGCGTTAAAGTTCTTTTAATAACAGCCCCTGCTTTATTTTGCTCTCCTTTTCCATGCCCACTTGCAAAGAAGTTCCAAGTCATTTCCATGCCTATCATTCTGCCATACCTAGCAACAAAATAGAAGGGCCTGCAAGCCTTGAATTGGGAGGCAGCCCCATCAAACCAAGATCCTTGCATTCACCCATTAAACACTTCCTACGATGGAATGTTGCATCATTATGTGTTGGAAAAATCAATGACTCCCACAAATTAGTGACACCTTTGTAAGTGTGCAAAGTAGATGAACATATGTTGCTTGTGTCATCACCACTAGTACAGACAGTGCATTTTGATTGACATTCCAAATGGATGCCAAACTTTTTATTGTGCATCACATTCAACACATCTTTCAGAAAGGACATCTGCACATGGTATTCATAGCAACAAGTGTCATAGTCCTTTAACTTGTGCACAAATAGAGGCTTCAAATATTCAAATGACCGTAGCCAGTTGAATCCTACACTCTGGGTTTTTTTTTTAATCAATCAAAGATCTCCACCTGCCATCAAAAGAAAGTTGTTTGTTAGCAATTGTAGGCCTTGATGACCAATTGTAAGTGCTAACAGGTAGTGCAGGTGCTAACAGGTAGTGTTGGTGCTTATACTAGGCAATGCAAGTGGTGCTAACAAGTAGTGCAAGTGCTAACAGCAGGTAGTTCAAGTGCTAATAGGTACTCGGGGGGGTCACTATGTATAAACCCTCTATATCACGTGCGTTCAAGGCCTATATTTAAAGTCCCTTATCTGTAAAAAACTTCATGAATAAAATGTACCCCTTTTCTATACAAATCTGTAAATTTTTTCCAAAACTATTTTAAATAGTCCCTTATGTATATTTATTTCTGTAAATTTTAGAAATAAAAAAAATCCTTCTGTTGAACTCACGTGATAGGGTTACATATGATGAGTGACCCCCCCGAGAATAGGTAGTGAAGGTGCTAATTAACATAGCTAGTAGGTGCAACAACAAGCATTGTAGTAGATGCTAACAGGAATTCCAAGTGTTAACAGGCATAGCAGGTGCTAATTAGCACAACTAGTAGGTGGAATAACATGCATTGCATGTGGTAACTAGCATCTGGCAGTGATAGATGAGAATGCTAATAAGCATTGCACTTGAGCTAACAAGGATTGCAGGTGCTAACAAGCATTGCAAGTGCTAGCAACCACAAGTGGTGTTGGTACAAAGTATAGTTGCTAACCATCATATGTAAGTGGTAGAGGAGAGTGCCAATAAGCATTGCAAGTGCTAACAATGATTGCAGGTGTTACAAGCATGGTGCTAGCAACTATTGGTGGCGCTAGCAAGAATGGCATGTGCTAACATGCACAAACATTCCTTACCAGCACATGCTAACAACAAGCACACGAAATTCTTATTAGCACATGCTTGTTATTGCATGTGCCAACAAGCACCTGCAATTACAAGCATTTGCAATAACAAGAATCTATTCATAGTAGATGAAAGTGCTAATAAGCATTGCAAGTGTATGCGTTGAAACCCAAACTAGAAGTGTTTCTTGCCAGCACATGCTAACAAGCACATGCATGTTATTGCATGTGCTAACAAGTACATGCAGTTACAAGCATTTCATGTTCTAGTAGCTATCATCTGGCAGTGGTAGATGGAAGTGCTAATAAGCATTGCACTTGTGCTAAACAAGGATGGAAGGTGCTACAAAGCATTGCAGGTCCTAGCAACCGCAAGTGGTGCTGGCAAGAATTATAGGTGTTAACTAGCTTATGGCAATGGTAGATGAGACTATTAATAAGCATTGAAACTACTAAAAAAGGACTGGAGGTGCTAACAAGCATAGTCCTAGCAAGCAGTGAACCTATTGGCAATAATGGCATGTGCTAACATGCACAAAAATTTCTTGCCAGAACATGCTAACAAGGACATGCAGTTCTTGTGAGCACATGCCTGTTATTGCATGTGCTAACAAGCACCTACAATTACAAGCATTGCATGTGCTAACTAGCATTTGGCAATGGTAGATGAAAGTGCTAATAAGAATTGCAAGTGCTAACACACAATGTAGGTGATAGCATCTACAAGTGTTTGTTGTGAGATGAGAGTGCTAATTGCAAATTCTAGCCAAGATTTATAGTGCTAACAAGCATTGCAGGTGATGACAAGAGTTGATTGTGGTAGCAAGCATTGTATGCGCCAAGAAGCCTATGACATTGGTAGAAGAGAGTGCTAATCACAATATGACAATTATAACTAGCATATGGCACCGACCAAAGGTGAGAGGAAAGCATCCCATGATTTTGGTTAATGGCATATGACATGACACATCACCACCTGTGACCTTCATCGTGTAGACCCATTTATATGGCAATGATTTCTTTCCATGTGGCAAAGAAACCAAGTCCCAAGTCTTATTCTTCATGAGTGAACTCATATCTGATTGCATAGCATACTCTCCCACTTGCATTGATCCTCGTGCATCATAGCCTCTCTGTAGAAAAAAGGCTTCTCGCAATCAATAAGCATCACATAGTCTGCCCGTGGACAACTTGTTGTCTATCAACATATGTAGGTGGATTCACATCTTGCAAAGTGATTCTCCTCATTTCCACATCCCTCATGGGTGTCTTATGCATCTTCTTCTCATTGAAGACCACATCATGGCTTTGTATGATCTTCTTTACTTCTACATCCTAGAGATGATAGCCCATCTTGTTGGAATGTGGGGAAGAATAGATGCATTGTGGCAAGAGGAGTGAGAACACAAAAGATATTGTAGTGGGTGTTATATTCATTTGAGAGGGAAGTCCCTCTTTTATAGAATGGGAGAGAGGGTGGCCTAAATCAATGGCACCCCTCCTACATCAAAGGAGATAACTCCTAAATCATAGGAACTCCACAATCATAGGCACCACCCCATGTGGGGGCCTTTGCATTACATCATCACCTGTGTCATGGCCTATGGCACTAAGTGTGCCTATTCTACACACACACACACACACACACACACAAAAAAAAACCATATGACTGCTAGTGGATGCACACATGCACCTAGAAAGCCCTTGATCACACATTGTGAAGAGAGTGGGAGAGAGGTAAGGAGTCTCACTTGCAGCTTTCTCACATACACACTGGGGGAATACACACAAAGGTGGAGGCTGAAAACAGTTTTCCTCTTCTTAAATGTGAAAGCCAAAAGAACTCTCTCTTAGTACAAAAGGAATAGGTGAACCCTATATGTGGGTCTCAAACCAAACTCAGCTAACCTAGGTGGCATACTAGCTGAGCCACTAACTAGAGTACATAAAGATAGCTGTCATCTAGCTATTATTCATGGGCGGTGAACCAACCGCATCTACAGCTAAACAAATCGGTGACATAAATGCACAACGGTCACCATGGCATATCACAAGTGGAGCTTGATATCTCAACACTCCCCCTCGAGCTCAATCCTAATTCCTGCATACCAAGTAGGTCTCTGAACTTGCGCAGCTTCTCTGCACCCAATGCCTTCGTGAATATGTTAGCTACCTGATCCTCCATGCTGACATAAACTAGATCAATAAAACCTACTAGAACCTTCTCCCACACATAGTGATAATTCACCTCAATATGCTTTGTTCTAGCATGATAGACTGGGTTATTTGCCAAGTGTATACTGCTCATGTTGTCACAATAAATGACAACTGGCCCATCCGATGCATATCATAAAGTAGCTTATGCAACTAAGCTACCTCACATGCAGCCATTGCTACACCCCTTTATTCAGCCTCTGTGCTCGACAAGGCAATTGTAGGCTGTTTCTTGCTGCTCCAAGTGATTGTAGCACTTTCAAAAGAAAACACATATCCACTGGTAGATCGTCTATCAGAAATACTACCAGCCCAATCAACATCAGTGTATCCATGCAACTGTATCTGAACCCCAGTCTCATAAAATAGTCCATACTACAATGTGGACTTCACATACCTCAGTATACGTCTAGCCGCATCCAAATGCGGTTTCCTTGGAGCCCGCATAAACTAACTTACCAACCCAACAGCATAGCTCAAATCTGGCCTCGTAATAGTCATATAAATCAAACTTCCTACTATGTGTCTGTACATAGTAGGGTCTTCCAGAAGCTCACCTGCATCTGCGCTCAACTTCCCATTCTACTCCAAAGTAACTGAAATAGGTTATAGCCTGTCATCCCATATTTGGATAGCTTGTCCAATCCATACTGCCTTTGCAAGAGCCATATCCCACTTGTGGATCTAATTACCTCAATGCCCAAGAAATAACGCAGCTCTCCCAAATCCTTCATCTCAAACTTCTGCTTCAATAGCATTTTCACAGAAAGGATATCTTCATCACTATCACCTGTGATTATCGAATCATCAACATAAATGACAAGCAGCATAATGCCTTTCTCTATTTTTCTCACATAAAGTGAAAAACCTGCCTTGGAAATCTAAAAGCCTATAGTGACAAAATACTGTCCTATCTTGTCAGACCATGCTCTAGGTGCTTGCTTCAAGCCATACAAGGCTTTCTTCAACCTACAAACAAACTTAGTATGAACAGCATGCACATAACCTGGTGGCTGCTCCATATAGACCTCTTCTTGCAAATCACCATGCAAGAAGGCATTCTTTACATCCATCTGATGTAAAGACCATCCCTTTGATGCAGCCATAGCAATGACTGCTCTTAAAATTGCCATGCTTGCAACCGGACTGAATGTTTCTTCATAATCAATGCCATATGTTTGTGCATACTCCTTGACAACTAATCTTGCCTTGTATCTGCTCACAGTACCATCTGCATTGTGCTTCACCTTATAAACCCACTTGCAGCCAATTGCATTCTTGTCTTTAGGCAAAGGCATCAATTTCCATGTAGCATTTGCTTCCAAGGCATCCATTTCTTCATCCATGGCTTTCTCCCATTTTTCTTTTCCCATGGCTTGCTCAAAAGAAGTGGGTTCTGGTTCATGTATCACTTTGACCATATAGGCATAGTGAATCGCTGTAAATCCATCATATTTTAGTCTATCCACAGGATACTTAACTCTGGTAGACCTGCACAAAATAAGCTCACTACCAGGTGCTCTCAAAACATCCCTTGTCTTCCTTACTCCAAGTGTAACAACAGAAGGAATACCCAACTCATCATCAAGGCTCTGTTCTGAGCCACTGGATTCACCATCCACATAAGAGTGAATTGCATTCACATCAACCATGGGCTGATCTACTTTCTCTATTCCCTTTCGTGATACTTGCATACTAATATGTGCATTGCTTTGAGGAGATTCTTGTGATCTCAATGTGCCTGTCCATGGTGAAGTATGTGAACCACTACTAGAGGACACTACAGGTCCACTAATATTTTGTGATTGCTGCTGTGAATTCTGTATAGCATTACCATTTTGTGCATCTACATCATCAATCACATTTACTGGTTTATACTAGCTTCTCATCTCATTAAAAAAAACATCTTTGCTCACTGTAAACTTACGAGTAGAAGGGTTATAGCATCTATACCCTTTCTGCTATAGAGAATAACCAATAAAGATGTACTTCTCAGCTTTTGGATCCAACTTGGATCTCAACTCATCTGGCACATGAACATAGGCAATGCAACCAAAAACTTTCAAATGAGAAATATTTGGTTTCCTACCAGTATACCTCTCGTCTGGCGTCATGCCATGTATTGCTGCAGTGGGAGTCCTATTGTAGACTACTGTAGCAACTGCTTTAGCCCAATAATAATATGGCAGGACTTTTTCGTTGAGCATGGCATGAGATACCTCTCCAATATGCCTGTTTTTCCTTTTTGCAAGTCCATTTTGCTGTGGGGTATGACTGCATGAATATTGGTGCTTTATGCCATGCTCCTGTAGGAACCTTGCAAACTCATTTGAGAGGTACTCTCCCCCTCCATCTAACCTTAGGAATTTTATTTGTAGGCTTGTTTCTTTCTCAACCATAGCTTTGCAAGCTTTGAAATGCCCAAACACTTCACTTTTCTTTTTCATAAAATACACCCAAACTTTTCTGCTGTTGTCATCAATAAAAGTGACAAAATAATGATAGCCTCCAATAGATGCAGCTTTAGTAGTCCACACATCAGAGTGGATTAATTCCAATGGCCTCTTACTCTCTTGAACATGTCTAGGAAATGGTTTCCTTGCCTGTTTTCCAAATTGACAGGCTTCACATACCTTATGCATTTCTGCAACCTTGAACTTAGGCAATCTTGCAACAATATTTTTGTTGAGATATCGAGCTCCACTCGAGATATGCCAGGGTGACCGTTGTGTACTTATGTCACCGACTTGTTAGCTGGAGATGCGGTTGGTACACCGCCCACGAATAATAGCTGGCTGACAGCTATCCTTATCTACTATAGTTTGTGGCTCAGTTAGTATGCCACCTTAGTTAGTTGAGTTTGGTTTGAGACCCACATATAGGGTTCTTCTATTTCTTTGTATTAGAGTTCTTTTGGCTTTTACAACTAAGAAGAGGAAAACTGTTTTCAGCCTCCACTTTTGTGTGTATTCCCCCATTTGTGATTGTGAGAAAGCCGCAAGTGAGACTCCTTCCCTCTCTCCCACAATCTTCACATGGTATCAGAGCCTTGTTCGTGGTAAGGAGCTCAAGAAAGCAAGCCAAGTTCGTGGTGTCCTGGTAAGAGGACAAGTGTTGCTTTCCTATTTCGAGTTTGGGAGCAAATCTCTGCAGGTAGCACAGCCAGAAGTGCAGGAGTGCACTGTTTCAGATTGAGACGCCCTTCACGGTGTGGCGAGAGCGCAGTATATGCTGCGGGAAAGGGCAAAGCCCTTAGTGACTTTATTTTCTGATTTGAGGCCGTTTCGGGGCCTGTTTTGAAGGCGCAAGTTCTTCGCAGGCACTCAGAAAAAGGCCCTGTTTTTTGCTGTGCGACCACTGCCCGGCTAGTCGGTGGAAAGGTGCCGCAGAAATTGCATCGTATGCCTGTGTGCAGAGATATTGGGAGTTGCAGATTCATCCTGTTGCCTGTTAATGCAAAATCGTCACTAGAAAGTGACTGTGTGGTGAAATACCACTTTCGTCAGTTTTGCAGATCTGCCCGTGTGAGGCAAAAGCTGTGTTTTTTGCAGTGACAGAATATTTTGCAGTATTCTGTAATGGCATCTGATTCTCTTTCACAGATTGTCACTGAAAAGCTTGACAAGAATAACTTCCAGGCATGGAAGTTTAGAATGACGAATTTCTTGATGGGAAAAGGCTATTGGGAATTCATTACAGGAAATGAAGAAGAACCTATTCTTCCTAATGTTCCCAGTCAACAGGAAATGCAGGCATTCAAAGGATGGCATGAGAGAGCCAGGAAAGTTATGTACTGGCTGTCTATCAGTATTTCGGATTCCATGATTGTGCATATTCAGGATGCAAATACGCCAAAGGAGGCATGGGATACTTTGGCAAAAATGTACAACACAAATACGCAAGCCAGGAAAATGCAACTCAAACAGGAGTTGCACAATGTGCAGAGAGAAAATTTGAGCATAAATGACTACCACATGAAAGTGAAGAAAATTGCAGATGCACTTGCTTCCATTGGGTCGCCAGTGGATGATGATGATTTGGTTTCTGTGACCTTGAATGGTCTAGGAAAGGATAATGCACAGTTCCAGACATCCATTGCCGTCCGTGAAAACTTTCCTGATTTTGAGGAGTTGATTGCTCTTCTAATTTCTGAAGAGCAAAGAAATGGGGGTGCATCTTCTTCAGCAGGAACTTCAAAAGAAACTGTCTTCTACTCAAATGCTGGCAGAGGTAGAGGCAGAGGTAGAGGAGGCCGATCTGCAGGCCGTGGTAGAAATCAGAATATGCAGCAAACGCAAGAAAACCAGTCCTATGCAGGAGGACGTGGTAACTCTAGAGGCAGGGGGAGCCAAAGAGGCCGTGGTGGATGGCAGAGAAGCCAAAATGCAAACAGCAATGTTGAATGCTACTATTGTGGCAAAATGGGTCATATGGCTAAGGACTGCTATAAAAAGCAGAATGACATTATGAGTGGAAAATTGTAGCAAGGCAATTATACATCTTCTAGCAGGTAGGGTGATGACAGAAATGAGCATCTATTTATGGTGCAGCATATGACCAATTCTGTGACAAGTGCAGAAGAACAAAATGATGTGTGGTATGTTGACTCAGGTGCGTCAAACAACATGACAGGTCATGCAAAATGGATGCAAGATGCAAGGAAGATGGAAAAGCCAGGATTTGTGGAGACTGGTGATGATATTGCACATCCTATTGTGCAGATTGGCAAAATTCCTTTGTCTATGCAGGATGGGAAAAAGAAATACTTGTCTGATGTATTTCATGTCCCGAACATCACCAAGAACCTGGTTTCTGTTGGTCAGATGGTTGAGCAGGGCTTGCAGGTCAGATTTAATCCTCATGGATGCTTTGTTGAGGATATGAAAAATAATGGTCGCTTGATAGCAAAAGGAAAGAAGAAGGGCAGGATGTTTACGTTGGATGCAGACATGCCTGAATTGAGTGCAGCAATGTTTGCACATGGGACCGGTGTAGTTGCAAATATTGATATCTGGCACAAACGCATTGGTCACATTAATATACAGCGACTTAAATCAATGTAAGCCCAAAATATTGTTGCAGGATTGCCTACATTCAAGGTTGCAGAAATGCACAAGGTTTGTGAAGCCTGTCAATTTGGGAAACAGGCAAGGAAACCTTTTCCTAGGCATGTTCAAGAAAGTAAAAAGCCATTGGAATTAATCCACTCTGATGTGTGGACTACAAAAGCTGCATCTATTGGAGGTTGTCACTATTTTGTCACATTTATTGATGACTTCAGCAGAAAACTGTGGGTGTATTTTATGAAAAAGAAAAGTGAAGTGTTTGGGCACTTCAAAGCTTTCAAAGCTATGGTTGAAAAAGAAATAGGCCTGCAAATAAAATGCCTAAGGTCAGATGGAGGGGGAGAGTACCTCTCAAATGAGTTTGCAAGGTTCTTGCAGGAGCATGGTATAAAGCACCAATATTCATGCAGTCATACCCCACAGCAAAATGGAATTGCAGAAAGGAAAAACAGGCATATTGGAGAGGTATCTCGGGCTATGCTAAATGAAAAAGATCTACCAGATTATTATTGGGCTGAAGCAGTTGCTACAGCAGTCTATATAATGAACAGTGGACCTGGAGTGTCCTCTACCAGTGGTTCACATGCTTCGCCATGGACAGGTAGATTGAGATCAGGAGAATCCCCTCAAAGCAATGCAGAGAGTGGTACGCAGGTATCACGAAAAGGAAAAGAGAAGGTAGATCAGCCCATGTTTGATGTGAATGCAGGTCACTCTTGTGTGGATGGTGAATCCAGTGGCTCAGAACAGAGCATTGATGATGAGTTGGGTATTCCTTCTGTTGTTACACCTGGAGTAAGGAAGACCAGGGATGTTTTGAGAGCACCTGGAAGTGAGCCTATTTTGCGCACGTCTACCAGGGTTAGGTATCCTGTGGATAGGCTGAAATATGATGGATTTATAGCCATTCACTATGCCTATATGGTCAAAGTGATACAGGAACCAGAACCCACTTCTTTTGAGCAAGCCATGGGAAATGAAAAATGGGAGAAAGCCATGGATGAAGAAATGGATGCCTTGGATGCTAATGCTACATGGGAATTGGTGCCTTTGCCTAAAGGCAAGAATGCAATTGGTTGTAAGTGGGTTTATAAGATCAAGCACAATGCAGATGGTTCTGTGAATAGATACAAGGCAAGATTAGTTGTCAAGGAGTATGCACAAACATATGGCATTGATTATGAAGAAACATTCAGTCCGGTTGCAAGCATGGCAATTTTAAGAGCAGTCATTGCTATGGCTGCATCAAAGGGATGGTCTTTACATCAGATGGATGTAAAGAATGCCTTCTTGCATGGTGATTTGCAAGAAGAGGTCTATATGGAGTAGCCACCAGGTTATGTGCATGCTGTTCATACTAAGTTTGTTTGTAGGTTGAAGAAAGCCTTGTATGGCTTGAAGCAAGCACCTAGAGCATGGTCTGACAAGATAGGACAGTATTTTGTCACTATAGGCTTTTAGATTTCCAAGGCAGGTTTTTCACTTTATGTGAGAAAAATAGAGAAAGGCATTATGCTGCTTGTCATTTATGTTGATGATTCGATAATCACAGGTGATAGTGATGAAGATATCCTTTCTGTGAAAATGCTATTGAAGCAGAAGTTTGAGATGAAGGATTTGGGAGAGCTGCGTTATTTCTTGGGCATTGAGGTAATTAGATCCACAAGTGGGATATGGCTCTTGCAAAGGCAGTATGGATTGGACAAGCTATCCAAATATGGGATGACAGGCTATAAGCCTATTTCAGTTACTTTGGAGTAGAATGGGAAGTTGAGCGCAGATGCAGGTGAGCTTCTGGAAGACCCTACTATGTACAGACACATAGTAGGAAGTTTGATTTATATGACTATTACGAGGCCAGATTTGAGCTATGCTGTTGGGTTGGTAAGTTAGTTTATGCGGGCTCCAAGGAAACCGCATTTGGATGCGGCTAGACGTATACTGAGGTATGTGAAGTCCACATTGTAGTATGGACTATTTTATGAGACTGGGGTTCAGATACAGTTGCATGGATACACTGATGTTGATTGGGCTGGTAGTATTTCTGATAGACGATCTACCAGTGGATATGTGTTTTCTTTTGAAAGTGCTACAATCACTTGGAGCAGCAAGAAACAGCCTACAATTGCCTTGTCGAGCACAGAGGCTGAATAAAGGGGTGTAGCAATGGCTGCATGTGAGGTAGCTTAGTTGCATAAGCTACTTTATGATATGCATCGGATGGGCCAGTTGTCATTTATTGTGACAACATGAGCAGTATACACTTGGCAAATAACCCAGTCTATCATGCTAGAACAAAGCATATTGAGGTGCATTATCACTATGTGTGGGAGAAGGTTCTAGTAGGTTTTATTGATCTAGTTTATGTCAGCATGGAGGATCAGGTAGCTAACATATTCACGAAGGCATTGGGTGCAGAGAAGCTGCGCAAGTTCAGAGACCTACTTGGTATGCAGGAATTAGGATTGAGCTCGAGGGGGAGTGTTGAGATATCAAGCTCCACTTGTGATATGCCATGGTGACCGTTGTGCATTTATGTCACCGATTTGTTTAGCTGTAGATGCGGTTGGTTCACCGCCCATGAATAATAGCTAGATGACAGCTATCTTTATGTACTCTAGTTAGTGGCTCAGCTAGTATGCCACCTAGGTTAGCTGAGTTTGGTTTGAGACCCACATATAGGGTTCACCTATTCCTTTTGTACTAAGAGAGAGTTCTTTTGGCTTTCACATTTAAGAAGAGGAAAACTGTTTTCAGCCCGGTTGCAAGGATGGCAACCGTAAGAGTAGCCATTGCTATGGCTGCATCAAAGGGATGGTCTTTACATCAGATGGATTTAAAGAATGCCTTCTTGCATGGTGATTTGCAAGAAGAGGTCTTTATGGAGCAGCCAGCAGGTTATGTTCATGCTACTCATCCTGAGTTTGTTTGCAGGTTGAAGAAAGCCTTGTATGGCTTGAAGCAAGCACCTAGAGCATGGTCTGACAAGATAGGACAGTATCTTGTCACTATTGGCTTTCAGATTTCCAAGGCAGATTTCTCACTCTATGTGAGAAAAACGGAGAAAGGGATTATGCTGCTGGTCATTTATGTTGATGATTTGATCATCACAGGTGATAGTGATGAAGATATCCTTCATGTGAAAATGCTATTGAGGCAGAAGTTTGAGATGAAGGATTTGGGAGAGCTGCGTTATTTCTTGGGCATTGAGGTGATTAGATCACCAAGTGGGATACATCTCTTGCAGAGGCAGTATGGATTGGACATGCTGTCCAAATATGGGATGACAGGCTGTAAGCCTATTTCAGTTCCTTTGGAGCAGAATGTGAAGTTGAGCACAGATGCAGGTGAGCTTCTGGAAGACCCTACTATGTACAGACGCATAGTAGGAAGTTTGATTTACATGACTATTACCAGGCCAGATTTGAGCTATGCTGTTGGGTTGGTAAGTCAGTTTATGCAGGCTCCAAGGAAACCGCATTTGGATGCGGCTAGACGCATACTCAGGTATGTGAAGTCCACATTGCAGTATGGACTATTTTATGAGGCTGGGGTTCAGATACAGTTGCATGGATACACTGATGCTGATTGGGCTGGTAGCATTTCTGATAGACAATCTACCAGTGGATATGTGTTCTCTTTTGGGAGTGCTGCAGTCACTTGGAGCAGCAGGAAACAGCCTACAGTTGCCTTGTCGAGCACAGAGGCTGAGTACAGGGGTGCAGCAATGGCTGAATGTGAGGTAGCTTGGTTGCATAAGCTACTCTATGATATGCATCAGTCTACAGATGGGCCGGTTGTCATTTATTGTGACAACATGAGCAGTATACACTTGGCAAAGAACCCAGTCTTTCATGCCAGAACGAAGCACATTGAGGTGCATTATCACTATGTGTGGGAGAAGGTTTTACTAGGTCTTATTGATCTAGTTTATGTTAGCACAGAGGATCAGGTAGCTGACATATTCACGAAAGCATTGGGCGCAGAGAAGCTGCGCAAGTTCAGAGACTTGCTTGGTGTGCAGGATTTGGGATTGAGCTCAAGGGGGAGTGTTGAGATATCGAGCTCCACTCGAGATGTGCCAGGGTGACCGTTGTGTACTTATGTCATCGACTTGTTAGCTGGAGATGCGGTTGGTACACCGCCCATGAATAATAGTTGGATGACAGCTATCCTTATCTACTATAGTTTGTGGCTCAGTTAGTATGCCACCTTAGTTAGTTGAGTTTGGTTTGAGACCCGCATATAGGGTTCTTCTATTTCTTTGTATTAGAGTTCTTTTGGCTTTTACAACTAAGAAGAGAAAAACTGTTCACTTTTGTGTGTATTCCCCCATTTGTGATTGTGAGAAAGCCGCAAGTGAGACTCCTTCCCTCTCTCCCACAATCTTCACAATTTTGGGCTTGCATTAATTTAAGTCGCTGTACATTACCATGACCAATGCGTTTATGCCAGATATCAATATCTGCAACTTCACCGATCCCATGTGCAAACATTACTGCACTCAATTCAGGCATGTCTGCATCCAACATAAACATCCTGCCCTTCTTCTTCCCTTTTGCTATCAAGCGACCTTTATTTTTCATATCCTCAACAAAGCATCCATGAGGATTAAATCTGACCTGCAAGCCCTGCTCAACCATTTGACTAATAGAAACCAGGTTCTTGGTGACATTTGGGACATGAAATACATTATACAGGTATTTCTTTTTCCATCCTACATAGACAAAGGAATTTTACCAATCTGCACCATAGGATGTGCAGTATCATCATTAGTCTCACAAATCCTAATCTTTTCATTTTCCTTGCATCCTGCATCCATTCTGAATGACCTGTCATGTGGTTTGATGCACCTGAGTCAACATACCACACATCATTGCTTTCTTCTGCACTTGTCACAGAATTGGTCATGTGCTGCACCATAAACAAATGCTCATTTCTGTCATCACCTTGTCTACTAGAGGATGCATAATTGCCTTGCTGCAATTTTCCATTCATGATGTCATTCTGTTTTTTGTAGCAGTCTTTAGCCATATGACCCATTTTACCACAGTAGTAATTTTCAACATTGTTGTTTGCATTTTGGCCTCTCTGCCATCCACCATGACCTCTTTGGCTCCCACTGCCTCTCAAGTTACCACGTCCTCCTCCATAGGATTGGTTTTGTGCATATTTTGATTTTTTCCATGGCCTCTAGATCGGCCTGGTCTACCTCTGCCTCTACCTCTTCCAGCATTTGAGTAGAAGACAATTTCTTTTGAAATTCCTCTTAATGCACTACCATTTCTTTGCTCTTCAGAAATTAGAAGAGCAATCAACTCCTCAAAATCAAGAAAAATCTCACGGATAGCAATGGATGTACGAAATTGTGCATAATCCTTTCCTAGACCATTCAAGGTCACATATTTTCTCTCTGCACAATATGCAACTCCTGCTTGAGCTGCATTTTCCTGGCTTGTGTATTTGTGCTATACATTTTTGTCAAACTATCCCATGCCTCCTTCGGCGTGCTTGCATCCTGAATATGCACAATCATAGAATCTAAAATACTGATAGACAGCTAGTAAATAACTTTTGTGGCTCTCTCATGCCATCCTTTAAATGCCTGCAACTCCTGTTGATTGGGAACATTAGGAATAACTGGTTTTTGTTCAGCTCCAGTAATGAACTCCAATAGCCTTTTCCCTTAAGGAAATTCATCATTCTAAACTTCCATGCTTGGAAGTTGTTCTTGTCAAGCTTTTCAGTGACTATGTGTGAAAGAGCATCAGACGCCATTACAAAACACTGCAAAAATATTCTCTCACTGCAAAAAGCATAACTGCCTCACAAGGGCAAATCTGCAAAACTGACGAAAGTGGTATTTGACCACACAGTCACTTCCTAGTGATGATTTTGCATCAACAGGCAATAAGAATGATTCTGTCACTCCCTATATCTCTGCGCATAGGCTTATGATGCAATTTTTGTAGCAACTTTTCACCGACTTGCAGAACAGTGGTCGCACAACAAAAACAGGGCACCTTTCTGAGTGCCTGTGGAAAACTTCTGCCACCAAAACGGGCCCCGAAATGGCCTTGAATCAAAAAAATAATGTCACCAAGGGCTTCGCCATCTCCCGCAGCATATACTACCCTCTCTCACAGCATATATTGCCCTCTCGCCACACCGCGAAGGGCGTCCCAATCTCAGTGCACTCTTGCAGACAATGCACTCTTGCACTTTCCGACTGTGCTACCTGCAGAGATTTGCTCCCAAACTCCAAAAAGGAAAGCAACACTGATCCTCTTACCAAGACACTGTGAACTTGGTTTGCTTTCTTGAGCTCCTTACTATGAACTGAGCTCTGATACCATGTGAAGAGAGTGGGAGAGAGGTAAGGAGCCTTACTTGCAGCTTTCTCACATACACAATGGGGGAATACACACAAAGGTGGAGGCTGAAAATAGTGTTCCTCTTCTTAGTTGTGAAAGCCAAAAGAACTCTCTTAGTACAAAAGGAATAGGTGAACCCTATATGTGGGTCTCAAACCAAACTCAGCTAACCTAGGTGGCATACTAACTAAGCCACTAACTAGAGTACATAAAGATAGCTGTCATCCAGCTATTATTCATGGGCGGTGTACCAACCGCATCTGCAGCTAATAAGTCGGTGACATAAATGCACAACGGTCACCCTGGCATATCACGAGTGGAGCTCGATATCTCAACACACATATCCCAACATACCCCCCCTCAAGGGTTTGCCTCTTGCTATGTCAAGGATACATCTAGTCACATAGTTCACATGCCATCTCATGGTGGTCAAGGATAAATCTATGGCTAGGAACTCATGCTAGCAAAACTGCCCAAGGGTCAAGGTTTACAAAAATGGGATAGACCCCCCCAAATGGTTATTATCTCCCTTGCATGTACAAGGATTAATCTTAGGCCTTTGTGTGGACCTATTTTCTCATGTCTACCTATAAGAGGTACCGTGGAGGCAAACACATAACACATGGCCTACATCATATGGTGACCAGAGGTGATTTACAAAAGACAAAACACATAACATTCTTTTTGGAGTACTATTCCAAGAAGAGAACCTTAAAATTTGACCAACTGATGATAAATAAAGTTCAAAAGACAAAGTGCTCTCAAAAGGCAAAGTCTTCATCTTCTACCACAAAGTTTGATTCTTCAATTGTTGATGGAGTTCTTCCTTCAACAAGATTTTCTTTGTTGTTGATGTAGCTAAGTACCTTTGGGCAAATCCTTCACCTTGTGAAGAAATGATATTGAGTAGGTCTTACCACTTGATATATTATTCAAGGGCAGTGTTTATACTATTACAAAATAGAATTCAAACATATTCAATTCAAAATATATCATAAATGCATCATGAGCATTTACCAAAACTGTCAAACCGCATGATAGTGGTCCAAAGATAAAATTGAAAAATGCCTCAGGTCACTTCCAATGGTCAAACTTCCAAAAGCCCAAAGATAACTGAGATAATAATGAAATGCTAGTAACTGATATGCTAATTAGCAGATATGCTTATAGAATAACTGATATGCTACCTAGTAATACTTTATTTTAGTCTTCTTTTGGGGTTCATGCAACCTTCCACTCCATGGATTTACACTCCCTATACTCTTTGAATGCTTATGTGCACCTATGACATCCTCAACATGCTATCTACTATCATCATGTAAATGTTGTCCATGTCTATCTATAGGCATGTGGGGATGATTTCCTTTGCATGCATCTTAGATTTCCACATGTTGTGGTCAGTATCATGACTCAAATTCGTTGAATGTTACATCTCTATTGACATAGACCATCCTTTCACTAGGTCATAGTAGTTGTAGCCCTTCTTTCCACTGGATATCCAAGGAAGATGCATTTAATATTTGTAGCCCTTCTTTCCACTGGATATCCAAGGAAGATGCATTTAATAGCTTTTGACTCCTTTTTTCTTCTCACCTCATCAGGCACATGCACACAATAGATGCATCCAAACATCTTCATATATGCCACTATTTTCTTTCTATCATACATCCTCTCATATAAGACATGTCATGTATGATTGGGGAAGGTGTCCTATTGATAATGTGCATTGCTTTTCCCCAATAATGAAACGGCATGTGAATTTGGTTCATAAGAGCCCTAGTGACCTTGGCAGTCACTCTATTCTTCCTCTTAGCATTTGGATTCTTCTGAGGTATATAGTTACAGGTAAGCTATTTATGTATGCCATTCTCTCGCAAGTAATCATCCAACTCGTTGGACAAATATTCCCTATCTCTAAAAAAATGGAAATTCCTATAATAAGTTGTGGAGAAAAAAAATTCATGGGACCTCACAAAATTATTCATTCTTTAAAATTGTGGTTGCAAGCCCTGTTTGGATTCTCTTATTTGCATTATCGATCAATATCATGTTATATTTTTCATCCAAATTATAACAATAAGATTTATTAGGGCCCCACTATCAATTTTGTAACTTCCTTATGACATTGTGATGATTGCAAGACCTGTCGAGATTTGTAGTTTACTTTTTCTTTTCAGATTATCACATTATGAGTAGGGCCCTCCCTCACTGATTATGAAAGTCCTTTATCATGTTGTGATGATTTAGAGTCTTATCACATTAATTCTTATTTTCTTTGACATTCATCATCACGACGCTGTTAGGGACCCTCTATCAGTTTTGAAGTTCCCTTATGGCATTGTGATAATTTTAAAAACCTATGGTTCTAAGACCTATTGCTAAAATTTTCCCAAGATTGTGTCCTTGAACAATTTATTTATTTTCTTTGAACCTTTCAATATTTCAATTTTCATAAGGAATGCTATGGTAAATTGCCTCATGGAGCCTCAGACAATAGGTAAAACAAATTGTTTTCTCCTTCAGTTTCCTCCATGGGAAATTTGAGGGCTCGAGCAAGGTGTGGGTTCAAGAATACCTTTCGATAATCCTCAAGTAAGCGGTAGTGGTGTTCATCTCTGACCCTGCATCATATGCATTACACCAACCATCCCTTAGTACACTTTTTAGTTTCTCCCTCTCACCTACATATTTAACAATGTAAAACTTCAAGCCTTCACTATTGCTTGCCTCCGTGTTGATAGAAAAATTATCCTCTATACTAAGGGCATCACTTAGAGCATCATGTCCACCTTCAAAGGTTGGGTCCACACTAGCATCAGACTCATCATCATCAATACATTTGGAAGGAACATGACTCACATGTGCTTAATTATCAATGTGATATTTGTTGTTGCAGTGTCTCCAATGTTCCTGCATACATGCACAGCCAATAACATAATATCCATCTTGTTCTCAATTTAGTAGGATCACTCTTTGAAAAGTCGCACATGCAATGCATCAACCACAAACCTCCTAGCATCCCCATTGATTAGACCTATCCACATCCCCTAGCCCAACTTCCCAAAATATCATATACACATCTTGATCTGCCGATGGGTAGCCTACATGTGCCTCATGACTGAACCTCAGCCTTAGAAACTTTATAGCAAGAAAACCATAGGCTTTAGGACCCGTGCCCCATTGGACACATGGACATGCAAATTCTAATGACCCATTCTATACGGGGTGCATATGGTGAAACTGGGCCCTCTAACCTCCCCATGCCTACAACCAGTGTCGGATGGGAATCAAAATTTGCAAGACCATGGAGACCATATGGTTTAAAACTTGTGCAAAGTTTGAGCCCAATCCAATGGACATGCAAATCCTTTACACAATTTATTAATCCTTTGTTGCACGGTACGTGTACAACAAGCACTTGAATCACCAAAACATGATATGCCATTGGAACATAACTAATAATAAACACTTTTACATGATAAAACAAGGAATGGAATGAAGGAGGAAATGCAGATCATGAATAAAATAGAGTCAAATACAAGATGTGCATGACACTGTCTAAAACCAATCATGTCGTATATAGTGAAATGCATTAAAAAAGTCCATGCATACAATGGTGTGCTCACAATGTGAGATTATAGATCTCCAATACAATGACATGTAATAAACTAGCAACCCCCAATACAATGATATACCCTAAACCACTCCTCAGGATCTCCTCTCATGCCAATAGTCACAAGTATGCTCTCGTGATCCTCAAGAGCAAGGCGCCATCGAGGAGTGGATGTCATCTTGCGACTACAAACACGAGTTTGCTAATGCAACAACAAAATGGGAATACATGTATGCCTCATGATCTACCATGTACTCCTGATACTTGAAGAAGCGACCACGCTTATGTACGTGCTCAAAGTAGTACCCAGCTATGATCATATTGTGAGCATCGAAATGGATCCCATGCCCATCCACTGCATCTTGGTTGAGCACGCTCTTCACCATAGATAATCTCAATAGATAGTAATCCAAGCGCTTAGGATTGCCCTCTAGAGCAATGATCGTGAAGATGTCATCAATACATAAGAGATATGTCAACTAGTCGTAATCTCTACTAGAACTGAACCCTGCATCCTTATCATCATGTACCACCTCCGAGGACTGGGATACAGAAAAGTATGCATCGCATCCATGGATCAGCCCATGGCACCATGGAACAACCTCCCCAATCATCATCAATGCATGCCGAGCAAAAACATGCAAAGCGTTAAGAAAAGATCGTGGGGTTTGAGTTGCATGTGCTCCTAATAGAATGTAAATCAAGAGTGACAAGCACGGTACGACAATCAAAAGGCCTAGACCAATCAATGCTCCCTACATCCACACCCCAAAAAAATCGTATGACCATGTTGAGATATCGAGCTCCACTCGTGATATGCCAGGGTGACCATTGTGCATTTATGTAACCGACTTGTTAGCTGCAGATGCGATTGGTACACTGCCCATGAATAATAGCTGGATGACAACTATCTTTATGTACTCTAGTTAGTGTCTTAGTTAGTATGCCACCTAGGTTAGTTGAGTTTGGTTTGAGACCCACATATAGGGTTCATCTATTCCTTTTGTATTGGGAGAGAGAGTTCTTTGGCTTTCACAACTAAGAAGAGGAAAACGGTTTTCAGCCTCCACCTTTGTGTGTATTCCCCCATTGTGTAAGTGAGAAAGCTGCAAGTGAGACTCCTTACCTCTCTCCCACTCTCTTCACATGGTATCAGAGCTCGGTTCGTGGTAAGGAGCTCAAGGAAGCAAACCAAGTTCGTAGTGTCTTGGTAAGAGGATCAGTGTTGCTTTCCTTTTTCGAGTTTGGGAATAAATCTCTGCAAGTAGCACTGCCGGAAAGTACAAGAGTGCACTGTCTCAGATTGAGACGCCCTTCGTAATGCGGTGAGAGGGTAGTATATTCTACGGGCAAGGGCAATGCCCTTGGTGACTTTATTTTCTTGATTCGAGGCCGTTTCGGGGCCCATTTTGGTGGCGGAAGTTTTTCGTAGGCACTCAAAAAAGTGCCCTATTTTGGCCATGCGACCATTGTTCTGTAGGTCGGTGAAACGTTGTCGCAGAAATTGCATCGTATGCCTATGCGCAGAGATATTGGGAGTGACAAAATCATTCAAAAATCATCACTAGGAAGTGACTGTGTGGTCAAATACCACTTTCATCAGTTTTGCAGATTTGCCCTTGTGAGATAGAAGTTGTGTTTTTTGCAGTGACAAAATATTTTTACAGTGTTCTATAATGGCGTCTGATGCTCTTTCACAGATAGTAATTGAGAAGCTTCACAAGAACAACTTCCAAGCATGGAAGTTTAGAATGATGAATTTCCTTAAGGGAAAAGGCTATTGGGAGTTCATTACTGGAGCTGAACAAGAACCAGTTATTCCTAATGTTCCCAATCAACAGGAGTTGCAGGCATTTGAAGGATGGCATGAGAGAGCCAAAAAAGTTATGTACTAGCTGTCTATCAGTATTTCAGATTCTATGATTGTGCATATTCAGGATGCAAGCACACCAAAGGAGGCATGGGACACTTTGACAAAAATGTACAGCACAAATATGCAAGCCAGGAAAATGCAGCTCAAGCAGGAGTTGCATAATGTGCAGAGAGAAAATATGAGCATCAATGACTACCACATGAAGGTGAAGAAGACTGCAGATGCACTTGCTTCCATTGGGTCGCCAGTGGAAGATGATGATTTAGTTTTTGTGACCTTGAATGGTCTAGGAAAGGATTATGCACAGTTCCGAACATCCATTGCCATCCGTGAAAAATTTCTTGATTTTGAGGAGTTGATTGCTCTTCTGATTTCTGAAGAGCAAAGAAATTGTGGTGCATCTTCTTCAGGAGGAACTTCAAAAGGAACTATCTTCTACTCAAATGCTGGAAGAGGTAGAGGCAGAGGTAGAGCAGGCTGATTTGGAGGCCATGGCAAAAATTAGAATATGTAGCAAATTCAAGAAAACCAGTCCTATGGAGGAGGACGTGGTAACCTTAGAGGCAGGGGGAGCCAAAGAGGTCGTGGTGGATGGCAGAGAGGCCAAAATGCAAACATCAATGTTGAATCCTACTATTGTGGTAAAATGGGTCATATAGCTAAAGACTGCTACAAAAAGCAGAATGACATTATGAATGGAAAATTGCAGCAAGGCAATTATGCATCCTCTAGTAGACAAGGTGATGACAGAAATGAGCATTTGTTTATGGTGCAGCACATGACCAATTCTATGACAAGTGCAGAAGAAAGCAATGATGTGTGGTATGTTGACTCAAGGGCATCAAACCACATGACAGGTCATGCAGAATGGATGCAGGATGCAAGGAAAATGGAAAAACCAGGATTTGTGGAGATTGGTGATGATACTACACATCCTATGGTGCAGATTGGTAAAATTCCTTTGTCTATGCAGGATGGGAAAAAGAAATACCTGTCTAATGTATTTCATGTCCCGAACATCACCAAGAACCTGGTTTCTGTTGGTCAAATGGTTGAGTAGGGCTTGCAGGTCAGATTTAATCCTCATGGATGCTTTGTTGAGGATATGAAAAATAAAGGTCGCTTGATAGCAAAAGTGAAGAAGAAGGGAAAAATGTTTACGTTGGATGCGGACATGCCTGAAGTGAGTGCAACAATGTTTGCACATGGGACCGGTGTAGTTGCATATATTGATATATGGCATAAACGCATTGGTCATGTTAATGTACAGTGACTTGAATTAATGTAGGCCCAAAATGTTGTTGCAGGATTGCCTAAGTTCAAGATTGTAGAAATGCATAAGGTATGTGAAGCCTGTCAATTTGAAAATAGGCAAGGAAACCATTTCCTAGACATGTTCAAGAGAGTAAGAGGCCATTGGAATTAATCCACTCTAATGTGTGGACTACTAAAGCTGCATCTATTGGAGGCTGTCATTATTTTGTCACTTTTATTAAAGACTACAGCAGAAAAGTTTGGGTGTATTTTATGAAAAAGAAAAGTGAAGTGCTTGGGCATTTCAAAGCTTTTAAAGCTATGGTTGAAAAAGAAACAGGCATGCAAATAAAATGCCTAAGGTCAGATGGAGGGGGAGAGTACCTCTCAAATCAGTTTGCAAGGTTCTTGTAGGAGCATGGCATAAAGCAGCAATATTCATGCAGTCATACCCCACAGCAAAATGGACTTGCAGAAAGGAAAAATAGGCATATTGGAGAGGTAGCTCGTGCCATGCTCAATGAAAAAGACCTACCAAATTATTATTGGGCTGAAGGAGTTGCTACAGCAGTCTACATAATGAACAGGACTCCCACTGTAGCAATACATGGCATGACACCTGAGGAGAGGTATAATGGTAGGAAACCAGATATTTCTCATTTGAAAGTTTTTGGTTGCATTGCCTATGTTCATGTGCCAGATGAGTTGAGATCCAAGTTGGATCCAAAAGCTGAGAAGTGCATCTTTATTGGATATTCTCTGCAACAAAAAGGGTATAGATGCTATAATCCTTCTACTCGTAAGTTTATAGAGAGGAGAGATGTTGTTTTTGATGAGATGAGCAGCTGGTATAAACCAGTAAATGTGATTGATGATGTAGATGCACAAAACGGTAATGCTGCACATAATTCACAGCAGCAATCACAAAATATTAGTGGACCTGTAGTGTCCTCTAGTAGTGGTTCACATACTTAACCATGGAAAGGCAGATTGAGATCATGAGAATCTCCTCAAAGCAATGCAGATAGTGGTATGCAAGTATCACAAAAAGGAAAAGAGAAAGTAGATTAGCCCATGTTTGATATGAATGCAGGTCATTCTTATGTGGATGGTGAATCCAGTGGCTCAAAAGAGAGCCTTGATGATGAGTTGGGTATTCCTTCTATTGTTACACCTGGAGTAAGGAAGACAAGGGATGTTTTAAGAGCACTTGGTAGTGAGCCTATTTTGCATAGGTCTACCAGAGTCAAGTATCTTGTGGATAGGCTGAAATATGATGGATTTACAGCCATTCACTATGCCTATATGGTCAAAGTGATACGAGAACCAGAACCCACTTCTTTTGAGCAAGCCATGGGAAAAGAAAAATTGGAGAAAGCCATGGATGCCTTGGAAGCAAATGCTACATGGGAATTGGTGCCTTTGCCTAAAGACAAGAATGCAATTGGCTATAAGTGGGTTTATAAGGTGAAGCACAATGCAGATGGTTCTGTGAGTAGATACAAGGCAAGATTAGTTGTCAAGGGGTATGCACAGACATATAGCATTGATTATGAAGAAACATTCAGTCCGGTTGCAAGGATGGCAACTGTAAGAGCAGTCATTGCTATGGCTGCATTGAAGGGATGGTCTTTACATCAGATGGATGTAAAGAATGCCTTCTTGCATGGTGATTTGCAAGAAGAGGTCTATATGGAGCAACCACCAGGTTATGTGCATGCTGTTCATCCTGAGTTTGTTTACAGGTTGAAGAAAGCCTTGTATGGCTTGAAGCAAGCACCTAGAGCATGGTCTGACAAGATTGGACAGTATCTTGTCACTATTGGTTTTCAGATTTCCACGGCAGATTTCTCACTTTATGTGAGAAAAACAGAGAAAGATATTATGCTTCTTGTCATTTATGTTGATGATTTGATCATCACAGGTGATAGTGATGAAGATATCCTTCGTGTGAAAATGCTATTGAAGCAGAAGTTTGAGATGAAGGATTTGGGAGAACTGTGTTACTTCTTGGGCATTATGGTGATTAGATCCACAAGTGGGATATGGCTCTTGCAGAGGCAGTATGGATTGGACATGCTGTCCAAATATGGGATGACAGGCTGTAAGCCTATTTCAATTCCTTTGGAGCAGAATGTGAAGTTGAGTTCAGATGCAGGTGAGCTTCTGGAAGACCCTACTATGTACAAACACATAGTAGGAAGTTTGATTTATATGACTATTACCAGGTCAGATTTAAGCTATGCTATTGGGTTGGTAGGTCAGTTTATGTAGGCTCCAAGGAAACCACATTTGGATGCGGCTAGATGCATTTTGAGGTATGTGAAGTCCACATTACGGTATGGACTATTTTATGAGATTGGGGTTCATATACAGTTGCATGGATACACTGATGCTAATTGGGTTGGTAGTATTTCTGATAGACGGTCTACCAATGGATATGTGTTTTCTTTTGGGAGTGCTGCAGTCACTTGGAGCAGCAAGAAACAGCCTACAGTTGCCTTGTCAAGCACAAAGGCTCAATACAGGGGGTGCAGTAATGGTTGCATGTGAGGCAGCTTGGTTGCATAAGCTATTTTAAGATATGCATCAACAGTCTACAGATGGGCCAGTTGTCATTTATTGTGACAACATGAGCAGTATACACTTGGCAAATAACCTAGTCTATCATGCTAGAACAAAGCACATTAAGGTGCATTACCACTATGTGTGGGAGAACTTTCTAGTAGGTTTTATTGATCTAGTTTACGTCAGCACAGAGGATCAGGTAGCTGACATATTCATGAAGGCATTGGGCATAGAGAAGCTGTGCAAGTTCAGAGAGCTGCTTGGTGTACAGGAATTGGGATTGAGCTCGAGGGGGAGTGTTGAGATATCGAGCTCCACCACTCGTGATATGCCAGGGTGACCATTGTGCATTTATGTCACTGACTTGTTAGCTACAGATGTGATTGGTACACCGTCCATGAATAATAGCTGGATGACAGCTATCTTTATGTACTCTAGTTAGTAGCGCAATTAGTATGCCACCTAGGTTAGTTGAGTTTGGTTTGAGACCCACATATAGGGTTCATCTATTCCTTTTGTACTAGGAGAGAGAGTTCTTTGGCTTTCACAACTAAGAAGAGGAAAATGGTTTTCAGCCTCCACCTTTGTGTGTATTCCCCCATTGTGTATATGAGAAAGCTGCAAGTGAGACTCCTTACCTCTCTCCCACTCTCTTCACAGACCACACATGACTGATACAAGGACAATGCACTAGTGCCTAAGTGCTAGGTACACCATTGCACCACATCGCATGCAACCACAAAGTGAGCGACAATGTGATGCAACTAGTGTCACCGCCGCAAAGAACGCTTCACGCAAGCACTTGCCCCATCAAGCTCTCGTTTACCATGCCCTGTCTCAAAGTAGCTCCACATCATTGGAATGCCCGTCTCATGGTGCCATCTATAGAACCAATAAAACTTACTGGAAAACTTGATCTGACCACCACAACCGTCAAACCAAACCCAGTGCTGCTGCCATGTCACACCCTGATCCCTCAAGAAACTATCATGGAGATTGAAACAATGCTGTGCAAAATGAGCATCATGCGAGCGATCATCACTAATGTAGAAGTGATACTCTTGCACAATGATGCACGAGTCCATGGTGCTATCAATGTCATCCACCTGAGCATGTGCATGATGATAGCTAATATGCACAAATATAGCAACCTATAAGATGGCACATAAAAAACAATGAGGATGATGGAAAGAAATAAATGAAATGCACAAGAAAACACAAGTAAGAACAATACTCGTTCACATGTCACCTGTTCAGAAAAATAATACTCCGATTGGATCTCGTGGTGTGGTGCAAAGGTATAGTTCTCCATCGCAAAGTCCACCACTGAGACAACCACCCCTATGATAAATGTGCTCAAGCAAGCACAAAATTGTTGATCCTCCCACTTTGCAATGTGGGAGTGCTGTATGTAGTGGTACAACTTCCCTCGGAAAGCATCAATGAAAGCAACACGTGGAGTCTGATGTTCCACAAGCTGCAACCTCCTAGACTGTGCACCACCATCTAATGTCAACGGGATGTGCTCAAACTACTGCCAACGCACAATCTCCACATCACTAACATCTGGAGAAACTTGCGGCACTCTAGCAAAGTGACCACACCATACACCTCCCCTCTACACAATCAAGGGAGTGGTACAAAGTATTGCCATCTCGTGCACACAATATGGAGTGAATGAAGTCACGAGGGCTAGTAGGAACCACTCCCCTGTGACCATCAAGGGAATGAAATACATCATACATCAATCCAAAATCAACATGATAGCAACAACACATGCCACGCTCTCTAGAGCACCACACAAACCATGGCTTGCACCGCTCCAATGACCTCTACCCAATCCTGACCTCTATGTGTGCCTCTACAAATTGAGTGTAGAACTCAGTCTGGGTACCCTCCAAAAGATATGCACCATTCTTAATGTAGACACCACGCGACACCCTCTTTCCCACTGCCTTCTTGAACACTGGAGATGCCCTCTAATGCCTCTCCCAAAACTGTTGTATGATGGACCTAGTGCAATCATCCAATAGTCAATCGCTACAGGGTGCACGGCCACTGAAAGCCCAAAGAGAATCAACATCATGGTCCTTTAGACTTTGCCTCCTAATCATACCTACTTGCAATGTGTGAGGTGAAATGTCAAGGAGATGCGATGTGGTGCATACATGGCCAAATATTTGGGGTCTACTAATGGCAGCCACAATGGCACGACATGCTGCCAAGGAATCTACGGTGTTCCTACGCTTGATGGATGCATAGGACTAACAAACACTAGAAAGGACCTCGCTACATACTGCCCTATCTCTAGATGCAACAAGACCAGCAAGCCTCCTACACTCCACCAAGGCAGGGTGATCTATTAAGCAAGATAGTAAAGGTGACTGCTGTGAAGCTAGTGTAATGTCGCTGAAGAATGACTCCACTATCCTACTAGCACGACGATGAATGGTAGTCCTAGGCAAGTCATGTTGTTATCCATCACAAGGGGGAGGTGAGGGGGGAGGGGGAGGGGGGGGGGGAGGGGGGGGAGGTAGAGTGGAGGGAGTAGAGCTAGAGGGGGGAGGTAGAGTGGAGGGGGAAGACCTATAGGGATTAATGGAGGGGGAAACAAGAAGGGGGGGGAGGGATGTAAGGCAAACGAAGAACCGGTGAAGGTTAGGAGGGAAGTGGATGGGGGAGGGGGGTGAGGAAGGGTGGAGAGAGTATGAATGGGAGGGGGGGGAGAGGAGGGGGTGATGAGGTGGAGGTGGGGGGGGGGGGGCACTGGAGGGGGAGGAGGGAGGGAGGGAGGTGGGGCTAGAGGTGGAGGTGGGAGATGGTGGTGGGGGTAATGGTGCATCATCAACAGCATGAGCTCTCGCTCTCACTCTCGAGGCTCTCTTTTTCTCATGCACCTTCCTCTTCCTCTCCTCATCCCACTTCGAGAGTATGAGAAGTGGGCTTCCTATTTTTATCACATCTATCGGATCTACGGCTTTGAGAACCCATCTCAATGAAGGTAGGAGAAAGTGACAAGTGATGGGAAGGCAAGAATGGAGAGGCTCCAAACAAGGATGCATGAAATGAGTTCTAAAAAAGTAGTCTCTCATAGAGAGGTTGGACAATCATCCCCTAGATCTTCATTGGATTTGATTGGCTTTCATTGGATGTAGTTTGGCTAAATCTAGTGGTTGTGGTGATTTGGTGGCTTTCCTAATCTGAATCTTGATTGGATTTGACTGGATTTAGTTTGGCTAAATCTAGTGGTTGTGGTGATTTGCCAAAACAAGTGGCTCTTCTAATTTGACATAATTTTATTTTTTAACACTGATTTTAAAGGAATCCAATGCTAATCAGATTTCATGTTTGCATAATGTAATGGTATATTATTATGTTTAATTTTAATTTATTTCCAAATTAACCTAATGGTATTTCCTAACATTTTGATTATGTTATGCAAATATTATGCTTTCACTTAATTTTATTTCCATATTAACCTAATGCTATGTCCTAACATTTTGATTAACCTATGCTTAAAAAATGGTGTATTGTTATAGATATGTAACAATATGTAGTTTGGCTAAATCTAGTGGTTGTGGTGATTTGGTGGATCTTCTAATCTAAATCTTGATTGGATTTGATTGGATTTAGTTTGGCTAAATCTAGTGGTTGTGGTGATTTGCCAAAACAAGTGGCTCTTCTCATTTTACATAATTTATTTTTTACCACTGATTTTAAAGGAATCCAATGCTAATCGGATTTCATGTTTGCATAATATAATGGTATATTATTATGTTTAATTTTAATTTATTTCCAAATTAACCTAATGTTATGTCCTAACATTTTGATTATGTTATGCAAATATTATGCTTTCACTTAATTTTATTTCCATATTAACCTAATGCTATGTCCTAACATTTTGATTAACCTATGCTTAAAAAATGGTGTATTTTTATAGATATGTAGCAATACAATTCACCTATGCTAAGTATTGAATAAAATTCCATGCATAATTTTTGGTGGGGGAAATTCCACGCATATTTTTTGGCAGGGGAAATTCCACGAATATTGGCATAACCACACAATTTGAAGATTGGCATGGGAATGCATGCTCATGCATGCATGCATGAGCATGGTTGATGGGTGATGTGGCTCCATGCTTGCTGCTGCTGAGGTGGCACATCATGCGTCATGCCTCTAAGGTCATCTTGCATGAGGTGGCAACCTGAGGTGGCCAAAGCATGTGACATGGCTTTATGATATGGTAGCATGAGGTGGCAATGATGAGTTGGCAAAGATGAGGTGGAAGACTGAGGTGGTGGTTGACTGATGACTAGGCTCCAACCATGCCTATGATGTGGCTTGATGAGGTGGCACACCTGGCTGAGGTGGTAGAAATGTAGAATGGTGAGGTGGCAAATCATTGTGATGTGGCAATTTGTGTGATGATGTGGAAGAGGGTGAGCTGATGAGGAAAACATTGATGATGTGTGAAGTGGCAAGAGGTGGCATGGGTGACCATAGTCAAACTTGCTTTACATGACGGGATGATGATGCAATTTAGATGAGCTGTCTAATGAGTCAGCCTTCCACATGTGCACCATGCCACCCCTTAAATGGCAGCCACTAGGGTTGGTGATCTACCAAGCCTACCTTTCCAAGCCTAATTAGGCTTGGTATTTGGCTTGGCTAGCCCATTTTCCCTAAAAAAGGGGATTTTAACATGGGGAGGCCAAAATTGACCCTTCCCTAAGTCAATTTTAACCAAAATTTTTTCGTTAGATTCATCACATTGAGGAGCTTAATATATGTGAACTTTGACATAATTGGTTATGTGTACAAATTATTATAATTATTTTATTTTTCCTTTACCACTCCTCTAACAAGTGAAAGTAAAAATTAATCTTAGATCTCTCAAAATCCAGCCATTAAATTTGTGATCTTTCAATTCCATCACATAACCTTGTGTGCCCACTAACCCTCTATAAAATTGGATTTGTTAAATTAATCATAATACTAAAGAAACGTTGTGGTACAAAAAAATGTACCTTTTTTATCCTTCATAAATTTACCAAAATTATTCTTATTTATATAGACCCTTCCAAAAATTCAAGCTAAGTTCTACTATATGCGAACACACTTACTATCAAGTTTCACCTTCATTTTATGTATAACAAGGTAGAAATTGTGAATTTAGTGTCATACTATTTGTTTGTGAAAAAGTGTGACAGACGCTATGACCTTGAAGTCGACCGCAAACAAAGCTTTTATGAGTAACTCCAATTTTTTATTGGATCACACCATTATGTGCACAAAGTCATGTGGTGTTTTGTCTTAAGACTTCGAGAACTAATACTTAAGGAAGTAGGTCAGATTTCCCAATTTGTGGCAAAAAATGATGTTCTCCCCCCTCCCAAGCGATGGAAAGTGGTCAAAAATTGGACACCTTAGCTTGCTACCACCCCCATTATGGTCATATGGATGACATTGTCATGTAGTATGCATCGATTCAAAGAGAGGAGCCACATGTGATTGTGGAGTCATGGCTAACTTCATATAAGATAGCCAAGCAAGTGTATTTAATACCAATATCTTTTCCTCATAGATCGATTATTGTGGGACCATATGCAAATTTTAACTTGGATTTATATTATTTACTCTCTCTCTCTCTCTATCTATCTCTCTCTCTCTCTCTATATATATATATATATGTATGTATGTATGTATGTATGCATGCATATGTATGTATGTATGTATGTATGCATGCATATGTATGTATGTATGTATGCATGCATGCATGCATGCATGAATGTATGAATGTATGTATGTATGTATTTATATGTATATATGTGTGTGTGTGTGTGTGTGTGTGTGTGTGTGTGTGTGTGTGATACCTTTGTAAGACTAGAATATATCCAATTGTTCAAATTCATATTTTTGTTGATATGAAATGGTTCATAACTATCTACAATGGTACCAATGTGTGTGTGTGTGTTATACCTTTGTAAGACTAGAATATATTCAATCGTTCAAATTCATATTTTTGTTGATATGAAATGGTTCATAACTATCTACAATGGTACCAATGCTACAATCATGCAAGAGAGTAGTGGTTTTTTGCCACAGACCACCAAACGCTCGAATGAAAGTGATACTTTTGGTTTTCCATAGACTCCACTAGAATCTTGGCCAATGAAAGTGATAATTTTGTTATTCCCAAACAATGTGAATAGGTATGTAGCTAACGCCTTTGTTTTTAAACAATTGGAACATGTTCAAACTTAAGCATGCATTAATACAACTAATGGCATTTTCATCTTGAACATAGGTAGTCTTTCAACCCAAATTGTTCTAATTCAAGATGGTGGCATGTAGTCCAAGCTGCTCCTTGAAGTAAAATAACTTTCAAGATAGGGATGTGGATACATAGATGCCAATGGATCCAATTGATCTTGATGGATCCAATGGATCCAATTGATCTAGTGAAGAAGATGAATATCATGACATGGACCATGAAGATGAAATGTCGACATCATAATAGAGGAAGGTGGAGATCACAACATTGGGGAAGAAGATGCAGATCATATATCACTTGATATTATTGAAGAGACCGAATTCAAGGATCAAGTCTTATGTAGTATAATCCCTAATGACATAGGTGATTTGGGCATAGAACTAGAGATAGACTTATTTGGCATGATGGACTTGGCTGAAGACACAACCTTTGATGTAAATGCTGCTAATTGATTCTTTTGCAATTAAGAAGGCTTCTTATCCTTGGCCCCTTTCACTTTTATACTTGCACTATGTTGATTTGTATATCAAGTTCATCATGAATATATGAGTATTTGTATCTCAAACTTGGTTTACATATCTTATAATTTTTTATATTTAAAATGATCAGAGTTGCAGGTCAAATTTATTTTGGGTCTTATTCCAAACTATTTTATGTAATTTCATTGGGGAATGCTAGATTTGGTATTGGTATCTGTGTATTTGTCGGTATCTGGGAATGCCAGATTTGATATGGGCATTAGTATATGTGTTGGTATGGCTATTAGTCCCCAATGCATATATTGATGGTCATACCAATGATTATATTTACAGTCATACCAATGGATTCTCCACCCGCAGATCCCACCGATGGATTCTTTCCCATGGTGCAAAAAATGTTCCAACGCTCATGAAACGTCAAGAGATAAGTATTGGAAATAGATGGGCATGTAGTAGTAGCCATCCTAAGCCCTCTCCCTTGGAATACTTTGCACCTCATGCATTCACTATTGCACACATTCCATATCCCCCTTAAATCTTGTGTCGGGTTTTAACTTATCATTGACAAGTTTTTCCTCACATGCTCCCAATGCCCATTGCTATCCATGGGATCCAATTTTTCATCGATTTAATGCTATGTCTTGTTCCTACACGTCATCTAATTTTCCATAGCATGCAGTGTCATTTGGCCTCCAACCTCACAATCTGTGTGAACCTTCCTCAATTTCATGTTGGTTTTTTGCATGTGTGTTAGTTGTACATGCTCACTCTTTGTCTATAGTAATTATAAAAATATTTTTAGTTTTACATGCACACCTTATGGTTAACACTTGATTTTTGAGGGTGTACACGCTCACTCTTTGTCTATAGCAACCATGATTTCATGTGTGATATATCAAATACTATCCACACTTGACTATATGTTTGGTGTGCCTAGATCTACACTATAGCCATGTGGTGACTCATTTCCACCTTGCACTTACTTATGAACAATTGTCATGGCTCTAGTAACAAGTTAATATTTGCAATGATCAAAGTACAGATTTTGTAATGAACTGAGTGCATAGACACATGCCTCCTAACTAGTCATCACCATTAATGTGCAAGAAATGCTATATATCAATCTTAAGAGATTGTGATCACGTTAGATGCTTGTGTCAACCCTAAAGGTTTTGTATGTATTCATTATTTTCAACTAATATAGTGTACAGCTCATCATTTGTGGTGTGATCTCTAGCTAGGTCCTCTCTCCTCAAATCCACTCTTCTCCTCTCCCTCTTCATGTTTTTACAAGCACCACATTGAATTAGCTATATTTCAATGCACGCTAAATTACTAATTCAGTGGGGACACTGTTCAATGCCACATTTTGCATTATCTCCTAAGATGAAGGCTAGCAAGTTGCATATCTAGATAAAAATGATAAAAATTTCACGCACATTGCATTGAAATTTGCATGTAGATAATTGCCTCGGCACCCCAACAGGACATTGCCCTCGTGTGGGGGTTAAAGGTCACTATGGCTTTACCCCGGTTATGTACAATACTCAAACACATATATAAATGAATGAAAAAGAAGATTAGGGTGTTTTGCACCTAGCAAAACTTGTGTGGCTCTTTGTTTCTCTCTCTCCCTCTTCCGTTCTTTCTTCCATTGAGAGCACTCTCAAATGGTATCAGAGCCCGGGTGATCTAGCTGAGCATGCGTGCATGCCTGGAAGCTCAGCAGCTTTGTGGGAGGAAGGAGAAGCTCTGGAGGAGGAAGGCAATGATTACTCCATTGCCTCCATATGTGAAGCTGAGTCATACAAATAGTCCCAAATAAGATGAGGAGAGGGCCATGATGGCCAAGGTTCCTTATGCATCAGTGATTGGGAGTCTTATGTATGCTATGATAGCTACTAGACCAGACATTGCATTTGCAGTGGGAGTTGTTAGTCGGTATATGGCTAATCCAAGAAAGAGGCATTGGGAGGCAGTTAAGTGCATCATGAGGTACATGAAGGGTACCAAGGAGATGTGCATCTGCTTTGGTAGAGGAGACATGCGTGTACTTGGGTACATAGATTCAGACTATGCAGGATGTGGATAGTAGGAGATCCACTTCTGGTTATGTGTTCACCTTTGCAGGTGGTGCAGTGTCGTGGATGTCTCGTGCACAGAAGTGCGTTGCTTTGTCTACCACAGAGGCTGAGTATGTTGTAGCCACAGAGGGTTGTAAGGAGGCTATATGGCTTGATCGGCTAGTGGGAGATTTGGGGATTCATACAGGTGTACCGACATTGCATAGTGATTCCATGAGTGCTATTCAGCTAGCATGGAATCCGGTCTTTCATACAGGGACCAAACACATTGAGGTCAGGTACCATTTCATTAGGGAGGTACTTGAGGACAAGCGCATAGAGCTTGTCAAGGTTCATACAAATGATAACCCTGTAGATATGCTGACGAAGAGTCTACCTAGTCAATGGTTTGAGTATTGTCGTGTATTGATGGGCATTGGATAGTATGCTCTTTGGTTGTTCTCACTTAAAGGCACATTGTCCTTTAAGTGGGAGGTTGTGGGGGTTAAAGGTCACTGTGCCTTTACCTCAGTTATGTACAATACTCAAACACATATATAAATGAATGAAAAAGAAGATTAGGGTGTTCTACACCCACTAAAACTTGTGTGGCTCTCTGTTTCTCTCTCTTCCTCTTCCATTCTTGCTTCCGTTGAGAGCACTCTCAAATGGTATCAGAGCCTGGGTGATCTAGCTGAGCGTGCGTGAATGCCTGGAAGGTCAGCAGCTCTGTGGGAGGAAGGAGAAGCTCTGTGGGAAGCTTTGTGGGTGATTTTACTTGCATCTGAGTGCGCAGAGACCTTGAAGGAACCTTTGTAAAAGTCACTTTGGTTTTGCGAAGTGGTTTTGGGAGCCTGTTAAGTGTTTTCAAAGAAAAAGTCGTTTTTTATGCTTTTCCCTGTTCCGTTCGATGACAGAGACTCCGTATTGACTTGTAAAGGCAACTATTGCTTGCTTTTGGTGTCCATTTCACTTCAGGAGCTTGGAAACACCTTCATTCTTAAATTTGGGATCATTTCATTGGATTTCTGACTCACTGTGTCAGTTCCTACGTTTTTCTGCCCGACTGTTGGAACTCAAGTTTGGAGCAACCATTTGCAGATCTGTCAGTTTCGGTGGACTCAGGAGGTCCTAAAATTTCTATGTTGCTCATCATTTGCACTCTGATGGAGTTTACAAACAGTTCCGTTTCCAAAAACTTTTTTTCAGTCCATGTGTTGGACCCAGTGATTGAGACCACGGTTTCCAAAACCGTCTGTCCCATTGCGTTTCGGATGCCTAAAAACCCCTACCTATTAGTTCTTGCATGATTCTGAGGAGTATTTTTAGAGTTATAGATCTCTGTGTATTGGATTTCGTCTCTTTGTTATGCATTTTTCATTCTAAGGTTTTGAAACCTTAGATTTATGCCACATGGCAGTGGATAAGTGTTGACTCCCATTTCTCACTCATCGGTTGGGATTTTGGAGTTCCAGCAGAAGAGAGATATTTGCAGATTTTCTTGCTGAGTCCGATTATGCAATGGCGCCCATGTTTTGAGGCATCTCATGTTCTATTTTCAATAGCGGTCATTGCTGTAGGACCATGATTTCTTGAGCATACCTTATGCAGATCACTCTGGTTGCAGTTTGAGCCATGTGCATTCATTTGTGGTGTGCATTGGGTTGCAGTGGATGATTTATAGGCCATTTGGATGCATTGCGATCCTTATTGGATGCGCTGATAGGCCCAGATTGCCTTGTGGGATGCTATTTTTATGGATGCTTTGCACATGGATGCTATTTTATGCTGAGGGATAGCTTTGACACATTGCAGGTGATGCACTGATAGTGTTATGCTCTCTTGGATGAGATATTGTTGATGCATATGCCCATGGATGGTGTTTATGCTTGAGCCATTTGGCACTTATTGGCATTTTGGATTGCCATTGTACTTGGCATTTTATTTTGGGCCAAATTTGCTCATATGGATGCATAGTACATGCACATGAGTCAACTATATCTTTTGATGCTTTGAGCTTTGAGTTTTGGTGACATTCCACTCTATTGTGGCATACACATTTGGGTGCACCTGGTATTTGTTGTGATTCTCTCTTGCAGGTACTAGCATTTGGGATTTTGTTTCATTTGCATCATGGCATCCTCTTCCATGTCTAAAAAGCAGTTTTTCAGCATTAAAAAGTTTGATGGGACAAACTTTTCTTTGTGGAAAGAATAGATAAGGGATGTGCTTATTCAAAAGAAGCAGATGAAACCCTTGGCAGGTATTGAAGCTAAGCCTGCAGATATGTATGAGGATGATTGGAATGAGTTGGATGCATTAGCAAAGTCTACTATTAGACTTCATCTTTTAGAGTCAGTTTATTTCATAGTAGTAAATGAGCAGACTACGAAAGATTTGTGGAAGAAACTGTGTGCCAATTATGAGAAGGAAACTACCTCTAATAAAGTTTACCTCATGAAGAGGTTGTTTGAGCTACAGATGAAGGAAGGGGTCTCCATTGCTTCTCACTTGAATGAATTCAATATTATTTTCAGCCAACTTCAGGCTCAGAAGATGAATTTTGATGCGGAGACTAAGGCAATATTTCTCTTATGTTCATTGCCATCCTCATGGGATACCTTCCGTACAACTGTCAATAACTCTGCACCTGGTGGAGTACTGATGATGTTGTGGGTAGCTTGTTGGCCAAGGAGATTAGACAGAAGTCTATGGATGGCAACAAGCAAGATGCAGCCTTAAACATGCAAAGGGGCAGATCACAGTTCAGGGGGAAGTCCCAAGAAAGAGGGAAGTCTCGTAGCAAATCCAGGGCACAGAACATTGAGTGTTACCACTGTGGCAAGAAGGGCCATATGAAAAAGGATTGCTATAAGCTGAAAAGAGAGCAAAAGGATAAGAAAAAGAATGCAAATTGGGGTGCAAATCAGAAGGAAGAGAGCCCAAGGGAGGACAAAGTAAAAGTGAAGATCGAGGAGATCAATGCAGTCACACATGATAGTGACAATGACATTCTCTTCATGTCTAGTTTATCTGCATGATGCATATTCCCAGGATTGGATTTTGGATTCTAGTGCTTCATTCCATGTTACTCCCCATAGGGAATGGTTCTCCACTTATGACAGTGGAAAGACAGGTTGTGTGCATCTTGGAAATGACTATGCATGTGACATAGTGGGAGCAGGTGACATAAAGTTTTCTTTTGCAAATGCGTCTGCATTTATTTTCAAAAATGTGAGACATGTGCCTAAGCTGACCAAGAGTCTTATTTCAACGGGTCAGCTAGATGATGATGGTTTTCAGACCAACTTTGGTTTTGGGAGTTGGAAAATTCAGAAGGGCTCTATGCTTTTGGCCAAGGGTGCCAAGTGTGGGACTTTGTATCCCTTACATGTATCAGGGGTTTTTGATCATGTTGTTGCAATAATCGAGAAGCCAGTACTTCTTTGTGGCATTGCAGGTTGGGGCACATGAGCCAGAATGGAATGAAACTCTTATGCCATTTGGCTTATGTACTGCATTTGAGTTTCTCTGATTTTGAATTTTGTGAGCACTGTCTCTATGGGAAGAAGACTAAATCAGCACTTAAAAGAAGGGGAAAGAAAGAGTTTGAAAAGCTTGATTCGGTGCATTCAGACGTATGTGGTTCCATGCCTACACGGTCATTATGCGGGGCTGAATACTATGTGACATTCATTGATGATGCAACTAGGAAAGTGTGGGCTTATGCCATAGCTCAGAAGAGTGATGTGTTCCAAGTATTTCAAAAATGGCTGGCCTTGGTTGAGATCAGTCAGGTAGAACGCTTCAATGCCTACGGACTGAGAATGGTGGAGAGTATCTCTCTCATGACTTTCAACATTTCTGTGATACACATGGGATTAAGAGGGAGCTCACATCCCCTCATACTCCAGAGCAAAATCTAGTTGCAGAAAAGATGAATCGTACCATTCAAGAAAGGTTGCAATGCATGCTTTCCAATGCAAGTCTTTCTGGTGGTTTTTCGGCTGAGGCAATGAAGACTGTAGTGCATGTGATCAATAGATCACCTAGTAAGAGTCTGGATGGTGGTATTCTTGAAGAGGCATGGAGTGGCAAGAAGCCCTCTTACTCTCATTTGCGTATATTTGGGTGTGAGGCATATGCACATGTGCCAAAAGAGCTTCGAAAGAAGCTAGATCCTAAGTCTAGGAAATGCATCTTTCTAGGTTATAGTGAAAGTGGAGAGATGGGCTATCATCTCTGGGATCCAGAAGCAAAGAAGATCATACACAGCCATGATGTAGTCTTCAATGAGAAGAAGATGCATAAGGCACCCATGAGGGATGTGGAAATGAGGAGAATTACTTTCCAGGATGTGAATCCACCTGCATATGTTGATAGATAGCAAGCTGTCCATGCACCAAATGTGCAAGAAATGGTACCACCAAGTACTCCCACAGGTATACAATCAAGGGTAGATGATGGATCATCTATTGGTGGAAATGATGAGCCAAATATGGTTGATATGCAGGAGGGACAACAAGCTGAAATGCCCTTGAGAAGATCATCTAGAGTGTCTAGACCGCCTGATAGGTTTGTTCCAGGGGTAGACTATGTGATGCTTACTGATTGCGAGGAGCCTTCTTGCTACAGAGAGGCTATGATGTACGAGGATGAATGCAAGTGGGAGTATGCTACGCAATCAGAGATGAGTTCACTTATGAAGAATAAGACTTGGGACTTGGTTTCTTTGCCACATGGAAAGAAAGCATTGCCATGTAAATGAATCTACAAGATGAAGGTCACAGGTGATGATGTGCCTAGGTACAAGGCCCGTTTGGTCACTAAAGGGTTCAAGCAAGAGAAGGGTGTGGACTTTGATGAGATATTCTCTCTGGTTGTGAAGATGACCACACTTAGATGCATGCTTAGACTAGTGGCAGCAGAGGATATGGAGCTTATACAGAGGGATGTCAAGACAGCTTTCTTGCATGGGGATCTACATGAGGAAATTTACATGGTACAGCCGGAAGGCTTTGAAGAAAAGGGCAAAAAGCATTTAGTTTGCAAGCTGAAGAAGAGTCTCTATGGTCTTAAGCAAGCACCTAGAGAATGGTATCAGAAGTTTGATGCTTTCATTCGGTCCCAGGGTTTTAGAAGGAGTGAAATTGATCACTGCCTCTACACTAAAAGGGCTAAGGATAATAGCCTGATAATCTTGACACTATATGTGAATGATATGCTATTGGCTAGCAAGAATACTTATGAGCTAGATGCATTAAAGGCCAAGTTGCATGAGGCCTTTGATATGAAGGATTTGGGACTTGCAGGTCATATTCTTGGTATGCGCATCACGCATGATCGGAGTAGGAAACTCCTTTGGCTTTCACAGAAGGAGTATGTTACAAAAGTATTGCAGCATTTTAATATGGAGGGGGGGAAGGCAATGAGTACTCCATTGCCTCCATATGTGAAACTGAGTCATACAGATAGTCCCAAATCAAATGAGGAGAGGGCCATGATGGCCAAGGTTCCTTATGCATCAGCAGTTGGGAGTCTTATGTATGCTATGATAGCTACTAGACCAGACATTGCATTTGTAGTGGGAGTTGTTAGCCGGTATATGGCTAATCTAGGAAAGAGGCATTGGGAGGCAGTTAAGTGCATCATGAGGTACATGAAGGGTACCAAGGAGATGTGCATCTACTTTGGTAGAGACATGCATATACTTGGGTACACAGATTCACACTATGCAGGGCATGTGGATAGTAGGAGATCCACTTCTAGTTATGTGTTCACCTTTGCAGGTGGTGCAGTGTCATGGATGTCACGTGCACAAAAGTGTGTTGCTTTGTCTACCATAGAGGCTGAGTATGTTGCAGCCACAGAGGGTTGCAAGGAGGCTATATGGCTTGATCGGCTAGCGGGAGATTTGGGGATTCATACAGGTGTACCGACATTGCATAGTGATTCCATGAGTGCTATTCAGCTAGCACGGAATCCAGTCTTTCATGCAAGGACCAAACACATTGAGGTTAGGTACCATTTCATCAGGGAGGTACTTGAGGACACATGGAGAAGTTAAAGATGGCCTTAGCTAGGATTGATGAAGCAAAAGGGTGTCTAAATCCTAGCAAGTGTCATGTGGCTCAAACAAAAGTAGTCTTGTTGGGGCATATTGTGTCTGAGGAAGGCTTGCAAATGGATCGTGACGTTCAAGCAATCATGGCATTGCCAAGTCCTGAGAGTGTCACTAGTGTTCATAGCATCCTAGGAAAGAGCAAGTATTATCAATGCTTTTGTGATGATTTCACGGAGATAGTGCATCCCATGAACTTGTTGACAAGGAAAGGAGTTCCTTTTCAATGGGGTGTGGAGCAACAAGAGTCTTTTCAGCACAACTTAAGGAGGCCATGTAGGAAACATCTTCTGGAGCAACCTATCAAAATTCAAACATACATAGGCTTCGAATAATGATGATTCTCAAAGCAACAAACAAGTCATGTCACTAATCCTACAGCTCTCTTCTGACAATAAGTGCCCTGAACCGTCGCTATATAGTGACGCTTTGCCCTATTCCATCGCTATATAGCGACACTTTGTCCTATTTCTTCACTATATAGCGACGCTTTTTAGATATAAACATTGCTATATAGCGACTGACTAGCGTCGCTATATAGTGATGCTAGGGTTTAAACCCGAAACCTTGCACGACGCTTTCTTTGACATCTCTATTGCGAGAAAAGCAAAAATGTCTCCTCCCATCTTATTTCAATGACCTCGCTTTCTTCCTCTCTATTCTCCACTCCTCGCCCCTACCTAGCCCCTCTTCCAACACTTGTGCTCTCTCTCCACCCTTCTTCCTCTCTGCTTGTGTGAAAGGAAGTTTTTCAAAAATGTGAGTCTCTTTAAGCAATGTAGGTTCATTTTTTGTGAGATTTCATTTTGTGAGTATTGAAACATGTTTCTCCTTGTTTTGCTAAGGGTATGTGCTAGTTTTCATGCTTGATTTTCAGAGGTTAAGGACAAAAAACGAGATTTGGTGAAAGAAAGAAGACTCACCTCTTCCCTTTTTGGTATTTCTCTTTCTCCTCTTTCTCCTTGTTTGTAGGCTTATGCTTGTCTCCTCAATCCCATCCCTTTGAGAAGTTGCTTCTCTAAACTACTCCTCCTTCCTCTAACTAGTTATTTGAAAAATGGTATGTTTCCTCTCTTTTATGGGGCCAGTCCACAAAACACCGATCGGGACTATCACAGGTAAGAAAGTGCTTCCTTTTTTTTCCTTTTGTTATTTTATTTATTTGCATTGGCCTGTAGCTAGTGCCTTAAGCACTAGCTGCAGTGATGGGTGTAGGAACCTCTCTTCTCCTCTCTTCCCCTCTCTTCTCTTATTCCCTCTTCTTCCCCTCTTTTCCTCTTTTCCTCTCTCTTTCCCCCCCCTCTTTCCCTCATATGCTCATGCATAAGCATAAGCATAATCTTTCTCTCTTTTTCTCTTCTTTTCATAAGCATATGTATTTGCCTATGCTTATGCTTATGCATGCTCATATGCTCATATGCTCATGCATAAGCTCAAGCTTATGCTTTCTCTCTTTTTCTTTTATGCTCATATGCTCACGCATAAGCAAAAGCATATACTTTCTTTATTTTTCTCTTATGCTTATGCTCTTTTTTCCTCTTCCTTGTCTTATGCTTATGCTCTTTTCCTCTCTTCTTTTTCCCCTCTTCCTTCTCTTCTTTTCCCCTCTTTCAATCTCTTTTTCCCTCTTCTTTTTTCCCCTCTTTTAATCTCTTTTTCCCTCCTTTCCTTCTCTTCTTTTTCCCCTCTTTCAATCCCCTCTTTCAATCTCTTTTCCTCTCTTCCTTCTCTTATGCTTATGCTCTTTTTCCCTCTTCTTTTCCCCTCTTTCAATCTCTTTTCCCTTCTTTTTACCCCTCTTTCAATCTCTTTTTCCCTCCTTTCCTTCTCTTCTTTTTCCCCTCTTTCAATCTCTTTTCCCCTCTTCCTTCTCTTCTTTTCCCCTCTCTTTTTCCCCTCTTCCTTCTCTTCTTTTCCCCTCTTTCAATCTCTTTTCCCCTCTTTCAATCTCTTTTTCCCTCCTTTCCTTGTCTTCTTTTCCCCCTCTTTTAATCTCTTTTCCCCTCTTCCTTCTCTTTTGCTTATGCTCATTCCCCCTCTTCTTTTTCCCCTCTTTCAATCTCTTTTCCCCTCTTCCTTCTCTTCTTTTTCCCCTCTTTCATGAGCTTATGCCCTTATGCTTATGCATGAGCATATGCTCATATGCTTACGCATAAGCATAAGCATATGCTTTCTCTCTTTTTCTCTTATGCATATTTGGTTCTTTTCCCCTCTTTCAATCTCTTTTCCCCTTTTCTTTCTCTTCTTTTCCCCTCTCCTCTTATACTTCTCCTTCTCTTTTTCTTCTTATGCTTTCCGCTTCTTACCCGCTCTTGTTTTTTGTTTTTTGTTTTTGTGTTTGTGTCTACGTTTGTCCAATCCCCCCAAATTAGACATGGGATCACGTCGCACGTCCGACGAGTACGAAAACCCTCGTAGGAGGACACATCATGATCTCTATTCTCCAGAGGACTTTGATTCCACTCAGGCGACACCTCAGGGGCCTACCCCTATGACTACCCCTGGCCTGACTCCTCTCGGGTGTAGCACTGTGACTACCCCTCAGGGAACTCCTTTGCTAGCAGCCCATGGCTTTGTCGAGAGTCCCGACGAGTTTGTCGCACAGATGAGCAATGAGGAGGTAGCGAGATTCTTCTCTCTGCTATCCCAGAGGACCTCAGCAAATCTTTCTCCTACATCGACGGCTAGACCTACTGTCCAGCTGTCCCCTCTAGCCCCTTCGACTGAGGGGTCATCACCTGGGCATGCCCATCGTAAGGGAAGGAAGAGTAGAAGGGGTTGCTTATGTTGTGCTGACTCAAGAGATGTAGATGAGTCAGCACACTCACATCCCTACAGGTCTCCACTTGGTCCCGAGACCCAGTACCAACAATTAGGTCTCCTACTCCCACTGCTACTCCTCGCTCCGTCCTCGCTCCGGAAGTGCTCGCACAAACACCACTCGCTCTGACTCTGCCACTACCATGAGTCGTCCTTACCTAATCGAGGACCGATCCTATCAAATCACGGCTGCTGAAGAGATAATAGAAGATAAAAAGGGTGCAGCAATGATGGCCACCATGAGGCGGTTGATGAGCCACCACTTCAGGAGCGGCATAGCTATTGACTGGCGGTACCAAGATGACCAAAAGAAGCAGGCAATCATCGATGAATCGAAAAGAAAATACCCTAACCCCCCAAATTGGGAGTTCAATGAGAATTACATGCGGGAGCGCATGGGTTTGGTCTTGAAGCATCGTAGGTCAACCTTGCGTACTTCCATCGCAAAGGGGAAAGCTAAACTGAGTTGGGCAAACAAAGCTGATTAGAAGTTTTTCAAGAAGCAGAATAGGGACCATCCTAAAACGTTCGAGGGTCAGAAGAGGGCTACGAGGAGACGACTGGACTCCGTAGGTACTTTGCACTTTGGTGCAGGCGGACAGTTGGCATTCGAGGCAACCGTGGTAAGTCTACTTCTTCTCATTTAATGTATTGTTCTATTTGTTTTACTACATATTGCATGCACTTTATCTAACTCTCGTAAATTGGGCCCACAGCAAGCTGCAATGGGTCGACCGCCTTCCTACAGACACAGAGACGAGACGTGCATTTCACGTAGGAACAAAGCCATGGTTTATTGAGTAGGAGGCACTAGGAGTGACGGTCGATTGGGCTGAGGTGGTTGCTCGCATGGTATAAATCCACTCCTACTTTTAATCTCACTTTTTAAACTATTTTATTCTTTAAGTTCCAATCTAATTTCCAATTAATATGATTTCACTCTTAGAATCAAAGCTCGAACATCCCATCAGCGGAGGTGAGCAATGATGATGAGGGATTAGGCTTACATGGCTTCGACGAGGGCCAAGGATCAGGTGCACCTCACGAGGGCTAAGGAGCAAACGCAGCTCACGAGGCCAAGGATCAGGCCAGTAGGACGAGGACAAGGACGACGACAACAATTTGGATGAGCAGTAGTAGTAGTAGTATTAGTAGTAATTTGCATATACTTTGCTATATATATGCTTTTGTATATCGGCTCGTTTGAGCAATTTTGTATCACCTATTTCGAAAGGGTAATTTTGTAACAGACAATGTTGTATATCTTCGACATGTATATGCTTCTGTCGCTCGGTTCATTTGAGCGATTTTGTATCACCCTTTCCACAAGGAAAATTTTATAATAAAAAACATTCTTTTGTGATTACTAAATAAAAAACATTAGTGGGGCAAAATAGGGCTTGATGTGGCCCTGTTTAGCCCCACTAATGTTCTTTTTTAGTTTCTGTTAATCGTCGCTATATAGCGATGTTTACCAGTGTTGCTATATAGCGACGTTTATTAGTGTCACTATATAGCGACATTTGTTAATGTCGCTATATAGCGATGCTTATATAGCAACCATTCTTTTTCGACACTTATCGCGACGTAAATAACGACCTTTGCACCCGTCCCAAAAAAAAAGTGTAAAAAAGGTCGATATTTTCGTCAGAAAAGGACCTATGCCTTGTAGTGTCCTCCTCCCTCTTCCTCCTCCCTCTTCCTCCTCCTCCTCCTCCTCCCTCCTCCTCCTCCTTCCTCCTCCTTCTCCTCCTCGTCCCTCCTCTCTCTTCTTTCCCCCATGCTCTTATACCTTCTTCCTCTCCCACTCCTATGCTCCCCCTAAACCCTTAGTTCCTCAACCCTTAACCTCCATGATCTACAAGGGAGACGAGTTCTCCACCATGTACTCTACCCTGAACCTTGGAACCTCTTCTAAACTCTGGAACCTCTCTCTAAACCTTGGAACCTCCTTCTAAACCTTGGAACTCCTTGTAAACCTCGGAACTCCTTGTAAACCTTGGAACCTCCTTCTAACCCTGGAGCCTCCTTCTAAACCTCGGAACTCCTTCTAAACCTTGGAACCTCCTTCTAACCCTGGAACCTCTTCTAAACCCTGGAACCTCCTTCTAACCCCTGGAACCTTCTTCTAACCCTTAAACTCCTCCTAAACCTTGAAACTCCTTCTAAACCTTGGAGCCTCCTTCTAACCCTGGAACCTCTTCTAAACCCTGGAACCTCCTTCTAACACTTTGAACCTTCTTCTAACCCTTAAACTCCTCCTAAATCCTACAACTCCCAATGAAGATGAAAGCCTTCATTACCTCAACCATGATGATACACATTCCTTTCATACATGCATGCACTATGTTTGCTTACCACACTTAAGCCTACATCTCTCACTAGAACATGACTCAAGGTATTAAGCTACACGTATATTACAAACGACAACCCCAATATATCTATAGGTGACCAAAAGCCTCGGAACCCTGCATACTGAGAAAGCCTTGCTCTTCCTATGAAAGCCGTAGGAAAGAGCCAACAAGAGTCATGGCTAACTTTGTACAAGATAGCCGAGCAAGTGTTTATGATACCAATCTTCTCTCCTCATAATTAGATTATTATGGGACCATGCGTGACATCTATGAAGTTGATTTAAACGATTTAGTATTTTCATTCTTGATGTCAAATGGTTTAGAACTATCTACAATGGTCCCAATGCTACAGTTATGAGAGACAACAATGGTTTCTTTGCCGTTGAGTGTACCAGACCTTGGACCCGGATGAAAGTGATATAATTTTTTATTCCAAAGCATTGTGAACATTATATCTGCCTGAGCAAGCTTGGTCATTTCGAAATCCAACTTCTCCGCATGGTCTTGAATTCGAAGTTCCATCCATGACCTGGGCAATGGCAAATGGCATTCTCTACATAGAGATCTTGCATGCACAAACACCCCAAAATCAAAAAATGTGCACAAGGTGGTAGCACGCAGGCCATCGGATCATGTAGTCATATATGATGGGGGTATGGCAAACCATGCATAATATGACCTGTGTCATCGTGCAGAAGCCCAATATTTTGTCCCCTATTATTCCATAACCTTCATGATAAATGCCCAACTAACCCTGTCATAATCCTTTTCAAGGTCCAAATTGATCATTAAGAAATTTTGATTCTAGACGAAAGCACAGTCGATTGCATGCAGCATATTTAGTATGGCATACTAATGAATTTACTAAAAGGTAATATCTTCGTTTTCAAAAAAATATTAGTAGATGTTTATATATATATATATATTTATGTACTCAAGCATACATTAATATAACCACTAGCATCTAATTTGTATCTTCAACACAAGTGGTCTTTCATCTGGATCTTTCAGATCCAAGATGATGGTATATGATCCAAGTTGCTCCTTGAAGCAAACATATTTTTGAAGATAGGAATGTGGATACGGAGATGTCGGCAGAAGATCCCAATAATGATGCCGATGGATCTAGGGAAGATGATGAAGATGACGATATGGGCTAGGAAGAAGGTGACAATAATGACTTTGTAATGGAGGAAGGTGGGGATCACGACTTTGGGAAAGAAGAGGGAGAACTAGAGGGTGAACGAGAGGATTAGGTCTTAGGTAGACATACAATAGGGGATGATAATATAGGTGATCAATTGTATGTAAACCTTGAGATATACTTATTTGGCGCAGAAGACTTGGCTTGAGATGAAACCATCGATGTAAATGCTATTGATTGATTGTTTTGACATCGACGAAACTTCCTATGTTTGGCCCTCTCATTTTTATAGTGACATTTTGTACATTTTTATGTTAAGTTCACAATCAATATATATGAGTGTTTTATTTTGGGTCCCTTGGAAACAACGTTCTATAAAAACATTGGTATGGAAAACTTAACACACAGTCGATATCAAAGTCTATGGAAGTGTCAATGGAAGCATTGTCAGTCATCAGTATGTATGTCGGTATATATACTGATGCCTATACTAGCGTACATACCAACACTCATACCGACTAGCATTTTGTCGTATACACCGCCACCTTCCCCACCTGCCAATCGTACCAACAATTTTCATGCCCGTGCTTACGCTCGCGAAGCATTGGTAGATAGCGTCGGAAAGAAACCCGTGTCTTATAGTGTGAAGCATGTAATTTGGATACACTCGTACAATATACATATAAGATATTAGATCAAAAACCCACATATTATCCAACATTCGTAATTGGGGACCTAAACATTGACATGCTACAAGATTCACCCCAAAAAGCTAAATTAGCAAAACTCTTGCAATAAAACTAGCTATATCTTGAAACACAACTCCTGAAGCAATCTACAAATCCCAAATTAATAATATTTGGGCACGCACCCATACAAACTAGTGACAGGCACAATTGAGGCCTATTGGATTCGCCACGTCCCTATATACATAGCCTATCAATTACCACCACACTCGCATGGCGGGAGTGCCGAGTGGGACGTGAAAACTCTATATATCATGTGTGTTCAAGGGGTATTATTAAAACCCTTTATCTATATATTGTAAGGCTTTGAAATGCTTGGTTAAAATGACCCCTTTTTCTATACAAACTTATTTCTTTTTAATACTCCAATTAAAAACTTCAAGTTTTTGTAAGTATATTCATGTAAGAATTAATGTGCATTTTTGCTATTCAAGAATCCCTTCCATTGAATCCACGTACATATGATGACTAACCCCTCTATCCACTATATTTTTTATATTTCAAAACAAAATAAAACCAACCAACACCCAACAAATAATACATTCTTTCAAATAATAAACATACATCCATCACCATAAGTCCATCAATATATTGATATTTAATTTTACTTTACAAAAACCTATGCGTAGATGTGATCATGACTTGCTCAAAAAAATTTCATGAACATCCCAAGGAACTAGGAGATAGTGTGGACATACACATATGCTCTCTTATAAGCATCGTTTTCTTAGAGAGAGTGACTTGGATTCTCTTTTGGTGAATCTTTACATATAATTTCTTTTTGTATAAGCTTGCCTAGGTGCAAGGTTGAGTCAAGCATCGAAGATTACATCTTTGAGTCAAGGTTACAAGCTTGCCTAGGTGCAAGGTTGAGTCAAGCTAAATTCAACCATAATGAGACTAGGGGGAACTCTATATCTGTAAATGTTGCAACGTCTATCATCACATTGATAATTGAGTAGCATTGAAGATTGCATCTTTGACCACTTGTCCTTGAATCGAGATGTCACTTCGAGAGCAACTTTACTCAATGGTCACATTAGAGCAACTTCAGGCAAGTAAGGTGGGATAGGGGTCCCAAATGTCTACTTCACACCTTCAAACAAACTTTCTATTGATGGAATGAATGTTTGAAGATAGCATCATGTCTTGTAGCATCGTCATGGACACTAGTCTTTACACCGGAGCCCTGTGCAGACTTGGTGAACGAAGAGTCTACATTAAATGCATGCATCTTATTGGGGGTAGTCCGTTGTAGACTACGCAAGTGATACTATTTTCGCTTATACTAGGCCTGAGTTTTGCACCCCATTTAATGCATTTTCGAAGAGCTTAATCATGCGTGGGACTCTAATCTTAATGACACTCTATGGCTGAAAATTAGACAGAGGTTTCCTTCCCTTGGGCACGAGTCAAAGGGGGTTGGCCTTGGACTATTTTCTTTTTCTATTCATGCTATATGTGTGCGTGTAGTGTCCACATTGGTTACTTTTGCACTCTTGTTTCAAAGTTTTCAATACAACACGCATGAATGCGTCTTCAATTAGCGTTCTTGTGCACTCTTGTTTCAAAAGTTTCTATAGCACACGCCTCTTGAGGCTGGTTGTCTCATTTACAATGTGAACTTTGAAGCTGTAGTCATCGAGATGATACGGCCAAACCTTGGGCGGGGAGTGGAATCCAGGCGGACGCCGAGGAGTCCTGGACTCAATCTACGTGTGAAAACACAGCGATGAAGTGACGAGATAGGCTTGCAGCCGTCACGACCTGCATGCAGCTGGCAAAGAATGCAGACGTTCAACGAGGCTGGGTCGGGGGTAACGTCTCAACAGGAGTGACAAAAGAGACCACATAAGCACTCAGAATTTCGTGTGCGGAATGTTTGGATATCCACAATCATAACGCGATTCTTATCTTATTACTGGCACTATAGCCACTACGACTACATAAATCAGCAGGATTGTCACAAATTTTTATCGTATGGTATAGCGACCCTCGAAGGGTGCCTTATGTTGGAAAATTGTTAAAGCGATTTGAATGCCACATCGATAACGAGTCGCGTCCCGTGACTTCCGTGCCTTCTGCACAGGTGTGAAAGTGAAGCGACCTTGTTGAGAGCTTTAGAAATGGACTTGTCGGATGTTAATTAATAATCCCTTCGCCTGATTTAGAAGGTTGACAGTTTACACACAAGCAGTTTTCAGTGAAGAGCCAACTTTGCAGCGGCGAAGCGAGTTCGAAATTGGGTCGTTGGTGTTCATCGCTGTCAGGCAGCAGGATTAGTGTTGCTTCATCAGCATGATCATCTCCCAAACTTATGTCGTTTGGCCTTTTTAAGGTCCCCTACCCGCACGTAAATTCAGTGCATTTCCAGCTTCCCTGTGCCAGATGACCTACCCTCTTTGCCACCCGCCCCCCCCCCCCCCCCCGCCCCCTCCTTTGCCTTAGCTTCCTCCCCTCACGTTAAACGTATGCTCTCTTTGTTCTCCTCAACCTCCCTTCCCACCTTTACTCTTTGAACTCTTACACTTCCTCCTCCATTTGGATTCGCCGCCTCGACACTTGCTCTCAATGGGCGGCCGTAGCATCGAATTGTCATACTCCGACACCCCCGCTGGCTCTCTCTGGAATGTCTCCGAGATCCTGTTGCGGCTCTCGGCTGCCCTCCTCTCCGTCGCTGGATTGGTTGTTATGGCGAAAGACAAGCAGGTCATCAACCTCAGTATCAACGGAGTTCCACTCCGATTAGAAGCCAAGCACAGCTATGTGGAGGCATTTGTGTGAGTTTGTACGATGTCCTTTTCTGCGTTATGTTCTTGCAGCCCTCACTCAACATTCCTGCAGTTATCCAGGCTCAACCTTTCTTTTTCCGTGCATCTCCGCAGATATCTTGTCTATGCGAATGGAATAGTTGCAATCTACTGCTTCCTGGTCTCCTTGGCCTTGATCATCAGCTTAGTTCGTAAAGTGCAAAGTCGCAAATTGTTTGCTGCCGCCATTTTCCTTCTGGACCAGGTGCGTGAAAGTACATATTTCACAGTCGATAAGAATTTCAAGGCTTACTTGCTGAAATTTAGAATGAGTAAGCTAAACTTTCGAAGTAATTGAGGAAAGCCTGCCCCGAATTATGGAGCTTGATGTCTGAATGTGTGCAGGCACTTGCATATCTCCTGCTCGCAGCCGCAGCAGCATCCACAGAAGTCGCCTATATTGCAAAGAGAGGAAACGACAAAGTGTCTTGGAGCGAAGTGTGTAGTCAGTTCGGCCGCTTCTGCAACCTCGTGGGCGTATCTTTGGTTCTTACTTTCCTTTCCGTGCTAGCCATGGTGTTTATGTCGATTATGTCAGCGCGTCGTCTCTTCAGTAATCATGGAACCCAAGGTCGACAAACCCCTTCAAATCAGGCGCAAGATATTTGAATACATGGTATACGTGCATCAGGCTGGTTGCTCTACATCAGGTTGCTCGAGAGATCTCGCTACATAGGATTTTTTCGATTTTTCCCACATTGGATGAGCATTTGTTACCTTCCTCTTTGTGTGCAGACTGTTACTTTTAGGTGGAATTTCATTGTGAGCCATTAAGTTGCTGCTAAAATGTGAATTTTTGCCGTGTGTTTCAGTGTAATATTGCCCATGAAAAGAACATTTCTCTACGCCGTTGAAGAGGATGCCCGATGGATTTCATGTAAATTAGGCAACAAACTCCATATTGGAACTCGAAATACATATCTTATTTCTAAGAATTCGGGTTTACATCCTACAAAAGCCTTTACGAACGGAGTTTCTATATGTTCATTTTTTGAAAAAGAAAAAGGGTTCATGACTATTTTTAAAATAATCACTAGCTCAGCTCTAGTCCCCTCATGTTTGCCATTGTTAACGACTTGGGCAAAAGTTCCATTGATGTCATAGAGTGGTCTCACATTAGTATCATTTACAAATTATTCTCCACCTTTCCCACTATGCCTTGAATATCCTCGACTTTTTCAATGAAATATTGTTAATTTTTTTCCATTGAAAATTATTTACTTTAGTCACATTATTTCCCACCATGTATGTATTCTCACTATGCCTTGAATATCCTTTTTCTTTTTTCATAAAAATTATTGCAATTCTTCATTCTTTAATCAATGAACATGAATGTGGTCATGATTTACATCAAACATTGGTGCAATTAATTTTGCAAGTATACCTTTTTTGAAGTAATTTTTATTGGAGGCCACTACTTTAGCATCCATAGGTAATAGCATCCTTATGTGGCTTGCTATACATGCTATGTAGCAGTAGGAAATGCAACCGTGTTTGGGTCTAACTCATCATACTTGAATTTTGCAACACATATAAAGTGCTAGCGTGTTTGATGCTATCATTGAACAATGTGAATTGGAAGTACTTAGTAAGATGCAAAATCTAGTAGAGATTTAGAAATGCTAGTTGGCACGTGTCTCCAATAATACCACATGGGCCACTTAGCCATGTTGTCACTTGCATACTAGGGGCATGGTGCATATTTTCTTTGACATGGTAATCTATTGCATCCACACAAGAGGAAACATTCAGTCTAAATTGTCATAAAATGGTTTAATGTGTGAAGGGTTAGGGCTAAAGCCCTATAAATGACCCTTTGAATACACAATCTCTAGGGTTTTGTATTTATAAACCCCTCAAGCCTAAAGTAAATTAGAGGGCATCCACCATGATGCCACTCTTATTTGCATTAAAGATCACAATCTATTTAAAAATTTTCCATTTCTTTTAATTCGCATGTGCTAGGAACACTTTCCTATGTATTATGCAGCTAAATTGTAATGAATCGGTTATTTCCTTTTGATTCTATGGTAATGGAACTCACCCTCCTTGTCCCATTAGGAAAAGGCTTTAATTTCATATTGCACTGGCATTTTAAGTGTCCACAAGGATGGCACTCCCTTTTTTTTAATGGCATTTAAGTAGATATGTTCATAAATTTGATGTCCTTTCTTTAGAAAATGAAATTTACAAAGATCTTTCAACCATTAAAAGAATTTAAAGCACTCAACTTGCCTTTGATATTTGTCGTTTAAAACCTTAAAGAATGTTGTATCCTTGCCATAGCTTCAAAAAGTAGATTCGCATTTAATGATTACAAAGGTTTTAAATATAAATACAAGAACAAAAACTTAGCAATAGTCATACATAGCCTTGATATGATTGACTTCCAAAGAATTTTACTCCTGATAAATCACCTAAATAAACAAACACAATTTTCGAAAGCTAGTTTAGTTTAAACTCAGTGTAGAACATGATTTTTATTATTGACCAATCAATAGAATTTGTGTAATCAAAGACCTCAAAATTTTATTATGTTGTCACGTTCATACATCATATTTTTAACTATTAATGTAGTTCATTTGTTGGTAAGAATTCCTTTATACACGTAGGTGATATGAAGATCAAGAGTGGAGCATGCACTTGTTACTAAAGATGGCTAACAATGCAAGATACTTTCTACAATTCTTCATATCGTCTAGGTCAAGAGTAAGAGAGGATTAAATTGAATCTACACTTTATGCTAGAAGCTATCTAATGATGGGTTGTAGCATGCCACGATATACCATGCATGCATTATGTAATATGTGAAATATTAATGTGGATTTTGATCAAGCTTTCAAACATAAAAGAAATCATCACATTGAGTGTCATTTATAATTTGTCTCGTAATTTGTTTCCATGTATGTGGTGTTTACAATCAACTTTTTGGTTCCATGGACTTGTATAGTTTCAAGTCGTTCATATCATATATACTTATTGTAGTAATTTGGCTCTTTGCACCATTAATGATTCAAAGATGAAGCTTGAATGTCGCCAATCCAAGAGCCATTTTGGGGATGCACTAGGCATTACTAGGCATTAGAGATTTAAGTTTTGCATAATCACAACTTTTGGGTTAAGATTAATGTGAGCAAAGGGCATTCCTATGAATCATTCATTGTGCCTTGTATTTCTTCTATTTACATTGTAATGGTTGGTTGGGAATTTCACTATTTAGACAAGTCTTCTTTCATACATAATGATTGTTGCAGCATACTTCAGATTATCATTCAATTATCCATCATGCCACCCAAGCTAGGATGAAATGTGGAGCTTCACATGCTCCATCGTAAGCTTACCTTGCAATGTATGATAAGTTTGACAAAGGAAGTGATTTGGAACGTTATATCTATGCCATAGGTCATATAAAAAATACAAGACCATGGAATGCAAAGGTCTAAAATGTGGGATATAATCTATGCATTTTATCATCATTTGTCAGGGGGATGTAACTCGGATGTAATAGCTCAATAGGATTTATTAAATAAATTCAAATTTGTACTTTGATTGTTGCTGTAAGTTCAATGCTTAACATGTGGTTTTCAAAGGTAAAAAGAGATGAAATTGTCCATCTGTAGAGATAAAACATGAAAGATAAGGGGTTATTAGGACCTTGGCATCTAAATACTTGAAAAATTTTACCACCATGACAAGCTCATGACTAGCAAGACAATAGGTAATTTTAATGCAAGTTTAGAAGAAGAGAATAAAAGAGTTACAACTTTGCATCCAACATACAAATATATGTGCTCTTGATGTGCATTTTCCACATCTCACCAATGGAAGATCCTTGCATGGATTGGGGAGGTTTCCTATCACCACTCTGTTGATGATCTTGTCCTATCACTGCAGTGATTATTATTGCATTGAAATCTATGCACTCATGAAACTTTTTACACACACAAACTCAACTCAGGAAATCCTTTACATTGGAAAAAGAATTGACTAATGTCGGGTCCCCTGTATGATCCCCATTAGATTTCCTTGGTGTGCAAAAGAGCTTTATGAAAAAATGCATCTCGAAGTCCATGGTTATCACTCTCAAATTGACATGCGACAGGTTGGCTATTTGGAGAAAGGTGACACGACAAGACAAAGAAACTATAAACGCACTTGATAGACGTGCAAAATAGCAGGCGTGTCTATAGGTGCTGCTAGAATAGCAAAAATACGGGCTCATCGAATAGCGCATTTATTAGTGCATCTATTAGCACGTTTGCACTATGAATTAGACGTGGATTTAGATGCAAAATAGAGAATATAGAAAGCGAGATTTTGATGCAGGCTGATAAATGTACATCACTGCTTTCCAAACATTGCCCATGATTACCAAAGCATGATTACCATTTCCTTTGTTTTTGCGAGCTTTTTTTAGAAATCCATACATGTTTTTGTTATAAGAAAGATGGGGAGGTTAGAAAGAGGGGGAGAGAATATAGGATATGTTCATTTTCATAGCATGTGGGAGGGGTGGAAGAGTGTATACTATGCACAAGGGGAGTTGGATATGAGTGGAAGTAGGAGGCAAAAAATTATGGAAGATATGTCCATATTCAAAGTAGAAGGGAGGAACTATGGGAGATATGTACATTTTATAGGTGTATAATTTGAAACTTTTGACCTCATATTTGGATTCCTCGTTGAATTCCAGTCATTTTGAGTACCAACATGACCATATTCCGATAAAAATTGAAAAAATGGTATTTTTGTCATTTTGGCCTGTTTTGGGCCTATTTTGAGTCTGCGCTAGCGCAGACTCAAAATATGCCCAAAACAGGCCAAAATGAATTCATAACAAAAACACAAATTTTCCAATTTTTATCGGAATATGGTCATGTTGGTACTCAAAATGACCGGAATTCGATGAGGAATCCAAATATGAGGTCAAATCTGTCAAATTATACACTTTGAAAATAAACAAATTTCCCACATGCTCTCCCTTCCCCTTTACATTTAGTAGATGAACATAACTTTCACATTCCTCATCCTCTCTCTCCTCCTTGAACTCCTCTTTGCATACCTTATAAGTTCCCCCTCTACGTTCTCCACTATGATAATGAATATATGTTCCAACTCCCCTCCCCTCCCTTCTCCATGCCACCTTACCCATGCGCCCGTCCCTCCCCCTTTCCTTTATCTCCCCTCCCCCCCCTCTCTCCTCTTAACTGCAACCACAACCCAAACTTTCAACCCACCTGACTCCATGAACTCCCCCCCCCCTCTCTCTCTCTCTCAGGTGAATGAAAAGCTCGCAATATTCATGAAAATTGAAAAAAAGCTCATGACAAAAAGCTCACCAAAAAATCACACCCAATCCAAACTAGTGTTGAGATCTACAAATACATTCAACCCACTACTACTTGTGCTACTCATGCTCATCGAAATCAGCATCACCAATGGTAGGCTCGTCCTCATGGGTAATGGCCTCAATATCTATCCTCCATACACTCCATATTAGTAAATGTACTATACATCACTTTGGAACGTGGTGTAATAGGTATGACATGCCACCACCTATTATTATCCAACCACCATTGGTTGATAGACAACCTAATTCAAACACAAATACAATCATGTTATTTTCCTTGCATCGAAGGTATCAAACCTAATTAAGCAACTCCGTGTCTATTACTTTGCTGCGTCCTTTCCCTTGAGACACAATAGAGGTCATCCTTAGGTCTTCATTATCTCTCCATAGTCGTGGGCGAGAGCTATCAACATCAACAAGAAACTCAAAAATACATACAAGTGACCCTTGTACCAACCAACCCTCGGCTATGCTACCTTCGGGTCTTGCATTTTGTCTCACGAAACCCTTCAAGGTCTTTATGAAGCACTCGAGGAAGAACAACCATCGTGCATGTACAGTACTGCGTATAGCAATCTCATCCACCAAATGCACTATGAGATGTAGTTGGCTTGTGAGAATAGAATGTGGAAATTTCTCCTCCACTAAACAAACCACCTCCACTGACATAACTCGAGCATTCTCAAGCGTAATGGGATCTATTTCCTTTGAGCTCACATACCTAGAAAGGAAAAAGTATGCAATATTAGCAATATGAACACCTTGCATCCTGTAAAGTACCTCATAAGCTCGCCCATCTTGTAAATACAATATTCACATTTTGTATCATGTAAAGTACCTCACAAGCTTGCCCATCTTGTAAATACAATCCTTCACGCCCTTTGATGCACTGCGAGAAATGCTAGTAGGTAGTATGAACTGAACACACAAGGAATGGCTGATTAGTTGCTTCTAATTCACTCACAAATTTGGAAGGAAAAATATATTATCCACATAAAATACTTACTTGGAGCATCTTGTGCCAATCATGAGATTTCAAGCCATATAATTGCTCTACACCTCTTTTCTTGCTCTTTGTGAAGGCCCCCTTCAAACACCTCATGCATCAAGTGGGAGTACAAACTGTAGTGATAGCTCACTTCACTGCTACCATCTCTAGCTTTGATAACCTCCACGGTGCACGAGTTAAAAAGACATGCCCATTTGGCCTCTCTTGTGGCCAAGCTTCATGCATCCTCCTTGTGGTGTGTAGATCCTCCCTTATGCCCGCGGAATGTTGTGTCCCATTCAAATGTTCCCAAATGGTAGATGCCACATTCTTGAAGATATGCATGGGATCAAGCAAGTGATTGATCTGGACGTGGGACCAATATGGTAAATGATAAAAGGTGGAGTATCTAAACAAAAGCTGGTGTTAGCAGGCAATCTTTATTTCCAGCCAATATAGCACACAATAGTTACAAACCCTTACCAACTCATGCCAAGTGGTGGAGGAGTCGTGGATCCGTCCCAATTTCTCATCCAATCTCCCACATTGAGTGACTGTGGAGGGACTTCATTCCAAGGGGTGACATATCTAGGATGATCAGGTGGGAGAAATCGATGGTGATTCTCATAGATGACCTTATTCAATGCGTCTGCCCATGAGGCAACTAGTAGTAGCGAAGGACCACAAACAGGACATGCATGGTAACCCGATGTAGTGAGACCTGAACAATATACACAATTAAGAGTTGAAGGTGGGTTTAGGGTGCCACATCGATTGCCTACTCATAATTAAAAGTGCAATGCTTACCTGAATACTTGCTATAGCCTGGGAAGTCATGCATCGTCCACATCAAGACTGCTTTATAGTTGAAGTCTCATGAGACGAGGGAGGCTTGCTCACATCATGCACCTCGATACCTCTCCAAAGTATCTCTAGCTCGTCAATCAAAGGCTCCAAATAAACATCAGGATTTTTGACTTTATGTTTCCCTAGAATTAGAAGGAATAACATAACATGTCCTTTCTTAATCGCCATAGAGGGTGGAAAATTATAATTCACCAATATCACTTGCCATACAGTGTAAGAGATGCTTTTGAGACCAAATGGGTTCACACCATCCATACCCAATCCAAGTCTCAAGCTCCTAGGTTCTTCCTTGAAGCTTGGCCATGTGTCTTTAATATGCTTCCATGCAGGAGTGTCTGTGGGAGTTCTCCAATTGCCATCGGTTGATTGATGGGAGGAATGCCATGACATGAGCTCTGCAATGGATTTGCACTTGAACATATGTTGGATGCAAGGGATTATGGGGAAATGTCACAAAACCTTACGAGACACATCCAAAGTTTTGTGATCTACTCTATATCTTGCCTCTCCCCAAGTAGGACACTCTCTTGCACCTTGTCTGGTCTAGAAAATAGAACGCAATCATTGACACATGCATCAACGTGCTTGTCATCTAATCCTCCAAGAGAGGTCACATGTTGCCTTGCCATATCTCTTGAGGTCGGTAATTTATTCTCCCTTGGAAGCATTTTACACAATAGCCTGCACGTGAAGACCATAAATGAGAAAAATCATTTGATTAATTGACCCACTAGCATAATTCACCATGTTTGCAAAATAGACTTTAAAGCTTACTTGAGTAATGCATTCAAACTTGCATTACTCCATCCTTAGATGGTCTACAAGTTTAGTAACTCAAGGGAGGCACATAGAGCAGAGAATGTGCACCCCTCAAATAGTGGAGTCGATGCTGTGGTAAAAAGATCATCCTACTCCATGCTATCATCCCTACCTGAGGATTGATGGACATATAGATCCCGCCCCATATCATCAAACACCTCCTCCTCCACAGCCTCATGAGGTAATGGCAGAGGGCTACTATCACCATCACTCCATGCTTTGAGACATGATTGAGTGTAATTATGTGTGCATGATACATGTTTCCTTGACATCGATCACACATACATTTGATTTTTTGCTCCAACCACATTTCGCGATGGTGGATACGCAGGGATTCATTCTCATTGGAGCTACTTGTTGAAGATGAAGACATCCTACATATAAACAACCCAAAAAAATTGTTCTTGCATGGGTTGTAAATGTCAAAACTCTGTGAAGCATCTAAAAGCACATCTAACACCACATTTGTACTGTGGAGCGCATCTATAGGCGCGTCTAAAATGTACTTTAGATGTGTTGATAGATGTGCTTTTAGACACGCAGACTGTGAGCTAATTTTCAAACCTGCTTTTAGTGCGCTTGCTTTCCTTCACATAGTTTTAGTGTCGCGCGGCTTGCTTTCCTATTAACAGACACAGCTCCAAGCATCCACACTTATCTCCAAGCACCCACACTCATCTCCAGGCTTACACAATCATCCCCAAGCACACAAGAGAAGAGGGTGAATAAGGAAGAGAAGAAAGAGAAGCAGCTTTGAAGAAGGGCAAGAAGCTTCCATATCTCTATCCAAGAAGGTAAGTCTCTTGGCGGTTGATCTTCTTTGGAAGTTGCTCTCTTTGGATTCGTCCTTTGTCGTATGCAAGGAATGGATGTTTTTGGTACAAGTGTTGTTCTTTTTGGGGTCGGGTGCATGTCCTTTTCAACTTCTTTTAAAAAGGCGTCTGTCGAAGAACGTCTATAGATGCATCTAATAGCGCATCTGTCTTTTGGAAAAACAGATAGCCGCGCCTATAGACGTGCTATTAGACGCATCTATAGATGCGCTTCGACAGTCTGTTATGGATTACATATTGAATGATGGAAATAAGTGACTGCATGAATGAAGAAAGGGATTGTATGAATGATGGAAAGGGATTGCATGATTGAAGAAAGGGATTGCATGAATGATGGAAAGGGAAAGCATGATTGAAGAAAGGGATTGCATTTGTGAGGAAATAAGGGATTCTCTTTTCCTCTCTTTTCCTCTATTTTTCTCTCTTTTCTCCTCTCTTTCCTTCTCTCTTTTATCCCCCTTTTTCTCTCTTTTTCTCGCCTCTTTTCCTCTCCTTTCTCCTCTCTTTCCTTCTCTTTTCTCCTCTCTTTTTCTCTCTTATCTCCTTTCTTTTTTCTCCTCTCTTTTTTTCTATTTTCCTCTCTTTTCTCCTCTCCTTCCTTCTCTCTTTTTCTCTCTTTTATCCCCACTTTTTCTCTCTTTTTCTCCCCTCTTTTCCTCTCCTTTCTTCTCTCTTTCCTTCTCTTTTCTCCTCTCTTTTTCTCTCTTATCTCCTTTCTTTTTTCTCCTCTTTTTTCCTCTATTTTCCTCTCTTTTCTCCTCTCTTTCCTTCTCTCTTTTTCTCTATTTTATCCCCACTTTTTCTCTCTTTTTCTCCTCTCTTTTCATGTCCTTTCTCCTCTCTTTCCTTCTCTTTTCTCCACTCTATTTCTCTCTTATCTCCTTTCTTTTTTCTCCTCTCTTTCTTTCTCTCTTTTTCCCCACGTGAAGCTTCAATAGCTTGACATTGAGCAAACAGATACAGACTTCTGTTACTCTAATTCAAAGAATGCAGGAGTCTACAAATGCTTGCTCAATGTCAGGCTGTCACTCTATCTTTTCTTTTGCATCTCGTGACAAGGGCATGCTCGATGGTAATCTTCTTTTTTTCTTTTCTTCAGTTCATCATGTGGCTAGGAAGCTCTTCAGCCTCACTTGATTTTCGGGATGCCATCTTTCAGGAGTTATATAACATTTTGGGGCAACCTCCCACTCCTGTGGAGTTATACACATACATGACGGGTACTACAAGCACCTCCCAGGAGTCGGCAATACAGACTCCAAACCACCCCAATCCCACACCAGCTGAGATTACCCCAATGGAGTTGAGACAGCCCAGTCAACTATAGAGCTGAGCCCCTTCTCCCCCTTGTGGTCAAGAGGTCCTTCTACCTCGCAGAGCCACTAGCGTACTCCCGTGCCATTGAGAGTCGCTTCTCTAGCTACGAGTGGCCAACATACTCCCGTGGAGAGTGCTGATCAGTGCCAAATATCTACTTTCAAGCTATTTTGAGAAAGAACAGCCAGACCTTGTAAGAAAAAATAATTTTCATTTAGCTTGAAGATAATTGATAGTGATACAAAGTGTTCTAAATCATCATATGCCATTGCAGATGAAAGAAGATAGCTTCAGCTCAAACTATGTATATAATTTCAGAGCTCATACAATTTGGAAGTTTTTGAGCTATGCCCCCCCAAACTTATTGTACCAGCTACTGTCGACTTGGGTGAGAGCTCTAAATTACAAGAAGGTGTCATACACCTTGATGCCACAGATGAAGCTGATGTGGTGCCACAGGAACAAGGACCTAGTGCTGATGAGGAGACGCCACAGGAGCAAGGACCTATTGCTGATGTTGTTGAGGAGAAGATGGAGCAGCAACAAACAGATGCTCTTGGGGCAGTAGAGGAGACAATGGAGCAACATCAACATACTGTACAAGATAGGATGGAGCTAAAACAGATTCTCCAAAAAATGATGATAGGGAGAGCTTGGACCATGTAGAGTAGCCTCTGGATCAAGCTATACATAAATAGAAAATGGATGTTAGGAATATGTTCTACATGTACAACTAAACACTTCTGTACAAAATTTTACTTGATTGAATACAAAACCTTTGTTTATGGAGTCTGTGTTATCTCAATTTTCAAATTTTCAATGTCTTTGCATTTTATTGATCTCTCTCTTCTTTTGAGCACCTGCAAAAAAGCAATATGAATCAATAGGGTAAAGTAAACTAATAGTAGTGCTTAATGAGACTAGGATAAATTAGATGGTGTACCTTTTTATTGTTATAGATAAATAAAAAGCCGTTTGAAATAGAACCTTCTGTCTCAAACAGAATGTCATTGCGCAATTGAGCTAGGGAGCAACATTCTCTTAATGAGATATTGACTAGCACATCACCATTCTCAACAACATCAATATCAAGAAGTTTATTTTCTGCACCAAAAGAATCTTCATCTTGATCCATTGGGACTAGTTTTGTGCCTAGCATTCGACTGTGCTTATAATAAAAAGAAAAAATAAAATTTTGTGATGCAACCATGTACTTCAGTTGCATAGAAGGTTGGACAACCTCACAAAACACTGAACTACATTTCTTCTTATCCCAACCTTTATCCAAAAATTGTGGCATGCATGCCGAACTTGTTGCTTTAACTGTGAACATTGTTTTTGAAACCTTCACTGGAAAGGTATTAAACAAGTCCACAAAAACTGCGAGAGGCATGCATAAAGAAATTTTTATTATCCTTGTGGCAATATTGGGCCTCAGAGCTTTTTGTACTTCTTTGAAAAGCTTGGCCCTATATGCCTCTGTAACACTAGAATGTGGGTGAGGCCAATCCACTGAATTCCATGCCGGAAGGTCTTGTTTTCTTAACACACCATGTGTGTTAGCATTGTCCAGCAACTGATAAAAATGATCAGTAAAAAATATACCCGATTGAGCCAGCTCTGTTGCACATCGACCTTGGTATTGTTGTTCTCCTATCGATCCATGCAGAACATCTATAAATCCCAGAATACAATCGATGTGTTTTGCCATGTCTCATACAATGAAGGGTATAAATTTGAAATAAAACAACACAAGAATGTCAATAAGCAAAGAAAGAAAGCTTCATCTTAAAAATCCATACACCTCGTAAAGAAAAAAAGCACAATAGAAAAATATACAATTAGGCCTGTGTTGCGGAAGATCATTTGGATAGTCTCGCAAGACAAGTTCTTTATGCATGTACACATGCTAAATCAAAACTTCTTTCACCGATATCTTCCCTCTGGTGATTTTAAAATCTAGTACTCTTCCCTTTCATGACGCCAAGAAAATGTTTTTTGTTTGGGGTCTTTTTCTTTTGCTAGGTTGCATGAGCACCCATGCTCCTTTCGAAACCACAATGAGGCAGTGGTGTAGAATGGTAGACCTTTCGAAGAAAGGTGGCACAACATTTCAAAGTTTAAAGGAAGGTGGAAGCGGGAAGGCCCTTGTCAGATAAAATGTCAGACTAGATTCTATCTTCTTGTCCAAAGATCTTGTGAGAATAAAAAACCAATCTCCACATTAATGTAGCACGCTTGTACCTACATAAAGCATTGTTTCTTTTTTCTATTTTTTCTTGTTTTTGTGAATTTCCAATGTTACGTTGGCCCTCTATTGATTGGTTGAGAGCTTATTTTTCCAAACCATAAAAGGCCCCAAAATGAGCTCCCTTTTTTCCTAATGATTTTAATTAGCATGATTGCAAGCATGTCTATAGCCGACGATTACAATTCCGAATAAAACATTACAACTCCAAAACGTTTAGTTCACAAGGCATTCATTGATAAAACGTTGCACAAGGAAATTGAAAGCCAAAAAAAAAAGGAGTGTATATTAATTCATAGCTCAAAAAGTGCTTGTGTGTACATATAGCATGAAGCCAAGCCATGTCCTGTGGCTTCAAGTACAAAAAATAAGAAGAGTGTATATACAAGAGAGGCACGAAGCCAAGCCAGTGGCTTCAAGTACAAAAAAGAGTAGCTAGCACTACTTCTACGACTGATCTAAGTTCTCTACATCCTCGCTCCCTTCTTTGCTCCCTTCTTCACCCCCTTCTTCGCTCGCTTCTTCCTTATCTTCTTCCTCCTAATCAGCCGCAGGGCCTCTAAACGAGGGACAACATGTATCAATGTATGAAAAATCAAATCTTTACTTAGAATATTGACATTATTTAACTACTTTTAAATACCTGGGGGGCGCTCCAATAGCCCGAATATACTACTCCTCAGTAATCAACCCATCATCATAGAAGTGTCTCCATGTATCTCCTTTGCGATGGTGGTGGTGGTAGGCTGTCTTGACTGCCAAAACATCCAATGAAGATCACCTAGAGACCATGACCATGAAGCTGAAAGAAGATATGATGTAGGCCATGGATCAAAAACTCCACTTGTCTCAAGTGCCAACTCAGTTATATCCACGGCGAGAAAATGTATGGTGTCCACACTGCATGGCAAATCATACAGCAAATGAGTGCCCAAGTGGTGATTGGTCCATATAATAGTCACAAGGCAAGGGACTAAGAGCATCATGACTTAGATCTTAGGTTTCTTGGATAAAGTTTAGCTATGCGTTCTTATTTTGACATGTGATATGTGATGCAATATTTCTTTTTGATGCACCACTCATGTTTTGTGTGTGGTAAGCGTGTATTTTTTGAGCATGTCCCATATCATCATTACACACACACACACAAAGAGACACTTCCCATGTCTTATACATGCACACTCATGATGCCCACACAAATTGCCCTAGGATCCCCCCCCCCCACACACACACATTCATGCCACCTCTATGCACTTACCTCCCATGCCTTAAAACCTGTCCTCAGAGCCAGGATCACTGCACAAGCAAATCCACCGCCAAGGTTGTGGTGCCATATCTATGTCGTCGGCGGCCATGATGAGAACAGTTGCATCTTCAACATGTGCAACAATCCATCTCGACCTCAACAATACCAAGCGACACCCATGTCAGTATACAGGCAACTGGTACTTGCAAAAGTGCCCCCAGCTTCGAGACTAAATCATGTTCCCGTTCGGACACAAGTCCCACAACTACTTAGGAATCTGAATCCACAACCGTATCCAAGAGCACCAAATCCAGCTCCTCAGGTAGTTCCAATACATCAATTACAAGCTGAGGAAGTAGACTCGTTATTTGAGTATGAAGCAGAGTACCCAGTGTACTATGCAGAAGGTGCAGAGTGTCTTATACCAGTTTATGCAAATCAAGTATGACCCAACACATTTCGAGCACGAATCAAGTGATACGGTTGTGGAGAAAATCACCAGATCACAGAGTGTCCTCATCGTGGAAGCCCAGCTACTTTCCAACCACTCTGCAGAGATTGTGGCATAGGACATGCTTGTATGGGGGTGGTAGCAAGCTAAGGGTGTCCACTTTTTGTTCACTCCCCAATCCTAAGGAGGTGGAAAAACAAGCTTTTTAGCTCTCAAAAATGCAAATCTCACCTACTTCCCTATGGATCTAGTCTTTGAAGTCTTCTGACACAACATCACACTTGCTATTGTGCACACAATCGTATAGTCTGATCGAAAATTCGATGCACACACAAAAAATTTCTTTGTGTCACACGGCATGGTTCCAGGGTGGTCACACGTTTGTCACGAACAAAGAGTGTCATATAAAATTCTAAATTTCTCACTCATTTTAGATTAAATGTTATTGAAACTTTGTAAGTGGTCTCTTTGCATTATGTAGAGCTTAACTTGATTTATTGGTAATTTTTTGAATGATTTATCTAATTATAAATAATTATTTATAATAAATAAAGTCATAAAATACATGCATTTTAGTAGCACACCACATTTTTTTAGTATTTTGAATAATTAAGCAAATCCAATTCGGTGGAAGGTTAGTAGGCACATAAGGGTGTGTGGTTGAATCATCAAATCCCAAATCCAACGGTTAGATTTAGGAAGATTGAAGTTTAATTTTTACTTTTACTCCTCAGAGGATGAACAAAGGATATTAAAAATAAATCTAGTAATTCTCAAACATAACCAAACATTTCAAAAATGTCAATATTTTTAGTCCTATGCATGATGAATAAGGGGAAAAAATTTTGGTTAAATTTGAGTAAGGGAAACGTACGATATGGCCTCCAAGAGTTAAATCTCCCTTTTGTGGGGGAAAAAGGGCCACCCAAGCCTAATACCAAGACAAGGTAGGCTTGGTATTAGGCTTGGTGATGTAGGATAGGAGCATCACCGATCCTAGTGGCAAGCCTTTGGAGTTTGCATGCTGCCCATGTGGAAGGCTGAGTCATCAAAACCATGCCACATTTTTAGACCACGTGGTGCCATCTCATCAAGCAGATGTGACATCACTCCTTGCCATGTCACCTTACATTGCCACACGTGCTGCCACATGTGCCACCTCATCATTCCACATCATCAGCCATGTGATCACACAATGCCACCTTGGCATACCTCCTCTCCTAGCCACGTCACCAATCCTCCACCGCAATTTGCCATGTCATCTACCACCTCATGAATGCCAACTCATCATGCCACATCATGCCCAGTACCACATCATGACCATGCAGGAAGAGACTATATTACCACATCATGACCATGCATGGTGCCACATCAGCAAGATGTATACACATGACGATGTGCGATGCATACAATACCTCGATCAAGGTATGTATGATGGGGGATGCATACAATACCTCGATCGAGGTATGTATGATGGGGGAGGCATAGAATACCTCGTTCGAGGTTTGTGACCGAGGACCGAGGTTCATACATACATGCGCTTAATACCTCGATCGAGGTATACATCGATCGAGGTATAAGATCTGATCGCGGCTCCGGGCATAGCAGACCTCTCCACCAAAATTAAGCCAATTAGTATCAATCTTAGCACCTCTCCACCAATAATAATGAAGAGCAATCTAAGAGCAATCTAGTGGATGAGTTGAGGCTCTCTATAAGACACCACGTTTTGGTTCATTTCACCCATTCTTAGCCATTCTTGCCTCCTCATCACTTTGTCACACCTTCCATCCTACTTTCATTGAGAATGGGTTCTCAAAGCCGTAGAGCTAGTAGACGTGAAAGATGTAGGAACCCCCCCCCAAATCTCATTGACGAGGAGCGCAAGCGGAAGGCTCGTGAGCGCAAGAGAGCCTCTAGAGCTCGAGCTCGCGCTGCCACCACTGATCCACCTCCTGCTCTACCTCTACATCCCACCTCCACCCCCACCCCCACCTCCATTGTCCCCCCATGCTCATCCGCTCCCCTACCTCTAGCCTCCGCCCTTCCCCTAGCCACCTACATTTTGGCCTCCACCTCTACCTCTTCCCCCTCCACCCTCCCCCCTCCCCCTCCCCCTCCCCCCGCTCCGCTTGGCGCCTCCCTTCCCCCGTCCACCCTACCATCTCCCATTGATCCCGTTGCCCCACCTTGTAGCAGCAGTGTTGCTTCACGACGTGACTTGCCGAAGTCCACTATCCGTCGTCGTACTAGCAAGATCGTGCAGTCTTTTTTTTGTGACCTCACGCCAGCTTCGCAGTCTTCTCTTCTTACGTCCCTGATTGATCACCCTGACTTGGTAGAGTGTAGGAGGCTTGCTGGTCTTGGTGCACGTAGAGATAGGGTTGTATCTAGCGAGGTCCTTAGCAGTGTTCGACGTTCCTATGCTTCTATTAAGCATAGGAACTCCAGTGATGCCTTGGCAGCACGTCGTGCTATTGTGGCTGCCATTAGTAGACCTCATATGATAGGCCATGTGCGTACCGCTTCACGTCTTCTTCAGATTGCACCGCGCACATTGCGAGCAGGCATCATTAGGAGGCAGAGTCTAGAGGATAGTGAGACTGATGCTCTTTGGGCTTCGAGTGGTCGTGCACATCGCAGCGATCGATTGTTGGATGATTCCGCTAGGTCCTTCATACAACAGTTTTGGGAGGAGCATTGCAGAGCATCCCCGGTGTTCAAGAAGGCATTGCGGAAGAGGGTGTCACGTGGTGTGTACATTGAGCATGGTGCATGTTTTTTGGAGTGTACCCAGACTGAGTTGTACACTCAGTTTGTAGAGGCGCACCCGGAGTTCAAGATTGGGCAGAGGTCATTTGAGCGATGCAGGCCATGGTTTGTGCGATGCTCTCAGGAGCGTGACACATGCTGTTGTCGCTACCATGTGGATTTTGGATTGATGTATGACGTATTCCGTTCCCTTGATGGTCATAGGGGAGTGGTTCCTACTAGCCCTCGCGACTTCATTCATTCCATATTGTGTACACGAGATGGTGATGCTTTATTCCACTCCCTTGATTGTGTGGAAGGCACGTGTACTTTGTGTGGTGACTTTGCCAGAGTGCCACGAGTTGCACTAGATACTTGTGATGTGCAGATGGTTCGTTGGCAGCAGTATGAGTACTGTACCTTGACATTAGATGGTGGTGCACAGTCGAGGAGGTTGCAGCTTGTGGGGAAGGAGACACCACGTGTTGTATTCATCGACTGTTTTCGAGGGAAGCTGTACCGCTACATACGCCACTCGCACACTGCGAAATGGGAGGATCGTCAGTTTCGTGCATGTTTGAGGACATTTCCTATAGGGGTGGTTGTCTCAGTGGTGGACTTTGCGGAGAATTACACCTTTGCACCACAGCATGAGATCCAATCGGAGTATTATTTCTCCGAACAGGTGACGTGTGATTGAGTATTGATTTTTTCCCCGCCTCATTATATTGAATTATTTCAATAGTCATAATTTTTTTTCAATGCCATATTGCAGGTTGCTATATTTGTGCACATTAGCTATCGTCATGCACAGGCTCATGTGGATGGCATTGATAGCACCATGGACTCACGCATCATTGTGCGAGAGTATCACTTCTACATTAGTGATGATCGATCGCATGATGCCCATTTTGTGCAGTATTGCTTCACTTTGCATGATAGTTTCTTGAGGGATCATGGTGTCACATGGCAGCGGCGCTGGATCTGGTCAGACGGTTGCGGTGGTCAGTTCAAATCCGCTAGACAGTTTTATTGGTTCTGCAGATGGCACCGTGAGACAGGCATTCCGATCACATGGAGCTACTTCGAGACAGGGCACGGTAAGGGAGAGCACGATGGTGCAGGTGCTTGTGTGAAGCGTGCTTTGCGTCGATACCAGTTGCGTCACAGTGCCGATCGCTTCAAGGATGCACATGATGTGGTGCGGTGGTGCAGCCAGCACTTATCCACTAGTGCTACGTCCTCGTTTCAGTCGCGTGACGATAGGGTGGTGAGCCGGTATTTTTGGTGCGTGGACATTGGGAGTCTTGATCGGTCGCGACCTTTTGATTGTCGTTCTGTGCCTGGCACTCTTGATTTCCATTCCATCAGGAGCGTAGGTGAGTCTCACCCCGCGATCTTTTCTCGACGGTTTGCATGTTTTTGCTCTGCATGCATTGATGATGATTGGGGAGGGTGCTCCATGATACCATGGGCCGATCCATGGGTACGGCGAGTGCTTTCTCCCTTCCAGCCTTGGGAGGAGATACATGATGATCAGGAGGCGGGATTCAGTTCCTCTAGAGATTATGACCAGCTTACAGATATTTTGCGTATTGGTGATATCTTCGCGGTTATTGCTTCGGAGGGCAATGAGGAGGGTGTGGATTATTACTTGTTGCGATGCTCTATGCTGAAGAGTGTGCTGAATGAGGATACAGTGGATGGGCATGGGATGCACTTCAATGCTCATAGCATGATCGTCGGTGGCCACTATTTTCAGCAGATACAGAGGCGTGGTCGCTATATTGAGTTCCAGGAGTACATGGCGGATCGGGAGGCATACATGTATTCTCATCTTGTTGTTGGGATCAAGATTACTTTGAGTCATGTTCGCACTCGCAAGGCGACGTCCACTCCACGATGGCGCCTTGCAGTGGCGGATCACGAGAGCATACTTGCAACTATTGGCATGAGAGCTGATCCTGAGGAGTAGCACATTACATATCTTATTTTTTGGGATCATCAGTTGATCAGATTGATTTTTATTGGGTATCACTAGTTGATTACACTTTTTTGTATTCGATATGTATAGGCTCACTGTGTGACCGTACCATTGTATTTTTCATGGACTCATATTTTGTATTTCACTATGATGGCTGTATACACGTTCATTCACATCATTGTATTAGATTCTATTTTTAACATGATGTCCGATGTCTTGTCAATGGGATTTGTTGTGTTTGTAATACAAAAAATTGTTTATTAGTAGTAATGTTGTAATTTGTTTTGTGCATTAGGACATTTTAAAAACGTGACTAAGAAAATAGCGCACGTACTAACGAAATACGCGTGTGGACTTGCTTGTTGGGGATGAAACTTCACACGACTCTTAGGCCACCCTAGCCAATAGTCCACGCGAGATTTGGTTTGAATTGATTTGGTGTGCGCCACGTGGAAGGTACAATGCGTACATTTTTACAATCCCTACTAGCACTCGTGACTACGTATGAGCTATGGCGCATGTACTAACGAAATGCGCGTGTGGACTTATCTGTTGGGAATGAAACTTCGCACAACTCTTAGGCCACCCTAGACATACATCCACGCAAGATTTGTTCTCCAACTTATTTGGTATGCGCCACGTGGAAGGTATAATGCGTACATTTTTACAATCCCTACTAGCACGACTACGTGTGAGAAATGGCGCACGTACTAACCAAATATGCATGTGGACTTATCTGTTGGAGATTAAACTTTGCACGGCTCTTAGGTTACCGTAGACGTACATCCACGCAAGATTTGGTGCCCAACTGATTTGGTATGCGCCACGTGGAAGGTACAATGCGTACATTTTTGCAATCCCTACTAGCACGACTACGTATGAGCTATGGCGCATGTACTGAGGAAATACGCGTGTGGACTTATCTGTTGGAAATGAAACTTTGCACGACTCTTAGGCTACCGTAGGCGTACATCCACGCAAGATTTGGTGCCCAACTGATTTGGTATGCGCCACATGGAAGGACAGTTGCGTACATTTTTACATTCCCTACTAGCACTCGTGACTACGTATGAAAAATGGCGCACGTACTAATGAAATACACACGTGGACTTATCTGTTGGGGACGAAACTTCACACGCCTCTTAAGCTACCCTAGATGTACATCCACGCAAGATTTGGTCTCCAATTGATTTGGTATGCGCCACGTGGAAGGACAAATGCATACATTTTTACAATTTCTACTAGCACGACTAAACCCTAAACCCTAAACCCTGGACCCTAAATCCTAAACCCTGTTGGGCATGAAACTTCGCACGCCTCTTAGGTTACCCTAGATGTACATCCACGCAAGATTTGGTCTCCAACTGATTTTGTTTGCGCCATGTAGAAGCAATCCCTACTAGCACGGCTAAACCCTAAACCCTAAACCCTAAACCCTGGACCCTAAATCCTAAACCCTGTTGGGGACGAAACTTCACACGCCTCTTAGGCTACCCTAGACGTACATCCACGCAAGATTTGGTCTCCAACTGATTTGGTTTGCGCCACGTAGAAGCAATCCCTACTAGCACGGCTAAACCCTAAACCCTAAACCCTAAACCCTGGACCCTAAATCCTAAACCCTGTTGGGGACGAAACTTCACACGCCTCTTAGGCTACCCTAGACGTACATCCACGCAAGATTTGGTCTCCAACTGATTTGGTTTGCGCCATGTAGAAGCAATCCCTACTAGCACGGCTAAACCCTAAACCCTAAACCCTAAACCCTGGACCCTAAATCCTAAACCCTGTTGGGGACGAAACTTCACACGCCTCTTAGGCTACCCTAGACGTACATCCACACAAGATTTGGTCTCCAACTGATTTAGTTTGCGCCACGTAGAAGCAATCCCTACTAGCACGGCTAAACCCTAAACCCTAAACCCTGGACCCTAAATCCTAAACCCTGTTGGGGATGAAACTTCACACGCCTCTTAGGCTACCCTAGACGTACATCCACGCAAGATTTGGTCTCCAACTGATTTAGTTTGCGCCACGTAGAAGCAATCCCTACTAGCACGGCTAAACCTTAAACCCTAAACCCTGGACCCTAAATCCTAAACCCTGTTGGGGACGAAACTTCACACGCCTCTTAGGCTACCCTAGACGTACATCGACGCAAGATTTGGTCTCCAACTGATTTGGTTTGCGCCACGTAGAAGCAATCCCTACTAGCACGACTACACGTTAGCGTACCACCAAAGTCAAAAGAAAATAGTAAAATTAAATTGTGGCCTAACATGTCACACCTTCCTTGTACTCCCATACATGAGTGGAGTTTAAAAGGGAGAAGTGGGATTGTTAATATGTATATATTTTTTTGGTGCATAGCCTGTGCAACAACCCTTTCTTTTTACATAAACCAAATACCAACACTTTTCCTTATACCAACCGCCAATCCTTTCTCTTGTACATAAACCACTAAATGCAAAAGAAAATAGTGAATAAAATGGTGGGCTAGCATGCTACACCTTCCTTGTATTCCCGTATACATGCATTAATTGCCAATTGTGTTGATTTCTCTTCTTTATGTTCATTATCTTTTATACATGCATAATAATTAGATTGGTGCATTGGCAAATGTCATATTAAGGAAATTGAAATAGTCCTTAGAAATATGCGATTGTGATTTGGAAGGCACATGTGATTGTGGTTCGAATATGACAAATATTTAGGTCTTGTTTTCTTTGATCACCAATTAGCACAAGTATTGTTAACAATAACAGAGAAATTAAACACTGAGTCATAATAAATAACAGCAAAATCATGCAGAGGACAAGTCAGACTCCATTTTTGAAAAAAATCCCCTAAAAATTTATATTTTTTAAAAATTGTAGGGACAAAATATACGCTTCATGTCAATAATATTAAAAAACTAGATTTGGAAGCATGAATATGACAATAGTTGTCTTTTTGAAAAATTGATGAAAATTTGGATTTTGAAACACACTTTATTGACAAACATGAATAGAATACAATTTTTGTTTAAAAAATGAAAAACTTTTATCCGCAAAATAAAATTTTCATCCAAAATAAGATGAATTTTGATATGTTTAATGTTTAATGTTTGCAATTAATGTTTAATGTTTACAATTACTTCACATGGCATTCTTTTTTAAATACCTTATGTATTAAACAAACTATAAACTGAGATAAACTGAGATAAACAAAGTGCGAAGAACATCATGAAAGTACGAAAATGCTCATACATCATAAAAGTGGGAACAATATCATGAAAGTACCAAAATGAATCTGTACATCATCATCATCATGCTGCAAAAGTGCATCCCTATACAAGAAACGTGTGAAGCCTAAACAATCAATCTGAATCTGAATCTGATAACTCTACATATGATCCTCTAGTGGAACGCTGACGTGGCTCCTGTATGACTCGCTGCCCAACCGTCCGCTGTGTGCCCTCAGGCAATGCCGGCTCAGATGGGCCAGCCTCATCATCTGCATGAGATGGGCCAGCCTCATCCTGACGAGGAGGGCATGCTGCACGCGCCACTGCCGCCATCTCTGCATCCCTCGCCTCCTCTATGTACGCGCGTCTCAGCTCCCATAGCCGTGCATCTGCGAATACTCGTGCCTCAAATCCAGCGCGAGTAATCGTCTCTACATGTGAAATACGCTGGTCTCGGCCCCGCCCTAGCTGCTGCTCCACCCACTGCTGCAATGATGTCTGCAGCTCTGCCTCTCGCTCAATCCGGCGTGCCTCCTCCGCTCGTGCCTCGTCACCTGGCATGAAGTCACCGTACGAAAAGCGGCGTGGAACGCATGATGCAACCACTGATGTATCCGCACCCTCCTGCATCAGCAATGCTCTCTGTGCCTCCTCCCTGTAGTGCTCTGTCAGGACTACACGGGCGAATGGATCAACAGCCTGACGATGACCAGGATATAGATCATCCATGCCCAGTCCTCTGTATGTCGCCACATCAATGTCGGCAAAGCATACCGGGCACACTGAACGTGCCACCATGTGGCGGGTCATGCAGTGGAGATGTGCGATGTGGCCGCACCCTAGTCCAAACCACCCTACGGTGTCAAAGTCCTTGTGGCAGAGGACACAAGTGGAGGTAGGAAGCCTCGCTACGACTGCTGCGTCTATCGGTGTCCTAGTCGGCACATCTACAGAGGAGGAGCAGGGTATAGGGCCACACTGGGGTCAATCCTATGGCGCGACGGATCACGACTGATATGCCTCAACTGCAAGATATAGTGCTCAGCGCGATGGTATGCTATGCGTGTCCGAATCCTCTGCTCCTCCAAATCTGTCTGCAAGAGTCGTACGCGAGACTCCATCTCCTGACGCAAGAGTCGTACGCGAGACTCCATCTCCTGACGCAATAGATGTGCCTGCAATGCAAACATGTCGCGTACATGGTGAGAATTAACCAAAAAACTTCAGTTCAAAACACGCTACAAAAAAATAAACTAACATAATCAAAATAACTAACCTCGTCCCTAGACTCGGCCAACACAGCCTCCAACTCTGCAATCCGTCTGTCTCGAGCCTCCAACTCGTGCTGAGGCGCCGTAGATGTGGGAGGTGGTGTAGATGTGGGACGCTCCATCGATGATCGAGGTGGGGGAGGTGGAATCGCAATAGATCTCGATAGGGCCGAGACCATGTGCTGCAAGGATGATGCCACTGAATGAACATCGCCCCTAATCTGTCCTCCCACCGCTCGCAATGCCGGTGCAGGGATGGTGTGCAACTCTGGTCCCTCGCGTCGACGCCGAACACCTACAATCTGCCGCTCCTGGCGCCCCATCCTACCACGTCCAGCTCCTGATCCTGGACGGGTACTGAGGTAGTCCACCCGATGACCAAGGACAAACTCGGCATAAAGCTGCATGGCAAACGACCTCGCTATCTGGCGGTTGTGAGGCAACCGACCACCATTCGCAGCAAGATATCTCGGATAAATGTGTGCTGCTATGATGGGGTGCCTACACCGTAAAATATGCAAGGGGAGCCCTGATCGTGGTCGCTGGCCCTCGGTGTGACCATCCCAAAACATGTCGTCCAAGGCCTCCCTGTGATGTGACTCCCGCTCAAACAACTGTCGAATCGCTCTCCAATCCAAGCCACCACCAGTGATCTCCGCCTCGGCCTGTGCCTGAAAGCTATCCACAACATCCTCAACTGTCTCCAATCGACTCAGAGCCTCAATAACTGAATCCAGGCTCGCAACCAAGTGAGGGGGTGCCCTAGCATCCTGCAGTGCCCTCATCTCAGCTCTCAGCATCTCTATCTGCATACGAATAGTGGTGCTAGAACCTGTGCACTGGCTGGCGCATGCACAAAAAAAACACATGGAAATTAATATTCTATTTGGGTAATGAAAATAATATTCTATTCAATATGACTTATAATCTATTTACGCAATGAAAACTATTTGTACGTACTCCTTGATGAGGTAGATCCTATGCACCTACCGACCGGTAGATGGGCCAAATGTGTGGCTCAATATTAATCAATATTATTAATAATTCTTAATTTTGATTAGAATTTTTTCACTCTAGTCGTTGCATTTTAAAACTTAGATGTCTCAAATATTTTCTCCTTATATGTTTCCCTTTTTTCACTTTTTATCCAATATGAAACTTTTCCACATGTGGTGTAAGGACCACATTGTCCACTAATGGCCCCTATACTAAGGACAGATAGTGGAGAGGTTTGGTTAATAAGACCTTCTTTGAATGCTTTACTGCCTTGGGTTTGCAATAGATATGGAGGAGATAGAAGGATACCTAATACATTACTTTGAACGATACACAAGCAAGGCGCATCTAGTATTTCTTAGACTACACATTAAAAATGAGAGCGGGTTCACACTACAAACCTTTTAAAGCGAGAACTTTGAGAAAATAATTAAGCCTTCTCAATATTATCTATTTTGGTTGGGCAATCCACCTCAACTACTGGCCATTCCTATAGATCATCACTTGGTTCAAGACATTTTGTATAAGACAAACAACATGGAATGGGATGCTTCAAATGTCGACTCTTGAAGGTTATGGAGTTCTCTCTCTCTTAAGTCTCTTATCTATGATCATTAAGGGATGATTAGGAGAGATTCAGTCATTAACAGGCTCTATTTGAACTTAGGTCTATAGTTGATCAAAACACTTGCATATATTAGCATGAATGTGGAATGAATATAGATCCACTAGAGTCCCATGTGCAATGAATGTTAGGTATTCTAGTTAAACTTTCAGTTTCTCTATGGCGTATTTCTTTCTTCTTATACATATAAGAGAAGTAGATGAATTATGGACCTAGACAACAAACATGATCAAAGTGCTAGATCTAAAGCATGCCATAGTGATAGCATAAGAATCTCAAACAGTTTATAGGCACAGACCGTAATATTCGAGTTCTTGAAGACCCATCCAAATATTCTCAATCTTGTAATATTCTTTTTTCAGTTATGCTAGAGTCTATGCATAACTTAGAAGAATTAGACATTTGCAACTCCATGTCTTCTTAAGGTCTAAGCCACTATTTCATGTCTTCTTAAGGGATATTGAAGATTTGGACTAAGCCACTATCTAGGCATTTCCAAGCTATAGCCTTATCATGCATGCTTAGTCTAATCAATCTATTGACTAATAGGGGACAAATGCCTTCAACTTATTTCCTAGTAGAATCGATCCTTACTAATTGCCAAATAGTTAAAGGATGATTTATCATTAGTAATTTCCCAATATATTAGGGATGATTACCCAAGCTTAAACCTAGTTTCCTTCTAAAGAACTTGCTTGTCCCAAAGTGTCTAGTCAACTTCAAGCTTTGGTCACCAACCATGTCACTAGTCAATCTTTAATGTCCAACTCCAATAGTTGACTAGTAGGTTTATGTTTGTGTATTAACTCGATAAGTCGAGCGAGTCTTGTGCCTCATTAAACGTTTTTTAAATTGTGAAATTTTCACATTTTAAATTTTAAATGTCGTAATTCAAAATAAAAAAAAAATTTACAAATGCATTTCAAATTTATAAATACTTAAAAATTAGTCCTATGAACGTTTTTTATTTAATAGAAAGAGCTCTATTTACCAAAAAAAAATCTCATTTCACATTTTAAATAAAAAATGTCGTAATTTACAAATTTCAAAAAAACATTAAAATGCATTATAAATTTTGAAATTTTTTATAATTTTCCTTATAAACTAAAATTTAATTAAATTCTACCAAAAACAAAATGCTACATTAAAAAAACAGAAATATAGAACTCCTAATTCAAAAATTTTAAAAAAATTTACAAATGCATTTTAAAATTATAATATTTTATAATTATTAATATGAACGTTTTTTTAAAATACAATTTCATATAAAAAAGCTCTATTTTGAAAATACAATTTCATTTTCACATTTTAAATAAAAAATGTAGTAATTCATAAATTTCAAAAAAACATTATATTGCATTTCAAATTTAGAAAATTTTTATTATTTCTCTTTTAACCTAAAATTTTTTATTATTTCTCTTTTAAATTCTACCTCATAAAAAAAACAGAAATATTTAACATTTTCACATTTTTAATAAAAAAAGCCTAATTAAACGATTTTTAAATTTAAAAATTTCACATTTTAAATTATAAATGTCGTAATTTAAAAATTAAAAAATAAAATTTACAAATGCATTTGAAATTTATAAATATTTTATAATTATTAATATGAACTTTTTTTATTTACTAAAAAAGGCTCTATTTAAAAAAAATAATTAATTTTCACATTTTAAATAACAAATCTCGTAATTTATAAATTTAAGAAAAACTAAATTTATAATGCATTTATTATTTTTCTTATAAACTAAATATTTTAAATTACGTTTTTTAAAATTAAAAATTTCACATTTTAAATTATAAATGTCGTAATTTAAAAATTAAAAAAAAAAATTTACAACTCCATTTCAAATTTATAAATATTTTATAATTAATAATATCAACGTTTTTTTATTTACTAAAAAAAGCTCAATTTAAAGAAAAAATAATTAATTTTCACATTTTAACTAAAAAATCTCGTAATTTATAAATTTAAGAAAAACTAAATTTATAATGCATTTTTTAATTTTTCTTATAAACTAAAATTTTAAATTACGTTTTTTAAAATTAAAATTTTCACATTTTAAATTATAAATGTCGTAATTTAAAAATTAAAAAAAAAAATTTACAACTCCATTTCAAATTTATAAATATTTTATAATTAATAATATCAACGTTTTTTTATTTACTAAAAAATGCTCAATTTAAAGAAAAAATAATTAATTTTCACATTTTAACTAAAAAATCTCGTAATTTATAAATTTAAGAAAAACTAAATTTATAATGCATTTTTAAATTTTTCTTATAAACTAAAATTTTAAATTACGTTTTTTAAAATTAAAATTTTCACATTTTAAATTATAAATGTCGTAATTTAAAAATTTTAAAAAAAAATTTCAACTACATTTCACATTTAAAAATATTTTATAATTTTTAATTTCAACGTTTTTTTATTTACTAAAAAAAGCTCTATTTAAAAAAAAATTTAATTTTCACATTTTAAATAAAAAATCCCGTAATTCATAACTTTCAGAAAAACATTAAAATGCATTTTATAATTTTTATTTTAAACTAAAATTAAATCAAATTCTACATAAAAGAAAATGCTACATAAAAGAAAATGCTACACAAAAGAAAATGCCAACCTGGACTCTCCCGCTCCTGCTCCGTCCATGTCCGTCGAAGTCCGTTCGTCGCTCTCCGTCGCTCGCGCTCTTCCGTCGAAGTCCGGCAAATCCGAAATCGTTGAATGAGACAGAACTCGATCGAGGTATGCGGAATGAGGGGGGTCGCTCTCCTTTTATAATAAAAATTAGGGTTTACCTACCTCGATCGAGGTATTTTTTCCATGCCCATACATCCCGTGTCATATACCTCGATCGAGGTACTCTTGACATAACCATGCATGTCGTTGGCATGCCACGATACCTCGATCGAGGTATTCTTTCCATGCGCATACACCCCGGCACATATACCTCGAGCGAGGTATGGCCATGCCACGATACCTCGATCGAGGTATTGTGACATGCCCATACATCTCGGTACATCCACGTCGATGGAGGTTTTGACATGCCACGATACCTCGATCGTGGTGTGTTGGCAGAAACGGGATGCCAAGTCATGTGTCCACAATACCTCGATCGAGGTATGTCATCTGCCCTGTTGGCTGCCCTTTCGGATGGCCAATACCTCGATCGAGGTTTGCTGGACATGCCACGTGACCTCGATCGAGGTTGAGCTGGATGATCACAATACCTCGACGAGGCAGATGTGGCATGTGTAGCTGGCTTGCCAGCAAACCTCGATCGAGGTATAGGCTCGGTTCGGCAAAAAGATAGGTACCTCGATCGAGGTATGGGCTAGGCTCGGTTGTGCTCGTGTGTGATTTTCATTGGAGCTTTTACCTCGATCGAGGTGTAGGAGACCGAAGCAAAACCTTTGTATTTTCACTCGAGCGGGTGTCACACTCACCCGAAAGTGGTCCGGAAGTGGACACCCTTAGCTTGCTACCTCCCATGGATTGTCCCATGAAAAATAAGATCCCAAAACAAACAGAGGTTAAGCCTGACATCCCCATCAGCATCATTGGGGTGGACCATCAAAGTCTGGGTCTGGCAAGTGTAAAATCACAACCTGTAAATGTAATTACATGCAACAAAAAGAGGCCACCAAGGACCCTAACATTCCAATCCAACCAAAGCGACTTCTGAAAAAGAAATCACAAGTGCCTCCACCTCCGCCAAGCAATGAGCAGTCAAGCTCATCCACATCAACTCTCGAGCCTCAAATGAAAGAAGCTCCATACCCAAATGCAGAGGTGAAGAAGTCTCATTTTCAGGCACTTCAACAATGGGTACAAAAGGAACAAGCCCAATTTGAGGCTAAGAAACAAGCTCAATTTGAGGCTGAGAAGCAAGCTCAAGACCCAATCCATGACTTGGCCCCACAAAGTAATGATACTGTACTTGAGCCTTTGTTCCAACAATAGACTCCACAACAGAATGTACCGCCATGTTAACTTGAAGGAGCCGCACTCTCTAGCATCCTGAGTTGCCCTGTGTCAATTCTCATTGGAATCCTCCTATGGAACTGTCCCAATCTCTGGGAGAGTTTCAAATGATGGGCTGAACTCACAAGTCCCCCTCCACCTATGAACGACATTGAAGATATCTCTGTGCGGATGGGTGAAAGAGATGACATATGCAACATTACTGTGCCTTTGATCCACAAGGCATATAATGAAGTCCAAGCCATAGTGGATGGTGGAGCAGGTGTAAATGTCCTATCAAAGGAACTCTACGAAGAATGGGGTCTCCCACCAATGCAAAAGGCTAATTTTAAGACACACCTTGCTGATGATTCACGGGCTAAACCCTTGGGAATAGAGAATGGCATGTCCACAAAGATCACAGGAGTCCGCTTTTCCCTTCAATTCACAATCTTGGATCTCCCCAAAAAATCCTATCAAATCTTACTGGGAGGTCCTTGGTTACAGGAAGCATCAGTGCTCCATGACTGGGGAACTGATACACTGACAATCCAAAATTGAGACACTATAATCAGGGTGAATGTGGGGATAGGAGCTATTAAACCAATTGTGTCTAGAGCATTGGATGACACATCTTCCATGACAATCTCAAGCAAATCAGCTCCCCTACAACAGCATGCCATAGCGGGTGACTCACAAAGCAATGTCAATAACTGGATACAAACATTGGCAACCATCGACAATTGCCATTCATTAGACCCCATCTTCTCACAGATCGATGCTAAGGCACTATAGGTCGATCCTCCACCAACACATGAAGAACCAATCGACCTAGAGATGCCATTCTTTATGGCTGACCTCGAATGGATAATGAACCTAAAGAAGGTACCAATACCAATGATGACTCAGATTTTCCTTGGGACCTTGAAACAGAGGCTGCGAATGCTAAAATTGAAGATCAAATCTTTGATAATGACTTAGCCATTCTGCATGCCCTAATGGTAGTCGAGCTCCCAAAAGTTGAACCTTTGCAATTGAATAACAGTAGAAGATCCCACGAGAAAGCTAAAGGAGGAAATCGCAGAAAAGCCAAGGCCGAGCACTTCAATGAATTCGAACAAGTCCAAACAAGGATTGTCGAATTGTACCTTGCAAAGTCAGCTCCCTCAAAATCAAAACCACCGCCTCTTAAATGGTAGGGACTGATGTAGCAACTACTTTAGCCCAATAATAATCTGGTAGGTCTTTTTCGTTGAGCATGGCATGAGATACCTCTCCAATATGCCCGGCCATTGGAGTAGAAGATGACTTACTATTTCAAGTAGATGCTGTTCTAGAAGCTGTTCTAGAATGGTGTGGAGATATCATTGGGTACTTGATGGCAGGAAGACCACCCCTTGACATAAAAGCAGTAGATGCCAAAAAATTGATTCTAAAAGCTACACCCTATCAAGTCATTGTAGGACAATAGTACAAGATGGGCAAGGACCAGATCTTAAGAAGATGTGTAATGCCTCATGAGATCATGCCAATCCTGAGTGAAGTCCATGAAGGCATTGCAAGAGGACACTTCCAAGGGGAAGCCATAGCAAGAAAAGTTCTCCTTGCAGGTACTGGTGGCCAACACTATGGGCAGATGCCTATGAATATGTAAAATGTTATGATGTATGCCAATGGACTATTAAACCACAACACAAAGACTTCAATCCCCTAACACCAATTATCGCACAAAAACCATTTGAAAAATGGGGCATTGACTATGTGGGTCCCATACATCCAGCAGCAAAAGGAACACAGGCACACTACATCATTGTGGCCACTGATTACTTTAACAAATGGGCTGAAGCTAAAGCTATCAGAAAGGCAGATGCCAGAAGCACAGCAAGATCCTTATACGAAAATGTGATCACCTGATTCGGATGCCCCATTGAAATTGTGTCGGGTAGAGGCACACATTTGGTCAATGAGGTAATCCAAGAACTCTTGTTTGGCTTCATGGTAATCCATAGAAAAAGCACACCCTACTATCCCCAAGGGAATGGACTAGCAGAATCCACCAATAAAATAATATAAATTATCCTCACCAAGGTAGTAGAACCATAGCATTCTAATTGGGCAGAACACTGAATGCTACCTTATGGGCATACACAACCACATTCAAGGTTAGTACAGGAAACACACCTTTTCAATTGGTGTACGGCCTTGAAGCTGTGGTCCTAGTCGAATTTGTAATACCAAGTCTATGCATCGCAGTACAGGAACGCATGGGAGACCATGAATCCTTGAAAGAAAGGCTCTATCAGTTGGAAAAGCATACAGAGACAAGACTAGTCACCTACCATGCCATGACAACAGAAAAACGTAGAAGAAAGGCATGGTTTGGCAAAAATATGAAAGCTAAAGACATCAAGGAAAGCGACTTAGTCCTGTTATACAATGCCAAAGTACACAAGAGGAAACTGAAGTATCTAGGTCAAGGACCGCCGTACCAAGTATGAAAGATGAATCCCATCGGAGCGGTGCTGCTAGAAACATTAGATGGAGTCCAATTCAACACAACGATAAATGGGAGCCGACTGAAGCGCTACTACATCAACACGCAAGCCATCCCTGACAAAAATGAAGATTTGGGAAACCAAGTCTTCCTTAGTTAGGATTAGATTGTATCACCAGCACTCACTAGCATATGCATGTTTTTGCACATATAATTTGCACTAGATTGTTACACGCACACTCACTGGCATATGCACATTTAGGAAGACCTAATCAATTTTGTATTAGGGATGTTTGAGTCTTAATTTCCCTATTAAATCCCACAAATAAGCATATAGTTAGACACATCATATGCACTCACATGATTTTGCATAGGCACATAATAGATTGCATCAATAATAGTATCACATACTTTCATTCCATACTCTCAAAGCATGCAATAAATTCACAAGCAATACAAGAAGCTATGCCAAAACTCAAGATGAATTGGCAAAAGAGTCTCCAACCTCCGCAATGAGACCCCCGCCAAACATCACAGCTGTCTCCTACATGCAAAAATATCAGACTTGCATACTAATCATCTACAAGCTCAATGATACGGGTGCAATCGCATCCAACATGTATGCAAGATAGCAAGAAATGCCAGCCTCAACAATGAGACCCCCGCCAAACCTCTTCCCAAGAAGATTCAATGGCAGAGTCCGCAACCTCAGCAATGAGATCCCCTCTGAAATTCACAGCTGTCTACCCCTCCTTAAGAGGAGCTAAGCTTCTTGACTACAGACTACATGCCACAAGCTAAACAGCTCTTGTAGGAACGACTCGCATGCACCAAGCTAAACAGCCACTGGATTATGCACATGGCATCCCAACTTTGAAATCAAAATAAGCCATAACCCAAGGATGGGTAATAAAATGGATCCAGGAGTATGTTGACTCTATGCCAACATGAACTTATGTAGAAAGAGAATGTGATACAACTTTGTGTTACAACTTTGTGATACAACTTAGTGTTACAACTTTGTGTTACAACTTCTACATGTAGAAAGAGAATGTGTTACAACTTTGTGTTACAACTTTGTGATACAACTTTGTGTTACAACTTTGTGCTACAACTTTGTGTTACAATTCCTACATGCAGAGAGAGAAGCTCTCCAACTTGTATAAATACCCCATAATGGAATGAAGCCCACACTCTTTGGGGCATTGTGTTGAGTCTACTTTGGTATTCCAAGCATTTGTCTCAAGTGTCCATGCTTCCTTGCACTCCACGTCCAAAAGCATGTCCTAACCTTGCAACTCCTCCTCCCCTCTCCTCCAACCTTGCAACCCATCCTCTCCCTCTCCTCCTCCCTCCTCCTCCCTCCTCCTCCTCCTCCCTCCTCTGCCTCCTCCCCCTCTCTCCTCCTCCTCCCTCCTCCTCCTCCCTCCTCTCTCTTCTTTCCCCCATGCTCTTACACCTTCTTCCTCTCCCACTCCTATGCTCCCCCTAAACCCTTTGTTCCTCATCCCTTAAACTCCATGATCTACAAGGGAGATGAGTTCTCCACCATGTACTCTACTCTAAACCCTGGAACCTCCTTCTGAACCCTGGAACCTCCTTCTGAACCTCGAAACTCCTTCTGAACCTTGGAACCTCCTTTTAACCCTGGACTCCTTCTAAACCTTGGAACCTCCTTCTAAACCTTGGAACTCCTTCTAAACCCTGGAACCTCCTTCTGAACACTAGAACCTCCTTCTAACCCTGGAACCTCCTTCTAACCCTTAAACTCCTCCTAAACCCTACAACCCTCAATGAAGGAGAAAGCCTTCTTTACCTCAACCATGATGATACACGTTCCTTTTACACATTCATGCACTTTGTTTGCTTACCACACTTAAGCCTACGTCTCTCACCGGAACACGACTCGAGGTCCTAAGCTACACATATACTACAACTGACAACCCCAATATATTTGTAGGTGACAAAAAGCCTCGGAACCCTGCATACTGAGAGAACCCATCTCTTCCTATGAAAGCAGTAGGAAAGAGCCAACATTTGTAACAACTTTGTAATACAACTTTGTGTCACATTCTCTTTCTACATAAGTTCATGTTGGCACAGAGTCAACAACATTGCATTAGACTAGCTCAACTTGGAGGGCACAATCCACACAACTAAAGAAGAGTTGAGAGGGCTTTGTGTGGAAAACTAAAACTTGAATACCCAAGTAAGGTGACCATAGAGCATTGCTAAAGTACTGTGCTTTTTGTCTGGGAGAGTTGCGCCTTCTTTGACTGTCTTTTCTCTGATTTCTCCTTGCTCCAACAAGCATTGGCCTTCAAAATTTATCAACAACAAGCTCTAGGCATGGACCAACTTATGCTAGAAGAGCTTAGGAAATGGTTGAGCAAAATAGAAGAATTGCATGTTTTTTCATCTCAACTTGCTTGAATCAGCATGGGTAGAATTCTCCATCTCTGAGGAAATGCTCTAGGCTAGAGGAGTGCCCCATAGTGTAGAAACTCCAACTAGAAGGCTTGGCAAAAGTCACAAGGAATGGGGTGAATAGAGCTAAGCAAATTTTGAGAAGGAAGGAGGAAGAAAGCTCAAAAAGAGGTGTTGGAGAAGATGATGAGGCCGCACTACCAAAATGAGTTCTACAAAGCCTACCAGCTCTGATCCAAATGTAGAGGAGTATGGGGTAGAAGAGATGCATCATGGCACAAAGAGTGAGAGCATAAGTGAGGCAAAATACATATATTAGAATGAAGGAATGACTCTATTTTATAGAAAGAGAGGATGGTGTAGGCATCTCCCCTAAATCAGTGGCAATTAGCCCCTACATCAGTGGGATATCAAAGGAATCTCCCATGTCTGGGCCTTTGGCTTACATCATCACTTAGGTCACACACTAGACACATCATAGCACTAGATGTGCCTCTACAACACACACACACACATGTGACTCCTCTAGATACACACATGTACCATAGGGCAAGCCCTTGACCATACTTATCCCAACATTGCACACGTGTGAATATAACCTATTTTGAGGTGCGTGCAATTTGAGGTGTGTTTTTCAAATGTGCACATACCCAATGGGCATGATACTCTTCACTCATGTCAATACAACCTATCTTGAGCTATATGCAAAGTATTGTGCCCATTGTATATGCTCTAGACAGTCAAAGTCACCACAAACCCCATTTTTCACCAAGTGTAATGCACAATCACCAAAAAATAATATTTGAGGTCTGTTATTCGAATGTGCTCAGACTTGATGGGAACGATACTTTGCACATGCATCAATAAAACCTAATTCCAGGCATGTGCAAAGCATCATGCCCATTGGATGTGCTGTGGATGGTTAAACTCGCCACAAACCCCATTTTCACCAAGTGTTATGCACAACCGCCAAACAACATGTGTTATTTGAATGCTCACATACTTGATGGACACGGTACTTTTCACATGCATCAATACAACCTATGTTATATGTGTGAAAAGTATCATGCCCATGGTATATGCTCTGGATGGTCAAAGTCACCACAAACCTAGTTTCTCACTAAGTGTTATGCTTAACTGCCAAAAAATAGTATTTGAGGTGTATTACTCGAATGCACACATCCTCGATGGGCACAATCTTTTCACTCATGTCAATATAACCTATTTTGATGCCTATGCAAGGTATCATGCCTAGCAGGTATGATTTGGATGGTCAAACTCACCACAAACCCTGTTTTTCACTAAGTGTCACATACACAACTGCAAAAAAACACACTCTAAGGTGTGTTATTTGAATGTGCACATACCCGATTGGCATGATACTTTGCACATACATCAATACAACCTATGTTGAGCCAAATACAAAGTATCCTAACCATCGGATATGATTTGGATGAGCAAAGTCACCACAAATCTCGTTTTTCACCGTGTTATTGCAAAACCGCAAAAAAATAGCATATGAGGTGTGTCATTCAAATGCGCTCATAATAAAAGGGCACAATACTTTACAAGCATGTTAATCCAACCTATGTTGAGGCGTGCAACTATCAAAAAATAGTATCCAAGCTGTGTCATTCGAATGCACTCATACCTCATGTATAAGATGATTTTCACACATGTGAATATAATCTAGTTTGAGGCTCCTACAAAATAGCATGCCCATTGGATATGTTAAAGTCGCCACCACAAACCCTGTTTTTCACTCGGGGGGGTCACTATGTATGAACCCTCTATATCACGTGTGTTCAAAGCCTATATTTAAAGTCCCATATCTATAAAAAATTTCATTAATAAAATGTACCCCTTTTCTATACAAATTTGTAAATTTTTTCCAAAACTATTTTAAATAGTCCCTTATGTATATTTATTTCTGTAAATCTTAGAAAAAAAAAATCCTTCTGTTGAACTCACGTGATAGGGTTACATATGATGAGTGACCCCCCCAAGGTTTTTCACCAAGTGTTATGCACAGCTACCAAAAAATAGTATTTGAGGTGTGTTATTCAAACGTGCAACATATCCGATGGGAATGATACTTTGTAGTCCTATCAATCCAACCTATGTTAAGTCCTGTGGAAATTATCATGCCCATCAGATATGATCGAGATGGTCAAAGTCACCACCAATCCCGTTTTCTGCCACATGTTATGCATAGCCGGCAAAAAAATAGTATTTGAGGTGTTTTATTCGAATGGACACATACTCGATGGGCATGATACTATGTGCATGAATCAATCCATCATATTTGAGGCATGTGAAAATTATCGTGCCCATCATATATGCTTTGAATGGTCAATGTTGCCACAAAACACCATTTATCACAAAGGAATATGCACAATTGTCAAAAGAAAGTATCTGAGCTGTGTCATTAGAATGTGTTCATACTTGATGGGCACAATACTTTACACACATGTGAATCCAACCTATGTTGAGGTGTGCAAAGTATTGTGCCCATCAGAATTCTTTGGATGTTCAAACTCGCCAAATCACAGTGTTTCACCAAGTATTATGCACAAGTGCCAAAAAATAGTATCTAAGGTGCATCATTCGAATGTGCTCATACTCAAAGGACACGATACTTTTCACACATTTTCTAGAAGCTAGAATTTAAAAATTCTAGCCATATAGATGACTCTAGATTGCTTATGTTGATCGATTTGAGTACTTGGAGGGCTAAGTTTGGACCTCATACGAGGAAGTTATGTTAATTTTGGGTGAATTTATGAAATTTCAAGATTGAAATATTAGCCAAACTAGTTTCGAGAAGCTTCTAAATTTGCCTTTGGGCAAAGATTCTCCCTCACAAATTTGCCATGGGGAGGGTAGGAAAAAAAGGCAATTAATGGAATGGAGGAGAGAGGATCAGAAGGAAGTGCAGTTGCATTGGAAGGGAGAGTAAGGAGAGGGGAGGGAGGGAAGGGAAGGGAAGGGAGAGAAGGGGGAAGATAAGGGAGCAGAGGGGGGGAAGGAAGGGGGGGAGGGGAAAAGGGGGGGAGGAGGGGGGTAGGGGGGGAGAAGGAGAGGTTGGGGGGGGGGAGAGAGAGAGAGAGAGAGAGAGGGGCAGGGGGGGAGGGAAGAGGAGGAGAGGGAAGTTGAACTCTAGGGTTTGAATTTGTTGAGGGCCATGTATTGATGCTCACTTCTCCCGTAACTCATTTTCAATCATGCCCTCCCTTCTACTCCTGCACCCATCGTGTTCCCATCCCTTCCTCTCTCCCTCTCCCTCTCCCTCTCTCTCGCATTGCGCTCCCTTCCCCTCTCGCTCTCCCTCTCCTTTCTTCTCCCTCTTCCTTCCCATTATCCATCTTCTCTCCCTCTCTCTTCCCCCCCCCCCTCTCTCTCTCTCTCTCTGCCCCTTGTCCTCTCCTCTCCCCCTCCCTTCCTTCCCCACCCTCTCCTATTCCTCTCCCATACCTCCCCACCCTCATTGCACTACTGTAGTAGTGCAATGAACCGTGGTGGCATGTTTATTTATTTTTGTTGCTATTGGCTCTTTCCCATGGCTTTCATAGGAAGAGCATGTTATTATAAGTATGGAGGGTTTTGAGGGTTTTTGTCACCTACAGATATATCGGGGTGGTCATTTGTAGTATAAGTGTAGCTTAGGACCTCGGGTCATATTAGGGTAATGAAGGCTTCTACCTACATTGGCAGTTGAAGGGTTTGGGAGGAGTTTAAGGGTTAGAAGGAGGTTCAAGGTTCAAAAGGAGGTTCCAAGGTTTAGAAGGAGGTTCCAGGGTTTAGAAGAAGTTCCAGGGTTCAAAAAGGGATTAAAGGGTTAGAAGGAGGATCCAAGGTTTAAGGTAGAGTATATGGTGAAGAACTTGTCTCCCTCGTAGATCATGGAGGTCAAGGGACGAGGGACTAAGGGTTTAGGGGGAGCATAGGAGTGGGAGAGGAAGAAGGTGTAAGAATAGAAGGGAGGAGGAGGGAGGAGAAGGGAGGAGGAAGAGGGAGGAGAAGGGAGGAGGTAGAGGGATGAGAAAGGAGGAGAAGGATGGAGGAGGAGGGAGGATAAAGGAGGAGAAACAGGGAGGAGAAGGGAGGAGGAAGAGGGAGGAGAAGCGAGGAGGGAGGAGGAGGGAGGAGGAGGAGGGAGGAGAAGGGAGGAGGAGGAGGGAGGAGGAGAGGGAGAGGAGGGGTTGCAAGGTTGGAGGAGGAGTTGCAAGGTTAGGACATGCTTTTGGACATGGAGTGCAAGGAAGCATGGACAGTTGGAGACAATTGCTTGGAATACCAAAGTAGAACTCAACACAATGCCCCAAAGATGTGGGCTTCATTCCATTATGGGGTATCTATACAAGTTGGAGAGCTTCTCTCTCTACATGTAGGGATTGTAAGACATTTTCTCTCTACATGTAGAACTTGCATCTAGAAGTTTCATGTAGGAGTTGTAAGTTGCATGCACGAGTTAGAGATGAGTTACATGTTGCATGTAGGAGTTGCATATAGAACTCGCATGTAGAACATGCATGTAGGAATCGCATGTAAGACCTGCATGTAGGATTCCTAAGAGAGATTTATTCCTAGCCTTATGTAAGTACAAGCGGAGCTTTGCTACTACTCTACACAAAGATAATAGTTGCCGATGAGAGCGTGATCCCCTCCCCCTCCCCTACTCAGCCACCCCTTTCCTCTCCTCCTATCTTTTTAAATTTTTTTTTCCAAAAATCATTTCTCCCCTTTCCTTTCCCTCTCCCATCCCCCTTCCTCCTTTTTTGTGTTAAAATTTTCGCTACTGCGGGAGTGCAAGAGACCTCTCCTCCCCTCTCTCCCCCCATTTCCTATCCCTTCCCCTTCTTCCACTCTCTCTCTTTTATATTATTAGTTCAAAATAATAGTGTGAGTAAATATAGTTTTTATTGAGAAAGGATAGTGTCAAAAAGTAAACTTTTGATTTGGTAATGATACTTTCATAAAGTAAACCAGCTAGAGAGAGGGGGGGAGTCAAAACTCACCCAAGAGGTTCATGCCCTTTTGAATGCCATTTGGGGCTGATGTGGGGAAGGTGCACATGGGAGGAGGGTTAAGCATGGGTTAAAGGGGGGGTAGAGAGAGGATTGGCCCCTACTGTAAGGGAAACAACCAATATAGGCTCTTTGTAGGCCTTCCCACCTCCACCTCAACATACCATCATCCCACACCTTGGAGAACTCTCATTGGAACACCTGAAATCCCTCCCTAATATCCTTGAAATTAGGAAACACTAATTGGAGGCCCTTTGAGACCCCATTTGTCCCCTAATAATTATAGAGAGACATTGTGAGATTTATTATGTGGAAATGACAATGCTAGAGTATTTTGATTCTCGAATGATGTTCTCATAAAGTAAAATTTCCATTTGGAAAGGATTATTAGGATTAGTCCAAATATAGGCATTGGAGCCTGTAATTAATGAAATGTGTTAAAATACCTGGAACACATCGCTCTTTTGAGCCATAGCATAAGCCCACAATTTCCTAGTTGCATCATCAATGAATGTCACATAGTATTCAGGCCCGCCTAATGACCGTGTAGGCATGGGAGCACATACGTATGAATGAACCAAATCAAGCTTTTCAAGCTCTTTTTTATGGGCTGATTTAGTTTTCTTCCCATAGAGACAATGCTCACAAAATTAAAAGTCAGAAAACTCAAATGTGGTACATAACCCAAATGGCATAAGAGTTTCATTCCACTCTAGCTCATGTACCCCATCTGGCAATGCCACAAAGAAACTTGGCTTCTTGGTTATTGCAATAATGTGATCAGACACCCTTGATACATGTAAGGGATAAAATGTCCCACACTTGGCACCCCTTGCCAAAACCATAGAGCCCTTCTGAATTTTCCAACTCTAAAAGCCAAAGGTGGTCTAAAACCAGCATCATCTGGCTAACTTGCTGAAATGAGAGTCTTGGTCAGCTTAGGCACACGTATCACATTTTTCAAAACAAAAGTAGACCCATTTTCAAAAGAAAACTTTATGTCACTTGCTCCCACTATGTCACATGCATAGTTATTTCCAAGATGCACACAACCTGTCTTTCCACTATCATAAGTGGGGAACCATTCCCTATGGGGAGTAACATGGAATGAAGCACCAAAATCCAATATACAATCCTAGGAATTGGAATATGCAACATTTGAAGTGGTAAGAAACTCTGTAGGTAGACTAGATATGAAGAGAATGTCATTGTCACTATTATCAGTGATGACTGCATTGATCTCCTCGATATTCACTTTTACCTTGTCCTCCCTTAGACTCTCTTCCTTCTTTCAGTTTGCATTCTTTTTCTTATGCTTTTGCTCTCTTTTCAGCTTGTAGCAATCCTTTTTCATGTGGCCCTTCTTGCCACAATGGTAATACTTAATGTTCTATGCCCTAGATTTGCTATGAGACTTCCCTCTCTCTTGGGACTTCCCCCTAAACTATGATCTACCCCTTTGCACATTTAAGGTTGCATCATGGTTGCATCTTTCTTGTTGCCTTCCATAGACTTCCATCTAATCTCCTCGTCCAACAAGCTACCCACAACATCATCAAACTTCAGTACTCCACTAGGTGCAAAGTTACTAATAGCTGTGCAGAAGGTATCCCATGAGGATGGCAATGAACACAATAGGAATATTGACTTAGTCTCCGCATCAAAATTTAGCTTCAGAGCCTAAAGCTGGCTGAAAATAATATTGAATTCATTCAAGTGAGAATAAATGGAGACCCCTTCCTTTATCTATAGCTCAAACTTACCTCTTCGTGAGGTAAACTTTATTAGAGGCAATTTCCTTCTCACATACATGGCTCATAATTTCTTCCACAAATCTTTCTTAGTCTGCTCATTTACTACTATGAAATAGACATACTCTGCAAGATGAAGTCTAACAGTAGACTTTGCTAATGCATCCAACTCATTAAAATCATCCTCTGACATAGCTACATGCTTAGCTGCAATCCCTTCCAAGGGTTTACTCTTCTTCTTTTGAATAAGCACATCCCTTATCTATTCTTTCCATAGAGAAAAGTTTGTCCAATAAAATTTTTTAATGCTGAAAAACTCCTTTTTAGACATGGAAGAGGATGCCATGATGCAAATGAGGAAGAATCCCAAATGCTAGTGCCTATAAGAAAGAATCCCGCCAAATACCAGGTGCACCCAAATATGTTTGCCACAATGGAGTGTAATATCACCAAAAGCTCAAAGCTCAAAGCATCAAAATGCATTTGACTCATTTGCATATACTATGCATCTAAATGAGAAAATCTGGCCCAAACGAAAATGCCAACCTGTAATGACAAAACACTGGGAAGCCTAATGCCAATAAGAGCCACATGACTCAAGCATAAACACCATCCATGGGCATAGGCATCATTAATGTCTCATCCAAGAAAGCATAGCACAATCAGTGCATCAACTGCAATGTATCAAAGCTGTCCCTCAGCATAAAATAGCATCCATGTGCTAAATGTCCATCAATAAAGCATCCCACAAGGCAATCTGGGCCTATCAGCCCATCCAACAAGGATCGCAATGCATCATAAAGCATCCACTGCAACCCAATGCATACCACAAATGAGCGCACATGGCTCAAATTGCAACCAAAGCGATCTGCATAAGGTATGCTCACAATCACGACCTCAAGGCTATGACCGATACTAGAAGTAAAACCTGAGATGCCTTAAAACCACTGCAATCTTTGCATACACGGAATCAATGACATTACCTACGCTTTCTGTGGCTCAAAGAATACTTCAAAAAATCACTCTGGATGTGAACTAAACCCGAGTCAAAGCTTGCAATCGACCTATAAATGAAACCTTAGAAGCCTAAGGTTCAATTTAAAAAATGCCACGTGCGAAAAAATCAAAGGTTTTGAACCTTTGAATGGATTTTTGATAGAGAAATAGATGATTCAAAGTCTGAGAGAGATTGAACTTCTCCAAATCTCCATGGAATCATGTAAGAGATGACAAGTTTTCAAGCCTCGGGAATACAATGGAATAGGTGGTTTCAAAAATTGTGGTCCCAATCATCGGGTCCAACAGACAGATTAAAAAACGTTTTAGCAAATTGATATGTTTGTAAACACCACCAAAGTCAAATGATGAACAAGCAGAAGTTTTAGGACCTCTTGATTCCATCAAAACTGATAGATCTACAAATGGTTGCTTCAAACTTGAGTTCTAACACACTGGCAGAAAAATGTTGAAGTAGAGACCGCTAGAAATCAAACAAAATGATCCCAAATTAAAGAATGAAGGGGTTTTTAGAACTCTTGAAGTGCAATAAACACCAAAAGTAGGCAATGTTTGCCTCTACAAGTCATTGTGGACTCTTAGTCCTCGAAAGGAATCCTCGAAAGGAATAGGGGCATCGCTAAAAGACTTCTTTTTTCTCCAAAACCACAGAGCTTCTTCTTTCTCCCACAAAGTTGTAATAGTAGAATTTGGGCTCCAACATGTACGTGGACTCAGCTAAACAACCCACAAGCATCAGATAGACCACCCAGGCTCTGCTACCAGTTAAGACTGCTCTCAATAGAAGTGGAATGGAAGAGAGTGAGAGAGAGGGAGAGCTAGAAGAGGCCACACAAGTTTTGGTAGGTGCAAAACACCCTAATATTCTATGTCATCCACATATATATGTGTTTGAGTATTGTACATAACCGGGGTAAAGGCACAATGGCCTTTAACCCCCACATTTTGTTGATAGATAATGCCCATCAAAAAGGCTAAGAAGGGTTGGATTGTGTGGTTATCTAATACATTTGGACCACCATAGGCATCACCTAATGTGATGACCCCTACCACATGGTGGTGGGAGCCCAGAATTATGGGGAAAGTCTTTGTTCCCAAGGTTTGGTATGAGTTTCATTGATAGATCGTGTCCATAAGAAAGGCTAATAAGGGCATTCAATAAACCTAGGTGAGAGCTTGGTGGTCAATAAGGGAATGTATGTGTGAGCTGGTTATAGTGTTTGTCTACTTGCAGAGGGAAGCTTACACCAAGATAGAAAGAATGTAAGGTAAACTAAGCTAATCTACTAACTAATGTGAGACGGTTATAATGTTCATCTACTTAATAATGTGTGAGATGGTCATAATGTTTTTCTACTTGTCGAGGAAATTTTATGTTAAATTACATGGTGCACAAGAATAAAAATTGAACAAAGAATAGAGAGTACACAGCAAACTAGAGATGAACAAAATTTTCCTTCAATACTGATGTAGTATAGATGATGGTTCCGTCCTCCTGTGCACTCCCATTGTGCACTCCCATAATGGAGCTTAGATGGCAATTTAGACAGATACTAGGTGAAGAGCTACTAGCTAGAAGATCTCTGTTGGAAGATCTGATTTGGTACAATGGACTAGGGAGGTTAACTCTTTATAACTATGAGGGCCGTAGTTGAATCAATGTAGTTGGTGAAACCAACCAATCAACTAGTCGGTGAAGCCGACCAATCAACCTAGTCAGTGGAACCAACTAGTCATCCATGGAATATTCCCTATACCATCGCCTTGGGAGCTCTCGCCCTTGAAACCCCACCAAGGGGACTGCTGGCCCCCTTAGGACCCCCCAACTAGGGGCCAACTGGCCCCTAGGCCCCAACAAGAATTAGCGGCTCCCACACAATCACCTTTCTACCATCAACAGTCTCACTGATTGACCTCATCTAACATGCAAGTCAGGATCCATCTAGTGTCCCGGGCTCACATGTGGTTTCTCCTCGTATGGGGCCCTTACAACTTGAGCACCTTGGACTAGTGGTTACCAGGAGGGTGGGGCATTGAGCATATCTAACACCCCCCCTCAATGTCCACCCATAGGTGAACTACCTTCTTGGCCCAATGCCGAGTCTTTGAAGATGACCTTGAAGCTGATCCTTCCTGAGTGCCTTGGTGAAGATATCTACTCCATTTTGCTCTGTTGGATAGTAGACCAATTCCACTATCCCGTCCTTGATCAAATCATGCACATAGTGATACTGAATCTATATATGTTTTGTGCGTGCATGAAACACGAGATTTTTAGCAATGGCCATGCAACTATGAATGTCGCACCTCAGCACAATTGCCTCATCCTCTTGCACTCCCATGTGCCATAAGTTCTGTTAGCCCTCTCTACTCTGAAGACTAACTCGAAACGCACTACTGCGACAGATTTACATGCGTAATCGAACTTCAGAACTGCGTATGAAAATTCATAGAGTAGAACAGTGATCGACAGAATCATTCATGATAAAACAATAAGATAGATGCAATAGAATATCTGTATTACACTTCTCCGAGCAGTACAACACCGTACTCTCTGATACATAACAATGTTCCTCTTCTGATCACACTGATCCTTGCTCCGATCCTCATCAATGAGCCCCCTGAATGATCGCTCTCTTCTCTTTTATCTAACCGGCACACATAACTCCTTCACGGTTGCCGTGACGGTTGCCGTGACTCGTCAGTTCTCCGCCTGGTCCTAGAACTTCCGTCTTTTCATATCTCACTATAAACTAGATACAACGTATTAATGATAATAATCTAAGGACTCCCCCCCTAGTTCCTCTTTGCTGTTGCTGCTTTTGCCCTTAACACTTGGCACTCCCGGTGAATCGGATTCCGGATCCGCATCCGAACCCACCGGTTCTCCGCTACTGTTCATCCTCGACGTCGCCACCGTCATCGTCCGCCACCGCCGCTGCTGCCGCTGGAACTGCTGGAGCCGCCGGCGCCGGTACTTGTACTGCCGGAGCCGCTTGCGCTGGTCGAAGTAAAGGTAGCTGCTGCGGGTTGAGAGCATGGGCATCCACAAAAATTTGGAGCTATCCATAGAAAGGTGGTGCCGCCGCCCCCGCCTGCTGAGCTACTGCCGCCATCCGATGAATATAGCGGCATGCTGTCCGCAGGTCGACCAACATAGCTGCTCTCTCAACATGACTCGTTCTCCGCAGCTGTTGTAGCTCCTCTTCATGCAGTCGGGTCTTCTCAGATAGAGCGAGTTCGAGATCGGTTACCCGCATACTGCGATCTGCTTTCTTCGCCACACCATCCAGTCGTTTCATTACCCGCCCCAATTCCTTGGTTTGGGCACCTGTTGATTGTTCTGCCGTAGTAGCTCTGATCTTCAGCAGATCTGCCATGAGGCTCTTCACCTCAACTTCATGTTGATGGTGCTCTTCTTTCCGGGCGAGGTTGAGTGCCAACAGCTGAGATCTGGCATCGTCACACTGCTGTTGCACCACCGCGACGTGTTCTTTCAGCTGCAAAAAGTGCCTTGCGTCAAAGGATTCCCCGTCCGCTGGCTCCGGAAAAGCTACCACAAAAGCGGCTGCTGCGTCCGCTTGGGGTCGTGGCTTCATTGCGGGAACCTGTGCGATCTCGGGTCTTTTTCCTCTGGCCTTCGCTCTTCGGAGGGCTTCTTCCAGTTCGGCGATCCGTTTGACATAGCCTTCGGAAGAATCCACCGGTCTCGCCGCTGTCTGCTTCCCGAGAGTATTTGCCGATGTAGAACTTCCACCCTCCGGTTGTGCCGCAGTTTCCGTCACCGGTACTGGTGGTAAAAATGCTGTTCCTGCGCCCCCTCCCGCCGGATCATCCTCATCCCTCTGGGCCAACCGTCGATCGAGAGGCCTGCAAGCCCGCTCCAGCTCTACTCGCAATTGACGTTGATGATCAAGAAAAATACCCTGCATCTCTGCGACGAAGGCTTCCGATAAATCCAACAAAAGTGCCTCGTCCAGCATGCGTGTAGAGCTAGAGGGTTGCCGGTACCCCATCACTTCCGCTTCCAACAACTGCACCCTGGCGGTCGCAGTTGTAGCCTTCTCCGTCAATTGTTCCGTCAGCCGCAGGTGTTCTTGAGTTTGGGCGACAATCGCCATCCTTGCTTCCTCCATATCCTGCTATCGCCGTGCATCCATCTGTTGGAATTGTAACAACTGCTCCTGCAGCTGTTGATTGCGTTCGAGCAGCCTGGCATTTTCCTGGCGCAACCTCGCCTCATTCTCCTCCAGCTGCCCCTTCTGAAAACATTGGAGCAAGCGCTCCGCCAACCGTCGTGCCGTGACCAGATCATATGTCTCCACCGGCGGAGAGAGCTGCAGCTCACCACTCCCCCTTGGGACTACACGGGTTTCCTCCTGACATGCCTGTCTCCCCGAACTGTCCTCTCGAGTGTGGACTGAGCTTTCCCCTTGCAAGGCCTCAGCGTCCGGGCGGGTTTTCTTCAACATTGCTCCTTCCGGCACAAGAGCCAACTTTCTTTTCAATAAACTGGCCATGCGGCTCGATGTTGCTGAGACCGCGGGCCTACTCCTCTGGCTGCCCTGTGGAACTTCTGCCGGAACCACTACCGCAGGTACTATCGCCGTAACCTCCACCGCAGGTACTACCGGAGTCACCTGGTTCCTTGGCATCAGAGCTCCCTCCGTTGTTGATCTTGCTGGTTCCACCTCCTTGGACTCCTTGTCCGAAGCATCGTCTGTGGACTCCTCCACCTCCACATACGACCCTGGGACTACCGGTTCCGCATCTGGTCCGAACAAAAGAAATAAGACTTGCCCCATCCGGGATGTTGCCGTTGGCTTCAAGAGCTTCTTGGCCACCTCCAGAATTCTATCCGCCATCAGCTTCGCCCAGGGAACCGGTTTCCCTTGCTCCGCCCTCTGGAAATAGGTAAACTGGGCCTGTCCCAGTAGCTCTGCTTTCACCTTCTGCCAGAGTGCCTCCGCAATAAACTTGTAGCATGTCTTCTGCGAAGCATCCAGCTTCTTCATGTTGTACTCCCCCTTGCAACCTGCGCCGAGAGCTGCCTCCATGGCACTGCTGGTAAGCTTCGTGACTTTGCATGGACCATCCACCGGCAAGTGCAACCGGGCCGCTACCAGCTCCTTGCACATGGTGAAAGTCTTTCCATACACCACGACCTTGCGCCCGCGTGCAAGCTGCGCCAAGATATCTTGCGCCAATGGATGAACTGGTGTCGTAGCCCATGGCAAACCCGCGAACTCCACCAGACGAGCTCGTGTCAGCCAAGACTGCACAGCCTCATCCCCAACAGGTAACGGATTGATCAGATGGAAGACCACCATAGCGGCGAGAAGCTGGGATGCGAGGGAGAAGAGTTCTGGAAAACAAAGAGTCGGAAATAAGCCCCCTTTTGCTTCCAAATTGCCTTTTGGATGCCCTAGTGAACTCCTTGTTTGCATGCAACGATCAAGTGTCCCATCATCCTGATAAAAGCCCCACTTCGAAGATTCAGTAGATTGCATGGCGGCGTCCTCGCTTCGCAACACGAAGCTTTGCTCCCACCGTTTCTCGGAATAAAGTGAGTGATACCACACGTGCGTACTAATAGCCCCCATCATCGGTTTCTCCACCGAAATGGCTACAAATGCATTTGAAATGATCTTCACAGGTGGTATCTCCGGAAATGGGTAAGGTGGCATGGGCCCTGTATATGGTCGGAGACGAAATCCATTTACCGGCTTCTGCAACAGCTCCCCCTGTAGTGTTCCTAATCGGAACGTGCCATCACCATAACGCTCCACCACCCAATACGGACCTCCCCACCATAACTTCAGCTTACCCGGATGCGGACCCATCCGAGTGTTAAACAATATCACGGCATCTCTCCGTTTGAAGGTCTTCTTCTTTGAATGACGGTCCACCCAGACCTTCTGTCTGTCCTGGACTACCTGTGCAAGATACGCACTGTTGAACCGCTCCTCACCCAGCCGATCCAGCTGTTCAATCCTCCGGTCTACGGACTCGTCCCAGCCCAATTTCTCTGCCGCTGCAATCCGCAGACTCGGTACTAGGAATTCCATGGGGACCACTGCTTCAACTCCGTAAACCAACTTGAATGGCGTGAACCCCGTCGCAACCTTATAGGAAGTCCGGAACGCCCATAATGCGGAGTAAAGTTTTTCATCCCAATCTGTCCGATTTTCATTGACCAGCTTTTTCAGAATGACTAGCAACACCTTATTCGAGGACTCCGCCTGTCCGTTTGCCTGAGGGTAATACACTGTGGACTTCTTATGAATGATTAGGTGCCGGGTAACCAGTTCCCGTAACACCGCATTAAGGAAATGCCCACCTTGATCCGTGACGAGCTCAACCGGACATCCGTACCGTGTCATAATGGCTTCATAAAGGAATCTGGCCACAGCCTTTGCCGAATTATCCTTCAGTGCTCTGGCCTCCACCCATTTGGTACAGTAATCCGTCGCCACCAGGATATACCGGTTACCTGTCCTCCGCGCCGGCGGCGAAAACGGACCTACAAAGTCCAGCCCCCACTTCATGAACGGTTCGAGGGCCAATATGGGATTATGCGGCATCCGGTCCCGACCTGATGGCTGGCCCAACCTCTGGCACACATCGCATCTTTTGACGAACCTATGCGCATCCCCCATTAATGTTGGCCACCACAGACCTCCTTGGAGTACCTTCCGTCCGGTTACTTCTCCTGCGAAGTGTCCACTGCTGATTCCTTGGTGAGCCTCTTCCAGGATGACCTCCTGCTCATGTGGGTACACACACCGTCGCAACACACCATCTAGCCCCTGCTTATACAATTGGTCAGCAATGATCCGGAAGTCTCTGCTCTTGAGCGCGAGCCGTTTCCGCTGGTCTCGCGACATTCCGTCGCGCATCTGGCCCGTGTCGACAAAGTGAAACATGTCGTCGTACCACGTCTTTGGAGCTGCCGGTACCACCGCCTCCAGTTCGAACAGCTGGGCATCCGGAAAATCGTCTTCCACACCCATCGGGTCTTCGCCAGATTCCAACCGCGAAAGGTAATCCGCTACGGCATGTGTACTTCCTGGTCGATGGACCACCGTGAAGTCGAACTCCTGTAAAAGCAGCATCCACCGGGCCAACTTTCCAGTGAGCTCGGGCTTGTGTACCAAATACAACAAGGCGGAATGATCCACATGAAACGTGAACCGATTCCCCAACAGGTAGTGACGAAACTTTGTTACGGAATAAATCATCCCCAATGCTTCCCGCTCCGTCGTAGAGTAATTCCGTTCGGCTTTTGACAACCTGCGACTTGCATAATACACCGGTCGGAACCACTTGCTTGTCGCTTCCTGCATGAGGACACTGCCAATAGCCACGTCCGAGGCATCCACGAAGACATGAAACATCTTCGTCCAATCTGGCGGCTGAACCACCGGTGCTGTCGCCAACATCAGTTTGAGCCGTCGAAAAGCTAAGTCACAAGCAGGAGACCAGACGACCGGTACTTTGTTGAGTTGGTCATACAGTGGTGTCGCCACATCCGCCAGATACCGCAGCATTCGGCTGTGCCATTTAACCTGCCCTAGGAATCTCCCGAGCTGCTTACCGTTGCCAGGAACCTTGGCCTGCCGAATCGCTTCGACCTTCGCCGGATCTACCGCAATGCCTTCCGTCGAGATAATGCAACCCAGCAACATACCGCTGCCCACGGCGAATGCACATTTCATAGGGTTCAGACACAACCGTGCCTCCCTACACCGGGTTAAGCATTTCTTCAGATGCTCAAGGTGCTGCTTGCGACTCCCGAAAACACTGAAATCGTCCAGAAATACCTGCATAAAGATTAGTAAATAATCATCAAATATTTCTTGGACCATGCGTTGAAATGTTGCCGGAGCATTCTTTAGCCCAAATGCCATCACCAGGAAAACAAATGCTCCCCACTCCGTGATGAAGGCTGTTTTCTCTCGATCTTCTGGTGCCATCTGCACCTGGTTATACCCACTGAAGCCATCCAGAAAAGAATACATCTCGTGACCTGCCACTGTATCCAGCATAGTATCATTAAACGGCAAGGGAAATGGATCCGTGATTGTCGCCGCGTTAAGCTTTCTGTAGTCAACACAGACCCGCAACTTCAAATTCTTTTTCGGAACAATCACTATTGGCGAAAGCCACGTTGCACGGTCAACCGGATAGATAAACCCGACCTTTAGCAACCTGTCCAGCTCCTCCTTCACCCTCTGGGCATAGTTTGGGTTCATTCTATACCGTTGTTGCCGAACCGGTATCGCATCCTTCTGCAGATTGATCCTGTGCTGATAGAATTTGGGATCGATGCCGAGCAAATCTGTGTAGTCCCAGGCGAACACGTCTTTGAAGGATTTCAGCAATGTCTCCAATTGTCCCCGAAATCCTTTATCGAGCTTCGCACTGACACGGACGTTCTTTGGCTCCTCCTCCGTCCCGAGGTTAAGATCCAGCAGCTCGTCTTCTTTGACCCTCCGCGAGCGACGGAGTTCCTGCTCGAAAACTCTTTCCGCCTCCGCCACTCCCGCTTCGTCCGGCATGTCTCCTGTGCCTTCCGATAGACTCCCTTCGACTGGTTCTTTCGTGGAACTGGATGACTCCTGCGTAGCCGAGGGAATCTGATGCTGATATTGCTTTAAAACGGCAACCACATCGACCTCGAACAAGCTTACCAGCTCCGTATTCCTACTGAAGTAGTCATCCTCCTCTTCGACCCCCATTCCGTCCATCATATGGATACCTTCCGCCATCGTCGGTCGGAATGGTGTCCTCAGCCCTTGTTTGGTATGTACCGAGAGCTTCAGCTTCTTTTTTCCTTTCCGAATGGTGATGCGGTCTGATTGCCAGTCTTGTTTCACACGGGCCTGCCGCAACCACGGTCTTCCGAGCAATAACGGGTATGACCCGCTAATATCCTCCATCCGGAGAATCACCGCAGCGATTTCGAACTTCACGCCGCAAACCTCCATTTTCAATCCACGGAGCAATCCTAACGGCTGCACTCTCCGTTGCTCTGCCATCCGAATGGCGAAGGGTGCTGATTCCCATTTTGTGATACCCAATGGCACCAGCATTTGTTCGGACAGGATGTTGACCCCAGACCCTCCGTCCAGCAACACCCCACCCACACGGCTGTTCTCCAGTGTTACGGAAATTACCGGGACCGCTTCGTCAAAAACAGGAGGCTGTACTTCCGCTTCAGGCTTTGCAGATCCGTCTGACGACACTTCCATTGTTACCGCTTCCATCTCTGACTCCATCGCCCTGACTGGTTCCGTCAATTGTTTGATGAGAGAACTCCGGAAATTGGGTACCAATGCTAACAATTGCTCCATTGTCATGTGTATTTGCTGTTTCCGCAAATCTTGCCATAAATCATATGGTTCAACACCCTCCTCGCCGGTCATCAGGCTGTCCTTCTGACTGGTAGGTAGACAAGTCGCTTCTGGCTGCTCTCCTTGCAGGCGCCTTGCCACCTTCGCACCATTCTCCGTCACCGAGACTGCCTTGTCCGCGCTCGGCCTAGGTAACACCGTTGGGGTTTTCTGGACCCATTCACCGACCGTCGACCGCACCTTTTGTTGTGCCTGCCAGTCCAACGCCATAGGTCTCCCCTTCTCTTGCGGGGCCTTGTATTCCCGCACCTTTTCCTGGGATCGTGTGACCACGAGCACATCTCCGCTCGCACTTCCTCCCACTTTGCCTTCAACAGGGACACCCGCCGGTACTTCCGATACTTCTTCGGACGTCGGACTAGGCTCCTTGCTATCCTGTTGCTGACTGGCATCATCGCATTCGATAATCAGAACCGCATTCACTGCTGGTGTGGACTTGCCTTCTCCGGATCCCCGGATTGCTTCCTTTTCCGCCTTGTGGCGCTTGAATAATTCGCAATCTACCTTTCGATGTCCGGGTTGATTGCAATAAAAACATAGGAACGTCCGTTCCCCTGCTGGTTCATCTGCACCTGTTCCAGCCGTTCTCGGCCGCCAAGGTCTTCTCGCCGGTGCGGCTGGTACCGCGGCTGGTGCTGCGGCTGGTGCCGCAACTACCGCCGCCACCGCTGGTGTCGGGGCTATTCGTGCGTTATAGCGGCAGATCTCCGTGGTATGCATCGCTGTTTGGCAAATCGCACACCACCGCTCATTCAAACCGCATTCCTCTGCTAAGTGTCCTGCATTCCGGCACCGATTACACCAAGTATCCTTGCGAACTTTTGAAGAGGACCCTATTCCACTATCCCGGCTTTTGGCTCCGGCAGCAGATCCTTCCGGAAATGACTTCCCTGCCGTTTTTCCAGCCTTCCGCCTCATGGAACGTTTGTCCTCCTCCTCATCCGACTGATCCGACTCCTCCTCATTATCGGTATCGGAGTCTCCCTCAGCCTCCTCATACTTCACTTTTCCTTTCCTTCCCTTGGAAGTAAACAGAACTTGTTCCGCCCTCACCGCTGCTTGGACGACTTCTTCCAATGAAAGAGCTTCCAGATCCAACGATGCCAGGGACCTTTTCAATCCTTTATTCAGCCCCTCCATGAAGTAAGCATTTTGGATGGGGACTGCCGGGGTAGTTGCTGCATCGAGGCGGCGGATCAACGACCGAAACCTGGCCGCATACGCCTCCACTTCTTGGTTCTTCTGTTCCAGTTTCCCCAGTTTGGCCAGGACATGAACACGGGTCTTTTCCTCCCGAAACCGGAGCAAAAAGGCATCCCGCAGTAGATCAAACGTGGCGAAATGGGTAGCTCCATATTGCGCGATCCATACTGCCGCCTGCTTCTGCAATGTCGGGATGAAAGTCGCCATCTTCATAAGATCTGTCGCCTGCACTGGTGGAGCCGTATTCACCATCCATGCCATCTCAAATGACAGTATATGTGCATCCGCATCCTCCTTATCCCGTCCCGAAAACTTGGGGTACTTCACCGTCATCCTGGGTACCAGTGGTGGAATAGCCGCGCTACTTACCGCTGGAACTCCACCCCCGCCTCCGCCTCCACCGCCTCCACCTCCCCTACCGGGATCTGGTGACGGACCTGGGGCTCCGCTTCCTGCAGGCACACCACCCCTCCGTCTCCTGGGACTCGGTGGTGGGGAATTCCGCAACGGTGACGCTTCGTCTTCCGGAGGAGTACTTGTTAAATCGAACGGGCTACTACGTCCGGAGGATTCGCCTTCCTCCTGAACACCGGAAACGACTGGACCTTCCTCTCCTGGGATCAGCGGAGGTGTGTCAGAGCGGCTACTACTCTCACTATCCGTGAAGAAGCCGAAGAGAAGATCACGTTGAGCCACATATCTGTCATGCCGTTCCTCGCGGGTTGTACGTGCCGATACTGGAGTTGCAGGCGCCCGAGGCCGTGCCGGAGAGCGCGATGTTCCCCCTGGCTCACTCCCAGCGTCATTCATGCGCTAGTCCACGCACCGAGGAATCAGAGTATTACAGATGGGGAGCATCCAACCTCTCCGGGGTATCCACCGCGACGAACATGGAAATCTTCCGTGGTCGCCAAAGTGTTAGCCCTCTCTACTCTGAAGACTAACTCGAAACGCACTACTGCGACAGATTTACATGCGTAATCGAACTTCATAACTGCGTATGAAAATTCATAGAGTAGAACAGTGATCGACAGAATCATTCATGATAAAACAATAAGATAGATGCAATAGAATATCTATATTACACTTCTCCGAGCAGTACAACACCGTACTCTCTGATACATAACAATGTTCCTCTTCTGATCACACTGATCCTTGCTCCGATCCTCATCAATGAGCCCCCTGAATGATCGCTCTCTTCTCTTTTATCTAACCGGCACACATAACTCCTTCATGGTTGCCGTGACGGTTGCCGTGACTCGTCAGTTCTCCGCCTGGTCCTAGAACTTCCGTCTTTTCATATCTCACTATAAACTAGATACAACGTATTAATGATAATAATCTAAGGACTCCCCCCCTAGTTCCTCTTTGTTGTTGCTGCTTTTGCCCTTAACAAGTTCCTCCTCAACCACACTGCTTCACAAGAAGCAAAACATGCTACCTTGTACTCAGCCTCGATAGAAGACAATGCCACTATTGGTTGTTTCTTACTGATCCAAGAGAAGATACATGAACCTAAAGAGAGACAATATCTAGAAACTGATTTCTTGAAATCAACATCTCTAGCCCGATCTGAGTCACAATGACCAGCCAAGGAAGTGCCTGTACCATAAGTGATGCAACAATCAAGAGTGCCCTTCACATACCTGAGCACCCACGCAAATGATGCTCAATACATGCTGAAATCAGCCCATCATGTCACATGGAATCCCTGTCCAAAAAACACGCTACTAGTGTATCCACATGGCACCATAATAGAGCATCAAACTATGCACAAACCATGCATCACAATAGCATCCACAATGGCTGCAAAATCAGCCCATACACATGCCACAATGCCTGTCATTGTCACACCTGTGTATCCAATGCTCTCTCATAGCAACTAGCTCAAAACCATTTGAGCTCACAACATAATACTCTCCCATGTGAGCGAAATATGCTCAACACCTATGACTGCAACAAAAGACCTCAAGGCAAACCACCAAGTCAAACACTTGCAATCACTGTCACAATGCCACCTGCAAGTACACACTGTACTCACATAAACTTGCTCACAACATGCACACCTGAGCACCTGTAGCACCTGTAGTAATGTTTTGCACCTGTATGTGGGCTCTATGGGCTGCCAAGTGATACCTGTATGAGCTGAAAACTATTGCCCCAACTATTGAGCAATATGTGTGCACAACTTGGAGCACAGCAAGCTCACAAAATTGCACAAAAAATAGCTCTAAATTCAGCCCAAAGTTGGCTGAACACCACCTGTGGAAGCTCTGAAACATGCTCGAAGCGTGGGCAAATCATGTGCGAATGTCATACATCAAGTCGAAATGACTAAACATTCTCCAAACACCATGGAGGGAAGTAAGATAGTCTCATACACTGAAGTACACCTGTCTCATATGCAATACATGCACGGCCAACAATTGAGCAAACCATGCTCACCACATCTGCAAAACCCGTAGATCTAATGGCCAAACCAAGACCTATACCTGTGGATATACCTACAACTTGTGAAATGCATGTGTGACCTGTGGCACGAGAATGGTGCTCAAATCCACTCACAAAAGAGCCATGGTACTCAACCACAATCACATACATCAATGGAGCATGCTACACAAGACCCTATGCCTTAAACCACCTGCAAATACCTTGCAGATATGCAAAACAAGCTTCTCACAGCAGGAATTTTTAAAACGCTGTTTTGATAGCCAAAACGTCCGAATTTGCCGTTTTTTACGCAGACCCAAGTACAAAGTACCTACTTTTGTTCAGAGCAGCCGATTTGGGGGGGGTATGATGTGCAGTCAAAAATTTTTTACGATTGGGAAGATTTCTGCCTGTTTTGCTGCAGATCTACTACCAAGATGCCCACACTGCTCCACCACAAAGGGAGCACACAAGGGGCAATCACTATGCAGCAAAAAAAAAGTACCTTGAGCTCCACAATGAGCTCAAAATGCAGCACTCCAAGCTCTGATCTGCTCACCTCTCTCACACACGCTCGCAAAGCTGCAAAGCTCGCCATAGCCAAGCTCAAATCCAAGCTCTGATACCAGTTGTGGGGATCGACGGAGCACACACACAAGGAGAGAGGGAGAGAGGAAGAGGGACACAGGATATGGTGCTACCTCATGTAGCTTATTCTGCATCATCCACAATAGAATGGCTATACACTTATGTAGTGTATGTTAGTGTTAGTGGGCGTTCACACTGGGCGGTTGGCCATTAGCCTTTTACCCCAACACAAAGGTCGAGAAACTCATCGAGACTGAGGAGAGGAGTAGTTAAAGCAAGGAAAAGAAGGCCATAAGGGAAGCAAGACAGCATAGACTTGAGGTAGAAGAAAGTGTAGGGAGAAGATGAACTTAGTGAGTGGAGAGGCCAAATTTAAGAGCATGTGCACAGTGTATACGTTGATGCATTTTTTACTGTTCAAACTGAGAAAAGATTCATAGGGCCAGAGAAAAGATTCATAGGGCCACGTGTGTAAGGATTACCTAATAGAAAGGAGAATTCATGGACGAGGGCATGTAGGGGGAGCATGCTCAAGGAATCACAATAGGCCAAAAGAGCCTTAGCGATCAAGATAGAAGTACAAAGAGGAGGAGCATATGTTTAAAGAATGAGGTAAGGGAGGCGTTACAAGAGATTCCGGGTAATAAGTCAAATGAAAAACACTTTAAAACTGAAAGTTTACTACAATAAAGGCCTGGGGAAACAAAAAAAGGGGAGGGGGGGGGAAGCCTAAAAATAAATCATTAAGAAAATCTTTTAAGTAACCTAAAACTCTCAAGGGCATCATTTGTTGAGATATCGAGCTCCACTCGCGATATGCCAGGGTGACCGTTGTGTATTTATGTCACCGACTTGTTAGCTGGAGATGCGGTTGGTACACCGCTCACGAATAATAGCTGGATGATAGCTATCCTTATCTACACTAGTTCGTGGCTCAGTTAGTATGCCACCTTAGTTAGTTGAGTTTGGTTTGAGACCCACATATAGGGTTCTTCTATTTCTTTGTACTAGAGTTCTTTTGGCTTTTACAACTAAGAAGAGGAAAACTGTTTTCAGCCTCCACCTTTGTGTGTATTCCCCCATTTGTGCATGTGAGAAAGCCGCAAGTGAGACTCCTTCCCTCTCTCCCACTATCTTCACATGGTATCAGAGCCTTGTTCGTGGTAAGGAGCTCAAGAAAGCAAGCCAAGTTTGTGGTGTCCTGGTAAGAGCACCAGTGTTGCTTTCCTATTTCAAGTTTGGGAGCAAATCTCTACAGGTAGCACAGCCAGAAGTGCAAGAGTGCACTGTCTCAGATTGAGATGCCCTTCGCAGTGTGGCGAGAGCGCAGTATATGCTACGGGCAAGGGCAAAGCCCTTAGTGACGTTATTTTTCTGATTCGAGGTCATTTCGGGGCCCATTTTGGAGACGGAAGTTCTCCGCAGGCACTCAGAAAAAGGCCCTGTATTTTGCTGTGCGACCACTGCGTGGCTAGTCGGTGGAAAGGTGCCGCAGAAATTGCATCGTATGCCTTTGTGCAAAGATATTGGGAGTTGCAGATTCATGCTTGTTGCCTATTGATGCAAAATCGTCACTAGGAAGTGACTGTGTGGTGAAATACCACTTTCGTCAGTTTTGCAGTTCTGCCCGTGTGAGGCAAAAGCTGTGTTTTTTGCAGTGACAGAATATTTTGCAGTGTTCTGTAATGGCATCTGATTCTCTTTCACTGATTGTCACTGAAAAGCTTAACAAGAACAACTTCCAGGCATGGAAGTTTAGAATGACGAATTTCTTGATGGGAAAAGGCTATTGGGAATTCATTACAGGAAATGAAGAAGAACCTGTTCTTCCTAATGTTCCCAGTCAACAGGAAATGCAGGCATTCAAAGGATGGCATGAGAGAGCCAGGAAAGTTATGTACTGGCTGTCTATCAGTATTTCGGACTCCATGATTGTGCATATTCAGGATGCAAGTACGCCAAAGGAGGCATGGGATACTTTGGCAAAAATGTACAGCACAAATACGCAAGCCAGGAAAATGCAACTCAAACAGGAGTTGCACAATGTGTAGAGAGAAAATTTGAGTATAAATGACTACCACATGAAAGTGAAGAAAATTGCAGATGCACTTGCTTCCATTGGGTCGCCAGTGGATGATGATGATTTGGTTTCTGTGACCTTGAATGGTCTAGGAAAGGATTATGCACAGTTCCGGACATCCATTGCCGTCCGTGAAAAATTTCCTGATTTTGAGGAGCTGATTGCTCTTCTAATTTCTGAAGAGCAGAGAAATGGTGGTGCATCTTCTTCAGCAGGAACTTCAAAAGAAACTGTCTTCTACTCAAATGCTGGCAGAGGTAGAGGCAGAGGTAGAGGAGGCCGATCTGCAGGCCATGGTAGAAATCAGAATATGTAGGAAACGCAAGAAAACCAGTCCTATGCAGGAGGACGTGGTAACTCTAGAGGCAGGGGGAGCCAAAGAGGCCGTGGTGGATGGCAGAGAAGCCAAAATGCAAACAGCAATGTTGAATGCTACTATTGTGGCAAAATGGGTCATATGGCTAAGGACTACTACAAAAAGCAGAATGACATTATGAATGGAAAATTGCAGCAAGGCAATTATGCATCTTCTAGCAGGCAGGGTGATGACAGAAATGAGCATCTATTTATGGTGCAGCATATGACCAATTCTGTGACAAGTGCAGAAGAACAAAATGATGTGTGGTATGTTGACTCAGGTGCATCAAACCACATGACAGGTCATGCAGAATGGATGCAAGATGCAAGGAAAATGGAAAAGCCAGGATTTGTGGAGACTGGTGATGATACTGCACATCCTATCGTGCAGATTGGCAAAATTCCTTTGTCTATGCAGGATGGGAAAAAGAAATACTTGTCTGATGTATTTCATGTCCCGAACATCACCAAGAACCTGGTTTCTGTTGGTCAGATGGTTGAGCAGGGCTTGCAGGTCAGATTTAATCCTCATGGATGCTTTGTTGAGGATATGAAAAATAATGGTCGCTTGATAGCAAAAGGAAAGAAGAAGGGTAGGATGTTTACGTTGGATGCAGACATGCCTGAATTGAGTGTAGCAATGTTTGCACATGGGACCGGTGTAGTTGCAGATATTGATATCTGGCACAAACGCATTGGTCATGTTAATATACAGCGACTTAAATCAATGCAAGCCCAAAATATTGTTGCAGGATTGCCTAAATTCAAGGTTGCAGAAATGCACAAGGTTTGTGAAGCTTGTCAATTTGGGAAACAGGCAAGGAAACCTTTTCCTAGGCATGTTCAAGAGAGTAAAAAGCCATTGGAATTAATCCACTCTGATGTGTGGACTACAAAAGCTGCATCTATTGGAGGCTGTCACTATTTTGTCACATTTATTGATGACTTCAGCAAAAAACTATGGGTGTATTTTATGAAAAAGAAAAGTGAAGTGTTTGGGCACTTCAAAGCTTTCAAAGCTATGGTTGAAAAAGAAACAGGCCTGCAAATAAAATGCCTAAGGTCAGATGGAGGGGGAGAGTACCTCTCAAATGAGTTTGCAAGGTTCTTGCAGGAGCATGGTATAAAGCAGCAATATTCATGCAGCCATACCCCACAGCAAAATGGAATTGCAGAAAGAAAAAACAGGCATATTGGAGAGGTATCTCGGGCTATGCTAAATGAGAAAGATCTACCAGATTATTATTGGGCTGAAGCAGTTGCTATAGCAGTCTATATAATGAACAGGACTCCCACTGTAGCAATACATGGCATGACGCCAGAGGAGATGTATACTGGTAGGAAACTAGATATTTCTCATCTGAAGATTTTTGGTTGCATTGCCTATGTCCATGTGCCAGATGAGTTGAGGTCCAAGTTGGATCCAAAAGCTGAGAAGTGCGTTTTTATTGGTTATTCTCTGCAGCAGAAAGGGTATAGATGCTATAACCCTTCTACACGTAAGTTCACAGTGAGCAGAGATGTTGTTTTTGATGAGATGAGCAGCTGGTATAAACCAGTAAATGTGATGATTGATGTAGATGCACAAAATGGTAATGCTGCACAGAATGCACAGCAGCAATCACAAAATATCAGTGGACCTGGAGTGTCCTCGACCAGTGGTTCACATACTTCGCCATGGACAGGCAGATTGAGATCAAGAGAATCCCCTCAAAGCAATGCAGAGAGTGGTACGCAGGTATCACGAAAAGGAAAAGAGAAGGTAGATCAGCCCATGTTTGATGTGAATGCAGGTCACTCTTGTGTGGATGGTGAATCCAGTGGCTCAGAACAGAGCATTGATGATGAGTTGGGTATTCCTTCTGTTGTTACACCTGGAGTAAGGAAGACCAGGGATGTTTTGAGAGCACCTGGAAGTGAGCCTATTTTGCGCAGGTCTACCAGGGTTAGGTATCCGATGGATAGGCTGAAATATGATGGATTTACAGCCATTCACTATGCCTATATGGTCAAAGTGATACAGGAACCAGAACCCACTTCTTTTGAGCAAGCCATGGGAAATGAAAAATGGGAGAAAGCCATGGATGAAGAAATGGATGCCTTGGATGCTAATGCTACATGGGAATTGGTGCCTTTGCCTAAAGGCAAGAATGCAATTGGTTGTAAGTGGGTTTATAAGATCAAGCACAATGCAGATGGTTCTGTGAATAGATACAAGGCAAGATTAGTTGTCAAGGGGTATGCACAGACATATGGCATTGATTATGAAGAAACTTTCAGCCCGGTTGCAAGGATGGCAACCGTAAGAGCAGCCATTGCTATGGCTGCATCAAAGGGATGGTCTTTACATCAGATGGATGTAAAGAATGCCTTCTTGCATGGTGATTTGCAAGAAGAGGTCTTTATGGAGCAGCCAGCAGGTTATGTTCATGCTATTCATCCTGAGTTTGTTTGCAGGTTGAAGAAAGCCTTGTATGGCTTGAAGCAAGCACCTAGAGCATGGTCTGACAAGATAGGACAGTATCTTGTCACTATTGGCTTTCAGATTTCCAAGGCAGATTTCTCACTCTATGTGAGAAAAACAGAGAAAGGGATTATGCTGCTGGTCATTTATGTTGATGATTTGATCATCACAGGTGATAGTGATGAAGATATCCTTCATGTGAAAATGCTACTAAGGCAGAAGTTTGAGATGAAGGATTTGGGAGAGCTGCGTTATTTCTTGGGCATTGAGGTGATTAGATCACCAAGTGGGATACAGCTCTTGCAGAGGCAGTATGGACTAGACATGCTGTCCAAATATGGGATGACAGGCTGTAAGCCTATTTCAGTTCCTTTGGAGCAGAATGTGAAGCTGAGCGCAGATGCAAGTGAGCTTCTGGAGGACCCTACTATGTACAGACGCATAGTAGGAAGTTTGATTTACATGACTATTACCAGGCCAGATTTGAGCTATGCTGTTGGGTTGGTAAGTCAATTTATGCAGGCTCCAAGGAAACCGCATTTGGATGCGGCTAGACGCATACTCAGGTATGTGAAGTCCACATTGCAGTATGGACTATTTTATGAGGCTGGGGTTCAGATACAGTTGCATGGATACACTGATGCTGATTGGGCTGGTAGCATTTCAGATAGACGATCTACCAGTGGATATGTGTTCTCTTTTGGGAGTGCTGCAGTCACTTGGAGCAGCAAGAAACAGCCTACAGTTGCCTTGTCGAGCACAGAGGCTGAGTACAGGGGTGCAGCAATGGCTGCATGTGAGGTAGCTTGGTTGCATAAGCTACTCTATGATATGCATCAGTCTATAGATGGGCCAGTTGTCATTTATATTTTGTGATTGCTGCTATGAATTCTATGCAGCATTACCATTTTGTGCCTCTACATCATCAATCACATTCAATGGTTTATACCAGTTGCCCATCTCATAAAAAACAACACCTCTGCTCACTGTAAACTTACAAGTAGAAGGGTTATAGCATCTATACCCTTTCTGCTGCAGAGAATAACCAATAAAGATGCACTTCTTAGCTTTTGGATCCAACTTGGATCTCAACTCATCTGGCACATGAACATAGGAAATGCAACCAAAAACTTTCAAATGAGAAATATCTGGTTTCCTACCAGTATACATCTCCTCTGGCGTCATGCCATGTATTGCTACAGTGGGAGTCCTGTTCATTATGTAGACTGCTATAGCAACTGCTTCATCCCAATAATAATTTGGCAGGTCTTTTTTGTTGAGCATGGCACAAGATACCTCTCCAATATGCCTGTTTTTCCATTCTGCAAGCCCATTTTGCTGTGGGGTATGATTACATGAATATTGCTGCTCTATGTTATGCTCCTGTAGGAACCTTGCAAACTCATTTGAGAGGTACTCTCCCCCTCCATTTGACCTTAGGCATTTTATTTGCAGGCTTATTTCTTTCTCAACCATAGCTTTAAAAGCTTTGAAATGCCCAAACACTTCACTTTTCTTTTTCATAAAGTACACCCAAACTTTTCTGCCATAGTCATCAATAAAAGTGACAAAATAATGACAGCCTCCAATAGATGCAGCTTTAGTAGTCCACACATTAGAGTGGATTAATTCCAATGGCCTTTTACTCTCTTGAACATGTATAGGAAATGGTTTCCTTGCATGTTTTCCAAATTGATAGGCTTCACATACCTTATGCATTTCTGCAACCTTGAACTTAGGCAATCCTACAACAATATTTTGGGCCTGCATTAATTTAAGTCATTGTACATTAACATGACTAATGCATTTATGCTAGATATCAATATCTGCAACTACACCGATCCCATGTGCAAACATTACTGCACTCAATTCAGGCATGTCCACATTTAACGTAAACATCGTGCCCTTCTTCTTCGCTTTTGCTATCATGCGACCTTTATTTTTCATATCCTCAACAAAGCATCCATGAGGATTAAATTTGACCTGCAAGCCCTGCTCAACCATTTGACCAACAGAACCAGGTTCTTGGTGATATTCGGGACATGAAATACATCAGACAGGTGTTTCTTTTTCCCATCCTGCATAGACAAAGGAATTTTACCAATCTGCATAATATAATGTGCAGTATCATCAATCCTGGTCTTTCCATTTTACTTGCATCCTACATCCATTCTGCATGACCTATCATGTGGTTTGACACATCTGAGTCCACATACCACACATCATTGCTTTCTTCTACACTTGTCACAAAATTAATCATGTGCTGCACCATAAACAAATGCTCATTTCTGTCATCATCGTGTCTACTAGAGGATGCATAATTGCCTTCCTGCAATTTTCCATTCATGATGTCATTCTGCTTTTTGTTGCAATCTTTAGCCATATGACCCATTTTACACAGTAGTAGCATTCAACATTGCCGTTTGCATTTTGGCCTCTCTGCCATCCACCAAGACCTCTTTGGCTCCCCCTGCCTCTAAGGTTACCATGTCATCCTCCATAGGACTAGTTTTCTTGAATTTGCTACATATTCTGATTTTTGCCATGGCCTCTAGATCGGCCTGCTCTACCTCTTCCAAAATTTGAGTAGAAGACAACTTCTTTTGAAGTTCCTCCTAAAGAAGATGCACCACCATTTCTTTGCTCTTCAGAAATTAGAAGAGCAATCGGCTCCCTAAAATTAGGAAAATTCTCACGGACGGCAATGGATGTCCGGAACTGTGCATAATCCTTCCCTAGACAATTCAAGGTCACAAAAACTAAATCATCATCTTCCACTAGCGACCCAATGGAAGCAAGTGCATCTACAATCTTCTTCACCTTCATGTGGTAGTCATTGATGCTCATATTTTCTCTTTGCACATTATGCAACTCTCGCTTGAGCTGCATTTTCTTGGCTTGTGTATTTGTGCTATACATCACACCCTTATCTTACAAAAGTTACCACACAACTCATGCACCAATTTTCATGTATTTTTGTCTTTAGGGGTGCTACCCCTAAACCCCTGCCAATGGGGTCCTAATGCATGTTGTTGGCCCCCCTTATAACCCCTTGGTGACTATCCTAGAGTAGGCATTGCCCCCCCCCCCTCGCCCCCCCCAAACCCACCTTTATGGAATTGGTATAAGCACACCTAGGTCCAAAGCACAGCCAAAAAAAAAACCTCTGGAAAAAGATTAGGCTCCACATACAACACTTATATTTGGGCTTGTCAACATCGCCCATAGTTTTGGTGAATTACAACCCGCCATGGCAGACAATAAAGAAGGGATGCCTCATACTTGCCCTCCTCATTCCATAAAATTACAAGGCAAAGAATATGGACGTGTAGATGGAACCTCTAATAGAGGAGCTCCAGACCTTCTAGAGAGTCATACATAACTTTGATATTTGTATAGCTCCAAGGCATATCAATGACATTCTGATTAGATTAATCTTGATGTGGACAATGCATGACATTCTAGGCTATGGGGAGTTCTCAGATAGGTGCTTGTAGATCTAGTGCCTAATGTCCCTTTTATGCTTTAATTTTTGATTAATCGATGCATGTGTAATGGCCCTTTTATGCATGTAGGTCTTAAAATAAGTGGGTACCATGCTTGCCCTATTGGTGGTATTTGTTTGGATGCACAATACTCCAAACATTTGAGGAAAGTGGTTTATGAATGTCATACACGATACCTTCCACCTTGTGCATGAAGGTCAAATTGGTCATAAACCACGTTATTTGAAGTCAAGTGTTTGAAACAATGCCTAGATAGCGAATGGAGAGCATACTCCACCTGGTATGAAGATGCATTTGATCTTTCATGAGCTTCCTTATTGGAGTCAGTTGCTTGCAAATAAATCATCTCTTATATCCCATTCATATCTTCAAGAATGTGGGGGCCTCTATCTAGGCACATTTTGTTGGTGAAAATGACACAAGGGCAGCATAAGAAGACTTGAGGGAAATGGATACAATGCCCAAGTTTTGACCCCAATTGCATGGTCATAAAGTAGTGTTGAGATATCGAGCTCCACTCGTGATATGCCAAGGTGACCGTTGTGCATTTATGTCACCGACTTGTTAGCTGCAGATGCGGTTGGTACACCACCCACAAATAATAGCTGGATGACAGCTATCCTTATGTACTCTAGTTTGTGGCTCACTTAGTATGCCACCTTAGTTAGCTGAGTTTGGTTTGAGACCCACATATAGGGTTCTTCTATTTCTTTTGTACTAGTATTCTTTTGGCTTTCACAACTAAGAAGAGGAAAACTCTTTTTAGCCTCCACCTTTGTGTGTATTCCCCCATTGTATATGTGAGAAAGCTGCAAGTGAGACTCCTTCCCTCTGTCCCACTATCTTCACATGGTATCAGAGCTTGGTTCATGGTAAGGAGCTCAAGACAGTAAACCAAGTTCATGGTGTCTTGGTAAGAGGACCAGTGTTGCTTTCCTTTTTCGAGTTTGGGAGCAAATCTCTGCAGGTAGCACAGCCAGAAAGTGCAAGAGTGCATTGTCTCAGATTGAGACACCCTTCGTAGTGTGGCGAGAGGGAAATATATGCTACGAGGAAGGTAACGCCCACGGTGACTTTATTTTTCTGATTCGAGGCCATTTGGGGGCCCGTTTTGGAGGCAAAAGTTCTCCTAAGTACTGAGAAAAAGGCCCTGTTTTTGCTATGCGACCACTGCTCTGTAGGTCGGTGAAAAGTTGCCATAGAAATTGCATCGTATGCCTGTGCACAGAGATACTAGGAGTTACAGAATCATCCTTATTGCCTGTTGATGCAAAATCGTCACTAGGAAGTGACTGTGTGGTCAAATACCACTTTTGTCAGTTTTGCAGATTTGCCCATGTGAGGCAGAAGCTGTGTTTTTTGCAGTGACAGAATATTTTGCAGTGTTCTGTAATGGCGTCTCATTCTCTTTCACAGATTGTCACTGAAAAGCTTGACAAGAACAATTTCTAGGCATGGAAGTTCAGAATTACGAATTTCCTTATGGGAAAAGGCTATTGGGAGTTCATTACAGGAAATGAAGAAGAACCAGTTCTTCCTAATGTTCCCAATCAACACGAAATGCAGGCATTTAAAGGATGGCATGAGAGAGCCATAAAAGTTATGTATTGGCTGTTTATCAGTATTTCGGATTCTATGATTGTGCATATTTAGGATGCAAGTACGCCAAAGGAGGCATGGGATACTTTGGCAAAAATGTACAGCACAAATATGCAAGCCAGGAAAATGCAGCTCAAGCAGGAGTTGCACAATGTGCAGAGAGAAAATATGAGCATCAATGACTACCACATGAAGGTGAAGAAAATTGCAGATGCACTTGCTTCCATTGGGTCGCTAGCGGAAGATGATGATCTAGTTTTTGTGACCTTGAATGGTCTAGGAAAGGATTATGCACAGTTTTGGACATCCATTGCTATCCATGAAAAATTTCTTGATTTTGAGGAGTTGTTTGCTCTTCTACTTTCTGAAGAGGAGAGAAATGGTGGTGCATCTTCTTCAGGAGGAACTTCAAAAGAAACTGTCTTCTACTCAGATGCTTCTACTCAGATGCTGGAAGAGGTAGACACAAAGGTAGAGAAGGCCGACGATCTGGAGGCCATGGTAGAAATCAGAATATGCAGCAAACTCAAGAAAACTAGTCCTATGGAGGAGGACATGGTAACTCTAGAGGCAGGGGGAGCCAAAGAGGCCATGGTGGATGGCAGAGAGGTCAAAATGCAAACAGCAATGTTGAATGCTTCTATTGTGGTAAAATGGGTCATATGGCTAAAGATTGCTACAAAAAGCAGAATGACATCATGAATGGAAAATTGCAGCAAGGGAATTATGCATCTTCTAGTAGACAGGGTGATGACAGAAATGAGCATCTGTTTATGGTGCAGCACATGACCAATTTTGTGACAAGTGCAGAAGAAAGCAATCATGTGTGGTATGTTGACTCAAGTGCGTCAAACCACATGACAGGTCATGCAGAATGGATGCAGGATGCAAGGAAAATGGAAAGACTAGGATTTGTGGAGACTGGTGATGATACTGCACATCCTATTGTGCAGATTGGTAAAATTCCTTTGTCTATGCAGGATGGGAAAAAGAAATACCGGTCTGATGTATTTCATGTCCCCAACATCACAAAGAACCTGGTTTTTGTTGGTCAAATGGTTGAGCAGGGCTTGCAGGTTAGATTTAATCCTCATGGATGCTTTGTTGAGAATATGAAAAATAATGATCGCTTGATAGCAAAAGGAAAGAAGAAGGGCAAGATGTTTATGTTGGATGTGGACGTGCCTGAATTGAGTGTAGCAATGTTTGCACATGGGACTAGTGTAGTTGAAGATATTGATATCTAGCATAAACGCATTGGTCATGTTAATGTACAGTGACTTAAATCAATGCATGCCCAAAATATTATTGTAGGATTGCCTAAATTCAAGGTTACAGAAATGCATAAGGTATGTGAAGCCTGTCGATTTGGAAAATAGGCAAGCAAACCATTTCCTAGGCATATTCAAGAGAGTAAGAAGCCATTGGAATTAATCCACTTTGATGTGTGGACTACTAAAGCTGCATCTATTGGTGGAGGCTGTCATTATTTTGTCACTTTTATTGATGACTACATCAGAAAAGTTTGGGTGTATTTTATGATAAAGAAAAGTGAAGTGTTTGGGCACTTCAAAGCTTTTGAAGCTATGGTTGAAAAAGAAACAGGCATGTAAATAAAATGCCTAAGGTCAAATGGAGGGGGAGAGTACCTCTCAAATGAGTTTGCAAGGTTCCTGCAGGAGCATGGCATAAAATAGCAATATTCATGGAGTCATACCCCACAGTTAAATGGACTTGCAGAAAGGAAAAACAGGCATATTGGAGAGGTATCTCGGGCCATGCTAAATGAAAAAGACCTACCAGATTACTATTGGGCTGAAGCAGTTGCTACAGTAGTGTACATAATGAACAGGACTCCCACTATAGCAATACATGGCATGATGCCAGAGGAGATGTATACTGGTAGGAAACCAGATATTTCTCATTTGAAAATTTTTGGTTGCATTGCCTATGTTCATGTGCCAGATGAGTTGAGGTCCAAGTTCGATCCAAAAGTTGAGAAGTGCATCTTTATTGGTTATTCTCTGAAGTAGAAAGGGTATAGATGCTATAACCCTTCTACTCGTAAGTTTACAATGAGCAGAGATGTTGTTTTTGATGAGATGAGCAGCTGGTATAAACCAGTAAATGTGATTATTGATGTAGATGCACAAAATGGTAATGTTGCACAGAATTCACAGTAGTAATCACAAAATATTAGTGGACTTGTAGTCTCCTCTAGTAGTGGTTCACATACTTCACCGTGGACAAGCAGATTGAGATCAGGAGAATCTCCTCAAAGCAATGCAGATAATGGTATGCAGGTATCACGAAAAGGAAAAGAGAAGGTAGATCAGCCCATGTTTGATGTGAATGTAGGTCACTCTTATGTGGATGGTGAATCCAGTGGCTCAAAACATAGCATTGATGATGAATTGGGTATTCCTTCTATTGTTACACCTGGAGTAAGGAAGACCAGGGATGTTTTGAGAGCACCTGGAAGTGAGCCTATTTTGCGTAGGTCTATTAGAGCTAGATATCCTGTGGATAGACTAAAATATGATGGATTTACAGCCATTCACTATGCCTATATGGTCAAAGTGATACAAGAACCAGAACCCACTTCTTTTGAGCAAGCCATGGGAAAAGAAAAATGGGAGAAAGCCATGGATGAAGAAACGGATGCCTTGGAAGCAAATGCTACATGGGAATTGGTGCCTTTGCCTAAAGACAAGAATGCAATTGGCTGTAAGTGGGTTTATAAGGTCAAGCACAATGCAGATGGTTCTGTGAATAGATACAAGGCAAGATTAGTTGTCAAGGGGTATGCACAGACATATGGCATTGATTATGAAGAAACATTCAGTCCAGTTGCAAGGATGGCAACTGTAAGAGCAGTCATTGTTATGGCTGCATCAAAGGGATGGTCTTTACATTAGATGGATGTAAAGAATGCCTTCTTGCATGGTGATTTGCAAGAAGAGGTGTTTATGGAGCAATCACCAGGTTATGTTCATGCTGTTTATCCTGAGTTTGTTTCCAGGTTGAAGAAAGCCTTGTATGGCTTGAAGCAAGCACCTAGAGCATGGTCTGACAAGATAGGACAGTATCTTGTCACTATTGGCTTTCAGATTTCCAAGGCAGATTTCTCACTTTATATGAGAAAAACAGAGAAATGTATTATGCTGCTTGTCATTTATGTTGATGATTTGATCATCACAGGCAATAGTGATGAAGATATCCTTCATGTGAAAATGCTATTGAAGCAAAAGTTTGAGATGAAGGATCTAGGAGAGCTGCGTTATTTCTTGGGCATTGAGGTGATTAGATCACCAAGTGGGATACAGCTCTTGCAGAGGCAGTATGGATTGGACATGCTGTCCAAATATGGGATGACAGGCTGTAAGCCTATTTCAGTTCCTTTGGAGCAGAATGTGAAGCTGAGTGCAGATGTAGGTGAGATTCTGGAAGACCCTACTATGTATAGACACATAGTAGGAAGTTTGATTTATATGACTATTACCAGGCCAGATTCGAGCTATGCTTTTGAATTAGTAAGTTAGTTTATGCAGGCTCCAAGGAAACCACATTTGGATGTGGCTAGACGCATACTCAGGTATGTGAAGTCCACATTGCAGTACGGACTATTTTATGAGACTGGGGTTCAGATACAGTTGCATGGATACACTGATGCTGATTGGGCTGGTAGTATTTCTGATAGACGATCTACCAATGGATATGTGTTCTCTTTTGGGAGTGCTGTAGTCACTTGGAGCAGCAAGAAAGAGCCTACAGTTGCCTTGTCAAGCACAGAGGCTGAGTACAGGGGTGTAGCAATGGCTGCATGTGAGGTAGCTTGGTTGCATAAGCTACTCTATGATATGCATCAGTCTATAGATGGGCCAATTGTCATTTATTGTGACAATATGAGCAGTATACACTTGGCAAATAACCCAGTCTATCATGTTAGAACAAAGCACATTGAGGTGCATTATCGCTATGTGCGGGAGAAGGTTTTACTAGGTCTTATTGATTGAGTTTTTGTCAACACAGAGGATCAGGTAGCTGACATATTCACAAAGGCATTGGGTGCAGAGAAGCTGCATAAGTTTAGAGACCTGCTTGGTGTGTAGGAATTGGGATTGAGCTCGAGGGGGAGTGTTGAGATATCGAGCTCCACTCGTGATATGCCAGGGTGATTATTGTGCATTTATGTCATCGACTTGTTAGCTGCAGATGCGGTTGGTACATCGCCCACGAATACTAGCTGGATGACAGCTATCCTTATATACTCTAGTTCGTGGCTTAGTTAGTATGCCACCTTAGCTAGCTGAGTTTGGTTTGAGACCCACATATAGGGTTCTTGTATTTCTTTTGTACTAGAGTTCTTTTGGCTTTCACAACTAAGAAGAGAAAAACTATTTTTAGCCTCCACCTTTGTGTGTATTCCCCCATTGTGTATGTGAGAAAGCTACAAGTGAGACTCCTTCCCTCTCTCCCACTATCTTTACAAGTAGTTCTCCCAAAAGCACCATGGGCATTTTCCAAGAGAGAGGAGGCAATGGTTAAGAAGGAAATTGTCTCTTTTTGGACAGCAATAGGATGTGAAGAGATGGGAGAGAAGGAAGGAGTCTCACTTGTGGCTTTCTCACATACACAATGGGGGAATATACACAAAGGTGAAGGCTGAAAATAGTTTTCCTCTTCTTAGTTGTGAAAGCCAAAAGAACTCTAAGTACAAAAGAATATGTGAACCCTATATGTGGGTCTCAAACCAAACTCAGCTAACTAAGGTGGCATACTAACTGAGCCACTGACTAGAGGTTCAAGTTAATGGCATAGTGCCATTATCCCCTTGTTTGGGCACAAAAAATGGGTAGAATGGCATTGGTAGTATCATTCTCTACAACCTCCTATAAGGTGTGGGAATGGCACTGCTACCATTCTCTAGAACCTCATAGGAGGCTCATTGGAATGACAATAGTGCTATTCCTCCCACAACAATGTGGAGAAGGGCACTATTGCAATTCTCAAGTACCTCATACCATATAGAATCATTCAAAACTAAATAGAATGTAAAGTGATATCATAGTAAGCATACCTCACAATACCATTGATCTTGTAGATAGCTTTTCTAACATCTTCTGATAAACATACTTTTACTATAATTGGAAGAATAAACTATCCAAGCAACGAAAGAGTTATAGCAATCCATCACAATCATAGTATAGTAATGCACACAATCATACGAGCGACATTAAAAATTAATATATATCGATTTAAAACATGGTTCCATACCTATAAGAACTTGTGCCAATCATGAGACTTGAGGCCACTAAGAGTATTATCCTTTGTAAACTATTTTTTGGAGCAATGAACATGTCCTATGTTGAGATATCAAGCTCCACTCGTGATATGCCAGGGTGACCATTGTGCATTTATGTCACCGACTTGTTAGCTGCAGATGTGGTTGGTACACTGCCCATGAATAATAGCTGGATGACAGCTATCTTTATGTATTCTAGTTAGTGGCGCAGTTGGTTTGCCACCTTAGTTAGCTGAGTTTGGTTTGAGACCCACATATAGGGTTCACCTATTCTTTTGTACTTAGAGTTCTTTTGGCTTTCACAACTAAGAAGAGGAAAACTGTTTTCAACCTCCACCTTTGTGTATATTCTCCCATTGTATATGTGAGAAAGCCACAAGTGAGACTCCTTCCTTCTCTCCCACTCTGTTCACATGGTATCAGAGCACGGTTTGTGGTAAGGAGCTCAAGAAAGAAAACCAAGTTCGCGGTGTCCTAGTAAGTGGATTAGTGTTGCCTTCCTTTTTTTTTGAGTTTGGGAGCAAATATCTGCAGGTGGCACAGCCAGAAAGTGCAAGAGTGCATTGTCTCAGATTGGGATGCCCTTTGTGGTGTGACGAGAGGGCAATATATTTTTTTGATTCGAGGCCACTTTTGGTGGCAGATGTTTTTCGCAGGCACTCAAGAAAGTGCCTTGTTTTTGTTGTACGACCACTGTTCTGCAGGTCGGTGAAAAGTTATCGCAAAAATTACATCGTATGTCTGTGTGTAGAGATATTGAGAGTGACAGAATCATTCTTATTGCTGTTGATGCATAATCGTCACTAGGAAGTGACTGTGTGGTCAAATACCCCTCTCGTCAGTTTTGCAGGTTTGCCCTTATGAGGCATAAGTTGTGTTTTTTTGCAGTGACAGAACAATTTGTAGCATTTTGTAATGGCATCTGATGCTCTTTCACAAATTGTCACTAAAAAGCTTGATAAGAACAAATTCCAAGCATGGAAGTTTAGAATGATGAATTTTCTTAAGGGAAAAATCTTTTGGGACTTCATTATTGGATTTGAACAAGAACCAGTTATTCCTAATGTTCCCAATCAATAGGAGTTGCAGGCACTTAAAGGTTGGCATGAGAGAGCCAGAAAAGTTATGTACTGGCTGTCTATCAGTATTTCAGATTCTATGATTGTGCATATTCAGGATGCAAGCACGCCGAAGGAGGCATGGGATACTTTGACAAAAATGCATAGCACAAATATGCAAGCCAAGAAAATGTAGCTCAAGTAAGAGTTGCATAATATGCAAAGAGAAAATATGAGCATCAATGACTACCACATGAAGGTGAAGAAGATTGCAGATGCACTTGCTTCTAATGGGTCGCCAGTGGAAGATGATGATTTAGTTTTTGTGACCTTGAATGGTCTAGGAAAGAATTATGCACAATTTTGGACATCCATTGCCATCCGTGAGAATTTTCTTGATTTTGAGGAGTTGATTGCTTTCTAATTTCTGAAGAGCAGAGAAATGGTGGTGCATCTTCTTCAAGAGGAACTTCAAAAGAAGTTGTCTTCTACTCAAATGCTAGAAGAGGTAGAGGCAGAGGTAGAGCAGGCCAATTTGGAGGCCGTGGCAAAAATCAAAATATGCAACAAATTCAAGAAAACTAGGCCTATGGAGGAGGACGTGGTAACCTTAGAGGAAGGGGGAGCCAAAGAGGTCGTGGTGGATGGCAGAGAGGCCAAAATGCAAACGGCAATGTTGAATGCTACTACTATGGTAAAATGGGTCATATGGTTAAAGATTACTATAAAAAGTAGAATGACATCATGATTGGAAAATTGTAGTAAGGCAATTATGCATCCTGTAGTAGACAGGGTGATGACAGAAATGAGCATCTGTTTATGATACAACACATGACCAATTCTGTGACAAGAAAGCAATGATGTGTGGTATGTTGACTCAGATGCATCAAACCACATGACAAGTCATGCAGAATGGATGTAGGATGCAAGGAAAATGGAAAGACCAGGATTTGTGGAGATTGGTGATGATACTGCACATCCTATTGTGCAGATTGGTAAAATGCCTTTGTCTATGCAGAATGGAAAAAAGAAATACTTGTCTAATGTACTTCATGTTCCGAGTATAACCCAAGAACCTGGTTTCTATTGGTCAAATGGTTGAGCAAGGTTTGCAGGTCAGATTTAATCCTCATGGATGCTTTGTTGAGGATATAAAAAATAAGAGTCACTTGATAGCAAAAGGAAAGAATAAGGGTAGGATGTTTACATTGGATGCAGACATGCCTGTATTGAGTGCAGCAATGTTTGCACATGGGACTAGTGTAGTTGCAAATATTGATATCTGGCATAAACACATTGGTCATGTTAATGTACAACGACTTAAATTAATACAGGCCCAAAATATTGTTGTAGGATTGCCAGAAATACATAAGGTATGTGAAGTTTGTCAATTTGGGAAATAGGCAAGGAAACCATTTCCTAGACATGTTCAAGAGAGCAAGAGACCATTGGAATTATTCCACTTTGATGTGTGGACTACGAAAGCTGCATCTATTGGAGGCTGTCATTATTTTGTCACTTTTATTGATGACTACAGCACAAAAATTTGGGTGTATTTTATGAAAAAGAAAGTGAAGTGTTTGGGCATTTCAAAGCTTTTAAAGCTATGGCTAAAAAAGAAATAGGCCTACAAATAAAATGCCTAAGGTCAGATGGAGGGGGAGAGTACCTCTCAAATATGTGGTGTTTCATTGTATTTCTCGAACATGAATCCGTGTCTAGGTTATTTGACTTGCACTTGCAATCTACTTCGTTAATCAACACTAACTAGTGCATTTGAAATTCTTGGAAATTACTCCTAGTACAAACTAGCTATTAGTTGGGTACCTAATAGATGCTAGGTAGTAGTTACTAGCAACTGGTACCAGCAGCTTAGCATTAATTACCAAGAAAGTACTATTTTCTAGCTAGCTACTACTTAGGTAATAGCTGGTCACTCCTTACTAGCTAGTTACTGCTTACTAGCTAACTAGTTACTGCTTACTAGCCAGCTAGTTACTGCTAGTTAGTCAGCTAGTTACTAATTACTATCTACTACTTACTAGCCATCTAATGCTTGCTAGCTACCTACTACTTATAAGCCAGTATTAGCTACTACTTTTTGGTTTTCTAGTTGGTAGCTAGTTACTGCTTACTAGATAGCTAATGCTTACTAGCTACCTACTACTACCTACTAGCTAGCTAATGCTTACTAGCTACCTACTACTTACCATAGCTAGTAGCTAGCTATAGCTTACTAGTAGCTAACTACTACTTACTAGCTAGCATCTATCTACTGCTTACTAGTTAGTAGCCATCTGCTGCTTACTAGCTATCTACTAGTTACCACCTACATGCTAGCTACCACCTAGCTACAACTTAGGTGCCAAGTACAATTTACTAACTAGCCACCTAGCTACCAGCTAGCTGCTACTTAATAAGACACTACTTCCAAATTACCAACTAGTTAGTAGTCACCATGTAACTACTCCTTACCACCCAGGTACTACTACTCACCTCTTGCCCATGGCTTACCATCCAGCTCTACTAGTTTACACCTAGCTATTACATACCATCATCTACTTGCCAAGTATCTACTACCAACTACTCGTTACCAACCAATTTTTAGTTCCTAGCTAGCTACATAATTATGCTAGCTGTGTAATTACCTACTCAAGTGTCATTAGTTAATTAGTTGTCACCCCTCTAAACAATATTAACGAAGCTTTCTCTTCGTTGTAGGAGAGTTCACAAGTGTGCATGTTGTTGGTAAACTAAAAGGAAAGGAAAGAGTGGACACAAACTTTGAACTTGCATCATAGGATGAAGAAGAGTGAGGTCCTTAAGTAGGCACCTCATACATGCTCACTGACATCACTGATGACTTCAGAGCTCCACAATCATCTCCTCAATCTGCTCCTAGATTCTCTCAATCATCCTATGTGGCTCTCCACCACCTAACTGTGCTTGTGGGCACCTAACTGTGCCTCTAGCACTCACACATAGAAACCAAGGTGTGCCTGAGGCATACACCTTGAGATATCCCATCAAACCCCCCCTCAAGGGAATGCCTCAAGCTATGTCAAGGATACATCTAGTCTCATAGTTTCTCATGCCATCTCATAGTGGTCAAGGATAAATCTATGGCATGCTAGCAAGGGTTCCCATGGGTGTAAGGTAAACAAAAGGGATACAAAAAGACCTTCCAATGGTTATCTCCCCTGCATGTACATGCACACAATGTTTGCAGGAGGTACCATGGAGCAAAACATACACATGGCCTACATCATAAGGTGACCAGAGGTGTTTACAAAACACAATAGTTTATTTCATTCATTTTGGAGGACTATCCAGGCTGAGTACCTTGACATAAAAAGAGAGATCTGGAGCATACATAGAGATGATTTAAAATGCATAATCTTCAAAGGATGCCTCATCTTTTGGAGGCTCATCAACTGAAAGTAGATTTGCATTTTCTGTCTTTGCTTTGGCTCTGCAAAACTTCTCATGATGGTTGTTCTTGCCACAGTGTTTGCATGGATTGATTTTGAAGCAGTCCTTTAAAAGGTGATTTGTCTTTCCACAGTGATTGCAAGGGGTAAACTTGCCCTTCTGGACTTTTACAACATAAACAGTGTCATTGCCTTTCCTGAGCTCCATATGCCTTTCTTCTTCTTGAAGAGCAGAGATAATACCTTCAAGATTAGGATTAGGAAGATTTTTCAAAGTGGTAACTATGTGATCATAATCTTCAGGCATACTCTTAAGTAACACTGCCATAGCATCATCTAGAGTAATAGGAGAGTTGATAGAAGCTAATTGAGTCATAAGACTCTGCATGTAGTTGACATGAGCTGCCAAAGTAGTGCCACTAACCATCTTCAATTCAAAGAAAGAGACTTTAAGTGATAATTTAGAGATGTGAGAGCTAGCACCAAAAATCATGTCAAGCTTCTGCCAAGCTTCTGAAGGAGAGTCTAAGTCAGAGATGTGGTGAATATAATCATCTCCTAAAGCAAGAGCAATGATACCATATGCTTTCTCCTCTCTAATGGGATCCCTTGCCAGGCATGTCGAAGTTGAGGATTCTCTAGCATTGGAGGTTGTATAGTTGGAGTCGGTTTGACAAGTCCCCAGAGCTTCTCCCTCCTCAATGCAAATTTCACCTTCATCTGCCATGTGTGGAAGCCCTTTCCATTGAACTTCTCTAGATTCAATAGGGTAGCCATGAGAGGGTCTAACCCAGATATTGGGCAGTTTCTTTCTCTCTTACAAGGCAAAAAATAACTGAAAGGCTTCCAAAATATAAGCACTTGATGTAGCAAAGACTAGTGACCAATATTCAATCAATGATGCTTCTTCTTACATGCTTCATAGAAGTGGCTAAAATGAATACTTTCCAATCAAAATCAGGTCTAGCAATTCAAAACAAAACTGAAGCCACACTTGTACTGATGTTATTGAAAGTTTCAAAAAACCAGAAATGCTAGAATAGCATCTTATGTAGCATCTTCTTCAAAAACTTATCAAAACTGTCAAAACCAAAAGACTGAACTTGGAGGGCTTGTAGCTTATTCTTTAGAGCAAAGGAAAAGGGGGTTTCTGAGGCAAAAGAGAGCTGATATACCACAGAAGATCCTCTGGGAAGAAGAGGCGCAAAAACGCGTCAAGTCGCCATAGCTTGCCCCTTTAAAGTCGACTGGTTTTTTACTGATTTCTCCTTGAATATGCAGCCATTGCTGCTCAGATTTTAGCAGCAACTTGCCCTCAGTTTCCTCCAACATGGGCTGAAAGGAATTTGCAGATGGACAGGTACACAGACGGAATTGCATAGATTTTTGTCGATCAGTGTAAGTGTTGGCATTTCACGTACAGTCGCAATTTCCCAGAAAGCTTGTAGCTAGAAGTTTACCCATACTAGAGGAGTTTGCAGCTGAGAGGGTTTGGGCAATGGTCATTTGTAGGCAGAGAACCAAGCTCTCAAAGATTTTGGAAAGAAGGAGGAAAATGGGGAAGAAGAAGAAGAAGATGATGATGATGTGGCAGAAATGGGCTCAAGGGGGATCAAAGGGCTCTGATACCATGTTGGTAAACTGAAAGGAAAGGAAAGAGTGGAGACAAACTCAGAATACTTGCATTATGGAACGAAGAAGAGTGAGGTCCTTAAGTAGGCACCTCATACATGCTCACTAACATCACTGATGACTTCAGAGCTCCACAATCATCTCCTCAATCTGCTCCTAGATTCTCTCAATCATCCTATGTGGCTCTCCACCACCTAACTGTGCTTGTGGGCACCTAACTGTGCCTCTAGCACTCACACATAGGAACCAAGGTGTGCTTGAGGCATACACCTTGAGATATCCCATCACATGTATCTGAAGAAGATGTCAAAGTCCAGTCTCCATCAACTAGGAATTTTTTGTGGGTATGGCTCATGTTGTTGATTACAATTTTTTATGCTTTGTATGGAATGTGCATTGATTAGCAAGTATCTCCTTTAATTTCAAACAATCAATTCTCCTAGGTTGGCTCCACACACCAAAAAAATGTGGTGTCTAAGCGACAAAATGATGGTAATATTTTCAAAAAGTTTCATGGATTTGTCTCTACATATCTATTGATAGCATCCATGATGTGCTTTTTATCTTGTATATACTAACTACTATACTTTTAGATAATTAGTATATGTGTGAGCATGGCTCCACACACTTCCAAATGAGAGTTTGGAGGGACAATAGACTCCAGCTAGTTCTGGAGAGGTGAATGTGACCGAGGTAGTCCCTAGAGGTAGTGTATTTATAATTTTAGGAAAATTCCATTGCAACCATCATCATTATATCTTTGGGCTAAGTATGATTATATTTAGCCAAAGATTGTTCATGAAGTGTCTATGAATGATAAAAAATGCAATGCTTGGGAGGAGGCTCCCAAAGATGTACCATTTACAAATATACTCCATCCTCCATAACATTCATGGTAGTGGATTTTTCCTATAGATGATGACAATCTTGACTTTGTAAATTGACAGAGAAGTAGAACATTGAAGCAGAGGAGGAGGGCTCCAACAACTCCATAAATTAGCAAACAACAAAGAAGAAGACTAGAAAATGCAAGGCTGATGTTGCCACTCAAGAGGCTAGATACCAAATCCTTGCTACTTTGTTTATAGAAGTTTTGATTCTTTGAAATGTGTTGGTTTGTTGTGCAATAGATGCAGAAGAAGTGAAGAAGCAAAACACACCACCTGTGCATGCAAGTAAAAGGAAATGGGCAAAGGGGCCTTTACCATTGAAAAATGGTGTGGACAATCAAAGCCTAGAGACTGCAAGAAATTGTAGCGCTTGCTTAGACATTAGGGCCATCAAGCTTGTACTCCCCTGTGATGAACAATTTGCAAAGGATGCTCCTTCCCCAATTATCAACACTAAATAAACTCATTTCTTTTTATGTGTCCCTTGAACCATATATGCTTTTACAATGACTTGTTTCCCCCCTTCAAATGCTAAAGTACAATGCTCCATTTGTAATGTTGTAGTGCAAAATTAATAAATTCCCAATTGCCATGTCAAGAGTGCCCTCCATTTGTGCTTAAGTCTCTATTGTCAATTATCTGGCACAATGGTGAAGGGTGTGTTGTTTGTATAGGTAGTCTTGTGGGTATCTCCTCTTCAAATTCAAGTGTTGTTTTGGTGGTTGATAATGATGAACCAACAAAAGCCTCTGTTTTGCACAATGATGGTATGCCTCCACATGTCAAGAGAAGCAGAAATGGGATACCTGAGGGTGCCACCAAAGTTGTAGCACTATCACATGATGTCACAGGAGCTGGGGGTGCTGCCCCTCCACAAGGTGTTGCACTTCCACATGAGATATTAGGAATAGGGCATGATGCCCCTATAGAAGATGCTACACCTGAAAACAATGTGATAGGATTTGAGGGTATTGCAACTCATGGACCAAGTTAAATCCTCTCTTGGCCACCCTTGTTTGCAGGACAAGAGGTCATTGATTCTAGATTGAATGGTGTGTTACTAATATTTGTGAACACAAAGCATGATAAAATACCTCTGTGTTGTCAAAATATGAAAAGTGTGGCAACACCACATGAGAAGTGGATAAAGCTTTTCATTCAACATGATTCTATAAGATTTTTGGAGTCACGTTTTTTGCACTTTGATGTGTTTATTTGGACCTGTTGCATGCAAAACAAGGCATTGGCATTGTTGGAAAGCTACTTCCCATATCGATGGCACAGGTTCCATGCAGTGTACACACAAGAGGATTGTGTGAAAGAGCAAGTATTTGTGATCCAACCTCAATGAAAGCATTTGTTTACAAAAAACTGACAACCTTCTAGGCAAGCCAGCCGCAGTACAATGAAAAAAACACCATCTTGTCGAATGATAGTCCATACAAGTGTCTCTGGAATCTAGAAGGCACTTGCCAAATCCTAGAGAAATTGTCCAATCAGACACAAAATTGATTTCTTGTTATCTTATTCAAGATGTCGCTAATTGGCTAGCAATGTGGATTCAAGCTAGGAATCAAGAGAAGTACGCCAAGGAAAATCCCATCCAGCATGTGAATGATGATGAAAGTATGTGGATTATAGATCAGTGGAAGAACTTCCACATTGCTTCACCATTACCACACCCCCATCATGGATGGGCATGAACAAATTGAAAATATATACAATTCTTGGAGGCCTATATTTTATGTAATAATACAAGTCATTTTTGTATTCAGTGTCCCATTGTCTGAACTTTATGGAAATGTACTCTAAAATCTTGCACATGTATTCAGTATTATTTTTCTTTCACAATGAGTTGTTGGTTTGTATTTAAACTTTCAAGTTTTAATAATTAAGTCTTCACAATGCATTGCTTGTTTGTGATTAAACTTTCAAGCATTAAAAATTTGAAGTCTTTTTACTGAAATTGTGCTATTTTCCACAAGTGGGACTTGCAGATCAGCACGTTTGAGGCAAACATGTGGCCAACAAGAGGAACAGAAAGGTGGCCAGAAGGAGGGATAGATTAAGGAAACTAGTCAGCACAAGGAATAGAAAGATGGGCAATAGGTGGAACACAAAGGTGGCTAGAAGGAGGGACAGATTGAGGAAACTGAGCAACAAGACATAGTAGGAGGAATAGAAAGGTGGCCAAAAGGAGGGAGAAATTGAGAAAATTGGGCAGCAAGAGGACTAGACTAAGGGAATTGGGTAGAAATTCCTCATCAACCGCCTCCACCGACTTTCATTGACCTTGAATACAACCCCCCCACCAATGTTAGATGAGGACTGAGCAATAATTTTAGATGGGGATGGTGTCCTAGCTCATAGCATTCGTGCAGGACATAAAACCCCATGTTGTGAGTGTCTATATTAGGTTTTTCACACTCTTAGAGCTTCAATTTTCATGCGCCGGTATGCAAGGTTATTTCTTCAATGGGTGCTTAAGCACTTCCACGTCTTTATTTGGAGTTCTAAAAAGGTGCAAGGGGTGAGAGAGATGTTGTGCAAGTGCTTTCCAATTTAAAAGGACTAGCTAAGTGGAGTGTAAAGTCAGGAATATTGTGAATACCTTGGTCCAAATTGTGAGGTTCCGTGTACTAACATAGCAGTGTTTTTGAAAGATCTCAAAAAGTTTTGGAATGACAACCCTCAATACAATAGCACAAACACACTGTTGGTTGATGATACTGCCAACAAGTGCTTGCGGAACCCAAGGGAATGTTGTGTCTTTATATCAAAGATGGAAGCTCAATCCCGCATCACCACTTTCAAGGCACTCCATCTACAAGTGCATTGTCGGTTCCACTCCATTCGAACCAATAGAGTAGTCTCTAGCTGCCTCTTCTGCAACCACATCTTCAGCCTAAGATCTTGCTCCAAATTCATCAGCCAATTGTAATGGATGTGGCTTGGTCCTATCCACCAATTGTTATTCGGGCCACTACTCCATGGGCAACACTCATCTATCCAAGCACCCGATGGAAACTATTGCTGCCAGTGCTCCTGTGCTGTCATTGGTCGTTGAATCACCATCGGCTCATAGGAAGGAGGATTCGACAATCCAAGGAAATCAGTGTGCTTATTATAGAATTTCTTCAAAAACTTACCCGCTTCTTTCCACCAAGGAGGACAAGGAGGCAATGACAGACTGAAGGAATGAGCACACTATTACCATAGACATAGGGAATGCCTCTGCCGCTTCAGCACATCCACTCTTTTGCTATTGCAAGCAACTGCTTCCACAATGCCATCCACCAACTCTTTGTACTTTGCATGCCAATCCTCCCCAATTTGCACAGACTCCGCGACGACTCGTTTCCCCTTATCTGCACCACCGCCACCACCGAAAGAAGGATTGGAACCCATTGGTCTAGAAACCATCTACACTTGCGGACCACTTTGCGGACTAGAACCCGCACCAGCACCTGCATCCCCATCCGTTATGGCTCGGCATTATTGCGGAACCAGCTCCCAACATGTCAGCGGAACAATAGCCGCATTCCAGTGTGCAATCTATTTGTCCCACTCCACTCACACATCCCCTTGAAGAGCCTCAAGGAGCACACCCATTTGATCCATGTTGACACTTTTATTTCCCAGGAAAGCCCTTAAGTACTCAACCAGTGCATTGGTAGTACATCGATGTAACAATTCATGTTGAATGCCCGAAACATACTCCGAATGCAACTGCTAAGTGGCCTCCAAGTGCGCTTCTACCACTTGCACCTGTGCTTCAACAACTGCCACCCTATCCTCCAGTTGTTGAACCCTTGCCTGCTGACTCTGCAAGGTCTCATTCTCCATCCGCAACTAAGTGACTTCTACTTCCAAAGTGGTCACCCTCATAGAATCACCCCCCGCACCATATTGTGTGGCCAGCCGAGCAAGCAACTAAGAACAAAACTGCAGCTAAACATTAAGAGACTGTGCCCTAAAAGAAAACCCGGTCGAGGACATTGTTGAAGCAAACGCAGACTTGGAGATCACTATTAATGCCTCTGGTGCAGACACTCGTACTGCCTCAAACGCCGCCACCACCATTGGAGGAGTCACTGCAGTAGTCGTTGTTGAATGCTAAAGTTGCTCCAGCCACCTTTGAGTAAGTGATCCTCCTACCAACAGATTACCTCCGAAAATTGCCATCATAATGTTTGTTGGAGTCACCATCATCGTCACCCTTTTTGCCATGACTGGTAGTGCAAGTGGTGGCATGACACTAATCTACATTAATGTTGCCCCACTGGTCTCCCTGTTCCACCTACATGAGAAGGATTCAAGGGTGCAAGGGTAGAGACCAACCCCTAAGTGAGACGAGGTCCTTGTCTTCTCTGCTTCTTGGCCACTCTTCCAGCAGAACCCTCTGCCTCTCCCTATGCAGGTCCCTTAGCCTCAAGAGTTAATACCAAGGCCGTAGCCCATCGAGGCACCATAGACTCCACATGCAAGGGAAAATCGCACACCAATTCGCATTAAGAGCACACTTGACTGCGGAGTGACTAGGATTGCGGCAATGAGTGCACCAGATACCTTTCAAGCCATTAGGTATTGATCCTTCTTCGGAAGCCACTAGTGCACCCTTGCCCCTTTAGATGCTCTCCGGGTCTTCGTCCTCGCTTCTGAGTCAGATTCCTTTGAACTAGTACCTTTAGAGCTTTCTTCCGAGCTAGTCACATCCGAATCTTCATCACTATCATCCGACTTCTTAGATTTTGGCATTTTCTTCTTGGTTTTACTCCACAGATTTGCGGTTCTTGGATGTGCTCCCGTGCAGAGAATATTGCTTGCGCCATGACCGCCACGAGCGTTGTCTATGTCTAATCCATTGTGGCCAACGCCATCCATAGATCCTGTGATAGCCCCGAAATGAAGTAGTCATTGAGTACCTCTTAAGCAGGCCGTTCCCCCATAAGCGCATTGCATGAGTAAGTTGAATTTGGACATATAACTTTCCACATCCAGATCTCCCTGATCCAAGTGGCATAATCTATCTAATCATTTTTTCCCGATGAAGCCATCTCAAGAATGCATCACAGACCTCATTATATGTGGTGAAGTAGTCCACGGCGTACTCTACCAACCATCATGCTGTTGAGATATCGAGCTGCACTCGTGATATGCCAGGGTGACAGTTGTGCATTTATGTCACCGACTTGTTAGCTGCAGATGCGGTTGGTACACCGCCCATGAATAATAGCTAGATGACAGCTATCTTTATGTCCTCTAGTTAGTGGCTCAGCTAGTATGCCACCTAGGTTAGCTGAGTTTGGTTTGAGACCCACATATAGGGTTCATCTATTCCTTTTGTACGTAGAGAGTTCTTTTGGCTTTCACAACTAAGAAGAGAAAAACTATTTTCAACCTCCACCTTTGTGTGTATTCCCCCATTGTCTATGTGAGAAAGCTGCAAGTGAGACTCCTTACCTTTCTCCCATTCTCTTCAGATGGTATCAAAACGTGGTAAGGAGCTCAAGAAAGCAAACCAAGTTTGCGGTGTCTTGGTAAAAGGATCAGTGTTGCTTTCCTTTTTCGAGTTTGGGAGCAAATCTCTACAGGTTGCTAGCACAGCCGAAAAGTGCAAGAGTGTACTGTCTCAGATTGGGACACCCTTTACGGTGTGGCGAGAGGGTAGCATATGCTGTGGGAGATGGCAAAGTGCTTGGTGACATTATTTTTTTGATTCAAGGCCATTTTGGGACCCGTTTTGGTGGCGGAAGTTTTTCACAGGCACTCAAAAAGGCCCTATTTTTGCTGTGCGACCACTGTTCTGCAGGTTGATGAAAAGTTACCTCAAAAATTGCATCAAATGCCTATGCACAAAGATATTGGGAGTGACAGAATCATTCTTATTGCCTATCGATGCAAATTTGTCACTAGGAAGTGACTGTGTGGTCAAATACCACTTTCATCAATTTTGCAGATTTGCCCTTGTGAGGCAGAAGTTGTGTTTTCTGTAGTGACAGAATATGTTTGTAGTGTTCTGTAATGGCATCTGATGCTCTTTCACAAATAGTCACTGAAAAGCTTGACACGAACAACTTGCCAGCATGGAAATTTAGAATGACGAATTTCCTTAAGGGAAAAGGCTATTGGGAGTTCATTACTAGAGCTGAATAAGAACCAGTTATTCCTAATGTTCCCAATCAACAGGAGCTGCAAGCATTTAAAGGCTGGCATGAGAGAGCCAAGAAAGTTATGTACTAGCTGTCTATCAGTATTTCAGATTCTATGATTGTGCATATTTAGGATGCAAGCACGCCGAAGGAGGCAAGGAGGTGAAGTTGCATTGGAATGAAGGCTTGTCTATAGCAATTTAAGCCCTAAAAGACCAAGCAACAACCACACCGATTATACATCAACCAAGATGGGATGCGACTTTCATGTGCATTTTGATGCCTCAGAGAATGCCATAGGTATTATCTTGGCACATCCAAACATCCAACTAGACTACCTAGCCTACTATGCTAGCCACATGATGACCTCAAGTGCAAATATAGGACCACAGAGAGTGAGAGGCTCTTACCATGGCTTATAGTGTCCAATTTTTTTGGAACTATTTGCATGGTAACCCCTTTATTTTCTATGTTGACCACCAAGCATTGACATATCAACAAAATATTAATCCAAGGAAAGCTAGTGTATTAGATGCTATTATTGTAGGAATTTATTTTGCCAATCATACAAAAGCAAATTGGATTGCCTTCAAAACTCTGAGCAGTAGATAATGAAAAGTGAGTTAGCATTCATCTACTAAATGCTCATTTATTTACAACTGACATACTAGAGAACAAGTATAAGCAATATGCTCCAAGACATATTGCAGGCAACATTTCTAAAAAATTATGCCCACAGACAAATAGAGTGAACTAGCATAGGGTCCACATGGGATCTTATAGCAATGGTTACTACCACACGAATGAGCTATTGCTCTCATAGAAGCACATGTAGGACTCATTGGAGGACACTTCAATAGAGATCTAAATGCATGGAAAGTTCTTCAAGTAGGGCTTTGATGTGCATGCACATTATTCTAAGAGTATGCCCATACACAATGTGTAGAGCGTGATGTGATCCAAACAATAGGGAGACTTCTACCTCAACGTCACATGCCACTATATCTAAGCTCCCCATGGGAAGGCTTCCAGCCATGGGGATTAGACTTCATGCGACCTATCAAGCAATCTATCCAACATATAGAGGATAAGTAGATTTTTGTGGCCATAGTCTACACGACCAAGTGGGTTTGATCCCTTTTTAGCTTGTAGCAATACTTTTTCATGTGGTCCTTCTTGCCACAATGGTAACACTCAATGTTTTGTGCCTTGGATTTGCTAACCATTGTATATCATTGTCTCTCTTTCTCTTCCATTTCGCCTGTGACTTCTTGAATTGTGTATTTTATACATTTTGCTTCTTGAATTATGTCTCCGTTATCACATTGCGAGCTATAAAGTCTAACCATATAAGTTATCTATGTGCATCCAAGAAGCATAATCTAAAGGAATCCAAAAAATATAATCATTGGATTCATGTGTAGCATGCATGCCATGTCATCAACTCTACTATCGACTTGCATCTGAACATATGTTGTATCCTTGCAATGATTGGAAAGTGTCTCAAGACCTTTACTAGGATGGTTTGACCTTGCAGGTCCTACCTATCACACTATGCCCCACACTCTAGACAATTGATCAAATCTTCATGCCCATGACAAAAGAGAATACAATCATTAGGACAAGCATGTATAGTGTTATAGTCCATGCCAACACTTGCCAAACTTCTTTTTTGCTTCATCCCTTGATGCAAGCATGGTATTTGGGTCAGGAATCATCTTTTGGAAGCAATCTATTACAACTCACATATGCAAGGAACATTAAGAATGTGATACTAATAATTATTAAAATAACATCAAAACATTTGTGTGATATTAATGCAATAACCTCAATAAGGCCAAGACACTCGTGTCTAACCAACCATACGTTGCTTGCAAATTTAATATTGTTAGGTAAGCCCAGAGTTTCAACATCCTAGCACCATCATATAAGGCAGTTTATTACAACTCTTGCATGGTGGTATCCAACTCTTACATTATGTGGACATGTGAGGTTGTGCCTCTAAAACTTGCATCCATCATGTCAACCATACCCTCATGGTCATCATCTTGTAGATCAGGGAGAGTATCATCATCTTGCACATCTGGGAGATTATCTAGGCTCCAAGCATGCCCCATGTCTCTCTTCCACACTCATTGAAGCTCCCCTAAATCTACTCTATTGCATGGCTACCGGGTAAGTCGGGTGCCACCATGGGATATGTAGGTCCCCTCTCACCCTCCTCATCCTGTAACATAGTTTCATATAATGTTGGTATGTGCAATATGCATGCAATCATGACTTAAACATCATAGAATCATTGATGAGATACCATCAATAACATCAAAATTTTGAAAAGACTCTCGTGGGTCCAACTTGCCATATGCCTGCACATGGCACATGACAAGGCAACAACCTCTAGTTAATCCACTTTGAGCTCCCGGACATTGTCCCTTCATCCAATGAGGTGCCACTCATCTTGTCCATCTACTCACATTCAAAACCATGTTGAAGATCAAAATCAAAACCCAAAAGAAGCAAAATTTAGAGCAAATATGAAAAAATCATGTTTGCATTAGTATATTTGCCAGTATTTCTGTTTATATTTCTCGACCAAAATACCGAGGATAATTTCGACATTGTGGATTTTAGATTTTTTAATGGAAATATTGATGGTTTGGGAACCCAAAGAAAAATGCAAACCACATTTTTCCAGCTCATACAAAAAAAATTGCCTCTTTTCATAGCTCCTCTCCATCTTTGCATCACCTACTTTGTGCACCCTCCCTTCTCCTTTCTCTTTCTACCCTAAGGTCCCTCTCCACCTTTCTCCCTCTCCATCAAGCTCTCTTTCCAACTTGTTTACTTTCCATCAATCTTCTTCTCCAAGTTCTTTCAAGGTAAGTGCTTCTTTCATCCTACTTTTTATTGTAAGTGTTACATTTAGTTTTTTGTCTCTTTGCTAAGTATCTAAACACGTTTCCCTCTAGTTTTTATATTCATGAAAGAAAAAAATAATCCTTAGAAATGTGATTCCCCTCTTGCAATTTGAATCTTGCTTTGTTATTTCTCTCTTGATTTGCTTTTCTCCTTTGCCTTGCTTTGCTTTTTTGTCTTATTTTGCTTTCTCTTTTGGTTTGCTTCTTTACTTTGTCCTTTGCTTCTCACTAGTTCTTACAAAAAATGGTGTGTTTTTTTCCTTCTGTAGGCATCTATAATCAATCACAATCTCTCTTTTTTCATGGCAATCCAAGTTCCAAGTAGAAAACTCTTCTCTTCCTCTTCTTTCCCATTTTCAATAACTAGGATCAATAGTAATCAAGAGATTAGCCATGAAGTTCTTACTGGGGTGGAGGACATAGAAGCTATTTGTGGGAGAATGGACGACTTTAGCAACATTGGCCATGAGGGCATAAATGACCCAACACATCTTTGTGATAATGGTCTTCATGGTCGTGCCAAAATGGAATCAATGCAACAACATACTCAGAGGAATGATTTTGGGAAACTAATGAATTCAATGAACTTGTTCAAAAAAATGACATGTCCAAGATATTACAAAGCATCAAATAGTTCTCAAGGCTAGTCAACATTTGATGAAGATGCAAGAGCAAAACAATAGATTAGACAATGCTGTCACCAATGGGAAAAGAAAGTTACTAGGAACAAAAAGAAAGTATGTAAGTATCAAGAGACAATGAATCATGGCACCAATCCCCAAACCTAATAAGCATGTTGCTATCCAAACGGAATATACAAGAAGCTATAATAAAAGTTTGTTGTAAGACTTTGCCATAGAAGAGTTACAAAGGAAGATTGTGAAGCTATACGTGTAGGTATTTGGAGCAAGAGAAGGTGCAAATAGATGTAATTATCTTCTTTAGGAGTTTTCTTACTTCCTTCAACAATCCTAAGAGGACTTAAAGACAATGCTATGAAAACCTCGACTGATGCCGATAGTTGATGGGATAGTCATTTGTAAATGAGGATATCAAATGTTAACTAGATTATCACATGGCATGTATTGGCACATTTGTGTAGAGGTCAAAGGTAAAGTGATTCACAAGGTTCATGGAAATGCATGCAAGTTAAAAGGACAAAGAAGCACCTTGAATGCATCCATAGCTTTAAATCAAATCTTTGATGACAATGCATTGGCACAACCTTGTCTTCAACAAATAATGCTAGATGGAAGCATAGGATGCCAACATCATCTTCCTCTTGGAATGACAAAGAAGGTTGTGTTAGAGACTATTAACAAAACTTTGCAAGATAGAGAAGAAAGACAAAATTTCCAGTCCTACTTTCTACAAAATTTGGCATGGTCAATTTCCCAACATAAAAACACCATCAAAGCAACGGTTGTCAAAATGCAAGGTTTGTCATGAATTTGAAAATGCGATTGAGCATAGCAAATGTGAGGCACGTCGAGGAAAGTATATAAAATGGTGAACAATACATTTACATCACATGCATGATCTTAGAAATTTGTATGCTTATTGGAGGGAGGAAGCAATTTCAAATATGAATAAGTCCATGTGTATTACCATGGATAAAATGGATTAGAATACAACTACTTTGGCATGTAATTTAAGTGGACTAGAAACTCACTTGTGTGGAGTATTAGTACATCGATACTATTTGTTTTGCTATGTATGGATTGATAGTTTGCATGAACATGACCATAATCAAGTGGAAACATCTATTATGAAGGCAATACAAAAGGTTAAGGATGCTCATGGATGTTTACTTAAACTTAGTGGATACAAGCTGATAATTTCTTGAGAGAAAACAAGAATAGATACATATTTGGATTATGCTCTATACAGTCAAGTACCTATAGGGAAAAATAGAGCAATCACACAAAAATCTCAAACATCACAATCAGGCTAGGGTCAAAGTCTTGTCATGTTTGAGAGCTTAAGTTGGTTGACTCTTTGATCTCTTTGCATGAACTATTAGACATGGTCTCTTGCATGAAAGACAGAGAAACTGCCTAGGGAAGATGGGCTCGAATGTGAGTTCCATAAATAATTTTGGAATATTTAGGTTCGAAACTTTTGTTCATGTGGAACAAGCCCTATGTTGGTTGGGAGGCATCAAGGCAATTATGCATCCTCTAGTAGACAGGGTGATGATAGAAATGAGCATTTGTTTATGGTGCAGCACATGACCAATTCTGTGACAAGTGCATAAGAAAGCAATGATATGTGGTATGTTGACTTAGGTGCGTTAAACCACATGACAGATCATGCAGAATGGATGCAGGATGCAAGGAAAATGGAAAGACCAAGATTTGTGGAGACTGGTGATGATACTGCACATCCTATTGTGCAGATTGGTAAAATTCCTTTGTCTATGCAGGATGGGAAAAAGAAATACCTATCTGATGTATTTCATGTCCTGAATATCACCAAGAACTTGGTTTCTATTGGTCAAATGGTTGAGCAGGGCTTGAGGTCAGATTTAATCCTCATGGATGCTTTGTTGAGGATATGAAAAATAACAGTCACTTGATACCAAAGGAAAGAAGAAGGGCAGGATGTTTACGTTGGATGTGGACATGCGTGAATTGAGTGCAGCGATGTTTGCACATGAGACTGTAGTTGCAGATATTGATATCTGGCATAAACGCATTGGTCATGTTAATGTACAGTGACTTAAATCAATGCAGGCCCAAAATATTGTTGCAGGATTGCCTAAATTCAAGGTTGCAGAAATGCATAAGGTATGTGAAGCCTGTCAATTTGGAAAACAGGCAAGGAAACCATTTCCTAGACATGTTCAAGAGAGTAAGAGGCCATTGGAATTAATCCACTCTGATGTGTGGACTACTAAAGCTGCATCTATTGGAGGCTGTCATTATTTTTTCTCTTTTATTGATGACTACAGTAGAAAAGTTTAGGTGTATTTTATGAAAAAGAAAAGTGAAGTGTTTGGGCATTTCAAAGTTTTTAAAGCTATGGTTGAAAAAGAAATAGGCCTACAATTAAAATGCCTAAGGTTAGATTGAGGGGGAGAGTACCTCTCAAATGAGTTTGCAAGGTTCTTGCAGGAGCATGGCATAAAGCAACAATATTCATGCAGTCATACCCCACAGCAAAATGGACTTCCAAAAAGGAAAAACACACATATTGGAGAGGTATCTCGGGCCATGCTAAATGAAAAAGACCTACCAGATTATTATTATTGGGCTGAAGCAGTTGCTACAGTAGTCTACATAATGAACGGGACTCCCACAATAGCAATACATGGCATGACGCCAGAGGAGATGTATACTGGTAGGAAACCAGATATTTCTCATTTGAAAATTTTTTGTTGCATTGCCTACGTTCATGTGCCAGATGAGTTGAGGTCCAAGTTGGATCCAAAAGCTGAGAAGTGCATCTTTATTGGTTATTCTCTATAGCAGAAAGGGTATAGATGCTATAACCCTTCTACTAGTAAGTTTACAATGAGCAGAGATGTTGTCTTTGATGAGATGGGCAGCTGGTATAAACTAGTAAATGTGATTGACGATGTAGATGCACAAAATGGTAATACTGCACAGAATTCACAGCAGCAATCACAAAATATTAGTGGACCTGCAGTGTCCTCTAGTAGTGATTCACATACTTCACCTTGGATAGGCAGATTGAGATCAGGAGAATCTCCTCAAAGCAATGCAGATAGTGGTATGCAGGTATCCCGAAAAGGAAAAGAGAAGGTAGATCAGCCCATGTTTAATGTGAATGTAGGTCACTCTTATGTGGATGGTGAATCCAGTGACTCAGAATAGAGCATTGATGATGAGTTGGGTATTCTTTCTATTGTTACACCTGGAGTAAGGAAGACCAAGGATGTTTTGAGAGCACCTGGAAGTGAGCCTATTTTGCACAGGTCTACTAGAGCTAGGTATCCTATGGATAGGCTGAAATATGATGGATTTACAGCCATTCACTATGCCTATCTGGTCAAAGTGATATAGGAACTAGAACCCACTTCTTTTGAGCAAGCCATGGGAAAAGAAAAATGGGAGAAAGCCATGGATGAAGAAATGGATGCCTTGGAAGCAAATGCTACATGGGAATTGGTGCCTTTGCCTAAAGACAAGAATGCAATTGGCTATAAGTTGGTTTATAAGGTGAAGCACAATGCAGATTGTTCTGTGAACAGATACAAGGCAAGATTAGTTGTCAAGGGGTATGCACAGACATATGGCATTGATTATGAAGAAACATTCAGTCTGGTTGGAAGGATGGCAACCGTAAGAGCAGTCATTGCTATGGCTACATCAAAGGGATGGTCTTTACATCAGATGGATGTAAAAAATGCCTTCTTGCATGGTGATTTGCAAGAAGACGTCTTTATGGAGCAGCCACCAGGTTATGTTCATGCTGTTCATCTTGAGTTTGTTTCCAGGTTGAAGAAAGCCTTATATGGCTTGAAGCAAGCACCTAGAGCATGGTCTGACAAGATAGGATAGTATCTTGTCACTATTGGTTTTCAAATTTCCAAGGCAGATTTCTCACTTTATGTGAAAAAAACAGAGAAAGGTATTATGCTGCTTGTCATTTATGTTGATGATTTGATCATCACAGGTGATAGTGATGAAGATATCCCTCATGTGAAAATGCTATTGAAGCAAAAGTTTGAGATGAAGGATTTGGGAGAGCTGCATTGTTTCTTGGGCATTGAGGTGATTAGATCACCAAGTGGGATACAACTCTTGCAGAGGCAGTGTGGATTGGACATGCTGTCCAAATATGGGATGACAGGTTGTAAGCCTATTTCAGTTCCTTTGGAGCAGAATGTGAAGCTGAGCGTAGATGCAGGTGAGCTTCTGGAAGACCCTACTATGTACAGACACATAGTAGGAAGTTTGATTTATATGACTATTACCAGGCTAGATTTGAGCTATGCTATTGGATTGGTAAGTAAGTTTATGCAGGCTCCAAGGAAACCGCATTTGGATGTGGCTAGATGCATACTAAGATGTGTGAAGTCCACATTGCAGTATGGACTATTTTATGAGGCTGGGGTTCAGATACAGTTGCATGGATACACTGATGCTGATTGGGCTGGTAGTATTTCTGATAGACGATCTACCAGTGGATATGTGTTCTCTTTTGGGAGTGCTACAGTCACTTGGAGTAGCAAGAAACAGCCTATAGTTGCCTTGTCGAGCACAGAGGCTAAGTATAGGGGTGCAGCAATGCCTGCATGTGAGGTAGCTTGGTTGCATAAGCTACTTTATGGTATGCATCAGTCTACAGATGGGCCAATTGTCATTTATTGTGACAACATGAGCAGTATACACTTGGCAAATAACCCAGTCTATCATGCTAGAACAAAGCACATTGAGGTGCATTATCACTATGTGTGGGAGAAGGTTTTACTAGGTTTTATTGATTTAGTTTATGTCAGCATAGAGGATTAGGTAGCTTACATATTCACAAAGGCATTGGGTGCAGAGAAGATGCACAAGTTCAAAGACCTGCTTGGTGTGCAGGAATTGGGATTGGGCTCGAGGGGGAGTGTTGAGACATCGAGCTCCACTCGTGATATGCGAGGGTGACCGTTGTGCATTTATATCACCGACTTGTTAGCTGCAGATGCAGTTGGTACACCGCCCATGAATAATAGCTGGATGATAACTATCCTTATGTACTCTAGTTCGTGGCTCAGTTAGTATGCCACCTTAGTTAGCTGAGTTTGGTTTGAGACCCACATATAGGGTTCTTCTATTTCTTTATACTTGAGTTCTTTTGGCTTTCACAACTAAGAAGAGGAAAATTGTTTTCAGCCTCCACCTTTGTGTGTGCTCCCCCATTTTGTATGTGAGAAAGCCGCAAGTGAGACTCATTCCTTCTCTCCCACTATCTTCACAGGTAGTACATTAGAGCTGCAGTGACAAAGGCATTCTAGTCAGTACAGAATAGGATTTGCTTTGGAACAGGGATTTATAGATTTAGTTTTGCTAGATTGTTGTAAGTATTCTTTTCTTTATTTTGTGATTTATCGCAAGCGAAAGAGATACACTAGTGGCTTAGTCATTGCAAGAGATTATTAGGCTTTTACATGTATAATTAGTGCCCTCATGGTTGTTGGGTGTGTCTTGCTATACATAGCATAGGCCATGGGTGTTGATCCTTTTGGTTTGCCATTTTCCTTTGTAAGGGGATTTTGTTTGGGAGTTCCCCCTCTTTTTTGTTCAAAAATTTATACAATTTTTAAGAAAAAAGATAATTAATCATTTTGCTTTTATTTACATTCGTCTTTAGCCTTTTTATAAAAGCTAATGAGAATCCATTACTTTTGCAGTACTGTTGGTTTAATGCAATGTGAGTGTATGGTAATCATTACCAAGTAGAGAAAATTCATGTAACGTGCAACCCTGGAGTGAAAACTCTTTTTAGTAAAGAATAACTATGAAAATTTTGAGTATGAGATGAATTTAACAATCTGTCATGATAAACATGTAGTGAAATTAGCACGATTGTGTTCAACAACAAAAGAGCTTCAAATATGTCTTTACACCTCGAAATTTAGGTAACACATGAAAAAGTTATATGATTTTGAAAGGAGTTGGGTTTTTATACTTTGGTGTATTTTTTGTTTTAAACCCTCTCATCCAAAAGATGCCCCCCTTGGGTCTCACTTATTATGAAAAATACGTACAAATCTAAAAATCTTTCATATTTTGTGAACGATAAATCTTACGCATTCTGGTAGGGACTAGAGATTATCAAATTTTCCCCTTGCATATTTAAATGTTTTGTAGGAAATCCATGCATATTATATATGGACCTTGTCCCTCCATGTACCCTAGATTTTGGATGAGGGTAGTAACATAATACGTATTGAGCTGGTGCCACATGGGCACAACGGCCAATTTTTCATAAGAGAGTAGAGCTAGTGCGAGGGATACGAATCTCATCGTAGTAGGTGACATGGATTATGTTGGAACCATACAACATATTTTGCAAGTGAACTTTAGGAAATTTGAAGTATTTATATTTAAATGGTTCAAAGACATTTATAGAGGTGATCAAGCTACGGCAGTTAGGAAGGATCCAAGTGGATTTTTTGCCATTGACTCAACAAATATCTAGGATGACCTTAGTGACACATTTGTGCTACCCACACACTATAAGAAAGTAAGCACTTCTTGTATGGATATCATTTACTGTTCAACTTCATCAAAGATTGTATGAACATATCATGGATTTTTGTTTTAGGTGGTATTTCAACCTGGCAGAGTGGACAACCAGTGGTGGTTTGTGGTTCAAGTTGCACCTAGAAACTGTTATGTATTTCAAGATGTGGTAGTAGATAATGAAATGGAAGAGCAAGAAATAGATGGGTTGGAAGCTAGCACTTCCAATCCTAGGGTGCCAACTCAATATGTATTATGCTACTACCCTCGTCCAAAATCCAAGGTATGGGGGGACAAGGTCCATATACAATATGCATGGATTTCCTTTAAATTTTTCAAATATGCAAGGGAAAAATATGAAAATATCATGTCCCCCCTCCCACAAAATACAAGTTATATACCTTGAAAAATATGTAAGATTTTAAGATTTGTACATATTTTTCATAATATGTGAGGCCCAAGGGCCCCGGGGGGGTGTTTTGGATGAGGGGGGGGTAAAACAAAAAATACACTAAAACATGAAAACCAATCTCCTTTCAAATTAATGTAACTTTTTCATGTCTCACCTAAATTTCAAGGTGTAAAGACATATTTGAGGCTCTTTTGTTGTAGAACACAACCATGATAATTTGACTAATTTCTACTCATGGCATATTGTTAAATTCATCTCATACTTAAGATTTTGATAGACAATCTTACTAAAGGGAGTTGGTGTCCCAGGCTTCTAGTACCCTTTCTATTAAAGTTTTGGAAAGTGAAGATAGTTTGAGCTCCTTAGAGGGTTTCTCTGATACTGATTTGGGAGACCTCAATCTACATGCTAAAGATGTGCAAGACTTGGCCATCTATGATCGAGAGGATGCACATCAATCTCACAATGAAGATTCTAAATGGGTTAAGAAATGGAGAACAACATTGATCTAATATATGTTGCAATGTGAAAACATTCCAATTTGATTTGAATTTTGCAAAGTTTAGCAAGGATGACTATTGATGCTTTTTTTGACAATGTGTTTTCAAATAGGCTTTTTTGATTGAAATATCAATGCTAACTCCACCAGATAACGCTAATATCAATGATAATATGGACGTTATGACTTTTTGGCTATAATATCGACAGAACACTTCTTGGCCAAAAAACTAAGTGATATAAAAAGCATCATAAAAGGAGCTAATGGTAGTAGTGAACCATTCAATTGAATTTTGGTCTCTCTTCCAATTTGTCAAACGTCAACTCCAAAAGTCGAGGTCACGAAGAGTTCATCTAGGCCATAGAATTCAATTGCAAGCTTTAATAAGAGGAATTCCATTTAGTATGTGCCAAAACCACCTTCCATGAAATCATCAAATAAGAAAGGTAGGAGTTCATTTAGCATACCCCTTGAAATATTATCACGTTGGAGGTTAGGTTAGGAGTATTAATCCAATTGATCCAACTTATGTTCTAGTTATGTCTATAAAATTTTATTGGGTCTCTGTCTCTGTCTCTCTCTCTCTCTCTCTCACATTCATTCTCATTCTCATATGCACGAGATATGCACTGAATGAAAAACAATGCTTAGTCTTGTGGCATTACAAAAATGATAATGGAGAGCCTTTCTTACATATTTAAATGATGAGTTGTCATACAACTTCCAAAGACATGTTGCATGTATAACTTTCAATAGTGTAGATATAATATTAACCACACAATTGACTAGAGTATATAATAATTGACTACGTAGCCAAGAGGCTGTAAAGTTTACAAACAATGTGGACCACATAATTGTCCACAATAAATAATTGTTCAGAAATAATATTGAAGAGAAGTGAAAGGATATACCTTAAGGAACCATTGATGTAGTTTTAGTTTTGAGAAATTAAAAGCTAAGCTGCAACTCGGTTATTTCTACTCCTTTGTGAAAGGTTGTTCACCATCATTTTGTTTCAAGGGCGGCGGCAGGGAGAACACGTTATAGGTCGAACTGCCTTTCCGAAGCTCCTTCAACGTTTTTAAGGCCGCTAATGTACTTCTGCATATGTTCTCGATTTCATCACCTAGAAAAGACGCAGATCCTTGGGCCGAACTATTCTTTTCGCTCTGATTCCACCTTTCGGAGTATGGAAAAAGGAATTGCAAAGTATCCTCACAATCCCGTACTAGTTGCGTAAGTATATCCGTAGTGCAGAATGGCTCGTGAAGGGCGTTCTTGATGAAGGGCCACTGCAACAGGACGCCGGTACGCCTGTCGTGTTTCTTCAAAATCTTAACGAGACCTTGAGCATCAAATAAACCGAAAGTGCAACTGTCAGATAACAGAGTTCGCCAAGCTCGATGCAAAAGAGAGACATAGAGCGAAATTCATAGTTTCAACAGTAGTTTGTAAACTAGTTACTACATGATATTTCGTACCCATGTAATTGAGGGTGCTATACTGCTTCAGAAGGACAATTTCTCCGTGGATGTTCACCATGTCGATGAGGACCTTGTTCAGGTCATTGTGTGAAAGTGCCGGAAATTCTGATCCTACAGTTGGTCTGCCTTTTCCAAGCTTGCCTTGGATTTCCTATGGTGGCAACCCAACAGAGAATTGTAAGAATGTTTGCCTTGCGTGGTCGCAATCCTGCATGTCTGTGCTAGCGTCATATAGGAATACAATTAAATGCCTCTGTATCCTTATTACAGATAGGGGGAATCCTCAAATTTTTCGGTCTTTAAAAACGTCTTCATGACCCTCAGTGAGCAAAATGACCATGAAGACACACCACTAGTAACGACGAATTCAAAAACTTTTCGGTACTCAACAACTTGTGCATGACCCTGAGTGAGCAAAGTGAGCATGAAGACACACACCGCTAATAACGACGAATACCTGCAAGCGAATGACGTATTCTTCCTCCTTTTCCAAAAAGAAGGAGTTCAACTTGTCGAGCTCGACGTTGAGAAGCCGAAGGAAGCAAGCCTGGTCTAAGGGGATGCCACGGTATTCTGCGGGTAGGAGGGACTGATCAGCATCGACTGGTTGGCGATCATCGGAGCGGTTGTTGGAGCTGAGACGTTTGAGGTGCTGCTTAAGGTGTTTGTAGGAGAGATATTTGTCGCGCCAAGAAGGGAGGCAATCCTGGATCTGACGATGGAGGCGTTTTTCGAACTTCATGATGCGTGTGTGTTTGTGGGTTTGGGGGGGGGTTTTGCCTATGGCTCCTCATTGTGTTAACGAGAGGGCTTCATGAGGAAGATGGAGGTATATCCTTTGCATCTCAAACTTGCCATGAAGCATATGCCCATTCCCAATCCTTTGTCCCTTGCCCTTAAGTTATCGTATAGAAAAACGCAGGATGCTTTTAGCCTTCCCTTTTCTATACGGATGGTAATTGGGTTTTGTATCTTTATCTTTAGGGCCACTCCTCCTTTCCTTTTGACTTACTTTCTTAATATCTTGTGTGTGCACCAATGTGGACAGGTCTCCAGCCACATGCGCACGTTGTTCTTATTATTTGGGGTGTGCATCCTCGCCTGTATATGTGTGTTCCTGTGCCAAAGGAGGCTTTGGTGCTTGATATGGAGGATGGTGTGTTCTTGTGCCAAAAGAGGATGGTGGCTATGGTGTTTGATATGGAGCGGAGGAAAAGCATTGAGCAAGGCAAATGCCCACAATTGATTATGCTATTGAACATGTCCATGACCATTCGTATGTGCTTTGCATATAACTACCAATGCTTAAATGCTTTCGAATTTCTAAAGGACAAATTGACATGTTTACCTCCATACACTTCTATGCATGACACTGGTCTATTTTGGCCATGCCATGGTGTAACACCCTAACCATTATGGCAAGGTTGTACTAAGTTACGGGTACTCTCCCAAAATGTTAACAAAAGAGATATATATTTTCTATACAAGTTCATGATAGGGCCACAATGTAAGAGATGTGCATCGCTCTATTAGTTACAATAGATCTCATTAATTCAAAAAACTTATTGCATTCCCTTTATAAAAAATTAACATAAGCTCTCATCTTTAAAAATTGTAATATAGGCCGCTCTCATCTTAACCAAAAGAAACAACCCTTGTCTACTTCTTACAATCATTCTCAAGGCACTCTCTTGAAAATAGCCTAGTATAATAACATCTTCAGTGCTAGCCATGCAAGCTACTCACAATCACCATCATGTGAAAGCACCATTGGTGAGAATACCTAGCATATCACTTTGATTTGGTGAGGCCCACTTCGACATGCTGCACATATAGGTTGAGAATTGACACTAGCCATGGCCACGTCCTTTATGTGTTTACCTAGCCCTAAGGAATATTTAAAGTGAAGTGGCCCATATATGTCTTGGATTAAATGCAATTTCCCACAATTGTCCAAGGATGATCCTATGGCCCTTTTGATCAAAGAAATTGATATGACCCCTTATTATTTCATTAAAGTTATTCCTACCCTCTGTCAGATTCTCTACATTTCAAGAGTAATGAGTGCACATGGGCAAGCCATGTCAGTGAATAGGTAGATGAGGCTTTCACACCCATTTTTCTCTAGTACTATGGAAAGCACAAAGCCCACTCTGAGCATTTGATCTATAAATGTCTATCTAAATTAAAGCTAAAAGATTAAGTTACATTGTTCTTAACATGATGTTTTCATAAGGGTCTAAGCACACTACGGTGTATGTACTATTAGCAAGAATGTAAGACTATGCTATTAGTATTCTTCATTTATACATAGAGTCAATGCATGCATAGATTATCATGGATGAGACATCATCATCAAATACTTTTAAATCCAAATTGGTTACGAGGTCTGAACTTCGATACGAGAATCCAAACATTTTTGTGAAGGATTCTAAACTACAGCACAGGCTCTAAACTTCTGATGGGAACTTTCCTTTTGGTAGAGAGCACACATCCTTCAATCTTTTTTTTTGCTTTCATTCAAGCTTTCCTTTTGGGTTAGAAAATTTTTAAGGTAGTTCAAGCTATCCTTTCTAGTAGGGCCTGCACTTCCATTCTATATTTTGTTTCAGCTTCCATTGAAGCTTTTGTTCAAGCTTTTTGGTACAGAATGCATGTTAGTTTTTGTATCAAAAGAAGAAGCACACATCAGCCAAAGAGTGCACATCGCCAAAAGGGATTCAATACAAAAGAGTTGAGTGTGTGAGACTCTCTCTCTCTTCCTCCCTCCCTCTCTCTCTCTCTCTCTCTCTCTCTCTCTCTCTCTCTCTCTCTCTTTCTTTTTTTCAATTTGGATGAGGTTAGTAACATATTACATATTGAGTTGGCACCCCATACCCCTTTTTTGAAAGATGCCATGCTTTCAGAAAGTCCTCATCACTTAACTGATGTTTGGTAAAGAAGACACACAACCAAATTGAATCTAGAGTCATGAAGCTCCCTTTTCTAGAGAGAACCTAGGCCTAAGACAAAAACACAAATTATGTTAACATAATGTCTAATTGACTATTCAATCTATGCTAGAATACTCACAGAGTGTGTTGGATGGTGTACCACTACAAGGATCCTGCAGTCCACATTTTGTCAACTCCTTCATCAAGCATTGCATGTGGCTATTGAACCCTGATCTTGCCTGTAACTACTTTGGGATCTAGACACAGTACGTTCTAGTCCATTCAAACATTTTTTAGCAGATTCTAGCTCCATGTCCAAGTCTCATCCAAGTTGTCTAGATCCATTGCACCAGCTCTTATTCTCTTATCCCAGTAGTGGTGCTAGTGGCATTGTTAAGTAAATGTTATGCATCAATGGTATGCTTAATAGAGTTAACCTATTTAGAGCCTTCGAGGAGCCTTCAGACTCACCTGTGAAATTGCCCCCTCTAATTTTGACATCAATTTCATTTTATCCTCTCCACCTTTCTCTTCCAATCAGATATCATAGTTTGCTTCTCCACAATCAAGGTCTCCAATAATGTACTACTCAAGTTTGCCTTCACAAGTGTTCCCTTTTAATAGCTTCCAATGGGGTTTTTGCAACATGTTTATGTTTGATATAGGTGTTGTCTTGACTACCACTCCTAGATTTGTTTTTTGATGGTGGGAAAAATAATCCCAATCCACCTCAGTGCTATGAGTGGTTGCAACATCACCTCAGTGCTGTGAGTGGATGCAACATATGCTCAGGCCAATGTAGTGCCACCTCGTCGTTCATGACTATTTTGGACTGGTATATCCTATTGTATATGAAAAAATTCTTACTTGAAGCCACAAATGTGGTAGACATAATGTCTTGCCTTGCCCCAGGTGTCTTGCATCTAGTGCTTCATAGCCTAGCCTAGCTATAAGGAAAAACTTCTAGCTCAGTTTTACCCTAGTCAAAACTGAAAGGATTTGAATGGACTTGCCCTTCCCCTTTACTTTTTCTGTAGATTTATTTATTGGAGAGAGGATATGAGGCTTTTTTCTAGTTTTTCTAATCTCAGGCTTTCTTGAAAGACTTGATATCTAGTTTTTTTCTTGGAGTCATGTTTGCTTCTGTTTATAAATGAATCTACAGTGTAGACCTATGAAATACCTTAGACAGATGGAAAGGGGTAGGACAAGGTCCACATATAATATGCATGGATTTCCTTAGAAATTTTCAAATATGCAAGGGAAAAATATGATATTCATGTCCCCCCTCCCATAGAATATAATATATATACCTTGAAAAATATGTAAGATTTTAAGATTTGTACATATTTTTCATAGTATGATAGTATGCAAGGCCCAAGGGGGGGGATCTTTTGGATTGGGGGGGTAAAACAAAAAATACACTAAAATATTAAAACCCATCTCCTTTCAAATTAATGTAAGTGGTCAGTTGATGCTGTATTCTACCCAAATTTCAAGGTGTAAAGACATATTTGAAGCTCGTTTAGTGTAGAACACAACCATGTTAATTTGAATAATTTCTACTCATGGCAAATTGTTAAATTTATCTCATACTCAATATTTTGATAGGTTTTCTTACTAAAGGGAGTTGGTGCCCTAGGAGAAGGGGTTAACATGTTGGGGAGATGTGTGGGACAAAAGGAAAGGAGGCAGGGTCCTAAAATTCAATAGAGAGTTTGGTTGGGTAGGCAGTTCAACCCTCCTACCTATCCCCACTCCTACTAAAGGCATTGAAGAGGTTGTGACCAAACTCAGTGCCAGATGGAACAATGCTGATGCTGAAAGGAAATGGGGTAACAGATTTGCACTGATTTGGGATAGAAGAATCCCAGAGAAAATGTCCACTTTGTTATGGCTAATTCTACACAAGGCTGTCTAGATTAATTGCACAAGCCTCAGGATTGGTAAGGGAGATGGTACATGCAAATGTTGTTTTGGTATCAAGGAGGACATTTTATATTTGTTTCTAGCTTGTCCCAGAGCAATAAAGGTTTGGAAAGTTGTTCAGTTAAGGATAGGGAAACCAATCAATCGGAGGTCTATTCTATTGGGAGATGCACTCAAACTTCCTTATGCCACACCGGTATACATCAGGTCACATGCATTATGGTTTATTTGGATTTCCAAAAATGCTTATCAATTCAATGAAGAGGTCATGCATGCTGATCAGGTCTTTTTAAATTGGTATGAAAGATGTTTTCCTACTAACTGAACACTACTTGCTGTGGTCCAGGACAAATTCTTGTTGGACCAAGATTTCCATAACTATAATGATCAGGTTTCACAACTGCAGGTAGAACTTGAAGACCACATCAGGGAGGCAAGGAGATGCACCAACTCCAGCGTTGACCTGCAAGCAGAGCTCCTACCATCTTTGTTCCCAATTAAAGAAGAACCCATAGTTTAAAGAGCCACCGTGTTCCTATGTCACACTGTTCCTCTATTACCAGGTCAACAATAGTAGATTTTATTGTTTTTTCTACTTTGACAAGGAGAAATCGTGGTCTCAGGATGAGGGATGCAAGCAATCTTTCCTATCAACAAATGGAACAGAGGTTGATATCAAAGCACTACTGATCAGATCAGTGAATCTGAGCTTTTGTTCCTTTCCTTTGAGTATACTAGATCTTTTGTTTCTCTCCTCTAAGCAGTGGATTTTTTGTATGCATATTAGATCTTCCTCTTTAGAAGAGAGCATTTTGTTCACTTGGGACTTTATTTTACAAATCATATGATTATAATATAATCAAATATTTGTTTGCCTAATAAAAAATATATATATGCAAATGAGAGTAAGAGGGCCTCTTGCCACTCCATGCCTCTTCAGGAATACCACCATCCAAACTCTTACTAGGTGATCTATTATCACATGCACTGCATTTTTTATTGCCTCAGCCAAAAAATGACCAAAAAGACTTGCATTGGAAAGCATACATTGCAACCTTTCCTAAATGGTGTGGTTCATCTTTTTTGCAACTAGATTTTGCTCTAGAGTACGCAAGGACGTGAGCTCCCTCTTGATCCCACGTATCACAGGAATGCTAAAAGTCATGAGAGAGATAATCTCCACCATTGTCAGTCCGTAGGCATTTAAGTGTTCTACTTGACTTATTTTCAACCAAAAACATATATTTCATTACTTTTGGACTCCGCAATGTCCAAATTCATTTCATAAGTACTTTTGGACAAAATTTTATAAAAAGCCCACTATTGGAAAAATAAATTAAAATGAAAAATTAAGCCAAATTTGAGAGTTTTTTAAAGAAATAAAATTCAAATTATGAAATTTAACATAACATCTTACATAGACTGGTGTGCGGTCCCAATTGAATTTTGTACTTAAATTTCTATTCAAAAAATCTACTTTATGAAAATATCCTTCCCAAACCAAAAGGTGGCACTACCCTTTTGGAATAAAATTTTTATATTCTTACACTATCATTTTGTACTAATAATGCAAAAACTAAGAATCATAATTCTTACATTACTCTATATTACAAAAATCCTAGTATAAATTTTTATTTTTAAGAATCCTCATTTAAAAGTTTAACTTTTCCTCAACTTGTTAATAACTTAAATAAACAAAAATAATTTAAATCCATGGACAAACTATATATATGTGTGTGTGTGTGTGTGTGTGTACATACATACATACCTACATACATACATACATACATACATACATACATACATACATACATACATACATACATACATATATATATAGTTAAGGTCCATGCATGAGAATAATTTACTATGAAAGTCCTCTAAAATATCCAAGACTTAAACAGTGTTAATTAACACCTTTCAGAGTTTCCAAAAGCAACAATGTTATAATCTCAAAGAACTTTATAATGGTGCCAATAAACACCTTGCAATAGTTACAAAGGTTTTTAAAGATGTGCTTGCACCGAGTGAAGCACACACCTTCACATGACACATCTTGATGGAGGGGGAAAGAGAGGGAAGAAGGAAAAGGGAGGGGAAGGAGGAGAGAGATGAAATGGAGGGGGAAAGAGAGGGGGAGGGCTTGGGGAAGGATAGAAGGTGAGGGGAACAGAGAGGAGAGGAGAGAGAGAGAGAGAGAGAGAGAGAGAGAGAGAGAGAGAGAGAGAGAAAGAGGGGGGGGGAGATAGGGGAGGGGACGGGGAGAGGGAGAGGAGAGGGAGGGAGGGTAGGGTAGCTCTCACACTGCCACGGCAACAAGAAATTTAAAAAAGGGAGAGAGAGAGAGGGGGGGGAAGGGAATATAGAGAGAGGAGGGGAGATAGATAGAGAGAGAGAGAGAGAGAGAGAGAGAGAGAGAGAGAGGGGGGGGGGGGGAAGGGAAGATAGAGAGAGGACGGGAGATGGAAGGAGGGAGAGAGAGAGAGAGAGGGGGGGAGGGGAAGGGAATATATATATATATATATATATATATATAGAGAGAGAGAGAGAGAGAGAGAGAGAGAGAAAAGGAATGGGGGAGATAAAAGGGGAGGAGAGAGGGGAGGAGAGGTCTCTTGCACTACCTCAGTAAGCAAGAACTTTAACACAAGAAAGGGTTGTATTGTCGCGAAAACCAAAAAAAAAAAGAAAAAGAAAAAAAAGGGCCACCGTGGCTCCTTGCACTGCCACTGCAGAGTGCAATGAGGGTGGGGAGGTGTGGGAGAAGAGTAAGAAAGGGGTGGGAAGGAAGGGAGGGAGAGAGGAGAGGAGAAGGAGAAGAGAGAGAGAGAGAGGGAGGGGAAGAGAGAGGGGGAGAAGGGTGGAGAATGGGAAAGGAGAGGGAGGAGAAAGGAGAGGGAGAGGGAGAGGGAAAGGGAGCACAACGTGAGGGAGAGGGAGAGCGAGAGAGAAAGGGAGGGGAACACGATGGGGGTGAGAGTAGAAGGGAGGGCATGATTGTTGAAAATGAGTTACGGAAGAGGTGACCATCAATATATAGCCATCAAGTAATTTAAACCCTAGAATTTAAATTTCTCGCCCCTCCTCTCTCCCCCCACCTCTCTCTCTCTCTCTCTCTCTCTCTCTCTCTCTCTCTCTCTCTCCCTTGCACCCCCCCCCTTTCCCCCCTTCCCCTTGTCCCCCCTTCCCCTTCTCCCACCCCCTTCCCCTTCCCCTTCCCCTTCCCCTCTCCCCCCCTCCCCCTCCCCGCCCTCCCTTCCCCCCCCTTTTCCCCTTCCCCCCCCTCCCCCCTCCCGTTTTCCTCTTCCCCCTTTCCCCTTTCCCCTCCCCCCCCTTCCCCCTTTCCTCCTCCCCCCTCCCCTTCTCCCTCCCCCCTCCACCTCCCCCTTCCCCCCACCTTCCCTTCCATCCCCCCTCCCCTCCCTTACGTTCCCCCTTCTCTCCCTTCCCTTCCCTCCCTCCCTCCCTCTCCTAACTTTCCTTGCTAATCCAGCCACACTTCCTTTTGTTCCCCTTTCCTCTATTCCATTAATTTCCTTTTCTCCCTAAAATCCCCAAGGTAAATTTTTAAGGCCAAATATTTGCCCAAAGGCAAATTTAGGAGCTTCTTCAAACTGGTGTGGCTAATATTTCAATCTTGAAATTTGATAAATTCACCCAAAAATTAATGTAACTTTGTTGTATGAGGTCCAAATTCAGCCCTCCAAATACTCAACTTAATCCGCATAAGCCGTGCAGAGTCATCTATATGGTTAGAATTTTCAAATTCCAACTTATTAAAAACCTATGAATGAAGTTTAATTATACTTAAACACATTGAAGCCTTAAAAATGGTAGTATGGCTAATATTTGTAACTCTACCCTAGGAAAGATTTGCCCAATGACCTATATTCCCATAATCGTGTATCCCCCTTAAAGATTACCTTGACTCTCCCACAACCATAAGAAATTTTATTTTGAAGGAAATTAACAAATCCTTTTGTGGACACAAATTATAGTTGATCTTCCTTTCCAACCCCTTTTGTGGATTATGTAAGGCATGGTCATGAAACTTTGCAAATACCTTTACCATGCTTAATTTTTACAACCTAAATTCTACACAGTATGCCATAAACCCTATATCCCCCCCCCTCCTCCCCTCTCCTCCCCTCCCTTACCTTTTTCCTTCCCTCCCACCCCTCTCCTTACTTTCCTTCCCTAAACCCTATACCCTTGATCCTTATAGCCTAAACCCTAATTCCTATACCCTAAATCCTAATCCCTATAACCTAAATCGCCTGTTTTCCAAATTGATAGGCTTCACATATCTTATGCATTTCTGCAACCTTGAACTTGGGCAATCCTGCAACAATATTTTGGGCCTGCATTAATTTAAGTCGCTGTACATTAACATGACCAATGCGTTTATGCTAGATATCAATATTTGCAACTACACCGGTCCCATGTGCAAACATTGCTGCACTCAATTCACGCATGTCCACATCCAATGTAAACATCCTGCCCTTCTTCTTCCCTTTTGCTATCAAGCGACCTTTATTTTTCATATCCTCAACAAAGCATCCATGAGGACTAAATCTGACCTGCAAGCCCTGCTCAACCATTTGATCAACAGAAACCCAGTTCTTGGAGATGTTCGGAACATGAAATACATCAGACAGGTATTTCTTTTTCCCATCCTCCATAGACAAAGGAATTTTACCAATCTGCACAATAGGATGTGCAGTATCATCACCAGTCTCCACAAATCCTGGTTTTTCCATTTTCCTTGCATCCTACATCCATTCTGCATGACCTGTCATGTGGTTTGATGCACCTGAGTCAACATACCACACATCGTTGCTTTCTTTTGCACTTGTCACAAAATTGGTCATGTGTTGCACCATAAACAAATGCTCATTTCTATCATCACCCTGTCTACTAGAGGATGCATAATTGCCTTGCTGCAATTTTTCATTCATAATGTCATTCTGCTTGTTGTAGCAGTCTTTAGCCATATGACCCATTTTACCACAATAGTAGCATTCAACATTGCTGTTTGCATTTTGGCCTCTCTGCCATCCACCACGACCTCTTTGGCTCCCCCTGCCTCTAAGGTTACCATGTCCTCCTCCATAGGACTGGTTTTCTTGAATTTGCTGCATATTCTGATTTCTGCCACGGCCTCCGGATCGGATTGCTCTACCTCTACCTCTACCTCTTCCATGATTTGAGTAGAAGACAGTTTCTTTTGAAGTTCTTCCTGAAGAAGATGCACCACCATTTCTCTGCTCTTTAGAAATTAGAAGAGCAATCAACTCCTCAAAATCAAGAAATTTTTCACGGATGGAAATGGATGTCCGGAACTGTGCATAATCCTTTCCTAGACCATTCAAGGTCACAGAAACTAAATCATCATCTTCCACTGGCAACCCAATGGAAGCAAGTGCATCTGCAATTTTCTTCACCTTCATGTGGTAGTCATTGATGCTCATATTTTCTCTCTGCACATTGTGCAACTCCTGCTTGAGCTGGATTTTCCTGGCTTGCGTATTTGTACTGTACATTTTTGCCAAAGTATCCCACGCCTCCTTTGGCATGCTTGCATCTTGAATATGCATAATCATAAAATCTGAAATACTGATAGACAGCCAGTACATAACTTTTTTGGCTCTCTCATGCCAGCCTTTAAATGCCTGCATTTCCTGTTGATTGGGAACATTAGGAAGAACTGGTTCTTCTTCATGTCCTATAATGAACTCCCAATAGCCTTTTCCCATAAGGAAATTCGTCATTCTGAACTTCCATGCTTGGAAGTTGAACACTGTAAAATATTCTATCATTGCAGAAAAACACAACTTCTGCCTCACAAGGCAAATCTGCAAAACTGATGAAAGTGGTATTTGACGACACAGTCACTTCTTAGTGACGATTTTTCATCAACAGGCAATAATAATGATACTGTCACTCCCAATATCTTTGCACATAGGCATACGATGCAATTTCTGTCGCAACTTTTCACAGACTTGCAGAACAATGGTCACACAGCCAAAATGGACCACTTTTTTGAGTGCCTGCATAAAACTTCTGCCACCAAAATGGGCCCTGAAACGGCCTCAAATCAAGAAATATAATGTCACCTAGGGCTTGGCCCTATCCCATAGCATATACTACCCTCTCGCCACACCGCAAAAGGTGTCTCAATTTGAGACAGTGCACTCTTGCTCTTTTTGGCTGTGTTACCTATAGAGATTTGCTCCCAAACTCAAAAAAGGAAAGCAACACTAATCCTCTTACTAAGACACTGCGAACTTGGTTTGCTTCCTTGAGCTCCTTACCACATGAATCGAGCTCTGATACCATGTGGAGAGTAGGAGAGAGGTAAGGAGTCTCACTTGTAGCTTTCTCACATACACAATGGGGGAAGGTGGAGGTTGAAAATAGTTTTCCTCTTCTTAGTTGTGAAAGCCAAAAAACTCTCTCTCAAGTACAAAAGGAATAGATGAACCCTATATGTGGGTCTCAAACCAAACTCAGCTAACCGAGGTGGCATACTAACTGAGCCACTAACTAGAGTACATAAAGATAGCTGTCATCTAGCTATTATTCATGGGCAGTGTACCAACCGCATCTGCAGCTAACAAGTCGGTGACATAAATGCACAATGGTCACCTTGGCATATCATGAGTGGAGCTCGATATCTCAACACATTTGGGGTCGCGACGCGATGCACTCTAGGGTGAATATTTGAAGTTTGCACGGACCCACGCTCTCGAGGGAAATTTTCTCAATGTCATGAAGGCACATTGGTGTAATAATGAGATGCAATCTATTTGTTCTAAACACCACATAGCTCGACACACGACATCTCTGCAGTGCTTCGTGTAGCATAGTCTCTGGCCAACATCGCCTGATCACTTATCATCACACATCCTTTTGTTAAATTACACGGCGCAGTGGAAAAGAAACTGAATAAGGAATAGAGAGTACACAGCATACTGGAGAGGAACAAAATTTTCCTTCAATACTGATTTAGTACAGATGATGGCTTCGTCCACCCGTGCGCTCCCACAGTGGAGCTTAGATGGCAATCTAGATAGATACTAGGTGAAGAGCTATTAGCTAGAAGATCTGATCTGATCTGAATTGATCTGATACAATGGATTGGGGAGTTTGCCTCTTTATAGCAATGAGGGCGGTAGTCGGATCAATGTAGTTGGTAAAACCGACCACTCAACCTAGTCAGTGGAGCCAACTAGTCAACCTAGTCGGTGGAATCGACTAGTCATCCATGGAAGATTCAAGGAATATTTCCTATACCATCGCCTCGGGGGCGGAATCGACTAGTCATCCATGGAAGATTCAAGGAATATTCCCTATACCATCGCCTCGGGGGCTTCCGCCCCGAACCAAACTTCATGTCACACTGCTCATAAGAAGTGGCCAGCTTATCAAATGGATGTTAAATTAGCATTCTTGAATGGTGACCTCAAGGAGGAGGTGTACGTGGCTCAGCCACCAAGGTTTGAGGCCCCCCATTCTGAGAACAAGGTATGTAAGCTGAAGAAGGCTCTGTACGGGCTGAAACAGGCCCCAAGAGCATGGTATCAACGTATAGACAAATTTTTTCATAACTTAAACTTCAAAAGATGTGCCTCAAAGGCTAACTTGTATGTGTACATGTGTACAGGAAAGGTGGAAAATCTGCTATTATTGTTCTATATGTGGATGATCTCCTTATTATAGGTGACTATGAAGATATGATCTAATAGACAAGAAAGGTGTTGAGCATTGAATTTGAGATGACAGACTTAGGCTTTATGCACTACTATTTGGGAATTGAAGTTTGGCAAGAGCCACGCAAAATCTTCATCTCTCAGCAGAATATGCAAGGGAGATCTTGAAGGCATTTGGTATGTCTGAGTGCAAGGAGATAGCTACACCTATGGAGGTAAATGCAAGGTTGTCTATGGAGGATGCCTCACCACCAGCAGACATCGGGAGGTACAGGAAGTTGGTTGGTAGTCTCATCTATCTATGCAACACCAGACCAAACATCAATTTTTCTATTGGCGTTTTGAGTAGGTTCTCTAATAAGCCCCAGGAGAATCATTGGAATGCAGGGATGCAGGTGCTCAGGTATGTGAAGGGCACTCTTGATTCTGGCATCACCTATGATACGAGAACTTCCTTGGCCAATCATTGTGACTCAGATTGGGCTAGAGATGTTGATTCCAGGAAATCAGTTTCTAGATATTGTTTCTCTTTAGGTTCAGGTATCTTCTCTTGGATCAGTAAACCAACAGTGACATTGTCTTCTACTGAGATTGAGTACAAGGCAGCATGTTTTGCTACTTGTGAAGCAGTGTGGCTGAGGAGGATCTTATGGCACATGGGAGTGCAAGAGGATGAGGAAAATGTGCTAAGGTGCGACAATCAAAGTTGCATGGCCATTGCTAAAAATCCAGTGTTTCATGTACGCATAAAACATATAGAGATTCAATATCACTATGTGCATGATTTGATCAAGGATGGGATAGTGGAATTGTTCTACTATCCAACAGAGCAAAATGGAGCAGATATCTTCACCAAAGCACTCGGGAAGGATTAGCTTCATAGTCATCTTCAGAGACTCAGCATTGGGCTGAGAAGGTAGTTCACTTAGGGGTGGACATTGAGCGGGGGTGCTAGATATGCTCAATGCCCACCCTCCTAGTAACTAGCAGTGGTCCAAGGTGCTCAATTCGTAAGGCCCCCATATGAGGAGACGCCATTCGTGAGCCTGAGACACTACATGGATCCTGACTTGCATGTTAGATGAGGTTTATCAATGAGACCACTGATGGTAGAAAGGTGATTGTGTGGGAGCCCCTTATTATTGTTGGGGCCTGGGGGTCAGCTGGTTTGCAGGTGGGATGAATCCAATACCAAATGTACCCAGTGTCTCCACCAAAAAGATGTGACATGAAGTTGGGGGTAATAAAATTCACGCACCTCTTCACTTCTTGTTACTTTCAAACTGAGTGATAGAGATATTCATCACTGGGAAAGGGACATTTAAAAGAAGATTTTATACCAAAAGACCACACCATACTATCCTCCCTTATATGAGAATGAAGATGGTAACATCCCAAGTGATGTACTCAAGCAAATATTCAAACACATATTGAGATGTGCCTTTAAATGGCTTCGCTCTGATATAAGTTTTGTAAGAAACAAAGAAGCGGTCGGAAAGATATGGGTAGTTTACTGGATGGGGGTAAAAATTGTCTGAAAAAAAAACAATCACACACAGAGAGTCATAGATTTTTGGTTTGACATCCAATACAATAACTGAATACAAAGATGATGCTCCCTAAAGAGACTTCACGCTGATATAAGTTTTGTCCAAATCGGACCACCGAGTGAAAAGTTATGAGCAAAATACTGATAGGGGTTCAAACTGTCATGAAAAACACCTACTCCTTCTACTGGTGCCGACTTGGAAAAATACTACCTCCATGCTTAGACTTCATCAACGATCCAAGTCCAATAAGGTCACCTAGGAGGGAAGAAAGAGCCCCTTTTGTGGCTTGGGAAATAGATAAACCATGTATGCACAATGAGCAGCCAAATAGACAACACTTTTGAGCACTTTGGAAAAGAAAGCAATGGAAAAAAGGGAAGAGACATTCAAGAGAGAGAACCTGAAGTGACCTTCATTACCAATAGAGTGAGACTCCACTCTAATGCAACTCAAAATACTAGAAACACAAGGGAGAAGAAGAGGTTTCATATGTACAAGAGGGAGCGAAAGCTCCAAGACTATCATAGAGAGAGAATAAACTAGAGAGAGATGGACTCAAGAGTCTACATAAGAGAATATCTACAAGAGGGAGAGAAGGCTCATGGAAGAGGATTAAGGAGACTAGAGCTACATCAACATGAGGCCTAATGGTGGAAGAGATGATGAACAAGGGAGAGGAGGGCTCCTTTTATAGAGATTTTGTCACCCTCCTTCACCCATTTACAATTGTTGCCTGTAGATTCCTTTCCCCATCAATCACATAAGCCCATATGTCACCATCCATGTCCTTTTTGGCTACTCTTGCCATGTATCTCATCAAAAGATGCTCAAGACTCTTAAAATATTGAGAAAGTCAAGAGTCTCCCCACATGGAGCCCATAGAGACCCTCTCTTTTCCATATGTCCACATCCTGCTTATTCCACATAGGAATTCTAGAAGGATTCCTCTTGACTCCACACTCCTCCACATGCCTTCCACATGCTTGGCATGTGGCCTCTCTTATATTATTGGAACACATAGACATGAGCCCACCTCTTTATATGACTCACTCTTCCTGTTTTCTAAAAACCTTATAATATCTCATACACAAATATCTCTCACCCCATACCAAGGTATTTATCATTCATACACATGGTATTTACAATGATCAATTCCACTCATCCTCTCAATCCCATACAATATCTTAGAAAATAGAAATAAGAGAGCCGCTAGGCTATCACTTGATACTCAAACTCTTATCAAACATAGAAGAAAACAATATCGATGCCAAAATTAAAAAATATCAAATTTTGGCATCACAGTAGCCACCGATAGTACTGTGCAAATAGTAGTCATTCTAGCAGTCGGACCAAAAGATTCTTGAAAATCAAACCCTTCAACTTGCAAAAATCCTTGTGCAACCAATCTTTCTTTATACTTTTCCAAAGTCCCATTGGCCTTGTACTTTACCTTCTAAACCCACTTGGTGCCAATAACCTTTCTGTTAGGTGGTCGATCTACTAGCTCCCAAGTTTCATTCTTCATGATGCTATCATATTCCACTTGCATAGCGTTTTTCCAATCTCGATCTACAAGTGCTTCCTCCAAACTCGCAGGCTCCTTTACTTCTACAATAATCTCAGCTATCAAGGTCATATTGACTATGTGAGCAGAAGCCCTCCTTTGCTGGAAACTGTGGTCTCAATCACTGGGTCCAACACACGGACTAAAAAACGTTTTTGGAAACAGAGCTGTTTGTAAACTCCACCGGAGTGCAAATGATGAGCAACATAGAAGTTTTAGGACCTTTGAGTCCACTGGAACTGACAGATTTGCAAATGGTTACTCCAAACTTGAGTTCCAACACCCGGGCAGAAAAACGTAGGAATTGACACAGTGAGTCAAAAATCCAATGAAATGATCCCAGATTCAAGAATGAAGGTGTTTCCAAGCTCGTGAAGTGAAGTGGACACCAAAAGCAAGCAATAGTTGCCTCTACAAGTCAATACGGAGTCTCTGTCATCGAACAAAACAAGGAAAAGCTCAACTACTTGCTAGAATCCTTGTAGAGCCGCATCTATGTATCGCCTAGTCCTCGATGTAGAAGCAATCCAGCCTCTCAAGCAATCCTTCATGTTGCCACTAGCCGAATGAGAAGAAAAGGTTGCCAGGGATCCTACTGAACTTTGGCTCTCTCCATGGGTCCTTGCCAATTTATCTCTTTTATACCTATAAATTTTATAATTTTAAGCCTACCATTGCATAGATCATGAAAATTTGAATAATTTTCCTTTTTATACCTCTTCAATCTGAGCCAAGGAGCAAAAGTTATGACCCATTCTTTGTAGGCTCTCCAAGGGTATTCCACCAGTGGAATAGTGTTGGGGCAAGCTCTTCAAACTATGTTCCTCTAGCAAAATACACTTGGAGGGTCTATTAAAAAGACATTATATATTTTCTTAGCTCATCCTGAGGAGCTGTAAAGAGTATATTTGGTCAAAATTTTATGATCCAACCAATGGTGAAAGAAAAAGAAAAAATATTTGAAAGTCATAAAATAAGTCACCATTTGGACATTATATATGAATATTATATAAAGATTTATTTATATCTATCTCTATTCATAAATATTTCAGATTTACTAACATATTCCTTGAAATAATTTGGAATTTTGTGCTTCCCAAAAATGACTTGAGCCTATATATTTTGACACCTCCCACCTTTTGTCCGCTTGTCGCTCGGAGATTTTTGCTCGAAAAATGGAAACCCCCCTCTGATCCATCCATTCTCTGCTACTTTGCTCCACACCCCTCCTCTAGCTCTTTTCTGGCCCTGCTCTACTTGCTCCACGGTCCCTCCTCCAACTCTCGTCACTCATCTGCCCCCCTGCTCATCTGCTGCTCACCTACTCATCTTCAGCATGCCTACTACCACCCCCCCCCCTCGATGCTCTGTGATCCCAATGTTATCTGACTTCTTATATAAGGTGATTGCATTGCACTCACCTAGAGTAGAAATGCTAGCACTAGTGGAGACCCTTCATTCCCACAGTCGATTCCCCACACATCTGCATGTCACCACCTTAGATGGCATGCTCATAGAGGGCCTCTTTATGGTTGTGCTGTATGGGTTCCCCCTAGATGTTGATGAAGGCCTCAGTATTTTCAGAGTAGAGTACTCTCAACTTGTTGGGGGCTTACTTAGAAGATTTGCTTAAAGATTTTTTTCTTCTTTAGGTAATTTTGTTCTTCTTTAGTTGATGATGCCCTTGAGAGTTTTAGGTTACTTAAAAGATTTTCTTAATGATTTATTTTTAGGCTTCCCCCCCCCTCCCCTTTCCCCCCCTCCCCTTTTTTTGTTTCCCCAGGCCTTTATTGTAGTAAACTTTCAGTTTTAAAGTGTTTTTCATTTGACTTATTACCCGGAATCTCTTGTAACGCCTCCCTTACCTCATTCTTTAAACATATGCTCCTACTCTTTGTACTTCTATCTTGATCGCTAAGGCTCTTTTGAACTATTGTGATTCCTTGAGCATGCTCCCCCTACATGCCCTCGTCCATGAATTCTCCTTTCTATTAGGTTATCCTTACACACGTGGCCCTATGAATCTTTTCTCTGGCCCTATAAATCTTTTACTTAGAAGATTTGCTTAAAGATTTTTTCTTCTTTAGGTAATTTTGTTCTTCTTTAGTCGATGATGTGAAGATAGTGGGAGAGAGGGAAGGAGTCTCACTTGCGGCTTTCTCACATGCACAAATGGGGGAATACACACAAAGGTGGAGGCTGAAAACAGTTTTCCTCTTCTTAGTTGTAAAAGCCAAAAGAACTCTAGTACAAAGAAATAGAAGAACCCTATATGTGGGTCTCAAACCAAACTCAACTAACTAAGGTGGCATACTAACTGAGCCACGAACTAGTGTAGATAAGGATAGCTATCATCCAGCTATTATTCGTGAGCGGTGTACCAACCGCATCTCCAGCTAACAAGTCGGTGACATAAATACACAACGGTCACCCTGGCATATCGCGAGTGGAGCTCGATATCTCAACACTCCCCCTCGAGCTCAATCCCAATTCCTGCACACCAAGCAGGTCTCTGAACTTGCGCAGCTTCTTTGCGCCCAATGCTTTCGTGAAGATGTCAGCTACCTGATCCTCTGTGCTGACATAAACTAGATCAATAAGACCTAGTAAAACCTTCTCCCGCACATAGTGATAATGCACCTCAATGTGCTTTGTTCTGGCATGAAAGACTGGGTTCTTTGCCAAATGTAACTATAGTGTCCTCCAGCAGTGGTTCACATACTTTACCATGGACAGGCAGATTGAGATCAGGAGAATCTCCTCAAAGCAATGCAGATAGTGGTATACAAGTATCACGAAAGGGAAAAGAGAAAGTAGATCAGCCCATGATTGATGTGAATGCAAGTCTCTTATGTGGATGGTGAATCCAATGGCTCAGAACAGAGCCTTGATGATGAGTTGGGTATTCCTTCTGTTGTTACACCTGGAGTAAGGAAGATAAGGGATGCTTTGAGAGCACCTGGTAGTGAGCCTATTTTGCGCAGGTCTACCAGAGTTAAGTATCCTATGGATAGGCTGAAATATGATGGATTTACAGCCAGTCACTATGCCTATATGGTTAAAGTGATACATGAACCAGAACCCACTTCTTTTGAGCGAGCCATGGGAAAAGAAAAATGGGAGAAAGCCATGGATGAAGAAATGGATGCCTTGGAAGCAAACGCTACATGGGAATTGGTGCCTTTGCCTAAAGAAAAGAATACAATTGGCTGCAAGTGGGTCTATACGGTGAAGCACAATGTAGATGGTTCTGTGAGCAGATACAAGGCAAGATTAGTTGTCAAGGGGTATGCACAGACATATGGCATTGATTATGAAGAAACATTCAGTCCGGTTGCAAGGATGGCAACTGTAAGAGCAGTCATTGCTATGGCTACATCAAAGGGATGGTCTTTACATCAGATAAATGTAAAGAATTCCTTCTTGCATGGTGATTTGCAAGAAGAGGTCTATATGGAGTAGCCACTAGGTTATGTGCATGTTGTTCATCCTAAGTTTGTTTGCAGATTGAAGAAAGCCTTATATGGCTTGAAGCAACAAGCACCCAAAGCATGGTATGACAAGATAGGACAGTATCTTGTCACTATTAGCTTTCAAATTTCCACGGCAGATTTCTCACTTTATGTGAGAAAAATAGAGAAAGGTATTATGCGGCTTGTCATTTATGTTGATGATTTGATCATCATAGGTGATAGTGATGAAGATATCCTTCATGTGAAAATGCTATTGAAGCAGAAGTTTAAGATGAAGTATTTGGGAGAGCTGCGTTATTTCTTGGGCATTGAGGTGATTAGATCCACAAGTGGGATATGGCTCTTGCAGAGGCAGTATGGATTGGACATGCTATCCAAATATGGAATGACAGGCTGTAAGCCTATTTTAGTTCCTTTGGAATAGAATGTGAAGCTGAGCGCGGATGCAGGTGAGCTTCTGGAAGACTAACTATGTACAGATGCATAGTAGGAAGTTTGATTTATATGACTATTACCAGGCCAGATTTGAGCTATGCTATTGGGTTGGTAAGTCAGTTTATGCAGGCTCCAAGGAAACTGCATTTGGATGCGGCTAGACGCATACTGAGGTATGTGAAGTCCACATTGCAGTATGGACTATTTTATGAGACTGGGGTTCCGATACAGTTGCATGGATACACTGATGTTGATTGGGCTGGAAGTATTTCTTATAGACGATCTATCAGTGGATATGTGTTTTCTTTTGGGAGTGCTGCAGTCACTTGGAGCAACAAGAAATAGCCTAGAGTTGCCTTGTCAAGCACAGAGGCTGAATACATGGGTACATCAATGGCTGCATGTGAGGCAGCTTGGTTGCATAAGCTACTTTATGATATGCATCATGGGCCAGTTTTCATTTATTGTGACAACATGAGCAGTATACACTTGGCAAATAACCCAATCTATCATGCTAGAACAAAGCACATTGAGGTGCATTATCACTATGTGTGGGAGAAGGTTCTAGTAGGTCTTATTGATCTCGTTTATGTCAGCACAGAGGATCAGGTAGCTGACATATTCACGAAGGCATTGGGTGCAGAGAAGTTGTGCAAGTTCAAAGACCTGCTTTGTGTGCAGGAATTGGGATTGAGCTCAAGGGGGAGTGTTGAGATATGGAGCTCCACTCGTGATATGCCACGGTGACCATTGTGCATTTATGTCACCGACTTGTTAGCTGCAGATGCGGTTGGTACACCGCCCATGAATAATACTTGCATGACAGCTATCTTTATGTACTCTAGTTAGTGGCTCATTTAGTATGCCACCTAGGTTAGCTAAGTTTGGTTTGAGACCCACATATAGGGTTCATCTATTCCTTTTGTACTCAGAGAGAGAGTTCTATTGGCTTTCACAACTAAGAAGAGGAAAACTGTTTTTAGCCTCCACCTTTGTGTGTATTCCCCCATTGTGTATGTGAGAAAGCTGCAAGTGAGACTACTTACCTCTCTCCCACTCTCGTCACACATGCAGCCTTGCTCACTAAAGTTGACCCAACAACCACCTCTTGTTGGAGTGATGCCACAGGTGCCAGATTGTTGACCACATACACCTTCTCAAATTGTCAGACATGAGCATCAGGGTCATCCGACTTTTGCCTCGGAAACTTGGCATACTTGACTTGGCCCGCCGCCATCACAACGCCTCCAACGTTTGGTGCTCCTCCTCCTCGAGATAGCCTTCCTTGACTGAAGAGATTACGAGAAGCTGTCGAAATCGCTGTTGGAGACTAAGATGCACTCAGCACCCATCGTCCCATCAAGCGAGACCTGCACCCATAGCCTTGGCAATGAAACTGACTGAGCAAGCGGACTCTGATGCGAATCGACTCCTCTTGGAGCTCCTTGCGGAATGACGTCTCCATGCTCAGGATCATTGTTATGCCATAGTAGCCACCTCGTTGTTGTCAAGGGATCAGGAGGTCCTTGCGAGCATGTGCGCATGCATGCCTACTGGGAAGATAACAACCACAAAATTCGCTACCACAATACCGGATGAGGTTCTTCACTGAGATTTTTGCACTCGCTCGATCATAAGCGGGGTGCTAGGGATCAAATTGCATCCGATGGAGTTCATCTAGAAATCCACGGATGTGCCTCCTTACCGTAGCAATTTCCTCCCGAATCTTCGCCGGAGTGAGTGCAATTGCATGCAATCCTCCATGTGAAGTGCCTCCGCAATGATGGGGCAAGGAGTAGATGACATGAGCGCACCCAAAACACCTTGTTGGAAGCCAATCAATCACCAGATCACGAATCCCTTGTGTGATGGTAAGAATGTGCATCATGATTGCCAATGTGTAACATCATAACTACACGCAGACGCTACGGGAAACAGAGATAAACGACACGTGCAATATCTATGAAAACAGAATACAGATAATACAATAGAGATAGAACACCGAAGATCAATGTATTCCGGAGCAAGAGCTCGCACAACAATTGTTTATAGAATAACATCGGAATGCTAGTAATAGCATGCGTACAGAACCATCTGATAGTTAGGAAAGCGGCCGTTGAAGACTCAACCGTTTAGAGATCTGAACCGCCAATTCTTGCGGCTAACCTACCCTCACACACCCCTCAGATTCACTGTTGCTAACCCACATGGTTATGCAATAACAATTATTGAATCTCAAATGATTTTTGAGGCTTTGCGCTCTCTCTTCGGCCTCGACAGTGGTGCTCGGGGGCTTTATCTCCTCCTTGTAGTTCATGGATATCTACTTCGCAAGCATCTTGCTATTGGCAGAATTAGTTCGCTTTGGTATCACAATTCTATTAACAAAACTGGTCAGGACTAAGCTTGTTATCCAATGTTCATCCAGAGGATTTCTCCTACCTCAATAAGAAGGCCAAGGTTGTTGCTTAGATGGAAAGTGTTACTAAGGTTACACATGCATCGTTGGTCCAGTGCTACCCTATGTGCGATTTACCTTGGGTAGCTTTGGTGCCCAAACGAGCAGCAAGCAAGAAGAATGACAATAGTTGATCATTGATTTGTTGCATTAGCACTAGAACATCGTCGCAAACATAGTTCAGGTCTCCCTTTCTGCACTAAATCTAATTTATGAGAGGAGTAATCTTTGCCAAAAACTCTAGTTTTCAATGCCCTCTGTTTTTGTGAAGCTCAACTTGTTGAAAAATGTATGCAAGAACCCAATGTCAATTGCACTCCATGAATCTTCTCGCTTCATGCAACACGGAGTCATCTCTATCAATGCATGTACACTTGTCTCTGTCATAAGCAAAACACAAGCCTCTACTAGATCAAGAAAGAGAGAGGTTGAGGGAGAGGGGGGGAGAGAGAGAGAGAGAGAGAGAGAGAGAGAGAGAGAAAGAGAGAGTCGTGATAGAGACAAGCTAGCAGAGACAGTTACAACACGAATGGTTTCATGAGAATGGGAGCACATTCTTCAAATTTTTTAATATTTCTAAGGTTTAGTGGTTTTCAACTTACAAGTTCAAAATAGTAATGTCCCAAACCTCACTTTTGGTGCCACTATACCATGTGGCCGCCAGAGGGTAAGGGAGAGGAAGAAATAATACACCCATGTCTAAAAGACCAAAAAATCCATATTTATTTAGCCAACCATGAGGCTATATAGTAGCAAGGTTTGGAACATGGCACACTAATTAGTATGTGTATACTAGATCTTGGCCATAAGCTTGGTAGAGGCTAAATCAAAATGCTATAAGGTTTTAATCATGTAGGGATCCTGGCTATGCATTTCTTTTTAACTATGGCCATGCCATGTATCTTACTTATGACATTTATTTGTTTGAATGTGAGATCTCTATGTTGGTGAGTTTTAAATGGTGCTCTAATGGTCACTTCCTTGGCTCATTTTACCATACAAACCTACCATCACTTAAAATTTTTGAGAATACACAATCTTCACTATATAAACCGCTTTATCTCTCTTATTCCCTGCTGCAAATTCCCCTTTGTATTTTGTATTGCACACAACTCCATTATCCCCTTAAGAAACAAGCATAAACTTGTGATGTCAAGGATGACTGTACAAACCTAGCATCATATGAAAGTTTTGGAATAGGCAATCTTTACAATATAAACCACTTTACACTCTTAATTCTTTGCTGCAATTCTCCATTTGTATTTCTCATTGCACACCACTCCATTTCCTCCTTAAGAAGTAATCATAGACTTGTGATGTCAAGGCTGAATATACAAATACTTGACCAACAGTGAGTCGGACATCCCAAATTACAAGTATAAATGAATCCCTCTAAAAATATATTTACATCATGTATACTTTTCGTAGTTTCTATCTTGTTCTATTTCATCTTCCTACTCCCTACTAGGCGATTGTGCAAAGGTCGCCCTCCTCAGATTGAATATAATGCCAACTTTAAAAGCTATGCATAGCTTCTTAATGAAGAGATGTATGCTTGATATGAATGAAGAATTCACATTCAATGGCCTTAATGCAAAAGCATGCCTTATCATACATTTCAATATCCAGTTTAACATGAATAAAATGAAAAGTAATCATGTAAAGGGAGTGGGTGAGCAATTAAAACATTTTAAATACTATAGTTCCTTTGAAGCATCGAGATGTACAAAAAGACTTTCTTGATCGAAAAGCAATGAAAAGAGCAACTCCTAGTCTACTAGCTACTCATTACATTCGCATCACTTTTCTCTTGAGAAAGTGCTCCCAAAGCAATTCCCCTCCTAATAGCCCTTTTGTCGCATCCATAATGGGAAGGTTCAAGTAATATATATCAAAATGGTTTTAGAATACTAATTTTTCTTATTTTAGATGTACAAGTTTAGGACTATGTAAGTTATTGCTCGCAACACCATCATAATAAACTAAAATCGTCTCATATAGGAGGGGAGAAACTTCATGGACATTGTTACTAGATTATTTCAAAAAATATGGAAGATGATGCACTAGGTTGAATCCATTGGCCTTACTAAATTGGACAACAAATTCAAAATAATGCCATTTGAAAAAGATGTCATAAGAGACAACAAATTTCACATCTATTTAACCGAGCATGAGGCTATATAGAACATGAGGGTATGGGATATGGCATAATACTTACTACCTATATACTAGATCTTGGAAATAAGCTTGGCAAAGGCTATAGCATGCTACTATAAGGTTTCTCTCATGTAGGGATATTTCATTGTATGTGATGTGTATGCCTATTCAACAATAGCCATGCCATGGATCTTACTGGTGACCTTTGTGTGTTTGAAGATGAGAAATCTAAGGTTGGATGGTGAGTTCTTAATGGTGCTTTCTATTTTGTCATCTCAATATTTGGTTGATGGAGACACCATCAAGATCGAACCCAAGATTGAAATTGTGTCATTCCTCTTTTTTTTAAACAAAGTGGATTCCTCCTCAATCTTGTAGTGGTCACTTGCCTTCACTCATTTTACCATACAAACCCACTTTATCACTCTCAATTCCTTACTAAAAATCCCCCTTCATATTTCCCATTACACACCACTCCATTATCTCCTTAAGAAGCAAGCATAGACTTTAATGTCAAGGCTGACCATACAAACTGTATGTAATTTTTGAGAATAGGCAATCTTCAATATAAAAATAAACATATCACTCTAAACTCCTTGATATAGCTCCCCCTTCTATTTCCCATTGCACACGACTTGATTACTCCTTAATAAGCATAGACTTGTGATGTCAAGGTGTTGGATAGGTATGATCAAGGGCTTGCTCTATGGTGCATGTGTGCATCTAGGGGAGTCACATATGTTAGCATTAGATTCTTTCTCTAGCATAAGCTACTAGTTTTTCAAAGCTTCTTCATCTTCTCCATTTTCCTCCTTCTTCCCCAAATCTGTGAGAGCTCTGTTCTCTACCTACAAGTGACCATTGCTCAATCCCTTTGAGCTCTAGACTCCTCATGTACGGGCGACCTTCCAGCTGCAAGCAATTAGAAAGTTCTCCTTTGTACACGCAGAACCAACACGAAGACTGCTCGTTGATAAATCATGCAATGCCGCCTCTGTGCTTACCTATCTACAAATCCCTCTAAGCTCGAGCTGCACGACACTACAAGCAAGCTGCTGTTGAAATCTGAGCTCCTTTGGTCAAGAATTGGAGGAGAAATTGTGAAAAAACCAGTTGATTTTCTCAAGCACCTACATGGCGACCTGGTGCAACATTGTGCCTCTTCTTGCTGGTAGCCCTGGTCTGGTCTACTAGTGTTCTTTCTGCATAAAAATCCCCTTGAATAGAGCTATGAGCTATGAGAATTGCACCCTCCAAGTTCAAGCCTCTGTTTTGGAAAGTTTTGACAATGTTGTGAGTTTGATGCTACATTAGATGCTACTTTAGCATTTCCGATGTTTTAAAGTGTTGAATAGCATTAGTACAATTGTGGCTACAACTTTCCTTTAAATTGCTATACCTAGATTTGCTTGGAATACTTTCATTTAGCCACCTCTATGAAGCATACAAGTTGAAGCATCATTTCCATTATGATTTGTAGTATGGAATTTGGTTGCTACACTAAATGCTTGTACTTTGAAGGATTATTTTTTATTGCTCATATTTCACTTGTAAGGCACTAGACACTACCCTCGGGTAAGACCTTGCCATGGAAGCTAAGACCTTTTCTGAGAAGTTCGATGGAACTAGTTTCCATACTTGGCAAAGAAAAGCTAAGTTTATGCTTATGAAAAAGAAGATATGGAATGTTGTGAATGGAAAGAAGTCTACAAAAGAAAAAGCTAATTGGTTGATCAAAGACAAGAAGGCTCTTACTATCATTGATGGCTTTGAAACTTCACATGAATCTTGGGATCATCTTCTCTCAGTATTTGGTGCACAAGGAAAATGCTTTAAATAGGATGTGATTTTTTTGTGAGCTTTTTGTCATGAGCTTTTTTTCAATTTTCATGAATATTGCGAGCTTTTCATTCACCTGAGAGAGAGAGAGGGGGGGGGGTCATGGAGTGGGGTGGGTTGAAAGTTTGGGTTGTGGTTGCAGTTAAGAGGAGAGAGGGGGGGGAGGGGAGATAAAGGAAAGGGGGAGGGATGGGCGCATGGGTAAGGTGGCATGGAGAAGGGAGGGGAGGGGAGTTAGAACATATATTCATTATCATAGTGGAGAACGTAGAGGGGGAACTTATAAGGTATGCAAAGAGGAGTGCAAGGAGGAGAGAGAGGATGAGGAATGTGAAAGTTATGTTCATCTACTAAATGTAAAGGGGAAGGGAGAGCATGTGGGAAATTTGTTTATTTTCAAAGTGTATAATTTGACAAATTTGACCTCATATTTGGATTCCTCGTCGAATTCCGGTCATTTTGAGTACCAACATGACTATATTCTGATAAAAATTGGAAAAATGGTGTTTTTGTCATTTTGGCCTGTTTGGGGCCTGTTTTGAGTCTGCGCTAACAGGGCCTGTTTTGAGTCTAGCGCAGACTCAAAACAGGCCCCAAACAGGCCAAAATGACAAAAACACCATTTTTCCAATTTTTATCAGAATATGGTCATGTTGGTACTCAAAATGACCGGAATTCGACGAGGAATCCAAATATGAGGTCAAAAGTTTCAAATTATATACTTTTAAAATGTACATATCTCCCATAGTTCCTCCCTTCTACTTTGAATATGGACATATCTTTCATAATTTTTTGCCTCCTACTGCCACTCATATCCTCCCCCCCCTTGTGCATAGTATACACTCTTCCACCCCTCCCACATGCTATGAAAATGAATATATCCTATATTCTCTCCCCCTCTTTCTAACCTCCCCATCTTTCTTATAACAAAAACATGTATGGATTTCTAAAAAAAGCTCACAAAAACAAAGGAAATGGTAAAAAAGCTCACATTAAAAAGCTCGCCAAAAGATTTCCCCCCTTCAAATATATCTTGCTCCTTTACCTACAATTGGAAAAGGGAATGTGTTATTCCATAAAGAACAACAAAGAGAATCAAGCATTTCTTATGAAGAAGGACTACTTCAACAACAAAGCAAATATGCCTGAAGGAAGAACTCCATCAGCAAATGAAAAAAATAAAGACTATGCTTTTTAAGCACTTTGTCTTTTGAATTTTTGTTTATCATCACTTGGTCAAATTTTGAGGTTCTTGACCTGGAGTAGTACTCTAAAAAGAATATAATATGTCATGTAAATCACCTCCGGTCACCATATGATGTAGACCATGTGATATGTGTTTTGACTATCCCATTTCTATGAGCCTCACACCCTTGGGAACCCTTGCTAGCATGAGATCCTAGCCATAGATTTATCCTTGACCACCATGAGATGGCATGAGAAACTATGAGACTAGATGTATCCTTGACACTGCAAGAGGCAACCCCTTGAGGGGGGGTATGTTGGGATAAGTATGATCAAGGGCTTGCTCTATGGTGCATGTGTGCATCCAGGGGAGTCACATGTGTGTTTGTGTGTGTTGTAAAGGCACATCAAGTGCTATGATGTGTCTAGTGTACGACCTAAGTGATGATGTAAGCGAAAGGCCCCCCCATGGGAGGTTCCTTTGATTTAGGCCAGTCCCACTGATGTAGGGACTGATTCCCACTGATGTAGGGTCTGATTGCCACTTATGTAGGGAAGGTATTACCTTCTCCCCCTTTCTATAAGAGAGAGTCCTCTCTCTCACAATCCATAATAGAGAACTACATTTTGTTTCATTGTGCTCTCACACCTCTTTCAAGATGCATCTATTCTATCCTATGGGATTCTACACAAGGATCACTGTACAAATCATTGACCAAAAGTGATGTCCCAAATTACAAGTGTAAATTAATTCCTCCCAAAGCTATATTTGTGTCATGTGTACTCGTCATAATGTCTACCTTGTGCTACTTAATCTTCCTACTCCTTGCGCTTAGGCCTCCCTCAACTATATTTGTTGATATGTTTCTCAGATCGAATATAATGGTAATTTTAAAAGCTATACATAGATATGTGCTTGAGATGATTGAACACTTCAAATTTAATAGTCTTAATGCAAGTGCATCTCGCTTTAATATGTGCGGGTATGTATCAAAGTTTCAGTAAATGTTTAATATAAAGTTCAATGTCCAGTCTACCACAAACAAAACGAAAAGTATAATCATATAAAGGGAGTGGGTGAGCATTTCATTTCAAATGGTATACATTTGTCTTTTATGATGTACTATGATGGTGTTGCTAGGATTAAATTACATAGCCTTAAACTTGTACACATAGCCCTAAGCTTGTACATCTGATATAAGAAAAAATTTTATTATAAAACCAATCGGTCCCCCCAATTAGTAGAAATTTCGATTAGTTTGGGGGGTGCGTGGTGTTTGGGGTGGCATAGGGTTTTAATAGTTTGCATGGCCTGTTGACACATGCTAACCAATTTACATGACTGGCCACAAGGTTTTTGGAGGCTTCCTCCCTAACTAAAGAGGATGAGCCAGTAAAAGAGGTGATCATTTGATCGACCTCCCTCCTGATGATTTCTACAACCTCCCATGATTTCGCTGGCTGCGAGGTGGAGTTTAAAGCACATGTTGCAGAGGAGCTTGATGTGGAGGTTATGCATGAAAGGCAAAAGGATGGCTAGGTATGTGGTGGAGCAGAGGAGTGCGAGGCTGACACTAACGATGATCTACAAGATGACGTGCAGGAGATTGTTGACGACATGCCTCCATAAGTGTCTCCTTGTTTTGTTGTGTGCATAGCACGAGAGAGAAAGGGTTGTGAAGGTGAAGAGTAAACATTTGCATGCATGTTTTAGGATAAAGTGTGGGAGAGGAAGGCCTCCGAAGGTGAAGGGAAAGCCATCCAGTCCTAGACTGTTTGAGCTGAGCATCATGGTGGGTGTGGGAGGTAGCGATATCGATCTAGGTGTATTGACGAAAGTCGAGGCTTTTGTTTAAAGAAGCATGGGTCTGGGGCTTCTGCACTGTGGAAGAGGAGGGGCCTTGTCCCATTTGCATCTTTGGATGGTTATTCATATCTACACTCACAACATAATCTCAGTGAATAGAGTGATAAAGAAATATATTGGTTGGGATGTTAGTAAACTGGTAGGAGCCATCATCATGTGCCGTGGGTTGAAATAGCACAACATGCACACATTTCACGGTATGTTGGGCTACTGCTTGAAGGACTATGGGCAGCCTCACTTCAAAAGCATGTCCAAGAACATCAACTCTGATGACTTGAAAGTTGGTATTGAGCTGTATGTAAGGTATGGTGCTGACGAGATAAAAATCAAGTATGTTTGAGTAGCACAAATATCTTTGACCATTTGTTTATGTTTTGGAAGTACACAGAATCGACATGACATTTAGCAGGTTCTTTGCTAAAAATGCTATGAACCGGTCAGTATTACCTCGCTGCCACCTGGGTGATTTCGTATGCAAGTAAAGGAATGAAAGCAAACAAAGCGTAGTCATTGTGGAAGGCAATGATCTCTCCAGATATTGGTACCATCATCTTCTCCTACAAGTCCTGATCAGTGCAGCCTCAATTTGACAAACACATCAAGGGAGTGCTCGACGTGCAGGCTCCCAAATATTTCAACTTCGAACCTCCTTGTTCTCTAATGCTAACTACTCGAACTGATGGCTTGATTGATGTGGGGACAGGTGGTCCGATTGATAATGCTTTTGAGGACCTGCTACTGTGCTAGGAAATCCCTTGAATGCTGAGAGTGATGCAACTGCACCTTTGATGCACCATCCAAGTAAAGAGCCTGTTGTAGAAGCAGATGGTTCCGACACGAGTAGCAACAATGTGGCAGTACCTGACTGTCTTCCCTTGGTGACAAAAATACAAGAATGGGATACATATTGCGTGAAAAGCGAATGATGTTTTTAATGAAATCTTTGGTTGTAGCCGAAAGTGATGATATTTTGAAGGGCCTCTGGTCGAGATGCTATATGCTCATAAATATGGAATAGCTTATGCTAGAATAAAAGACTCCTTTTTTTTAAATGATTTTTGCAAATGTCTCTTTAATTTTTTATTGAATCTAAACTTGAAGTAGCAGAATGATCAGAGGGCAAAATTAGAATGCTCATTCCAAAGATTGCATGTCATTTTGAATCGGTCATGAAGATATTGAATTTTTAAAATTACGTGACCCCTTTTACTCGAACCTTGCAATTATGGATGGGGAAAAAGTGCTCTAGGAGGGCAATTGCTTTGGGCCAGTTTCTTGAGAGGGAAGTGATGCGAATCCAGTAAGTGGCTAGTATATGCAAGCTCCTTTTTTCATTGCTTCTCGATCAAGAAAGTGCCATTGATCACTTACTTGACTATCGAGGTTTAGGGACGTGGGCCACCAAACACATGTATGGTGATCTTGAATGAAAAGTGGTGGTGCCAATTTCAATGATCGTTGATCTAAGTGGTAACTAATTGTGGCGCTGAATGGAGGGAATGGTACTGGAATTTTGGTGGCATGTTTGGCAATTTGGGCTAATGGCTTTTGTAGTGGTTTGTTAATGTATTTCATTTGTCTTCTTGATTACCTTCCTTCTCTTTCTCATCATGTTATTGATTTGATGCCATGTTCTTCATTCTTTAGTGGATACCCACTCCCTTCATTACACTCACATTTCCCATAAATTAATGGCTGTTTGCATATTGAAATTCATAATAGAATATCATAAAAGACAACTAATTTCACATCTCTTTAGCCGACCATGAGGATATATAATAGCATGTAGATACGGGACATGGCACACTAATTAGTAACTATATACTAGACGTTGGCCACCATAAGCTTGGTAGAGGCTATAGCAAGCTACTACAAGGTTTCACTCTTGCAAGGATCTTTCGTTGTATGAGATGTGTATGTCTATTTAACTATGGCCATGCCATGGATTTTACCTACTACCTTTGTGTCTTCTAAGGTCTGTGAGAATAGGATATCTTCACTTTATAAACCAATTTATCAGTCTTAATTCCTTGCTACAAATCCCCATCTGTCTCTCCCATTGCACACCACTCTTTATATCCTTAAGAAGTAAGCATAGACTTCTGATGGCTGCAAAGCCATCATCATATGTAGGCAATCATCACTATATAAACCACTTTATCACTCTTATTCCTTGTTACAAATCCCCCTTTGTATTTCCCATTGCACACCACTCCACAAGCATAGACTTGTGTTGTCAAGGTTAACGATGCAAAACCATCATCATATGTAATGTCTTATATGACTATATATACCACTTTATCACTCTAAATTCCTTGCTACTACTCCCCCTTTGTATTTCCATTGCACACCACTCCATTATCACCTTAAGAAGCAAGCATAGACTTGTGATGTCAAGGATGACTATACAAATCATTGACCAATAGTGACGTCTCAAATTACAAGTATAAATGAATTCCTCCCAAAGCTATATTTATATCTTGTATATTTCTCACAATTTCTATCTTCTTCTATTTAATCTTCCTACTCCTTGCTTGGTTATTTGCATATAGGCCACCCACAAAGACATTTGTTGGTAACTCGAAAAGCTATGCATTTTTTGTATGAAGAGATGTGTGCTTGATATGATTGAACAATTCACATTTAATGGTCACAATGCAAAAGCATCTTGCTTTAATGTGTGTGGGTATGCTATTGAAGTTTGAGTAAATGTTTATCGTAAATTTCAATATCCAATCTACCATAAACAAAATGAAAAGTATAACCGTATAAAGGGAGTGGGTGAGTAATAAAGAACAATTTCACTAAAATAGTCCCTTTACACATCGAAATGAACGTAGAGACTTTAAAGCTGGATGATGTTTAATCATAAATTTCAATATCCAATGTGCCACAAAATAAATGAGAATGAAAACGTAATGAAGGGAGTGAGTGAACAATGCAAAAAATGGGACCTTTTCAATAAAATAACAAGACTTTAAAGCATTCAAATGCAGGTATTGACACATTGCAAAGAGTGCTTCGAATAAAGGAAAAGCGATAGTAAGATTGAGATGGGGGAATCTACGAATTGAATGAAAATTTCGAAAGTTATGCTTCATGCACTAGCAAGGGTGACTTGGAAAAGTCTAAATAGCTTAAACTAATGTGAAGTTGGAAAAATACACATTTGGCACTAATCCGACCTTTTCATGAATGTTTAGGTGAGCACCTTTATCTTCCCTAGTTGTAATGGAAAAGTTTTGAGTATTTCTAATCTGACATGGGTACTTTTGGTGATTGCTTTATATGTTGCAATGCACGCCTCTACTTTTTTTTATTATGTGCCTAGCTAGCTTCTCTTTTCTCTTCGGGGGAAAAGGGAAAAGAGCAAGGCTTCGAGTGCCACATGTGCCCTTGTTTATGAAGCGCTTTGTTACGTCCTGATACTAAAAAACCGGATTACTTGGGAAGCTATTTGGAGAGGAAAGAAATGCTTCTCTCTCTCTTCAAAGGAAAAGAGAAAAGGGAAAAGGGCAGGGATTCGAGCACCACGTGTGCCCTTGTTTATGAAGTGCTTTGTTGTGTCATAATACTGAAAAAACTGAGATTACTTGGGAAGCTATTTGGAGAGGAAAGAAATGCTTTTCTATCTTAAGAAGAAAGGGGAAAAGGCAAAAAAGTAATGTAAACGCACTTGTGTATGAAGCGTTTGGTGATGTCCTAAGACTATATGGATTACTTTTAGGGAGGAAAGAGATGCAACCCAAAAGAAGGCTCTCAAAACAAAACGAAAACAACCCAAACGCACAAGTGACAAGTGTCAATTAGAGGGTTGGTTAGCGGTGTGATTAGAGAGGAATGGGCACAGCTTTAGATGGAAAAAGCGTTAACAAAATGAAAGGGAGCGAGGCAAAAAGTGGGGGGGATGATGGAACTTTCGTGTGGGGAACGAGGGGGAAGAGGAAACGGGATTTGGGGGGGTGCCCGAGGCCATTTACGCAAATGGGCCTTTTACGGCAGCACGGCTAAGACGTGACTGTCTCTGTATTGTGTGTAAACACGATACAGCAGGACAAACACGACTAAACAAATAAAGCCTTCCTGAGAACCCCGGACGGTGGATCAACTGTCTTATGTTGATGATGCCTCGCCTGACGTGTCGTCCTTCTCACGCGGGCCTCCTTCCCCTGGCAGAAAGTGCTCCCCCGCCCCTTGCTTTTCCTACGTGGACTCCTTGCTTTCCGCCACGTTTTCCTCGCGAGTAGCTCCCCTCCACGTAGCCTGCCACCTGGCGCACCTACAACGGCTTTCATTTGTGTGTGAGTTCCCAGAATGCCCTTTTACGAGGCGCCCGCACTCAACACAACACAGCTAGCGCTGACGCGGACGACCAGATCCCCTCTGCACGTGGACGTATCCTAAGAGAAACGAGTGGGGTCCACGTACTCTCCCGCGCCACGTCATCCCGATTTGCAGTCCTACTTGGATGCCCTGTGCACGTGGACGTATCCTAAGAACCAATATCGGTCCACGTACCTCAACAACTCTTCGTCAAATTTCCAATCTAAGAAATCCACGTCATCACCGCTAACTTAGCGGCCCATCAGAATTCCAGCCTGCCAAACTAGGGAATCCACGTCATCACCGCTAGCTTTAGCGGCGAATGACGCTTCCGTGCGCGTCCCGCGTGCCGTGTCGACTGGACATTCCTGCAGCCCGCGGATTGGTAGCTAAAAGCTCTAGGAGACTCGGGATCACACTTTCCCGGTGCCCCAAGCGTCGAACTCCACAGGGTCCGGGATCCGCAAAGTCGAACGGCGTGAATTCCGGCGCACGAGGCTCGCTATCCCAGGGCAAAAGGCCCGAGCTGTGTGTGGCCGTTTTCAGACGGTTTCTGACATAAATGTCGAGGCTTCCGTGTTGGATGCCAATTTAGGAATCCAAAGGTATAGTACTATAGGCTAGTCACAGTCCCAGAGATTGGAATAATATGGATGAAGAAGAAGAAGAAGGAGAAAGAGGAGATTTGGCCTACAGACAACTTGTCCAATTGCCATTTCTTACGTTAAAATAAAATTGGGGGGGGGCGGGGCGATTGCTCCTGGCAGCAGCGGGGATAAGTAAATGAATTTTAAATGCCAGCCTTGATTGTGGCAGGTGTCGTAGATTCTGTGTCTAGATTGCTCCTGGCGCTTGTTCATCCAAAAGTCGCGAAACCCACAACACAGTTTTCAAATCATTTGCCCGAAATCATAATGAAGATGGCAACTTGGCAAGCCGTTGCGATGTGGGCACTGCGCAGTTATAATAGCAGAAGCATCCAGGGGTCGTAAAAGCCCTCGGCAGATTCGGCATCATAGTACGTTACGAGGAAAGCCGAGTACTGTAGAATGGACGGAGATGGATTCCTGAACGTAAGGTTTCCACAATTGGGTCTTGCCTAGCTTTGTGACGCAAATTTTGCTCCGCAAAAGGTGGCTAAAACGAAGGAAGAGCCATCTCATATGCCTTTATGCACCTCTCTCAGCTGCGCTTCAATCCCGTCCTCTCTCTCACTGGCTGCGCTTTTCCTGATTCTTGCACGTCCCGCCCACGATTGGCCTCGTTTCTCCTTTTGTCTCCTTGCCTCTCTCTCATCGTCAGCTCCTTACTTGAAAATTCTGGGTGCGCAAGTGTTTGGACTGTCGCCGACAGGAAAGGGATGTCACTCAAAGGTCGCTGGGTGGCCCGACAGTTCGGATTGTTCAATGCTTCCCAATCCCCGCTCCAATGATATTTTTTGAGAGTTCCTCAGAGCATGCTATACTACTGCCGTTCTCATTTGATGCAAGCTTACTTCTTCCTCTCATTGAAGGCCATCCAAACATCTGCCGTTATCTCAATGATCCCTGATTGGCGAGTGTAGACATGTGCTGCAACGCAATGCATCGGTTGCCAGTCTGACGTTTGGTTACGTGAAAGACAACTTGGTTTTAACCGTATAGATGAAAGCGTTATGGCTTTGCGAAACACTTTGATCAAAGGGAGACTTCTTACTTATATGAAAGATTGGTTACTACCGCAGCACGCATCTTGCTTTGCTAGAGAAGTGAAGACGAGCGAATTCTTTTGAGTGCTTTTCCCAAGTCGTGCGAGATATCCACTTTCGTCTGCTGACTGTAATAAAAAAGCATGCGGTGCGTTGCAGAACCTTCTGAAGGTGAAGCTGCACGTCGAAAGACCTGCAGGATTGTAGTTGCGTGTACATCAATCTGCACCTAGGTGAATATAGGTGCCTGATATAGGTACTGGAAGAGATGCCGTTGCCTTATCGCAGAGTTGCAAAGGCAAAGCTTTTGATCCATAAATAATACAGGCACAAGTTGTACTCGGTGGAAGATTTCAGTTGTTGTACAATCTCTGTTTGTAGCTGCAGCAGACATATGTTTAAGTTTCACTTACAATACAAGAAGAATAGATGTGCATTTCAACTGGGTTATCATTTCGCAGACCAGGTGCGTATGGGTCTGGAATCAAATAAAGCGTGTGTGTGGGATTGTTGTCAATTGCGCCACACTCAGTTTCATCCTTGTGTATGCTTTCAGCTTCGGATCAGGTTTCTACATTTGGAGGGGTCGATCCTTTTCAAGTTAACCAATGCAGCACTATGGCACTGTATTTATCTCCTTTGCCTACATCTGCTACATGTCAATCTCCTTTGTTGTCTTGTCAGATCTTGTTACTGTTCACCTAGTATTTCACATTGCTGCCTCCACAAATGCCGTTTATCTTGTTTCTATGGTCATGATAAGGAAAACTGGAAAGGCTCCTCAGTTTCGGAACAGAAGGGAGAGCATTGCTCAGGCTCACTTGAGAAAGCACGTTCATTTGACTAATTGCATACATTTGAAGCATCACCTCCATAAGCAGAAGACTAAAATGAGGGTCGAATTTGGACGTCCTCGTGAGTTTTATATAATTAAGGAGCTATCTGCTCTCCAGAAAAGTCCTTCTTTAAGAGATCCCTCCACCAGCCCTCCACAGAAGTCTCCTTGTGTATTGAGGAAGTCTAACACAGAAACTGGGAAGGTTGAGCCTACATTTCTAGTTGGAAAGAATGAATCTAAAGCTTTAAAAGTGACGTCAAAAGCAGGCATCCTTACCAGAAATGCAGCCAGACAGAGCAAAAGTAATGCTAGTGCAGATCAGAAGGGAGGTGTTCTGCGTAAAAGGGAAATCAGGCGTGGAGGTAACAAGAAAAAGAAGATGATTGGTAGGAACAACTACCCCTTGAGGGAGGGGTCTCGCTACAATATGCGGGATCATGCAATCCAAAACAAGTTAAGAGACCTGGATACACAGATTGCATCGACAGTAAAAGGGGATGCTTTGTACACCAATGACAAAGTAGCAGGGCCATCAAAAAAGCTACATGCATCCAGGACGGAGGGTCCTGAGAGCCAGAGAAGGCGCAGTCAGGAGCTGTCTGGCAGTCATAGGAAACCAAGAGAGGAGGCCATCCATAGCAAAGATGAGGGGGCCGGAGGGGAAGCTCTTGACAGCAAGGGAAATATGGCACCCTTTGGTTCAGACTCCACGTATAAATCAAGCAGAAAAATTGGTGCACATAAGAAGAGGAAGAAACAGAGGAATAGAACATCTGACCTGAAAGCATCTCACATCCACACAAATAAAATGGAAGAACTTCTATACACTACTGGTCAAAATTGGAAACCACCCCTAGCAACTGTGGACAGAGTAGGTGTGATTGCATCTGGCGGGAATGACGAGCTTGGAATCTCAGATCTCCCACACAACAGATGTGGGATTCCTTGGAATTGGTCCAGAATTCATAGCAGAGGAAGGAATATTTTGGACATGGCAGGTAAGAGTATCTCATGTGGAGCTTCAGGTCCTAATACTGGCAAAAAATCCCGAGGATGTGGAAGTATTTCTGGAGATGCCACACTTGCTGCAAAGTCAGAATTCTCTGACACTTCCTTCAACACAGATTCAGAAAGTCTTCCCTTGCTTGATCCCAGCCCCTCAATGAACAATGCTAGTAAATGGGAAAGGGGCTTAGCAGAAGAACATGGGCAACATGAAATAAAATCTTCTGGGATATATTCTTTAGACAGAGAGAGAGAGTTTTCAAAGGGAATAATATTAGCATGCAGTGAGGATAGGCATCGTAGCTTAAGTCAGAAACATATGCCAAAATCTTTTGCTGACCTTGCAGGACAGCATCTGGTTACCCAAGTTCTCTCTAATGCGTTATCAAGAGGGAGAGTTGCACCTATGTACATTTTTTATGGTCCTCAAGGAACAGGGAAAACATCATGTGCAAAAATATTCGCAGCAGCTTTGAACTGCCTTTCTTCAGGGGAACAGAGGCCGTGTGGTTCTTGCAGCGAATGTTTAGTGCACAGCTTTGGGAAGACTTCGAACATTAAGGAGATTCACGCCGGAGGGAATGTTGGAGCAAGAGACATCAAGGCACTAATGCATGGTATTTTATTGCCATCCTCCTCTCACTATAAGGTGTACATTCTTGATGAATGCCATGCTCTCTCACATCAGGCTTGGAATGCTTTCCTGAAAGTCATGGAAGAAGTTCCCAAAAATGTTGTGTTCATCCTTACTACAAGCAGCTTAGGACAGCTGCCTCACACAGTTGTTTCAAGGTGTCAGAAGTTCGTTTTTTCCAAGATCAAAGAAAACGAGGTCATAAACAGATTAGAAACTATTGCAGAACACGAGGGTCTGGATGCCGATGCAGAGGCTTTAAAACTCGTTGCATCGGCATGTGATGGATCACTTCGGGATGCTGAAATGATGCTGGATCAACTAAGTCTTCTGGGGCAGAAAATTACATCTTCTGTGGTTCAGGATATGGTGAGTCTTCTAAGCTAACTTTTCACTGGTTGTCATTATGCTGCTTTGTTAGATTCTTTAACTGGTTGGCATTATGATGCTTTGTTAGATTCTTTCATTTTGTAGCCTGCTGTTATCAGAATTTATTCTTCTTTCCAATCGTTGAGTTTTTATAGATAGCAAGAAAAGTTAGATTGGGTAGTCAGCTAGTCTACTACGTTGCAGGGCAGATAAATGCCACGCTAGACTTTCTAGGAGGCTTAACTGGGAGACCTGTGAGGGATCATGAATGTGACTTAGTTCTAGATGGGTGGCTAAACCTATAGTGGTATCAGAGCCTGCTTTAGGCGGCTGTTGCATGGCCAACACATGGCGGCAGCTGCTTCCGGACATGACTTGTGTGTGCTGCAGGAGGTGTTGTGATTCACAGTGGCATTAAGTGCAACTTTACTAGGGGGCAGCGGCTGTTGCACCAGGAGATGGCTGTCTGCGATTGGTTGGCGAGGACTTTAGGGGCGACTTTGGTTTGTTGACCCCTGTTCGGTTTGTCTCATGTTACCTTGGTTGTTGTGCTGGCTTTTGATTTGGTCAGTGCGTGTCATTGGTGCTTTGGTGTTCGTCCACAGGGGGCTGTTGGAGCTGGTGCCCTTCACCCCTCGTGTATGCGGTATTGGTCCAAATGGCCGCACGCTTTTGACACCCGTAAGCACGTTTGCTTTGGGGACACCCTTGACTATATAGAACCTTGAAGACCCTCCAGAGATCTCCCTCCCGAGATTTTTTGCGAGTCTATAGAGGTAGGGTGGCTAGGAGACAGGGGATTGGAACCCCCGCACTCAACACTCCTTATGACACTAGGCAGCATTCAACGATATCCTTGGACGTAGGGTGGCTAGAAGGTGGGGGATCAGCTTGCGATCAATATTACTCTCTAAGGATATCGTTCTATTAGTTAACTTTGAATGGAATACTAAAAAGTGGAAGAGTACATAGAGCTTAGGAAGGTCCTACATAGCTTGAGAAAAGTGAATGCATCGTGAATGGCTTGATAGGTTACTGTCACATGCACCAGGGTCAAGCCCAGGTGGCAGTGACAACTGGCTCCCTTGTCAGCCAATCGCAGCTCCCTAAGCAGATTTGGCACGATTTGGGCCTCAAAAGGGCATAAAAAGTGGGCTGGGGGAGGCGCCTTTTATAGGCAGCCTCAACCCCCTCCTTGTCGGCCCGTAGGGCTGGGCAAACAGCCCGACCAGCCCAGCCAACCAGCCGACGGGTGGGTCGGCCAAGAACTAATTTTCAAGGTGCAATCAACCTTCCATGCACTTGTGCAGTCAAATGATGGCACAAGTGGCACATCGATCACTATTATGCAACTCGAGAGATACCACAATACATGGGCTCTTGTTCGAGATTGATTACTTAGGGCCTAATAAGTCGATCAACCGCTATGCAAACCTTTTCACGAAAGTGGTAATACAATTACAAGGATGCAATAAGAAAAGACAGCATGTTCTTGCAGCCTATTTAGTGGTATGACTGGTGGACTTCGTTGCCGAGTCCTAGTACTTCTTTTTGAGAGATGATGGGTGTTTCATTTGTCCAAGGCATGTCCACCTTCTGGAAAGAGATGGAAGCATAAGCTTAGAGTCAAAGATCCATTGAAAGGCCAAACGGAGTGGCTCAAGAAATACAAAAGGTGGAAGGAGAATTCAGGCCATATTCTCTTGAACATCTTTACCATGCTTGAACCCAGAAGATGCTCCTTGCGTAATTGATCACTCATAACTTTATATATAGCACAATTATAATGTGACTTTATTTTATTCAAAATCACAACCTAACATTCCCATCAACGTTTCCCGGCACGATTTGCTACGTTTTGATTATGTTAGCACATTGTCTACTTATGTTTTCAAATTTTGTAGTGCAACCTTGTGAATGATACTATATATTTTATGGTGGTCAATATTTTAAGGATTAGATCTTTTGAGGAAACACATCTTGGGTCTTGTGTCTAAGTTGGGTTAGTTGCTTTTTTGTATTCTCAAGATTGCATTTGCTTTCAACCATGGCCTTACTCTAAACTTAAGCTTTGTGATAACGATTCAAGGATGAAGTTTCAGCTTAACAGATTGGCTAGGGTTGAATAGGTTTTAACGATTGTATTGAATTGGCTACACTCTGTGGTGCTATGCATGTTTGAATTGAATAATGTGTTTACATATTAAACGTAATATATAGGTGCCTTTCAGCTGTTTCTAATTTTCCTGCTCAGGACATGGGTTAGCATGTGATTCATAGTATGCATGGCATAATCCTTGGTTTGTAGCTTTGTGATGGACTCTCAAAAGTGAAAGTCGCAAACGTTTGTCTATGTAATATGTTTATTATGCGAATTGTAAGGATTGCATTAGTGTCTTTCCTCTCGATTGCCAACTGTTGTCACAGAAGAATGTATGTTCACCACCAAAGATGATACAAGAGTCTAGATGATGTTTTATATCTGAATATTGAACGTCTGAATGCTTAGGATAGACAAATCTTTACGAGATTTGGATGTACTGCAAGTGCCAATGCACGACTCGACTATCATAGAATGTAATCCACTGGCTAAGCTCGCCATTTGAAAATTATTGATGCAAATACCACATTGATATTGTCCACGGTTTTGGTGCTAAGGTCAACACCTAAGAGTTATATGAACAGTTCATGTGGTATCTATGGCATGTGTTGCATAATAGTAACCCAAGCTAGGATGTAGGATCTATTTTTTGCAAAGTGAATAGAAAATACAAATGGAAGCTGGAAGATGAAAGATGCAAGCATGTGCAGCTTAGAAGAAACAAGTTGTGCACTTTTGTTTATTAGATACAACTATGGTGTATGTTCTATTTCACCTTTTCCAGTTCTACTATAGAGAAATTTTAACTGATCAGCATGCGATCTTGCAGATGGGGCTTATTTCCAACGACAAACTGGTAGAATTATTGGATTTTGCCTTGTCTGCTGATACTGTAAATACTGTCCGAAGCTTGAGGGAGCTAGTTGAGTCTGGAGTTGAGCCAATCAATCTCATGTCACAATTGGCTTCCTTGATTACAAGTATACTTGGAGGTGGCTATCAAGCCCCCAAAGAGAGACTGAAGAGGAAATTCTTCCAGAAAAAGGAGTGTAAGTATTTTTATGTTTTCTTTTAACTTTTCATTGAAACGTCAGTAAATAGTTAATACGGACATATAAATTCCTTAAATCATTAATTTTCTTCATATATGCATTGTCATACGAACACCTATTCCTTTTAAACATATCCATTGTATGGAATCCCTTGTGCCCGTGGATTCATTTAGGTTGTTTCAAGTAGGATTGGAAGTATGGATATGTGTTTCAGGATCTATATCTATCTAGTGTTGGGAGCAAGCATTATACCTTAACATCTCTTGTTAAAAAGTGTAATAGTGGAGCAAATGTGAATAATTTCCTGTGAGCTTATCAGCTGTGCACCAACCTTAGTTCTGATTATGTGTATTCTTCTGATAAGATTTAATTAATTAAGAACAGTCTCACACACAGTGGGCAGGGCTCTCTTTAGATGTGGATACAGTTGCCTAGTACACCCATTAATTTCAACCGTGTAGTGGGTACAATTGCACCATCACTTTCAACGATGTACTGGGTACAGTTCCTCGTATCCCATTACTTTCAACCCTTTAGCTACTAGGACACTTTCACAAAAATAAAGAGATCTAGACATGACATCACAAACAATCTAAGGCAGAGTACACATAAGCGAGTCATGTTGTGTTTTTAGAGGATGAGTTTGGGAATGTTCCTGGATTCATCTAGGTATATGCTTCTACCGTATTAGCAGACATGCAAATTTCACCTTGTGAAGTTTCGTCCAAGTTGCAGCCTGCTGGTATTGTGATAATTCTTTCTATCTTAAATGGTGTGTTGCCCTATCAGCTAGATTTAGATGCTCGTTTGGGAGAGACTAGACTTCACAAGCAGTTGTAGCTTGAATGAAGAGATTTTGAACTACTTTTTTATTAGCCTTCTCCTTTAGTGCTAGCCTTTGTCATGGCTGAGTCTGCCCTTCGCCTCTGGAGTGCCAACAGAAGCTCAGTACGAAGACTTTGTATAAAAGGATGCTCAAGCATGTGTGGATGTGTGGATTTGTATGTGTGAGAGCATACTTTTATACTATGGTCAACACCCACTGTTGGGCGCTCATATGTTAGTGGGGATGTCATAGTAGCTAGTCCCTACTATGCGTGATGGAGTTTAAGGTTTTCAATCTTATGAGAGACTATCATGAGATTGAAAATGCACTATGTTGTGTTTTTTAGAGGACGAGTTTGGGAATGTTCCTGGATTCATCTAGGTATAAGCGAGTCATTTACTTAAACGATATTAGATGAATAAAGCTCTTTGACTTTCTCCTCAGTTCTGCCCTCGTGGCCCCTCTGCATGAGCCATCTCTGCCCTCCTTTTCCCCCATGCTGCTCTCCTGCAAGTCCTCCCCTCTCACACTGGGCTTGTGCCTAGCTCTCTTTGCAGCTTCACTTTATCCCCCCCCCTCCCAGATGAGGATTTATGACCCTCATCCCCTTTAGTTCAGCTTGGAAACCCTTTGTTGGGGAGGGATTTGACTGCCAAAAGGGGGAGGTGGTTAGCTTACCAAGAAAATGATTGTCTCTGATTTTGAGTTTTCCCCCCGCTTCACATGGATGGGAATAGGGAGACCAGTCCAGCTTTGACTCCCTCTCCTGTTTGAGCTCATATTGGAAACCATTCGGGTGAGGGCTCTGCTAGAAGAGGGAGCTGGCTGGCTTACCAGGAAAGCCCTTGTATCCAAGTTTTAAGGATAGGGATAGTAGGCAACCAGTCCCCAACTCTGACTCCCTTCTTGTCGATGAGTCCGATGACGACATTGGGCACGATTCAGGATGGACACAAGTTACAAAAATGAATAAGGGGAAGTACACAAACAAGAATGCATGTTGCGAGGCCAAACACAGGCCTATAAGGCAAACCAAATCAGGGCAAGGAAATATTGGAGTCTTTGGGTCCTACAAGCCTACACCTTGAGGCCTCTCCCATGGACATGTCCTCATCTCCAACTCAAAAGCCCCAGCCCCTCCTTCCAACCTACAGTCCAGCTCTGATTCCCTTCTTGTCGATGAGTCTGATGATGAGTTTGGGCACGATTTAGGATGGACACAAGTTACAAAAATGAATTAAGGGGAAGTACACAAACAGGAATGGATGTTGCAAGGCCAAACACAAGCCTATAAGGCAAACCAATTCAGGGCAAGGAAATATTGGAGTCTTTGGGTCCTACAAGCCTACACCTTGAGGCCTCTCCCATGGACATGTCCTCCTCATCTCCATCATCTTCAACTCAAAAGCCCTAGCCCCTCCTTCCAGCCAATGCACCTAACTCTGCCCTTCTCCTTTTGCTATTTTGTGCCTAGTCCACTGTTTATAGATCGTCTTGCCCTAGTGGTCCGATCTCCCCCTCCTTATCCCCCTCCTATTTTTTATCCTCAAACGGTTCGTCCACATTTATTTGCTCCCTTGCTGTACAGTCTTAAACCCACCCCATCCTATTGCTTCCCTTCTCATGGCTTCCTCACCTTTTCCTCCCCTGGTTTCCTTATTCTTTTCCACCTCTTGATCCTTCTCTAGGATCCCTTCTTGCTCTCTGTGCTTCATTAGCTTGGGACTCTTGACCTGCGAGTCCAATTCTTTCTCCTAATGTTTGTTCGCCTTTAAGTAGTGAGCCAACCTAGATTCTTAGGCAGTGGAGTTCTCGGCTTCAGTTTTGGAATTATGACACTTCTACTAGCTTAGCCTCGCCCTCTGGAGGTCACTCGGCAAGGATTCCAAGAGCAAGAGCAAGCATTTAGACACATCGTGGCCTCCATAGGTATTGCCATCACAAACCTTGAGGAATATTCTTACACATGCATACTTATTTTAATATTGTTGTGAAGCAAAGCACAGGGCATCTTTTACAACCACGATCGAATGTATCTAGCTACAGAGACGACTCGTAGATCTAGTTGTTGGTCTGACATCTCTCACCACTATCTACTTTGATAGGCAGAGTGCTTTAGCCATTGTGCAAAATCCAGTGTTTCATGCACGTCCTAAGCACATTGAGGCTCATTATCACTATGTAAGAGAGACTATCAACAAGGAATATTCACTTATCTTATGTTTTGACACAAGGCAATTTGGCAAATATTTTCACCAAGGCGCTTCCTCCACCTAAGTTTGAGGCTTTTTGGCAAGCTTTACACTTGATTCCATTTGTTATGTGATTCTCCCATTCCTATACTTCCATAGGTTGCTATATCCTTTCGGATGAACATTGGCAACCATGGCATTAGTTCCAGGTATTTCTAAAGATGTTCCTTGAATACTTCACCCATACCATGGAGAGTGGTTTGTTAGTTTAGCCCTTGGTATGGCCTTGTAGACTAGTGCGAGTTAGTGTTCAAGTACTATTAGTTAATATTAATAAAAGTCAACTGTTAGACCATAAAGTTGCCCCATGAGTTGACCAAGGTAAGGTTTAGGGCTAGCCTTATGAAGCCTATACTTTCACTGCTACTTCACTTTTGTAGCAATACACTTCAGTTCTTGCTTGCTTGCTTCTCATTTCTGCTCCCTCCTTCCATACAACCCTACTCATCAAACTAAGTCACACACATCCTACTTGCATCTAAGCAATCATAGGCTCTTAGCATTCACCCCTAATACATCAGTTTGCCCAACAATCTCCATGTAAAGACTCGGAACCATCTCCTCGCAAGACTCTGAAGCACCATGTGTGAGATTGACAACATAGCAGTGGCTGTTGGGAACCACAAAATTCCATAGTCTCTGCGCAAGAGAAGCATAAATAAAATTATAAGTACTATCATTATCAATAAAACATAACTAGAGTGACTATTAAATCAACCCACCATGCGGATCAAGTCATTGGTTCCAAACATATTTATTGAAACGGCAATGCTTATGACTAATACCAGAAGAAAGACATTAACTTCTAGCAATGTGAAGAGGATTACCATGCTAGACTCTACTAAGTGAAAGTTGCTTTGCCCTTACCACGGTTTAAAGGGCACGCATTTGACAAATGACCAGGCAAGTCCTTTTGCTTGAGCAGCAGCCTACATTTAAGAATCAATTCGCAAGAGGCCGTGAAGTTTGCATTATTGAATTGGCCTTTTAGATTTTGTATTTCGAGCTCAGCAATTCTTACATTTGGTTTTGTTCTTAGTTTTACTTGACATTGAAGGTTATTTGTGTGCCAAAGTACTATCATAGACCTTTGCAAAATGAATCGCCTTATCAAGCTCTCAAGTTTGTTTCTCCTATCATGTTTTGGTAGTCTTTTGAAGGATACTAACAAAGAAAAGGCAAAGAGTCTGTTGGCTAAACACTAGGAATTTAGCCGTTATCTTCGGTGAACTCTTGAAAAAGGAATCCAAGGGCTTCCCACCCTTATTAAGGATTTGCAACTTCCAAAAATTGTCGATTTCATCTAGCTCTAGAAGGAACTCTTTCATGAAAGCCTCACAGAATTCATCCCAAGATCTCGCCACACGATGAAAAGGCTTTCCTCAGAGATGCATCTCAATAAGAGTAGCTAGAATATTGTCAAGATAGTTGGTGATGGCAGAATTACCTCTCATCTACTAAGCCAAGAGTGCACATAATCACCCTGAATACACTTGGGAGAAAAGGAAGGCGTCGCATTGTGAAGACACTGCAACATGAGAACTTGTTGCGCGGATAAATTTTGCAGCACCTAAGCGCTGATATTGACAATTTGCACAATAGGTGTCTAGGAGCAACAAAGGGCTGAGCTCCCTGACTTGAATTTGGATTCATAATGATATTTTATGAATATTACTTAAAAGACACAATTTCGAAAGAATATATGTATGAATTCACAATCATAAACAGAGAAACTCCAAGATAGAGATAGTAATAGCTTTATGCATGAAGCCCAAAGAGAATTAGAAAGAAAAAATCATGAATCAGAAAGTAAAGTAATCCGATTCCATGTGTGTGCAACACAAAGAGAATAGACCAAGAGCTGGCAGAGTGGGCGAGCACATTGAGGAATGGGTGGTCAATAGTTTCAGAAGTTGATGAAGTGAGGGCAAAAGCAGTGTGCATGCATAGGTCGCATGTGTGGCTAATTACCACTGGCCCATGCATGCATAGCTTGGCTTGCAAGCCACGAGTCTAAGTTGCATTTGTGCGGATTCACAACAAGAACTTTGGGGACAAAGGTCAGCTATTACGAAAGAAGGACAAAGGTACTAGCACTAGTGGGTGTACTTGTGCATGCCTGCACATACATGCAGCCTTGCATGAACACATGCACACTAGCACTCCAACATGCACACTTGCATGCAACCACTACAACTCATATGCAACTGTAGATCTTACTTTATGATAGTTGTTCGTGCACAGAAGCACTTGATTGCCACTTAAGTAAAGGCATACTAGTGGCTTCTTGCAGTCTTGATTGTTTGTATGGTGCACAAGGCATGCACTCTAGAAAGCGAACGCATTCAGCCATTCCATGCCATGAAATCTGGACAAAGTCACCGTACCATCTTCTTCCGTTTGCCAGAACAGTCCAACATCTGGCCATAGCAATCTATATCTAGGCCTAACTGTCATAGCAATCCGTCTCTAGGCACTAAGACTAAACTCCAATTTCTATCAATACTTGCCCCATCTATCCTCTCAATTCTCATGTTGTTGACCCGAGCGAGGCTGCAGTTGGGTGGGGCCTAATCTACAGTCCCGAGGGCAAGCCCTCACTAGGTGTTGTTGAAAATGGGGAGAGGGTGAGAGACACTCATCACATGATTGGAGACAAGAGCTGAGGCACAATAGCTGATGTTGATAGATGGTTAAATCATAGCAAGTACATGGCCTCATTTATAGGCTGGGCAAGCCTTATCTTCCCACACTGACAACTCATAGATGAGGTCACACACAAGAGAATCTAGATCATATAATCTAGGGGAGGAATCACACCTACCACATGAGGTGGCACAAGTGGCCTCAAGACTTCTTCACACTCACACAACTGTAGGACACTCCTAGGACTCTAGGACCACACACACTAGGACTCCGATAGTTCCAACAAACCCCCCTTCGGAGCTAGGGTGAGAAACTATGACATCATCCAGACTGTGCATCCCAGGCAATCTCAGAGGCTAATAGCTGAGCATAATTCAGAGGTTGAACCAAGCACTCTCATGGCTTAGGTGTCAACGTGATCAAAGACTCAAATCTAAGCATGGATGCATGACCAACTCATAGGTCTAGGGAGTACACCAACATCCTGGAACTCGGCCAGGCCTGATAAAGGAAAGACATAACAACCCCCCTGTCTCCTAACTGGGTACATGGAAATAAGTGGAGCCTTTTATAGGACAAGGCACACAAAATGACAAATTATTTCATCATTTTAGGGGGACTACCCAAGGCAGAGTACCTAACACACACACGACTCTAGAAAGCCCACTCTTCATCTATCACCTCATGGAGGGATAGACCAGAAACAGCAACAGTGCAGGCTTGTTCCTTAGGTCCAGAAGGTGTAGCTTCATCGTCTTCGTCCTCGCTCTGCTCTGCAACCAGATTGGCATGTTCTTTGGCTTGTACCTTTGTCATCTTCTTGAAGCAACGATTCTCTGTATGGCCAAGCTTCTGACAGTAATTACATTTAAGAGGTTTTCCTTTCTTCTTGGGCTTATTCTTGAGAAAGAATGCTTTGTCAGGTTCAAAGGAAGATTCTGCTTTCTCTATAAGCCTACGGTCCTCATCAATGAGATGAGCTACCATATCCTTAAAGCTCATATTGTGGCTGACTCTTAGGACAGCAAGGATTTCACTGTACTTGGAAATGTCTTCAATACTTGAGAGAAGTACAACAACTTGATCATCATCTTCAACAATGGCTCGGATGGCAGATAATTGTTGAAGAATTGACCCAAGATTGCTCAAGTGTTCATTGAGGGTTTCAGTTTCCTTCATCTTGAGCTTGAAGAGTTTTTGTTTGAGAAAGACTTTGGAATTATTGATCTTATTTTCAAACAAATTGTCTAATTTTTCCCAAACGTCATTTGTAGTCTTATCAAAATCCACATGGTGGATAAGGTTGTCAGCTAAAGCTAGGCCAATGATAGCCATTGCTTTATCATTTTGGTTCTCCCACCAACTGATTCTAGCATCATCACTTTTGGGTTTTGGCTCCTTGCCATTGGTGATATTCCATATGCCTTCTCGCATAAGAAGAAGCCGCAGAGTTTCATCTGCCAAGTTGGGAAATTGCTCCCTGAGAATTTCTCGATGAACGAGGAGATTTTTATGCTATCCATTGGTGGGAAGGTCTTAGCTGTTATTACAGCCAGTGTCTAAATCCCTTACAATGTTTACTCAAAAAAAAAAAGGCACAAAGGAGACCTCAGACTATCAAGAAAGAATGCTGATTTCAGCCTTCAGAAGCATAACTTCAGGAATGGAATTGGAAGACATGGAGCTATACTAGATACATGCTCGACAGTAGCTTAAAAATAGAAAATTCACACTTCATAAATGCATCAGTAAATGTAATTCAGTCGTGTCTCCTTGCTGAGTATGAACAGCAGAACATAGGCAGCAGATCCTTGAAATTCAGAACTGCAATCTTCACTTGGTGTTTGTTTCCACTTGGGAAAGAGTAACCCGAATGGCTGTGGGAATCGAGGGAGGTGCAATGAGAGCCATTGTCTCCAGACCAATAGAACTGTGAGAAACAAGGGGCAGGGTGGAGGCACGCTCAGACACACGACGGGCAGGGGGGAAGCAGAGTGCTGGCAGGGAGTGGTCACTGAGGGAGCAAAATTGGGGGGGGGGGCAAGCAGAAACAGAGGGAGGGGAGCGTGCTAGCAGTAGGGAGCATGCTAGTTCCTTCATCCCCACAGCATGTTTTGTTTTGGACATTCATTGATCATAGATGCTATTTTTGGACAGCCAGCACATGTAACTTTGATGGGTGAGCAAGCAGAAACAGAGGGGGGGAGGGTGCTTGCAGGAGGGAGCAGCAGGGGGCACGTTAGTTCCTTCATCTCCACACCATGATTTGTTTTGGACATTCATTGATCATAGATGCTATTTTTGGACAGCCAGCACATGCAACTTTGAGGGCAATTTTTAATGAGAAGTGATGGCTGTAATGAAGGGGCAAATCATGCTAGGTTAGTAGGATTAGCACTAGGGAGAAAATTAGCTAGAGGGCTCTGATTAGGCAGATTTAAGGGACTGTAAAGAAAGCCCCACGTGCACTCATTTCCAGGTATGCATTGATTTGACTGTTCATCCTCAATCTACATCTCGCTCTTCCAGTCTCAACCTCTCTCTCTCCCCCCCCCCCCCCCCCTTCAGGTACTCCCTCTTTCCTTTTCCTTTCTATTTCCCCTCTTCCTTAAATTGGTATCAGAGCTTCCTTGGCTTTCACATCAGCTTGCCGACTCTCGGCAAGCATCTTTGCTGTATTACTGTACAAGCAGGAAATCAATGCAAGAAAAACACAGCGAGGCTAAGTTAGATGTCTTTCCGCTATCCTCTGGTGATCTAAGAATATGACCCTTACTACTTGGATAAGGCTTGGAAGTTTGCAATGGTCATCAAATAACTCACTACAAAACTCATGTGAAAGTAATTCCAAGCTTGCACATTTTTGCTGCACATTGAAAGATCTGAATTCTCTAATTTGTGACTGCAGTGGCAAAAGAAGACATGGAAAGATTACGGCAAGCATTGAAGACTCTTTCTGACACAGAAAAGCAACTGAGAGGTTCATCTGATAGGATGACCTGGTTAACTGCTGCACTTTTGCAGTTTGCTCCAGATCAATCTTATCTTATCCCAAGCTGTTCTGCTGATACAAGTGTAACTCAGAGCCCCAAAGGAGTACATGACTTGAGAAGTGACACACCAGACTTGAATTCTTCCTCTCAGAAGCAGTGTAAGCCTGGACAACAGTGTGTCAGGTACTCAGAAACTGAACCTGTCACTGCAAATGAAGGCACGGCCACCAAGATGTCAAATGTAATGTCTGTTTCAGGACCAAGACTGTGCCCTTTCACCTCTTCTCCGTCACCACAAAAAAACCAGAGGTCAATGGATTCAGGAGTCACGTCTGGAAATGGTCGCAGTACAGCAGTCTCATTAACCAAAGATGAAACAAATACTAGACAAACAAGTCTTGGAAACGATACTGAACTGGAGGAGGTGTGGCAAAGAGTTTTGGAAGCAGTCCATTCTACCAGCCTAAGAACATTTTTACAAACCAGTGGAAAACTGCTCTCTCTTTCACTTCGTAAAGGTGAGGATGGTTTGCTGTGGTGGTTTTTTAAAGCTATATTTTCTTACAAAAAGCATGGAAAATGAACTTGAGTCTTAAATGTGGACTTCGTTTTCAAAACTGAGCTGAAGTGAAAAGTGGGAAAATCTGGTCTTAATGCTTTGACATTTACTCACAGCAGCATTCGTTTTGGCCTTTTAGCTGAGATGGTCCCTGTCCAAAAGCTGCTTGGAATGAGAGCAAGCTACCAAAATGCTCATCTTGCATAATGTTTTATGGTGTTATAATAGTTTTATTGTTGCCTTGCTTTCTGTCAATATGTAGTTATTTGCTCAATTGTCATGCTTCTTTGTTTATGAACTTCGGTAGCCATTGTTCTTGAAATACATTAATTCTCAAGTGCAATCAATTTTGTATTGACTAAGAGATCTGGTCTGCTAACAATGCTGCTTCATTTAACACATTCCTTGCATTGAGGAAATGACGTTTTTTGAAGATGTTCAGAAAGAAACGTAGATTTATCACTTGTTCAGAACCCTGTGATCTGCTTTCTTTGTTACTCTGGTCGAAGTAGGCAGATAAGACTTTTGTCATGAAAAAAATATATTGGAAAATGTCTTTGCATTAGCTTGAACAGTAATACATAATTACTTCGTGGAATTCATCTGCCAAAGTCATGAAGGTGACATCATCTTTTCTTTTTCTAAACAAGAAGTCTTCTTCTGATCTTGTGCTCAAAGAGGTGTTTCGTTCAATCTCCAGGTTTTGCAATAGCTCTATTGGAATTCCGTCAGCTGGAACATGCAACAAGAGCTACACGATCAAGAGCAAGCATAGCACATGCATTTCAAGTGACACTTGGTTATCATGTAGAAATAAAGGTGCACATTGCATCAAAAGCAGAGGAACAGCCAACAAGACACACAATCTCTGGAGGACACCCAAGTAGCTCCAATAATAATATTTGGCAAACTGCATTGGTTTCTGGCAATAAAAAAACTCATTTAAACCACACAGATAAAGATGCACCTGCTGAGCATGAGCATAGAGGTATGAGACGGAGAGGCATGCATCAAGGAATACCTCAGCCTCACGAGGTATCTCATACGGTCCTTACGCAAACAATAAAACCTGAAAGTGTGAATAGAAAGATCCAAATAGTTGCACTTGAGACTGAGATTGCTGGCAGTCTGCCAACCAGCAGTAACAATTGTTTTTATGAAGAAAAGCTTGGTCATCCTGACTTTACAAGTTCTTACAAAATACACAAACATCTCGAGCATGAAGGCTCCAAATTGCATGGTACTGGACAGAGAAGAGTAAGCCTTGACTTTGTAATGCAGGAGGCTAAGGAAAGTGCTGAAGGATATAGCGAGGATTTGATATTTGATCGTGTAAATGAGAGAACAAAACAAAAGCATCTTAGACACAGAGACCCTGAGCTTGTATTTCCAGCTGCTCAGGAAGGACATTCAGCAATGGCTGCAGATATCGAAGAAGAAAATTTGTAAGTATAAAGACCTCAATTATGATGAAATATTAAAACTTCGATGAGACATTCAATATGAACACACGCTTTTTGGAAAGAGTATTCCCTTATATGTGTATAAGAAAAATTATCTTGGCATCATCAATAAGAACAGCTTCACATCCTTAACAATCTCACTATTCCATTGCAGGAAGTTGGAGTCCAGGTCAGGGGGGCTCTTGTGCTGGAAAGATACAGAACGAGGACATGAAAAGGTAAGTAAGGTTTTGATTGTGATATCTTGTGTGTTTTTATTGATACATATAAGTTTTAAAAAAGCAAAGCAAAAGGAAAGAAACAATCAAATGTTTCAATCCTGGAGAACACTCACCAAAGGTTGTTTTTGTAATGTGGCCATTCCTCATCAGATTAAGCAACTTCAGGAGAGTCCAAGACGGTCAGGATTTCTTCTGAGCCTCTGTCCCTGTGCAAAATTCAGCCGCTCTTGATTTCTTGATCTGACCAAACCACTGCTGCAATTAATTTTATTCCCAAACAAACAAGCGTTGGGAGTTTGTAACAAATCATAAACTGTCATATTATGTACATTCATCAAAGTATCACAGTTCAGACACTTTTGGTAATGACTCTAGATTATTTACATGTAAAAGAAGTAAACCTTAGTGATTTTTACATAGGATTCACCTGTCGTTTTCATATCCTGCCAAAAGCTTAGACTGGTGCAAAGTCCATAATTCCCCTCTTTTGCATAAACTGTGTTACACAAGTTGACTTGAACCTGTGCATGTACCATAAGCATTTGTGAGTCCTTCACTTGACCATGTCCCCATTGTTGTTCTCACACATACATTGGCACAACCTTGCTACATGCATACTCAATAAAGATAAAATTTGTATCCATGGTCGATAAAAAAGTACTCCCAAGTACGCAATAGCAGCCGTTTCTCTGCTGTCAAGTCGAGATGCCCCCTTTTTAATCTCCTTTCTAGGTGTCAGTATAAGTCCATGCTATGCTCGTTTTGGTACGTTCTCTCGTGCATCAGTACGTATTAAACAATATTGATGTTGTTTCAAAGCATATACCGAAGTGCAAGTGCTGGGGTCAACGCACAAGTTCAGAGCAGAAAGGAAAAGTTAAGACGTCCCTTAACTCAGCACGCACACAAAGAGGGCTGGCTAAGGCAACGATGCACATAACATTCGGCAAAATAGTCCGTAATAAATGAACTCAAGCAGAAGTGCTCGGCCAAGTAATGCACTGCAGAATCTGAGATGACGATGGTCTACTCGCATCAGCCTAGAGCTCTATCAATCATAACACGCCAATCCAGAAAGCTAGAGTCGATCTAGCAATGTTGGGTCACATGTGGCTTCATAGCAGAGCATAGCGTCGGATAGAAGGTTGGAAGCAGTCTTAGGACTACAGAAAGAAGCCTCTGACTGTTTTCACCAAGTGGGTTATGGTAAAACTACGTTCCCTGCTGTTGTATTGCATTCTTGTCTCCATAGAATTACGTAACTTCAGAGGCAACGTGCATAGGAACCACCAGCATTTTAGATGTGTGGAGCTTGCAGCTTTCTCAAATCTTAGGCTGTTTAGAGCACCTCCCCACGCCAGCCAGTGGGGGCGGGGAGCCTCACTAGCAGTAGCAGCATGTTTTTGCAGCCCCATGGTTGCCAAATGCTGAAGGATGGACTTTTTCCCGCTAGCTGGGTGCTTGGATTTCTCCAATTCCAACCCAGCATTTCGCTGCTGGCTGGACTGGTTCAACATATAGAAATAAGCATGATTGCTGAAACTGCCGATGACGGAAGGTGTAGTGCCTTCATTGGAGGAATGGTGGAGACCTGCAAAGCAGGTTCCACAGGTACAGCCAGGGGAATTCGTGTAGCAAGGTCAGCCAGCCGAAACAGGGTGAGCTTGATGAGTAGCCTCCTATGTGAGTGGCCTCCCCAGCCTTAGCTGCGACGCCGGGAGGCCATCTTACACGATCGGCAAGCAATGGGCGGCCACCTCGTTGCACACACCCCGCCCATGATCAAATACCTTTCCATTCTTTCATGGACTCCATGTCTTGCCCTTGGAAAGCCCTTCCGTCTGCAACCAAGCTTGACTCCCCCCCCCATGGACACCCTTCAAATCTGCCAATCGCTTGTGTGTTCCAAATTACAAAACCACTCCTGGGTGACTGCCCATGACTTTTTTGGGCACCCACACTCTTGGGACACCCTTTGGCCATAAACAATAGCGAGATCACTTCATTCTAAAATTTTAAATGGTCAACCAACCTTCATTGTTGAAACATATTTTGGAACCCCAAAGAGTTAAAACAAGAGTGCACAAGTGCGCATGGATAGTGGACATTGCCTCGTGGTAAAGCAAGAGCTGGATGCAAAAGAGAAAGCAAACAATATTTTAAAGAGAGTCGGGCTATCAAAATGCGATTTTTGTAAGATGAATGGCAATTTGAAATAGAACTTATGGAAATTCACAGGTAGTAATGAGTTCTTGTAGATTCAAGGGGCCAATAACTTGAGAATGAATCCTATAGAATGTACCACTAAAATACTTGCAACTCAATGGACTTGATGATTTTGAAATGCATACATGAGAGGGAGGGATGCGGGGTGGGAGAGGGGGGGGCACGGGCGCAGGAATGCATAGATGAGAATAACATTAATTGGAGAGCTAAAACAATGTGACCTTGTCCCACACTATATTTGTCATGGGAAATTGAGAAATAGTATAAATCATAAGCATCAGTTGAGCAAGTAGTTTACCATGCACCCTAGTCATCAAGAATACGAAACTAGCCAATTTCAAAGGTACCCTTCGACATGCATGGGTGTATTGAATAATACATCCAATCATTTATAAGTTAACATTAAGAAGAGTTAACTTAAGAAGAAAAGCAGACTACATGAGTTTGTAAAATGAGCTCTCGAGATCAATATTTCCTAATGTACAATGCAAGTTTTTGGTAGAAAGTCTTAGCTATAGGTATTCACTCTCTAATTACCAAGGTATAGGGCAAAGCACATGTGATGAGAAATGAGATATATAAGTTAAATAAGAAGGCGTATTGCACTATTGTTTAGTGTCATATGAGTAGTTGCCAATTTTCTCACCTAGTTTGTTGTCATAAAGTAGATACTAGCTTTGTGTTAAATTGCCCCAATCGTAGGTATTATATGGAACATCTAATCTCAAGGCTTCCCATTCCAATTTGTGTGACTGTCTACCAAGGCATATGAGAATTGGGAATAAGTAACAAAATTGACAAGTTAATGATGATTATAAAAATTTACATGTAGGCATTTTGTGAGGAATGAGATATAATTATAATTATATGAGAATTGGGAACATGTAACAAAATTGACAAGTTAATTATGATCATAAAAATTTACATGAATGCATTTTTTGAGAGGAAAAAAGTCAATAGGAATCTAATTCCAATTGCATCTAGCTTTATTTAGCCTTGGGTATTTAAAATTTCTCCAAACTCACTCTTTTATCATAATACCCCCTAATGGCTCTCACATAATTCCTCATCAGTTACATTCCCATCTACCTATTGCAAAGGACACTAATGTCAACAAATTCCATACATATTACTTGACCTAAGTGACATCAAATAGTTTCTTAGGTGATAGTCAATTTAAGCCAAGGTTAAAGGGTTCAAGTTTTTATCTTCCTTTGTCAATTGGGTTTTATTTTGGTGGTGATTTGTGCTAGGAGGGGATTTAAACTAGAGACAATTTTACCGACTCATAATGTCTTTCCACTAGGACACATGAGGTCAAAGGTTTCAATTTTTCATGCAAAAAGGCGAATTGAAGTCGAGATAACTTTTACGCACTCGTAATCACCATTAGGCTATATGGGCTACATGAGGCGTGAATAAATCATAGTAAAGCGGTTTGAAATTCTTCCCTCATAAGTAAGAGGGGAGGCGGCACCTTCTTTAAGGTGTCTCATTTTTCTACTCTTTTACCCCCTTGTCCTTTACCACCACTCAAGAACCCCTTCCCTATACATTTTTGAAATCTTTTGAATTGAGAGCGCATATTTGGAAGACTTGACACTATCGAGGAATGGGATCATTAATGAGAAGATTGGAACATCAATGAGAAGATTTGGCATAGAATAGATTGGCCCTCCAACTCCCATCCCTCAAATTTTGAAAACCATCTCAAAACGATGAGTATATTGACACTACATAGTATATAGTCAATGCTAGTAGAGCTTCTTAGTCATGAGTAAGTCAAATAGAGATTTTGTCACCCTCCTTCACCCATTTACAATTGTTGCCTGTAGATTCCTTTCCCATCAATCAAATGAGCCCATATGTCACCATCCATGTCCTTTTTGGCTACTTTTGCCATGTGTCATCAAAAGATGCTCAAGACTCTTAAAATATTGAGAAAGTCAAGAGTCTCCCCACATGGAGCCCATAGGGACCCTCTCTTTTCCATATGTCCACATCCTGCTTATTCCACATAGGAATTCTAGAAGGATTCCTCTTGACTCCACACTCCTCCACATGCCTTCCACATGCTTGGCATGTGGCCTCTCTTATATTATTGGAACACATGGACATGAACCCACCTCTTTATATGACTCACTCGTCTTGTTTTCTAAAAACCTTATAATATCTCATACACAAATAACTCTCACCCCATACCAAGGTATTTATCATTCATACACATGGTATTGTTGGAATGCGATCACTAATGATGAGGGGACCCTTAGGGTCATTGTGGAAGTATAACATATGGGAACACCATTTATAGTAGTGGATATAGCTTGGTGAAACATTGAACAAGGTACAATACTCTCTCTCTTATTGTACATAGGCATCTTGATTTTAAGGATTACATACACATGCTCTTTGAATAGGAATATAGACAGTTTGAGGCTGAGGAGGCAAGAGTCCGCCGTCCCTGACTATGAGGGTAGTTTCAGGCTAGATGGCCCATCTGTCTGCAACAACGAAGACACTTTCCTAGTAAACTGGAAATCTCCACTCTATGGCGAAGTGTACCCCCCTCGAGGGTCTCGAGGAGGATCAACTCTAGGAGGGACTCTGGGCTCTCAACCACTAATATGATCTTGGGGACCCCATTGTCTGCTACCACTGAAGCTATCGAATTTGGCTAGGACTCCAGCACCGTGCCAAATGCTCTACCAATGGAGGGAAGGATGGCTTTATGTTCCTTTGGAAGCTTCCACGAGCGTCATCAAGAATCTAGGAACATGGTGTGTTGCGTCCATGTCCTCCACTGTGAAGCCGTGGTACCAAGGGAAAAGGTACACCAGATGCAAGCCAAGGAGGATGGGGCTCTGCTCCACAAGTGTCAAGGCGGTAGCAAGAGAGCTCAGCTGGATGAAGAAGATGTCTCTTTCGTAGATGGTGACCTCCTGGATGTGGTCTCTTTCTAATGTCAAGCTCACCTAGATCTTGTCTCCTTATGGGAGTGAGGCCCACTATTCTTCCCACAACTGCCTTGTCCTGACGTGATTGGACTGCATGCTACACCTGTTGTTTGTCTGCTGGAGAAAGGATAACCTTGATGGTTGTGGGATTTGAAGGTGCTACCATTTAAGACCTAGAAAGGTGGTCAATAGACAAGGGTGAAGACTGCCCAAGCACTCGACACTCTAAAAGAAAGGCCTTTGACTAGCTGCAAGTCGAAGTTGAGACAAAAGAGCTATAATGAGCACCATAAACTAACTCCTCGTGGTCCACACTAGCTCCAAGCAACCACCACGTGTACCATAAGCCTCTAAGTGCTTCAACAACCTCGAACCGAGTGAGCATAGCCTTAACCCTTCGACTATAGTGGCTATCTACCAGCTCTTAGAGGGGCAAAGAAGTTGGTCGAAGGGGCTAACTGCCCCCTAGTATCCGAGCCCCGCGGGGGGCTATGTAGCTCCACAAAAACACCACCCACACTACTCATGGGTGGTCTCCATAGTAGCAAAATGACCAGCAGAGGCTGTAGAAAAGGGGGGCAGGACAGTGGGGAAATGGCACGGCAAGGAGGGGAGAAAGAAAACAAGGGGTGGGGGGAAAGATAAGCCAATGGGGGAGAAGAGGAAAGTGCACGAGGGGGAGGGAGGAGAGGCGAAGGGGGCAGAGGTGGGGAAGGGAGCGGGGGGGGGGGGGGGCAAATGGAGAAGGAGGGGAGGGTAACTGGAAGAGAAGCGGGGGAGGAGAAGGTGTGGGGGTGGGGGAGAAGGTGCAGGGGGGACATCAAGAGGAGCGAGGGGGTTTAAAAGAGGTGCGGGGGGCTGAATGGCACAACAAGAGGAGAAGGTACGGGGAGGCGGACGAGGAGTGGCGAGGCGAGATGGAAGGGAGGGAGGGGAGGCTATGGCGATGAGGAGCAACTTTGGGAGTAGGGAGCAGTAGCACCTCCAACACTCTTTGATTCCTCAGCTCTTGGCAGGGTAGTTGGCATCACTCCCTCGAGGAGATAGATTAGGTCTATGTGTGTACTTATATGCATGCATGCATGCATGCATGTATGTATGTGTGTATATTTATATTTGATTTAATCTTGACTAACCTATTGAATGTCGGATACAATTAGAACATTTTCAATATTGGATCCAACACCTATGCTACCTATGTTATTGTGCAATGGAAAAGTATAATAGCTTCACCATGTTGCGACTTGTTGCCACCCATGGCATTTGTTTTGATGAAATTGTTTAAACTCAACTTTTATATGTGACATATGGGAATCCTTGCAATACGCAGAAGGCAATTGCATAATAATGGGAGATTTCAATATGATAGAGAGCAAAGCACACAGATGGAAGGGAATGGGCACATGCATCAGAGGATCTGAATTATTGCTTAGGAAGAATGTAAAGAGCACTAGCAGATGGTGGATGTCAGTAATAACAGAGAGTTTACTTGGTGCAACAGTCAGATAGAGGATGATAGAACGGAGGCTAGACTTGATAGATTCTATATTTCCCAAAATCTCTTTAACAAATAGCTTTCTCTGAGAGTTGTAACATACTCTTCTCTAAGCTTGTCAGATCACAAGCCTGTCTCACTAAGATGTGATTTTGGACCTGGGGAGAGGAGTCCATCCTGGTTCAAGCTGACCCTAAACTCTTTCAACTTAAGAGTGTACGGAAACTAATTAAGGTTGCCTGGCATAGAGCTTTCTCTCAGCACACATCAACATCTCAAGCTTGGGAATTGGCAATCAAGGATTCTCATATTATTTTAAGATCAGCTAGAAAAAAAAGGGCTCAGATAAGGGCTCAAGGAATGAATCACTTCAAGGATCTACTTTCTAACACCTCCCCTCCTAATGAGGACACCCAAAGGGCAAGACAACTCTGCCAAATAATAAGGGATAAAGAAGTTAAATCCTTTGACCTCCCCTATTTACAAAGACCCTTCAATCTTGAAGAGCTGAAAGAAGCTGTAAATGTTATGGCTGATGGGAAGACTCCAGGAGAAGATGATCTTCCCATTGAGTTTTACAAATCCTTTTGGAAACTAATTGGGCCTTACGTTTTACACCTCTGGCAGGAAAGTGTCAAATGGAGGAATTATAAAACTGATCCCTAAGGAAGGCTCTAAGGATGAATTAAAAAATTGAAGACCCCTCACAATGTTAAACTATAGCTACAAGATTTTTGCCAAAGCGTTAGCTTTAAGGATTCAAAGCAAAATGAAGGATTGGATACTACTAGAACAAAAAGGGTTCATCAAGGGATGTCACCTTTTGGAAGCTATCATCAACATATCTAGGAAAGGTGTGAGTATGCTAAAGAGACCAAACAAGATATTTGTTTTCTTAAGGTGGACTTTGATAAAGCTTATGACAGGTTGGTATGGGATTTTATCATACAATCTCTTCAAGATATGGGTATGGGCCCCTCCTTTGTTTCTAGTGTTAAGCTGTTACTCACCAATGCTACTGCTAGGGTCAATGTTAATGGCATTATGAGTGACTCTTTTTTTCTCAAAAGGTTAATCAAACAAGGGTGTCCTCTAGCTCCTCTTTTATTTGCAATTGTTGCAAACTCTCTAGGATGGCTCCTTAGAAGTCAAATACAGGAGGCAGCTCTTAAAGGGATTGAACTTAGTAATGGTAAATAATTGCTATGCCAGCAGTTTGCTGATGACACTACCTTGACTCCTAGAAACATTGATCAAGATGTCATTTTGTAATGGATTGTCTAGAGATGTTCTATCAAGCCTCAGGCTCATCTATTAACCACTCCAAAACAGGGTATGCCACACTTAGTGGGGAAGATTAGGGGGTCCTTTAACAACTAGGATGCAAGAAGTTACAAAAAGGTACAATTTTTAGACTCTTGGGGATACCAATGGGATTTGATGTCACAATGAAGCAAAGGTGGGGCTGGGTGCTGCACAAATTCCAGAAGAAACTAGATAAATGGAGAAGCTTCCATGCAAATCTAGCATGAAGGAAAATGGTTCTCAATCCCTTGGTCCACAATCTTGGTACACACATTCCTGATTATCACAACAGCAGTGCTTTGGCACAATGACCTTATAGGTAGTGTTTAGCATTGTTATGGGGTGCGAGTCTCCCACCTTCATGCATTGTTGTCTCATTTGACAAGGCCAAAATTAAGGTCTGCAAAAAGAAATCCCCTATCCACTACTGAATTCGTCATAGCCTGACGTCTATAGAAAGAAATCCCATGTCCACTGCTGCATTCGCAGCTATAAGGTCTTCACCCATGCAATCCCACAACTCTTGGAAGAATCGATCGACGGCGGGAAGCCATTTAATAGGGCCTTATCATTATCCGTTGCAAAAAGATCCACCCTTAACTCTTCAGTTGCTGCTGCTTAGAACAGTTTGTTGAGCACCTGACACACATAGTTGGAAATCTTGGGGTTCACCTTGTCAAAGAGCTCCTCCATTGCAGCGAGCCATTGATCATCTTGTACTATTTCCTCCCCCATGGTTGCATTGAGAAGACATCAGCCACATGCCAAAATCCACTGACCATATTACCTTCACAGTTCAAGAAATTTTCGATTAGATCCCACTCTTGCTTTCTCTTTACTACCTAGAAGAAGTATTTAGACCGGCAATCCCCTATTAACAACAAGAGCTTGCATCTAATTTGCACCAAGCCTATAGTGGATGAATGCTCTCATAAGGTGTCTCAGTAGGCTTGGTCATATTTAAGATACCACAATAATATACAAATAAACAATGTATGCCTACTAAAAGCTCTTTGACAAGGACAAAAAGGGTCAACACAATTTTTCAAATGGGCTTACCAACTCAATCCTCATCTGGGATCACCCTTTGGCTATATTTTAGTGTTAAAAACATTTTTTCCAAGGCTTTGAGATATAATTTTGAATTTTGTAAATTTTTCCACGAGAGCTCAATTGACAACCATAAATTTATAGGTATCAAACATATGTTATTAACATTGTTGGCATTGTCTTATAGAGCAAACTATACGAGACAATTGGCTAAGTGGTTGTACCAAATCAATTTTTTATTAAAAGACCCTTTGGGTACATAACTTTGGGGGGAAGCTCTCTTAAGGAGGCCTTGCATGTAGTCCAATTTGCAAAGGTACACTTCACAAGGAGACTCTTTTAGGCATTAAAGACTTCATACAATCTTTGATAGCTATATATATGCACTCTCAAGCATTCCAGTCATAGCATACACTGTGATGCTCATGTTTGGTTGGGGGGCCTACACATTATAATCATATTGCTGCCAAGTTCTTTGTAACCCTTCATGCCACCTTCTATTACAATTTCACTCCATTGTCAATTTTGGAATTAAAAGAATCCACAAATCTAGATAAATTAAGTTGAGGATAAGTGCAAAGAGCACTTCCATCCAAAAGACTAGTTGCAAAATATGATGAACTAATTCAAAAAGAGATGTAGGAAATGAAGAGCAAGGGGAACAAAGCATGACCTTGTAAAATAATGAATGAGTCCATGAAAAAAACTAGCTAAGCATGATGGCCTTAGGTACACAAACTTGACATGACAGACTAATTTGTAAGTGTGCTAACAATTGCTCAAGTCGCTAAGTTTTGTTTAACAATGGCTTACTTGTGAAGTTTTTTTTTTTATAGACTCAAGGAAAGAAATAGATGGCTCATAGTTATGTTCATCAACTGTATAAATAATGTTTAAGTCAAACAATCCAATATATGTGAATTAATTATTTCATTTAAATTAGAATACATAAAGTTGTTTTAAAAAATCTACCTCACCTGTCTATAATTGAAAAAATGTTTCCAATATTTGCAAAACTCCTTAATTTCAACAAGGTGAATTACATTCAAAAGGCTTGCCCTTTATGGAGGTCAATGTATTGGTAAATAAGAGAGTGGTCTGGCCAATAAATGTAATTAGTGCCGGCCTTGGTTTGTTTATTTTGTGTGTTTGACCATATGTGGTCAATTGTGTTTCCAAAATTATTGTAGGTTCTTGAATCAACTGTAAGAATTTTTTTTTTGCCATGTATGAGTCAAGTATTATTGAGGTAGCTTTGGTTGGGTCGTAGTGAATGTTGAAGTCACCGATTATTGTAATGGGAATGTCATTTTTAACTTGAATAAGTAGTTTGTGGATTATGGACACTAGAATTGAATGTGGTGTTGTTTGTCCTTTGTACACGTTAATTATAGCAATGTGGGATTGTTGTCTTGTTTTGAATATTGTGAGATAGCATTCGCAACCTCTTTCATTGATATATTTGTGTAGTTCCAAGACTTCTTTTTTATAACATGTCGCAATTCCAACTCCGTTGTTTTTTAGCAAAGATGTAAATCCTGGATATGTCAATTGATTGTTTTCATTGGAATGCAATGCTTGGAGACATAAGATTGTTGCATTTAGCATGCTTTTGTCATGGAATGTGTCTTCATAGTGTGATGTTAATGATCTTGTGTTAAGTGATTGTATTGTCATTGTTGTTATTGTTTTGGAATTGAAATGAATTTGTTTTGTTTACCATTGTCAGTGTTCCTTAAGTCTTTTAATTTCTAGCAGGACATTATTGTCAACTTTTATGTGCTTTAGGATTGGTTTGATGAGGAAAAGGTTACTTGGATTGCGTACGCACAATAGAGCTGTGTATGTAAGTCCATGGGACTTAATGGATGTTGGGTTAAAAGCAAGAAAATCCATAGACAATCCTTGCGAACGATGGATTGTTCTAGCAGCAACTGGTTGTATGGGGAATTGATATCTTAAGACGGTGTTTAAGTAATTTTTCCCAATTTGGAATTCCCTTGTAATTGCTTGTATAGGTGTCCACTGAGGTGGAACGTAACTGTTGTAGGGGTTGGTATTGTTGTATCATGCTCTTTTTCCTGTGTTTGGGTACACAATCATCTACAACCTTTTGGAGGACTTGATGTCATTCTTTGTAGAGATTTGTGCCAAGCTAGTCCTACAAAAGACGCTTGGATTTTCATGGAGAAACCTTTTAATTCTACAACAATATCATCATTTTGGCAAGAAAATGTCCTCCTCTATGAATTAACAACCCCCATGTGTCAACAAAACATTACATTCATAGACATACTCAATAGAATAAGGGTTGGAGAACACACTCTTGAAGATATCTCTTACCTTAACAAAAAATATCATCGTCAACCACAACATAAAGAACATGTCCCACACTTTTTTACACAAACAATACAAAAGACGCTCACAATGAAGAAGTTTTCAAAGTACTACCAGAAGAACCACACATATTTAAAGCAACTGATAAAAGAAACAAAACATGTAGCAAAACAATAGCAATTCCAACAAGCCCAAAAAACACAGCTGGATTACACCAAACCTTAAACCTGAAGCCAGGGATGATAGTTAAAATGTGTTCTGGTAACCTAGACATCCAAGATGGCTTAGTCAATGGAGCAGATGGGATTTTTAAGAATTCAACAAACAACTCTTCACAATGAGTACTGTGGATATTATTCAACATTATCTCATGGAGACGCATGTCTGCTGCAACCATAGTGTTGTGTCCTATGAGTGATACTTCATCAAAAACAACAACCTCAAGGTTTTTGTATAGTTGAGATAATTCTTGCAACTTCTCGAAAGATAGACTAGTGTAATGAGATGCCATTAGTGTAAATGTAGAGCAGCATGTATTGTAGTCTCTCCAATGTTGAACGCAGCTTTCCCTGTGTATGCAAGCAAAAGAATTTTCGGCAAGTCCAAGTTTGTGTTTTGTTTGTGTGAGTAATGGCATAGAAGTGCTTGGACTATGAGTAGCAAGACAAATGTTTTGCCTGTCCCGGCATTCCTTGTCAAAATTATATGGTGTGGGATAGTAGGGTCGCACCTTTTTTTCAACATAGTGTCCTCGAGAATCATACGTTGCTCATCATTAAGCTTTCTCAAGGATAAGTAGTCATCATGGTTACTTATCATCTTGTATGATAGAAATGAAGTTTGTTGTTTTGTTGTTGATTTGGGAAGACCTTGCATATCGATTGCAATGTCATATTTTTCAACATTGTTGAATGTGGACCTACTGTTTGAGGAAGAGTTTTTTGAGGTATTACTTGATTTTGTGGGAAATTGTGGAATGATTTTGTTAAATTGTTTTCTATTGTATTCTATAATTTCTTTGTTATCTGTGTACATGTCATGCCATGTACAATTACTATCTTCAAGTTTTAGCTCAACTTCATGTTATGGAAGGAATAGTGTACACAATTTTCTGTAGTGATTTTTCAGGATCAATAACAGCACTGTAATTATTATAGCGAATGATTTTGTTCTTCTTTCTCTTTTGTGTCTTTGAAGGTGAGATTGTGTATTCACTAACAAAAGTTGCAAAACAAATGTTACGAAGGTTGTTTTAATGTTTTATGTATTTAGCAAACATCATCAAAACAGATTTCGGTGCTTTCTGGATCAAGTGTTTGTAGTTGCTCTCAACGTTTGAGCCAGTATGTTCATTTATTGGGGGGATTTGTGTTAATATATTGAAATTGTCTTGTTGAAGATTTAGGGGCAATGATAGCATGAGATATACTACTTGTTGAGAGCTTATGTGTTGTGTATTCACAAGATTGCATTCCTGACTCTTCGTATTCTCTCATTTGCCAAAGCATTAGTGGAAATACTTTGCGTGAGTGCTATTTTAACTACTTTAGTGGTGTCCTTGTCCATTTTTGTTATGTATGATGTACAATTTGTTGCCGCCCCATGTGGGTTTAATATAAATTGTACATCTGTATTTGCTTCCCATAGTTTGGACATAGTTTAAATGTCTTTTGGATGCCTTCTCAAAAATAGAGTTCATTGTGAAATAGATGAACGTATTGCTAGGACATAATCGTCCTCTGTAATTTTTAAACTTTCTAAGAACGAGTGGCAGTCTAGTGACATTGTTTTTTCCTCCAATAACATTGAAGTGATGTTTTTCATGGTCTTTCTTAGAAAAGTGTTTTTAGGGTTATCGTGAAGTGGTTCTAAAATTTTCGTTGTTCTCATTGGTGGACGTGGGAAGCCAAATCTGCACTTTTTCTTGTTTTTATAGCATGTTTTTTTATGTCTGTGAGTTTGTATGTCTTTCTTCTGAAGTGGAAATTTGTCTATAGAGATATGTGTGTCCACAAAGTTTTCTATGACATGGTTTGGTGAAATTCCAAATATTGGAGCCTCTTCAACCCAAAGAAGGCCATGATCGTGTTGGCTTCCTCTATTTTGGAATTCCGTTACAAAGAAGAAGTCTTTTATCTTGCCTAAAATGGACTTGTCCTTCTGAAGCGATGTTTTGAATGCTTTGAATTTGTTAACATAATATTGAGCTGTTGTCACGGGATCAGATTGAATCAACTCGCGAATATCACCAAAATTGTTTCATTTGTGTTTCCATTTGAAGGGGTTAGCTTCCATAAACATTAGAGTAGTGGTTCCCAAAGTTTTTATGCTGATGATAGTGTCATGAAGAAACATGGAGGTCCTAGTTGTCTCAACATTGCGAATAAATTTTTCTTGAGATAGAATTTGTAGTCAATGGATGTTCTCAAATGAGCAAAGTCTCGAAATCCTATGTTTCATTGCAAGAGTTTTTCTATATTTGTGTCCAAAAGTGCATCCTTAACTTTCAAAATTTTCCCTTTTGTTTGGCCCTTTCACATACGCACCCAAGAAGATGAAAGAACTTGATGTACTAATATTTTCATTGTTTTAAAGAACAGATTATCGATAGATAGTGCGAATCGCCGATCGGAATTTGTTAGCTCCTAGGATGCTATATCTTGATATGATGTACGATCAGGTATATTGTAGTTTCTTGTTGACCAAAGAATAGCCTTGGATAGGCTAGCTCCTCACAATGTTTATCTTTGAAAATGCTTAAGGGAGAAAAGCCTTCCGACGGTGCTACAACAATGGTTTTGTCTTCAAAGTCCACCACTTGTTGGCTTGCATAGATTCCATGGACGGAAGTGTCTGTAGCGATGTTCTCCTCTTGTGTTTCATTGTCTTGCTGGATATCCTCATTCAAAGTCTCTAACTCTTGAATTTTTTGTATGTGTTTTTCCCAAAGAACATTGACTTTCACATAATTTTGTTCGTAGAAAGGTGTATGGAGCAACTCTTTTAATGCTAGCATAGTTAATGTGGGGCGAACAACCCCACTCATGTAACTATGTTTATACGATAGTTTTCGCTTGATAGCGACTCCTACAGTATCATTTTGTCCCATGAACCTTGGCAAAACTTGTTGTGCTCTATCAACATCAACAAAAACATTTACAACGCTTCCACGTAGACCATATTGCCCTTCATAAGCCAATTCTCTAATTTGTGCAAATGGTATCCTAATAGAAATCAATCAAGCTTCAACATAGTTCAACTTGCTTGTGTGTGCTTTTATTGGAACCATTTGAACATTCTTTTTATTCATTAGAGGAAGCTTTTGTTGTCTAACATATTTCCAACACATAGAGCACAACAAATGATTTTCATGAGAAATTGAAGCTATGTTGATTCCATTGCCTTGCAAGAATATCATCATATCTTTTTTGGCTTTTTTACGTTTTAAACGAAACTTTAATGTACTACAACAAACACACAGAAAAGACGGAGTATCCAATGTGTTTTTGTAAGTGCATGTCTTCGTTGCATTTCCTTTTGCGAGGAATGAATGCTTTGCCAATTGTTGCAACATCCTCACCATGTGTTTGTGTTGCAAGGACACTTGTTGGTGCAAAAAACATTCTTCTAAATTTGTAAATTTTATTTAGAATTGTTTGCATTGAATACTTGCTTTCAACAAACATGTTTGAAAGCAGTAAAGCAATGTCTTTTGTAGGCAAAGTTGGATTTTGAAGGATTACTTCTTCCAATTGATTTTCATGTTCTTTGGACCACAATGTATAGGAATGTTTTTGAGGCAAACAAATTAAAGGAATGATTCTAGAAACACCATTTGATTGATCTAATAGCAAATTGTTTCTATTCATTGGTTTGCATGAACCCATAGTAGTTTTACGTTGAAGTTTAATTCCATCATAGCATAACAAAGCAAATGGAGTACCAAAAATGGAATGAAATCATTGCAAAATGTCAATGACTAGTGCAATGGATGTTGAAGAATTTTGAATAAGTTTGTTAACTTTTTCCATTGTGAGCAATGATTCATTAGTTATTGTTAGAAATACAATCCATGGATTGCTTGAACCTTGAATATTAGAAACAATGTTTTCAAATAAAGTTGACAACAATTGCTCATAACTTAGGTTTGGAAAGAATTTTGAAACGTATATAAGAACATTTGTGTTGAGATGGTACTTTGCATTAAAATTATGGTTTTTCATTAATTGTTTTTTTTGAAGTAGCAATTGAATATCCATGATGTGAGTAATGGTTCAAGGAAAATCAATTGCTCAAGAGTAGATTGAAATCAACAAAGCAAGGAATATACAATGGAAGAAAATGTATTATGAAAGTTTACAAATATTTCATGCATAGGGCTCAAATGCTATAACAGCACCATAACTATTAATAGTGAAGCTTCCAGCTGGATTGCATGTTTTAAGCTTGATTCTCGCCATCATCAAATCCTCCTCGTACATTTGAAGGAAAGGCATGTCCAATGCAAGTACAAGGTCTACATAGGTGCCTTTAATACGAATGGGTACTTATTCTCCATTGCGTTGAACAATATCCCCCTAAGGATGGGGACTTGCAAAATTGGTTCAGGACTTTTGCAAGAATAGCAAAACGGGTGTAGAGGATTTTTGCTCACACACAAACCTCCACAAGTCTCACACATATGCTCCACAAGATTTGCATTGACATTGGTGAAGCACAATATTCCTAATATCTATAATTTGGAGAAGACAAGATTGGTTATTGTTGAACGTACAATGAAGGACAAACTTAGTGGTGGAGTAGGTACCTTTGTTTTGTAGCCAAGACGAGAAACTTGGCTAGAGAAAGCTTCTTTTAAATTATCTTTTGTAGGACCACCAGGAACCTTAGCCAAAATAGTAATATAAAAAACACAGATGGTATTCTTCGCCTTCAAGAAAGATATGTTTTTCAAGATGTACATAACAAGGCCTTCATCATGAAATTCTTGTACAAGTTAAGTGTAGGTTTCCTTTCATTCACAAAGGATAGCTACAAAACAAAAGTGATGGAACTTAGGTCAAATTTTCAATGATAACTTTGCATTTGGGAAACAAATCAAATTAACACTATGGACTTAATGCAGCTCTGTCTTGATCACGTGGTCCATTTGCAACAATTATTTGATCGGCCATTCCTTCTTCATTTGCAATTTTGATGATGACAATTGCAACTGTCCCCGTCACACTTGCTATGTTGTGCTTCCCAAAGTTAATCATCTCTAAAGCCCAATTGACATAAGTGCAGAGGGTATGATCGGGTTCCAAACGAAGATTGCCTTCAAAATGCTCTCCTCGTATGATGCATGTAGTAGCATCAAGAAGCAAAGAAAATCTAGATGTCCCACCCTCAGTTCCACCTTTCAATACAACGCTTGCACCTTCTATCCTATAGAATTCGCCAACTTGCAAAAAATTTACAAATTGGTCTATGTATGTGGAAGGAATTAGCAAAGTAACAATGTGTGAGAAAAGCTTATCGGTAAAATCCCCTTTCTAGGAGGTTGGTACTTATGATTTAATACCTCGTAAGTTTCATACTTACAAAGCAATTTCCCCTCAAATACGAATCTCTGAGGAGTACAATCTGACAATTGTGTAATGGTAAGAGATACCAATGAATTTCCCCCCCTACAAAGTTATCCTTGGATGGAATGATTGCTTTAGTATTCAATGGGAAAGAATGAGGTGGCGGGTGCAAGTTATTTGCAATTTTAAGCTCACTATGAGAATTAGCCTCATCATTGTCTTCCTTGCATATCAATTGCTTACTTGCTACAAAGACAAATATTTAAAATAATGAGATGCTATTTCCTCTCAATGTATTATGAGTAAAATAAATTTTTTGCAATTGGAATTTCTATATCTTTCACATCACTTTCAAATTCTAAAATATTAACAAAGAAAGATTCAACAAAATTTCAATCTAATTACTTATACATTTTCTATGTTTTTTAGACCTTCAAATTTAAATAATATGTTCATAATGATTGTTATTAATAAAAAAACACAAATGAAATAATATAACATATGAAATATAAAACTTCTTCATATGCAATAATAAGCAAGTCTTTCAAATATGGTCTAATGGGAACATGTAGAATCTTGCGAAATTACATTATCCTAACTAATCTATCACAATAACATCAACTTTCTCTTTTTTGGGTTAGGCAATTTTTCGCTCCTCATGTTTTGATTTTTTTGATGAAGTCCATTTCACTACCGAGGTTATCGTGGACTTAAAACTAACATAGTCCGGGTTATCATGAAGTAGGTTCTTCACTACACAAAAGAAAACAAAAAACCTAATCAAACACTATTTTGAATTTAAGATTAAAATATGAAAAGAAATTCATGCATTTACCTTGTGCATAAGCTTCTTGAGCTGCTTCTAGGAAAGAGCTCTTCAACGATCATCGTGGCGTTTTCTTGATTGGAGAATTCTTTGAAAAATTCTCTCTTGGCAACTTGCTTGAAGTACCTAACACCATTGGAGTAGACCTTGGACTAGGAGGAGAAGCATTATTTTCGGCATAAGAACACATGGAAGAAGCATGCAACCCTAACACACACTATCTAATCAACAAACTCTTTTCAAAAAGAAAAAAAAAATACAGATTCATATGAAACTATAATTGCAGTTTACTGAAATCTAATACACTATGTTCTGAAAAAAAAATACAAACTCATATGAAAATGTAATTGCAGTTTACCGAAATCTAATACACTATGTTCTGATTAAAAACTAAAGGGACACCTCAATTTCAGCTAAAACAGTGACACATTAAAAGAGAAGGCACGAAAACTTAAGAGAGAAAGCATGTAGGAAAGCAAGCACGGTAATTAGAAGATAGAGTTACATGTTTCGCAGAAGTTAAGACATGGCCTCAATATAAATTGAAAATGGTAATTAGAAGATAGAGTTACGTGTTTGGAGATGGCCTCAATATAAAATGAAAAGATGGACTGAACGTTATACAGTCTGTGTGCCCAAGTGAGGACAGCCTCTGCAAACAATGATCCTTGTAGGACTTGTTGAGCAAGGAAGAGTCTACACAATTGAGAGCAGAGAAGACAAAAGAAACCACAGTCAACAATCTGCGTTTCAAAGGACGAGAAAGCATGACTCTGTGTAGAAGAGGAGAGGGCGTACTGTGTGCATGCTAGAATTGAGTCACTTGCTCATTTTTCCAAACCTTATTTTCAAACGTTACTATAGTATTGCTACCAGTGGCCACCGTCAACATCGCTACAAACACGGTGACATGCACATACCTTCGATTGCATTCGATGAAGTTTCGAGTTTTTGTGTTTCCTCAAAAGCGCACAGTTTTGCAAGGACTAGAGTACAACCAGATTGTACAACCAGATTGCAATATGTTTGGACAAACCTTCTCAAGTCCTGCAATCGACAAGAAGTTGTGAGATAGAAGAATGAAAGAAATAATGAAAGACGTAGAAAAAATCAAGCAAAATACGTCAGCAACGACAAACTTCTCTTCAAACCTCTCACAAAAGCAGAGCTATCTGTATCCATGTCATTGGTCGAACGGGCCATTTCACTTATTCGCAGGACTACGACGAAGATGCAGAAAACAATATGAAACATGCAATTCTAATCCCTTATATAGATATAAATGTATTAGTTGCAACGTTGCAAGGTTTTCGCGCTAGCCAACACGAAGAACACGTTAGATTCCGCACGGCTAATATCGTATTAATCAATCTTAATTCTCGCCAGGGTGGACGGCGCCAAATGAAGCCTTGTTAACCAACGTCCGAAATTTGCCGAAACCTTCCTCAATTCAATGCACAGATTGATTAAATCCTCCTATAGGAATCAGAATGAGTAGAAACCCGAACGAAAAAGGGAAATAACGACATCCTCTTATACGAATCAGAAGCAGACCACAAGTTTGATTGCGATGCAGCATGGAAAATTCGTAGATTAATCCGACGATGGAAGGATGCATCCAGGATTGCCACTAGACCATTGATTGTATAGCATTAATTTTCCATCGACAGGAGGAGAGTACCAACAAAGCACACCATGGACAATTGGACGACAAGAGGAAGAAGCTTGCGCGCATCGACGGGAGGGCTACATCACGGATTTCGGCAAAGAAACAAACAAAAACTGTGTGGACGAGAGAGACGGGAGAGATATTTGTGATTGTTTTGCATGCATTGACATGTAGAGGTATTTAAGTGGCACTTCAATAGTACACGTGGACCAATCAAAATTTCAAGACCAAAAAAATACCAAATAATCCGATTTTTGGCTTTGCCGAATTGCCGCCGTTGCTAAGTCTACCCCTCAGGGCAAGCCAAAAAAGTATAACTTTGGTAGATTGAATTGCTTCTCTTTTTTATATTATGCAATTGAAGTATTATGATGTAGAGTGGGTATTAGCTGTTGAGATAATAGAGTAATATTAGTGATATTGTCGTACTTTCAAGCTCCTTCTATTTTCCCCTTGGAGATTCACGACTCTTTAAGAAAACTCCAATTTGACATATACTTTTTTCTCTATGCTTGAAGGCTAATGCTACACACAACCCAATCATGACGTTGAGACATAGAATTCAAGTGTATACCATAGATTTGATCCAAAGTACATTGGAGCCTTGAATACGATAGTTTGAAGTTCTAGTAGTGTAGCATGCAAAACTTATATGTACATGAGTAAATCATTGAGGAAACAAGATGGAGTCAATTCTACCTAAGTGGCGTGCATGTTTGCATTTGTGAGCTCATGCGCGCGCGTGTGTGTATATAGCCTTGAATATGATGTGGTTGGTAAAGTAGAGGTATGTGTATGTGTATGTGTGTCTCTATGTGTGTGTGGAGCATATGGATGGCGAAGTAGATAGATAGACAGAGAGAGGCGAAGTAGATAGATAGATAGATAGAGAGAGAGAGAGAGAGAGAGAGAGAGAGAGAGAGAGAGAGAGAGGGAGGGGGGGGACAAGGCCTCAAGGCAAATGATGGGGCTTGTTAGGATGTCTATTTCATGATGGGGTAGCCTGCATCTTTCCAAGCTTTGTTACTATGAGTATTTTAAAAAAAGGAAAAAGACTATACCTAGTGAATCGAGAGAGAGAGAGAGAGAGAGAGAGAGAGAGACCTATGATCTAGAAGAAGATCATGGGGGCCTTTAAGTTCTTATTTTAAAGTAGTTTTTGTCCACCTTTTACTATACTTGTACTTGGCATAATCATGGTTGGACTTGACAACATGGGGCCTTGTTAAATTCTCTCTTTCAAAGTAGTTTTTTTACTATACTTTTACTTGGAATAATCATGATTGGACTTGACAAGGTGCAAACCAAGAGCCACTTACATTTGAAGTCGAGCTGGTGAGTGGCCGGGTTGTGGTGCATAAAGATTGTCGAACAAGCAGTGGATTCGAGGTGTAAGTTATGGTGAAAGACGGTGTTGAAAAGGGGCACGACCCGGTAGCAAAAGATCGGCACCCATCATCACGGCTATGGATACTTTACTTACATTTGCTTGTATGTATATTCTTTTCCCCGTTGTGTGCGAAGAGAAGCAAAAAGGGCCGTGCTGATGTGGAAGGCCCGATGACGCGGCAGGGGTAAAACCGACCGTAAGACGACACGCGGCGGGAGGTGATAGGCGGTGAGCGAACAAGCTATTTTGTGCGGGCAAGGTTAAGGGGGGTAATTAAGGTGCTAATGAGGAGGGTTAAGTAGCTAATGGAAACCCGAAGAGTCTGGACGCTGCGTCGTCCTCGCCAGTGATCTTTCACGGTCTCTATCCTGCTTTTGTTTTCTGCTCGATTTTTTAATTTCTGTTTGCTTCTCGCGATCATCTTTCTTCTTACATCCATCGCACATCGACAATCTTTCCCCACGCACCTTCGCTCGCTGATCCCATCGCACATCTACAATCTTTCAATTCGCTTTCGAATTGCATGCTTTCCTGTCTCTCTTGCCGAGATTTAGCCTCGCAATTCGCTTCCTTGCAGGAGCAATCCCGTATTCCTGTGGTTGAAACTTGCCGCAAAACCGGCAAAAGATTCTTCCTTGGATCAGCATCGGATTTGCCATATCTAGCTTTCTTCACAGCAACTGGATATCGCTTCATCTTGTTGCTTCAATCCAGGATTCTCAATTTTGGCTTTCAGCTCTCCGCTTGCTTTCCCCTACGCAATTGCTTTGCGACGTCTCAATTCGTTTGACGATCGACAAACTCATAATGTATAGTTCACCGATTTACTTTTACGTTCTGCGCCATGGTCGAACGTTCATTCGACTCTGAATAGCTGCTTGATTTTGCAAGCTCGTGCTCCTACTCCTTAGATATTTGTCGCCATGGGTTGAACGTTACGTCTCCCCTCCGCGTTCTTGCATTGTGAATCTCGACAGTGGTTTCTGCTCTTGGAGTAGTGTGAGCTTAGTGTGCAAGATGGAGTCGATGATTGGAGCGAAGCGTACGCTCAAAGTTCTACTTCATGAGCAGGCGATGTTGCTCACAGAAAATCCAAGCCTCGTGGCGGCCATCTGCGCGACAGTCGCTCTACTTTTATTCTCCATGTTAATAGGACACCTTCTCCATACGAACCGATGGGTGAATGAATCAATCACGTCGCTTTTCCTTGTGAGTATCCTGTACCGGTTACGTTAACTCTCCGATTTGTTGCTAAGAGCAAGTATAGCAAATGTCAACAAGCGAATTGAGCATCATTGGAGTGTGAGTGCCATTTGGAGAATACTTCTTGCATAGTTTATCCATGATTAATTGTTCTGCAGGGACTCGCTGCTGGCACTATCGTTTTCGCTTTTAGCAAGGGCCAGAACTCACACGTTTTGCAATTCGATGAAGATCTTTTCTTCTACTATCTTCTGCCACCGATAATTTTCAATGCTGGGTGAGTAATTTTCAACTGTTGTACTAAGCTGAAATTGTCCAACGTAGTTGAGTTGATGCAGTTCCTGAAAGAGATGATAAACATGGACTAATAGGGAGCATATAGCTTCTCTTCGTACTATATCCTTTATTTAGTATCTGTGTGGCTTAGATAACCCCTGTTGATACTTGGCACGCTAATTTCAACAATGTATGAGCATGGATTATGTTTTTAAAGAGTTGTGGCTTCCATGCTTAGCTCATAGAAAGGACTACAATTTCTGATTGTAGTATCAAGATCAAAGTACATGAGAAATTGTCTTCACCAAGGGACAATGATGCAGCAATGCAAAGCGTACTTATCTCAGAAAAAAGTTAAAGGTCAATGTCGTTATGGGCAAGAACATGGGGTAGAAAATCTGTAATCTACAGCGCTAGCTACCCTTCTATGAGCAGTATATGGCACAACACTCTGCACTCGCTGCTCTATATCTATAGGCGAGTGAAAGAGAGGCAACAATGTATCAAAGACATCTGAGGCATCAACAGTAGGATGTCTTTTGCATTCCAGCCAAGGTAAAGGCACATTTTCAGCGTAGATAACATCTCTACTGACAATGACCTTGCCCGTGGTGGGTTGATACAACCTGTATCCCTTGCTCTCTGTGTTGTAACCAATGAATATGCATTTTACACCTTTGTCTTCAAGCTTATGCCTCATCTGAGATGGCACATGAGCATAAACCAATCACCCAAACACCCACATATGAGAAATTTCTGGTTTGCGTCCGTGCCATGTCTCGTAAGGTGTGTCATAGAGGTAATGCACGCATGAGGCAAGAAAGATCCCTTTTAGTGTTTTGCGGTGAGAAAAAACGCTTATAACCAATAAATGAGATGCTGCATTTTTTCCCTAAATCCTAGAACCTTCATGGTTTGTGAGATGAAATCCCATTGCACCATGTCAAAGGCTTTAGCAATATCGGACGTTTTGGGCAAAGTGACAAATCTAGAGGAAAGAGAGTTGCTACTTTCTTTGAGCAAGATAAGAGACCAGCAGGCGCTCATATTGTTTGATCTAGGGGCTACAAACAATTTCATCTCAAAAGTTTTAGCCGTAACGCTGGGAATAAAGACGGAAGAGTTGGGCAGGGCCCTTGATGCTGACCAGATGTTCTATGGGGACCCTGTGCCAGTTACTCCCTTGATTGGGAAGCTCGGTCTTCATGTATAAGATCATGAGGATTTCTTCATTTCCCCTCTTAAACATCATGATGTAGTTTTGGGAATGCCTTGGTTTCATCGCAAGGCAGTGAAGTTAACCAGAGTTTTTTCTAAAAGTTTTTTTGCACCTCTGCAGAATTCTCCAACCTCTACTGCTAAGCTGGAATCTCGTGGAATTTCTGACTATGTAACGAAAGAAGGGGATGCTCTTCTCTCGGTGCCCTTCCTCAATCCATTCCCACTCCTCTGGATCCCACTGCAAGAACCTAATGGGGAAACCACCATATAACCAGAGTCTTCAAGACCCAAGTTCCAGGAGAACAGGGTCAGGATCAAGATACCACTGTGAGTCCATGCCCCACTTCATGCCTGCAATCCTAACAGGCTAGAGAGCAACCTCGAAAAGAATATCATATGAAGATCTGAGAAGTCGTTTCTGACTGTGTAAACGAAAGAAGGGGATGCTCTTCTCTCGGTACCCTTCCTCAATCCATTCCCACTCCTCTAGATCCGACTGCAAGAATCTAATGGGGGAACCACCATGTAACCAGAGTCTCCAAGACCAAAGTTCCAAGAGAACAGGGTCAGGATCAAGATACCACTGTGAGTCCGTGCCCCACTTCATGTAACCTGCAATCCTAACAGGCTAGAAAGCAACCTCGAAAAGAATATCATCTGAAGATCTAAGAAGTCTGTCTCCCGACTGAACATCAAAGACAAGGGTCTTCTCATGTGCATCCTGCAAGGCAATAACCTATAAAGGCATACCAGTCCCGTGAATGTTCTCAACCAGGTGGACTTTGTGATTGGGTATCTATCCACTCTGCTGGTATGGCTGCCTCTATCTGCTGCATCCTGACTGTACTCCTATAACATGCAACGGTAATATGCAACGGTAATCTGATCGTGTAATTCACAGCAAGACCTTCTTTAAACCTTTAGTGAGGAATTAGCGTTGTTTACCATAGAGAGAGAAAGGAGATGAGGGTAGAGAGAGAGTAGAGTCGACAACCGATTGGGTCCCTGTACCCACTGAGGGCCCATTCCCCCAACCAGGGAGAATTTGGTTTATACTTGGAGAACTGAGAAATACAAAGAACACTCTTCGAGAGAGCACAGAAACGCACTTCTAAAGAGCTCACTATGCACACGTATAGTAGACCCAAAGATTTGAGAGGCGACGCCAACCAATATCGAGACCTTGATGCTAGCAATCCACACTGATGATGTAGGACGCTTCTGCAAGTAATGTGATCGTGTAATTCACAGCAAGACCTTCTTTAAACCTTTAGCAAGGAATTAGCATTGTTTACCATAGAGAGAGAAAGGAGATGAGGGTAGAGAGAGAGTAGAGTCGACAACCGATTGGGTCCCTGTACCCATTGAGGTGCACCTCCCCCAACCAAGGGAGAATTTGCTTTATACTTGGAGAACTGAGAAATACAAAGAACACTCTTTGAGAGAGCACGGAAACACACTTTTGAAGAGCTCACTATGCACACGTATAGCAGACCCAAAGACATGAGAGGCAACGCTGACCAATACCGAGACCTTGATGCTGTCCACATTGATGATGTAGGACGCTTCTGCAAGGCAAGGGAGAGGCTTGTGCTGTCCACGGAATGCAAGGTTACTACATGAGTGAGAGAGTGAAAGCTAGGATTGATAGATCCTATAATAGAGTTGAGAGATGACTGAAATAAAGAGCTGAGAATGAGCTGTGTAAAACTGTAAGAGATAACTGAAAAGAGCTGCTGAAACAGACCCCAAACCTTACTCCGTTCGCTGTCCCGACTCCCCGTCTGATGCGCTACATGAACACCTTCCCAGAGGGCGAAGTGATGCCAAAGGCTAAGGCTGGTCAGAGGCCACTGGGGGTGAGTGTGAGGCTGTTTAGAGGGGGCTGAGGAGGAGCTTTAGGAGGCTGAAGTGCTGGGAGAATTGAATGAGGAAAGAGGGCCTAGAGACCCCCTATTTATAGGGCTTTTGGGGCTGGTTGGCTGGTCCCTTGGCCCCATAAAGGCAGCCATTAATGGCAGCCCTAGGCTAGGATCTAGCTTCTTTCGAAGCTCTTTTGGCACATGTGCATATGCCTCACACCCAAATATACGCAAATGAGAGTAAGAGGGCTTCTTGCCACTCCATGCCTCTTCAGGAATACCACCATCCAAACTCTTACTAGGTGATCTATTGATCACATGCACTGCAGTCTTCATTGCCTCAGCCCAAAAACCACCAGAAAGACTTGCATTGGAAAGCATGCATTGCAACCTTTCTTGAATGGTACGGTTCATCTTTTCTGCAACTGGATTTTGTTTTGGAGTACGAGGGGATGTGAGCTCCCTCTTAATCCCACGTGTATCACAGAAATGCTGAAAGTCATGAGAGAGATACTCTCCACCATTGTCAGTCCCTAGGCATTTAAGCGTTCTACCTGACTGATTCTCAACCAAGGCCAGCCATTTCTGAAATATCTGGAACACATTACTCTTCCAAGCTATAGCATAAGCCCACACTTTCCTAGTTGCGTCATCAATGAATGTCACATAGTATTCAGCCCCGCCTAATGACCGTGTAGGCATGGGACCACATACGTCTGAATGCACCAAATCAAGCTTTTCAAACTCTTTCTTTCCCCTTCTTTTATGGGCTGATTTAGTCTGCTTCCCATAGAGACAGTGCTCACAAAATTCAAAATCAGAGAAACTCAAATGTGGTACATAACCCAAACGGCATAAGAGTTTCATTCCATTCTGGCTCATGTGCCCCAACCTGCAATGCCACAAAGAAGTTCTTGGCTGCTCAGTTATTGCAACAACATGATCAAATACCCCTGATACATGTAAGGGATACAAAGTCCCACACTTGGCACCCCTGGCCAAAAGCATAGAGTCCTTCTGGATTTTCCAACTCTGAAAGCCAGAAGTGGTTTGCAAAAGAAAACTTTATGTCACCTCATTTCCAAGATGCACACAACCTGTCTTTCCACTGTCATAAGTGGAGAACCATTCCCTATGGGGAGTAACATGGAATGAAGCACCAGAATCCAAAATCCAATCCTGGGAATATGCATCATCTGAAGTGGTAAGCAACTCTGCAGATAAACTAGACATGAAGAGAACGTCATTGTCACTATCATGTGTGACTCCATTGATCTCCTCGATCTTCACTTTTCCTTTGTCCTCCCTTGGACTCTCTTCCTTTTGATTTGCACTCCAATTTGCATTCTTTTTCTTATCCTTTTGCTCTCTTTTCAGCTTGTAGCAATCCTTTTTCATATGACCCTTCTTGCCACAGTGGTAACACTCAATGTTCCGTGCACTGGATTTGCTACGAGACTTCCCTCTTTCTTGGGACTTCCCCCTGACTGCCCCTTTGCACATTTAAGGTTGCCTCCTGCTTGTTGCCGTCCATAGACTTCCGCCTAATCTCCTCGGCCAATAAGCTACCCACAACATCATCAAATTTTAGTACTCCACCAGGTGCAGAGTTACTGGCAGCTGTACGGAAGGTATCCCATGAGGATGACAATGTACATAAGAGAAATATTGCCTTAGTCTCCGCATCAAAATTCATCTTCTGAGCCTGAAGCTGGCTGAAAATAATATTGAATTAATTCAAGTGAGAAGCAATGGAGACCCCTTCCTTCATCTGCTTCATGAGGTAAACTTTATTAGAGGCAGTTTCCTTTTCATAAGTGGCACAGTTTTTTCCACAAATCTTCCGTAGTCTGCTCATTTACTACTATGAAATAAACTGACTCTGCAAGACGAACTCTAATAGTAGATTTTGCTAATGTATCCAACTCATTCCAATCATCCTTAGACATATTTGTAGGTTTAGCTTCAATCCCTGCAAAGAGTTTAATCTGCTTCTTTTGAATAAGCACATCCCTTATTTGTTCTTTCCACAAAGAAAAGTTTGCCCCATCAAACTTTTTAATGCTGAAAAACTCCTTTTCAGACATGGAAGAGGATGCCATGATGCAAATGAAACAAAATCCCAAATGCTAGTACCTGTAAGAGAGAATCACACTAAATACTAGGTGCACCCAAATGTGTATGCCACAATAGAGTGAAATATCACCAAAACTCAAAGCTCAAAGCATCAAAAGATGCATCTGACTCATGTGCATATACTATGCATCCATATGAGCAAATCTGGTTCAAAAGAAAATGCCAACTGCAATGGCAATCCAAAATGCCAATAAGTGCCAAATGACTCAAGCATAAACACCGTCCACTGGCATATGCATTAATAATATCTCATCCAAGAGAGCATAGCACTATTAGTGCATCACCTGCAATGTGTCAAAGCTGTCCCTCAGCATAAAATAGCATCCATGTGCAAAGTGTCTATAAAAATAGCATCCCACAAGGCAATTTGGACCTATCAGCGCATCCAATAAGGACCGCAATGCATCCAAATAGCCTATAAATCATCCACTGCAACCCAATGCACACCACGAATGAGCGCACATTGCTCAAAGTACAACCAGAGTGATCTGCATAAGGTATGCTCAAGAAATCATAGTCCCACGGTAATGATCGCTACTGAAAATAGAACCTGAGATGCCTCAAAACATGGGCGCCATCGCATAATCAGACTCAGCAAGAAAATCTGCAAATATCTCTCTTCTGCCGGAACTCCAAAATCCCAACCGATGAGTGAGAAATGAGAGTCAACACTTATCCACTGCCATGTGGCATAAATCTAAGGTTTCAAAACCTTAGAATGAAAAATGCATAACAGAGAGACGAAATCGAATACACAGAGATCTATAACTTTGAAAATCCTCCACCGAATCGCGTAAGAACTGACAGGTAGGGGTTTTTGGGCATCCGGAACGCAATGGGACAGACGGTTTTGGAAACCGTGGTCTCAATCACTGGGTCCAACACACGGACTAAAAAACGTTTTTGAAAACAGAGTTGTTTGTAAACTCCACTGGAGTGCGAATGATGAGCAACATAGAAGTTTTAGGACCTCCTGAGTCCACCGGAACTGACAGATCTGCAAATGGTTGCTCCAAACTTGAGTTCCAACACCTGGGCAGAAAAACGAAGAAACTGACACAGTGAGTCAGAAATCCAATGAAATGATTCTAGATTCAAGAATGAAGGTGCTTCCAAGCTCTTGAAGTGAAGTGGACACCAAAATCAAGCAATAGTTGCCTCTACAAGTCAATACGGAGTCTCTGTCATCGAACGGAACAGGGAAATGCTCAAAAAAAGACTTTTTCTTTGAAAACACTTAACAGGCTCTCAAAACCACTTCGCAAAACCAAACTGACTTTTCCAAAGGTTCCTCCAAGGTCTCTACACACTCGGATGCAAGTAAAGTCACCCACAAAGCTTCCCACAGAGCTTCTCCTTCCTCCCACAGAGCTGCTGAGCTTCAAGCATTCACGCACGCTCAGCTAGATCACCCGGGCTCTGATACCAGTTGAGAGTGCTCTCAACAGAAGCAAGAACGGAAGACGGAGAGAGAGAAACAGAGAGCCACACAAGTTTTGGTGGGTGCAGAACACCCTAATCTTCTTTTTCATTCATTTACATATGTGTTTGAGTATTGTACATAACCGGGGTAAAGGCACAGTGACCTTTAACCCCCACAATAGGAGCCCTTCTGGGCCCCCTCAAGGCTGGAACAAGTGAAGAGAATGGTAGGGGAAGGGCTGCCTTTATAGGCTACCCTGCACCCCTCCCTAGGCTGCCATTTATGGGGCCTAGGGCTGCCTTTATGGGACCTAGTGCTGCCTTTATGGGGCCTAGGGCTGCCATTAATGGCTGCCTTTAAGAGGCCAAGGGACCAGCCAACCAGCCCCAAAAGCCCTATAAATAGGGGGCCTCCAGGCCCTCTTTCCTCACTCAGTTCTCCCAGCACTTCAGCCTCCTATAGCTCCTCCTCAGCCCCCTCTGAACAGCCTGACACTCACCCCCAGTGGCCCTCTGACCAGCCTCAGCCTTTGGCATCAATTCAGCCCTCTGGGAAGGTGTTCACACAGCGCATCAGACAGGAATTCGGGAGAGCAAATGGAGTAAGGTTTGGGGTCTGTCTCAGCAGCTCTTTTCAGTTATCTCTTACAGTTTTACACAGCTCATTTTCAGCTCTTTATTTCAGTCATCTCTCAACTCTCTTATAGGATCTATCACTCCTAGATTTTACTCTCTCACTCACACAATAACCCAGCAATCCAGTGGACTCTCCCTTGCCTTGCAGAAGTATCCTACATCATTAGTGTGGACAGCATCAAGGTCTCGGTATTGGTCGACGTTGCCTCTCAGGTCTTTGGGTCTGCTATACGTGTGCACAGTGAGCTCTTTAAAAGTGTGTTTCCGTGCTCCCTCGAAGAGTGTTCTTTGTATTTCTCAGTTCTCCAAGTATAAAGCAAATTCTCCCCTGGTTGGGGGAGGGGGAGGGGGCCCTCAGTGGGTACAGGGACCCAATCAGTTGTCAACTCTACTCTCTCTCTATCCTCATCTCCTTTCTCACTCTATGGTAAACAACGCTAATTTCTCACCAAAGGTTTAAAAAAGGTCTTGCTGTGAATTACACGATCAAATTACCGTTGCATATTACATTGGTATGAGAGCTTCAGTCTGTATCCAGCTTGACTACCGCGAGTGTATGGTTGTATTGAGATCCGGAAAGGACACACAATCAAGCGCCATGGAAGGGTTAGGAAAAGGACTCAACCTTGAAGACTTTGAAGAGGAGAAAGACTACCAACAGAATACGCTTCCGCCAAGTGCTCAAGAAGTGATGGCGAACCTTCTAGAGCAGAATCGGGTCTTCCTACAGCAACTCGAAGAACAACCATAGATTTTGAAAAACTGCTCTTGTTGATGCGTGAGGAACCCAAAAATGAGAAGGCATTGCGACGGGCAGAGCTTGCCCAGGCAGAGAGGCAACAAAAGCTAGATCGAGAGGCGATTCTTCTCCAACACAAACATATGGTAGCCGCTATGCAGGCAAGTTTGAGTGTAGCAACCGTCACCGTCATAGCTTCGTCATCGACAAAGGTAACACCACTCACTCGGTCCACTCCAAATTTTGTTAAGTATGATGGTAAGTGTGGCCATTCAGTAATTTTGCAATTTATTCATCAGTTTGTAGCTCATTTTCCATTAGCGTGGATTCAAGATGAGCAAGACAAAGTCCACCTCGCAACCCCTTATCTTACGGGTGAGGCGGTGACCTAGTGGCAACATTGGGCTAGTAAGCATACTGACCCAATGACATTTAAGACGAATTTCGTTTGGGCAACATTTGTGGTCGACCTCAAAGCCCGTTTTCTCCCGCCCCAATATATGCTTAACCTGGAGGATGATTTTTCTCGTCTCTCCCAGAATGGTTTGCTTGTGTTGACATATAGTAACAAGGTCATCACGCTGGCGCAGCAGTTAGGATTGGCGTAGAGCGCGAAGATGAAGCAATTCATTCGAGGGTTGGACACCAACATCCATTATACCATTTGGAACTTCCACCCGCCGGATTACGAGTGGGCGTTGACTCTCGCACAGAACCAGGAGATGATCCTAAACGGGGGCCAGCCCAAGCAGGTCCAGAAAGATTCCAAAGCCCCGCAGCAGCCAAACAACACAGTGGGTAAGGATCAGAAGAAGGACAACCAGTTCCAAAAGAAATACGGCCAGGCTTATGGTCAAAAGGAGGAGTCTAAGTCCAAGATGACTCCGGATGAGAAGGCTAAAGCAAGCATTACGGGAGGCTATCTACAGCGCGACGAGCAGAAGCGGTACCACCAAGAACATCGTTGCTTTCATTGCCACCACATCGTGGGGCATGGCAAGAAGGATTGTCCGAAGCGGCTTGCCGAAAAGGTGCGAAAGCGCCTACTTCATCCGTCGCCAATGTATTGGCACTTCCAGCCCCCGCCTCCATCCTCACCTACGAATGCCGTCTTCCCTGCTTTGAACGTCGTTCCCATGGTGGTCTTTCAAGGTAAGAAGGAGGGCGATTTCTCAAATCAAAAGAAGGCGCTCATTTGAGCGTACAGCACAACTAATGGGCATCAGTTTATTGTCCTATTCGATATGGGGAGTTCAGAAGATGCAATCTCCCCTCAACTTGCCAAGACAGTGGGGTTCACCTTGGTGCCTCATGAGCTTGCAGTGGACGGTTCACGCCCGGCTTGCGCACACACATCCCGCATAAGGCCATCCATTTCACTTTTTCAGTTCAAAAGGCCATGTTTACGCGGGATTTTATTTTGACTCCTTTGATGGGGTGTGACATGATCCTCGGGATTCAGTGGTTCCATGAGCATGTACTGACGCCTGATTGGCGGCAAGACACCTTTACCATTGTGGAAGGTTTACCTGAGCCCGTTGTGATACGCGGCGATTGGAGCATACCAAGGATTCTGTTAATCTTGCATATTCAAGCAGGCTGCGCCGCCCGCAAGGGTGCCATGTGTGCACTTGTCTATGTCCAGTGCCAAATCACTACAGTTCAAGCTGCTCCTCCGATGGGGAAAGCAATGGTGGATCTACTCCAAAGTTCCAAGACATCATGCTCCGAGATGATCTGCCACCCCAACTTAGAACTATTCAGCGTATGATAGAGAGCTCCTCGATGTCATCCAGGCATTAAAACATTGGAAGCCTTTCCTATACGGACGGACTTTCACGGTTAAGACACATCACCAAGCCCTTATGTGGCTTCAGACAATGCCTAGTGCACAATGGAGCGATCGACAGCAATGGTGGAGCCAGATATTCCAGCAGTTTGGGGGAATGATGGAGTATGTTTCGGGCAAAAACAACCCCGTTGCAGACGTTCTCAGTAAGAAAGGTTCCATCCAGACCATTGAGCAAGCCACTATGCTCGAAATCAAAGGAAAGGATCTTGATAGCATGAAGGCACAGTACGTGGAGTCAGCAGAATTTGGCATGCAGTTCCAGTTTGCCATGATGCTTGCTCCAGGCCATTACTCATTAGAGGACAGTTGGCTTTTCTATAAGAAAAGATTATGTGTACTCAAAGACAAACGGCAGTTGCTTCTTCATGATGCCCATGACGCCCTTACCAGTGGTCACAGAGGTATCAACAAGACTTTGGAGAAGTTAGAGCACTATTTCTATTGGCCAAAGATGCAGAAGGACGTATACCAAAAGGTTAAGACTTCCCACAAGAAAGCGGCAGGCTTACTTATGTAATTGTCAATCCCCGATGGTCCTTTTCATAACATAGGTATGGATTTCGTGGGGCCACTTCCAGCATTCGTAGGTATGCGTAATACTCAATGTCTTACTATTGTTTGTCGCTTTAGTAAATATTGTATGCTTATTACCTGCAAACAAACGGCCAGCGCTGAAGATGTAACTCGCTTGTTTATCAAGTATTGGTATCCCATTGGAGGGTTGCCAAAGACCATCACATGCGACACGGACTCCAAGTTTATGTCTAACTTTTGGCAAGCCTTGTTTGATAATTTTGGTACTAAGCTGCAGAAATCCAGCGTTTTCCTTCCGCAATCGAACGGCGAGAGGGAAAAGTATAATGGTATGGCATTTGATATTTTGAAATTATATTGTCACGATGCTCAAGGAAAGTTGGAGTAGTTTCTTCCGCTCGTGCAGGCCATTCGGAACAATACCTATTCTTCAAGTATTGGTCGCACACCTTATGAAGCAGCATTTGGACGGCGGTTTACCTCACTCTACGGAATCAATGGCAGAGATTACGGAGTCCGTGAAAAGACGCATCGCCAAAGCTCAAGCATCGTATACGCACCAGGCTAACAAATCCAACTGAGATGTCGAGTATAAAGAGGGGCAATGGGTGTATTTACCTATTATCAAGCAAAGATCGAAGCAAGTGGACAAGCGATGCCCTAAGCTATCCTTCAGGAGCTTCGGACCATTCCCTATTATTCAGAAGATTAACGATGTCTCAATGAAGTTACGCCTTCCAGACAGTTGGACTATGCACAATGTGCTTCATGTAGCTTAGTTGAAGCCATATTTTGGATCTCCTTTTTCAGAGATTTCCGACGAGCACAACTTGAAGTTCTTGATAAAGCCGAAGTTTTGCAGCCAGAAAAGATCCTTCTTCATAAATTCAAGCATGGGTCAGGACATAGGATCCAAGAGTTTTACACCAAGTTCCGTGATCGAGGTACCCATGAAGCAGTGTGGTTGGACGAAGATTTTTTCCAGGAGTTTCCCTAGATATTGGCAGACTACTTGGAAGCAATGAACCTACTACCAAGTTAAGGAGGGAATGTCACATGCACCCGTGCACTTGGGTGCAAAGTGACACACTGGCTACATCGACAAGTGCGTAATAGTTCCCTAATAGGAGATTTTGTCATATGCCATGATCCCTTTGTGAGCCCTTGTCCAGGGACAGTCAGGCACAAGCCACATAAGTCAGTCTCTCAACCTTAGGTCAAGTCGGAAGATCGGTCCTTGTTCACTAGTACCCACTAGAGAACCATAGGGTAGTGTTTCTGTGTTAGGTTTAGGAATAGGGTTTAGGTAGGAGCCCTTTTGGATCCCCTCACGGCTGGAACAAGTTAAGAGAATGGCAGGGGAAGGACTGCCTTTATAGGCTACCTTGCACCCCTCCCTAGGCCGCCATTTATGGGAGTCTAGGAAATGCATCTTTCTGGGTTTGGTGAAAGTGGAGAGATGGGCTATCGTCTTTGGGATCCAGAAGCAAAGAAGATCATCCGCAGCCATGATGTAGTCTTTAATGAGAAGAAGATGCATAAGGCACCCATGAGGGCTGTGGAAATGAGGAGAATCACTTTCCAGGATGTGAATCCACCTGCATATGTTGATAGACAGCAAGCTGTCCATGCACCAAATGTGCAAGAAATGGTACCACCAAGTACTCCCACAGGTATACAATCAAGGGTAGATGATGGATCATCTATTGGTGGAAATGATGAGCCAAATGTGGCTGATATGCAGGTGGGACAGCAAGCTGAAATGCCCTTGAGAAGATCATCTAGAGTGTCTAGACCGCCTGATAGGTTTGTTCCAGGGGTAGACTATGTGATGCTTACTGATTGCGGGGAGCCTCCTTGCTACAGAAAGGCTATGATGCACGAGGATCAACGCAAGTGGGTGTATGCTATGCAATCAGAGATGAGTTCACTTATGAAGAATAAGACTTGGGACTTGGTTTCTTTGCCACATGGAAAGAAAGCATTGCCATGTAAATGGGTCTACAAGATGAAGGTCACAGGTGATGATGTGCCTAGGTACAAGGCCCGTTTGGTCACTAAAGGGTTCAAGCAAGAGAAGGGTGTGGACTTTGATGAGATATTCTCTCCGGTTGTGAAGATGACCACACTTAGATGCATGCTTGGACTAGTGGCATTAGAGGATATGGAGCTTATGCAGATGGATATCAAGACAGCTTTCTTGCATGGGGATTTGCATGAGGAAATTTATATGGTGCAGCCGGAAGGCTTTGAAGAAAAGGGCAAAGAGCATTTAGTTTGCAAGCTGAAGAAGAGTCTCTATGGTCTTAAGTAAGCGCCTAGAGAATGGTATCAGAAGTTTGATGCTTTCATTCGGTCCCAGGGTTTTAGAAGGAGTGAAATTGATCACTGCCTCTACACTAAAAGGGCTAAGGATAATAGCCTGATAATCTTGGCACTATATGTGGATGATATGCTATTGGCTAGCAAGAATACTTATGAGCTAGATGCATTAAAGGCCAAGTTGCATGAGGCCTTTGATATGAAGGATTTGGGACTTGCAGGGCATATTCTTGGTATGCACATCACGCGTGATCAGAGTAGGAAACTCCTTTGGCTTCCACAAAAAGAGTGTGTTACAAAAGTATTGCAGCGTTTCAATATGGAGGGGGGGAAGGCAGTGAGTACTCCATTGCCTCCATATGTGAAACTGAGTCATACAGATAGTCCCAAATCAGATGAGGAAAGGGCCATGATGGCCAAGGTTCCTTATGCATTAGCAGTTGGGAGTCTTATGTATGCTATGATAGCTACTAGACCAGACATTGCATTTGCAGTGGGAGTTGTTAGCCGGTATGTGGCTAATCCAGGAAAGAAGCATTGGGAGGCAGTTAAATGCATCATGAGGTACATGAAGGGTACCAAAGAGATGTGCATCTGCTTTGGTAGAGGAGACATGCCTGTACTTGGATACACAGATTCAGACTATGCAGGGCATGTGGATAGTAGGAGATCCACTTCTGGTTATGTGTTCACCTTTGTAGGTGGTGCAGTGTCGTGGATGTCTCGCGCACAGAAGTGCGTTGCTTTGTCTACCACAGAGGCCAAGTATGTTGCAGCCACAGAGGGTTGCAAGGAGGCTATATGGCTTGATCGGCTAGTGGGAGATTTGGGGATTCATATAGGTGTACCGACATTGCATAGTGATTCCATGAGTGCTATTCAGCTAGCACCGAATCCAGTCTTTCATGCAAAGACCAAATACATTGAGGTCAGGTACCATTTCATCAGGGAGGTACTTGAGGACAAGCGCATAGAGCTTGTCAAGGTTCATACAAATGATAACCCTAGAGATATGCTGACGAAGAGTCTACCTAGTCAGCGGTTTGAGTATTGTCGTGTATTGATGGGCATTGGATAGTATGCTCACTGGTTGTTCTCCCTTAAAGGCACATTGTCCTTTAAGTGGGAGGTTGTGGGGGTTAAAGGTCACTGTGCCTTTACCCCGGTTATGTACAATACTCAAACACATATATAAATGAATGGAAAAGAAGATTAGGATGTTCTGCACCCACCAAAACTTGTGTGGCTCTCTGTTTCTCTCTCTCCCTCTTCCGTTCTTGCTTCCGTTGAGAGCACTCTCACCTATCCTAGGCTGGACCTAAACCTATCCCTAAACCTAAGACATAAACACTACCCCATGGTTCTCCAGTGGGTACTAGTGAACAAGGACTGATCTTCTGACTTGACCTAAGGCTAAGAGACTGACTTACGTAGCTTGTGCCTGACTGTCCCTGGACAAGGGCTCACAAAGGAGTCACAACATACAACAAAATCTCCTATTAGGGAACTATTACGCACTTGTTTATGTAGTCAGTGTGTCACTTTGCACCCAAGTGCACGGGTGCATGTGACAACTCTCTTTGAGGCGGCCAACCTATAAGAGTCTTTGATCCTCTGGAAGCTTCCTAAAATCCTTCCAGGCACCTACTGTGGAAGCAGGTCCCCTCTCCCATCTAGACCACTGCATATAATATGACATTTTGAGTGATCTGTGTTGGGGTAAAGGCACATTGCCACCCCTTTATTAAAGATAGGACATCTATGACTGTCTTAAGACAGTCATAGGGTAAAACCTAATCCTAATAAAACTAATGAGTTTGTGGTGTGGCTCATCACTTCACACCCGCACATTTGAGTCTCTCACTCTCTCTCACTCTCTCCCCCTTTGCTCTTCTCCCTGTTTCTTTCCCTCTCAACTGGTATCAGAGCCTTCATCTCTCCCTCTCCACTCCTGTCCTCTACCCCCTCGAGACTCGTGCCCTCACGCAGCGTGGCGGAGCTTGGAATTGCGCAGGCAGCACGGGCTGCAGTGGGGCAGTGAGGGTGCATCGCGGGCCAGCGTGACAACAGAGGCGGCGCGCAGGTGTACGGACGTACGTCGTCCGTACATCCGTACGGACAGCAGTCGCAGATCTGCGGGCAGCAACGGCAGCGCAGCGCGAGCAAGGGCGGAGGCGAGCGGGGCAGCGCGAGCACGGGCGGCGGCGAGCGGGGCAGCACGAGCAGCGCAGCTGCTCACGTAGCTAAAGCTACAGTAGCAGCTAGCTGCTGCTAGCTGTGCAGGGGCAGCCAGTGCATGCATCGCACAGCACCAGGCTGCGCAGAGCCAGAGCGCGCAGCGCGCGCCCAGGTACGGCCATTCGTACCTGCTGTACGGACGCCGTACAGGAGCCGTACCGTACGGACGTACATTGCGCAGGTACAGGACGTGCATCAAGGAAGAACTTTCGAAAAAAAAATTCTCTTCTGGGATTCCGTACCCTGCACATGTGCGCAGGTACAGGAAGTACAGCAGGCACAGAATTTTTTTTTTTTGGAAGAAAAAGAAGAAGAAAGAGCTCTCTGCTCTTCATTCAGGATCATCTTTCAGTTCTCAAAACTGTGTTTTCTTGAAAGTACAGCAAGTACCTTCATTTACCTCGTGCTTGAGGTGAAGAGAACCACAGTGTGTGGTTGATTGCACAGTTATCTGTTTTCGTGAAGGAAATGCCTTGATTTTGCAGAGGACTTTTATGCTTTTACTGGGCTTGAATCTCAGTTTCCGGGTGAGCAGATCACAGGGCTTTTGCCTGGCAGTTGATGCTTTGTATGCCTTGAGGTAGTGTGGTGCCAGAGAGCACACATTTGCCTCGATTTCCGCAGTGTGGAGGTGACATTTTCATGCAGGTCACATTTCTCTTGTGCAACACTCAGAGAACTTCAGTTGAGCCACGCTTGGCCAGGGCGCATCGAGTTTACTCAGTCCCTAACTGTCCATCGTTGACAGTGCTCAAAAGGTTCCTCATTGAGTGTTTGTACGTTGGGATCTGTGTATGTCTTTTCTACACAGGGCAGTATTTGCATTACACTGTTGGTTGATTTTGTCAGATAGATTTTCACATTGCATGCTACCTCAGTGTTGAGGTGTTCTTCACTTGGTTCAGGTGTCAGATCAAGGGGCTTTTGCCCAGATTTTGTTTGAGAGCACTTGGGTTACCGACAGAGATCTTCAGATGCATTTTATCCCCTTGGCAGAAGGGTGATTGCTTGGGATTTATCCCATTTTCTGTTGCAGGTTTTGTGACAGGCTGAAGTGTCAGATTTTTTTTTTTTTTTTTGGTGTATGCCAAGTGGTTTATGCATATTAAATCAGTGCAATACCTCATCTGAGGTGGGAGAAGTGATCAGGACAGCAGTGTTTGTGCTTTGTCAGCTGTTTATGCACTGTTAAAGCACTTGTGGAGCAGCTGCAGCATTCTGAAATTACTGTTTTTATGCCTATTTGAGCACGGTACAGTGTTTCAGAAGGTACAGTAACTGGGGGGAATTTTCTGTTTTGCTGCAGATTTTTTGACAGTAAAAAACAGCACTATTGTGAGTGCTCCTGGCTCTTGATAGAGCAGGTTTTTTCTGAGAAATCAGAATTTTATTCAGTCTTTCTTGACTTACAGGGAGTCAGGTACTTTCCTTATCTGATATGGCATCAGGGGGAAGTGAATCATCAATTCTGAACATAAAGAAGTTGGAAGGGGCACACAATTATGCATTATGGGCAGAACAGTGTTTGAATGTACTTCTGTTAAAGAAGATTTCTAAGCCCATAAGGGTGAAGGGTGTCAAGCCATCTGACATGACAAATGATGACTGGGAAGAGCTTGATTTGTCCGCAAGGGCAGCTATCATGCTCACTATTTCTGATACTCTTGTGTTCAATGTTCAAGCTGAAAAGACCTCTTATGGCCTATGGCAGAGGCTAGAAGAGTTATATGCCCAAAAGAGCTCAGCCAGTAAGGTTTATTGGTTGAAGAAGCTGGTTGATCTTCGCATGAAGGAAGGTACAGCTATGACCTCACACTTGAGTGAGTTCAATGCCATCTTTACACAGCTTATTGCACAGGGATTGAACCTTGATGAGGAGTTCAAGGCTACTTTCTTGCTGTGTACCCTCCCTGAGAGTTAAGACACTTTCAAGACCACCCTGTCAAATTCGAATGTCACTCTTATGTATGCTGATGTAGAGAGCTCTCTTCTTATGGAGGAGATGAGCAGGAAGAATAATGCGAGCAGCAAGTCTTCAAATGCCTTGCAGGTACAGGATAGAGGCAGGACTCAGCAGAAGGGGAGATCTGCTAGTAAGTCCAAATCCCGCAGTCAGTCCCGTGGCAAAAAGGATATTGAATGCTTTTATTGTGGCAAGAAGGGACATGTGAAGTCTAAGTGCTTCAAGTTCATACAGGGATCAGAAAGCCAAGAAGGCTGAAACAAAGGATGCAGGCAATGGAAGCAAAGGCAAAGGCAAGGCCAAGGCAGATGACTTGGATGCAGTGAATGTTGCAGCAGAGGACAGTGACAGTGACATACATGATGTTTTATGCTCTTCTGCTGTAATAGCACATGCTTTGGTTATTGATGGCCATGACATGCACACCTGGCTCTTGGACTCAGGTGCTTCTTTTCATGTTACTCCTCATAGGGAGTGGTTTACTTCCTACACAGGTACTTATGGAGTTGTTCATCTTGGGAACAACTATGCATGTCAGATTGCAGGGATTGGCAGTATACAGATAGTATTCCCTGATGGACGCATATTTATGCTTGATGGTGTTCGCCATGTGCCGCAAATCAAGAAAAATCTGATTAGCACTGGCTTATTGGATGACAGTGGTTACCACACCACATTTGGGGATTCCAAATGGGTGATTACTGATGGCCAGGCTGTAGTGGCTGAGGGTTTTAAGAGTGATACCTTGTACCCTCTTTATGTTTCCAGTGTGGGTAATCATGTTGTTGCCATAACCGAGCTGCCAAAGGTTTCATTGTGGCATAGCCGGTTGGGACACATGTCTGTTAAAGGAATGCAAGAACTGTCACATTTGGGTTATCTGCCGTCTCTTTCTTTTTCAGATTTGCCTACTTGTGATCATTGCATATTTGGCAAGCATTCTGTGACTCCTCATAAGAGGAGAACTCCCCAGAATAGAGCACCGCTTGATCTAGTGCACACTGATTTGTGTGAGATGCCACAGTTATCACTAGGGGGTGCAAAATATTTTATTACTTTCATTGATGATGCCACACGCAAAGTGTGGGTCTATTTCTTGAAACATAAGGGTGATGCCTTAGATGCTTTCAAGAAGTTTGTCGCTCAGGTTGAGAATCGGACAGGTCGTAGGCTGAAATGCCTCAGATCCGATAATGGGGGTGAGTATCTGTCACATGCCTTTGTGCAGTTTTGCGAAGCTAAGGGCATCAAACAGGAACTCACAGCCCCTCATAATGCATCTCAAAATGGTGCAAGTGAGCGGATGAATCGAACTATTCAGGAGAAGGTTCGATGTATGTTGTCTTATGCTGCATTACCCCATGGCTTTTGGGCAGAAGCCGTGCAAACAGCAGTTCACATTATTAACAGGTCGCCAAACAAGGCTTTGGAGTTGAAAGTGCCAGAGGAGGTGTGGTCTGGCAAGCCACCTTCATATAAGCACTTACGTGTATTTGGCTGCGAGTGCTTTGCTCATGTACGCAAAGAACTGCGCACCAAACTGGATCCAAAGTCTATCAGATGCATCTTTATGGGTTATGGTGACGAAGGTGAAATGGGGTACAGGTTATGGGATCCTGTTAAACGGAAGATTATACACAGCAATGATGTCATCTTTAAAGAGGATAGTGTACACAAGGAACCCGTGCAACCTGTGGAATACAGGAGGGTTATTTATGATGATGTTGGACAGCAAAGAATGCCCATTTATATGCAGCAGCAGGCTGCTGCAGATAACCCTGTTCAAGAGGGTATACAGGCTGAAAATCAGCCAGATAATTTTGCCAATGATGCACCACTGGATATGCCAGCAGATGGGGCTGTAGAACAGCCAGATATGGTGGCACAGCCACCCGTCATGCATGACGAACAGGCTGGACAGCAGCGTAATCCGGAACATTTTGTTAGGAGGAGCACCCGTGTACAACGGCCTCCTGCCAGGTTTGTTCCAGGAGCCAATAATGTGGCTGATTATATCATGCTGACAGATTGTGGTGAGCCTTCCAGCTTCAAGGAAGCTATGGGAAGAACAGAGAAAAAGAAGTGGGAGAAAGCCATGCAGTCAGAAATGGACTCCCTACTTCAAAATGATACATGGGACTTGGTGCAGCTACCTGCAGGCAGAAAGGTTTTGCCATGCAAGTGGGTTTACAAAGTCAAAGTGGATTCAAATGCCTTACCGAGGTATAAGGCCAGATTGGTTGCCAAGGGATTTAAGCAGGAGAAGGGCATTGACTTTGATGAGATCTTTTCCCCTGTAGTCAAGATGACTACTTTGAGAGCAGTGTTAGCTCTTGTTGCTCATGACGACATGGATTTATGTCAGATGGATGTGAAGACAGTCTTTCTTCACGGAGATCTCCATGATGAGATCTATATGAGTCAGCTAGAGGGATATGCTGTTAAAGGGAAAGAGCAGCTTGTGTGTAAGCTCAAGAGGAGCTTGTATGGACTCAAGCAGGCGCCAAGAGAATGGTACAAGAAGTTTGATGCCTTCATGCAGTCCCAAGGGTATCATAGGTGTGAGACCGATCATTGCTTGTACACCAAACGGGCAAAGGATGGCAGTTTGATGCTACTCATTCTATATGTGGATGACATGCTTATTGCCAGTAAATCTCAGCATGAGATTAGTGCTTTGAAGAAACAACTGCATAAGTCTTTTGACATGAAAGACTTGGGTGATGCAAATCATATTCTTGGCATGCGGATTACTCGTGACAGGTCCAAGGGACTTTTGTTTCTGTCACAGAAGGAGTACATTGACAAAGTACTGCAGCGGTTTAAAATGGAGGGGGGGAAGTCTATTAGTACCCCGTTGCCTCTACATTTAAAACTCAGCAGTAAGGACAGCCCCAGATCAGATGATGATAAGGCTGAGATGGCCAAGGTTCCGTATGCATCTGCAGTTGGTTCTTTGATGTATGCCATGGTTGCCACTCGTCCGGATATTGCTTTTGCGGTGGGAGTCATCAGCAGGTATATGGCAAATCCAGGCAAGCGGCACTGGGAAGCAGTGAAAGGTGTCTTGAGGTATCTCAAGGGTACCAAAGACTTGTGCATATGCTATGGTAGGCAGGATGCATTGGTGCATGGTTTTACAAATTCAGACTATGCAGGGAATGCAGATAACCGGAAGTCTACTACCGGTTATATTTTCACATTTGCAGGAGGTGCTATATCATGGGTATCTCGGTTGCAGAAATGTGTTGCACTGTCAACTACTGAAGCTGAATATGTTGCAGCCACTGAGGCTTGCAAGGAAGCAATATGGCTTACTCGGCTGGTGGGAGACTTGGGCATTACAGGAGATATGCCAGTTTTGCATTGTGATAGTCAGAGTGCTATCATGTTGGCAAAGAATCCGGTCTTTCATCAGAAGACCAAGCACATAGATGTGAAATATCATTTCATCAGGGAGGTACTGGAAGACAAGCGACTTGAGCTTGTGAAGGTGCATACTGATGATAATCCTACAGATTTGCTCACTAAGAGCTTGCCTACAGAGCGGTTTGCACATTGCCGCCACATCATGGGATTAGGATAAGACCATTCTTATTTTATGGTCTTGTATACAGTACTTACTGCTGTAATTTTTATTCTTTTCTCCCCTTTAGGCACATTGGCCTTTAGGTGGGAGGTTGTTGGGGTAAAGGCACATTGCCACCCCTTTATTAAAGATAGGACATCTATGACTGTCTTAAGACAGTCATAGGGTAAAACCTAATCCTAATAAAACTAATGAGTTTGTGGTGTGGCTCATCACTTCACACCCGCACATTTGAGTCTCTCACTCTCTCACTCTCTCCCCCTTTGCTCTTCTCCCTGTTTCTTTCCCTCTCAATCTGCCATGCTGATCCAATATAGAGTCATTCCACATAACTAGATGCCTGTCTATTTCTTCGCAAGAGGAGGGTGGAACTCTCCGTAGAGTGTCTCTGAAGCTGTCCCAAAATGGAAGCCATGAGAGGGGAAGAGGGAGATCCAAGATGGGCTGAAGTAAAAATCCATCTCGAGATGTCCATCCAATCTCCCCCATGAGATGGTGTACAAGACTAAATGCTGTGTAAGAAAAAATCTTTCCAAGGCTTCTGCCCAGGCATTGATCTTCTCACCACAAACTTGCAGAGCAAGGCCATACACTGCAAGTTCGCGGATCAATAATATTGAGACCTCCTTTCCCCGTGGGAAGAATGAGGGTCTCCCAAGTAGCCTGGCTACACATCTGAGGTTCCATGTAACCCACTCCCTAGGAAGTTTCTAATAGGTCTCATGACCTTAGAGATACAACCACTAGATCTGCACCAACATGAGCAAATGAACCAGGCAGTAGCCAATAATACCTGGTTCACAACCACTACTCTGGATGCAAGGTCAAGTCTGACAGAACTCCAAAAAATGTGTTTCCTCCTGATGCTCTCCACACGGGAGCAGACTGCTGTGCTGGAGAGATGCCCACTCCAACCTGGTATCCTAGGTACCTGATGGAAACACCCCTCTGAATCCAAGTAAATCCTATGTCAATCCCCCAGTCTAGAGTGTCCTCATCACTAATCCAAAAGCCATTGGATTTGTTCCAATTAATATGATCCCTTCCTACAGTGCAAAACAAATCCAAGGTTGTCCTGAACGAGGTGAGTGTCTGTGGTGTGGCATCCAGCCGTGTCATCTGCCAACTCACTATCCAATAGCTCATCCTCCTGCCCCAATGGAAGACTCAGCCCTATAATATCAGCTTGAGTTGTAAGGTAATAGCTCATAGCGTCGGCCACAAATAAAAAGAAAAGGGGGCTAAACGGCATCCCCGACGGACCGATCTGGTAATCTGAAACCTGTGCATCAAGTGAGACTATCATATCTCCAGAGCCCATCTCCAGAGCCCAATCATCCACATAAAATATGTTAATCCGTGCATGGATAGGCATCTGCAACCTCCTGTTCGACCAAGAAAATGGGAGTGACTGTGGTTGACTGTGGAAAGCATCATCATGCCAAGCATCTTTGCCACTATACTGAAAATGGACGGCATCCCAGGCTTCTCTCTCTAGGGAGTGGATACCACCTTCCCTACCTTCTCTTTTGTTTGTGGGCATTTCAACCATGTTGAAATCACCCCCAATGATCCAAGACTCTACAATGCAAGACCAAGAAAGCAGCTCCTTTCATAAAAGGACATGGTCCCCTCTTGAATGGGGGGCATAGAGGTTTAAGAAACCAACCTTACGCTCACCAATCAAAAGAATGATCCATTGAGCTCTAGAGGGAACTATGATCCCATGTCCAATCACCAAGGAGAGCATCAAAGAAGAAACAGAAATGCAAGTACCTCCCTTGGTGTCCAAGGCGGCTGACCAAAAAGTATGGTCTGAGAGAAGCTTACCCGACTTGGCACAATCCCTGACATGTAGTTTGTGTTCTTGAATCATAAGAATATCAATGGAGCCCCCAGTAACACCTGGATGAACTTGGTTACGAATCAACTACCTACGGCGGCAGTGAAGTAGACCTCCGAGGCCATGAACATTCCAACTGACAATCCTCATCAGCGAGAGGAAGAGGCCGGATGCAAAACCTTACCCGACCTGGTAGCGGAGACATCCCTCTCCTGGAAAAAATTCCTCCTAGGGAAGTCAACTGGGGAAAGCACTCCCACACCTGCAGAAGGGGAATCTCTATCCATGGTGATCTAAACAGCCTGCTCCCCAAAGGTAGAGGGTACAAAATCCTCTAACTCAAACTCTGCCATGTCTGCCAGGACTGCAAAAGAATTCCTGAGTGATGCATCTGGCACAGGTGTGCGGAGGATCCCTACGGAAGGTGGAGCCTCTGTCAAGAGGAGCAAAAGAGAAAGGGGGGCGCTGATGAAGCTCGGTCTGGCGCTGATGAAGCTCGGCCATATAAGTAGCATTAGCATGGAGTATGGCACGGGTTTCGGCAACAAATTGCTGCATAGATGGAAGCTCCTTCACAGAGGGGACAAGAGCAACCTCATCAGCACTAGGAACTAGGACAGGTGAAACCGGCCTTCAATAAATCAGAGGGCAATAAAACTACAATTCAGCAAAAGTATTACCAGCAGATTGGGAGCTAGAGTGCCCCTGCACCAAGAAAAAGACAGAGATTGGCCCCAAATCTTGGCGCCCCTTTCGGTATTTCTTTAATTAAGTGAGAGACCCAGAATTCCAGGCTACAAAAAGATACATTCCTTCTTACAACTGGGGCATTCCACATCCCATTGGGCATCCATATACCCTGCTTAGCCTTTACTATTCACACTGCTCTCACCACTCCTGGCAATAGGCCTCCATCCCTAGTCCAAGAAGCTTGCACACAGCCCAAAACTGTCACTAGTAACCACACTTGGCCACACAGCTCCCCATAGTTGTCACCAGTTCTCAATTATTCATCCATCTTCTCAAAGCAAAGAAAGAAAGCATACCATAGCTTTCTCCACTGTCCAGGACTGCCATGACCAATAGTCTCTCACCCTATGGGTCGCACATATCTTGATACAATAACTTGTTTCCCAAAAGAGATCTAGCATCACAATATAGCAAACACAATGGCAGTCACACTTGTACCATCCCTCTCGGGGTTCCAGGGATACTTTCCATTCCAAGCATGTATTTTCCGACCCCTACCTACTCAGCAACGAGGCTGTACCAAAGATGTGCCGTTTGCCTAGCAATCAGTGCCTGCATGTGACCCATCTCCTAGAGAACCCAAAAACATATTCTGGCACGAAACATGTTACTTGCCAAAGCCAGCAAATAGGATACACAATGAATTCGAGCCCGCTCACATTCAATGCTCTTCCCACACTCAATAGGCATCAATATTACGAACACATTAGCCTTGCGGGGCTCTGCTCTCACACCCATGTGACCATAGTCATCCATTCACAGTGCAAACACCTGCATTTAACCTGAGAGTGATTACTAGCAGCCCAAACAAGGCCACACGCTCCCCAAGTGTCGAGTGACTCACTGGAATACCCAAACAATGGGTGAAAGCATAATTGAACTGCCCACGGTGCTTAGAAGCACGAACAACCTCTGCAAGCATTCATTATGATCATCTTGCCAAGCAAGTCTCTTCAAAAAAACCAGCCCAATGCTCACGAACAAACACAAGAGAGCATGTGTGAACCCTCTACCAGCTCGGAGTTCATCCGAAGCTCTTCCACGAGCCAATTCACAACTTCCTGGTAGTTTGTATGTTCACATGGCCACATAGTTAGCTACACCAAGCACCCTTGACCCAAATGCTTGTACACGTAGCCCAAAGTCTCTGCAAATAGCTTACGTTAGGTGAGTAATAGGCCAACACCAGCTCCTTCACAAGCCCATGTAAATTGTACGGCAGATTTATGCATAAGTATTAGCTTTGACACGAGAACCATGGGAGAACCTTCAGCTGCAGCCAGAAGCACCGTGTGCCACCTTTGGAAGTCCGTACAAAAATCCGTGCACGGCCTTCATCTCTTGCAGGGAATGAACGAATCGTACGGCAGTCCGTACGACCAGCTGTACGATTCCATACCAATATCGACCGAAAGCTCTGTACGGTTGCACACATCTATTAATTACACTCCGTACCGTCATACCGTCACCGATTGCTCCCGCCTGGCCGCACGCATCCTCCCATGAGATCCCGTTTGTGACCCTTAACGTGATCATCCGTCGACTTTTGTCCATTATGGAGGCTTCCAAGGTTTTCCTTGACAAAATGGTTTTGCATGGGCTTGCCACGTGGCAGCCCATGCCTTGGGATGCCCCCAAGGGCCTTCATTTGCCCCTAGGCCCCCCTCTAGTGGGGCCTTTTTAAAAGCCCACCAATGACCAACTTAAAAATCCTAAGGTTCTTTGGGCCCCTCTTGACCCTAGACCTTTCATTTGCCCCCAAGGCACAAATGCTAAGGTTCTAGCACATCGAGCAACCCATGACCTAGCTCTTTGTTTTCCCAAGGTCCTACCCACATGCAGGTCAACATGTATGCACTAGAAATCACGCCCTCGTGACAATAGGAATATCTCCTACCTGTAAGGAAGGGTCCGTGGTGCCATCAGTAGCCTCTTGATGTGGAACTGGCTCAGGAACTCTAACTGGCACCCAACAGGGGACGACTAGAATAGGATGTGCCAATGGTCCTGGCCGTGTTAGCGCGAGAAGTGGTAGGATGTGCAGTAGATCGTGAAGTAGGTCCAGCCGAGGTGGTGCTGCGAGGTGCTACACCTAGGAGGGAGGGTTATTTAATTCATCTTCTGATGCTTTTGTTTCAGGCATTACGGCATATATTTTTCAATGCATACATAGAGAACAAAATTACACAATATACTTACCAACTCCTTTTTGTATGATCATGCATTTAGATTCCAGGTCAAGAAGAAACAGTTCTTCCAGAATTTTGTTGCCATAATGCTCTTTGGAGTGATCGGTGTTTTTATCTCATTCACTATTATTACTGTAGGTGAGTACCATATCTTAAAGTGGGTTTTACTGGCAGAATTGATTTGTATTTGATGCAATTAATCTAATTTTTCCAAAATCTCTGGTGCAGGTTGCAATTTTATATTTCCAGCTGTGGATCTTCCATTATCATCCACAGACTATATGGGTAAGCCTTTCGGGGTCCTATGCTTGTTTTTATTATATTCCTGTTCCTCTAATGGAAGTTTTTAGACAAGCTTAAGTGAGTGTAAACTGTCCATCTGACAGCTCTTGGAGTTATATTTTCTGCTACAGACTCCGTCTGCACATTGCAAGTAAGTTTGTTCATCAAGGAAATTTTCACTCTAGTTGAACTTTTGCTATAATCCAAGTCTAAATCTTGTACGGTCTGGATTTTACTGCAGGTTTTGAATCAAGATGAGACCCCTCTTCTTTACAGCTTGGTATTTGGAGAAGGTGTCATGAATGATGCTTCCTCTATTGTGCTATTCAATGCTGTTCAGGATCTTGATTTTTCGGAGATAAGTGCAACGACGATACTTTCATTAGTGGGAAAGTTCTTATTCCTTTTCTCCACAAGTACAGTTCTTGGGATAAGTGTAAGTTAGAACTGCACTTTCTTTTTTTCGTGCTTACTGCTACTCCATATCCCGCTTCAGAAATTGTTACCAGATGTTTTCTCCTCCTATTTTTTGAATGGAACGTATGGCACTTTTAATTTGAAAAGATTCAACATTCAAAAGGAGGAAGCTGGAGAGGATTCTACTGGAATCAGAAATTGATGAAATTAGACTGAAACTTGGAAAACTAGAGAGGCTTTTAGATTAGTGTCTTATTTTGACAAAGTAATAGAAGCTCCCTACATGATATGATAATGAGGTGAATTCCAATGGACTAAGATGGAATTTGTGGGTACCAGTTTCCGTTTGATATATTTAGTTTCTTACAAGCTGATCAAATTACTAGTAATGGCTGCATATCAATGCGAGAGTATCATTTAGCATGATCAAGTTCTCTTCTTGTTGTTTAGATGGTGTAAAAGAAAAGCCTTTCTTGCTGCTAATTTGTTATAATGTACATTTAATTTCTTTTGTTTTGGCAGGTAGGTTTGCTTAGTGCCTTCATCATCAAAAAGCTGTATGTTGGCAGGTATTACTTTTTTAAAGAATGGATGCTTGATCAGGGTGGATGCTTCGTCGTCTTGTTGCTCAATTGGTTGTGTGGGGATCGTGTTAGTCTTTTGGTTTTTGAATGGGAAGGAACGATCACATTCTAATCAAGAAAATAGCATGCCATGATTTGAAAGAAATTAGAAAGCACTCCCATCTATTTCACTTATTGACCTAATTGGGACACATGATCCCTTTACCTCTTGGATGGAAAACAACTTACCCTCAAAATTTCGTTGGTAATCCGAGGCATTTTAAAGAAGAGGATCAATGCCTGCAGATAGTAGTGCAATATTCATGCATGTAGTATTCAGGCAGTTTGGCCTAAACAAATCGTTTGCATATCATACAAGATGTATGCTATCACTTGTTTCTTTTTTGCAATAAAAGATGGTTTCCAGCATGAATTTGGCAACGGTCATGTCATGAGTCTTTTGGATTCCATGCTCAGACTATATTACAATTGTTTAAAAGCGGGTGCCTAGGGTCTTTATTATACGGACTACAAATTTTACCCTTGAGATAGTTATCCATCTAGTATGGTATATTTTTTCTATTTCTACTTCTGTTCTTGGTGCAATATACTAGATAACCATCTACTATGGTATACTTTTTCTACTTCTTTCCCTGCATTGCACCAACTACAGGTGCTTAACCAACCATAGGTGGAAAGTATTACTACTTTTACCAACTTCTGGTACTTGTTTTGTCAACACGATGTCCACACCAACCATTAGTGTTGAAAATATAGGACGATTACCATCAAGGGATGTAACGTCCACATGGTCCCTTCATCGACAACTTTGAAATTTTTGAGTAAAGGTGATCATGTTGCATTTACCCTTGAAGGAATCAATCTTCATATCTTGGGAAAAGTTCCCCAAGTGAAAATCTTCCATCTAGATATCCTATAAGGAAAGTAGAGTAATCATTTCATCTGCTGATTTTTTATCTTCAATAAACTTATAGTTGTAAAACTTCATCTTTTGTGCGCATTACAAGCTAAAGGCTAACCGTAAATAATTATAGACGATGCTTTACTTGTAGATGAATGAACTGTATGATTGTAGGCAAATTCTACCATGGGTAAGTACCCAAAGATGTGGGTGATCATATGCATAGCTCCTCAATAGCTCCAATAATACTTTGCTTGCTACCTCACTTTGGCCATCTAATTGGGAATGAAAGAAAGAATTATCAAATAATACTTGTCAAAAATTGCTAGCGAACTTACTATCATGATCTGAAACAATTGACTTGGGAACTCCCAAGGTGCCTCTAGAACCGGAAATGGCTACAATAAACCTTGTGGTTTTGACCTGTTTAACTTTTCCTTTTGACATATCAGACAAGATGTAACATAACAAAAGACATCTTTTTGAAGCCAAGGCCAATAAAAATGATGCTCCAATTGTGCCAAGGTGGGAGACAAAATCGTATGTCGATTGCATGGTGTATTATGGCTTTCATCAATGATCTTCTACCTTAAATTTTTGAAAACACAAACGTGGTTTTGATTCCAAAGATCCCATCACGTAAATAATAATCTTTGTGCCCATTGCCGACAATCTGTCAAAATCTGTGAAAAACTAAGGATCATCCTTATATGCAACCTTCAGAATAGCTAGCCCCACATGATGAGCTACTGTAATTGCATTAATTTCTTTAACTAGCATATGCTGAATTTGATAATTAAATAAGAACTGCTCTAGCTTCATGCACGTGCTGAAGATCAGGCCATTAAAGGAAAACTTTCAACGTATCTGGATCCATCTTAATCTCTCCCTCCGACCAAGAAAATATATCTCAGATAAGAAGGTACTCTTCTTGGCAATAATAAATAATTGATTCTTCTTTAGAAGGTGAAATACCACTTTTAAGTGCTTTGTATGCTCCTTCAGCTTTCTTGCTTAAGATAAATATCATCGAGGAATGTTCCCACAAAAGATTGATGCTTTTGAAAGATTCACAGACCCATCTCAAAGTGTGATCACGGAGTTCTTCAAGCCAGAGCACACTAGCCCATGATCACAGATAGTAGCCGAGACAGAGACCTTGAGACGCAGATGCGATACACTCGATAGAGGACGCTACACACTGGACAGAGGACAGATGCACATATCACACTCGTTGACATCTCATCTGTGTTTAGACCTAGGATACAACCGACTGGGCTTACTGTGGTGCTTGCTAGTGTAGAGCCGTTGCCAAGAGATCACGATAGTAGCCGCGGACACACTTCCAGATAGTAGATATCGATCTATCATGGGTTTTTTGCCTGCACAGCCTAGATTTGTCACCAGGCTTGCCTTGACGTTTCATGCCGCGTGTGTGCTGTATTGTATTATATTGACCATGGTGACATTGACTATGTCCTACACAGTTCTCTAGCATGGGTTAGGATGCACGTTTAGTAGCTCCACCCTTTTGTTCCATTGTATCAGGTTTTCTATCAATTTCATTTACCCATCGATCTTTAGTAGACCTTAATAAACTTTCTTTCTTTCTTTCTTTTCAATCAATTAAAGATAGCGGGAGCATTTCTTAATCCAAAAGGAGCAACAAAATATTCATACAAACTTACGAAGTACAAAAAGTTGTCTTATGAATATCCTATGGTAGTAACCGCACTTGATGATAACCACTTTTCAGGTCGATCCAACTGACCATTCATGCTTCCCTTAAGCTGTCAAAAATCTCATCTATGCATGGAATTGAAACCTTGTTCTTGATTTTCATCTTCTTCAAGGATCTATAATCCACACACATTCTCCCAAACACATTCTTTTGTAATATTGGAGAGTAGAACGTTTAGTTGCTAGAATGAATCCATCCTTTTTCCATTAGCTCTTGAACCTGCTTTTGGGTTTTTTCTTGTTGTGACTTGTTCACCCTTTAAGACATCTTTTTCAGTAGTATATATATGTATATATATTTATATTTTCAACACGCACACACACACACACACACACACACACACACATGTGCGTGTGTGCACGTGCGCGTGTGTGTGTGCGCACGCATATAGTGAGATCTTCTGCTGATATCTTTTCAGCTGCCCTTTCAGGGGAAGCTACTCTCTAATATAAAGCATAAAAATCCCCCCCCCTCTTCCCCAAAAAAGAAGTGTGTGTGTATACATAGATACATATACCTTTGTAAGACTAGGATATATCCAATTCGGATTTTTGTTGATCAAATGTTTAACCGTTGGGGCTTCTACACCTACGTAAGATATTTCGATATAGTTGCATGGTTGATCACCACTTGGACAAAAATTCGAAGAATTAGCATGTCTGCTAAGGTGATAGAATATGTAACACTAGAGTATATCCAATTGTACAAAATTTCAGATTTTTGTTGTTCAAATTTTTAGCTGTTGGGGTTTCTGACACGCGTAATATATCTCGTATACTCTAGAAGATGAATTCTCAGCTTGCTACCAGTTGGAACAAGTGAAGAACTCGTCAAGTCACGAAAAGTTCCTGAAGCTCCTTTGAGATCTGAATCTAGAACTATGCCAAGAGAGTCAACTCATCCTCTAAACCACAACTGCTTTTTGTCCTCTGAATTTTCAAAATTGCAGTCTTTTGGTCCTCTCAAATTTCAAAATTGCAGAACATACTGGTTTTTGATTTACTCTGCTAGAGTGTTTTCCCTCATGCCCAGCATGATGTATTTCCACTTTGAGCTTGCTCACGCGGTTTTCTTTCATACTTAATAGAAGTATTTTTCCTGAAAAATAAAATAAAATTGCAGGAACATACTGGTTTTTGTCCCCTCAAATTTCAAAATTGCAGTCCAGATATTTATAAGCTCCATCACGTATATCTAGATGAATCCAGGAACATGCCCCAACTCATCGTCTAGAAACACAACACATAGCGCAGTTTCAATCTCATGATAGTCACTCATAAGGTTGAAACCATATGCATAGCAAGGACTAGCTACTATGACAGCCCGACCAACATCATCAGCACCCAATGATGGGTGTAGACAAAAGTATAAGTGAAACCAGAATTCAATAAATTTAAAGGGCAGTAAAACTAACAAGTAACCAGCCAACACTATTACAATAACAACTCAGCAAATATACAACTAGCAGACTGGGAGCTAGAGTGCCCTTGCTAAGAAACAAAGACACAGATTGGCCCCAAACCTTGGCGTCCCTTTCGGTATTTCTTTAATTAAGTGAGAGGTCCTAACTTCCAGGCTCCATAAGGGATACATTCTTTCTTACATCTGGGGCATTCCACATCCCATTAGGCATTCACATACCTCTAATATTCATTGCTCTCGCTAAACCTGGCAATAAGCATCCATCTTTGTTCTAGATTGATTGCACTCAGCCTAGTAACCACTTGGCCACACAATTCCCAATAGTTGTCACTAGTGCCCAAAAGCTAACTATCTACTCACAGCAGAAAAAGAAAGCTCACACGGGAGCTTTTCCACAGTCTAGGACTGCCATGACCAATAGTCTCTCACCCTATGGGTCGCACATATCCTGATGCATCAACTTGTTTCCCATAAGAGAACCTGGCATCACAATACAACAAACACTATGGCAGTCACACCTGTACCATCCCTCTCGGGGTTCCAGGGATACCCTCCATCCCAAGCATGGATTCCCAACCCTTGCCTACTCAGCAACGAGGCTATACCAATGATGTGTCATCTACTTAGCAACAACCACTACCTGCATTTACACTATTTCTTGGGGAAAACCATACCGTAATCACTACTAGAAGAGTCCTCCATCAAGCATAGCAAAAGAGCATCCATTTCAGTTCCAAAAGTCTTATACTCAACCTAGGATTGTTGCTAGCAACCAATGCGTGGTCACACAATGGACCCAAGTGTTCACTTAACCATTCACCTTCTTAGAACATGGATAAAGCATGGACACATAGCTAGCATCCATTAACAATGCTTTACACTCCAGTAGGCCTCAATAACCCAAGGAATAACCCTGCTGCTCTCTCTCCCAGTGACAATAGGCATTCCTTTTTGTTCAAACGCATGCATAAGACTTAGCAGCCCAAATGGGCTCACACAACTCCCCTTACTACCACAGGTGTCCATAGATTCACTGAAATACCTAAGCAATGGGAAAGAGCGTAATTGGTCCGTTCACAACCTCAAGCATTCACGGTGGACCACCCTGCCAACTAGGCCCTCTCAAACCGGTCACAACCAAAGGAGAAGGAATTCGAAATGTTGCCATGTCAACAAATATCCGTACAGCTAGCCATGGGTAGCTCCCATACAAAGGCTGTGCAAATCGTACAACCTGCTAAGTATTTTTAACTGTACATCACATATGCCCACAAGTGGTACTCAACTAGGTAAATGATATGTTTGCAATTCCGTACAGCCCATCCGTATAGCCAGCAACCCGTGTTGACTTGCTGCATAGCAGTTCTGTACCATTGCACAAGGATCCGTACACCAAAGTACAGCCAGCACTTTGCTCAGTCGTACACCCCCGTGCTCCTCATGCTGCCCTTCCGCACGCCACTAGGTGCAACAACAGATTCCTCCCTTCTCCTGTCGACCAGATGCCTCTTGCCTTACGTGATCTCTTTTCTTCCAAGAGATTCCCAGGCAACCTTGCCAAATGCATCAGGGCATGGGAAAATTCCACGTGGCATTCCCCCTTCATTTGCCCCTTGCCTTCTCTAGTGGGACCTTTTAAAAGCCAAACCAATGGCCAACTTTGGATCCTAAGTTCTTTGACCCCTCTGTGCCTAAACCTCTCATTTACCCCCAAGGCACAATTCCCTAGGGGGGAAACTTGCACATCCACTTCCCATGCTTTGCCCTTTAGTTTTCTAGGGTCCTATATCACGCAAGTACAAACTCATGCCCTCTTGACAATAATCATATTCTCTCACACACACAAACCACACACCCACATATACTTGAGCATCCATCTTCATACCGAGTTTCTGACGGCACTCCGCCGTGACAAAGGCTAGCACTGAAGGAGAAGGCTCCATCACACTTGATACTGCTACTCCCCATGCCCCCTGAATTTCAGCATTTGGTTCAAAATTCTGAAAATAAACTTGGTTTATTTTGCTGATCTATGTCAATCTCAATACTATATCAATATATGGTGTTTGTCAATATGGACCTTGAGGGGTCTCCATTAGGAGCAAGGTCAATATTGACAAACACATGATAAATGTTTTTCAAAGTGTTTGTCAATATGGACCTTGCTCCTAAAGGGGACCCCTTAAGGGCCATATTGACAAACACATTGACAAACATTGCACTGTTTTATCTCTATTTTTTGTGAAAATGGCTTTGTGTAAGAAAATGACTTTCTCTGTCTTCTTTCTACTTGATACAACAACACTAATAGATAAACACGAATACTGAAACACTCCTTTTTACGTGATACCGCAACAATAATAAAAAAATAGTACTTGATGCTACAACACTATTAGATAAACAAGAAAAGTTGTACTTTATATTTCACAAGAAGAATGTCCCGTCCCTCTTTCTTCTGAATTTTAGTCTACCTCTTCTCATGCCAAACTTTCCTCCATTAGTCCTCGTTCCTTCAACTCTATTTGCCAAAGAAATTATTTTCTTCAGGTATATTACATCGCAGCATGAGACTTCTCTCTGGATACTCTTAGACAAACCATTAAAATTTTTTTGGTACTGCTCACTTTGTGTGACCAATACCCCAAAATCCATCTTATAGTCTCTTACACAGACTCTCCCATTCTTTACTTAAAATTGTTCCATTTAACAAACATATGCCTCTCGAAAGTTGGTGACAAGAAGTGCTCTCTTATATGCTTTCTGGCTTCTAGCATGGTACCCCAAAATCCACCTATATTGTTTCTTACAGACTCTCCCTTTTTTTGGCTTAAAACTGTCCCATTCAACAAACATATGCCTCTCGAAATTTGGTGACAAGAAGTGCGCTCTTATATGCTTCTTGAATCCGTTCCCTTGGGATAGAAGATAATGTTCTACATAGACACTGAAACAGACACTTACCACTTCAATCTTGTCAATATCTCAATACCACAACCAAGAACCGTTAGAAAAACACTATAGAAAGTGAAATCGTCTAGTAGTGGTGCCTCCGGTGAAATTTGATGCTTCTAACAAATCACAATTTGCTTGAGGCACGAGAAGCCCTAAAAACTTAATCCTAGCTAATGCATAAATTTTCAAATTGTAGAAATATCCCTGCAACAATTTGGAGCACAAATTGGAAAAATTATCCTTTACAATTATAGGGCAGAGTAGAAACTACAAGAGAAGGCTGGCACACAATGAATATAGAAATATGCAAGGCAAAAGGCTTACTACACAAAGTGAAATTCATGAAGGACAAGTAGATTTCTTGAAACAGGTGGAACATGCACTTGTTGTGGATGCAAGTAAACTAGTGACTGAATTTACAACAAATCAAATCGCAATTCTCCAGAAGTGCCTTGACACCTGCAATCGACGTCTAGAAATGCTGCTAGAAGCAATTCACAATATATAAAAAAGTAGGAATTCACACGTGGGCTGCACAAGTGGTCTCTCAAACGGCATGGAAGAATAAAAAGAAACAAGCATACATCCCCAATCTAAACACCAGTTAGAGTAATTATATGCCAATTCAGACAATATTCTAGCCTAAAAGGTTGGGAGTAGGATTAGTAATTTGATTAAATAGTATTTTAATCGTTTGGCTATTTTAAATTTTGATAATTGAACAAATCAATGGAAACACCATCCTGCCAAAGCTCGACTCGGCACAAATCAGCTTATGTAGGGTCTCACAGTAGAGTGCTCTACCTGGTTATTTTGATGGGCACCCATTTAGAGATGCCAATTAGAGCATACTATTGTTGTTGACCGTCATATGCACATGCTTAGATGCCAAGTGGACATGCTACGTTCCTATTTGTACATGCATAGTTCTAGAAACATATTATATGGAGAACATCATAAATAATTGGAGAATAAGAAAAGAACTAGCTTAGGAAGGAAGCTTCCCAAGCACCAACAGTGTTTCTTATGGAGCTCATCAACAAGTTCAAGAGTCATCGAAGTAGATCATAGATAAACTTCATGTGAGCATGCTCAAAAAGATGGCCTTCATAGCATATGAGGGAAAGGTAAAACCCTTTACTTGGGTGAGCCTATTTGAAAGTTATTTCTAGGTTGTTTACAAGACAAAAAGTAACTTTTCTCTATTAGTTGCCACAAGAGAGGCCAAGGGTAAAGTGCATATGATTATGTAAGAAAGCACATCATTAATCACAAGAACACCAAAACGTCTGCTAATAAACGAGGAGGGCAACAGTGTATAAAGAAGCTGACTGGATTGCTGAGATTCCATAAAGAAAGGCTTAAAACAAAGGCAGGTAACCAAGCTTGCTTTACGATGTTTTGGTCCTTTTCAGTTTGAGCATAGGATCAATGATGTTTCTTGTTACCACCTCATTGGAGGATCCATATGCTTTTCATGTCAATCCATTAAAGCGTTATGAGGGACCTACACTCACATCATTCTTGGATGAACCTCAGCCAGAGATTATTGATGAAGTTGAAATCATAGTACCATAAAAGATACATTTTCAAAGAATAAGCATTTGTTTATTTAAAATTGTGCACATGTTACTGATTACACGTGTGACTGTTTGTGTGGGTTCTTTATTATAGGTTTTCAGGTTATCATCATCAAAACCAGTGGAATGGTCATTGCCATTACATAGATCTCTTCTTTTTCTATGGTTTTTACATGAGTTATACATCATGCTATGGTGGTGGCACCTTTTGCAAGGGTAGCCACAACAACTGAAGTGCATGGGGCTATAGATGTTGGGGCTCCACCCCATATAGAGGCTATAGATGTTGGGGCTAGTGCATGGGGTGGACTCCAGCCTCTATATGAAGTTAATCTACAACTTGCAAGATTGGTTGTTATCTACCTTACGAGACTGGGATTGCTCCGCACATCCACTAAGTTTCCATACTCATTTATAGGATTTATACACTGTGAATTTCTAGTATCGGCCTTGGTGTGCTAGGTGATAATGTTGGGTTTTTACAAGCATAGCATGAGATTAGATAGGATTAAACCAAGAGTTGGGTGTAATCTCCAAAACCGATAATTTGATTGTTTTCAATTTAAAACCAACCACTACTAACCGTTAGTTTTAGTTTGGTCAAAACTTAGTTGTCTAAGAGGGGCACAAACTTTACCAAAATATTAAGATACTATTTATTTAAATTGCTTATCCTAATCCCAATCCAGTAGGCAAGAATTATTTGTCTAGATTGACATATGATTACTCTAATCAAAATAAAAGCTATATTTTAGCTTTCTGGTTTATTTTTAGTTTTCTAAGTGTTCTATGTTTAGATTGAATGCATGCTTGTTTCTTTTCATTCTCACATGCTGTTTTGTGGAAATTTGGAGCTTGCTTTTGAAAGATAAATCAGCTTCTTGCTATTCCACCCCCACCTATGTAGTCCGTGTGTGAATCCCAGCATATTGCGAATCAGTTCCAGGAATCTGGCTATGTTTTCGCCAAGGCACTCCTGGAGAATTGCGATATGATTTTCTTCTCTATAGCGAATTGAATTGCTAGTTTACTTGCATCCACAGCCTGTGGTGCATATTTCGAGCACCCGTTTCAAGCAATCTGTGTATGATTTGGTAAAGGCATCCTTCTACCTTGCATTTTGCTAGATTCACTCTATGCCGAACTTCTCTTGCAGTTTCTTCTCCATCCTATAACTGTGACGGTAGTTTTTCAGTTTGTGCTCCAGATTCACCCTAGCACAAATTGTTGCTATAATTTAAGGATTTATTCATCAAAAGGGATCATATTTCTAGGGCTTTGCATGCTTTAGGCAAATTGTGATTTGTTAGAAGCATCGAACTGTAACCGGGATTTCACCAGAGGCACTAGTTTGTTTTTTGTTTGCCAAAGAAAACACTTCAATTAAGTATGAAAGAAACTCCGATAACAAAGTTCAATGGAAAAGTACATCATGCGAGGCATGAGAAAACAAATACCCAAATAGTGTGAAATCAAACGCCTATAAGAAAGCTAGAGAAAATCCGCTAAAGTGCCACCTCAACCTTGTGGGGGACTTCGAGAAGAATGGGGAGCCACTTGTTGGAAAGGTCACCTCCCCATCTGTAAGCCCCCAAATGAGGGGTGCGTGGGGGAGGGAGACCTAGGGCAGGATGTGCCCAAGAGAGAAGAAAGAGAGGGGGCTGCCACATGGGCAGCACCTCACAGGATTGCGACCTGCAGATGGCGTCAGCATGGCAAGCCATATGACGAGGGTAGTGGGCAGGTGAAGGGCCTGCAACAGACCCTGATGATGGCGTGGTACAGGCGGGTCAGGACAGCAAGATGTACAGGGCAGTACGGCGCAGGACACGTGGCTGGGAAGAGCCTGGCAGAGGGCAGAACCAGCAGGCCTGGTGGAGCAGCAAATTGGGGCTGTCAGTGGGCAGTAGGCATGCCATATATAGGCTGGGCCCCTACCTTGATTGGAGGGCCAAAGGCCCTAGAAGTGTGGGGCAAAAGGCCCCGGTTTTTGGAGCCCTTAAAGGGCTGGTTGGGCTGAGCCAACCAGGTCGGTTGGGCCAGCCAACCTGGTCTGTCCAGTTGGCCAGATTGGGACAGACTGGTCGGTATTTTTGCCATGCCTTGGGGCCTATAAATGCAGAGGCTCTTGCCTCATTTCAGCATCCAGCAAGTCAGCAAACAGAGGAGCAGCAGGAACTGGGCTACGCAATTCGTTGACAAATACATGCACACACTTTTGTCACTTTTGGGGGTCAATCCATAGTCACTTAGTTGAATAATTGTGTTAGCTGCATCATCCACATTGATCCGAAGTGGATCCATCCTTATCTCTTTTAGAGATAGTTACCTTTAGAGACAATCTCTAGTAACATCCTCTAAAGGACAAGTGTTGGGGAATCGAGTGGGGGCTAATAAGATTTTGGTTGTAGATAATTTTCACAAGTTCTATCAATAGATCAGATGTTTATGAGATTCCCACATTGCTAGAGATAGATTGGCCATCCTCTTTTGTTTTGTCAGTGTGATACGATGTTGCATTACACACCACCTCATTGGTTTATTACTCTAGCTAGCTGCTAGTTTTTACTCTATGGTTATTTTCCTTTGACGATCAGTTATATCTTTTTTTCTTTGAAAGAACAAATGTTCGGATGACATTCAAGATCTAGTATCTAGTACACATTTTGTTATCCAATATTGAGTGCTTCACATGATGTAGAGAGTATCAAATGTGCATTGATATTTTACTCATTTGTGCAGGCATTCAACTGATCGAGAAATAGCAATCATGATGCTCATGCCTTACTTTTCTTATATGCTATCCGAGGTAATTACTTTATGAAATTGTTTTTTTATTTGGTATTCTTTTGGATGGCATAGGAAACTTATTTATATAACTAGGATATATCATGTCAGTTTAACTAAAGAAGCCACTTTGTTGCAGCTACTTAATTGGAGTGGGATACTTACTGTGTTCTTTTGCGGTATTGTGATGTCCCATTACACATGGCACAATGTGACAGAGAGCTCAAGGATAACTACAAGGTACGCTTACGATAGTTATATGTGTATATGCACCTTTTGTGGCTTGCAAGAGGCCTCATTCTTTGGATAATTTACCAATAAAAGCCATGAAACTTGTTGGGTAATTTGTGAGAGCACAACTGATCGATTGCTAAAATAGGATCAATACCGTTGGGTAGGGGGCTTCATCTGTATGTTTGGTTAGCAAACGATTCTACCTATGGCTCTAGGATAAAAGCTATCTGCTCTTGGATTCAGATGCTCTCTCACGCGATCTGAAGGAAGGAATGCACTCCCTTGATATCATCCTTCCAGAATTTGCAGCACTGATATCACTCCAGTAGTGCTCTACGTAGGTGCCTTTTGAGGGGTGGATCTTACAAGGATGGAGCAGGTTGGATTTGTGAGGCCATAGACATGCGTGTTTTTTGTGTTTAAGATCACACAACTTAGAAGCATACTCATCCGACAATATAGATCATAGACTTCTTCACAAGGGAGAATCCTACCTCAAGGGCCATTCCAAGTCACGTGATGATCTATTAAAGGTGTAGGAAAAGGGTCCCAAATATTTGCAATATCCCATATGCATGTAGGAATAAAGTGGAGACAGGTTGTGAACACAAGTGAGCCAGAACACACACAAGAAAGCTCCAATAGAAATGTTCAAATGAAACAATACAAGTACTTGGTATATATAGTACCCAAGTACTACTGGTCAACCATAGGGTTGACTTTATGCCTACACCACCATATCTTTGTAATCTCTTATAAATCCCCCCTCAAAGATATGGCTGAAAGTACCCTGGAAACATCTCAGGTGTACCTTGCAGTACCTTAAGTACCATGGTTGCACAAATTCATCCAGATAGATATGCAACCTATGGGAGTACATGAAAACAATGTCATTGTGAATTACTTTACAACCCCCCTTGACATTGTGAGAATTTCTCTGATTCCCAAGCCGGGCTTTGGTGAAGATATCCGCCACATTGTCCTCAGATGGACAATAGTTGAGATCAATGAAGCCATCAGAAATACAATCCCGTACATAATGATAATGATTTTCAATGTGTTTCATGCGAGCATGAAAGACAAGATTGTTGGCTATGGCAATGCAAATCTGGCTGTCACAGAAGATAGAGTTTGCTTCGCCATCCTGTGCATGATGCAAGTCATGCAAAAGCTTCCTTAACCACATTAACTCCGTAGTGGCTGAATTTGCAGCTTTGTACTCTACTTCACTAGAGGAAAGAGAGACTTGCTCTTGCTTCTTACTGAGCCATGAGATATAGGCTGAACCCAATGAGAAGCAATAGCGAGTAGTGGACCGTCTGTCGTCAATGTCCCCTGACCAATATGAGTCGGTGAAACCATTCAGCTTTAGATCACAATCTGAAGCATAATGCAAGCCAAGAGAGAGAGTGCCATGGACATATCTGAGAACCCTCTTTGCTGCATTCCAATGTGTGATCGTGGGACAATGCATGAACTGGCTCAAAAGCTGTCAGTGAGTATAATGTCATCCACATATAGTACCAACATGACCAATTCTGATTTTTGCTACAGAACATATAGATTTGGCTCTGTATGAGTATTTACGAAGCCTTGGACAGCAAAAACTGATGTATCTTCTGATACCACGCACGAGGTGCTTGCTTCAGCCCATATAGAGCCTTCCTGAGCTTGCATACCTTGCGCTCTTGTCCCTTCACCTCAAAACCTTGGGGCTGATGTACATAGACCTCCTCTTTAAGATCTCCATTGAGGAAAGCGGTCTTGACATCCATCTGGTACACTGACCAACCATAAAACGCAGCAAGAGAGATGACAGAACGAATGGTGGTCATCTTGGCCACTGGAGCAAATGTCTCCTCATAATCTATCCCCTCCTCTTGTGCATACCCCTTGGCAACCAAACGTGCTTTGTATTTCTCAACTGTGCCATATGAATGGTATTTCACCTTATAAATCTATTTCGTACCAACTACATTTTTCTCAATGGGCACATCAACCAAGTCCCATATGGCATTCTTCTCAATGGATTTAATCTCAGTTTCCATAGCTTTCTACCATGCCAGATTATGCTGAGTATCTATGGAGCTCTGCGGCTCATTTTCAGCTTTCATCAGTGAGGTCATCAAAGCAAAATTGACCTTTTTCTGATTTTTATGAGTACTGGCCCTGGTTTTCCCTAAAGTAGGCTGATCCTTAGCATCTTGAATGGTCAACCTTGCCCAACGTGGAATAGATTTCTTTGCTATACCACTTGGGGCTGCATCAACATCTTTAGTGGCCTCATGACGTTGATAATGCCTCCAAACATGAGGTGGTCTATTCTCATTAATTGGCTGCAAATCTGAAACATTTGAGGGAGAGCCATCCTCAACATGTGGCAAGCCATCTGAACTATGAGAAGTAGAAGGGGAAGCATCAAGAGACTCCGTCTCATCATCCTCAAACTGGATGATGTCCAAAGGGGTGTCATCATATGGTGGCAAGTCTGCACTAGCGGGCTGCATGCACTCATTCTGAGCAAAGAGAACATCTCTGCTGATTATTACCTTCCTGATAGTGGGATTATAAAGCCTAAATCCCTTGCTTTCAGTGCTATATCCCACGAAAATGCATTTGACACTCTTGTCATCAAGCTTTGTCCGATGTGCACCTGGAACCAAAGCATATGCCATTGAGCCAAAAACTCTGAAATGACTAACCTTTGGCTTAAAGCCATACAAAGCCTCAAATGGAGTCACATTAACCAAAGCTTGGAAAGGGCATCTGTTCTAACTATAAGTAGCTGTCACAACTGCTTCTCCTTTGAGACTCTCTTGAATTTCAGCATGCATCTCGTCATTTCCATGAGAGTACGATTCTTCCTCTCACGGAGTGGATTCTGTTGTGGTGTGTAAGGGCATGTCAAGTGATGTTTAATCCCATGTTGCTTCAAAAATCCCTGGAATGCATGTGACATGTACTCTCCCCCTCTATCTGAGTTGAGTGTTCCAATTCTAGAATTGGTTTGGTTCTCAGCCATAGCTTTGAACTCCTGAAACCAATAGAACACCTCAGATTTTTCCTTCGTGAGAAAAAGCCAAGTGAACCTGGAGAAGTCATCTATAAAGGTCACAAAGTACCTTGCTCCTCTATGTGTGGGAATAGTCATGGGGCCACATACATCATTGTGCACTATCTGCAACACTCTGGTTGCCTTGACCCAATTCTTGCCTTGTTTACTCTGAATGGCAAGCGATGCAATTTGCCAAGTGCACACCGCTCACACACTTCATTTGCTGGTTGCTGTAATTTTGGCATTCCCTGAGTCATATTATTGTTATACAAGTAGGACAATGCCTTGTGATGGACATGTCCAAACCTGGCATGCCATAAATCAGCCTGGGAAGTGTTTGCTACAGCCAATACCTTCTGATTATAAAGTTGAGCATCAAGCTTGTATAAGCCTCTGTCATATGTGCCTGCTGGTACAAGCTCATACCCTTTCTTTGGATCCTTGATCGTGCATTGGTTATCCTGAAATCCGACCAACATATGTTGATATCACATGGGCAATGTTTGAAACTGAAATCAGATTTTGCCTCAAATCTGGAACATACCAAACATCTCGGATATACTTAACTTTCCCATTATCAAGCTGAATGGGAATGTGCCCAACTCCAATGATGTCTTGAGAAGCATCATTGGCACAGGTAACTTGTCTGCCATGAATAGGTGTGATGCTCTCAAACCACTTCTGGCGAGGAGTCATGTGCTTAGTAGCACCACTGTCGATATACCATGTATCACTTGCAACAAGGGAAGCATCCCCTGATTGATTTTTAGCATTCAAATCCCCCCTGGTATCCATCTTCTCATTAAATGCAGCAAACACAAAATCTCTATCACCTTGGGCAAGATGAGCTTCACCATGTGCATCTGAAGCACGAGTTTTAGTGGGGGCAACAAAATTACTGCTAGAGCTGTCCCTTTGCCTCTTCTTTTCATTGGCAATCCTTTTCAGACACTCTGCGATGTAATGCCCTGGCTTCTTGCAATAATTGCATTTGTCCTTTTTTTAATTTTTGCTTGAACTTCTTGAATTCCCCTCCTTGGGCTGAGTTGTATGGCTGTGTTTTGGCTCAAACTTTTTCTGAAATTTGCCCTTTCCACCCATGGCAAGCGCTTGCTCACCCTGACGAGAGGCTTTGGCAAAATTTGAGCATCTCTCCTCTTCTTGCAACAAAAGCCCAACTAACTAATCGAACGAGAGTGGGGCTGCCCTGAGAACAATGGTCAATGAAGTGACAAAAAATGTGCCATATGAGGGCGCTAAGCTATTGAGAGTAATAGAGACGAGCTTCTTGTCTTGTATTTCCTCATCAATACTTGCGAGCTGATCATGTAGAGCAGTGATCCTGGCAATATGATCAGTGATGGCCTGGCCTTCCTGCATCTCGAGATCCTTGAGCTGATTTATCAAGGCAATGGCCCTTGCCTTATTCTTAACATGATACATGTTTGCCAATCTTTCCCATGCTGCCTTTGCGTCCTTGCATGACTTGATAGTCGTCATAATGTGCCTCTTCACATTTGTGGCAATAAAAAACATTGCTTGGGCACTGCGGTGGTCAAACTTCTTCTGCTCTTCCGTTGATGCTATGGGAATAGCAGGAGGGGCTGTAGCAGTCTATTGTCTGTCTGTAGTCTGACCCAAAGAAGCTGTGCTGGATGTAGATGATGTGAGAATGGGAGAGAGAGAGAAAATGAGAGCAAGAAGCAGGAGAGAGTGAGAGCTGAAAGCTTAGTTGCAAAATAGATGAGAGTGAGAGAGATACAACTGAAGGAGTGAGATAAGGTTTTGTCCTAGTGACAAAACCTTAGTAGTCACTAACCATAGTTAGTGGACTACTGCGATTTGGGGGAAAAACCTCTTAAAGAGGGAAAAGTGCCCCTAACTAGCTTATTAAATTACATTGGTCACTGCTGAATTATATCTATAATTCTAACACCCCCCTGCAGTGTCAATGTCATGTACAAGGATGATTAATCACCAAACAGATATAAGTTCAGGGCACTACGAAATGCCTCAAACTTTTCACGTGGAAGTGCTTTGGTGAAAATATCTGCAACATTGTCATGTGTGGACACAAAGATCATACTGATCTCTCCTGCATGCAACTTCTCTCTGACGTAGTGATAGTGAACCTCAATGTGCTTCGTGCGAGCATGAAACACTGGATTCTTTGCCACTGCAATGGCACTCTGATTATCAGTGAGAATTGGAGAAGGACCCTCCAATGACAGATGAAGATCAGCAAATAGACGACGCAGCGAGACACATTCAACTGTTGCTGTGAAAGCTGCCCTGTACTCAGCTTCACATGATGAGGTAGCCACTGTAGATTGTTTCTTGCTCAGCCAAGAAATGCAAGCTTTACCAAAAAAGAAACAATTGCCACTAGTGGATTGCCTAGTGTCATAATCACCAGCCCAATCTGAATCACTGTAGGCATGCATCTGCAAGTTACCCCCCCTGGGAAATAACAAGCCAAAAGACTTCGTGCCCTGCAAATAACGGAAGATGCGCTTAACTGCCTGCCAATGCATAGTTTTTGGGCTGTGCATATACCTGCTCACCTGAGATACTGCAAACTGAATATTAGGTCTAGTGTTGCAGAGATAAATGAGGCATCCAACAGCCTGACTGTAAAATGTGGCATCAACTGATTCTCCTGCATAATGCATTGTGAGTTTCAGCCCCGGCTCCATGGGAGTGGCTATGGGCTTACAATCATGCATGTTAAATCTGTCCAAGAGTTTCTGCACATACTTGGACTGAGACATAATAGTGCCACGTCTCTCTTGAGAGAACTGGATCCCCAAATAAAAGTGAAGCAGCCCCAAATCTGACATGTCAAAGTTGGTCTGCAAATCAGCTTTGAAATCTGCAATATTATCTTCATTGGATCCTGTGAGCAGTAAGTCATCGACATAAAGAATGATGACTAAAATTTCCCCCCCATCCTTCTTGATCTAGAGGGTGCTCTCAGTAGGACTATTGTGCAGCCCCTTGCTGGTCAAAAAGGCATGAATCTTGGCATACCATGCATGAGGGGCCTGTTTCAACCCATACAAAGCTTTATTCAGCTTGCATACCTGAAGTGCATTTCCTGAAATTTCAAAGCCTGGAGGTTGTTTGACATAAAACTCTTCCAACAAGTCTCCATTTAGAAGGCTGTTTTAATGTCCAACTGATGAACATTCCACTAAAAATGTGCAGCCATTGCAATAACAGATTGGATGGTGGTCATCCGGGATGTAGGAGCAAAAGTCTCCTCATAATCTATGCCCTTTTTCTGAGCATAGCCTTTGGCAACCAGCCTTGCCTTGTATCTGTCAATGGAGCCATCTGACTTCCGTTTCACCTTGAAAACCCATTGCGTACCAATGGCATGTTTACCTGGTGGCAAGTCTACGACATCCCAAGTCTGATTTTTCTGAATGGACTGCAATTTATCGTGTATGGCATTCATCCAATGCACATTGTCCTTTGCTTCTTCGAATGTTGCAGGCTCCTCCTCATCGAGAAGAGTACCTGCATATGCTGATTCCACTGAATTAGCACCTTCCATGTGCCTTACTGCACTACGAGTCCTGCCAGGTAATGGAGCATTAATCTTACTCTCCCTAAGAGTCTGTAACAGCCAGTTTGGGACTGTTTTTGCTGCATGTATGTCTGCAATTTCTTGCTGAACCACCTGTTCCACTGCCTGTGAAGGTGGCAAGACATCCTGTGGCTGAACTGGAGCATCGGGAGGTGGCTGTAAATTCTGATTTGCATCAGAAATATTAGCAGGGGAACCCAAGGCAATGGGTAGCAACCCCTCAAAAACATCCTATGAAGAAGAAGGCATATGAGATTCAGCCTGAGTATGAGCTGAATTTTCTGCAAATATCACATCTCTACTGACAATGATCTTGCGTGTAGCAAGATTGTAGAGACGGTACCCCTTGCTTTCTGCACTGTACCCAACAAATATGCACTTAATTGCCTTATCTGACAACTTATGCCGAAATTCAACTGGCACATGAGCATATGCAAGGCATCCAAAGACACGGAAATGATCCACTGAAGGCTTTCTCCCACATAGGGAGTTTTTGTTTTCAAAGCCTTAGTGGGAGACCGATTTAAGATGTAGTTGGCACACATTAGACCTTCAAGCCAGAATTTGTGAGGCATGTGTTTGCTTTTCAGCATACATCTGTCCATCTCCATAAGAGTTCTATTTTTCCTCTCAGCTTTGCCATTTTGCTGAGGGGTCAGCCTCACTGTGAGCTGATGCACAATACCCTTGCCTTTCAGAAAAGCATCAAAATCTGCAGACAAGTATTCCCCACCTCTATCTGTGCGCAATGTTTGTATCTTGAGTCCAAATTCATTTTCAACCATGGCTGAAAAGTGTTTAAACACCATGAACACTTCTGATTTGCACTTCAGCCCAAAGACCCAAGTGAAATTGGAATCATCAATAAAAGTAACAAAGTAGAGATGACCACCCAATGATGGAGTCTTCATGGGACCACAGACATCACTGTGTATAAGCTGTAATTTTCGGACAGCTTTAACTGAACCATCCTTTTTGAAGGGGAATCTATGCATCTTGCCTAAAATGCACCCTTCACAGGCATGTGGAGGAGGTATCTTAAGAGGTGGCAATGCATTAACCATAGAGTGCTTCCGAAGTGTCATCAAGCTATTGTAATGCATGTGGCCATATCTGGCATGCCATAACTCTGCATTCTGCATGGCAACAGTAGGAGTAGAAACTGCAAGAGCATGGGCTGCTCTTTTTTAAAAAAGATCAAGCTGAAAAAGCCCACGCAGCAGAGTACCAGATAATCTCAAGGCATAATCATTTTCTCTGTCTCAGACAACACATTTGTCATCCTCAAAGATGACCTGAAATCCAGCCCTGTTAAGAGTGGACACTGAAAGGAGATTCTTGGTGATACCAGGCACATACAAGACATCTGAAAGTCTGAAAACTGAGCCATCAATGGCGATAAGCTCAACTTCTCCTGTACCACGTACTGAATATGACGAGTTGTTGGCACAAGTGACTTTCTTACCAACGGGAGGTGGATGTAAGGAAGTGAAGAGACACTTCCTATGCTTGGAGGCACCGCCGTCAAAATACCAAGTATTGAGTGCTTCATTGACACTGAAAGCTGATGCATCCATGGAAGGATCATAACTGCAAGTCAAAAAGGCATATGTATCATCATTACAAGTGGTTGTACTATCCCGAGCATCTGGAGTAGCCAGCCTAGAATCTGAAATGCAAGATAAAAAGGCATAATCCTGTCCAACAAAGTTGGCTGCAGCATCCCCACTGTCAGATGCATGAGGAGCTGAATCTGAAACAGCCATACCAGAGCTTTTTTTCTTCTCTTTTGCAAGCCTTTTCCTGCATTCTGTAATGTGATGACCTGGCTTTTTGCAGTAATGACAAAAACCCTTCTTCTTGGGCTTACTTGCATCATTCTTAGCCTTTTGTGAAGGCTGTCCTGACCCATTGGAAGGCTGATTTACTGATGTCTTTGCCTCTCCCTTTCCTTTAGACTTGAACTTTGAGAGCATAGCTTGTTCACCTCTGCACGTGAAGCCAAGTTTTTCCTGGTCTGCTCTTCTTGAAGCAGAAGTCCTATCAACTCTGATAGATTGTGAGGGAGAGAGTAGGGAGTAGGGAGACTCACTGCACACACACACTAGTGGGGATAATCACAATGAGTGAGTGGTACCTCCCCAAGTACACACATATATATTATGGATAAGGTAGTAACCCTTAAGTACATCTAAGTACAAATGTGTACTTAGTGTACTTAAGTGTCCTACACTAAAGTACAACATAAAGTACTATTTACATAGGGTGGCCAGTGCCTTTACCCCAACAACCTCCCACTTAAAGGCAGTGTGCCCTCAAGGAGAGAAAGAATATTGGCCTCAACCAATACCCATAAGAGATCTGCAGTGTGCAAACCTCTCTGCAGCTAACCCTTTGGTTAACAGATCTGCCGGATTGTCATCTGTATGCACCTTAACAAGCTTAATTTGCTTGTTTTCAAGCACCTCCCTGATGAAGTGATATTTCACATCTATGTGCTTCGTCTTTGCATGAAAGACAGGATTACGTGCCAACTGTATGGCACTCTGACTGTCACAATGCAACAATGGAATCTCCAATGGATAACCCAAATCTGCCACTAACCGAGATAGCCATATAGCCTCCTTGCATGCCTCAGTGGCTGCAATATATTCTGCTTCTGTGGTAGACAATGCAACGCATTGCTGCATTCTAGATACCCACGACACTGCACCTCCAGTGAAAGTGAAAACGTATCCGGTAGTAGACTTCCGGGTTTCAGGGTGACCGGCATAATCAGAGTCTGTATAACCTTGCACTTTTGCATCTTGACTGCCGAAACATATACACAAGTCCTGTGTACCCTTCAGGTATCTCATGACACCTTTTACTGCATTCCAATGCTTTTTGCCAGGTTTAGCCATGTATCTGCTAACCACTCCCACTGCAAACGCAATATCGAGCCTGGTTGCAACCATAGCATACATGAGACTGCCACATGCTGATGCATACGGAATCTTTGACATCTCAGCTTTTTCAGCATCTGTCTGAGGGCTGTCCAAAGCACTGATTTTCACATAAGGAGGCAATGGAGTACCAATACTCTTCCCCCCCTCCATGTGAAATCTCTGCAAGACCTTGCCAATATATTCCTTCTGAGACAAGTATAGCAACCGCTTTTCCCGATCCCGAAGTATCCGCATATCCAATATATGGTTGGCATCACCAAGATCTTTCATATCAAAGGTCTGGTGCAATCTCTTTTTCAAGGCATTCATCTCATTATGAGATTTTCCAGCAATTAACATGTCATCCACATACAAAATGAGGATAAGTAAACTGCCATCTGAAGCTTTCTTGGTATACAAGCAGTGATCAATGTCACTTCTCCTGTAACCCTGGGTTCGCATGAATGTATCAAACTTATGATACCATTCCCTGGGTGCCTGCTTTAGACCATAAAGACTTTTCTTTAGTTTGCATACAAGCTTCTCTTTGCCCTTCACTGTAAAACCCTCTGGCTGCTGCATAAAAATTTCCTCATGTAAATCACCATGAAGAAATGCTGTCTTGACATCCATTTGGACCAAGTCCATATCTGCATGTGCAACCAATGCTAATACAGTTCTGAGTGTTGTCATCTTAACAACAGGAGAGAATATCTCGTCAAAGTCAACACCATATTCCTGCTTGAACCCCTTTGCAACCAGTCTGGCTTTATGCCTTGGCTTTTCACCAGGTGTGACCTTAAGTCGATAAACCCATTTGCATGGCAGTACCTTCTTACCAGTAGGCAAGGATACCAATTCCCAAGTGCCATTCTTGTGAAGGCTGTCCATTTCAGCCTTCATAGCAAGATCCCATTGAACCTTGTCTGCCCTCTGCCTAGCCTCTCTGTAGCATGAAGGCTCTCCACAATCAGTGAGCATCAAATAATCAATGCCTGGAACAAATCTTTCTGGCTGCCGCGTCGGTCTAGTTGACCTTCTAACCCAATGACCATCGTCTTGAGCTGGCTGTCCAGCCTGTTCATCACCCAGATAAGGTGGCTGTCCCATGTCTCCTGGCTGCATTTGCATGTCAGGAAGATCACCTAACTGTGCTTCATCCATTGGGATGTCTTCTGCCATACCTGGCTGTCCATTAGGACCTGCTGCAGCATCATTAAATGGCTGGTTATGCTGCTGTTGTGGCTGATTTACAGCCTGTTCGTGTTGCCCATGATGCCTGTTATCATCAATAGTTACTTTTAAAGGTCCCTGCTGTACAACAGGTTCCTTGAACATGATGGTTTCATCAAACACGACATCATTGCTGCGTATAAGTTTTCTGTTCTTGGGATCCCAAATCCTGTAGCCCATCTCACCTTTGTCACCGTAACCTAGGAATATGCATTTAAGAGACTTTGGATCCAGTTTAGTTCTGTCCTCCCTGCGTACATGCACATACGCGACACAACCAAAGACCCGTAGGTGTTTGTAAGACGGAGGCTTGCCCGTCCATGCCTGTTCAGGCACACCGCCACATAGTCTCTTGTTTGGTGACCTGTTAATAAGGTGCACAGCTGTCTTTACAGCTTCAGCCCAAAATGTGTGGGGCAGTGCAGCATGTGACAACATGGATCTGACTTTCTCTTGAATGGTCCTGAACATTTTTTCAGCTGTACCATTCTGTGGAGGATCATATGGTGCAGACAACACCCTTTGAATACCCTTTGCCTCACAGAATTCTTGAAATTCTTTGGACAAATACTCTCCACCATTGTCAGATCGTAAGGCTTTCAGTTTTTTGCCTGTCTCATTTTCGACCAGTGCAACAAACTTAGTGAAAGCCTTGAACGTATCACTCTTCTTTCTGAGAGTGTAAACCCACACTTTGCGGGTGGCGTCATCTATGAATGACAGTATGTACTTTGAACCTCCTAAAGAGAGTGTAGGCATCTCACACACATCTGTATGTACTAGCTCCAAGAGCTGTAATTTCTGATCTGACCTTCTCTTATGAGGTATTTGTACTTGACGACCGTAGAGACAAAATTCACATTTCTTTAAATCTGAATATTTTAGACTCGGCAAGTAACCAAAATGAGCCAATTGCTCCATTCCCTTAATACTCATATGGCCAAGCCGGCTATGCCACAATGAAATCTTTGGCAGCTCGGTGGCATTTACATCAGAATGCGGACAATGTCCAGCATGAAGTGAGTACAAAGTATCAACCTTAGGACCCCTGGCAATAGCCATTGCCCCTTTGCTGATTTTCCATTTCTGACTGCCAAAGGTGGTATGATAACCATCGTCATCCAACAACCCTGTGGAAATCAAGTTTTTCTTCACCTCAGGAACATGCCTGACCCCTTTGAGCATTAACTGCTGGCCATTTTCAAGAACAAGCCTGACATCACCTATGCCAATGATAGAACATGCATGGTTATCACCAAGAAAGACAACTCCCTTTTGCCCTCCTGCATATTTGACAAACAGATTTCTGTAGGATGTCACATGAAAGGAAGCACCTGAATCTATAATCCAGGAAAACATATCTGATCCATCACCAGCATGAAGTGTATGAGCCTCCAGTGAAGAGGTGAAACATATCTCATGTCCACTGTCACTGTCACTAACATAAGTAACATTCAGCTCCTCTTTTTCTTTGCCCTTAGACTGCCTTGAGCCTTGCCTTCTTTGGCTCTCTGGTCATTCTTCTTTTGAAAACACTTTTTCTCAATATGTCCCTTCTTGCCACAATAGTTGCATACAAGATCACTCTTAGAGCGGGACTTGCTCCTCTCTCTTTCTTTGTCTTTTCCATGTGTTTTGGACCTGCTGCGTGCATTCAAAGCATTTGACTTCCCAATAGCATTGTTCTTTCTGTTCATCTCTTCCTGTAGAAGAGCACTCTCCACATCTGCAAATAACAGAATGGCTTTTGAGTTGCTGGTAGAAGTCCTGAATGTGTCCCATGACTCAGGTAGAGAACATAGGATGAGTGTAGCTTTCAGCTCATCATCGAGCTTCAACCCCTGGTTGATCACCTGGCTGAATATGCTGTTAAACTCAATAATATGAGTGGACATAGCTGTCCCCTCCTTCATTTGAAGACCAACAAGCTTTTTTAGCCAGTAAGCTTTTCCCGTGGCACTTTTCTTGGCATAAGTATCCTCAAGACGTTGCCACATCTTCCACGCAGTAGGTTCATCCCTGATGCCTACAACCAGTGAATCAACAACTGTAAGCATAATGGTCGACCTGGCCAAGCCGTCCATCTTCTTCCACTGCTCATCAGTAACGTTGGGGGGCTTAACACCCTTCTCCTTTATAGGCTTGTACTGGTCCTTCTGCATCAGCACATTGTAGCATTGTGTCCTCCATATGTCGTAATTTTTAGCTCCTTCGAGCTTCTTTATCTGAAACAAGGACGACACGTCGCTACCGGAACTCATGTTCCTCAATGGAACCGCCTGACTCCCTGAATGAATGTGCAATCACGCACAAATAAATAATCTCCCACAAGCGGAAGCTTCAAGATAATTCCCTTACTGTTTATGTGGCATAAACCACTTTTCCCACGTGCTGCAGAAACAGTATAACAACCTGTTTTTCACTTCCAGAGCGCATAAAATGCGGTACAGCTGTACTAAAACAGCGTACAAAACAGCCCAGCAACTATAGAGATCAATATCGAGGCATACAATGCTGATATAACAGCAAGTACAGACTTGAAATCTGCGTTATGACAGTCCCAAAATTGTCGTACAATCTTCAGGCCTGCATGTGGCACGGTTCCCCCAAAAAACCTGATTTTAAAGTGACGTTTATTTACTTGAAACAGGCCTGATACTGCACTATACAGTATAGGACTGGAAGCCAACAAAAGCCCCTTGTTTGAACCGGGATTTCTGAGAAATTTGTCACAATTTACACTGCATGGATTCCAATGTCGAATGAGCAGAGCATTAGCTTCCCCCAAATTGAAATATACTGGAACAAGTGTAAAGCCCCAAATTTTAGCACTGCATGTGCTCTAGAAATGCATTTATCTGTGAAATTCTTCACAATCTCCCAAAGAGAAAGGTAATTGCCTGCATCCACTGCATGTGTGGGTCACATTCCTGACAAAAGCATGTGTTTCTGTCCAAGTATCAAGCATACACATTGCAAGTGACAATGCATACACAGTGTCACCCTTCACTGGCCAAGTGAATAACCTGTCTCAACTCTGTTTGCGGCATAAGATAAGCCTCAGAGTTGAGTGATGCCCTGCCACAGTAGCACCTGTACATGCATTTGCAGTACTTTGCTGTGCCGCAAAATGCTGCGCAGGAAAACGTGCCAAATGTTGGAATACACAGAAAATTGCTGATTCGTTGGTGCACAGAGAAGTGTGCCCGCTGGAAATCAACGCACGGCTCACTCCCGAGTGCCACGAATCTCCTTCTCGTCCATAGTAGTACATTCTCCACGCTGATGAGCATGGGTCTTTCACGACAATCGGATGAAATACGCATTTTTCGTCCCACCATCCTGACTCTTCTTCCGGACCGAAAAGTCTACCTGCAAGGCGTTCATTTTGCACAAAATTTATCGAGTCTGAACTCCTGATGATATGCCCGCGGCGGGAAGTTCCAGGCCTACTCAGCGACTGCGCCCGAAAGGTGGGCAGACCAACACTGCCACGGCATCGATGGAACAATCGAGGACGAGAGAAGGTGGAAGGCGTATGGCTGAAGGAGGCGACGGCTTGGCCGACGACTATCGTCCTTGCAGCTGTGCTCGCTGGGCCGCGCGCTGCAGCTCGCCCACGCCTATCCCGCTCGGCCTTGCAGCTCGCTGACCCGCTCTCGATTCGCGCTGTCTACGCGTATGCCGCCCACGCCTCTCCCGCTCCTTTCTCGCGCTGTCTACGCGTGTGCCAACGCCTTTGTCTACGCGTGTGCCAGCGCCTTTGCCATCGCGTGTGCCAGCGCCTTTGCCATCGCGATGAGAGAGCAGGAGCTCTCTGTTCCAGCCCGTTGGCTGAGAGAGAAGGAGAATCCGGAATACGACGCTGTTCCAGCCCGTTGGCTGCGAGAGAGAGAGAGAAAGCCCGTGAGGATGAAAGGAAGGGAGAGAGCCCGTTGGCTCTGATACCAGTTGATAGATTGTGAGGGAGAGAGTAGGGAGTAGGGAGACTCACTGCACACACACACTAGTGGGGATAATCACAATGAGTGAGTGGTACCTCCCCAAGTACACACATATATATTATGGATAAGGTAGTAACCCTTAAGTACATCTAAGTACAAATGTGTACTTAGTGTACTTAAGTGTCCTACACTAAAGTACAACATAAAGTACTATTTACATAGGGTGGCCAGTGCCTTTACCCCAACAAACTCATGAAAAGTGAGAGGATTTGCACCCCCCCTCAATGATAAGTTCAGTGAGGTATGAAAGCTGAGATAAGTCTCAGGAAGAGAATTCAGAGTGGTGGTAATCATCTCTGAATCAGGAATAATCTCATCAATGTTCAATAATTGCTCTCTGAGATCCTGTAGCTTTGTGAGGTGGACTGACATGAAGTCACCCTCTTCCATATGTGTATTACTTAACTCTCTTTTCAAGAAAGATACCCTTGCATCATTCCGGGCTGCATACATGCTTTCTAAGATATCCCACGCTGCCTTCGAGGTCTTACACGACTGGATATGCGGAATGATAAATCTTTTCACTAAAAGAGAGATGCATGACAAAGCTAAGGCATCCCGTGAATCCCATCTCTTTTGTTCTGGAGTAGTGGCTACAGCTGCACCAACAACCTGTCCTCTGCAACTGCACCCTGTGCACGACCTCTTCCACCTCCTTGCTGGGGAGGGGTATTAGGTGCCATACCTGCTGGTCGGATCTCATCCCCATTCACATAATCCCATAAATTGCGAGAAATCAGAATATTGCGTACCATAAAACTCCATAGGGAGTAGTTGGTACCATCCAACTTGTCTTCCTGTGAAAGACCACCGAACGGGAAATCATTCTGATTTTGCTGGGCCATATCTGAGAAAGAGATTTTAGCAGATACAAAACTGAATTCCCTTACTGGGAATGAAATGCACAACTCCCAAAAAACACAGCCAAGCACTGGTTGTAAATGCAACTCAGACTTCTGCACTTGCACTGTCAGAAATTTGTCCAAGCATCAAAAACTCTCCAGAATCTGCCAAAAGTGCTGCAAAACACTTCAAGAAAGGCAGTGTGAAATCTCCAAAATTGCTTCTCCAACACAAAAGCCCCAAAATAGACCTGAAATTGCAACTAGAAAGGGGCAAATTGAACAAAAGCCCCAAATGTTGCACGAATTTAAGTGGATATGTTGTGAAGAGAAGAGACTTTCCCTCTCTTTCTTTTATTCTATTGATCTCAACTGAGATGCTTCCTCACAAGCATCAAGAACGTCAGAAAGCTCTTGAACATTGCTCTTTCCATCCATTTAGCATCTTAGATGGAAATGCTTGAGCTTCAAGGGATAGTGTTTTGTAACTTTTCCTCGTCTTCCCATCATGAAGTCATGGAAGACTATCTGTTCTAGAACCAAAATTATCTCATTATCCTCTACTTCTCGTGGATCATCATAGACCGAGTCATGAGAAATATCCCCAACATAGTGTTTGATCAAACTGTCATTGAAGACATGTATCTTCTAATGTCGTTAGAGATCCAGTCGACCTGAAACTTGATTTATAACCTCCAATACTGTGTTCTAATAGGGTCTTCTTTTATCCCAACTTGGTTTTCAGTTTGGCTTTTTCCAACTTTAGTAAAACCCATTGGCCTTCCTTGATCTCAAAGGCCTTCTATCTTTTATTTGCAGCTATCCTTTGTTTTTCCTGATCCTTTTCGATGGCTGTGCGGACGTTGGCATAAGTAGAGTCACATCCTCTACAAGTTGATCAGAAGATTTTATCAAGATAAAGAGCTAATGTCATTTGAACATCATGCTTCTTAGTTTGCGTAAATGGAGTTGTTAAGGACCTACCATAAAATAATTTGAAAAGGAGTTTTCTCGTAGAAGAACGCATGGTATTATTGTAAAAGAATCTACTATGGGAAGATACTTTTTGCACATGGTCTGTTGGTCATGTACATAGATTTTGAGTAGATCAAGTAAGGTGCTATTAGTAATCTCACTTTGGCCCTCAATTTGAGGATGAAAAGCCAAATAAAAACTTGAATGGTTCCAAGATTTTCAAACAATGCTTGCCAAAAATTACTTGTAGGAGGGCCGGATGTACGAAGGCGATGGAGGGTTCCCAGGTTCACCCTTCCCAGTCTATGGCCAATATATGGACGAATACTATACACACATTGGCGGCCATTTGGGCGAGCATGCAGGGATCCTCCAGAGCAGCTACATCCAGGAGAGAGACTCCTTTTAGAGTTTGGAGAGCATCTCCTTTCTTCTCTAAGTCTCCTTCAGGGTTGAGGTGGCTTTTTCAGCCTCCACCTTGGATCTTTATTAGCTCTTTTGAGCTGTTTTTTTAAATTATGCATGGCATGATGTCTCCCGCATTAGAGCTTGCTCTTGCGGTTTTCATTCAAACTTAATGAAGTAATCTTTTTGGAAAAATAAACAAATTTACTTGTATTAGTATCTCTATCGAAAACTATAAATTTGGGTATTTCATGGTGTCTAAAGATGTATCTAGTAAATAGGTGTGCAGCTTCAAGAGCCTTTGATTGTTTCCGACATGGAATGAAATGATCTTGCTTACTAAACCTATCCACTCTGGTCCAAATCATGTCATGTCCTTGCTTAGTCGTGGAATGAATCCCATGGTAATATGCACCCATGGTTTTTCTAGATCAGTCCTTTGAATTTTCCTCTATCATACTTTGCCTTTTGACATGATATACATTCTGCTGAAATGAAACAATAGTGTCGTTCTTCGTGTCTAGCCAATAGAAGAGTCTATCTTGACTAAGTGGATTTGTAGAAATCTCTTCTAGAACTTCTTTTTCAGAAACATAAATAAGGACATAGCATATTCCTTTTCTAACATTTGGTGAATGATTTGCCATAGGAATAGTATTTCTTGAAACTTCAGATGAAATGCTTACATCTCGACCCTTGTGTTGAACGGTCAGGATATCCTTTGCGTAATCAATTAAAGGATTGACTTGCTTATGCCAATGCATTTCACGTATACCATTAGGACTTTGGATTGGAGCAATCATAAAAGATACGTTATCAAGATGCCCTTGAATGCGAAACCCGAGTTTGCCAATAAGAGGGTTCATCTTTTCTTCGTGACACTTGAAAGCACCAATTGCCTCTTGAGATTTGTTTCTCCTTCAGTAGCTATGTTCAGACTTTGTGGTAACTCATAGGATATAAGGTTATGTGGTGCACCATCATCAAGCAGAAAGTGTGTTAAAAAGAGCTTTTACTTGGGGTTTTGAGTAAACTATGGGTTGATAAGTCCTTAGCTTTTTGTGAGGAGTTTCCATGTTGTGGACTGCCGGTTCCTTCTTCAACACCTCCTTGTTGTTGTTGGCTTTGGCACTTTCTTTTGGGGAGACTTATAGGAATTGTGGCCACACTCTTCGAAGTATTACCTTTGCTTTTAAACGAAGTCAACATCATCAACCTCGTGACTTTGGAGAACACTATTCTTGTGGCACTAAAGATTCAGAAGAAGCTATCTTCTCCCGCAAGCACGACCCAAAGAAGAGGAGTTTTCAAAAAGAATTCAAGAAGAATCCAAAAGACCACATCGAAGACATGTCCATCAAAGAGAAATCTTCAAATATCGTGTCTTATCAACATATATATTTTGTATCCATGCCTGTAGAACTTCGGGCTGATCCTCGCTTTTGTATTTGTTGAACTTGAACAACTTGTCTCCAAGCTTGATCCTTGGCTCAGCTGGCCTTCTCTTTCTCTTATGCCTCAAAGGGGACGGGCTGTGATGTTTGCACATCACTTGGTTCGGGACGCTAGTGCTCCGGTTGCAGCCCTGGCTCCTCCACTTGGCCAGGTAGGTTTTTCTCTGGCTAGAGAGGCCTCCGCAGCTTGTCAGGATCTTGGCATTTCAGAGCAGCCCCTTCCCTCAGCTCCCCTCTTGGATTGATCTGCTTCTCCTAAAGGGATTCTTTGCACTCCTAGTTTGGTTTGCAGGAACTCTTTTGGGCATATCTCACTGACTTGCCGGAGGAGGACTTTGTTCCCTCCACTTTTGGTGAGACGGTGGTTGGGGTTCCTGCTAACAGGGTGTCTTCTTCCTCAGGTGGACGAGTTTTTTCCCCTGTGGATTTTCCTCCACTTGGCTCCCTCCCTCGCTCATTGAGTAGGAGGTCTTTCCCCATTATTGAGGGGTTTGTTTCTGTCACTAGGTTGGGTAAGACGTTTTATGCTACTTCCTCTCGTCGATGAGGATTGTTAGTTGGAACATACAGGGACTTGGTGGCATCCCTCATCGTCACCGTAGACAGCTGATCAAGAATCAGCTTCATCCAGTGGTTACTGGTGGCTCCATTGATGTCTTAATTCAGTCAGGAGCACAAGCTGGATGATAGAGATTGCACAAAGTCAGGTAAATTGCTTTCAAGCCACACTTTTGGGTCACCTGCTTTGGGCACCAGGGGAGGTACATGCATTTCAGTGTTGGACTCTTTTCTCCCCCCAGTTGTTGGATAGGGTGTTATCTTCCCCTCCCAATGGATTCTTCTTTTGATTTGGCGACGTAAGGTTGGATTCCTCAACCTCTATGCCCCCAATAATAGAGGGGATCGTGTCTTGTTCTGGAATGAGTTGCTCTCCTGGGTCCCCATTGCAGATTCGTGGGTCATTGGAGGAGACTTCAACATGGTGGAGTTGCCCTCAGATAAAAAAGAATGTAGAGAGGGTGGCCTCCACTCCTTGGAGAGGGCAGCTTGGGATGCATTCCTCTTCAGTTTCAGTGGCAGAGATGCTTGGTTTGATGATGCCTGTCACACTCAGTCACAGTCACTCCTGTTTTCTTGGTTGAAGAGGAGACTGCAGATGCCTATCCATGCACGGATTGACCGTTTCTATGTTGACGATTGGGCCTTGGATAGAGGAGGTTCAATTTACATTGCCCCTAGGGTTTCTACTTTGGACCACTTTTCGGTGGTGCTGATGATTTCTGAGCCACACTCAAGAGGTTGATCGGCCAGTACTAGGATTCTTGATGCCCTTTATGCAGAGGAGGACCTCACAGAGGCAGCTTTGTAGATCTAGGTTTCTCGATTGCAGGGTGGAGTGTCTTTCCAATCACATTTGGCACATTCCCTCACCGATATTAGTGACTTTTACTATCTGGTTGTGAGTACCAGGAGATGTGAGATTCTTAGACAAGAGATTGGTGTTCGCCAACAGTTCGCAGCCTTGTAGAGGAAAGATCAGAAGAGGCCACAAGTCAATCAATGCGAAGTACCTCAGGCACCGATCGAATAAGCAATGCTGAAGAAGTCACTTGTTGATGTGGAGTGGTCTACATCAAGCTCGATGTAATGCACTAATCAGAGAGATCACTGTAGTAGAGTGTGTCGGAGTAGTATCGGAGAACTCACATCTAGCTCGGAAAAACTTCACCAAAGTTTGGAGTAGTCACGTGAAGGAGTCACCGCAATGTAATGTCAAGAGCTCACATCAAGTGACACGCAGAGAAGATAGGGGCAGCGTGGACAGCAAGTGTAACTATGGAAAGATCACCTTGATAGTTCTTCATGAGCTAGAGCAAGTCTGGAACTTCTTCATGACAGACAGAAGTAGAAGGACAACAGCTCCAAGAGAATTACGGGCACCAACTTGTGAGCAGCAGCTCCAAGAGAATGTCGGGCAGAAGGAGCAAATGGCGGGCTGGAGCAGAGGTAAATGATGAAGAGGATGGACAGCTCCATGTTGAGCTGGTTGCATCATGCTTGGGCTGTCAAATCATTGAGCTCAAGAACAAAATTCGCGCGCAGAAATAAATTTCGTCACTTGTTGCAAGGGCTGTAACTTTTCACAGAAAACTTGGATTGCAATGATGCAAAAACGAAATTTGTAGTACTCAAGGTCCTCTACAACTTTGCTGAAGACACAAAGCGGTGATTTTGCTTCGAGATCCGGATAGAAGCGTCACATCGTCCGCAGGTCACAGAAAGATGTAGCAGAAGGAAGGAGAAGAGAGGTGGCAGATCATGGCGTGGAGGAGAGAACTCAAGGAAGGAGAGAAGAAGGCAACCTTCCAGGAGGTAGAGTAGCTTCATTGGCCTCCCTCACCTCAACCTCTTGGAAGGAAAAGGGAAAGAGAGAGCAAGACTAAGAACATGGCTCTGATACCACATGAAAGATCATAGTAGTAAGGAGACAAGCAAGCTAACAATAGGAATGGAAAGGAGCATAATGGAAATGAAATGGAAAGAAAATGAAAGCAATGGACAAGTACTCTAATGATACCAAAGAGCTTGATGTTGACCGATATATTAGACAATAGACAAGTACAACATTATATAGTGTGCCACTAGACTCTAGAAAGTCACAATGTCTATGGGATATCTCCCAATATGACACGTGGCATGTTTAGGACTCACTAGACTATAAAGCCACTCCTAGACCCATTTTAGACTCACTTTGGCTTCATATTCCAATAGCTTTTATTGAAACCTGCACATAGATAGGGCATAGTGTGAAATGTTGGATAAAACATCTACAAACCACCAAGCCTTAGCAAGAGTATCCTAGGGACATTGGTGAACTTTCCACCTAGCCATAAATCCAGAAACCTCCTATCCTAAGGGTTGCCAAGCACCAAGCCATGTCCATAGCCACAACCCATGTATCCCATACCATAGGAGTCTAATCTAGGTGTTTGACCAAACTAGGCCTAGGCTTGCTGTAGCCCACAAATAAGCCCTCAGCTCATATATAGAGACCTTACAAGGGGCATCCCGAACTTAAGGGCACCTGTACTCCTGAATTTGGGACAAAAAGATAGCCTGAACCCCTTTAAATGGGACCACTGCTTGGACCTAACCCCCCATCCTATTGCTAGCATTCTATGACTTGGGGCCATACCATTTCTCCCATCACAAGACACCTTACACTAGCAAAATTTGGGCAGGAAATCAACAATTTGGCGCTACACGAATGTGACACTCTACTAGAAGCTCATTACTAATCCTACCCTTCCATTTCATAAGAAGATTGTAAACTATCTTATTCCTCAAAGGTCTTTCACTATAATCTAGCATTGCTTTTGGTTCATGAGGATGTATACTAGTCGCAAGCTCCTCAGTGAAAACAAAACTATCAGCGGCACCTATCACCTTTTTTATATGAGAAACAAGGTGTTATCCTCACACTAGAAGCTAACTCTAGCTCATAGGCAATGTTATTGATTGCATGAATGGAAAAATAAGGCCTCTTAATAATGTGTTGATAGCTTGTTAACTTCACCATTTTGTAATGCTCCAAAATCTTTAGAGGCAAGTGCTTTTGATTTGCATAGAACTAAGCTTTATCCTGAGCGGTGCGAAAGGTCTTACTTGCAAATTGCAACAATTTCTATTGCAATTGCAAAACATCAGCAGCATCTTGAACTCGATGTTTCGTAGACCAACTAAAATTCATACAAGAATACGAATGGACTTAACTTATTTGTAGAATGTCTTGCACTATTATATGTGATTCACCACCTGAAGGTACTTTTGCCGATCAAATTGCTTGCGAGAGAGATACACTTGCAGCATTTGGTCAAGGATCTAATGCACAAGCTCCATATCTCCACCACCTAATTCAGGATGATTAGATGAACCTATACTCAGCTTTCCAAGGATTCAGGAAGCCATCTTGTTGTAGGCATTTCGTCTTATTTACTTGGCATTGCTGACATTCCCTAACATACACTTTAATATCAATCCACATCTTTGGCCAATAGAAATCCTACTTGGCTTTCATTGTATACTAGGATGTCCAACACAAGAGGTGCCATGACACTCAAATGAACTTTTTCCTCATGTCTTAAACATTTGGCACACAAATTTACCCTTTGAGAACAAAAGACCACTCCAAATAGAGTAGTACGGATCTTATATTTCTTTACCCGTGCACTTGCACCATTTGTTCATTGGGCATGCTTTAACTTGGACTTCCTTGAAAGATGACTGCAATGTCGATCAAGCACATACGGCCTTTAAGGCAAAAAAAGACATTAGAATGGATCTCATGGAATATACTATATTCACATATCCAATGTGACTCAAGGGATGTGCCACCACATTAGTGGAAGCCCTTTGGTAACATATTTTGAAATGAAAGTCTTGCATAAGCTCAAACTATCTTGTTTTTGAACCACGTACTTTCGAAGCATTACAAAGTAGAGATGGATGTGTTATCGAGACATCCATAAGGTAATGTCTCTACTGCTTTAAAGCATGGACGACAGCATAAAGTTGTTTCTCATGCATATGATATTAGCTTTTGACTCAAGGAGTCGCAGGTCTTAATTTTCGAAAAAAATTGTCCCTTGTTGGCATCAGTCTCAATTGTGAATGGTTTATGTGGATCCTATCCATACAACAGTTGAACAGTGGTCATTGCATCCTCTATCTCCTTAAAGGATGCATCCAAATCACTTGTCCAACCACGGGTTTGTACCTAATTTTCTTATACAAAACTCGTCTTATGACCTTTCAAAAGGTTAGAGAGTGGTAGTGTGCATACTTACAGATAAATGTCTAGAAAATTTTGAGTGAATCCTAAATACCATATGCAAAATTCATTAACTACCAAACCTTCTTTTTAGGGTATATATGAATACCATCAATGGTGATGATATGTCCAACATACAACCATTCTTTCTTGGAGAGCTCACACGACTTTGATAGGCATATTTAGAGGACCCCAATTTTGAACTGCTAGCGGTAGGAACTAGGCCACACTAGAATTCACCAGAACACACCAAACTAACTCAACTTGGCTTCATGTTCTAACAATGCTAATTCTATCATTTCATCTTCTTGCTTCAGACTCAACCTGAGCACCATCATAGCAGTGGAAGCTGATTTTGCAACACATGTATTTGTGAAGCTTGATTCTGAAATTGAGAATGCAAATTCTGAGTTGCCTAATAGAAGTATCCACATGCTCCGACATGTGTGGAAGTGGATACCCATGGGAGTAGGGATACCAACTCCATTACTAGAAGTCAGACCAAATTTGGGGTTAGGCAAATCTCTGGGAGAATCTATGACAAAAGTTTAAAAGAAGGGGCTGATTGATGATGGCTGAAGCAGACAACAGAGGGAATAGTTATCAAGAGGTGACTAAGTTTAGTTGGGGCCCGGTATCCAAGTGGTGGATATGTTAGTTGAGGCATGAGCCACTCTAAAGGATTTGTACAAGACAAACAACGCATCCCAGATCTTAGCTCTAAATCATCAGTTGTTCTTGTTCAGTATGAGCATGGATTAAGGAGATACAATCCATGACCATCTCATGAAGGTGAAAGTGGATGAAGATATGGTCCATGACCGTCTTATGAAGGTGAAAATGGTGAGAGATCAATTGACATCAGTTGGTCAGAAGGTTGACAAAAGCTAGTTGGCCTTGTTGGTACTTGGGATGCTGCCAAGGAGTTTCACGGGCTTCATAACTACTATGACAGTAGGATAGAGAAACAAGCCTCTAACTTTCAAGGAACTGGATCCCTTATTGCTGCAGGAGGACACTTGGGAGTTTTATAATAAAGATGATGACAAGGCATTGTTGGCAAAAGACAAAGTCGCTTTCAATAAGGGGAAGGGTAATCCTGGCAAAGGCAAGCCCAACAAGGACAACTTTGAGCACGAAAAGGACACTTCAAAAAACAAGAAAAAGTACATGGGCAGGTATATGGCCTTTAAGAAGACCCTAATGGGGGGCTGGGCCACTGGCTATATGCAACATGGCCAGTCGGCTGATAAGGCATCTGGTTGGGTTGGTCCAAGCTAGCCAACCAGATTGGCTTTTATAAACCAAGGGGCTAGGCCCCAATCGGCTAAAATGCTAGAAAAACTCAACCCATTTAGGGCTGGCTAGTCACTTTTGTTGGAGGGGGATTTCCCTATATAAAGGGGCCTTTGGAGCCTCATAACTCACTCACTAGGAGTCCATTTGAGGAGCAAATTAGAGCTACAGGGAGCTTGCCTCAAGGACCATGACATGGACAAGGGAGGTGATCCTATTGCTATCCTCTAGGGTAGCAAGGAGTTTGGAAGCGAGTAGAGCCATTTGGGCATTCAGTGTAGCATCTTCCAAGGAGTACAGTTGGAGTAGTACACGGCTAGCAAGAAGGGCTTCCACAAGGCTGAGAAAGGTGGCAAGGATCTGGAGAGAAAGGGCTTTGGGAAGGGTTGCACCCTTGGCTGTCATCCCGGACAACAAGGTACAAAAATACAAGGAATAGGAGAAGCTTGGGCCTCATCATTGGCTGCACATCAGGGCAACAAAGGAGGTCAAGTCTTCTAGGCATTCATTGCCTCACATATAATTGTCTGGAAGGATAGCTTGGAGGTGTGTTTTGTGGCACAAGGGACTAAGTGTACAGAGGCTCAAGAAAATCTGGACTCAAGGATCTTTGTATCTATGGACGTCTCAACTCTTGATTGAAGGATGGTTTCTCAAGAAGGGTATTTCACAAAAGAGGAAGGCAAAGGGGGGGCGGGGGGGGGGGGTAGGACAAAGATAGATAAGACATGTTTTAAAGAATTCCATTTCATACATAGCAAATTTAGAGTTGGATAAGGTAAGGTGCACCTTATTGACATTATCATTGACATGTAGACGGGTTTTATAGGATCATAACCTTCTAGGCAACATCCTCACCTTTTGGGAGGTAGTGGATTAGACTCAAGGGGAGTCTCAACCTATTCTAAACCTTCTTTTGGATCTCAAGAAGTCTTATGACAAGGTGGAGTGATCTCTTTTGGATGGAGCCATTCAAAGGATGGATTTTTTAGACAGGTGGATTTTATGGGTCTTGGCCATGTATGTAGGAAGAACCAGGCAAATGCTTATTAGAGTTTGCACAAGGGAGGCCTTTGCAGTTTCCCATTTAGTATGATAGAGGTCAACCTATCACTCCCTTCCTCTTTCTTTTTGTGGTAGATTCTTTGGGCTATTTTCTACATTCTCAGGCAATAGGCCTCACAAGGTTACGGCTCTTGATGCATTAGGAGGAGGATCTATTGGACCCAGAGCTTACAAATGACATGGCACTCTTTTTGGAGGGCACTATGGAGAGCCTAGAAGAAGTCAAAAAATCCTTAGAGAGATACTGGACAGCAATTTTAAGCAGTAGAAGGGCATGCCTTGGGCCTTCAGTAAGAAGGACCAAAGAGGCTGATATGCTGCAGATATAGCTCAAAGGGAGGCTTCAACCTTGGCTATCTTCCACGTCAGCAAGGTGGAAAGATCATAGGATCACTCACATCCTCACATGTGGCTATCTAGGAGGGATAGCTTGGAGGTATGTTTGCAAGAACAATAACAAATCCAACTCAAGCTCTATGGGAGCACGCAGACTTAGGGATCTAGAAGAGCATCCCAGGAATCACATGCAAAATTGTTAACTATGGAATCCAAAACTTCTTTACTTATGTGTGCTTCCCAACCATAAGCGTGTGTGCAAGCCAGTAAATAGACTAGAGATATGGAACCAACAAAATATATTTTCATCCATAACCGGACACAATACAAAAGAGAGGTCCGCCCACCAAACTGTGGGCCTCTGACCTTACCAAAAGTTGTCCTACTATCTCCTTGGAAAAGATGTCCACAAAGAGAGAGGGGACAAAACAAGAAGAGAAGGCAAAATGCTAAGTGTTCAAAGCTATCTAGAAGAAGAGATAATTCTTATACAAAAGGACACGTTATAAAATTGTACTAGAGATAAAGACAAAAATAAGAAAAACATCAAAAACTTTTAAGAACAAAGTAGCATCGATGTAACTTGTACCTGTCCCCTTATATAACAAGTGGACTATCCTACCATGTTCAGCCAACAAGCTCATCTATTCCCTCAACTCATTCACTAGGATGTTGAATGAATAGCGGCTAGGGGAAAATTGGTGCATTTCAAGACCAATAGGCCGTCAATGTCAAATGATGGGCTGCTGGAGAAACAACAAAGAGTAGCAAACCTTCCACACTGATACACAAACACATCCATGGAAATGATATAGTGGACAGGTTGACCACGTTGGACAAGAATGGGATAGGACTATGTCAAACAATCATGGATTAAGACTTTGTCGGACCATGCCAGACTGAAAATGTGTGAGGCGAGGTTGAGCTGTTCTGTAACGATTATAGGTAGTTTTGAAACAATTGCATTGTGGGTATATACACATAGAGGTTACAGAGGGACTACCACCAAATCAGTATAAGAGAGCGAGTGCTGAATACAGAGGACTAGCCTGAATGCAATGCGCATAGACAAATTTAGCCATTTAAAGCCTATTTATAGAGGACGGCTATAGATGGTTAGGGGCTGGCTTTCCTAGAACTCAGGCTAATTTATGTACTAGCGTCTATATTAGCAAGGCCTAGCCTATTTTGGTGTGCAGGAGGCTCTAGAATGGTGATTTCCATGTAGAGATGTTTCCCAAACTGTGTACCTAAACGTGCGCCTCCTCTGCATATCTAAGCATGTCTCCTAACCTTGCTCCCTACCTTGCCAAGCTCCTCCAGTTGATGTTCAGCGTCGGCCCTCTCCAACTAAACTTAGTCATCGCTTGATGTCTATTTCCTCTGCTATCTGATCATCGATCATCAATCAGCCCGTTTTCTCAGTGGGTTCTTCTGGAAATTTGCCTCACCCAAACTCTGGTGTGGTATTGTATAAAGGAAATATTTTGCTATATAGACATGGTCATCGTTACATGTTTGAACACTTCTTTTGTGTACCAAGATATGCTTAGTTTTTAAAATTTTCTAGTTCACTTTCTTCCTGCCTCTTTGTTTTTCTTTCCTCCTTATCTTAAATTCTGTTTGTTAGTCCATAACGCATGAATATAGTTGATTTTCAAAGAGATAACATAGGGCAGTATTTGGCATATTGACAGGGGACTAAAACTCTTAAACATTGTATGCAGGCATGCCTTTGCAACCATGTCGTTCATTGCTGAAACGTTCATTTTTTTATATGTTGGTATGGATGCATTGGACAAAGATAAGTGGAAATTGACATATATGGGGTAAGTCAACATTATTTATGTTTATTTGCTAAAATGCACCATACACAAGCTTTAATTTTATACATATTGTATTGAGAGTTATAGTTTGTTTCAAAGTCCTCAATTGACTATTGTCCTTATTTGGTTGAAGTTTCAAACTGTTTCCATGTTTAACTTTTTGTTTGTATTATCACAAAGTGGCAAGTCGTATCTAGAATCTTTTGGATATACAGCTCCATTACACAATTTCTTTCTTATCATCTACGGTATTCCAAAATTGTTTCCATCATTGTTTTCACCTACCTGGTTTGTTTCATTAGTTCAAGGTATATCTTCTAGTACCATGTCACACAAGAATTTGCAATTGACAAAACAAGGTAATAAGAAAATTATCAAGGCATGACCATGTTGATGCAAAGACACGATGGGTATATGGTTATATAGAGTAGAGAGTTGATGAGGTGGAATCTTTAAAGTATGAGTTTAAATAGACTAAAGTATGGACCCCTGCTACATTGCAAAACAAATCCAAGGCTGTCCTGAGAGAGGTGAGTGTATGTGGTGTGGCATCCAAAAAAACACCTGTATCATCTGCCAACTCGCTATCCAAAAGCTCATAAGTCCTCAACGAAAGACTCAGTCCGATAATATCAGCTTGAGCTTTAAGGTAGTAGCTCACAGCTTCGGCCACAAATAAAAAGAGAAAGGGGGCTAAAGGGCATCCTTGACGGACCGATCTGGTAATCTAAAACTTGTCTCCCCTGACTCCACCAATGAGAACCTGGCTATGGGCTGATCTGTAGAGAGATGACACCCTCTGATCCATGCATCTGTGAATACAAAGTGAGCGAGGGTACCCTCTAGAAAACCCCAGTCTACTCTATCATAAGCTTTCTCAAAGCCCATTCAGAAGCCTCCCAAAATGAGAAAATATTATTGAAGATACTCCTTCCATGCACAAAACCCGTCTGTGTATCATGTATAAGATATGGAAGAAAGGGCCGTAGGCTGATTGCTTTTGCTAGGATTTTATATAAGGTGCCCAACAAAGTGATCGGTCTCTGCTGCGACACTAAATGAATGAGGCCCTCAGTAAGTGAGACTGGCATTTCACCTGAGTCCCAAACACTCTGCAGGGGCTGAGGTAATGTGATCCCCAATCTGATCCCAATATGAAATAAAGAAAGAGCGTGTAAGCCCATCTTGGCCTAGGGTACTTGCCCTTGTGAAGGGTAGAGAGAGTAGTCCTGAACTCTATGTTGGTGAATGGTGCATCAAGTGAGACTATCATATCTCCAGTCACCAACATAGGTAAGTGTTGCCAAATAACAACTCGAGCATCATCTCTGGCCTGAGTGTCGGAATCTGCTGTAAGAAGGGAGGCATAGAAATCTGTAGCTACCTGCAAGACGGTATCTGGATTTGTCTGTAAAACTCCGTCTGAGTCAACAAACTGTGAAACGCTCTCCCTACTATGTCTGGGGCCAAGAGTAGAGAAGAACTTCTTGTTGACCCTACCTCCCTTCTGAGTCCAAAATGACAATCTGGCATGAAAGGCATACTGTGCTCTCTGATCCAACAATGACTGTTGTTGAGCCCTTGCTGTAGCAAGGCGCTCAAGAACCCAAGCATTTGTAGGCCTCTTCTGCTCTTTCCTCTAAAGAGTAGCCAACTGCTGGCGGATACCTATCTCTTGCCTGAGGATCTCACCTCTCTTGAATTGAGCAACTGAATGATAAAAGTCGCTAATATCTGACAGCGCTGCTGCTATATCTGACGGGGAAAGCAGACCATCATGCATGCGAGATACCCAAATCTGCAAAACTGCCTCTATGAGGCCCTCCTCTGCATAGAATGCATCTGGAATCCTGATACTGGCATAGCGACTCCTCACATGAGGATCTGAAACATACATAACAACTGGAAAGTGATCTGAAGTGGACACCCTGAGTGTAATGCATACTGTCCCACCTTTGTCCAGACTGATCATCCACATAAAATCTGTCGATCCGTGCATGGATAGGCATCTGCAACCTCCTGTTCGACCAAGAAAACAGGAATGAATGCGGGTGAGTGTGAAAAGCATCATCATGCCAAGCATCTCTGCCACTGTACTGAAAAAGGAAGACGTCTCAGGCTGCTTGGTCTAGGGAATGTAAACCACCTTCCCTACCACCTCTTTTGTCGGTGGACATTTCAACCATGTTGAAATCACCCCCAATGATCCAAGACTCTGTAGTACATGACCAAGAAAGCAACTCCTTTCAAAAAAGGACACGGTCCCCTTGTGAATTGGGGGCACAAAGGTTTAAGAAACCAACCTTACATCCACCAATCCAAGAAAACACACTTGCCATTTACAAAGAGAGGGAGAATTAGTAAATATCCTTAGGAAATAGTTCACTCTGGTATTTGGGGTCCTGCGGATAATGTAACCCTAGGAGGAGCAATGTATTACATGACCTTTATAGATGATTTCTACCGCATGATATGGGTATACTTTTTGAAAGCAAAGAGTGATTCTTTTAAAGTGTCAATAGAAAAAAATGATTAAGAAGGAGCTTGGGTGCCCAATAGAATGCTTTCACACGGATTATGGTGGAGAGTACATGTCTTATGAGTTTGATGAGTTCTTGTATAGTCAAGACATAAAGAGATGGGTTACATGTAGGTACATTCAACAACAAAATTCTATTTCAGAAAGGAAAAATAGAGTGATTGGGGACATGTCTAGAGCCATGATGGATGAAATGCATATGCCATTGACTTATTGAGCTGAAGCAGTGCGCACAACGGTGCACATAATTAATAGGACTCCTAGTGATGCCATACATGGGATGACACCCTATGAGAAGCTTTATGGGTATAAGCCAACCTTGGCATATTTGAAAGTATTTGGCTGCGTCTATTAGGTACATGTGCCCGATGAAGTAAGAAAGAAGATGGAGCTAAGAGCTATAAAATGTGTGTTTTTTGGGATACCCCCACTGAAAGAAAAGGGTATAAATGCTATGATCCCACTACAAGACAGGTGTATGACCTTCAAGTATGGATATGACAGGCCCACCATCTTAGCTTGAAGAAAGGGTTGATAGTGTGAAGACTTTCTCATTGATGCCAATGGATCTAGGGAAGAATATGAATATCACAATATGGATCTAGTTGATGCCAATGGACCTGGTTGATGGTTGATGGATCTAGGGGAGAAGATGAAGATCACAATATGGGCTGAGAAGAAGGTGGAAATAATGACAATGTAATAGAGAAAGGTGGAGATCAAACTATTGGGAAAGAAGATGGGGATCGTGTATCACATCATATTATTGAAGAGAGCAAATTAGAGGATCAAGTCTTAAGTAGTATAGACCCTGATGATATAGGTTTGTTGGGCATAGAAATAGAGATAAAATTATTTGGCGTGATCGACTTGGTTGAAGACATAAGTGGTGATGAAGGGAGGAATGTGCTTGCATGGGTATACAGATGCAGATTGGACTGGCAGTATTGATGATAGGAGATCAACTAGTGGGTATGCATTTTCTCTTGGAAGTGGTGTGATCAGTTGGAGAAGCAAAAAGCAACCCACGGTTACATTGTCTAGCATGGAAACTGAGTATAGAGGGGCTGCCATAGCAGCATGTAAATAAACTTGGATGAGATTACTTCTTGATGAGTGAGGTGTATGCATTGATGGTCCAGGTGTGATATACTGTGACAACATAAGTACTATAATACTGGCCAAGAATCCCATTTACCATGCAAGGACTAAACACAAAGAGGTCCACTATCACTACATCAGAGAGAAGGTGATAAGTGGAGAGATTGACATGAGATATGTCACGACAGATGCTCAGATTGCAGATATCTTTACCAAGTTTCATGTTGAGCTTGAGGGGGAGGTTGTTGATGTATAGACACCAAGGGTATATTGGTTATAGAGTGTAGTTGATGACGTAGAATCTTTAAAGAATGAGTGTAAATAGGCTTAAGGACTCTCCTTGTAAAATGTGTGTATGCAGAGTGTAAGGTGGTTGTAAGATACACTGGCATCCTATAATGAATGAAGGAGATTCATGAGCTTGAGCTGTGTGTAGACTATCTCCCCTTTTTTGCATGTTTAGAATGGGATTTAAAAATGTGTGCAGATCATAATCAAGCTAAATGAATTAAATAAGAAGATTCAATCTCCAGTTTGGATAATGAAAATTGACAAGATTGTGTTACACCCAAGAATCGGTTTACTGCATGTGGCAGTCCATGTGTTCATGTGACCCAGATTTTGAAGAAACAGAAAACCAACACAGAGATACAAAACAGAGATCTTAGTATGTTGGTGTCTAACTATGAAAGCAAATTAAGGTTATAAGTGCAAAGTCTTTTAAGCAAAGATAATTCTAAAAGGGTAGTGTGGAGGCCAAGAGCAGGACATTAATATGTGAAATGGTTGCAAGTGGGCAAGCAAACTTTTTGAATAATTAACATGGGAAGTAATCTTGGATGCGTGTTTCAGAGAATACACAACCGGAGCATAAACTAGTAACATAACAGATGGAAAATCTACATGATATGCCGAAAGGTATGGCAAGTAATTCCCAGGCTGTAAGACAAATCATAGAGAGATTTTGGCATCCTCCTGTTATAGTGTATTAAGTGGATATTGCCCAATGGCTCGTCCTATGGTATTCGTTTTTCTTCAGGTTGACTGATATCTTTTTGAAAACACACAATATTTTCTACATTAAAACAAAAAAGAGTGTCTTATTTTAGAAAAGAAAAGTATCCTTCTATATAGTATGAAAACAACCTGAGTTTAACATGACCTCTAAAAGTAAAACCACTAGGACTGTCATGGTGGAAAGCTGTAAAAGAAAACATACGTAAAGGAAGGAGGAAAGAAACCCTCATACATGGTAACCGATAGCCTCCTATAGAATAGTGCTAGATCATACATGACCATTTTCTGTGACTCACATTCAAGAGCATTCATTCGGTAACTTTATCATGGCATTGCGAATATTTTTCTGTTCATGGGAATAGCCATAATTGCTACATAGTGACCAAGGTGAGAGATCCCTTTGGAGCACATCTGATACAGCTGGATGTCATGTTTTAATTATAAGAAAGATCTTTTCTGAAAATGTTTGTTTGTTTGTTTTCTTAAAGGGGGGCGGGGGTGCGTGGGGCTGGGGAAGCTTTGCAGTACACTACTTACTTCCTGATAAGTTGGTGCTTTTGGGTCTTATGCAGTTTGATTGTGTTTGTGTTGCATGCAGACCTTCAACATCTGCAGCACTATCAGCAGCACTTATTTTCTTAACTATTTTGGGACGAGCAGCATTTGTATTCCTGTTATCTGCTCTTTCAAACTGCATACGGCGAACCCCAGGTACAAGAATCAGCTTTCGTCACCAGGTATGACTCTTTTAAAGGCATTATTTGGAGTGTTTATGGCTTAAAGAGAGTAACTATTTAACAAGGATAAAATAAAATGGGTATTTTAAAGGTTGTAATATGCTTGAACTGATGACGATTTTAACAGGTGATTATTTGGTGGTCTGGCCTGATGAGGGGTGCAGTTTCTATTGCCCTTGCTTATAATCAAGTAGGTGTCCAATGTTGAGGTTTATATCAGTTATTTGTGGCTGCATTGTTGTGATTATGCAATTGCTTTTGTGGCATGTATCTTTCCCATAAAACAGGTTTACTTTGTGAGCTTTCATTGAAAGATTGACTTTCCCAATTTTCTCATTTGCAGTTTACTGTGTCTGGTACAACTAAGAGTCCTGTCCATGCTACTTTGATCACTACCACTATTATTGTGGTTGTCTTCAGCACAGTGGTATTCAAAACTCTCGTCAGATTTGCAAGAACAAATATTTCTAATTGCTTCAATTTATTATTATTATTATATTGTTGTTGGGGTTTTTGTGTGTGTGGGGGGGGAAGGGGGCGGGGGGGGGCACAGATTCTTATGCAAGCTGCAATTGTGAAAGTTACAGTTTTAACAGAGCCTTCTGAAGTAATTTTAAGAGTGACTTTTTAGGTATTCGGAATGTTAACAAAGCCCTTGGTACAATGGGTACTGCCTCATCATCTCAGGATGGATGCTGATGGTTCAGCCCCATCTTCTCCTAAGGATTTGTTTGACAGCGAGGAATCTCTCGCTCCACTATTAGGGGAGAATTCTCTGGCAGACCACAATATACCAGCAAGATCCAGCAGTTTACATATGCTCTTGAGGGCTCCCACTTCAACTGTACATTATTTTTGGAGAAAGTTTGATGATGCTTACATGCGACCCATGTTTGGTGGAAGAGGGGTTGAAAATACTTTCGAGGCAAGAACCCCGGACTGAGTGAGTTTGATGACAACGGTGAGATCTTGTATTTGCTATAATATTTTACTTTTATTTTCTCAGCAAATTCTTGTCCCGTTTGTTTAGAGTTTAGGATTCATGAGATGTAAAACTCGGCAACTCTAGAAGTATAGTGATCCATCTGATTCGATTTTCTGAGCAAATTCTTGTCACGACTCACATTTGTTTAGAGTTCAGCATTTTTAACAAGCTGGATTACTATGTATACTCACCAGTTGTATTTTGTTCCTCTTCCAACTGGTGATTGAACTTTTTTTGTTCCTTTTCATGAACAGTGTTTAGCATGAAGTTGTGTTGGATTGCATTGGATATAGTTTGTGGTCTTTGTATGGTAAACCTTGATACCGAAATATGACAGTGTTCTTGTATCAGAGATACAGGCAAGGCCTGTCCTTGATTGTTTGGAGGATTGTTCTTACATATCTCTTGGAAGCGTGCTGAGAACACGTCTCTGTATAATTGAACAGTCGATGGAGCTCTAGTCATGCAATATAGTAAAGATGTGCGAATCATGGTGACCTGAATGTTTTTGGAGGTCTAGCTAGATTGAACTCGAGTTTGATCAAGATTTGATTTCAAGGTCCAGATGTTGTAGGGCTTCTTGCCATGAGAGCATGATAGTAGTTCTTGAGGAAATATTATTCCTCCAAATGAGAAGGTACTTGATGACGAGGACAGGAGCATGTGTAGGCCTCCCCCCTTTGCTTCTAGGGCGATACCTTTGTGACATTGTACAAGGACTTCTTGTGTCTACACAATGGATGACATGAGAAAGAACTTCCAATTTGGTGTGTTTGCCTTTGGAGGACTATTGGTTATTCTGATAAGGAAAGTTGATGCCATCCAAGATTGTAAGGTTTACAATCCCTCTAAGCAAGGCATGCGCCTTAATTTGCAAATGTATAGGTGCAGGCAGGTTGACGTACCTTTTGGACAGACTTCTCCCTTTTCAGTATAGGATGCACCACCCAAGATGATCCCACGAGATGAGATCAACCGTATCATACAGTTGGACCTCCTTAAACTCCATACATCTAGGGGAGTTCCCCACAAATATCAGGGTCTCAGAGCCCGGTCTTTTCATTAGACCTCAGTATCTAGAGGACAGGAGAGTTTCACATGCACTGAGGGTCACCATTGGTGAGTTGCAAGTCTCATCACATCAACTGCGGATTGAGGCAGGGAGAGCTGCAGGCATACCCGGAGAGCAAAGGACTTACACACTATGCGAGATGGAGGAGATCGAGATGAAGGAGCATTTTCTATGTGCCTTCCCAGTCTTTTATGAGATACGAGGACTATACCAGTGAAGGATTTAAGATAAATATTTGGTGAGGTATATACATAGCTTAACATATGAATGCCATGATACTTAAAAGGTATATACTTAGCTTAACATATGAATGCCATAATACTTAAATATCTTATGACCATTGCAACTTTAAGTGCAAAGAGGATTCCGTAAAGTTTTTATTAGCAACAAATCAACCAACTTTATGCATGTAGAAAATAATAAAATCGTTTATTAAAAAAATTGCTAAAATGTGGCGCACATGCAAATCTATATATTTTAAATAGAATATAAGCATGTTAGAGTTAGGAAGGTGTGGTTCTTTTGGCAAGCCTGTGCAAAAATGGCGAGTGTAGTCTCTCTCCTCGCTGGATACAGGAGGAGTTCAAGGATCAGGCGAGGTCGCAGTATTGTACAGGTCTTCCCTCACTAGAGCTATCTCCATTGAGAGGAAGGACGTGCACTCCCGATTCATGTGGATCCGGATCTGACCCACAGCCACTCGTGACCTTTTCATAGCAATATGCTACTTCCCGTCAGACACATCCCACTTCGCCAAAGTGGCACGAGATGAGGGTGAGACATCGCCATATGCACCCTTACATCAGGATATCCCAGACCTTTCAGCCCGCGGGGAAGTTCTCCTTGTTGGGGACTTCAACACCAGGACGAGCATGCGCCAGACACCACTCCTGGACTTCCGAGACGACTCTATCATGCTATCAGACATGGAACTAGACGTAGTAGGTATGACCAGGATCTCATCGGACCGACACAGGCTTGTTACACCATATGGACATGCGCTCCTTGATTTGGCCAAGATGCATGATCTCATCATCTACAACGGGCTTGACCTATGGCCCTCCTTAGGTGGTTTTACTTGCTTCCCACACGTGAGGGGGCGCTAGTGTAGTAGATTACATCATGGGATCCCCTACCTGCATGTATCACCAACTTCACCGTAGCACCACTCCCTCCAAGAGCTGATCACACACCTATTCTTCACTATCGCCACCCCACGCTTAGCCACACCACACACACCACATAGGAAGAACGACACCTACCACGACATACACTTTGATCACAGCCACTCCCCTACCTACTCTGGACGCCTAAATAGACTCGTAACCTACATCGATCACATACCACTCATAGAGGACCGTGCTGCCTTGACAGTCACACACTCCACGAGGCTGTCCTCCAAATCTTTCCCCACACCACACGGTCCACTAGACCACCACCTCTTAGTTCTGTACCTTGCAACAACTGGTACGATGCAGAGTGCAAGGCTTATCGTCGACAACTCCGACTTGAAACCAGATGTCACCTCCCGAACACACCAGACACAGTACGTAAGTACCGATATCTCGTACATTGGAAGAAGTAGGCATTTCTTCGTCGAAATGAGGAGCAACTGCTGAACATCTTGTACAGCAGCAACTCTAAGGATTTTTGGAGGAGATTCCTGAGCGTAGGTCTCGATCACCCCTCACCGACATGAGAGTCTAGCACATGTATGCATACCATCTTTATGATGTCCCACACCAGCCCACTCCTGATCTCACACACACACCTCGCCCCACCACTTGCACATTGTTCACCAGAGGGGGAGTCAAGGACGCGACATTGAAATTGCATAATGGCCGAGCTAAGGATCACGAGGAGCTATGCACTGAGTTTATCACATATGGGATCGACACGTTAGCCCCGATCCTAGCAAAGCTATTCAATGACGTTTGCCTATCCACAAGGCAGGGGATCCCATGGACCTGAGTAACTACAGGACTATCATGATTGGACATGTGATGTCCAAGATCTATGCAGCTGTATTAGATGCATCGGTCAGCGTGTTCGCAGAGATGAGAGGGCTCAGAGCAGAGGGTCATTCCGGTTTCAGGCGAGACCATGGGACTATGGATCACATACTCACACTTAGGAGTGTCATTGAGGAGGGGAGATCACGGAAGGAGAGGGTATATTGCTGCTTTGTGGATTTTCGCAAAGCCTTTGACAGAGTACCTTGAGCTTGTCTCATCACACACCTACAGACACTGGGATTTGATCAGGAGATCATCTGGGCAGTCATGGCACTTTATGAGAGAGTCTTAGGCCGAGTTCGGACAAGCGCAGGTTGGACAGATGAGATCTTGAGTACCATAGGGGTCAAACAGGGTTGTCCCTTATCACCAACCCTATTTGGTCTCTACATCGATGAGCTTGAGACTTTCATGGGGGCTTCCGAAGGGACCAGTTGCTCACTTGCCGGGATCATCATCAGGATTCTTCTTTATGCAGATGACGTGGCACTCTTGTTGTCCACACCCGAGGGCCTTCAGCGACACCTGGATGCACTGTAGGCTTTTTGTTTATCCCATGATTTGGAGGTCAACCTTGGCAAGACCAAGGTCATGATCTTTAACACCTCTCAAGCAAACATGCAACGGAAGCAATTTACTTTTAGTGGGTCACCAGTTGAGATCATATCCTCATACACTTACTTGGGGGTCATCTTCTCTGGCCCGATCTTCATGATGAGACTAGCGATGCAGGCCAGACTGAGTAGGGGATACGCCTCACTAGCTCGGCTAGAGAGACAATGCTTCCACTACCACTTCCAGGAACCTCGGACCAAGGCTCTTCTCTTCGACTCCTTGGTCCGACCAGCTGGTATGTATGGCAGCCCTTGTTGGGGACCTGACATGTCAGAGATAGAGAGTGGACACAGGTGAAGCGCCTGCAGATCCTCATGCTCTCACGGATATAACATACTCCATATGCACCACATATTAGGCCAAGAATGACATCCTTTCCCAACTTTTGGTCTATTTGAAAGAATCTTAAGTAATGTTCAAATCTATGAGTTCTTATAAACCGTTAAAACCCATAGGTTTCTTTCATAAGTCCATAGGGTGGCATACATTGTTTGTAAAACCATAAGCAAGGGGGGAATGAGTAGGGATAGGGGAAGAAGGGAAATCGCATGAGTTTTAACTCCCAAATGACCTTAGAAGAAATTTTTTCTCATTAAATTCACATGAGGAATGGATTAGGACTTGTCAAGGACGTTGGACTGCTGGCTGGCTAGAGTGTGTAAACTCATGTGTATGTGTGGAGGGGGTATGAGTAGGATGAAAAGCGTGTGTGTGTGTGTGTTTATGTGTAGGACTATTGTAGGGCTAGGGGAGGGATTCACTTGGGTTCAGAGGGGTGTGCCAGTCAGGTATTTGGGCTGCCAGGTCGGTTTGGATATTTCTTCCACGCAGCAGTTTGCTCCCGTGTTGGAGAGCATTAGGAGGAAGCTCCTTTTTTGGAGCTCAGCTAAGCTGGATCTTGCCTCTAGAGTTGTGGTAGTCAACCAGGTCCTCTTGGCCATGGCCTGCTGATTTGTTTATTCTTGCTAGTGCCATTCTAGGGATTGCATCATTTAGCTCAGGAGACCGATCAAAAAATTTCTTTGGAGTGGGTTTGATGGCACAGTAGATGCGTTAGCCAGGGTGGCTTGGGAGATCCTCATCCCCCTACACAGGAAGGGGGTCTCAATATTTTTTTGAATGTGATACCACACCTTTCTTTTGCATCTATACATGCTTCTGTGGATACCTCTTGGGAGATTCTAGCGAGCATAGCAACCTGGCATATCTAGAGAGCTAGATGCACAGAGGCATTGGAGGGAACTTAGGTTCATCCCTCGCACACATTGGCTAGTATTTGGACATATACCATACATACCTTGATGGCTGTATGGACGAGTATGTAGAGAGACTCCCGTGTAGCCTCAGCTAGGAGGGCTTCTTTCTTCAGGGAATGGAAGGATTCTCCTTTCTTCTCTGAGACTCTTATAGGGTTGAGGTGGCACTTTCAGCCTCATCCTTGGTTGTTTTCCACCTTATTTTGAGGGGGTTTATTTATCCTCATGGTCATGATTCTCTTTCTTGAAAAAAAAAAAAAAGATACAAAGGTAACAATGAGTGAATTAGATGTGGATTAGGAAATGTTGTGGAAAAAGTGCTTCAAAAGAATTTGAAGGTGCTCAAGACCATAAAGCAAAATTCTAGAAACTTCTTACCTTCACGATGGATCCATCAATTGAAAAGGGAAAGACTATAATCAAACCATATGCCAAGTAGTAAGACTCCAAAGGTTGTCACTGACTATCTTGTGCCAAAAATTGAGCTATTTACTTATTAATTAAAGTTTAATTTTGAAATTTTCTTCTTTAATCAATGGCCACCTACACTACACCTACAACATGTAAGCCTTATATAAGGAGTCTTTGTATTCACATTTGTAATTGGAATGAAATGGAACTATACATATTTTCCCATCTCTCTCTCTCTCTCTTTCTCTCTCTCTGTGTGGTTGCTTTTCTCCTCTACCGAAGTGTTCCAAATCTTGAAAGGAATTTTGGTCCTTATGATGTATCTTCATATCCACGTCTCTATCTTCAAAAGATGATTTACTTTAGGTAGCAACTTGGATTATATACCACCCTCTTGAATTAGAATGATTGAGTAGATGAAAGATCTCCTATATTCAACATGAAATAACGTTAATTCATTTTTGTGTACTTGGTCTACATCTACATCTACATCTACATCTACATCTACATCTACATCTACATCTACATCTACATCTACATATACATTTACATCTACATCTACATCTACATATACATCAACTTAATTCCTCCTTAATTCATTTTTGTGTACTTGCTCTACATCTATGTCTACATCTACATCTACATCTACATCTACATATACATTTACATTTACATCTACATACATATGCATATATACGTACATATACATATACATATACATATACACGTACACGTACATGTACATGCACACGTCCACATTCACATTCAGATCCACCTTCACCTTCATGTTCACATTCACACACACACACACACACACACACACACACACACTTCCTATATTTCTCCCCCCCCCCCCCCCCCCCACACACACACACACTTCCTACACCTCCTCCCTTTTGTTTAGACCGTGGTCCCCTTCTCTCTCTCTCTCTCTCTCACACACACACACACACACACACACACACATTCTTCTTCACATTCCTCTTTTGTTGGGAAGCAGACCCTGGCCCCCCTTTCTCTCTCTATCTCGCTTCCTCTCTCTCTCTCTCTCTCTCTCTCTCTCTCTCTCTCTCTTTGTGTGTGTGTGTGTGTCTCTCTCTCTCTTTTCGTCTCTCTCTCTCTTGGGTTTTTAAAAAAATTTTAAATATTCCCTAATTTCGCTTCAATTTTCCTTTTTAGTTTTCTTTAAAATAAAATTTCAAATCTTCATTTTTTCCTTTTAATTTTCTTTAATTTATTTGTTTAGTATTATGCCCTTCCCTTTTTTTTTTTCAATCTTTTCCTCTAAGACCCCCTTTCTTTAATCTACTTTTTGTTTTTAATTACTCTGGTTATATCCTAGTCTACCTTCTCTCTCTATATATATATACTTACGCTTAATTCTTGCATTCTAAATATCCTAAAATTTTTACTAACTCTACCTAATTAACTATAATAGCTTAGTAAAATTCCTAGTTCCCTAACCTCATCAAGCTCAAGTAAACTAAGTTCCCCTAGATTAGTTACTCCTAATTTTCCCCACAGCATTTTTTTTCACATCAACATGTGGCTTTAGGATAGGTACCCCCGCCTCCCAAGGTTTTCACTTCCGCCCAACTCTCAAGTCCCGACTGTCTCCCTGACTGACCCTCCCCTATTTATATAGACTAAATCTTCCATGAATACCCTCCTCAAAGCTCGACCTCGGTGCATAGGTGGTCTATGGCCACTGCCTAGGCTACTCTAAAATCGTGAGCCACACCGCCTTGAAATCCTCTGGTTCCTGCTCTTTGCCTGGCATCATGTTCCTCCACAGTGCTCGCCTGGCTACAACCTACACTAGCTGACCTATAACACCCATTGCAGTGATGTTGCAGATTGTCTAGAGTCTAGTTCCCTTCGCTTCCTTAATATCGCCTCCAGACTATCTAGAGTCCAGTGCCCTCCGCTTCCTTAATATCCATCTCCACGCCCCTGTGTACGTGCTTCCAAACTTCGACCATAATGCTTGCCCTACTTCAAAGCTCCAGCCTTCAAGGCTCAAGCTACAAGGCTCAAGCCTCCAAGCTTACGGTACTAAATGTACCGATTCGACTCGCAACGCCACATCCACGCCCACTAAAGGACTATCAGGTCTTCTATACCTTTACTTTTTTCGGTATTTTATTTTTTTATTTTCCATATTCTTAACCCCCCCCTATTAAAAAACTCTTTAATCACTTCTCTATTAAATTACCTTTCAATATGGTTTTTTTCCTATCCTTCTTGAACCTATGTTAGTCCCTTTTGGTGGAAACCCGTCTTACTTTTTGCTACAACTTCTAGGCTCTCCCTTTCTCGAACCTATGGTTGTGTCTCAAACCTATGGTTGCTCCATTTTTAACTTCTTCTCTCTACATGTTTTAAATGTTATTTCTTAATTTTGTTTGTATATTCTTGTACTTTACTTTCTTCTAGAAGATCCTAATCTTTACAAAATAAGGCTAGCTACTTGGCCTATGAGTCCAATGTCATGTATATAATTCGGACATAAGTTAAATGGTTTGAGAAATCTGTGTAACTGGCCCTTTTCCTCCAATCTCTTCTCCCACCTCTTCTTTCCAAGTAAGGGGTCCTTCCAAACTTGGTTCACCTCATTCTCCCCTTTATATTTCCCAAGTGTAAAAATTATTTTTGTTTATTAATTACCCCAAGTAATTGTTCTTACCCTCCATTTTTTCATATAAGTAAAATTTTCTTTTCCTATACAATTCCACACCTTACCACTCAACCTAACCATCTACCTTATACACTCTTGAACATACCCATATTTTTTCATTTAATTTTCTACATCGTGCTGGTGAAGTTTATGGCTAAGCTTCTAATTTATTGTGACCCCGATAATAAGGGAGGAGTGTTTATGACACCTGTCTTCCCAACTTAAGTTAGCCTGGTTCTTATCATGTTTTCTTGTTGGATGGTGGCAGGTATGCAAATTCTCTACTTTAGTAAATGAGATGCTTGTCAGGACTACACCAGCGTTACTATTTTTTACACTTTTGTACCAACTATTGGTTGTATGAACAAACGTGTAATAAATAAATTTTTATCCACCCAAACGTGTAATAAATTTTTTATCCACACACATACACATACACATACACATACACATACACATACACATACACATACACATACACATACACATCCACATACACATGCACATGCACATGCACATACACATACATGTATGATGTTGCATGTACACACACACACGTGCACATGCACATGCACACACACACACACACACACACACACACACACACACACACACACACGCACACACACACATACACACTCGCACATGCACATGCACATGCACATGCACATGCAAACATAGATGTAGATGTAGATGCACACGCACATGGACACACACACACACACATGCACACATGCACACGTACATGCACGTGCATGCACACACACACACACACATGTGCATGCACGCACACACATACACACACATGCACACACGCACGCACATGCACCACACAATTCTATGAAATAAAGTACTGTAATCTAGATTTTGCATTGGAAATTTGTGCTTGACTAAGGCCTTTCTTAACTCTCTGACACATTCTTCAAGATTAATACCGACTACACACACACACACACACACACATACACACACACACACACACACATACACACACACACACACACACACACACACACACACAAACACATGATAGTGTGTGTCATTATGATAACAACCCTCGCATGACTAGATCTAATTAGAAAAGGCTAGTCTAGCTCATCTTGGCCTTGTATTTGTGATTTATGTCTATGTATTTTGTTTAGTTGGTGCCTCTCAATGTTGATTCGTATTTGATACAATATTATTTTGTGAGTCCATTAGTTTAATAGGTATATTATATCATTGTTCTATTTTTATAATTTTTATAAGCCTAAAGCATTCTTGATATCAACACAATATCCAATAGCATGTACTTGTGTGAGATGAATAATTTATACTACAGTCAGTCCATTGCATTTGCACGTCATTGATATTCTTTTTGTTTTACACATTGGGTTACATTAGCTCAAGGTGATTTACCATTTGCATTGGATAACACTTCATCAAGGTTATGTTGCAAGCTGTCTCATTTGTAGCCATTACCAATCCAAAGTATTTGTGTTCTTACAAAATGTTATTCATGAGACCAATCTCTAATTTAGAAACTTTATACTTTGTTTGTCAAAGGTAGCATCCCATGCAAGCTTGGAAATTGTAACAAGCTTAGTCTTCTTGACATTTTTGGAAATTGCTTGTTGTTTTAGAGTGATCACTAGCTACATAGGCCAACTCTAGCTCTTGATCAATGTATTAGTCTACAATAGCCAACTTCAAGGGCCCATTCTAATGTCACTTAATGGGTGGTCCTAAGTTAGGTCAATCCTCATGTGAGCTAGAACAATATAGAAGGGTAACTACTATAGTGCTCATAAAGATACACTCTATGAAGTATGGGTATGTTCAAGAGTGTCTAAGGTAAATGGTTAAGTTGAGTGGTTAGGTGTGGAATTGTATAGGAAAATAAAATTTTACTTATATAAAAAAATGAAGGGTAAGAAAGATAAAGGTTCTCGTAACGATACACTCTATGAAGTGTGGCAGCTAATTAGAGGCTTGGTCATGTGGTACATTTGGACGTACAGAAACGAAGTGGTCTTCCGGAAAGTCTCTCCTGAAATTGTAAATACTCACGAGTTTACCAAGGATGTGAGGGAGACTCTACTGTATTTTGGTAGGAAACATGAACAGTATAGGTTAATAGCTTTGCTAAGCTGAGTAGGTCTTGTCCTCTACTTGGAGATGCATAACTTTTCCTTTTATGTATATTATCTCTCTTATAAATACAATTTTGTTGGTTTTCCTCGCCAAAAAAAAAGAGGAGAAGCTACCCATTTGATGCTTCCTCTATATATGAATATTGATTAAGAGTCCTTGAGACTTTGGATTAGTGATAGCAACCATTGTGGATGAACACATGGGGTAAGAGTCATGTCTATTAGTGACGGCAACCATTTAATTTGTCATCAATTATTTCGGGTAAGAGTCATGTTTATTAGTGATGGCAACCATTTTTAAAGTCAACATTCCAAAGAATTTGGGGTAAGAATCATGTCAATTATAATCTATTTTCTCACTAGAGTGCTTTTCCATCTACTCATTTGACCTTCTACTCATTTGATGCTTGTTCTCTATGGTGAATATTCCTAAGGTGATGATAGCAATCTTTGTGATTGGTAATGGATGGTTCTAGGGTTTGTTGTAAGATATGCTCAATGCCCCACCCTCTTGGTATCCACCAGTGGTCCAAGGTGCTCAAGTTGTAAGGGCCCCATATGAGGAGAAGCCATGTGTGAGCCCGGGACACTAGATAGTAGGATCCTGACTTGCATGTCAGATGAGGTCTATCAATGAGACTGTTGATGGTAGAAAGGTGATTGTATGGGAGCCCCTTGCTCTTTCTAGGTCTGGGGGCCACCAGCAGCCCCCTTGGTGGGGGTTTGGGGGGGAGAGTGAGAGTGCTCTCAACGGAAGCAAGAACGGAAGAGGGAGAGAGAGCGAGAGCGAGATAGAGAGACAGAGAGCCACACAAGTTTTGGTGGGTGCAGAACCACCCTAATCTTCTTTTTCATTCATTTATATATGTGTTTGAGTATTGTACATAACCGGGGTTAAGGCACAGTGACCTTTAACCCCCACAACCTCCCACTTAAAGGACAATGTGCCTTTAAGGGAGAATAACTAGTGAGCATACTATCCAATGCCCATCAATACACGACAATACTCAAACCGCTGACTAGGTAGACTCTTCGTCAGCATATCTACAGGGTTATCATCTGTATGAACCTTGACAAGCTCTATGCGCTTGTCCTCAAGTACCTCCCTCATGAAATGGTACCTGACCTCAATGTGTTTGGTCTTTGCATGAAAGACCGGATTCCGTGCTAGGTGAATAGCACTCATGGAATCACTATGCAATGTCGGTACACCTGTATGAATCCCCAAATCTCCCACTAGCCGATCAAGCCATATAGCCTCCTTGCAACCCTCTGTGGCTGCAACATACTCAGCCTCTGTGGTAGACAAAGCAACGCACTTTTGTGCGCGAGACATCCACGACACTGCACCACTTGCAAAGGTGAACACATAACCAGAAGTGGATCTCCTACTATCCACATGCCCTGCATAGTCTGAATCTGTGTACCCAAGTATACGCATGTCTCCTTTACCAAAGCAGATGCACATCTCCTTGGTACCCTTCATGTACCTCATGATGCACTTAACTGCCTCCCAATGCCTCTTTCTTGGATTAGCCATATACCGGCTAACAACTCCCACTGCAAATGCAATGTCTGGTCTAGTAGCTATCATAGCATACATAAGACTCCCAACTGCTGATGCATAAGGAACCTTGGCCATCATGGCCCTTTCCTCATCTGATTTGGGACTATCTGTATGACTCAGTTTCACATATGGAGGCAATGGAGTACTCACTGCCTTCCCCCCCTCCATATTGAAACGCTGTAATACTTTTGTAACATACTCTTTTTGTGAAAGCCAAAGGAGTTTTCTACTCCGATCACGCGTGATGCGCATACCAAGAATATGACCTGCAAGTCTCAAATCCTTCATATCAAAGGCCTCATGCAACTTGGCCTTTAATGCATCTAGCTCATAAGTATTCTTGCTAGCCAATAGCATATCATCCACATATATTGCCAAGATTATCAGGCTATTATCCTTAGCCCTTTTAGTGTAGAGGCAGTGATCAATTTCACTCCTTCTAAAACCCTGGGACCGAATGAAAGCATCAAACTTCTGATACCATTCTCTAGGTGCTTGCTGAAGACCATAGAGACTCTTTTTCAGCTTGCAAACTAAATGCTCTTTGCCCTTCTCTTCAAAGCCTTCCGGCTGCACCATGTAAATTTCCTCATGCAAATCCCCATGCAAGAATGCTGTCTTGACATCCATCTGCATAAGCTCCATATCCTCTGATGCCACTAGTCCAAGCATGCATCTAAGTGTGGTCATCTTCACAACCAGAGAGAATATCTCATCAAAGTCCACACCCTTCTCTTGCTTGAACCCTTTAGCAACCAAACGGTCCTTGTACCTAGGCACATCATCACCTGTGACCTTCACTTTGTAGACCCATTTACATGGCAATGATTTCTTTCCATGTGGCAAAGAAACCAAGTCCCAAGTCTTATTCTTCATAAGTGAACTCATCTCTGATTGCATAGCATACTCCCACTTGCGTTGATCCTCATGCATTATAGCCTCTCTATAGCAAGAAGGCTCCTCGCAATCAGTAAGCATCACATAGTCTACCCCTGGAACAAACCTATCAGGCGGTCTAGACACTCTAGATGATCTTCTCAAGGGCATTTCAGCTTGCTGTCCCACTTGCATATCAGCCACATTTGGCTCATCATTTCCACTAATAGATGATCCATCATCTACCCTTGATTGTATACCTGTGGGAGTACTTGGTGGTAGCATTTCTTGCACATTTGGTGCATGGACAGCTTGCTGTCTATCAACATAGGCAGGTGGATTCACATCCTGGAAAGTGATTCTCCTCATTTCCACATCCCTCATGGGTGCCTTATGCATCTTCTTCTCATTGAAGACCACATCATGGCTGCATATGATCTTCTTTGCTTCTGGATCCCAGAGACGATAGCCCATCTCTCCACTTTCACCATAACCTAGAAAGATGCATTTCCTAGACTTAGGATCTAGCTTCTTTCGAAGCTCTTTTGGCATATGTGCATATGCCTCACACCCAAATATACACAAATGAGAGTAAGAGGGCTTCTTTCCACTCCATGCCTCTTCAGGAATACCACCATCCAAACTCTTACTAGGTGATCTATTGATCACATGCACTGCAGTCTTCATTGCCTCAGCCCAAAAACCACCAGAAAGACTTGCATTGGAAAGCATGCAATGCAACCTTTCTTGAATGGTACGGTTCATCTTTTCTGCAACTGGATTTTGCTCTGGAGTACGAGGGGATGTAAGCTCCCTCTTAATCCCACGAGTATCACAGAAATGCTGAAAGTCATGAGAGAGATACTCTCCACCATTGTCAGTCCGTAGGCATTTAAGCGTTCTACCTGACCGATTCTCAACCAAGGCCAGCCATTTCTGAAATACCTGGAACACATCACTCTTCCGAGCTATAGCATAAGCCCACACTTTCCTAGTTGCATCATCAATGAATGTCACATAGTATTCAGCCCCGCCTAATGACCGTGTAGGCATGGGACCACATACGTCTGAATGCACCAAATCAAGCATTTCAAACTCTTTCTTTCCCCTTCTTTTATGGGCTGATTTAGTTTGCTTCACATAGAGACAGTGCTCACAAAATACAAAATTAGAGAAACTCAAATGCGGTACATAGCCCAAATGGCATAAGAGTTTCATTCCATTCTGGCTCATGTGCCCCAACCTGCAATGCCATAAAGAAGTGCTTGGCTGCTCGGTTATTGCAACAACATGATCAAATACCCCTGATACATGTAAGGGATACAAAGTCCCACACTTGGCACCCCTAGCCAAAAGCATAGAGCCTATTGAATTTTCCAACTTTGAAAGCCAAAAGTGGTGTGAAAACTAGCATCATCTAGCTGACCCACTGAAATAAGACTCTTGGTCAACTTAGGCACATGTCTCACATGTTTCAAAACAAATGCAGAGCCATTTGCAAAAGAAAACTTTATGTCACCTGCTCCCACTATGTCACATGCATAGTCATTTCCAAGATGCACACAACCTGTCTTTCCACTATCATAAGTGGAGAACCATTCCCTATGGGGAGTAACATGGAATGAAGCACCAGAATCCAAAATCCAATCCTGGGAATATGCATCATCTGAAGTGGTAAGCAACTCTGCAGATAAAGTAGACATGAAGAGAACATCATTGTCACTATCATGTGTGACTGCATTGATCTCCTCGATCTTCACTTTTCCTTTGTCCTCCCTTGGACTCTCTTCCTTTTGATTTGCAACCCAATTTGCATTCTTTTTCTTATCCTTTTGCTCTCTTTTCAGCTTGTAGCAATCCTTTTTCATATGGCCCTTCTTGCCACAATGGTAACACTCAATGTTCCGTGTCCTGGATTTGCTACGAGACTTCCCTCTTTCTTGGGACTTCCCCCTAAATTGTGATCTGCCCCTTTGCACATTTAAGGCTGCATCCTACTTGTTGCCATCCATAGACTTTCGTCTAATCTCCTCAGCCAACAAGCTATCCACAACATCATCAAATTTCAGTACTCCACCAGGTGCAGAGTTACTGACAGCTGTACGGAAGGTATCCCATGAGGATGGCAATGAACATAAGAGAAATATTGCCTTAGTCTCCGCATCAAAATTCATTTTCTGAGCCTGAAGCTGGCTGAAAATAATATTGAATTCATTCAAGTGAGAAGCAATGGAGACCCCTTCCTTCATTTGCAGCTCAAACAACCTCTTCATGAGGTAAACTTTATTAGAGGCAGTTTCCTTTTCATAAGTGGCACATAGTTTCTTCCACAAATCTTCCGGTCTGCTCATTTACTACTGTGAAATAAACTGACTTTGCAAGATGAAGTCTAATAGTAGACTTTGCTAATGCATCCAACTCATTCCAATCATCCTCAGACATATTTGCAGGCTTAGCTTCAATCCCTGCCAAGGGTTTAATCTGCTTCTTTTGAATAAGCACATCCCTTATCTGTTCTTTCCACAAAGAAAAGTTTGTTCCATCAAACTTTTTAATGCTGAAAAACTCCTTTTCAGGCATGGAAGAGGATGCCATGATGCAAATAAAGCAAAATCCCAAATGCTAGTGCCTGCAAGAGAGAATCACACCAAATACCAAGTGCACCCAAATGTGTATGCCACAATAGAGTGAAATATCACCAAAACTCAAAGCTCAAAGCATCAAAAGATGCATCTGACTCATGTGCATATACTATGCATCCATATGAGCAAATCTGGCCCAAAAGGAAATGCCAATAAGTGCCAAATGACTCAAGCATAAACACCGTCCACTGGCATATGCATCAATAATATCTCATCCAAGAGAGCATAGCACTATCAGTGCATCACCTGCAATGTGTCAAAGCTGTCCCTCAGCTTAAAATAGCATCCATGTGCAAAGCGTCCATAAAAGATAGCATCCCACAAGGTAATTTGGGCCTATCAGCGCATCCAATAAGGACCGCAATGCATCCAAATGGCCTATAAATCATCCACTGCAACCCAATGCACACCACGAATGAGTGCACAACTGCAACCAGAGTGATCTGCATAAGGTATGCTCAAGAAATCATAGTCCCACGGTAATGAGCGCTACTGAAAATAAAACCTGAGATGCCTCAAAACATGGGCGCCATTGCATAATTGGAATCAGCAAGAAAATATGCAAATATCTCTCTTCTGCCAGAACTCCAAAATCCCAACCGATGAGTGAGAAATGGGAGTCAACACTTATCCACTACCATGTGGCATAAATCTAAGGTTTAAAAACCTTAGTATGAAAAATGCATAACAGAGAGACAAAATCGAATACACAGAGATTTATAACTCTGAAAATCCTCCACCGAATCATGCAAGAACTGATAGGTAGGGGTTTTTGGGCATCCGGAACGTAGTGGGACAGACGATTTTGGAAACCGTGGTCTCAATCACTGGGTCCAACACACGGACTGAAAAACGTTTTTGGAAACAGAGCTATCTGTAAACTCCACCGGAGTGCGAATGATGAGCAACATAGAAGTTTTAGGACCTCATGAGTCCACCGAAACTGACAGATCTGCAAATGGTTGCTCCAAACTTGAGTTCCAACACCCAGGCAAAAAACGCAGGAACTGACACAGTGAGTTGGAAATCCAATGAAATGATCCCAGATTCAAGAATGAAGGTGTTTCCAAGCTCCTGAAGTGAAGTGGACACCAAAAGCAAGCAATAGTTGCCTCTACAAGTCAATATGGAGTCTCTGTCATCGAACGGAATAGGGAAAAGCTCAAAAAACGACTTTTTCTTTGAAAGCTCTTAACAGGCTCTCAAAACCACTTCGCAAAGCCAAAGTGACTTTTCCAAAGGTTCCTCCAAGGTCTCTGCACACTGGGATGCAAGTAAAGTCACCCACAAAGCTTCCCACAGAGCTTCTCCTTCCTCCCATAGAGCTGCTGAGCTTCCAAGCATTCACGCACGCTCAGCTAGATCACTCGGGCTCTGATACCAGTTGAGAGTGCTCTCAATGGAAGCAAGAACGGAAGAGGGAGAGAGAGCGAGAGAGAGAGACAGAGAGCCACACAAGTTTTGGTGGGTGCAGAACCACCCTAATCTTCTTTTTCATTCATTTATATATGTGTTTGAGTATTGTACATAACCGGGGTTAAGGCACAGTGACCTTTAACCCCCACAACACGAAAGCAAGAAGGGAAGAAGGAGAGAGAGAAACAGAGAGCCACACAAGTTTGGTGGGTGCAGGACCACCCTAATCTTCTTTTTCATTCATTTATATATGTGTTTAAGTATTGTACATAACCGGGGTTAAGGCACAGTGTCCTTTAACCCCCACAGAGAGCCCCCGAGGCGATGGTATAGGGAATATTCCTTGAATATTCCATGGATGACTAGTCAGTTCCACCGACTAGGTTGATTGGTCGGCTCCACCGACTAGGTTGAATGGTCGGTTCCACTGACTACATTGATTTGACTACCGCCCTCATAGCTATAAAGAGGCGACCTCCCTAGTCCATTGCACTTTAGACTAGATCAGATCTAGCTAGTAGCTCTTCACCTATTATCTATCTAGATCGCCATCTAAGCTCCACTGTGGGAGTGCATGGGTGGACGGAGCCATCATCTGTACTACATCAGTATTGAAGGAAAATATTGTTCGTTGCTGTGTACTCTCTATTCTTTGTTCCACAGAACTGTGTAATTTAACATTTGTAAAAGAGATTTGGGCAAAGTAGGTAAGACTCAATACCTTACAATTCTTTACAACAAAAGTGGGACCTAATTAGCCTCTCACTTCTTCACAACACATATCAGCCCCCTCTTTAGTTTTATAGAACTAGAGGTCTCTCTATGCCCCATCTCCAGAGAAGTGTATCAAACTATGGACCTAGAAGAGTTGGTTACTCTATAGAACTAGTGCCCTTTGGTTACTCTATGCCCTCCTCCAAAAGAAATGTATCAAATTCTAGACCTAGTGGTCAATCTAGAAGCGTGGTCGGTTGCTTTGTAGAACCAGTGCACTTTGGTCACTCTAGGCCCATCTCCAAGTTCCAATGATGTGTACATAATGACCCCATAAGAAATGTTGTATTTTTTAAAACACCCCCTTTGTAGATTTACTACTTCAAGAATGTTGTATTTTTTCAAACAGCCCCTAATTTAAATATTTATAAGCCTTGTCCATGCTTCATTCAAGAAATGTAAATACCAAGTCCCTCGGAATGAAAATTTGCCAATTTCAGCCAATTTTCATAAACTTTTATGCTATTTGATTCAAAAAGTTTTTCTAAACATATTTGGATTGGTATTCCTTCAAAGATATACTAGTGCATGGACCCATGGGTGGCATACTTTGCCACCACGAGGGCATCTAGCATTTACCATTTACCATTCTACACTCCTTTTCTCCTCCAAATCTTACACATCTAATCTATGAATTTTGAGCATAAAGACACATTCATGTAAGCTAATTAAAGGGAAGCTAAAAGAAACCCTCAAAACTATATTGCATCATTAAGCAACCACATTATCCTAAAAACCATGATCCTCTTTGTGCTTGTTCTACCTTGTGCTTTTGCTTTGCCAATGCAATCCATTTCAAACAATCCTATGTAGAAGTATCCAATGCATCCCACATCATGACATTCAAAGATCACCACCTACATCTCTCATTTCTCTTCTTTTTCTTCTGGCATGCTTGCTTCTCCTCCAACATCAGTTCCTTAGTAGTGCTCCTCCCATAAACTCCATTTATCAACCTTTCCCAAGTAGTAACTATAACTACAATAGCTCTTTCATTGCCACGGAACTTCCACAACCCTCAATGATCTTCTACTTATTATAAGCCTCCTTGGCACTCAATACTCTAATTGCACCACCCATCCGAACACCCTTTTTTGATACCTCTACAATTTTACCCACATGTTGTTTCTCTTTGCTCTCCAACCCTTCTTAGAGCCCCACCCCTACAGATGCTAAGCTATCTATCACCCTCATCTTCCATAATTGATAAGATGCTTCTTTCAAGCTCCCATTCGAGTAGCGGTGTAGTTTAAAGTCAAAAAGAAATGCAAGAAAAGGAGCCTTGAGGCATATTTGGCTTTTGACCTTTGATGAGATTATGGACCCCCATAACATCTATCCTTCTCTAAAGAAGAAGCAAGAAACTTTGCAACCTTGTATTTGACATCTAAAGGATTTGTAAAGTTCCTTAACACAATTTTCGATTGAATGAGGTCCATAAAGCTACGATGGAAGAATTTCCCTTCGAGTGAAGAACAAAATTGGTGGCTCCTATGGTCATGAAATCTCACAGGGTGAGTGTCTTCAAATATCATAAGGTAGAGGTGTTAGACTTCTAAATCTTTCTCTTTTGGTTTTTTTATATGTTTGAACATCTAAGAAGAAGTTATGAGTGTCATAACCCTTATTTCCTAGTTCTAGATCCACTCAAGCTCTTAATTCGCCTAAATATCATTTGCTACCTCGTTTGGAGCCACTACAATGCTAATATACTCCATCCAACAATTATTGTGGACCATAAATTTTACTCAAAATTGCTAATCATTTTGGGTCATAAGTATATTCTTTGAGCTTCATTTGTTAAATTTCCCAGTGGGCAAAGTTTCCTCTTTATTTTGTCATCCATTTAAGGTCTTTAAGAACATCCTTTTGCGTCTAGTGCACATATTATAGTAATATAGCTACCGTTAACATTCTTGATATAAGCTAATGGGTAGCAGCAACTATCCTCAACATTATTAATATAAGCTCATGGGTGCTGGTTGAGTGGTAGATTTCAATCTCACTACAACCTACTTTGATATCAGTATATTGATTGATTATATCCTCTCAAGATGAGATTAGAAAAGGAGTAGCAACTAAATAAAATGGAAAAGAGGGATGCTCGAGGGATGGAAGAAGAGAGAAAAATTAGGAATAGAAATCACATGTTTATAATGTTATGCTCAAGTATGGAGACAAGGATATCAATCACATGAATAGCATTTGAATTGAATTGAACTTCTTGATCCTCACACCTCTTCTACACAAATATGTGTTTGCCATATAGACACCTAAAATGATGCTCATCATCATCGTATGAGCTTTCTTTGCCTCACAAGCAAAATGAGTATGAATTGCACAAGGATTTTTGTCACGTCATTGGTTTGATGTAAGCTTGTAGGCACATGGGAAGCTGTGCAAAAATAAGATTGATTCGGAACAAGGAGAAAATGAACTGAATCAAGAGGAGGCCAGTGCTTTACAGAATTGAGGCCTTGCCAAGTGCAAGCATATGAGGATTTTTCCACGCTTCTCTTCCCCTTCTCTCAAGGAGCTTCTTTTCAGAGGCGAGGTGCTATCCATGGAGATGTCTTTCTCTTAGACTCGGTAGAATTAGGTTCCTGAGCACGGTTGGAGGGCGAGTGTAGCCTGCAGGGAGCCATATCCAGCTTGGGCGCTCTGGCTAAGTTTCAGTTCTTTAGAAGGTACTCTTTCAGTAACTTATCTTCCTCTCATGGCAAAGCTTTTGAGGCTCCATAGTGCATCCTCTGCAAGGGCAGCTTGGAAACTTTTCCTCATCACTTTTGGTCTTGTACTATGGCATGGGAGTGCAACAACTTGGCATCAGTTTTGTTTACAACGTCCTTCTGTGCGCGAGACATCCACGACACTGCACCACCTGCAAAGGTGAACACATAACCAGAAGTGGATCTCCTACTATCCACATGGCCTGCATAGTCTGAATCTGTGTACCCAAGTACACATATGTCTCCTTTACCAAAGCAGATGCACATCTCCTTGGTACCCTTCATGTACCTCATGATGCACTTAACTGCCTCCCAATGCCTCTTTCCTGGATTAGCCATATATCGGCTAACAACTCCCACTGCAAATGCAATGTCTGGTCTAGTAGCTATCATAGCATACATAAGACTCCCAACTGCTGATGCATAAGGAACCTTGGCCATCATGGCCCTTTCCTCATCTGATTTGGGACTATCTGTATGACTCAGTTTCACATATGGAGGCAATGGAATACTCACTGCCTCCCCCCCCTCCATATTGAAACGCTGTAATACTTTTGTAACATACTCTTTTTGTGAAAGCCAAGGGAGTTTCCTACTCCGATCATGCATGATGCGCATACCAAGAATATGACCTGCAAGTCCCAAATCCTTCATATCAAAGGCCTTGGATGATATGCTATTGGCTAGCAAGAATACTTATGAGGTAGATGCATTAAAGGCCAAGTTACATGCATATAGTGCCAAGATTATCAGGCTATTATCCTTAGCCCTTTTAGTGTAGAGGTAGTGATCAATTTCACTCCTTCTAAAACCTGGGACCGAATGAAAGCATCAAACTTCTGATACCATTCTCTAGGTACTTGCTTAAGACCATAGATACTCTTCTTCAGCTTGCAAACTAAATGCTCTTTGCCCTTTTCTTCAAAGCACCCATTTACATGGCAATGCTTTCTTTCCATGTGGCAAAGAAACCAAGTCCCAAGTCTTATTCTTCATAAGTGAACTCATCTCTGATTGCATAGCATACTCCCACTTGCATTGATCCTCGCACATCATAGCCTTTCTGTAGCAAGAAGGCTCCCCGCAATCAGTAAGCATCACATAGTCTACCCCTGGAACAAACGTATTAGGCGGTCTAGACACTCTAGATGATCTTCTCAGGGACATTTCAACTTGCTGTCCCACTTGCATATCAGCCACATTTGGCTCATCATTTCCACCAATAGATGATCCATCATCTACCCTTGATTGTATACCTGTGGGAGTACTTGGTGGTACCATTTCTTGCACATTTGGTGCATGGACAGCTTGCTGTCTATCAATATATGCAGGTGGATTCACATCCTGGAAAGTGATTCTCCTCATTTCCACATCCCTCATGGGTGCCTTATGCATCTTCTTATCATTGAAGACTACATCATGGTTGCGTATGATCTTCTTTGCTTCTGGATCCCAGAGACGATAGCCCATCTCTCCACTTTCACCATAACCTAGAAAGATGCATTTCCTAGACTTAGGATCTAGCTTCTTTCGAAGCTCTTTTGGCACATGTGCATATGCCTCACACCCAAATATACACAAATGAGAGTAAGAGGGCTTCTTGCCACTCCATGCCTCTTCAGGAATACCACCATCTAAACTCTTACTAGGTGATCTATTGATCACATGCACTGCAGTCTTCATTGCCTTAGCCCAAAAACCACCAGAAAGACTTGCATTGGAAAGCATGCATTGCAACCTTTCTTGAATGGTATGGTTCATCTTTTTTGCAACTAGATTTTGCTTTGGAGTACGAGGGGATGTGAGCTCCATCTTAATCCCACGTGTATCACAGAAATGCTGAAAGTCATGAGAGAGATACTCTCCACCATTGTCAGTCCGTAAGCATTTAAGTGTTCTACCTGAATGATTCTCAACCAAGGCCAGCCATTTCTGAAATACCTTGAACACATCACTCTTCTGAGCTATAGCATAAGCCGGGCACACATTCCTAGTTGCATCATCAATGAATGTCACATAGTATTTAGCCCCGCCTAATGACCGTGTAGGCATGGGACCACATACGTCTGAATGCACCAAATCAAGCTTTTCAAACTCTTTCTTTCCCCTTCTTTTATGGGTTGATTTAGTCTGCTTCCCATAGAGACAATGCTCACAAAATTCAAAATTAGAGAAACTCAAATGCGGTACATAACCCAAACGGCATAAGAGTTTCATTCCATTTTGGCTCATGTGCCCCAACCTGCAATGCAACAAAGAAGTGCTTGGCTGCTCGGTTATTGCAACAACATGATCAAACACCCCTGATACATGTAAGGGATACAAAGTCCCACACTTGGCACCCCTGGCCAAAAGCATAGAGCCCTTCTAAATTTTCCAACTCTGAAACCCAAAAGTGGTGTGAAAACCAGCATCATCTAGCTGACCCACTGAAATAAGACTCTTGGTCAACTAAGGCACATGTCTCACATGTTTCAAAATAAATGTAGACCCATTTACAAAAGAAAACTTTATGTCACCTACTCCCACTATGTCACATGCATAGTCATTTCCAAGATGCACACAACCTGTCTTTCCACTGTCATAAGTGGAGAACCATTCCCTATGGGGAGTAACATGGAATGAAGCACCAAAATACAAAATCCAACCCTGGGAATATGCATCATCTGAAGTGGTAAGCAACTCTGCAGATAAACTAGACATAAAGAGAACGTCCTTGTCACTATCATGTGTGATTGCATTGATCTCCTCGATCTTCACTTTTCCTTTGTCCTCCCTTGGACTCTCTTCCTTTTGATTTGCACCCCAATTTGCATTCTTTTTCTTATCCTTTTGCTCTCTTTTCAGCTTGTAGCAATCCTTTTTCATATGGCCCTTCTTGCCACAGTGGTAACACTCAATGTTCCGTGGCCTGGATTTGCTATGAGACTTCCCTCTTTCTTGGGACTTCCCCCTGAACTGTGATCTACCCCTTTGCACATTTAAGGCTGCATCCTACTTGTTGCCATCCATAGACTTCCGTTTAATCTCCTCGGCCAACAAGCTACCCACAACATCATCAAATTTCAGTACTCCACTAGGTGCAGAGTTACTGACAGCTGTACGGAAGGTATCCCATGAGGATCGCAATGAACATAAGAGAAATATTGCCTTAGTCTCCGCATCAAAATTCATCTTCTAAGCCTGAAGCTGGCTGAAAATAATATTGAATTCATTCAAGTGAGAAGCAATGGAGACCCCTTCCTTCATCTGCAACTCAAACAACCTCTTCATGAGTAAAACTTTATTAGAGGCAGTTTCCTTTTCACAAGTGGCACACAGTTTCTTCCACAAATCTTCCGTAGTCTGCTCATTTACTACTATGAAATAAACTGACTCTGCAAGATGAAGTCTAATAGTAGATTTTGCTAATGCATCCAACTCATTCCAATCATCCTCAAATATATTTGCAGGCTTAGCTTCAATCCCTGCCAAGGGTTTAATCTGCTTCTTTTGAACACTGCTTAAACTGCGACCAGAGTGATCTGCATAAGGTATGCTCAAGAAATCATAGTCCCACGGTAATGACCACTTTTGAAAATAGAACCTGAGATGCCTCAAAACATGGGCGCCATTGCATAATCGGACTCAGCAAGAAAATCTGCAAATATCTCTCTTCTGCCGGAACTCCAAAATCCCAACCGATGAGTGAGAAATGGGAGTCAACACTTATCCACTGCCATGTGGCATAAATCTAAGGTTTCAAAACCTTAGAATGAAAAATGCATAACAAAGAGATGAAATCGAATACACAGAGATCTATAACTCTAAAAATCCTCCACCGAATCGCGTAAGAACTGACAGGTAGGGGTTTTTGGGCGCCTGGAATACAATGGGACATATAGTTTTGGAAACCGTGGTCTCAATCACTGGGTCCAACACACGGAGTGAAAAACGTTTTTGGAAATAGAGTTGTTTGTAAACTCCACTGGAGTGCGAATGATGAGCAACATAGAAGTTTTAGGACCTCTTGACTCCACCGAAACTGACAGATCTGCAAATGGTTACTCCAAACTTGAGTTCCAACACCCGGGTAGAAAAACGCAGAAACTGACACAGTGAGTCAAAAATCCAATGAAATGATCCCAGATTCAAGAATGAAGGTGTTTCCAAGCTCCTGAAGTGAAGTGGACACCAAAAGCAAGCAATAGTTGCCTCTACAAGTCAATACGGAGTCTCTGTTATCGAATGGAACAGGAAAAAGCTCAAAAAACGACTTTTTCTTTGAAAACACTTAACAGGCTCTCAAAACCACTTCGCAAAGCGAGGGGACTTTTCCAAAGGTTCCTCCAAGGTCTCTGTACACTCGGATGCAAGTAAAGTCGCCCACAAAGCTTCCCACAGAGCTTCTCCTTCCTCCCACAGAGCTGTTGAGCTTCCAGGTATTGACGCACGCTCAGCTAGATCACCCGAGCTCTGATACCAGTTGAGAGTGCTCTCAACGGAAGCAAGAACGGAAGAGGGAGTAAGAGAGAAACAGAGAGCCACACAAGTTTTGGTGGGTGCAGAATCACCCTAATCTTCTTTTTCATTCATTTATATATGTGTTTGAGTATTGCACATAACTGGGGTAAAGGCACAGTGACCTTTAACCCCCACAACTATTAGACTTCATCTTGCAGAGTCAATTTATTTCACAGTAGTAAATGAGCAGACTACAGAAGATTTGTGGAAGAAGATTTGTGGAAGAAATTCTTAGGGGATGCACTACTAAGAAACCATATGTATCACGTGTGTTCAAGGCTATTTAAAAAACCCCTCAACTAAAATTTTCCCCTTAATAAAATAACCCCTCTTTACTTGTGAACTAATTGATTTTTTAGTAAGATTAAATTAAAAACCCCTCCTATTAGTGTAATCCTATTTAATTTTTTCAAAAAGTTGAATTAAAATAGCCCTGCTCTTGAATGCATGTGGTACAATAAAATTTTGTAAGGTGAACCTCCCGAGAAGAAATTATGTACCACCTATGATAAGGAAACTGCCTCTAATAAAGTTTACCTCATGAAGAGGTTGTTTGAGCTGTAGATGAAGGAAGGGGTCTCCATTGCTTCTCACATGAATGAATTCAATATTATTTTCAACTAGCTTCAGGCTTAGAAGATGAATTTTGATGCAGAGACTAAGGCAATATTCCTCTTGTGTTCATTGCCATCCTCATGGGATACCTTCTATATAGCTGTCAGTAACTTTGCACCTGGTGGAAGTTGTAAGAAAACAATACAACTTCTGTGCTCAACAGATAGCAGGATCTCGTATGCAAGAGAGAAAAGCAGATAGTATGGAGAATAAAAAATTTGATTACTGTAAAATTGATACAATAGATGGCGTTGCCTCCCAGCCGTGCGCTCCTGTGAGAGAAGCTTCGATGGCACGCTGGAAACAGTAGAGGACGGAGGCTGCTAAGGAATCAAGGTTGCTGTAGCCAATGGTGAATATGGGCTTCACGGGCTTGCTCTTATATAGCCACTAGTCATAGTCAGTTAGACCCAATTGGGTGATTGACCCGGTCCGCCCATGATGAGCTCGCGTACAAAGTGATATTGAATCTCAATGTGTTTTGTGCGAGCGTGGAACATAGGGTTCTTGGCAATTGCCATGCAACTTTGATTGTCACATGATAACTGCATAGGCTTGTTCTACACTGCACCCATGTCCCCTAGAATCCTCCTCAACCATACTGCCTCACAAGAAGAAAAACATGCTGATTTGTACTCAGCCTCGGTAGAAGAAAGAGCAACTCTGGGTTGTTTCTTGCTGACCCATGACACAGCTCCAGATCCAAGTGAGAAATAGTAACCTGTCACTGATCTCCTACTATCCACGTCTCCTACCCAATCCGAGTCACAGAATCCGGTCAAGATGTTGCCCTTGGTATAGGTGATGTCATAATCAAGTGTGCCTTTGATGTATTTCAGCACCCGCATCCCTGCCCTCCAATGGTTCTCCCGGGGCTTATTGGAAAACCTGCTTAGTACACCAGTCGCAAAGTTGATGTCCGACCGCGTGTTGCACAAGTAAATCAAACTGCCCACAAGCCTTCTATACTTCACTTTGTCCACCAGTGGTGATGAATCCGTTTGAGAGCTTCACATCAACCTCCATAGGGGTGCCAACTGTCTTGCGCTCAGCCATGCCAAATGCCTTGAGTATCTCTCCAGCATACTTCAGCTGTGAGATGAAGATCTCTTTTGGCTCTTGCCAAACTTCAATCCCCAAATAGAAATGTATCTGTCATTTCAAACTCTCTTCCTAGCAACTGCTTTGTCTGTGAGATCTTTTCTTCATGGTTCCCTATTATGACAAGGTCGTCCACATAAAGGACCACGATCATACACCTGCCTCCTTCTTTGTAGAGATACAAATTTGCAGCAGATGGGCTCCTCCTGAACCCGTTTTGTAGAAAGTAGGCATCAATCCGCTAGTACCATGCTCGTGGGGCCTGTTTCAGCCCGTAAAGTGCCTTCTTCAGTTTATAGACTTTACCTTCTGAACCGAGGATCACAAAACCTGGTGGTTGTTCCACGTATACCTCCTCCTTGAGATCACCATTCAGAAAGGCGAATTTTACATCCATCTAAAACACGGGCCAACTTCCCTGTGCTGCTAAAGCCAAAACACTACGAATTGTGGTTAGTCGAGCAGTGGGAGCAAAGGTATCCTGATAATCAAAACCATGTACTTGTGCGAATCCTTTTGCCATGAGCCGAGCCTTGTACTTATCCAACATGCCATCAGACTTGTACTTGGTCTTGTACACCCACTTGGTGCCGATTACCTTTTGTTTTGGTGGTCGATCCACAAGGTCCTAAGTGTTATTCTTCATTATGGAGCCATACTCCGACTGCATAGCCTCCATCCACCTATCATCACCTTGTGCCTCTTCAAGACACTTGGGTTCTTCAGCACAGATCACCTCTGTCATCAAAGCATAGTTGACCAAGTGTTCTTGCGCCCTTCTTTGCTCCTCTAATCTCTTGGACCGGCGGTGTTCGGATGGTTCCTCCTCAATGGCTGGAGGTTCGCTGCCGTCCAAAAGCTGCTTTACCCACTTCGGGAATGGCTGTTGCCCTTGTGGTTCTACAGGCTCTTCTTCCTCTTCTTTATCTTAAATCCTCCCAAGCACCGTTGGGGGAGCTCAGTCTGATGTTGGTGGTTGTACTGGATGGATATCCTGGTCCTGGTTGTTTGGGAAGGAAGCATCCTCCTCCAATTGATGCGGCTATTCTAAGAAGACCACATCGCGACTTACTATTACCTTCTTGGTAACAGGATAATAGCGACAATGACGTTTTCTTCATGTCTAGTCTAGCTAAAAAGTTGCTTACCACTTCAGATGATGCATATTCCTAGGATTGGATTTTGGATTTTGGTGCTTCATTCTATGTTACTTCCCATAGGGATTGGTTCTCCACTTATGACAGTGGTGACAAAATATGAAGAGGGGAGAGAGAGAGGGCATAGCTAGAGAGCACATCACAAAGGACTAACTGTACACTAGATTTGGTTGAAAATGTAGAATATATACAAACCCATTTAGGGTTAGGGTTAGGGCATCTAACCCTTTCCTTTATAGCACTCTATTGGGTTAGTGATATGCACATATGATCACATGATGTTGAGCGTGGTCTCTCAACACCTTTCCTCAAGATCAACATCATGAAGTAGGCCTTCCCTTTGGATGATGATTCTAGGGAATCGAAGGACTGAGTATTACATTCCATCACACCCCTTTAATGGGAATGTCCTTTCTCTACGTCAAACCAAGAGCTTGTTGGTGTTTCTCAAAAATCTCTTTACCGATTGGTTTGGTAAAGATGTCTGCAACATTTTCTTTGCTATCACAATGCTATAGTGTCATGTCACCAAGTAACACTTTTTCTTTGATGAAGTGCTTTTTGACATCAATGTGCTTTGTCGTGGAGTGATAAATTTCTTGGTCAATGCTTAAGCCGATTGATTATCACAGTATATTGGTGTTGGCTTTGATTCGTCAAAGTAATCTATTTTTGATAATAGTCTTCTGAGCCATATAGCTATTGTACCAACTTTTGGGTGCTTGCTTTAAGCCATAGAGACTTTTCTTAAGATGGCAAACCTGATTCTCCTTTCTTGGTTTAACATAACCTGCTGGTTGTTGCATGTAGACTTTGTCATCTAAGTAATCTAAGTAACCATTAAGAAATGCATTCTTGACATCGAGCTGATACACATTCCATCTACTGAGTGTCGCTAGTGATATCAAGGAATCCATCTTTGCTACTAGAGCATAAGTCTCATCATAATCTTGATCGTATTGCTGTGCAAATCCTTTTGCAACTAGTCTGGCTTTGTATCTTTCAATACTTCCATCTGGATTGTACTTCATTTTGTATACCCATTTGTTTGCTATGTCCTTCGTATTACTGTGCAAATCCTTTTGCAACTAGTCTGGCTTTGTATCTTTCAATACTTCCATCTGGATTGTACTTCATTTTGTATACCCATTTGTTTGCTATGTCCTTCTTTCCTGGTGGAAGGCCGCATAATTCCCAAGTATTATTCTTGTACAAGGCTTCCATTTCTTCATTCATAGCAGTTTTCCATTCTAGCTTGTCAGTCGCATCTTCAAAGTCCACTAGCTCTTCTGTAGCCATGATGGTAGTCATAAGAGAATAGTTACTGGTTTCAACTTGAATTGCTTTGCCTTTCTGAGCATATGTCAATCTGGCTAGAGGTCTGCTTTCCCTAGTAGACCGTCTGGGTTGCTGTAGTTCTTCTCAGGGTGCTTCTGGTAATTATTGCTCTTCTTCATCAAACTTTTTTATAGATGACTAAGTAATTGGTGCATCTATCTCCTGTGTATTTTCCTAGCTGGAAGCCGTTTATTGCTTGTGAGCATCACTGTGAGGTGCAATCGAGCTGCAACCCATGAAGATTGCCTTGAAAGCAGCTACTCGTCTGGTCGCCGTTGCTGCTATGTTTGGAGGTTGCTATAAGTTCAAGGTCGTTGCAGTCTGTAGGAGCCGGGCATGGAGCAAACTATGGAGGCACTGGCTATAGAGATGCAGGCCTATAGATGGGCCGACTGGTCGGGCTAGTTTGTAGAGGTAGCCGTTGTAGTCGCAGGAAATGCGTGGTCTCTCAACAAGTGGAAAGACAAGTTGTGTGCTATGCATGTGACATAGTGGGAGTAGGTGACATAAGGTTTTCTTTTGCAAATAGGTCTACTTTTGTTTTAAAAAAGGTGAGACATGTGCCTAAGCTGACCAAGAGTCTCATTTCAGTGGGTCAACTAGATGATGCTGGTTTTCAGAACACCTTTTGCTTTCAGAGTTGGAAAATTCAGAAGGGCTCTATGGTTTTGGCAAGAGATGCCAAGTGTGGGACATTGTATCCCTTACATGTATCAGGGGTGTTTGATCATGTTGTTACAATAACCAAGCATCCATGTACTTCTTTATGGCATTGTTGGTTGGGGCACATGAGCCAGAATGGAATGAAACTCGTATGCCATTTGGGTTACGTATTGCATTTGATTTTTTTTTATTTTGAAATTTGTGAGCATTGTCTCTATGGGAGGCAGACTAAATCATCCCATAAAAGAAGGGGAAGGACAGAGCTTAAAAAGCTTGATTCGATGCAATGTCATGTTTAGGATGTCTAAGGAGAGTTATGTTGGTGCATTGGCTTGGTCAATTCATAGTAAAGAACATGATTTGCCCAAGTGGATGGTATTTGCTTTGGTTTGGTTGAGAAGACCCATGCGTCTTTTGATTAGCACAAGTCTCCACAGAGTAAGACATCAACTCCTCCAAAGGATTCGTAGTGGTTGTGCTTTATTTCGCGCATTTGAATCTTTGTAGCTATGAATGTGTTCTTCCCTACAAGTGAAATTTCATCGAATACAATAAGCTCAAGGTCCTTGTATGTTGTTGATAGAGCTTATAGTTTTTCATCGGTGAGGGGCAGGTAGTTTGAGGTAAGCAAAGGCAAGTACAAAGTTGAGTGAATTGTATTCTTGCCAATGTTACGAGCGGCTTTCCCAGTGTATGCTAAAAGTATAACGCATGCTGCTTCGGCGCTCGATACATCATAGTGATTGTAGTGGCACAACAAAGCTTGCACGATCAAGAGCAATGTGTAAGTCTTGCCAGTCCATGTCCTTTCCTATGTCGTACTTGTAGCTTGATTGTAGAGCACTTTGGCTTGTTGATGAACTTGGTGATTGCGAGGTGTTGATAATGGCTTCGCAGCATAGCTTGTTAAATTTGTTGTATGGAAACTTTTCCTTGTCTGTTGTGGCTTTGTGCTTTAAGTACATGTCATGCCAAGTCGGAAGGGTTTCATCTAGCTTATGCTCTTCTTGGTCGAACAACAAATATAGTAGGCATTATTCTCTATAGTGATTTTTCGGATCTTTTGTCTTGTTGTAATTGTTCAACCTGATTATCGTGCCTTTTCGTATTTTGTCTTGCTTTTTAGAGGGTGACATATATTTGCTTGCGAATGTTGCAAGGCAAATATGTTTCAAATCATCTTTGCATTTTAAGTACTTTGTAATAATGTCATCGAAGAATATGTCCAAGATTTTTGGGTCAAGTTTTTGTAGTTGTGATTTCCTTTTAATCAAGAAAATGTGCTCTTTGAATTTGCTTGTGTTAATGTAAGAGAATTCTCGTGGTGTGCTTGTTAATGGCAACGATAGACATAGGTATATTGCTTGTTGTGCACTAATGTGTTGAGTGTTCAAAATTGTGTTGCCCACTTTGCGTATTCTTTCATTTGTAGGAGTATAATCAGACAAGCAAGATTCCATTGCTTTGTGTATTGTTGTTGTTGTTGCACTGTCAACTTTCATCATGTAGGAGGTGCAATATGCTGCAGAGCCATGTGAATGAACTGTATATCTGTGTTTGCTCCCCAAAGTCGTGACAACATCGGGTTGAAATGATTTGTATCAACATTTTTTGGTCTCCTTCTTAAAATAAGTGTAGGTTGTGATATGTGAGATCTTAAAGTAAGCAAGTACTCTTCTTCTGTGGGGTCTAATTTGTTGAGAAATTCGTCGAAGTCAAGTGACAACATTGTCGTGTCTTCCATTGCTCTGACACTTTTGGCGTGGGCTTGTTTGTGCCTTTTCTTTTTTGTGGTGTCGTCCATAGGTACAATGCATCGGAGCACATGGGAAACCAAAGCGGCAAGCTTTGTTCTTTTTTTTGCAAGTTTTCTTATGCTTGTGCATTTGAATATCAATGTGCTTAGGTCAAAGTAGTGAGTTGTCTGTTGTAATGTTGTCGACAAAAGCCTCGATCTTAGCTGCTGTTGCATTTCCATAGATTGGGGCTTTGTCAATCCAAACAAGCCCATTATCATGCTGGCTCCCCCTGTTTTGGAATTTTGTGACGAAAAAGTAATCAGTCACCTTTGCCCAATATTGAAGGATCATTTTTAAGCAAGTGTTTCAATGCTTGAAATTTGTAGACATAATACCGTGAGGTGGCAATAGGGTTTGAACGAATCAATTCTCAAATTTGAGCAGGGGTTGCAATAGCAATGCCAAAACCACCTGGGTGGAGAGCACAAAGGCAGTCAAGCAATTTCTCAGCTACTGCGGAAAGAGTGATAAGAAAACAAGGAGGTCCTAGTTGTTTGACCATCGCGAACAAGTTATTCTTTAGCTTATTTTTGTGATGTGCGTAGGCGTGTGAAGTCACAGAAGCCTATGTTCGATTGTAATAGCCTCTCAATGTTTGTGTATGTCGTAGCTTGGCTTGCTTGCAATGAATTCCCTTGGAGCTGTCCTTTCCGCATTCAAACCCACGTGGAAGAGAGCATGTAGCTACCCAAGACTTTCATTGTCTTTTGAAGAATACATTTTCTATGAAACAAACAAACTTGGTGTCGGCATTAGTTAGCTCGTGCTGTGCAATTCGTTCGTATGAAGTGCATTCGGGGATGTTGGTAGTTTCTTGGCGAGCCATAGTAAAGTGTTGGGAATGACAGCTCTTTGGAGTGCGTGTCTTTGAAAATGATAATGGGTGAGAAACCTTCACTTGGTGCGACATCAATTGGTTTGTCTTGGAAGTCGATGACTTGGTGGCTGGAGTAAATACCATGAATCAATGTGTCATTGGTAGTTACTATTTAGTCTTGGAATAGGAGCTTGGAGAGGTCTTGAACTCTGTGCATGAACGCGGGTCCTCCTTCCGGTCAGGGGCGAGTCTCGAGACTTCGGGCAAAGCGCCCGAGATGTTGTGAGCTGATAGAGGAGGACACTGACAAGACCTCCATGTCAGGTGAGACTGACCCCGGAGAAGAGAAGGAGGTAGACAAACGCATTGATGAAGTTGAGGGAGGTTCTGGTGGCAAGGCACCCGAGGAGCCGGCACAACATCAGTGGAGTCCCTTTTGCAAAGTCCGCTTTGGTGCCTTTCCTGAAGCGTGCTACATCTACTACAAGGAGACCTCTCACTTCGTCAGAAACTGCCCGTCGTGCAGAAAATGTTAAGATGGCAAAGAGATCGAATCGATGGAAACACATGCAGACGAAGGGTCGACACCGAAGAAGCATCAGAGGTAGCCATCGCCGATTTTGGAGCCTGGAGGTCACGCAACCTTGGCTCAGGCACAGATCTCAAGTTCTGATGAAGGTAAAGCTATGCAGGATGATGAACAGTGGAGAGTGGTTGGCCGTAAAGGTAAGGCTAAAATTGTTGTTTTGTCCGAGTGTCCTCCTCAATCGGCTCCCCTTGCTCCGGACCCTGGACTCAAAGATTTTGCAAAAGGCAAGAGCTCGACGCCCGCACAGGTAGCAATGACGGAGGTACACGTCGTCCCCTGTAGGAACGCAGTGGAGCGAATACTAACCAGAACCCTTGTAGTAGTAGTTCTTCGGACATGTCGGATGCGTACCATAAGGAAGCGGCTACTGGACAGGCCGGAGGCAGATCAGTTGCCAGCCGCCCAGGGAATTGTTTCTCTGTAGGGATTAACCTAATTAGTTTTGTTTTGAAGGACAACGTAAGGCAACATGCACAAGGGAAACCTGGGTAGTCCATAATCCTTGTTGTATCTTTTCTTCGTGCTTGTTCTTGATGGGTTTCATGCTCGCTGACGTCCTCGGTAACTCCATTTCATAACGGAACTTGTTGGAAGTGCTTGGCCTCTTGGCCGTTCCCTGTTCATTGTATTCTCGGGTTTTTCAGTAATATACTCAGCCCTGCAAAAGAAAATAGGAGCTGTGTGAGGAGGAAGGGCAGAGGGAGAGAAGAGGAGTGGGCAAATGGTGGAGGGGGATTGTGTCAACCACCTTGCTAATAGGAGCTGTGTAAGAGGGAAAAGGGCAGAGAGAGGAAAGAGGAGTGGAGAACTTGTGAAGTGGAGCATGTATGAGAAGATGTAGCGAGAGGAGCAAGGTTTTTTCTTTTTTTGGTTGGACGGGCAAGCAGCAAGAATCTAGCGGAGAGTCAATGTGGCCAAAGGTCATTAGGTCATATGTAATCAAGAGTGAAAGCAATGGTAATCACGTCGATGATAAAAGCTAAACTTTAGATTAAAATTAACTGAAGTTGAGGATAATTGCCTCTAATGACGCCTTGAGCTGTAAAATAGCACATCTTAAACTTAGACACAATAATTATATATCTCATGAATACACAAGAGAAAGCTCCATCTTTTGGGAGAGGCTTTGTTGTGGTATCTTTGGAGGCTTGTTTTTGGTAGGGGATGAAAGGAGCTATTGTCTTTAGAAGGGTGGTTTGTGATTCTAATTTATTTAGATTTCATTGATGGATAAAGCCTACTTCATATTTAAGTAGTATAAAAGGGCTTATCATGCATGACCTTTGTAAAGTCATTGTCTTACAAGTACCATTCATGATGGTATGATATGCATACTTAAATTATTATGGAAGCAAACTTGGCTGTCGCTAATGTTCAATAAATCTAGTTGTTAGGACGAGAAGTTATTTTCCTAGTTATATAAGTCGTAACATTTTGTACAACGATGTTGATGGGGATTGACTCACTTTGAATTCTCAAAAGTTAGCATAATTTATTTTTAAAATTTTCTAAATAAGAAGCACAGATTCTAGACATTCTTTTCTTGTTCTTAAACTTACAAAACATAGAAAGATACATACTTGCTTGTTGTATATAAACTGGAGTTTCATTCAAATCTTAGTGCTATCATCCTTATTCTACATCAACTTGAAAAATCCATAATTCTTATATTTTATTAATTGATTTGTATTGTATTGTGTCATGTTTTGCTTTGTGTGCAGACAACACTTCTTTTTACTGGTCGTAGTAGTTACGATTGACACTATGTGTGCCACCGTAGCCCTTCTTGCCACAATCGGCTCTCACTTGCTCTCTGGGATTGTGTGATCTTCCACGGTTTCTTGTAATAACTGGCTCTTCTTGTCAATGGAATGTTTATGAGAGGCATTGCTTGTATCAACGGCAGCTCGTGTGCTATCAGACGGTGTGCTTTCTTGGCTTATTAGTACGTTTGGTTCCCACAACTTTGGATGGATCTGATCAACACTTTCGACTTGATGATTGCTTTACATAGCTTGGCTTGGGCTTTTTTTCTCTTTACGTATAAATAGATACTTACATAGTTACGTATATATAGAGACTTATATATACGTATATATAGAGTCTTATATATATGCATATATAGAGACTTATACATATGTTTAGTAGAACCTTATATATATACATATAATTAAAGACTTATGTATATTTTTATATTTTGATAGGTTTGCTTATGTGTCAATAGCCTTTATATATAATGCATAATCTTACTTTATATATATATATATATATATATGCGTAATCTTAATTTAGATTAGATTACAAGGTTTATTCTAATGATAATTAGAATAGTTTGGATTTCACAGATTTACTTACTCCATAATAAATAAATATATATATACACACACACTCAGCTAGAATTAGATTTATGCTTCCTAGGGATCCATTTCTCATTAAATTTTAAATTGAGTTTTTTTAATTTTTCTATAAAAATAAAATTTCTTCAGTCCTAGTAATTTATTCTTTATGGTTGTTCCTTCTTTAACCTTTCAATCTGGTTTAGAATCATTCCATTGAAATAATGTATAATAGAATATATATATTACTGTCTAGTCTATTTGTACACTTGGAATTCTTCTAGTGTGACAAGTAGTCTTGATTCCCCCACTTCAATGCTCAATGTGTAGCACATACTTAAGATGAATGTGATTTTTCAAATCTTTAGTGCTTGGATAGTTAATGCTTATTTTGCAAATTAACTGACATCGATAACAAGAGTGTGGGGGATGTGTGGATACTTGGCCGCCCACACAAATATCATAATTTTCTAAATATGATTTTTTGTCTGGTTGGTTGGCGGGTATAGTTTACCACTCCATTAATTGACAAAAAGACCTAATGACTCCAGCAAAACTATTATAAATACCATTTGGTAAATCATTGTAATGCAATGATGCAATCAATTCTATTATTTTTTCCAAGTAGCAATTTATTATTAGATTGAGTAATCTCTAGTCTAAATATGATTGTATGGTTCATTCTTGAAGGAATTTTTAAATGCAAACACAAATTCGTTTTTCCTACTAGGTGGACTAGTATCATACAATCATGATTTAGTTTAGTTATTACTCCCTCTACTTTTATTGATTTGCTTTATATAGTCCAACTAAACCTCTCATTAATCAACCGATTGTTGATAAGGTTACTGTATTTGGGCTCGATGAGTTGTTTTGCATTCTTGTCTAATTCTAATCTTTTATTAATCAGTCGATTCTTGGGAGATTATCGATTATATATAGTGAATGTACTAGTATGCTTATCCAACTCAATCTTTCATTAATCAGTCGATTCTTGAAAGGTTATCGAGTGTTGGATCAGTGACCTATTAAGATCAAAGATTGGCCCTTATCTTCGATGCTAACTACTATATTTCTTGTGCAAAACACATGAAAACACTCTTATAGTGAATGGAAATGGGCTATTATGCCAACACAAGTACCACTTATGTACTTTATCACAGTAAAGAGTGTCAACCTTTTTATTACATAGGTGGCGAGTAAGTTCCACATGGTGGGCTTACTCCTTACCATGTGGTCTTATCCTTTAGGTTGGGGGTGTCCCTCCCCAGCCCCCCCCTCCCCCACACACATATTTACACACACACACACACTCTCTCTCTCTCCTTCTTTCTTTTAACTCTGTCTTTTTTATGTACCCTTAATTTGTTAGATTGGGTTAAGCTCTCTCTCTCTCTCTCTCTCTCTCTCTCTCTCTCTCTCTCTGTCTCTGTGTCTCTCTTTCTCTCTTGTTTTTTTTCTTTCTCTTTATCTTGTTCTCTCTCCACTCTTTTACACATTTACACATACTAATACTTATGTTTAAGGTGATGGTACCATAGTTAATTCTAATGGGGATCTGATAACAATTTATTAATTTAATAATGACATATGTTCAAACATACACAAGATGTGTTTTAATTTTTTACTTTGGTATCTCATAGCAATTGCTTTTGTATAAGGCTACTGTGACTGAACTTGGTTTTTTTCATGATTATTAAAAATTCTAGAATTAATTTATAATTGTATCTTGAATCTATCCCCTTGGCAAAAAGTGGTTTTAAATATGGACAACATGGCTTAGCTTGGCAAAATACTATTCATGGGCCTTTTAAAAAATCCCTAAGTACATGCTGGAACCACCACCCACGATTGTGTAGTGGGTGTGTACCTCTACGTAGTTATGATCTCCTTATCCGTCACATTCTTATCTTTTCTCTTGTGCCCTTGTCTCCCTACAAGTCTCATACGGCTCCTTGGCCTCCCTTTGCCCTCTTGCTATACTATTGCTACACCTCTTTTCAACAAGCTTTACTTCTACACCTTCCTCAACGCTCTTCCTCTCTTGCATTTTGGCCTTCTTGCTTTGCCTCACCGAAGTCGTCTACCCTTTGCCTCACCGAAGTCATCTACCCTACTCATCAACTTAAAGCATGGTCGTACTTCGCGACTCCCTCACTTCTTTGTAGCTTGGTCTATCGGCTCTCTCCTCATGTTGCTGTTGAGATATTGAGCTCCACTCGTGGTATGCCAGGATGATCGTTGTGCATTTATGTCACCGACTTATTAGCTGCAGATGCAGTTGGTACACCACCCATGAATAATAGCTAGATGATAGCTATCTTTATGTACTCTAGTTAGTGGCTCAGTTAGTATGCCACCTTAGCTGAGTTTGGTTTGAGACCCACATATAGGGTTCTTTTGTACTTAGAGTTCTTTTGGTTTACACAACTAAGAAGAGGAAAACTATTTTTAGCCTCCATCTTTGTGTATATTCTCCTATTGTGTATAGGGGTTAAAGGTCACTGTGCCTTTACCCCGGTTATGTACAATACTCAAACACATATATAAATGAATGAAAAAGAAGATTAGGGTGGTTCTACACCCACCAAAACTTGTGTGGCTCTCTGTCTCTCTCTCTCTCCTTCTTCCGTTCTTGCTTCCGTTGAGAGCACTCTCAACTGGTATCAAAGCTCGGGTGATCTAGCTGAGCGTGTGTGAATGCTTGAAGCTCAGCAGCTCTGTGGGAGAAAGGAGAAGCTCTGTGGGAAGCTTTGTGGGTGACTTTACTTGCATCCGAGTGTGCAGAGACCTTGGAGGAACCTTTGGAAAAGTCACTTTGGCTTTTCGAAGTGGTTTTGAGAGCTTGTTAAGAGTTTTCAAAGAAAGTCGTTTTTTTGAGCTTTTTCCTGTTCCGTTTGATGACAGAGACTCCGTATTGACTTGTAGAGGTAATTATTGCTTGCTTTTGGTGTCCACTTCACTTCAGGAGCTTGGAAACACCTTCATTCTTAAATCCGAGATCATTTCATTGGATTTTTGGCTCTGTGTCAGTTTCTACGTTTTTTGCTCGGGTGTTGGAACTCAAGTTTGGAGCAACCATTTGTAGATCTGTCAGTTTCGGTGGACTCAGGAGGTCCTAAAACTTCTATATTGCTTATCATTCGCACTCCGGTGGAGTTTACAAACAGCTCTGTTTTCAAAAACGTTTTTCAATCCGTGTGTTGGACCCAGTGATTGAGACCACGGTTTTCACAACCGTTTGTCCCATTGCGTTTCGGACACCCAAAAACCCCTGCCTATTAGTTCTTGCAAGATTTGGTGGAGTATTTTCAGAGTTATAGATCTCTGTGTATTCGATTTCGTCTCTGTGTTATGCATTTTTCATTCTAAGATTTTGAAACCTTAGATTTATGCCACATGGCAGTGGATAAGTGTTGACTCTCATTTCTCACTCATTGGTTGGGATTTTGGAGTTCTGGCAGAAGAGAGATATTTGTAAATTTTCTTGCTGAGTCCGATTATGCAATGGCGCCCATGTTTTGAGGCATCTCAGGTTCTATTTTCAATAGCGGTCATCAGTGTGGGACCATGATTTCCTGAGCATACCTTATGCAGAGCACTCTGGTTGCAGTTTGAGCAATGTGCGCTCATTCGTGGTGTGCATTGGGTTATAGTGGATGATTTATAGGCCATTTAGATGCATTGCGGTCCTTATTGGATGCGCTGATAGGCTCAAATTGCCTTGTGGGATGCTATTTTTTATGGACGCTTTGCACATGGATGCTATTTTAAGCTGAGGGACAGCTTTGACACATTGCAGGTGATGCACTGATAGTGCTATGCTCTCTTAGATGAGATATTATTGATGCATATGCCAGTGGACGGTGTTTATGCTTGAGTCATTTGGCACTTATTGGCATTTTCTTTTGGGCCAGATTTGCTCATATGGATGCATAGTATATGCACATGAGTTAGATGCATCTTTGGATGCTTTGAGACACGAGTTTCGGTGATATTTCACTCTATTGTGGCATACACATTTGGGTACACTTGGTATTTAGTGTGATTCTCTCTTGTATGCACTAGCATTTGGGATTTTGTTTCATTTGCATCATGGCATCCTCTTCCATGTCTGAAAATGAGTTTTTCAACATTAAAAAGTTTGATGGGACAAACTTTTCTTTGTGGAAAGAACAAATAAGGGATGTGCTTATTCAAAAGAAGCAGATTAAACCCTTGGCAGGTATTGAACTTAAGCTTGCAGATATGTTTGAGGATGATTGGAATGAGTTGAATGCATTAGTAAAGTCTACTATTAGACTTCATCTTGCAGAGTCAGTTTATTTCACAGTAGTAAATGAGCAGACTACGGAAGATTTGTGGAAGAAACTGTGTGCTACTTATGAGAAGGAAAACCCTTTAATAAAGTTTACCTCATGAAGAGGTTGTTTGAGCTGCAGATGAAGGAAGGGGTCTCCATTGCTTCTCACTTGAATAAATTCAATATTATTTTCAGCCAGCTTCAGGCTCAGAAGATGAATTTTGATGCGAAGACTAAGGCAATATTTCTCTTATGTTCATTGCCATCCTCATGGGATACCTTCCGTACAGCTGTCAGTAACTCTGTACCAGGTGGAGTACTGAAATTTGATGATGTTGTGGGTAGCTTGTTGGCCGAGGAGATTAGACGGAAGTCTATGGATGGCAAAAAGCAGGATGCAGCCTTAAATGTGCAAAGGGGCAGATCACAGTTCAGGGGGAAGTCCCAAGAAACAGGGAAGTCTCGTAGCAAATCCAGGGCACGGAACATTGAGTGTTACCATTGTGGTAAGAAGGGCCATATGAAAAAGGATTGCTACAAGCTAAAAAGAGAGCAAAAGGATAAGGGCTGACCAAGAGTCTTATTTCAGTGGGTCAGCTAGATGATGTTGGTTTTCACACTTTTGGCTTTCAGAGTTGGAAAATTCAGAAGGGCTCTATGCTTTTGGCCAGGGGTGCCAAGTGTGGGACTTTGTATCCCTTACATGTATTAGGGGTATTTGATCATGTTGCAATAATCGAGTAGCCAAGCACTTCTTTGTGGCATTGCAGGTTGGGGCACATGAGCCAAAATGGAATGAAACTCTTATGTCGTTTGGGTTATGTACCGCATTTGAGTTTCTCTGATTTTGAATTTTGTGAGCACTGTCTCTATGGGAAGCAGATTAAATCAGCCCATAAAAGAAGGGGAAAGAAAGAGTTTGAAAAGCTTGATTTGGTGCATTCAGACGTATGTGGTCCCATGCTTACATAAGTCATTAGGCGGGGCTGAATACTATGTGACATTCATTGATGATGCAACTAGGAAAGTGTGGGCTTATGCAATAGCTCGGAAGAGTGATGTGTTTTAGGTATTTCAAAAATGGTTGGCCTTGGTTGAGAATCAGTCAGGTAGAACGCTTAAATGCTTACGGACTGACAATGGTGGAGAGTATCTTTCTCATGACTTTCAGCATTTCTGTGATACATGTGGGATTAAGAGGGAGCTCACATCCCCTCGTACTCCAGAGCAAAATCCAGTTGCAGAAAAGATGAACCGTACCATTCAAGAAAGGTTGCAATGCATGCTTTCCAATGCAAGTCTTTCTAGTGGTTTTTGGACTGAAGTAGAAAAAAGCACATTGAGGTGCATTATCAGTAGGTTTTATTGATCTAGTTCATGTCAGTACAAAGGATCAAGTAGCTGACATATTCACAAAGGCATTGGGTGCAAAGAAGGTGCGCAAGTTCAGAGACCTGCTTGTTGTGCAGGAGTTGGGATTGAGCTCGAGAGGGAGTGTTGAGATATCAAGCTCCACTCGTGATATGCCAGAGTGATCATTGTGCATTTATGCCACTGACTTGTTAGCTGCAAATGCGGTTGGTACACCACTCATGAATAATAGCTGGATGACAGCTATCTTTATGTACTCTAGTTATGGCTCAATTAGTATGTCACCTTAGTTAGCTGAGTTTGGTTTGAGACCCACATATAGGGTTCACCTATTCTTTTGTACTTAGAGTTCTTTTGGCTTACACAACTAAGAAGAGGAAAACTGTTTTCAGCCTCCACCTTTGTGTACATTCCCCCATTGTGTATGTGAGAAAGTTGCAAGTGAGACTCCTTTCTTCTCTCCCACTCTCTTCACAGTCGCCACAATTGGCTGTCTCACTAGCTCTAAGATGCATGGTCTCTTTGCTGCCATTGAAATCTCGGTCTTTTGCTCTTATGAGCCTTTCTTCTTTTCTCCACTCTTACACAGTACTGGGCTTTCTGGCTCACTGACTGGCAACTTCTCTTTACTAGCTTCATTGTCTGGCTGCATGATAACTTCTTTTTACTGGTCATAGTAGTTACGATTAACACTATGTGCACCACAGTAGCCCTTCTTGTCACAATTGGCTCTCACTTGCTCTCTGGGACTACGTGTCTTCCACGGTTTCTTGTAATAACTAAGCTCTTGTTGTCGATGGACTATTTATGAGAGGCATTGCCTGCATTAATGGCAGCCCATGTGCTCCTATTAGTCCATGTGCTTTCCTAGTTTATTAGTACGTTTGGTTCCCACAACTTTGGATTCGATTTGATCAACACTTTTGACTTGATGATTGCTTTATGTAGCTTCGCCTGGGCTTTTTTTCTCTTTACGTATAAATAAATACTTATATAGTTACATATATATAGAGACTTATATATACGTATATATAGAGTCTTGTATATACATATATATAGAGACTTATATATACGTTTAGTAGAACCTATAAGAAAACAATACAACGTCTATGCTCAATAGATAACAGGATCTCGTATGCAAGAGAGAAAAGTAGATAAATTGAAAATTTGATTACTGTAAAACTGATACAATAGATGGTGCTACCTCCTAGCGGTGTGCTCTTATGTGCAAAGCTTCGATGGCATGCTGGAAATAGTAGAGGACGGAGGCCAGATGCTAAGGAATCAGGGTTGCTGTAGTCAGTGATGATGATGGGCTTCATGGGCTTGCTCTTATATAGCCACCACTCGTAGTCAGTTAGACCCAATTGGGAGACTAACCCAGTTGATCCAAAACAATCGATTGGAGGTCAGTCCCAAAATAGGCCATCGACCACACGTTAGAACCGTGGTGCAAAATACAACAACTTATCTACGGTTCTCATTCAGCCCAAATCCATTTAGGATCATCTGGGGCTCCAAACGGGTCCCATAGCCCAAGAGTGGGCTACCCCAAAAAATGCTCCATCTACCCTCACTGCAGTCAGTCATGGGATGCCTTCTCGCACTTGCATGTAGCCTAGTTGGCAGTGTGCTCAGGCCACACATGGCTCCCATCTGGTGTCTAAACCAAGACCTACCAGATAACCGAGCTACTCAAATGCCTTCTCCTCATATGGGGGGCTTACAAGTAGAGTTAGTTGGTTTCTGCATAGTCACATGAGAGTGGAGCATTGATATCTAACACCCCCCTCAATGTCCACCCGCAAGTGAACTCACTTTTTTGGCCTAATCCCAAGTCGATGAAGATGCCTCTCTAGCAAGTATCTTCCAAGAGCTTTCGTGAAGATGTCCGCAGCATTCTCTGTAGTCGGACAGTATATACCAAGTTGACCTCTCCATCCATGATGAGCTTATGTACAAAGTGATATTGAATCTCAATGTGTTTTATGCGAGCGTATGTCATGTTGAGCCGCAAGATCTTCTGATTGTCACATGATAACTGTGTAGGCTTGTTCTGTACTGCACCCATGTCCCCTAAAATCCTCCTCAACCATACTACCTCACAAGAGGCAAAACATGCTGATTTGTACTCAGTCTCGGTAGAAGAAAGAGCAACTGTGGGTTGCTTCTTGCTAACCCATGACACAGCTCGAGATCCAAGTGAGAAACAGTTACCTATCACTGATCTCCTACTGTCCACGTCTCCTACCCAATCCAAGTCACAGAATTTGGTCAAGGTGTTGCCCTTGGTATAGGCGATGCCATAACTAAGTGTGCCTTTGATGCATTTCAACACCCGCATCCCTGCCCTCCAATGATTCTCTCGAGGCTTATTGAAAAACTTGCTTAGTACACTAGTCGCAAAACTGATGTCTGGCCATGTGTTGCACAAGTAAATCAAACTGCTCACAAGCCTTCTGTACTTTGCTTCGTCCACCAGTGGTGATGAATGCTTGTTTGAGAGCTTCACGTTGACCTCCATAGGAGTGCCAACTGTCTTGCACTTAGCCATGCCAAATGCCTTCCGTATCTCTCTAGCATACTTTAGTTGTGAAATGAAGATCTATTTTGGCTCTTGCCAAACTTTAATCCCCAAACAGAAATGCATCAGTCCGAGGTCTGTCATTTTAAACTCTCTTCCTAGCAAATGCTTTGTCTACGAGATCTTTTCTTCATGGTTTCCTGTTATGACAAGGTCATTCACATAAAGGATGATCATACACCTACCTCCTTCTTTGTAGATATACAAATTTGCATCAAATGGGCTCCTCTTGAACCTGTTTTGCAGAAAGTAGGCATCAATCCACTGGTACCACACTCGTGGGGCCTGTTTTAGCCTGTAAAGTGCCTTCTTCATTTTACAGACTTTACCTTCTGAACCGGGGATCATAACACCTAGTGGTTGTTCCACATATACTTTCTCCTTGAGATCTCCATTCAGAAAGGTAGATTTTACATCCATCTAAAACACGGGCCAACTTTCCTGTGCTGCTCAAGCCAAAACACTGTGAATTGTGGTTAGTCGAGTTGTGGGAGCAAAAGTATCCTGATAATCGAAACCATGTATCTATGCGAATCCTTTTGCCACGAGCCGAGCCTTGTACTTATCGGATTCATGCTTGGTCTTGTACACCCACTTGGTGCTGATTACCTTGCATTTTGGTGGTCAATCCACAAGGTTCCAAGTGTTGTTCATTATGGAGCCATACTCCGACTACATAGCCTCTGTCCACCTATCATCACCCTGTGCTTCTTCAAGACACGTGGGTTCTTCAGCACGGATCACCTCTGTCATCAAAGCGTAGTTGACCAAGTGTTCCTACGCCCTTCTTTGCTCCTCTAATCTCTTGGACCGGCAGTGTTCGGATGGTTTCTCCTCAATGGTTGGAGGTTCTCTCCCATCCAAAAGCTAATGTACCTACTTCGGGAATGGCTATTGCCATTGTGGTTTTGCAGGCTCTTCTTCTTCTTTATCTTGAATCCTCGAGTTCGATCTGCTGTTGGTGGTTGTACTGGATGGATATCTTGGTCTTGGTTGTCTGGGAAGGAAGCATCCTTCTCCAATTGATGCGGCTGTTCTGAGAAGACCACATCGCGACTTACTATTACCTTCTTGATAACAGGATTATAGAGATGGTAACCCTTCGCCTCTTCACTGTAGCCCAAGAAAATACATTACTGGCACTTCGATTCCCAGTTGGTCCTGTTAGCATCAGGGACATGCACAAAACAATCACATCCAAAAACTTTGAAATGTGCAGCTGAAGTTTTCTTGCCAAAAAAAGCCTGCAGTGGAGTCATCCCATTCACAGCCTTCATGTAGCTACGATTTAGAATGTAAACTGCCGTGTTACATGCTTCAGCCTAGAAAGACTTTGGCAAATCTTTTCCTTTCATCATACTCTTACCCATTTTGTAGATGACACGCATCTTGCACACTGCTACTCTATTTTGCTGTGATGTATGTGATGGGGGTTTCTGCCTCTTGATCCGTGACTTTTGCAGTAACTTTCGAATTCACTTGATGTGAACTCACCACCTCTATCTGATCTCAACTTCTTCACCTTCCTCCCCGTTTCTTTCTCGACCATTACATGCCATTCTTTGAACTTACTAAAAGCCTCATCTTTAGTCTTCAGGAAGTATATCCATATCCTTCTACTATAGTCGTCGATCAGCGTCATGAAGTAGTAGGAACCACCCAAAGCTTTTGTCTCCATCTTTTCGCAGATGTCCATGTGAACGAGCTCTAGAGGAGCCTTTGCCCTACTGGCTTGTTTAGGAAAGGGCTGCCGATGCTGCTTGCCCATCATGCAAGCTTTACAGACATCAGGTAGATCTGTAATTTTGGGTAGGTCTGAAATCATTCCACTTTTATGCATCTCCTTTAAAGAACTAAGGTTTAGATGACCAAACCTCTCATGCCACAGCTTAGTGTTGCTCACATTGGCTCAAGCACTGAAAGCTAAGAGTTCGTAGATGTTGTTGCACCGTGTACCTTTACCAATCACCTTCCCTTGAAGATCCAAAATCAGTCCGCCATTCTTATCGAAGTGAACTTTGAGATCCTGATCCGTGATCACAGAAATGTACAACAAGTTCCTCTTGATATCTGGCACATAAAGAACATCGGACAACTATTTTACAACTCCATTTGACTTGAGAGCAATCGTATCTTTTCCTTTTGCTGGACATTTTGCATCATTGCTGACTACTACCAGGATGTCATTCCCTACCGGATGTAGAGAGGTATACCAATTCTTCCGATTGGTCATGTGGCACGATGCACCATTATCAATAATCCAAGGTTCATCCGTAGATACATGAACTTTCTATGTGCAAGTCTCCTCAATTGCTACAAATAGCTCTACTAGTATTGCCTGCGTGTTGTTGCTGGACTCTTTCTTTACTCCGTTCTTCTCATTTGCAATATTCTTCGGGCACTCATTCTGCTTGTGCCCTTCCTTGTTGCAATAGAAGCACTTGATCTTCTTCTTTCTCTTTTTATCATCAGAAGAAGATGGGTTACCAGAGTCATTACCCTTGCCTTTCTTTGATCCAGTGGAGAAAGCTAGATCTTCTCTAGTCCTTGTCTTTTGACGTATCTCCTCCTCCAGAAGCATTGCGCTGAAATCCTCAAAGTTAAGGGGTGGATTTTTGTTCTGTGTATTCAGCGTCATAACAAGACCGTCGTACTTTGGTGGAAGAATCTGTATGCATCTTCGTGCTAGATTCTTGCTGGTGATGGTGATGCTAATTGCAGTCATCTGATCGCATAGATTCTTCACCCTGGTGATGAACTTCTCTGCCATTTTAGACTCTTACAGTTTCTCGTTCACGAGTTGAGTCTCTGGATTCTGAATCCACGTCTGATTCATAGCCTTGTACTGATTTTTCAAGACCGTCCATGCCGCCTCCGTTGTGGTGACATGTTTAATTAACGCCATGATAAAATCACACACTGCAGACAATAGAACACAATGCATCTGCATTTCCTCTTGTCCACACGAGAATCTGATCTGCAGTTGGTACTATCTGTTGTCCTACATTGGCTAGATTCAGTCTCGCAACCGACGTCAGGTCCACCCCAGTAGCAGTATCCCAAAGCTCGTATGCGCTTAGGATGGTCTTCATCTTAAATTTCTAGAGTGGATAGTTAGTTCTATCCAACTTTCCACTTTTGCCGAACGGTGGGATTTGTAGTCTTGTGGGCTGGCCATCTCTCACAATCTGCTCGCAAACAGAAATACACCACCATCTTCTTGCTAGAGCCCACCAAGCTCTGATACCATGTAAGAAAACAATACAACGTTTATGCTCAACAGATAACAGGATCTTGTATGCAAGAGTGAAAAGCAGATAGTATGGAGAATCAAAAATTTGATTACTATAAAACTAATATAATAGATGGCGCTGCCTCCCAGCCGTGCGCTCCTGTGTGCGAAGCTTTGATGGCATGCTGGAAACACTAGAGGACAGAGACTGGATGCTAAGGAATCAGGGTTACTATAGCTAGTGATGATGATGGGCTTCATGGGCTTGCTCTTACATAGCCACCAGTCATAATCAGTTAGACCCAATTGGGAGACCGAACCAATTGGCCCAAAACATTCGACTGGAGGTCTGTCCCGAAATAGGCCACTGACCACATGTTAGAACTGTGGCATAGAATAGACAACTTACCTACAGTTCCCATTCGGCTCAGAGCCATCTGGGATCATTTGGGGCTCCAAACGGGCCCCACAGCCTGAGAGTGGCCTGCCTCAGGAAATGCTCCGTCTACCCTTAGTGCGATCAATCATGGGATGCCTTCCCGCACTTGCATGTAGCCTAGTTGGCAGTGTGACAACTCTATCCGAAGCCATCCAGCAATCAAGCCAAACGTGGCCCCCATCTAGTGTCCAAACTAGGACCTACTAGATAACCGAGTTACTCAAAAGCCTTCTTTTGGGGGCTTAAAAGTAGAGTTAGCTGGTTCCCGCGTAGTTACATGAGAGTGGAGCATTGATATCTAACAAACCTTGTATATATACATATAATTAAAGACTTATGTTGAAAAGCACATGCCATGCAATATTGACTAGCATATAAAGCTGTGTTCTACCCTGGGACACACGTAGGACACACCTATCAGGTAAAATATTAGGAGAATAGATTCTATTTAGTCTTGAGGCTTATATTTTATCGGTTTTGTTTGCTTTGACAATTGGGTTGGTCTTTGCTATGGCGTCCCATGCAACAGCTCTGTAATCAAAAGAGCAATTATGTTTGTCATGATACTAATGAAGAGAGAAGAACTGGTTACCACACTGGCACTGTTAATGAGAAGCATCTATTTGGCTGTTTAGGAGCTTGCTATGATGATAATGTTGCACTGGAACCTTCGGTTGCCATGGACTGACTAGACGTCCTTGTATCACGAGTAGCAACCTCTGGTTGCAGTTGCCTTTCTATCCCTGCACAGACACTTCAGAATGAACTGTAGAAATGGCAACTGTAGCCTTTGCAGCCTTGGCCTACTTTAGTACAACATCTTGATAGCACTGTGAGCAAAGATTCATGGTTGCCGCACTACCAAAGAGGCCGTAGTTGTTAGAACATAATATGGGTCCCTCAAGGGGCTGGCAGCCTATTTCATCCTTCTCATCTTCCAGCTTTCCTATTCCAGTCTGACTCTCTCCAAAAAGGAAATGCTTGCTGCTTCTTGTGTGGCAGGTCCTTGTACAAAGCAACAACCTGTGAGGCTATGGTGATGGTGGTCTTATTCCTCCCCCTCTTGCTGCTGCTACTATTGCACCACTTGCTCTGTAGAAGAGAAGAAGGAGAAACAAGGTGAATGATATTCAATCATTCATAAGGCCTGCCCAAGATAAAAAAAGTAAACAAAAAGGAATCCATTGAAAATGGTGTGAAGGAAGAGGAGATAAAGGGGGGGGGGAGAGAGAGAGAGAGAAAGAGAGAGAGAGAGAAGGGGGGGTATGGGAGAAAAGGTGGAGATCGTGTGTAAGAAGACTTGAGGAGATAACGAAGGGAAGAGAGAGAGAAAGAGAGAGAGAGAGAGAGAGAGAGAGAGAGAGAGAGAGAGAGAGAGAGAGAGAGAGAGAGAGAGAGAAAGTTAACCACTTTAAAGTCTGCATTTAAGTCCAATGAAGAAGAGCCAATAGGAAAAATTCACTTCCAAAAATTCAAGAAATGCCTAATTTTTGCTTTGCCAAAATCTCATCGTTACTAAGGCTACCCTAAGGGTAGACCAAAAAAGAAGACAACAATCATGGGACCACACACACACACACACACACACACAAAATTTAGAGAAATGGAGTTTGGGGTTATTTATTTGTAATTTATGGGGTCCTATCATTAAACCCCTTCAATAAGATTGTTATCCAAAGACTATCATTTAGTGGCAGGATATAGACTTCTTTCATGCATGGTGTTGTACATAAACTTGTACCATAGATGAAACTTGTGTTTGAAAATTTTCCTCTAAACTACGAGTATCTTTCTAGAAGATAATGTGGAATCATGCCCAAAATACACAAGTGATATGGAATAGTGTAATTCAATGAGAGTATTATGGGTTGCTCTCTATTTATGTCTCTCCCTCAACTCACTGCTATCTCATTGATCTTTAACATCATCTTGGCCACACAGTCCTCACCTCTGCCACTGCCCCATGACTGCATGTGTGATTTCCTTAGCAACTTGTCTCTTGGCTGTAGACTCATCACCTTGTGTCCAGGAACTCTTGTGTTACCGATGTGTACTCGCCTCCTAACCACTTGGCTATCGAGCTTGCTCAGGTCTTGTTTTGATTATCCTCTCTCAACCTCCTTTCTCATCTCTCCCTATGACTAATCCATATAACTGTTGGCTTGCTACTACATCCTACTACATGTCAAAACTACTCTTTTGGGCTTTGTGTCAATTCGCTAAGGCAGAGCATCGATTTGAATAAAACACACTTTTAGGCCTTTTCATGCATCCTTTTGTGTGCTAGGAAGCCTTTAAAGTCGCCACAACTTGCTTGTATTATGGTTTCATTTGTTTCATGCTTGATTCTTACTTTTCTTTATTGGACACAAGCAGCTCAGCGCATGCTTGATAACATTTTAACTTTACCGAGACTCTTTGTTTGCTTCAGTCATAGCATCTCTATCTTTGCTTGGTGTGCAGTAGCTACTAGAGCATGGTGATTCTCACATTGTGTTGAAGTGATTATTGTCTTTTCTCTCTCTCTTTCCTAATGTGTTCCCCTTTAGCCTTACTCTCATGCTTCCTTACTCTCGTGCTACCTTTGTGCAGTTTATCATGCTTAGATGACTAGAAGTTCACCAAACTTTCAAAAAGTGTTTTACATATTTTCTTTGTTAATTCAACAGAATCATATGATTCATCATCATTGGTTTGATACACGTTCCCTTGATCATCTTTTGCTAAGTCTCAGAGATCTTGTGCATGTAAGTAGAGATCTCCTAAATCAGTATCCGAAAAGCCCTCTGAAGAACTCAAACTATCTTCAAAAGCGATGACTCCTGCATGATGTATATTAGAAGTACTAGCTTCTTGCAATACATTCATTGGTTGCATGCCTTCCATTTCATGCTCCACCTCTAGCCCCTCAAAGACATGTCACTTTCAAAGTGCGACTTGAATTACATATTACCAATGCCGTTCCACTCTATCAGGTTGGAAAACCACATGAAAGGATAAAGCACAATAATAAAACAGTGCATGAGAACTCCATATAAGAGTCATTTAATTGAGATAAATACAAGTAAAATGAAGATTCTTACCTACTGACAATGTATAGGTAAAATGAAAGTAGCTAACAAGTCATTCCAAAATTTTGTCGAGTCAACTATAGAAAAAACCACTTGCGTCCTTTCTAACTAGAGCTTGCGCACCTCTACAAGTGACTTTGAACCATTTCACATCAAACAAGAATACCTTGAAGTGTCTATAATCCACTTCTATAAGTTTTTTATGGTTCAGACATAATCCATCTCTCCTTGAATGACATTTGTATCTCTAGCACTGGCTCTGCTATCTTGTGAGAAGTTGGCCATGACTCCTCAATCAAATGTGTTGCGTTTTACATCAATTCTCTCCACGTGAAAATGACAACCATATGCCCACATTGCATTGAAAGAATGACAGTATGGATCGCAACCCATAGCAAATTATTCCTCCCTTCTCATCACACTATTTCACCTTTGTCTTGCAATTTTTAGTGCACCTTCCAGCCACTCCGTGGTGCATTTATTAGGAAGTTGTGATAGGTCTAGAGGATAAGGCTTTCCCCTATTGGCCCTTCACCATGCTCTTCTTTCCTCTTCATGTTTTGTTTTTTCTTCTTCATATTGGTTCATCCACTTTTCCATGCCTTCACAATTGTAAAGACAGAAAGTACTCACTTTCAATTGTAAGGAAGAACTCATTTTCTTCCTCTTCCCCTTTCCTTGAACAACTTCTCCTATGACCCGTGGACCATCACTTTGGTCGCATAGTGATGGCATCAATGGATTGATTTGACTAAGAAACTCAAAAGTATAAAACATCAACTCGTGTACTAGTCATCCTTCTGCCATGTTGCCCTTTGGTCTAGCTTTTTGCATTGCATACCCCTTCAATACTTCAAAACATCCATCGACTATGTATAGTTCCAACTGTGGGGGTTAAAGGTCACTGTGCCTTCACCCCAGTTATGTACAATACTCAAACACATATATAAATGAATAAAAAAGAAGATTAGGGTGGTTCTGCACCCACCAAAACTTGTGTAGCTCTCTGTCTCCCTCTCTCTCTCTCTCTCCTTCTTCCGTTCTTGCTTCCGTTGAGAGCACTCTCAACTGGTATCAGAGCCCGGGTGATCTAGCTGAGCGTGCGTGAATGCTTAGAAGCTCAGCAGCTCTGTGGGAGGAAGGAGAAGCTTTGTGGGAAACTTTGTGGGTGACTTTACTTACATCCGAGTATGCAGAGACCTGGGAGAAACCTTTGGAAAAGTCACTTTGGCTTTGCGAAGTGGTTTTGAGATCCTGTTAAGAGCTTTCAAAGAAAAAGTCGTTTTTTGAGCTTTTCCCTGTTCCGTTCGATGACAGAGACTCCATATTGACTTGTAGAGGCAACTATTGCTTGCTTTTGGTGTCCACTTCACTTCAGGAGCTTGGAAACACCTTTATTCTTGAATCTGGGATCATTTCATTGGATTTCTGACTCACTGTGTTAGTTTCTGCGTTTTTTGCCCGGGTGTTGGAACTCAAGTTTGGAGCAACCATTTGCAGATCTGTCAGTTCTGGTGGACTCAGGAGGTCCTAAACTTCTATGTTGCTCATCATTCACACTCCAGTGGAGTTTACAGATAGCTCTGTTTCCAAAAACGTTTTTCAGTCCGTGTGTTGGACCCAGTGATTGAGACCACGGTTTTCAAAACTGTCTGTCCCATTGCGTACCGGACGCCCAAAAACCCCTACCTGTCAGTTCTTGCGCGATTCGGTGGAGGATTTTCAGAGTTATAGATCTCTGTGTATTCGATTTCGTCTCTCTGTTATGCATTTTTCATTCTAAGGTTTTGAAACCTTAGATTTATGCCACATGGCAGTGGATAAGTGTTCACTCCCATTTCTCACTCATCGGTTGGGATTTTGGAGTTCTGGCAAAAGAGAGATATTTGCAGATTTTTTTGCTGATTCTGATTATGCAATGGCGCCCATGTTTTGAGGCATCTCAGGTTCTATTTTCAGTAGCGCTCATTACCGTGAGACTATGATTTCTTGAGCATACCTTATGCAGATCACTCTGGTTGCAGTTTGAGCAGTGTGCGCTCATTTGTGGTGTGCATTGGGTTGCAGTGGATGATTTATAGGCCATTTGGATGCATTGCGATCCTTATTAGATGCGCTGATAGGCCCAAATTGCCTTGTGGGATGCTATTTTTATGGACGCTTTGCACATGGATGCTATTTTAAGCTGAGGGACAGCTTTGACACATTGCAGGTGATGCACTGATAGTGCTATGCTCTCTTCGATGAGATATTATTGATGCATATGCCAGTGGACGATGTTTATGCTTGAGTCATTTGGCACTTATTGGCATTTTATTTTGGGCCAGATTTGCTCATATGGATGCATAATATATGCACATGAGTCAGATGCATCTTTTAATGCTTTGAGCTTTGAATTTTGGTGATATTTCACTCTATTATGGCATACACATTTGGGTGCACCTAGTATTTGGTGTGATTCTCTCTTGCAGGCACTAGCATTTGGGATTTTGTTTCATTTGCATCATGGCATCCTCTTCCATGTCTGAAAAGGAGTTTTTCAGCATTAAAAAGTTTGATGGGACAAACTTTTCTTTGTGGAAAGAATAAATAAGGGATGTGCTTATTCAAAAGAAGCAGATTAAACCCTTGGCAGGGATTGAAGCTAAGCCTGCAAATATGTCTGCGGATGATTGGAATGAGTTGGATGCATTAGCAAAGTCTACTATTAGACTTCATCTTGCAGAGTCAGTTTATTTCACAGTAGTAAATGAGCAGACTACGGAAGATTTGTGGAAGAAACTGTGTGCCACTTATGAGAAGGAAACTACCTCTAATAAAGTTTACCTCATGAAGAGGTTGTTTGAGCTGCAGATGAAGGAAGGGGTCTCCATTGCTTCTCACTTGAATGAATTCAATATTATTTTCAGCCAGCTTCAGGCTCAGAAGATGAATTTTGATGCGGAGACTAAGGCAATATATCTCTTATGTTCATTGCCATCCTCATGGGATACCTTCCGTACAGCTGTTAGTAACTCTGCACCTGGTGGAGTACTGAAATTTGATGATGTTCTGGGTAGCTTGTTGGCCGAGGAGATTAGACGGAAGTCTATGGATGGCAACAAGCAGGATGCAGCCTTAAATGTGCAAAGGGGCAGATCACAGTTCAGGGGGAAGTCCCAAGAAAGAGGGAAGTCACGTAGCAAATCCAAGGCACGGAACATTGAGTGTTACCACTGTGGCAAGAAGGGCCATATGAAAAAGGATTGCTACAAGCTAAAAAGAGAGCAAAGGGATAAGAAAAAGAATGCAAATTGGGGTGCAAATCAAAAGGAAGAGAGTCCAAGGGAGGACAAAGAAAAAGTGAAGATCGAGGAGATCAATGCAGTCACACATGATAGTGACAATGACATTCTCTTCATGTCTAGTTTATCTGCAGAGTTGCTTGCCACTTCAGATGATGCATATTCCCAGGATTGGATTTTGGATTCTGGTGCTTCATTCCATGTTACTCCCCATAGGGAATGGTTCTCCACTTATGATAGTGGAAAGACAGGTTGTGTGCATCTTGGAAATGACTATGCATGTGACATAGTGGGAGCAGGTGACATAAAGTTTTCTTTTGCAAATGGGTCTGCATTTGTTTTGAAACATGTGAGACATGTGCCTAAGCTGACCAAGAGTCTTATTTCAGTGGGTCAGCTAGATGATGCTGGTTTTCACACCACTTTTCACTTTCAGAGTTGGAAAATTTGAAAGGGCTCTATGCTTTTGGCCAGGGGTGCCAAGTGTGGGACTTTGTATCCCTTACATGTATCAGGGGTATTTGATCATGTTGTTGCAATAACCGAGCAGCCAAGCACTTCTTTGTGGCATTGCAGGTTGGGGCACATGAGCCAGAATGGAATGAAACTCTTATGCCGTTTGGGTTATGTACTGCATTTGAGTTTCTCTGATTTTGAATTTTGTGAGCATTGTCTCTATGGGAAGCAGACTAAATCAGCCCATAAAAGAAGGGAAAAGAAAGAGTTTGAAATGCTTGATTTGGTGCATTCAGACGTATGTGGTCCCATGCCTACACAGTCATTAGGCGGGGCTGAATACTATGTGACATTCATTGATGATGCAACTAGGAAAGTGTGGGCTTATACTATAGCTCGGAAGAGTGATGTGTTCCAGGTATTTCAAAAATGGCTGGCCTTGGTTGAGAATCAGTCAGGTAGAATGCTTAAATGCCTATGGACTGACAATGGTGGAGAGTATCTCTCTCATGACTTTCAGCATTTCTGTGATACACGTGGGATTAAGAGGGAGCTCACATCCCCTCGTACTCCAGAGCAAAATCCAGTTGCAGAAAAGATGAACTGTACCATTCAAGAAAGGTTGCAATGCATGCTTTCCAATGCAAGTCTTTCTAGTGGTTTTTGGACTGAAGCAATGAAGACTGCAGTGCATGTGATCAATAGATCACCTAGTAAGAGTTTGGATGGTGGTATTCCTGAAGAGGCATGGAGTGGCAAGAAGCCCTCTTACTCTCATTTGCGTATATTTGGGTGTGAGGCATATGCACATGTGCCAAAAGAGCTTCGAAAGAAGCTAGATCCTAAGTCTAGGAAATGCATCTTTTTGGGTTATGGCGAAAGTGGAGAGATGGGCTATCGTCTCTGGGATCCAGAAGCAAAGAAGATCATATGCAGCCATGATGTGGTCTTCAATGAGAAGAAGATGCATAAGGCACCCATGAGGGATGTGGAAATGAGGAGAATCACTTTCCAGGATGTGAATCCACCTGCATATGTTGATAGACAGCAAGCTATCCATGCACCAAATGTGCAAGAAATGGTACAACCAAGTACTCCCACAGGTATACAATCAAGGGTAGATGATGGATCATCTATTAGTGGAAATGATGAGCCCAATGTGGCTGATATGCAAGTGGGACAACAAGCTGAAATGCCCTTGAGTAGATCATCTAGAGTGTCTAGACCACCTGATAGGTTTGTTCCAGGGGTAGACTATGTGATGCTTACTGATTGCGGGAAGCCTTCTTGCTACAAAGAGGCTATGATGCGTGAGGATCAATGCAAGTGGGAGTATGCTATGCAATCAAAGTTCACTTATGAAGAATAAGACTTGGGACTTGGTTTCTTTGCCACATGGAAAGAAAGCATTGCCATGTAAATGGGTCTACAAAATGAAGGTCACAGGTGATGATGTGCCTAGGTACAAGGCCCGTTTGGTTGCTAAAGGATTCAAGCAAGAGAAGGGTGTGGACTTTGATGAGATATTCTCTCCAGTTGTGAAGATGACCACACTTAGATGCATGCTTGGACTAGTGGCAGCAGAGGATATGGAGCTTATGCAGATGGATGTCAAGACAGCTTTCTTGCATGGGGATTTGCATGAGGAAATTTACATGGTGCAGCCAGAAGGCTTTGAAGAAAAGGGCAAAGAGCATTTAGTTTGCAAGCTGAAGAAGAGTCTCTATGGTCTTAAGCAAGCACCTAGAGAATGGTATTAGAAGTTTGATGCTTTCATTCGGTCCCAGGGTTTTAGAAGGAGTGAAATTAATCACTGCCTCTACACTAAAAGGGCTAAGGATAATAGCCTGATAATCCTGGCACTATATGTGGATGATATGCTATTGGCTAGCAAGAATACTTATAAGCTAGATGCATTAAAGGCCAAGTTGCATGAGGCCTTTGATATGAAGGATTTGGGACTTGCAGGTCATATTCTTGGTATGCGCATCACGCGTGATCAAAGTAGGAAACTCGTTTGGCTTTCACAAAAAGAGTATGTTACAAAAGTATTGCAGCGTTTCAATATGGAGGGGGGGAAGGTAGTGAGTACTCCATTGCCTCCAGGGTGGTGACAAATGTCAATGTCCATGGAAAGGACATGTAGTTCGTTAAGAAATTCCATCTTTAGAAAGGGAGCAAAGCGTTTGTATTTCAAGCAAGTGTAAGAGTCAGCCACCTCACATGAAGTGGAAAAAGTGTCAAAGGAGTGGTATAACCATTTGGCGATGTTAGAGGTATAAGACCAAGCAAATCCAAAATCATTAAACAACTTCAATTTGTTGGGTTCAAAATAGCATATGAGCTCATAAAAGATATTTTTATGCTTAATGAATTCAAAATCTTTTGAACAAAAAACAACATGAAAAAATCTCTTAGCAGTATGCCTGTCAGTACATAGAGAGTGTAGACCATTGACCTCTGTAGATAGGTTGTGTGCACGTACATAATCCAAAGGTAATCTATTTGGTGGTGTCATTGATGTCATTGTACTGTTGGGACCCATGTATGGGACATTTTGCTGATCCAAAGAAGGTGGAACCATGAGAGGATAGGTGTTTGGCTTTTTTAAAAGAGTTTTTGGTAGAATCAGTAGGAAGGGGTGGTTTTAAGATACTTTCGATAACTAAGGCCACAGGGGTATGATTTACTTTGGGTAGAAGAGGAGAGTTGGGAGCTACATGGGCAAGGTTACAAGCTACCACAAGCAATTGTTCATGAAATAAAAAATAGGCAATAAGGCTTGTTTGTGCTTCAAGGGGGAGAGAAGCAATCCAAGCAATAAAGGCATAGCATTGGGCTTTGGGGGATTCTAGCTTAAAGAGGTTTGGAGATTATGTATCTTGATTGAGCCACATAATGGAAGAGGAACAGCCAAAACCTTCTCTAGTGGAGCAACGGCACTTGATGTAAGGAAAATGAATATTCCATAAGGTTTTGAGATATTTTTTACCTAATTTCTCGATAAGAATGGCCTTGGTGAAAAAGAACACATTGTGGCTAGCACATTTGGTTTGATCAAAGGAGTTTAAGGACAAAAGGGAGAGGGTGCAGTTGAGATCAGTAAAGAGAAACTGCTTACCCTACCAAACCGCAATTTTACATTGGTGTACTGCTTCAAAAGATAGGCTACAGAGAGTGGTAGGGGATTCCACGGTAAAAGGGGCACGGTGATCGAGAGCTTCAAAGCCCCATAGCTATTGGTAGGAACCAATAGAATCAAGCTCGAGTTGCCAAGGAGGAAGAAGAGGAATGAAAGAGGAGAAATCTGAGAGACTATTACTAGGGTAGGAATCAGTGGCAATAAATGCTTGGGTGAGATTAGCAAGGGCTTCTTTGTCAGCTGCATCAAGGCCATCAACATCCACTAGAGGGTTGTGGGGAACACAAGCAATTTGCTCAGGTAGAGGAATCACAGAGAGGTTGTTGACAAGAAGAAGCTTGTTGATGATGGCGGGAGAGATTTGTGATAAGATTCAATATCTTGATCATCAAACAAGTTAATGTCATTGAGTTGTCACAGTAGGTTGTCCAAAGATGCCAATGCAACATGAGGATCCTTGCGGCACATCAAAAGTAATGGAAGCCAGTCGTTGATGAATGCAATACATAGTGTCGAGGGAGTGTTGTTGTTCTTTGCTGCTTCTTCAAATTTGAAAATCTTGGTGAGAAAACCATTATCTGCAAAATAGGCAAAAACTGTTTGGATTCCTTGATCAGGCGGAGGGAAAATGTTGTTTCAAAAGCCATATTGTGAGAGGACCTTGTTCCAGCAGTCCTGCACAACCATGGCAAAAAATTAGAGTCGAAGAGGCAAGTGGTTAACCTGGGTAGAGGTTAACACAGTTAGCGTGTGTGTGTGTGTGTGTCTGTAGAGAAAAATGCCCCAAGAACATTGCACTCGAAGCTCTTAAAAGAAGATTATAACAAGTAATCATTGTATTATATTTCAATAGTACATAAATCGTGCAAGTACATCAAAAAGTCAAGGTTGAATCTTTCAAGTGTCCAATATTGCACGGTCGGGGTCCACTTACCTAACCACCATCCAGAGAAAACCAGTTGTTAGAATAACAAAATTTTCAATGGGTAGATAGGTAATGCTTGCACACCCCAGCTTGTTATTACTTTACCTAGGATAAAGAGACCCATCTAGATTCATAATTGGACATTACATAGTATAAGTGCTAGGGGGACATCATGAAATGTTGAAGACAAAAGTTGCTGGCCTGCCATATAGGAGGCAATAGGAAGGACAATAATTATGAAACTTAATTTCCTAGCCTTCCATGTAGGAGGTAGATAACGGCATTAAAAAGGAAATTTGTAACAAAAGACAATGACCTAGCATTTCATGGGAGAGGCATACAAAAGGTAAGCTTTCCAAGTAAAAGGTAAGAGGCCCATCTAGACATACATCTGCACTTTAAATTGTCATAGCTTAGTGGGTATTATGAAATATTTAGGCAAAGTATGTGCAAACCTTCCATAGCATTTTCTTTACATCGGATCATATACATGAGTAGCCATCATTTTGTCCACTTGCATACATGTCGTACATGGGAAAAACATATTCAGCTATTTCGTAGATCTCCACCACTAGTGCGGCGCATTCGGTTCACTAGATCTACCTCCGAAGCAAGCCCTATTGTCAACATCTTGAAGATAAAGCACCTGCTTTGATCATCAACTGCTTGACCAGGGAAGAGGCTCGTCCACTTCACTTCAAGAGCTTGGAAAACCTTCATTCTTGAATCTGGGATCATTTCATTGGATTTCTGACTCACTATGTCAGTTTTTGTGTTTTTCTGCTTGGGTGTTGGAACTCAAGTTTGAAGCAACCATTTGTAGATCTGTCAGTTCCAGTGGACTCAGGAGGTCCTAAAACTTCTATGTTGCTCATCATTTGCACTCCAGTGGAGTTTACAAATAGATCTATTTCCAAAAACATTTTTCAGTCCGTGTTGGACCAAGTGATTGAGACCACGGTTTCCAAAACTGTCTGTCCCATTGCATTTCGGATGCCCAAAAACCCCTACCTATCAGTTCTCGCACGATTCGGTGGAGTATTTTTAGAGTTATAGATCTCTATGTATTCGATTTCGTCTCTCTGTTATGCATTTTTCATTCTAAGGTTTTGAAACCTTAGATTTATGCCACATGGCAATGGATAAGTGTTGACTCCCATTTCTCACTCATTGGTTGGGATTTTGGAGTTCCAATAGAAGAGAGATATTTGTAGATTTTCTTGCTGAGTCTGATTATGCAATGGCACCCATGTTTTAAGGCATCTCTGGTTTAATTTTCAGTAGCGGTCTTTTCCATGGGACCATGATTTCTTGAGCATACCTTATGCAGATCACTCTGGTTGCAGTTTGAGCCATGTGCACTCATTTGTGTGGTGCATTGCATTGCAATGGATGATTTATAGGCCATTTGGATGCATTGCGATCCTTATTGGATGCACTGATAGTCCCAGATTGCCTTGTGGGATGCAATTTTTATGGATGCTTTGCACATGGATGCTATTTTATGCTGAGGGATAGCTTTGACACATTGCAGTGTTGAGATATCGAGCTCCACTCGCGATATGCCAGGGTGACCATTGTGTATTTATGTCACCGACTTGTTAGCTGGAGATGCGGTTGGTACACCGCCCACGAATAATAGCTGGATGACAGCTATCCTTATCTACACTAGTTCGTGGCTCAGTTAGTATGCCACCTTAGTTAGTTGAGTTTGGTTTGAGACCCACATATAGGGTTCTTCTATTTCTTTGTACTAGAGTTCTTTTGGCTTTCACAACTAAGAAGAGGAAAACTGTTTTCAGCCTCCACCTTTGTGTGTATTCCCCCATTTGTGAGAAAGCCGCAAGTGAGACTCCTTCCCTCTCTCCCACTATCTTCACATGTAGGTGATGCACTGATAGTGTTATGCTCTCTTGGATGAGATATTATTGATGTATATGCCCATGGACAGTGTTTATGCTTGAGCCATTTGGCACTTATTGGCATTTTGGATTGCCATTGCAGTTGGCATTTTCTTTGGCATTTTCTTTTGGGCCAGATTTTCTCATATGGATGCATAGTACATGCACATGAGTCAGCTGGATCTTTTGATGCTTTGAGCTTTGAGTTTTGGTGACATTTCACTCTATTGTGGCATACACATTTGGGTGCACCTGGTATTTGGTGTGATTCTCTCTTACAGGCACTAGCATTTGGGATTTTCCTTTATTTGCATCATGGCATCCTCTTCCATGTCTGAAAAGGAGTTTTTCAACATTAAAAAGTTTGATGGGACAAACTTTTCTTTCTGGAAAGAATAGATAAGGGATCAAGGATGGTTTTATCAAAGCTATGCTTATATATTAATATAAAAGCTCGGTGAAAGTTTTCAAGATCATTTTTTAGTTTTGCAATATTAGTAGAATGTGGTACTTTTTTATATAAATTCTTTGGAATTTTGAAGGAAAAAATGTAAATCCTGGCGAAACTTTAAATTTTTTTGCATTAAAGTTTCAAATTTTGGCAAATGTTTCAAACATTTATTTTTTATTAGGGCATACAAACTTTCGACGCGAACATAAAAGTTTAGCTAATCAACGAAACTAACTTGAAAAAATAATCCATGTAAGGGATGTCCTTATTCAAAAGAAGGAGATTAAACCCTTGGCAGGGATTGAAGCTAAGCTTACAAATATGTCTAAGGATGATTGGAATGAGTTGGATGCATTAGCAAAGTCTACTATTAGACTTCATCTTGCAGAGTCAATTTATTTCACAGTAGTAAATGAGCAAACTACGGAAGATTTGTGAAAGAAACTGTGTGCCACTTATGAGAAGGAAACTGCCTCTAATAAAGTTTACCTCATGAAGAGGTTGTTTGAGTTGCAGATGAAGGAAGGGTCTCCATTGCTTCTCACTTAAATGAATTCAATTTTATTTTCAGCCAGCTTCAGGCTCAGAAGATGAATTTTGATGCAGAGACTAAGGCAATATTTCTCTTATGTTCATTGCCATCCTCATGGGATACCTTCCGTACAGCTGTCAGTAACTCTGCACCTAGTGGAGTAGTGAAATTTGATGATGTTGTGGGTAGCTTGTTGGCCAAGGAGATTAGACAAAAGTCTATGGATGGCAACAAGTAGGATGCATCCTTAAATGTACAAAGGGGTAGATCACAGTTCAGGGGGAAGTCCCAAGAAAGAGGGAAGTCTCGTAGCAAATCTAGGGCATTGAACATTGAGTGTTACCACTGTGGCAAGGAGGGCCATATGAAAAAGGATTGCTGCAAGCTAAAAAGAGAGCAAAAGGATAAGAAAAAGAATGCAAATTGGGGTGCAAATCAAAAGGAAGAGAGTCCAAGGGAGGACAAAGGAAAAGTGAAGATCCAGGAGATCAATGCAGTCACACATGATCGTGACAATGACATGTCTACTTTATCTACAGAGTTTCTTACCACTTCAGATGATGCATATTCCCAAGATTGGATTTGGTGCTTCATTCCATGTTACTCCCCATAGGGAATGGTTCTCCACTTATGACAATGGAAAGACAGGTTGTGTGCATCTTGGAAATGACTATGCATGTGACATAGTGGGAGTAGGTGACATAAAGTTTTCTTTTGCAAATGGGTCTGCATTTATTTTGAAACATGTGATACATGTGCCTAAGTCGACCAAGAGTCTTATTTCAGTGGGTCAGCTAGATGATGCTGGTTTTCACACCACTTTTGGCTTTTAGAGTTGGAAAATTAAGAAGGGCTCTATGCTTTTGGCTAGGGGTGCCAAGTGTGGGATTTTGTATCCCTTACATGTATCGAGGTATTTGATCATGTTGTTGTAATAACCGAGCAGCCAAGCACTTCTTTGTGGCATTGTAGGTTGGGGCACATGAGCTAGAATGGAATGAAACTCTTATGTCGTTTGGGTTATGTACCGCGTTTGAGTTTCTCTGATTTTGAATTTTGTGAGCACTCTCTCTATGGGAAGCAGATTAAATCAGCCCATAAAAGAAGGGGAAAGAAAGAGTTTGAAAAGCTTGATTTGGTGCATTCAGACGTATGTGGTCCCATGCCTACACGGTCATTAGGCAGGGCTAAATACTATGTGACATTCATTGATGATGCTACTAGGAAAGTGTGGTCTTATGCTATAGGTCAGAAGAGTGATGTCTTCTAGGTATTTCAAAAATGGTTGGCCTTGGTTGAGAATCAACCAGGTAAAATGCTTAAATGCCTACGGACTGACAATGGTGGAGAGTATCTCTCTCATGACTTTCAGCATTTCTGTGATACACGTGGGATTAAGAGGGAGCTCACATCCCCTCATACTCTAGAGCAAAATCCAGTTGCAGAAAAGATGAATCGTACCTTTCAAGAAAGGTTGCAATGCATGCTTTCCAATGCAAGTCTTTCTGGTGGTTTTTGGGCTGAGGCAATGAAGACTACAGTGCATGTGATCAATAGATCACCTAGTAAGAGTTTAAATGGTGGTATTTCTGAAGAGGCATGGAGTGGCGAGAAGCCCTCTTGCTCTCATTTGCATATATTTGGGTGTGAGGCATATGCACATGTGCCAAAAGAGCTTCGAAAGAAGCTAGATCCTAAGTCTAGGAAATGCATCTTTCTAGGTTATGGTGAAAGTGGAGAGATGGGTTATCGTCTCTGGGATCCAGAAGCAAAGAAGATCATATGTAGCCATGATGTAGTCTTCAATGAGAAGAAGATGCATAAGGCACCCATGAGGGATGTGGAAATGAGGAGAATCACTTTCCAGGATGTGAATCCACCTGCATATGTTGATAGACAACAAGTTGTCCATGCAGCAAATGTGCAAGAAATGGTACCACCAAGTACTCCCATAGGTATACAATCAAGGGTAGATGATGGATCATCTATTGTTGGAAATGATGAGCCAAATGTGGCTGATATATAGGTGGGACAGCAAGCTGAAATGCCCTTGAGAAGATCATCTAGAGTGTCTAGACCACCTGATAGGTTTGTTCCAGGGGTAGACTATGTGATGCTTACTGATTGCGAGGAGCCTTCTTGCTACAGAGAGGCTATGATGCGCGAGGATCAACACAAGTGGGAGTATGCTATGCAATCAGAGATGAGTTCACTTATGAAGAATAAGACTTGGGACTTGGTTTCTTTGCCACATGGTAAGAAAGCATTGCCATGTAAATGGGTCTACAAGATGAAGGTCATAGGTGATGATGTGCCTAGGTACAAGGCCTGTTTGGTTGCTAAAGGGTTTAAGCAAGAGAAGGGTGTGGACTTTGATGAGATATTCTCTCCGGTTGTGAAGATGACCACACTTAGATGCATGCTTGGACTAGTGGCATCAGAGGATATGGAGCTTATGTAGATGGATGTCAAGATAGCTCTCTTGTATGGGCATTTGCATGAGGAAATTTACATGGTGCAGCCAGAAGGCTTTGAAGAAAAGGGCAAAGAGCATTTAGTTTATAAGCTAAAGAAGAGTCTCTATGGTCATAAGCAAGCGCCTAGAGAATGGTATCAGAAGTTTGATGCTTTCATTCGGTCCCAGGGTATTAGAAGGAGTGAAATTGATCACTGCCTCTACACTAAAAGGGCTAAGAATAATAGCCTGATAATCCTGGCATTATATGTGGATGATATGCTATTGGCTAGCAAGAATACTTATGAGCTAGATGCATTAAAGGCCAAGTTGCATGAGGCCTTTGATATGAAGGATTTGGGACTTGCAGGTCATATTCTTGGTATGCACATCACGCGTGATCGGAGTAGGAAACTCCTTTGACTTTCACAGAAGGAGTATGTTACAAAAGTATTGCAGCATTTCAATATGGAGGGGGGGAAGGCAGTGAGTACTCCATTGCCTCCATATGTGAAATTGAGTCATACACATAGTCCCAAATCAGATGAGGAGAGGGCCATGATGGCCAAGGTTCCTTATGCATCAGCAGTTGGGAGTCTTATGTATGCTATGATAGCTACTAGACCAAACATTGCATTTGCAGTGGGAGTTGTTAGCCAATATATGGCTAATCCAGGAAAGAGGCATTGGGAGGCAGTTAAGTGCATTATGAGGTACATGAAGGGTACCAGGGAGATGTGCATCTTCTTTGGTAGAGGAGACATGCGTGTACTTGGGTACACAGATTCAGACTATGTAGGGCATGTGGATAGTAGGAGATCCACTTCTGGTTGTGTGTTCACCTTTGCAAGTGGTACAGTGTCGTGGATGTCTCATGCACAAAAGTATGTTGCTTTGTCTACCACAGAGGTTGAGTATGTTGCAGCCACAGAGGGTTGCAAGGAGGCTATATGGCTTGATCGGCTAGTGGGAGATTTGGGGATTCATACAGGTGTACCGACATTGCATAGTGATTCCATGAGTGCTATTCAGCTAGCATGGAATTTGCTCTTTCATGCAAAGACCAAACACATTGAGGTCAGGTACTATTTCATCAGGGAGGTACTTGAGGACAAGTGCATAGAGCTTGTCAAGGTTCATACAAATGATAACCCTGCAGATATGCTGATGAATAGTCTACCTAGTCATCGGTTTGAGTATTATCATGTATTGATGGGCATTGGATAGTATGCTCACTAGTTGTTCTCCCTTAAAGGCACATTGTCCTTTAAGGGGACGAGCATTTTCTGAGCGAAATCTTCCGAGCGTCCGAGCGAAGGAAAAAAAAAGCTTCCAACTATGCATAAATATGGCAAAAATCGATCAAAAGAAAACATAGTTTCACTTAGAAATATGCAAAGTATTATAGCAATGCCTATATTATACAAAAATATTTAGGTGAATCTGTAGGAATGGTGAAAGCATAATGGGATGGCTTTTGAAGAAACCCACATGTAGAGTAGACTTCTCTATGAAAATTCCCTTATGATCCTTCTTACAACTTTTACTTAATAGGGGGTGACATTGAAAACCCTCTCTCAACCTATCTTCATGAAAGAGTTTCTTCAAAGAAAACTCATTGAAGCAAGCCATCCAGGTAGTTTCGCCAGCGAAACCCCTTTGAAGCAAGTCTCCCAAGGTAGTTTCACTGGCGAAACTACCTTGAACAGCACTTTTAAAAGTGACATAACTTTCATATCCAATGTCCAAATATAGTCATTCAACCACTCAAATTGATCGGAACACCCCATTTGAGCACATCTATGAAGTTATATTTTGGAAAATCTTCCATATATAGTATTAAATATTACATGTATTTTGTGAGAGTGATATATAAGCCCAAGTTAATACTTATTTATAGTAATTTAAACTTCTTTAGAAATATGTCCATAAATATGCTATAAAAACACTAAAAAGATATTGCCATATGATATAAATGTGTTAATAAGTAATTATATATGCATAGTATTATTACATTGAGAGTGATTATGAGGAATGTTTCTTAAAGGAATCAACACTTTTTTAAGGTAATAACAGGAGTACAAAGGGATGTCTCTAAATAAGAAAATTATGTTGTGTAAAAATGAATGAGTGACTACTCTGTATATTTTCATGATAAAGGGATCTAGTTCTAGTGAAAATAAAAGTGTAAAAACCATGTTTCCTAAAGAAAAACATTTTTAAAAATCTCTTGAAAAACACGCTCGGATAAACCTGCTCATAGGTTTTTGCTCATAAAATTGACGCATCCGTCCTTTAAGTGGGACGTTGTGGGGGTTAAAGGTCACTGTGCCTTTACCCCGGTTATGTACAATACTCAAATGCATATATAAATGAATGAAAAAGAAGATTAGGGTGTTCTACACCCACCAAAAGTTGTGTAACTCTCTGTTTCTCTCTCTCCCTCTTCCGTTCTTGCTTCCGTTGAGAGCACTCTCAGTGGCATGTTTGATATCATCATTGGTAGAAGCACTTTGTTGGTGTGAGTATCCATTCATAAATACAAAGTTTATTTTCCCACCAAATTCTGCAAACGAACCACTCACTATACTTCACTCTTAATAGGACACAGAGGACATATTGTACGTGCCCACATGACAAATCTTGTTCAGCCTATACATGCAAGTTGGTTGGTTGTCAAAGGACTCAAGGGGACATTGAATCTATATGATGTGTGTGTCAGTGACTTGGCCAATGCGTTCTTGCAAAGCACCAAGAGACACACATTCATTGGAGGGAAGTACCATGGTGCCGGCCCTAGTGCAAAGAACCTTACGAGGTGAGCTAACTAAGGGAAAGCCCCAACCCCTGCAGCAACATCGAGGATAGTGGAGGGTGTCATAAGTGGCACTCCTATGCATCAAGAGCTTGAATTTAGGGGTGACAACATAACAATGGCCCATAAGCGTAAAAGCATCAATAAGGTGATGAAAGAGGAGGAAAATGCCATTCACAAGCCAAAATTTGTGGCAACAGACCAGCCTCGCAAGAAAGGAGCAAGAAACTCAACTATGAAAGCACAGTGGAACAAGTGGAAGTGGAGCCCATGATGGTCGATACATCTCTAAAGAAGGTGGTGGAGACTAAAGCTCACAATACTATATGGGCAATTAGAAGGATTCCACCGCATAGTAGAGTGCAATGTCAAGGATGGCTAGGGGCACGAGAGGGAAGTGCAAGAAAAATATCAAGAACACAGCAGTAGGAGTGCCAACTCCATCCTTTTGGGGGATGATTGAGTGGTCCACCTCACAATGGAAACCAAGCAATCAAGTGGGCTCACGAAGGCGATACATGTGGTTCTACAATGACCACATGGGCCATACCTGGAATATATGCTCCTCGATCAAAAATTCCCAAGCCAGAGTTCCACAAGTATGGCCAATAGCTCGTGGAACAAATCTCACTAAGAATGAGATAAACTCACTAGAGACAGGAGGATTTGTTCTACACAAGGCACTGATAGAGTGTCATTCAGATGCATCTGCACCAAGATATCGATCGGGAGACTCGGAAGCTACAACTACAAGGATCAATTCTGCCCTTGCTCTAGAAGCATCTATCTTGAAAACTCTATAGTGATGGGGGGAAGTTATAATGTCGACATTGCCAAGAACCCAACATGTAGTTGTCGAGATTTCATGGATCGAGTGATGGAGGGGAAGGCATTCCTTGCATGCAAACATTTGTATTTTGTGTACCTCAGTGTGTTGGGATGGATACTAACGTGAACATGTTCATACACCAACCCATGCTTTTAGATCACAATTTGCAAGTCATTTCTGGCAACAGGAGAACATTCTCCAGAACCCCAAATATGTAGCGAAACTATTAATTTTTTTTTTTCCTTAGAACATAATTCCAAGTGCAATTATGTATCATACACCAATATCATGGAGAAATTTGGAATATTGTGTCCTTTGTAATGTTGGGTTAGATTCACCAAAAAACATGTGTAATAGCATGGACTTGAATGCATTTCTTGCTCTTCTTTCATAGAAGTATTGTTGTTCTTCTTTCATAGAAGTATTGTTGTTCTTAATGGTTTCTTCTTGTTACACAAAATTGGAGCACAAAGCCTAAACCATCATTGTTAATTGGCCAATTATTGCAAAACCCATCAGCAAAAAATAGAATGCAAGGCTTTTGAGTTTACAATTGCTAAAGACCAGAGAGAGAGAGGGTAGTTTAAATGTGGTAGGAACAATCCCAAGATGCCTCAACCCCATGATCCAAGTGTTGAACCCAGGTGGGCTCAACCTTGAATAGTTGAGAGAGATGTCATAGAGAGAGAGAGAGAGAGAGAGAGAGAGAGAGAGAGAGAGAGAGAGAGAGAGAGTTTCACACACACACACACACACACAGAGTTGGGAGGGCCTGAGAAAGAGAGAGAGAGAGAGAGAGAGAGAGAGCAGTTTTAATATGGTAGGAACAATCCCAAGGTGCGTCAAAGGCATATCCCACAATCCAAGTGTTGGACACAGGTGGACTCAACCTTGAATAGTTAACAGTGTAACATCTAATTCGAGAACTATAACCTCAAAATGAGAACTCTAGAGTTCTTTTCATGTGAATTTTACAGATTTTTTAAAAAGATGACCATTTTGCACAATGTCTTTCGACAAAAGACATAAAAACCATCTTTTTTTTAAAAAAATTCGACAATGGTTTTTCAAAAAACAGGCATGAAAACTTGTACTTAGAATAGAAAATCCACATAAAATACAATAATGTCTCAAAATCATTAAATATGGACCTATGCATCTGTAAGAAACAATACAATGTTTGTGCTTAACAGATAACAGGATCTCATATGCAAGAGAGAAAACAAATAGTATGGAGAATCAAAAATTTGATTACTGTAAAACTGATACAATAGATGGTGTTGCCTCCCAACCGTGCGCTCCTATGAGAGAAGATTTGATGGCGTTCTAGAAACAGTAGAGGACAGAGGTTAGATGCTAAGGAATCAGGGTTGCTGTAGCCAGTGATGAAATGGGCTTCATGGGCTTGCTCTTATATAGCCACCACTAGTAGTTAGTTAGACCCGATTGGGTGACCGACCCAATCTGTCCAAAACGGTCAACTGGGGGTTGGTCTCGAAATAGGCCACCAACCACATGATAGAACCATGGCACAAAATAGAGCAACTGACCTACGGTCTTCGTTCGGCCCAGAGCAATTGACCTACAGTCTCCGTTCTGCCCAGAGCCATCCCGGATCATCTGAAGCTCCAAACAATAGGCCAAGGTTCCCAAGCCAATAGTAGCAGAGATTCCAATAGGCAGAATGTTGTTGTTCATTTTTCCTACACCATACAAGACACAATTATAACATGCAATCAAAGAGACATAGTCAACGTTCTTTAACTCAATTCTCAGCAATAGGTTTGCTATCGACCGACCTATCCATGTAGTGTGGTTTGACAATCCGTCAATTGACTTGCTGTAGCAAAGGGGGTTTGTACACGCTAGTTCCCCCACACACCTACTACAATGAACTTTGCCACCACCAGGAAATGTCATTGTTGTCGACATTGGTTTTGTCTAGCAATAGCTATCATACTTTTGCTCCATGCTGCCCATTTCACTTGCTCCATGTAGCATGGGCGGCAATTCGAACGCAATGTTCTCATTGTACATTGTCGGAACTTCCATCAACTTCTCCACTGTGGTTGAATTGTGCAACAGTTGATGAAGCAGTTGATGAAGCAGTTGATGCCGTCCCCCAGAAGACCTGATGTACAACAGCATGCTAATGAATGCTTGAGGACCCTCCATTGCGAGGCTACTCTATCATTGTCATCATCAATCCATACCATGTCATGGCCTCCTAATGGTTGTTCAACATGGCTTGAACTCGGCCTCGAGCTCAGGATTCCTTGGCTAGCTGTGAGATCTATTGTGGGTGTAGCTTGTGCAATGGCTTCCTTCCCTCACACTCGCAAGATGGGTCCAACTCGCATGGTCCTCTGCCTCAAATTGGCTGGGCTTTAGGTGAGATCTATTATGGGTGGAGCATGGGCAGGTGCACTCTTGGATTGATCTTTTCATGCCTCATCTATGGAAGGCTAGATGATTTTGTTCAAATACAATTGTCCCTTCTAGTGACTCCTTCTTGCAAAACTAATTGTGCCTCCTCTATGGAAGGCTAGGCCATTGTTTTCTTTTTTTACTTTCTATTGCCTCCTACATGGAAAGGCTTTAATTTTTTTTTAATCTCCTTTATGGAAGGCTAGGAATAATGTGTTTTGCAAATAATTATCCTTAGGAGGAATTTCCAACATTCCCTCTAGCACCAAAAGGATGATGCTTATGCCTAACTTTAGTTGTATGATGTAGAGTTGATGACTGTTGCCATGTGTGAGATGAAACAGGAGCACACTGAGGCTTAGATCCTATTCTGGTTGAAGCTAAATGATGTCATGGAGAAGTGTGGGCACCCCACTATAGACTGTAAAGGCTTCATGGCAGACGAGGCTGGTGCAAACTAGAGGGTAGTATGAAAAACCTTCAATAATGGACTAGAGAACGTGATGCATGGCCGGGAAAGGCCGGACAAGCGCATAGAGCTTGTCAAGGTTCGTACATATGATAACCCTACATATACATTGATGAAGAGTCTATCTAGTCAATAGTTTGAGTATTGTCATGTATTAATGGGCATTGGATAGTATGTTCTTGATGGACAAATTGATGTAATGGATCATACCAAGGTCTATGGTTGTGAGTAATCATGTGATTGAGTGTGTGAACGCACATGTGTGTGTGTGTGTAGGTGTGCATGAGTTAGGTGTGACTGATGATGTGTTAGTTATTAGTAGGTGTGAATGAGTGAATCTAGGAGTGTAGTGTGTGATTGAGAGATTATGGAGATGATTGTAGATGTAGATGCTCACTATTGAGCTCACATATGATGTAATCTATGGATGTACCTAGTGTCTATATAATGACACTCTCTCAATGAAAATACAAGCTTCATTGTTCCTCTTGTTTCCTCTATCTTGTCACCATGCTTCTCCAACATGTGGTATCAGAGCCATACTTCCCTCCTTGAGCCACATCATCATCTTCTTTCTTACACTCTCTTCTCCATTTTTTCCCTCTTTTGAGCATAATTTCCAAGTGCTTGTTCTCCCTTTGTAGGGGACCATTCCCAAAATGCTTTGAGCTAGAGATACCTTGTGATAGGGCAAATCTATAGCTTCAAGCAATTAGAGGGTAGTTGCGTCTGTTGCCCATGCCACCACTCTGACATTCCACACCATTTTGCCAATTGCGAGCTGCTGGAGACAAATCTCTCTAATTCCTCTTAGGCAAGTCTAGGTGACACCAAGAGCTCTCTACAGTTCAAATCTGAAGGCAAATGCTCTAGTATTTAAGGCACAATGATGAAAAAACTAGTCGACTTTTAAGCTTTTGGCTATGGTGACCTTGCGTGACATTTTGCCTCTGCTCCCTGGTGGACATTTTTTTGGTAATAGAGCTTCCTTTCCATGCTTAAATCCCTCTGAAATCCAACTCCAATAGTGAGAATTTGATCCTCCAATTCTTGACTATTCGATTTGGGGGTTTCTCTCAAATCTCCTTCATGGCTGAAGCATTGCAAGTGGTTAGATGCTCAAAGTTCTAGTATTTTACTATTTTTGCTTGGCACTAATGGGTGTTGATCATACGAGTAGATGGTTGAAGTATTTAATGCTCCAAAGTTGGTCGATCACTATGCAAATCATGTTTTTCAAGACATATGCTTGGATGAAAGGTTATATTGGTCACAAGGATGCATCATTCATGATGTTTTAGAATAGCTCAGTGATGTATGCAGCCCCTTTGGATTTCTATGGGGATGATATGATGATTATGCTTATGCTTTCAAAGAATATGTCTTGGTTGAATATATTTGTTAACTCTTGTTTGACTATCACTATGAAGTTCTTGAATTGCAAATATGATCTTTTGAAATGCTATATTCCTCATGGTATTTACTACCCTTGTACAAGAGTAGACACTACCCTTGTTGCAATGACAAGTGGTAAGACCCTCTTATCCATGATGAAGATTGAACATCCCAAGAAAATACACAAAGAAGGAAAGCTTTGCTTCATCAGTACAATGCAATGGACAAGCAAGTTTGTGAGTCTGATACAATGGTGGCTTGGAAACAATGCCAGAAAAAGATTGCCATAAAGGGGGGGAATTTCCCCACATCTTCAAGGTAGGTTTTTCGTATGTGTGTGGTCAATAAGGTTCTCTGCTCTGGGATGTCCCCCTTAAATGATTGTTCATTTTATATGTGAGTTCCTTGACCCATGGGAATTTCCCATGCATACTCATGGTCTATTTCCAAATTGTAAACCAAGAGACCAAAGTCAGAGTGAGATCATGTTGGGGTGAGGATGCCCAAATGAGTCTACTACTGCTGATGCAACTAGAGTGAGTACCAAGTTGTGGATCATGTGTGTTGCTACTAGAGGTGGGCAAGCCATGAAGTTTCCCATGGACTACTACTAGGGTTGAGGTCATCAATTTGTGGGGGGGTACGATGGACAAATTGATGTAATGGATCATACCAAGGTCTATGGTTGTGAGTGATCATGTGATTGAGTGTGTGAACATGTGTGTGCTTGTGTAGGTGGTGATCCAAATTGGTGAATGTCACCCCCTTGGCCATTGGAGGAGCATTCTTCTGCCATCTCTTTAGCAAGATTTCATTCATATAAAAGATAATCAACTTCTTTGGAGGGGAGTCGTTTTCAATAGCACCTATAAGGTGTTAATGATAGTGTAAATTGCACTATCTAGATAGGGCATAAGGGGAAAACCCTAACCCTAACTCTAAGGGGTACTCATGTATATATTCATGTTTATGTTTAATACAACACAGTGTATATGTAGCTATATCATATGCAGTCCTCTCTATCCCTTTCTCACTTCCATTATCATAGAATCAGAGCCTATGGTGCTCCCAATTCCTTCATGAGTGTCAAGCCCTCCTTTCACAAGGCATCCTCTTTCAGAGAGAATTTTCTTGAGAGAGAGTGTAAGCCCTTGTTCTATCAAGGCACACAAGCCCTTGCTTAATCAAGGCATAAGCCCTCTATTTGAGGCATCTTCTTCGCCTCTTCAAGCTCTTCTCGAAGAGCTCCTTCTCCTCCCCGATTCAGTTCAGAAATCTCATCATTCCAAGCTGTGGAGAGTGAGATACCTTTATTTTAGTTTTGAAATTCTAAGAGAGGTTCATTTCATGCTTTGAGAGATTATTTTTCAAGTTCAATGATTTTCATTCCTCCTTAGCAATTTTCCATTTCCAGTTCTCAGAGGAATCCACAGAGACACAATAACTCAAAGGAAAGGTGCATGTGGTCCATGTATTGCTATCCATAGCATAGCCAAGAGAGCCCTCTAAGGCTCTAGCTACATATAACACACACTCAAGCACTCTAACCGGTCCAAACAACAAGCTTCTTCATCGGCTCCTAAGCCCAAACTACTCCAAAGCTCATGAGCAAATAAACAAAGACCCATATCTACAAGCAATTTCAGCTCCTTCAAGCCCCCATGGGCGATGCTCCATCAAGAACTAGATCCAATGGCCTTTATAGTAACCTAGTCATCTCAATGATCTCCTACAACCAGTGGACTCCTAGGCCTCCACATAGCAGTACAGTGATCCATGCAAACAAATGTCTACATCAACAACCACCATAGCATGTCATATAAGCAACGGCTATGGAGCAACAACCTCCCATAGCAAATGCAAGTCAACCCTCCGTCTGAATACTACAGTGGCCATGATCTCCAAAAATCATAGGTAGCAGCCCTAGAGGCTCTAAGCAAGCATGCAATGCTCATGCACCTTCACCGCTCATAGATCTCTAGCATAGGTGACAACGGCTCTCACGAGTCCTTAGGGCAATGCATTCACAATGCATGGTAGCTCCAACTTTCACTACGGCTCCAGTAGAAGAAACGGCTCCATGCTTAGGCCATCGACCATCTACGTGGCTCCTTGGCATTGTCTACCTCTTTGCAGATCGACCATCTCAAGCACGCAACCAGCTCCATGAGAACCTAAATGTTTTCAATGCCTCCATGCAAGCGGAGACCCCTGTAGCAGCCACGACTCCAAATGGCCATCGGCCTATTGTAAAGTTATTTTCATGGGGAGGTTTCTATTGGTCACCATGAATAGACTAGGCTGGATGATGATTGTTGATTGGGTCATGCAAGTAATGGGAGGCTAGCCAATGCATGGCAACTGCATGGCAATGTGATTTCTCCCTAGCTAATCTATGCATCAAGGCGGTTTGGAGCTTGTCATTGTGATGGTGGTCTTCTCAACATCTGTTGGAGGTATGGAGCTGGTTAAAGGTGTACGCATCCACAACATGGATGACAAGTGGCACTTACCTTTGTTGGTGGACCAATCAACTCCCAGTTATCTTCTACAACATGATCAAATTTTGAAGTCAAAGAAAAATAAAGCATTAGTAGTGCAAGATGAAAACATCTCGCTTAAACGTTGAGCCCACTCCTAGCACCACTCCATCAAAAGCTTCATGGCACACCTCCCATGAGCTCCAACTCACACGATGGACCATCGAAGTCCACCAGCATCGCCTCTGCACAATCAATTCCGATGATGAAATTGAAGAGATTCTAATAGAATCTCAAAGATTTTGTCAACCACATCACCTCACCTTATTTTTAGGGTTGGCTCATAAATCTCACGTGGCAGATTGGCCTATCTAATGGCCATGTCATCAAGGTATCATCATGATTTTGCCACATCACCTCAAAGTGCCATGTCACCATCCATGTGGCCCCTACCACATTATCAATGCATTAGTCAGTGCCACATCATTACAACTTTTGGCCACATCATCAGATGACCCTCGCTACCACATAGGCAGTCCATGTTAGCCCCCCACATTATCCTACATGTGTCACTACCACATTATCTTGCACAATCAGCCCTAAGTTCCATGTCATCGGCCACATGGCAATGCCACATCATCATTACCTTCTAGGCACAGTTGCCTCTACATAGGCACACTTTTTGTTCTATATGTAACACTCAGTTCCATGTCAATATACAGTGCCACACAAGCACAGCTTTGTAAGTAGCATGTGACCACCATTTCCATGCCACTCTACCACATCACTCTCCATGCCACATCATCATTTTTTATCACCCTCTTGGGATCAAATTTTGGCCATCCTTTCGAGATTCGTAACTTTTGATTCAAGTGGAATTTTGCAGTGATTCAAAAAGCAAAAATGATCGCTAGATCATGCTCTACACGGTGAGCACCTTAGATCTTCCAGATGACTTTTCCACATGTTATCATCATTGAATCCTCATCATTGGAACCTTCTCTTGAACCTTTGCAACGTACCCAGTACATAAAATGAATCAAGATAAAATTCATTTGCTGCATTTGTCACTTCGACATGTAGTCTAGCTATAGACTAGTATAGCCATGTAGGGGATCCAACACCAAGCCAAGTAACCCATTGCCACATTACCCGATTAGTTCCCACTGACATCAGTCCATTCGGTTCTATCATCTGTGTACACACTCACACATCTAACACCAACTTAGTCCCTTGGCACTCAGCAGTTCACCAAACTAGCGTGACACTTGGTAGAGTCATATTCCTCTCAGATTCAAGATTGTTGCACAGTTGCACACACACATGCCACCCATGTTAGTCACACATTGTTGACTCTTTTCTGGAATTGGTTCTTGCACATACACATCGGCCTTGGATAGCCTCTTAGCTACTCCCAACACTCAGTTGTCATCTTCATTTTACAAGCTTATCTTTAGCATACACACACAAATCTTCCAACATGACTTGGTTTTGACAGTTTTCTGTAAGCCCCCTAGTGGCAGCTCTCACACAATGTTCTCATGGGTAGACACTCTAACTGCCGGTACACAAGTAAGCCTCTTACACAAAGCACTAGACCACCCCTAGCATGGAGCTATTCTCATCACACAGCTGATGATTCACTAGTCATGACTCCAGATGAGATCCATAAGTGGAAAGAGAACCTTATTCGACCATTCATTGCCACAAGGTATGTACCAATTTATGATGCAAATATGAGCCCTTGAGAGATCATATGTAGATGCTTTAGATGTTAGCATGGATCAACCCATACTTTCATATCATAAACATTTGTTAGTAGGCCTTCAATATGAGGCAGTCTCATCTACATCAGCACAATCTGATCCTAATGATGCACAGCCATCATATTCATGCATGGATCCAACTCCATCTACTATCACATCAGATGTAGATACATAGCAAAAGTTCAGTTACGATCATGCAAATATTTAGCAGGTAAGATCTCACTACAAGGCACTCACATCTCTAGCCCCATGTAGGGATACATGCCACAGTGCATTCAGCTCTTCAAGTAATTCCATTCCAGCATCCATCACTGATGCTTTCACCTCTGACACAAAGCCCATCTTGGACACGGTTTCCATCAGCAGTACAAATCAATAGATTAGTCTTTAGGACATTCTAGCATCGACTCATTCATGCTGCATTGCATCATGATTGGATCCAATTATCACCATCACCTTCGATCAACAGATCATTCCTCAGCACGAGGATATTTATGCATCAGTGCAGTGAACATCGTAAGGTTCAACCATAGCACATCTAAGTGAACATGCACTTATAGGTGTCATATACAGTCCATACTTGATATAGATCAGTGGTTGGATCCACGACTTCATTTCAGTCCTGAAATCAACATCCACACCGCATATGCCTCAGGGACATTCTCAGCTTGTACCCATGACACTTCATGGTTGCCTGATTCCTATAAGGGCTTTGCTACCACTTTGTGGTTGGTTACAAGGCAGTCAATAGAGCGAGCGAGAAAAAGTGAGCGAGCCCAAAAAAGCGAGCGACAATTAGTTGAAGTGGTTGGAAAATCAAGCAAGCAAAGAAAGAATCTAAGTCTTTTTATAAAATAATTGCTTGAAGTACAAAGTATTCAAAAAGGTGGTTATGTGTCACAAAATTTATATTCTGATGCACACAAGTTTTTTAGATGGTGCAAAAAGGCATGACATTAATCTAAATCATGCCTTGTCATTTGATTTGATATGTAACATTATACCATTTATATTTGATAATCAAAAGATCCAGGGATTTTAAAAGCTCATCTTTTGGCCAAAACAAGCAAATGTTGACATCTTGCCAAAATATAGGGATGTGAAAATGTCCTCTTTTTGGTCAAAACAGGGACCACGTTAATTTTTGATTTACAAGTCCAAACGGGATCATGTTACATATCAAATCAAATGGCAAGGCGTACTTTAGATGATTATCATGTCTTTGTGCACCATCTAGTAAAATTTAATGCACCAAAAAATGAATTTGTGGCCAATTTGCTACATTGGTAAGATTAGTGGGAGGTAAGAATAAATCATTAGGGAAGGATTTTTTTGCAGTAACAAAGAAATATGGGTTTTGTTCCAAGAGTGAACAGAGTTTAAAAACCTAAGCATTTACATATGCATGGAATCTAGACTAATCCATGCAAGGAGTCCTTGCAAAGATGATCTCAATTACTCTAGTGGAAAGAGAGAACTTGATTGCAATGGGGTTTTTCTTTGATACAAACAATGACTTGGAAGTTAAACATACAAACTGTCTCATGGATGATGTGAAATTAGTGTTAATGGCTTTAAAGTTATATGCATGTTTAACCTTCTAGCATTGAGGGAACATATGCACTTTTGAATAAGTTATTATTTTTTGCTATTAAAATGGGGGATTTATAAATCTTTTATTGTTTTTTATCGCTCGCTTTTTTTGGCTTGCTCACTTTTTGTCGCTCGCTTTTTGGTAATCCTCGTTGGTTGCCATGGGCAATGCCAACACTACTCTTTGACTAACTGGTTGCCCTTTTGTTACTACAGGAGGAACAAAGCCGTGTGAATGGAAATGCTTCTATGGCTAGTGATCAAGCCTTTGCTGCACAACATAGAAACAAGGGAAAAGGGAAAGTTTCAGCCTAGTAAGCATCTACTTTTGGAGAGAAGAAAAAGAAAAAGAGATCTATTGCTGGTAAACTAGGCATGACATTACTGAGTGCAAAAAGAGAATTGCATTTGAAAACTTATGACATGTTCAGCACGCAGCCATACACACTATTCTTCACGCAGTCATCTTTTGATCGACTAGTCTTTGATCTAGGTGGACGTTACTTTCTGCATATTTCCTTCCTCTTACCTTCGACCTATCTTCTGGGTTTTATTCCCAAAGGCAAAGTATGACCCACAACTTAAGAGGGGGAAATCCACGTTATGTACAGGATCGTTGTACGTTGTGTAGGCTTCCACTACGTAGTCACTATGCTCGCATGCACATACTATGATTCTTTTCAGTTTTGGATGATGTCATATGCACCAAATGAAACTCAAAAAGATCTTGTACATGCGCCCTCTACTTACCTAATGCAATTTAAGAGGGGGTGGAACATTTGCTCTCTAGCCTAGATGCGCTTCTTTTTTGTCTAGAAGAAAAGAAACCTTCAGCAATTCAACCGATTGGTCGACGTTTTACAAAATCTTGAACGAGTGAGGAGGTCACAGTGAGAATGAGGTGGCTAGAGGCCACAGTGAGAATCAGGTGGCTGGACGTCACAATGAGAATGAGGTGGTTGACAAAATCTTGAACCTATGTGCGCTCAAAAACAAAAGACAAAGCCAAAACCCATCACGATTCAAAAAGATTTTGTCGAACGTTTGTTAATTTTGTCTCGCGCATGTGCATGCATTGACTCAAGTTCTTTTGAAATAATACTAATATATATTACTAAAATTTTGCAAATAGTACATACAACGTAGCATGCTTTCACCCATGTATGTATGTATGTGTGTGTGAGTACGTACGCACGCACGCACACACACACACACACACACACATACACACACATACATACATACATGCATGCATGCATGCGCGCGCGCACACGAACACACACACACACACACACACACACACACATATGCACATGTACATGTATATGTATATGTATATGTATATGTATATGTGTATGTGTATGTATATGTGTATGTGTATGTATATGAAGATGTTGAGTAAGGTTAGCACTAATGAAGTAGTAACGCTCATTGCGTGCACCCCAATAGTTCATCCCACTAACCCATCTCAATAGCACAAATGATTTGATAATCCTTACAAGTATTTAGACTCGACTTGAACTTCACCACATTAGTGTTAGGAGGCAAGTGAGACCACATCGGAGGGGTAAATGCCATGAACAACAATCTTCATTAAATGTTGGAGTTGTCAAATCTATGCTTTCAAAATTTGGACACATAGTCAATGTTGAGTTGATTGCAATTGTGTAAGTGGGTTTTGATTATAATTCTTAAATGAAAAGTTGTTGCCTTTTGAGATTGGTGCAATTTTTTCACCAAATTTTGGGTTAAAGGGGTGACCTTGGATTTTAAGGACATGGGTAAATGAGCCCTAGTCTTTAGGAAATATTATTGGAATGCATTATAGTGACATGGCAAACAAACATTATGTAGGATTAACCTAACCTAGGTTGATTTAGGTAGCCTCAAGTAGCTTAACTAATGGTGCACTTCTAGTTACATTGACTTGACCATGGTCAAGTCTTATCCTTGCCATGTGTCTGATTATTTGCATGATAATGTGGCACCTTTCTATACCACAAGGCTTCATCTTCTTCCTCTGGGTCTCTCATTGACGTCAACATTTGTTGCCATTCATCATTGTTTCTATGCAACCTATTTGTGTGTGTTTGTGCTTGCTTTGTGTATTCTGTCACTGGTTTCTGTGCAACTTTGTGTGGTTAGGTTATGTCCTCGTCATGTGTCCAAGTATGGCATGATGATGTTGCCACGAGGCATCGCCTTCTTCCTCTTAGTCTATTGTCACAATGTGTCGTGTTGTCTATGCAACTTGCTTGCCTTTGTTTTTGCTTGATTTGTATGTTTTGTCGATTGTGTGTGTCTTGCAATGTGTTTCATTATGTTTTTGTGCACGCGGGTGTGTAATGTGCAATGTGCCTTACATCCATGTGTTGTGCTTGCTATGTTAAATCTTTGTGTTTGCTTGTGGGGAAACAAGTGCATGAGTTTGCTTAGTGTGTTGTTTGCAATGTTGCATGTGTGTGTGTGTGTGTGTTTTGCTTGAGGGCTACTTTTGATTTATGTGTGTGTGTGAGTGTGTCATCACATGCACTGTGCGCTACTTCTATGTGGTGTGTTATGTTGTGGAGTAGGTTGTGCATGTGCTAGGAGCTACTCAACCACTATGAGAGAGCTCAATGATTCAAAAGTTGTGTGAATAAATGGTCTTCTTGCATGAAGAACTTTGTTATGGGGAAAGGTCTTTGGGACCTAATTACAGGTGATGATGAGTGTCTTGAGCTACCGGAGAATCCATCAACAAATGACTTCAAAGAAAATAAAGCTTGGATTAAAAAATCTTAAAAAGTGTTGCATTGGATATCTCTTTGTTTCTCAAGAGTCTTATTCTGCACATAAAAAAGGCACAAACACTAAAGTGTGGCAAATCATTCAAAGTTGTATAGCACAAGTAGAAGCATAGAAAATACAGTTGAAGCAACACCTGCAAGGTATATGGCATGGTAATAGGTGTATCATTGATTATGTAGCTGAGATTAGGCAAATTATGGAGGACTTGGCTAGCATTAATTTCAAGTTGGTCGATTGTGTGCTAGTTGGCCTTGTAACAATATTGAAGACAGGCTCTTGGGAGTCACAAAAAAGGAGTTGCTATGCAAGATTCGATGTAGTTGAGGTAGGGCTATAGACTCTGGTATGGACAATGGAGTAATGGACCTCAAACTTAATGAATATGATGCCACCTCAAACTTCAATGAATATGATGCCAAAGTGATGCTCCCACTTGAACATGGTGCTTCGAGAGTACAAAGGACTTGATTAGTCCTCAGAGCAAAAGATAACGAGGTGTGCCTCATGAATCGAAGTACAAGGAAAAGATCTATGATTCATTCTTGCAACCTTGTGCCTTCCCTCCTTTTCTTTCACTCAAACTAGTTTCTCTATTCTCTTCCGCGCAAACACAATACAATGAAGCTCCCAAAAAAATGAAGCATGAGAGCTCATAAACTCGTATCTCATGAACTATGCAATCTCCTTACAAAAATATACACAGGGATCTTTAAATACAATACCTCAAGCTCCAAAAGTCAAAATAAGGAGCTTCTTGAGCCAAAATGGAGGAGACATCACCTCTTCACCCTCTACGAAATGAGATTACACAAGATGTGCAAATGTGGAATACAATGCCACATTGGAAGGCAAACATGAATGGAATACATAATGGACTGCCTTATTTGGAAGGCAAACCATGTGATAATGAAGCACAAAGTGCTGTTGGAAGGCACACGTACATAATCTCAACTCCTCCCAACATTCAATACAAGTTAAACCTTGATGGTGATGCTCTGGTATGAAAGGGAGAGGAGACGTGGAGTGTGTGAGGGAGAGGTACTATTAGAATTCAAGTCATCTCCTGTCTGTAAGTGGGTATGCCCGCCCAAGGATAGTAGTATGGTAGATGGGGGGTTTAACCAGGGCTTTCTAGGGTGTGTAGATTAGACATAGGAGCGTGCTAAATAAAGACCAGCTCTTGCATGACTGGCTGCGGCCAGTCAGACCAGCCAACCACCCAACCTTTGAGTCCAGTCACCCAACCAGTCAGGTCGGATACAACCTGACCAACCAACCAAGGTTAGTCGGCCATTTGGCCTGTTCAGCCCCCCCATCCCGCCTATAAAAAGGTGCCCTTTGTTAGAGACTTCCAAGGGTGCAGTTCTGCCTGTGGTTGTATCTTCCAGAGTCATTTTTCTCAGCAGTAAAGCAAAGGTTTTTTCATCACATGCAGTTCTAGTCTGTTACACAATTCTCTCTCTCTCTCTCTCTCTCTCTCTCTCTCTCTCTCTCTCTCCACATTTACGCACTCGCTCTTTTCACATAATTCCATTGCATCTCAGAAATGGCACCACAGCACAAGGTAAAGCCTTGGACACGGAGAGAGAGATCGGGACAGACTGTGGTTGCGCTCATCAGAGCACATGGGGATAGCTTGGGGCAAGGAGAAGGAGCTTGAAGGAGGAAGACAGACAGCTCGCACATAGCCTGCAGCCTCTTCTTTCTTTTCTTTCCCACCCGCACAAATGCAAGCTCAACACCCCCCCGCCCCCCCCGGCTGCTACTTTTCTACACTTGAAGATCATGGACCCCGAAGCTCCATCTTCTTCAAGCAAGGAGGCGGTTGGTCTCACTGTTGGTGATTCTCAACAGTAGTGCTTCCAGGCACATGACTCCTTCCCATGAGATGTTCCAGGACCTACAGTGGCTGTGACAAATCAATTATCCCAGTTCAAGCTGAAGGCAGGTTGGAGATCATTCCTGATGGCAGAGGGAGAAGCATTCCTCCAGGCTCCCACATTCTTTATGTTCGTCTCTTGGTTTCCATCTGTTGTCAGTGCAGGAGGATTGCAAGACTGGCAAAGGGGTGGAGTTTGAGGCGGATTCCGTGGCTATCAGGGACAAAGCAATAGGCCAGGTTGTTTGGGAAGGAACAGTCAACAATGGAATTTACAAATTCTGCACTCTCCTCTCACGGGTACTCATCTTAGTGATTTATGGCATGGTCACTTGAATGTGGATGCACTGAGGCAGACCTTCTGGGACCACATGGTTGATGGCTTACCAGATGTGGGCAACAAGCCCAAGGATAGTCGTAGATTCCTGGTGGAAGAGAATTTGGCCAGGACACGTTGCCAGGGTATGTAGGCTGGATATAGGGCCCGATTCAGGGCTGGTAAAGGGACTGGTAATGGGCTGGTAGAGGCTGGTAAAGACCAGCTCTTGCAGGACTGGTTGGGGCCAGTCAGGCCAGCCAACTTGGTTCAGGTCAGCCGGCCAGCTGGGGTGGGTTAAGCCAACCAGCCAACCAGGGTTAGTCGGCCACTCAGCCTGTTCAGTCAGCACCCCCCCCCCCCCCTCCCCCGCCCCGCCCCAACCCAACACCTGCCTGCCCTTTGTTAGAGTCTTCCAAGGGTGCAGTTCTTCCTTTGATTCCATCTTCCAGAGCAGTTTTCCTCAGCAGTAGAGCAGAGGTTTTTCCAGCACATTCACTTGCAGTCTATTGCACAATTCCTCTCTCTTTCTGCAATAATTCCACAGCATCTCTGACAAGTACACCACACAAGCCTACGTGTACCTCTATTGAAAAATGAACAGGGGTGGTGTTATATACATGGATCCCATCCCTTTGTGCCATATTAGCAGTCTAATGTATGCACACTATTCCCATAAAATGATGTTGAGATTATCATCTCTAAGACAAAGTGCCTATCGAATACGAGGGGAACTGGCGTGAGCCAGGCCTGGTGATTCAAGCAGATGGTAGAGGCACCAGAAGATCGCTACATCAATGGTAGCAAACGATGGGTAATCAAGCAACGACCACAATCAAGAGTACAACAAAGGCATTCAATGCAGCAAGTATGCATAGATAGCTTACCGATGATGCCAAATGCAGAAGGTCGGGGGAAAGAGTTCTCTATGAGAAGTCTGCTGGGTGCTGCACCTACACAAAAAGCCCATTCTCAAAACAAAACAAAACTAATGGCGGACAGGTCGACACAGTGAATACCCTAGGAGGGTTTGGTATGAAGGGTCTTGATGTAAGGATGGATCTACCAGGATGGATCTACCCCACATTGTAAGTTAGGTTCCCACACTAGTGGGAAACAACACTGGCATAGAAAATTCGATCAAAAGCTACAGTTATCATGCTTGCCAGCTTCTTTTTTTATATGTATTTCGAAATACATGCTCACCAGCTTTACATGAGCTGAATTTGGAGTTGGGGGGCACCAAAATCATGAAAGGACAAGCAAGTTGAAGCAAAGCCATACGCCTCTGAAAGTCTTTTGCGTGCAACCAGATTCCGAGAATGCAGCCACCGTCAAGGTGCAAAATACAATAATCCAATGGACAAGGATATACCTAGATGAATCCAGGAACATTCCCAAACTCATCCTCTAAAAACACAACATAGTGCAGTTTCAATCTCATGAGAGTCACTCATAAGATTGAAAACCATAAACTCCATCACGCATAGCAGGGACTAGCTACTATGGCATCCCCACTGACGTCATCAGCGCCCAATAGTGGGTGTAGACCATAGTATAAAAGTATTCTCTCACACATACAAATCCACACACCCACACATACTTGAGCATCCATTTATACAAAGTCTTCGTATTGAGATTCTGTTGGCCCTCCGGAGGTGAAGGGCAAACTCAGACAAAGGCTAGCACTAAAGGAGAAGGCTAATCAAAAAGTAGTCCAAATCTCTTCATTCAAGCTACAACTGCTTGTGAAGTCTAAACGATTTCATTTTAGTCTCTCCCAAACAAGCATCTAAATCTAAATCTAGCTGATAGGGCAATGCACCATTTAAGATAGAAAGAATTATCGCAATACCAACAGGCCACAACTTGGACGAAAAGTTCACAAGGTGAAATTTGCATGTCCACTAATACGGTAGAAGCATATACCTAGATGAATCCAGGAACATTCCCAAACTCATCCTCTAAAAACACAACATAGTGCGAGTCACTCATAAGATTGAAAACCATAAACTCCATCACGCATAGCAAGGACTAGCTACTATGACATCCCCACTCACGTCATCAGCGCCCAACAGTGGGTGTAGACCATAGTATAAAAGTATGCTCTCACACATACAAATCCACACCCCCACACATACTTGAGCATCCATTTATACAAAGTCTTCGTACTGAGTTTCTGTCGGCACTCTAGAGGTGAAGGGCAAACTCACCCATGACGAAGGCTAGCACTAAAGGAGAAGGCTAATAAAAAAGAAGTCCAAATCTCTTCATTCAAGCTACAACTACTTGTGAAGTCTAAACGATTTCATTTTAGTCTCTCCCAAACAAGTATCTAAATCTAAATCTAGCTGATAGTGCAACGCACCATCTAAGATAGAAAGAATTATCGCAATACCAGCACGCCGCAACTTGGATGAAAACTTCACAAGGTGAAATTTGCATGTCCACTAATACGGCAGAAGCATATACCTAGATGAATCCAGAAACATTCCCAAACTCATCCTCTAAAAACACAACATAGTGCAGTTTCAATCTCACGAGAGTCACTCATAAGATTGAAAACCATAAACTCCATCACACATAGTAGGGATTAGCTACTATGACATCCCCACTCACATCATCAGCACCCAACAGTGGGTGTAGACCATAGTATAAAAGTATGCTCTCACACATACAAATCCACACACCCACACATACTTGAGTATCCATTTATACAAAGTCTTCGTACTGAATTTCTGTCGGCACTCCGGAGGTGAAGGGCAAACTCAGCCATGACGAAGGCTAGCACTAAAGAAGAAGGCTAATCAAAAAGTAATCCAATGGACAAGGAGTCAAAAAGAACTGTATCAAGAAAAAAATCTAGTCAATATCATAGCAAAGGCCACAAACATTGATGTTATTGGCTCCACACATACACTCATTCCAATCCTTATTAGGACAGATTTGCTCATATATGTTTTATTCAACTTTGGATAACAACAATCATTCTTGTGCCAGAGAATCTTTGTACTCATATATTATGATTCTCCCTGAAATCCACACTGCTGTCATTTCTATTGACAACAATACATAAGCATATACCAATGCAAACATATTTATAATTGGATATGCAATTGTGTTTGTATCCTCACATCAGCATAGTACATTTTCGGATGCCAATTGAGGTTGGCATCAGTGCATCACCCCACTCCATGTTCGCAAAGGGTGGTTCTATCGTGCACCTTGTTAGCACCTATGTGTTGGGAGTGTAGGGTGACACCTTAGGTGTAGGCCCGGGGCACTTTTTACTCCAACTAGTGGAGGTTTTTTCCCCCGAGCTTGGCAGGCACACTTCCAAGTGACCTGCGGGGTGGTGTGCTTAGCAAGCACAACCCTATCCATGTATATGATGTGACTTTAGTCACATCTTCTCGATCAATCATTCCAATCATTTGCTATTTTGCACTTGCTCACTCCTAATGTATCTTGTATTTGCACCAACAAATGGTATCAGAGCACTCTCTGTGACGTGAATCCTAACGTGCAGCCACCATCTTCCAACCGCCATCCCCCCATCGCCCTACTCGTGGTGTAGCTGATATCGTGGAGCAGCCTGTTGCTGTTCGAGAGGAGCACTCTATTGTTGTTCGTGTTCTGCCGCCCTGCGTCGTGGAGCTAGTCGTGGAGAGCTATTGCCGTATTTGCTCCGCCCTGGTCGTTGAGTGCTACTACCTACGCCTGGCCGTCACCCCTATGCGTGGAGCTGCTCCAGCCTAGTGGACGTGCTGTCCATCAAGCTCAGGCCCCCGCTCAAGCCAGTGGACGCAAGCCTGCTGCAGGCCCCCGCTTTGGCCCGTGGACGTGAACCTGCCTGTGGTGGCCGATGCCTACTCGTGCAAGGTGCTGCTGCCCTGCGCCGTCGCCCTACTCGTGCAAGGTGCTGCTGCCCTGCGTCGTCGCCCTACCTGTGGAGGCCGTCGCCAAGCTCGTGGAGAGCTGCTGCTGCCATCATCCTACGTGGAGCTAACGCTTCATCTTCCAGCCTCTCCAACCTAGTGGTCGTACTGCCCACCGACTAGCTCAGGCCCCTGCTGCACGTAACTTGCGCCTGCCCGAGACCTATGCCGTGTTGCTGTTCGTGATGTGCACCTTGTTGCCGTTCTTGAGGTGCGGCCTGCTCCTATTGAGGTGCGGCTGGATCTAGTGCGGGTAGCCCTGTGCTACTGTGGAGTGGCCTGTTTCTAAGGAGCGGCCGGAGGTGGTGAACACAAGCATCGTCTTGACCCTGTGAGGCTTATTTTGGTGCGGCGCTGCGACTCAGCCAGTACTCATGCTGTCCTGTTTTGGAGCGGGCAGCCTTCTATCCGCGTCCTGTTATTGGTTTGTAGCATCTTGCTTGACGTGCTGGTGGTTTTGGCCCGTGTGCCTCGAGGTATTTCTTTATTTTCAAGTACACAGTCATTCAGGGCAGAATCATAGGGATTTTTGCATTTTGGGGAAATTCTGTGCAATTGCAATGGCAGAAAGAGATGTTTTTGGATTGCTCTCTACAGAAGATAAGTTGGATGGCACCAACTATCCTCTCTGGTCGTACATGATGCGACATGTGCTTGTGGCCAAAGGCTTTTGGGGCATTGTGGATGGCACTTAGTTGCGTCCACATGCACCAACAACCGCTCCTTCACCAAGTTCAAAGGATGATGGGATGGCCGGGATGCCCATGCACATGCCTTGATTGCATTATCTGTTAAAAGAAGCATTATTCCTCACATCCGATCATGCAAAACAGCAAGGGCAGCTTGGGAAAGTTTGACAAACTTGTACCAAGTCAGGAATGAAGCCCGTGTGGCATATTTGAAGAGGAAATTGGAGACTCTTCCTAAGCATGATGATGATTCCATGGATGATTATCTCACGAAGGTAAAGGATTTACGGGAGCAATTAGCATCTGTGGATGAGATTATTCCGAATGCCTTGTTGGTTTCTATAGTGTTGCAAGCCATCCCCGACACGTATCAGAATGTGTCCACTACGATGCGGCTTACGATGAAGGGTAATCCCAATTCGATTACCTTCGATGAGCTTGTTTCTGTACTCTTGCAAGAGGAGCAGTCTAGACATAACAGGATCATGATGCGTGTGGCTGATCAGGCTTTTATTGCCAGCCAGAAAGGCTGCGTTTCAGGGGGGCAGCAAGCCCAAGAAAGATGCAGGCCAGCCATCTGGCAAGTATGAAAAAGAGGGTGATAAACACAAGAAAAAGGGGAAGTGCAACTATTGCAGGAAGCCAGGACATTACATTAATGAATGTCGCAAGAGGCTTGAGAAGGAAAAGAGCAAAGAGGCCAGCATGGCAGTGACGGATAATGTCCCCAAGTCGGATAACAAAGAGGCTGCAAATTACACTTATACATCCTCCCATGATGAGGAATGGGCTTTTACAGTGTTATGCAGTTACAATCCATCTGTTCATGATGCATGCCTATCTGTGAGTGATGCCAATGTATGGTGTTTTGACAGTGGTGCTAGCAAGCACATTACCTCACAGAAAAATTTGTTTACATCTTATGCAGCTGGTTCTCATGGAGGCACGGTGACATGTGCCAACAACTCCTCCCATCCTGTGCAAGGAGTGGGAAAGATTGTACTTACCGCAGCAAATGGTGGTGCATTTACACTCTCTGATGTGCTATGGGTGCCTGGCATCGAAAAGAATTTGCTTTCAGTTTCAGCCATTGCCCGTGGTGGCTTAATGGTGAAGTTTTTGGATGACAGATGCACCGTACATGACATTAGTGATGGTGATACAATTGTGGCTTCTGGAACTTTATGCCATGGTCTTTACAAACTTGATCACTATGAGAGTGCTTTGCATAATGCTTTATTCACCACCACCCCATCACAGTTGGCAAATGCTGAATTATGGCATGCTCGATTTGGCCATCTCAATTTCAGAAGTTTGCTGTGTTTACACAGCCATGAAATGGTGTCCGAGATGCCACACATACATACTCCGACTCGCCATGTATGCGAGGGATGTATCTTGGTGAAGATGCATCACACACCGATTCCCAAAGATGGGACTGTCAGAGCTGTCCGGAGATTACAGCTTATACACAATGATGTTTGTGGTCCTATGAGGACTCCATCTATTGGGGGATATCTATATTTTGTCACTTTCATTGATGATTTCTCTCATTTCACGTGGCTCTACCCATTGAAGGAGAAGTCAAAGGTGTTTACAAAATTCAGACATTTTATTACTCAGGCTGAGAATTATGCCTCAGAAAAAGTGGGACACTTCGCACAGATCGAGGGGGGGAATACATGTCCAAGGAATTTCATGCATATCTTGTAGAGAGAGGCATCATCCATCAGTGTACCACTCCATACACCCCAGAGCAAAATGGGCTGGCTGAAAGGAAAAACAGGTCAGAAATGGAGATGGGTAGATGTATGCTCAAAGGCAAAGGTTTGCCCAACAGGTTCTGGATGGAAGCTCTCATGTATGCAAATTATGTGCTGAACAGATGTCCCACAAAGGCCTTGCATAATCTCACCTCGTATGAGGCATGGCATGGTAGAAAGCCTTCTGTTGCTCATCTCAAAGTATTTGGTTGCTTGGCCTATGCACATGTGCCACAGCAACATCGTACTAAACTTGATGATAAGGCTCTCAAATGCATTTTCATGGGGTACAGTAAAGGGTATCGGCTGTATCATCCCTCCAGCACAAGGATTATTACAAGCAGAGATGTCATTTTTGCAGAGGATGCCACTCAGCCATTGCTGTCCTGTCAAACACAGCCTGATGCCTACTCCAGGGATGTGTTTGAACAAATGCTGCCCATGACAACTGAAGGTCCCTCATTTTCAGAACATTCCAGTTTGATTCCCCATGCTGTTACGCAGGAAGGTCCCTCATTTTCAGAACATTCCAGTTTGATTCCCCATGCTGTTACGCAGGCCAGTACAGCACCTAATCAGCCTATTGTGGCTGAACCACATATGCCTATGGATGAGGCAAATATTGACCAAGCAGTTGATGAGGAAAGGACAGCCATTCAGTCATCCAAATGGGTGCCCAGGTGACTGATTGAAACATTACAGGACAGCAGGTTACATACTCCTTTACCTGCGAGGACTCGTGCAAAATCTCATCATGCATCTGGGATGTTTACTGATTATGCCTTTCAGAGCACATGCAGTGATGAAGAACCTCTGACATTTGAGGATGCTGCAGAGGACAGTAATTGGATGGCAGCCATGCATTCAGAATATGATTCTATCATGCAAAATGAAACATGGCACTTGGCCGAATTGCCTCCAGGCAAAAAGGCCATTGGTACTAAGTGGGTTTACAAGATTAAGCGAAAAGCTGATGGTTCAGTAGACCACTTCAAAGCAAGACTCGTTGCGAAAGGGTATGCTCAGCAAAAGGGTATTGATTTTGATGAAACCTTTGCCCCTACCTCTCGCATGACTACTATCAGATGCATGATTGCCATGGCAGCCCATCATGGATGGCAAGTCCATCAGTTGGACATCAAAACAGCGTTCCTACATGGAGACTTGCATGAGGAGGTTTATGTTACACAGCCTCATGGATTTGTGCAGGATGGTCAGAAACACTTGGTGTGCAGGCTTCGCAAAGCTCTGTATGGCCTTAAGCAGGCACCTAGAGCTTGGTATGAGAAGATACACACTTATTTGGTTGCTCAGGGATTCCGCAACAGTCCAACTGAGAGTACCCTCTACGTTAAGAGGACTCACGATATTTTTTTGGTCATTGTTTTATATGTTGATGACATGCTGTTGATGACATGCTGCTCACAGGCCCCAATGAGCAAGATATTGCAGCCTTCAAGGCTGAATTACATTCCTCATTTGAGATGAGTGATCTGGGCCCTTTGCATTTTTATTTGGGCATTCAGTTTATACAACGGGATGATGGTATTGTTCTGAAACAAACTAAATACATCCAGAAGTTGCTTCAGCGGTTCTCTTTCCAGGATTGCAAGCCAGTTGCAACTCTTGTGGAGCCTGGCATGAAATTCAGCATTGAAGATTCTGGAGATGCCTTTGATCAGACATTGTACCAGCAGGCTGTGGGCCGTTTGATTTATTTGTGCAATACACGGCCAGATATTCAGTTTGGGGTCTCCTTATTGAACAGATTCATGCATTGCCCAGGAACTAAGCATTCGCAGGTTGTTAAGCGGGTGTTCCGCTATTTGCACGGTTACTATGCACCTTGGTTTATTCTTTCCCAGGAGGGCTGATCCACAGCTGCATGCTCTCTGTGACTCCGATTGGGCAGGATGCTTTGACACAAGAGTGTCCACTTCAGGTTTTTGCTTCTACTTTGGGCAGTCATGCATCTCTTGGTTGAGTAAGAAGCAACCCTCCATGGCCACTTCCAGTTGTGAAGCTGAGTACATGGCATCTTTCACAACCACCATTGAGTGTGTTTGGCTCAGGCGATTATTTGCTGATTTGGGTATGAGACAGGAGTATGCTACCTCTATTTTTACAGACAGTCAGAGTGCTTTGGCAGTTGCGAAGAATCCCGTCTTCCATGCTCGCACAAAGCATATTGAGGTTCATTATCATTATGTCAGAGAGAGATTGTCTGCTTCAGAAATCAGCATGATCTATATGCCTACACATGACAATGTGGCAGATATATTCACCAAAGCATTGTCTCGTGAGAAGTTCGAAGGCTTTCGCAAGCTTCTGAACTTACTTCCTTTTGGTGATTGATATCACATTTGCCTTGTACATTGTCACCACTTCACTCCAGGGGGGTTTGTTAGCACCTATGTGTTGGGAGTGTAGGGTGACACCTTAGGTGTAGGCCCGGGGTACTTTTCACTCCAACTAGTGGAGGTTTTTTCCCCCGAGCTTGGCAGGCACACTTCCATGTGACCTGCAGGGTGTGCTTAGCAAGCACAACCCTATCCATGTATATAATGTGACTTTAGTCACATCTTCTCAATCAATCATTCCAATCATTTGCTATTTTGCACTTGCTCACTCCTTGTGTGTCTTGTCTCTGCACCAACACCCCTCAAACTTTACTGAGTGACTACTAGATGAGATGCTACTACGTTCCAGCTAACCATGCTTTGCACACAGTAGCTTCAATGATATGGAGGGACATTATTACCTAGGAAATGAAAGCTCTGAGTACTTTCATCACCACTGCAGGGGATGTGGATGGAAGTTCTGATATTTTCCTCGCAGCCATATGAACAATATGAAGTATCATAGGACTGCTACAATCAATGCTATTAAAACAAGTGTCAAGAAAATAAGCACAGCTACCCTTGTCTCTAAGGTTTCCAACATTCTTTGTCATTCTTTACATTCTACTTGGTGCATAAAGAACATCAGAGGTATTACTAGGTAACAGTTGCACAGCCAGAATAAAGTCATTCAAGCAGGCCGTGCCACTACCCAATTACAGCTGCAATACTCGAATGCACATATGGTCTCTCCAAGTGCTTTAAATTTTTCTTATCATTATGATGGTTTCTAGAAAGAAAATGAGTAACAAGTCATCCATTCAAGAGACAGCAGAGTTGTAAGCCTGCAATTTTATGTACAACTCATGACGATAAGAGTACTGCTCATGTCTATCGTGCAGGTGGAGCGTAGAGAAAAGCAACAGAGTGCAGTGCGCCGATATAATAAGCCCAGTAAAACCATAATTCAACTGTCACACATTCAGAGAACGCGGAAATCCTTGATTAAAGAGCAAGGTGAATGAAGAACTTTTCATGCAAAATGTGCAACCTACAAATTTTTGCCTTCCAACCAACAAAAAACAAAAAACTGGCAAATTGACAACCATGAGCTGGAAAACATTAATCCAGAAAATGACAGAATGTATAGGCAGACTACATCCTTTCCTTCGTTCGTTTCCATATTCCATTTGCTTAAATCCCACTTGCAATCAATACTAATAATTTAGTTTGTTGAACTCTAAAACGCAGTTCATTTACTTTCGACACGCGGGGCAGTTGGAGGGGAGTTGGAGGACGGACTTTTTGGTGGCAGAAAAATTTACAAGGCAGCCAACGCACAGATTAATGGCTCAGAGATTGAAGAATGAATTCTTTGCATGCATCACAATACAGTTACTTGCATCATATAAGCTGCAATTCAATGCAATGAGAACCATGGCCCAAGTAATTAAAAAATCGCAACATGCTCATTTGATGGAGAGTTTATCTTGTCCTACCTCATCCAGCCAAATTACAACATCCTTTATTGTAGGCCTTTTGAGAGGATGTCGATCTATACACAAGCATGCTACATCTAGTACTTGCCGCATCTGCGCTTCATAATTCTTACATTGCAACAACTGGTCAAAAATCTGATCTGTTTTGTTGCCATGCCTCAGCTGCTGGACCCATGCTACAAGATCGCCAGCTTCTCTTGGCTTGCAGATGTCTACTGGCCTCCTCCCTGTCAGCAATTCAAGAAGAACCACCCCAAAGCTGTAAATATCACCTCGAGGGGTGGCATTCAGAGCTTCACTATATTCAGGAGGGATATAGCCCAGAGTTCCCACAAGCTCTGTGGTCACATGTGTATCTGTTGCCATCATCAGCCTGGCCAGGCCAAAATCTGCAAGATGGGCTTCAAATCGCTCATCCAACAAAATATTGCTAGATTTGATGTCTCGATGTACGATGTGTGGATTGCAGCTTTGATGCAAATATGCCAATCCAGCTGCAGCTCCCTGAGCTATCTTCAGCCGTGTTGGCCAGTCCAAACGGACACCCCCATCGCTTTTCTCATGTAACCAGTAGTCAAGGCTTCCATTTTCCATGTACGTATAGATCAGTAGCTTATCATTCCCAACGTGGAAATACCCTTGCAAAGATACTAGATTCCTGTGTTGAGCCTTGGAAAGAGCGTCCACCTCTGCTCTGAACTCCCTCTCCATTTGGCCACAATCTCCTGTCAGCTTCTTTATTGCAAGCCGTGATCCATCACCCAGGTCTGCTCTATAAACAAGACCAAACCCTCCGCACCCTACAATGTTTGCAGAATCAAAATTGTTGGTCGCTTTGAATAAGTCTCCCACAGTAAGTTTCCAATGATTGTGAAAAAGCTCCACAGAGGCATTGCGTGCCTCAAAAAGGCTCTCAAAAGCACACCTCTCTCTCGAGCTCTCAAGTCCTTCATGTACAGCAGTTCTGCCAGAAAGCATACAGAAAAATACAGCAGCCAACAGCATAGTTCCCCCAATAACAGTGCAAACTGAAACCAGAAGAGCAATCATCCTCGTCTTTCTTCTCGTAGAATACGCGTGATAACTTCCGTTGCCAATAGCGTCACCCATACAGCCTGGTAAAGGATAGCCACACAATCCTGAATTCCCCTCGTAACTAGAAGGAGAAAAAGTTGCAAACTGATTGCCTAGTGGAATCCTGCCACTTAGATTATTATATGAGACATTGAAACAGGCAAGGAACGTCAGGCTCCTAAGACTTGCAGGAATGGCACCGTTAAGCTCATTGTTTGATAAGTCAAGAAGCTCTAAGCCTCTCACATTGGCAAGGGACTCCGGAATGTTTCCAGTCAAACGATTGTGGCTCAAATCTAGATGGACAACTGCTTTGAGTTGACCAATTTCAGAAGGAATGCCACCGCTCAACTGATTGTTGGAGAGATAAAGGGACGGGGGTAATGCATTGGCATCGTTGTACATCAAGTCTGGTGAGTCCGTTTGACGCTTCACAGTTAAAGGACTCTGAATTGTCTGCATACCGGTCATGTTTGTATCGTTGTGCATCATCGATGTCAACGAAAAAAGCGGTAAAGGTATCATGCCAGTAAAAGAATTATTTGATAATTCCAAGAACACCAAGTGTTGAAAACTTCCCAACCAATTTGGAAGTTCTCCGTCAAAATGATTCCACGACAAGTCCAATATTTGCAGCTTTGTGCAATTTTGCAACCAATCAGGAATTTTCCCACTTAAATTAAGGAAACCAAGAGCCAATGCTTGCAGGTTTCTGAACCCATTGATGCTAGACGGGAGAGGTTCGGTGAAAAAGTTTTTGGTGAGTACAAGGCTCACCAGATTTTCACAGTTTGCCAGCGAAGACAAACTTCCGTTGAGCCGGTTAGTTGAGAGAGACAGAGTGGTGAGATTCTTCAGAGAGTTGAATTGTGTAGGGATCTCCCCTATGAATTTGTTTTTGGCAAGGTTAAGAATGCGTAAGAATGTACAATTCGCCAATGACCAAGGAATAGTACCAAAAAATGCGTTGGTATTGAGATCTACCTCCTCCAGGTTTGTCATGTTTGAGAAATCTACGTCGTCAAGTACACCAAAAAACTGGTTGTTGGCCAGGAGCAGAGCCGTCAGCTTGGAGATTCGGGATAGACTGCTTGGCAACTTGCCAGAAAAGTTATTATTACAAAGCGACAACTTCGTCAGATTGGCCAAGCTGCCGACGCTGTCCTTCAGTGGCCCTGTGAAGCTATTTACCTCCAGAGAAAGAGTTGAGAGAGAAGTGGCATTATATAAATCATCTGGAATAGGACCCGTCAGCTTGTTCAACCCCATGTACAATTCCTGCAGGTGCTTGCATTGCCCAAGTCCAGGCCCAAGAGTTCCGTTCAAATTGTTCCAGGAGAGATCGAGGACGCTGATGTTGGGAGCATGCAGACAGACATCCGCTGCCGGGGTCCCCGAGAGCGAATTCTTGCTGGCGTAAAACTGTTCTAGATTGCTGAGGTTGCGATAAGAGGGCAAAGGTCCCGAGAAATTGTTTTCGGAGATATTGACAAACTGCAAGGAAGGAAAGAGGTCGAGGAAGTGGATATAACCGGAGAGGTTGTTGCGACTGAGGTCGAGGATTCGGAGATCGAGGAGGGAAGCCAAGGCGAGGGGGAAGGAGCCCCAGAAGAGGTTACCGGAAAGGTTGAGGTGTTGGAGGGCAGAGAGGTTAGCCAAGGCGGGAGGGATCTGAGCTGTGAGGCCAAGGGAGGGGAGGGAGAGGTGGGTGACGCGAACGGCAGAGGAAGCGAGCAAATCAGCCAAGCTAGGATCGGTTTGAGAGAGAGAGAGCTGTGCGGGGGGGGCAGGATCAAGGAGCTGACAAGTGATGCCAGGCCAGGAGCAGCAATTGCCATCATCGGGGGACCAGTGGAGGGAGAGGTTGAAGTTGGGGATGGAGTTTTTGAAGGCGAGGAGGGTGAGCTGTTCGGTGGCGAGGCAAGCGAGGGAGGAGGAGGAGGAGGAGGAGGAGGAGGAGGAGGAGGAAGAAGGCGGGGGGAAGAGGAGGAGGAGGAGGAGGAGGAGGAGGAGGAAGAACAGGAGCAGGGGAGGACAGAAAGGAGCGACCATGTCGAATTCCTGGTTTTGCTGCACAGAGCCAAGCCGAAGAGGAGCAGGGGAGTGAACAACAATAAAAGCTTCAAAGACTGCAGAAGAAGTCCTAAAGAAGACGACGAAGAAGAAGAAGAAGAAGAAATAGATCATATTCAGGCTGACTCGTCTGGATGACTCGTCACTTCCTCCCCTCTCCTATTGTTGTTCCTGTGCTATAGCTAAACCGTGAGCACGTCGGTGCCACCCATTAGCAAGCATAACTACTCGGCTCCAAATCCCCCAGCTTGTCGTCCATCGAGTCGATAAGAGGTCTTCCCCATACCTCCTCAAACTGCCTTCACAAGCTGGTCTGGCAGGTACCCGCTGGTCCCCATGCCTTCATGCAAGACACCCTGAGAAGATGCACAGCCCTCCACCGAGGAGCGTCGAGGGGTGGGGAGGGGTACCAAGATGTAGTCTAACAAGGTGAACAGTCCAACCTATACGAACGAACAATTTCGGTGCGGTCTATGATGAAACTAAAGTTTTATGGCGGGGCTACCGTTAATTCAACATCAACAGCTCTCCTAGCGGGACAAAACTACCTTTTGGAGGTGAGATGGAACAACCTCCACCAAGGAGGCTCTGCATCGTCGCTATCCCCAGTATGGGGACGGCCTCTATCCTCCCCAGCACCATAACGAAAAGCAAGCCCTCCAATTCCACCCATGTTGCAACTCCTTGGTGCAAATCCCAGGCGCCCCTCTCGAACAATAATTTAAGTCATTCGCAAAGGGCTTTCCCACGCTACTACTGGTGCTAGGAAGTTGGCATTGAGCTGCCGAATTCAACGATAGGAACCAAGGCACAAGCACGTCCTCACATGTCAGCTCAAGCTCAAACTATGAGGCTACCACCAGTTCAAAACCACCCTTGGAGGATTCTACAACACTCTACAACACAAGAAGGGCCAAAGAAGGGCACATCTTGATCTTGTGACATCCTCTATGACTAGAGTTGCTCTCCAAGGCATTTAGACTAGTTTCACAATGTTGGAGTTTTTTTCTTTTTTTAAATTTAAGAAAAGAGATACATATATTTCCAAAAGTGGGGGGGTCAATCCCAAAAATCAAGACCTAGTACAAAAATTGGCCAGAAAGGGGGGACTCGCCCTTGACCTACGCTGCATGCAGCTCTACCCGACACTGAGGTTGGCTTCCACTGCATACAGGGCCATGCTAATCATTGGTTGTTTTGGAAGCTACGATCGTTGCAAAATCTTTGATGAGGCCCTTCACTTTTCTCAAGATAACACTCTCCCTGTGGCCTATGCTAACTGCCTACTACTAGAAGACTATATTGTTCCTCGTTTCCCAGATTTCCATCAGTCCAACCGCGCTATTATAGGCCCACGTCGCTACGAGGATGGATGGCAGCTTGGAGCTATTACCCAAGAGAACTCTACACCAATTGGATCCAAGGTAGAACTTGGTCATCAGGCCTGCCTTTCACACTACCAATTCCACTTTGGACCACATCTGCCTTGTGGTCAAGTAGCTCCACAAGGTGTGTGGGATGAGTTCCTTCACTTTGCCACACAGCGGGCATGATGGATTCATTGTAATGCTTTTTTCCAATCGGCCCCTGACAGGGAGCCATTGACGCGCAATTTTCCAGAGGAGGAAGCGGGCTTTCCCTATCCTACAGCTTTTCGAGATTTCCTAGAATCTGGCACGCCACCATTTCTGTCCCCTCCTAAGCATCTAGAGCCGATTGAGCTCCCACATTGGCTGATCCCTTCGTAAGCTCTTTGCATGTTACTTTGGCCGAAATCTTGGAGAGTCAGACCCCTCCGAGGCGCCCTGCTAAGGGCCAGTCTTCCAGGATTCTTTCTAACACTGTTGTCATCAGATCCTTCTCCCCCTGCATAAGGCGAACTTTTCGCTAAGGGCGTCGATGGACAACTAGCCAGCTTTCTTGTCGTCCCAGATGTCTTGGCAAATCTTTACTCCCTCTTTGAAGAGATTCTTGGCCCGAGTGAGGTCGTGCTAGCTCAAGCCTTCCCCCTCGCTTCTAAATGCCAAACTCCACCAGATTGACTCCTTCAGGCTCGCATCACCACAAAGGCCTTTCCTGCAGTTCCACGCTAGGTGTTCGACACAGACTTTCCAAGCACAGTGTTGGAGTTAATGCACCTCCACAACGATTCCAAAGTGTCCTACAAAGACAGAAGATGCCCATACCCCGCTACTCCTCGTTGGCTAGCGTCAAAGTTTTTGTGAATGTTGCACCCTTATTTCATGGAGACTCTCTTTTTTTTCAACGTAACACCCTTATTTCATGGGACTCTTGAGGAAATTCTGAGACTCGGGACCAAGCAAAAAGAAGACTATGTGAGCTTTGCTTTGGACAATTGCGTGAACGTACTCTAAAAATGAGTAAAGCCTCAATCGACAAGATTCCCCACGTTATCCAAGGCCATAACCAAAGGTCAACTAAAAGGATTCCAGGACCAGGGGGTCAGGATCCGGCCCCGCCTTTCCACGCCACCAGCGTCCTATCCTGACGTGTCATCATAAAACGGCCGACGTGTTGTAATATTCCCGATGCCACCTCATACTGAAGAGTCAAGTCAACTACTGATATGTACCGCGTGTCCCAACGGCAAGATACAATCCAACGTGTACGCGATTGACGGGACGCCTGTTTTCAATGTCCGCGTCCGACGTCATCTAGGGCATGGGCCCCAGCGATGATGGGACTGTATGCGTGCTGCCTAGTCACATGATGGGCCGCTCCATTTAATGTCCATGTATTGCTTTCGTTTTAGTGACTATGGTCCACCTTCACCAACCCCTTCTTTCTTGACTTCAATATCACGCCCTCGCCCCCCCCCCCCCTTTTGCTCAGTGCTCACCCCTTTTCAACCCGTCCTAGTCTTCTATGCCTTTTGTAAGCCTGCATTTCCCCTTTAGAACGTTTCCTCATGACCTTCGTTATTAGGAAAATTTTACCCCTCTCACTCTTTAAGCACTTTGCTTCCCGTCTAAGATCTATCTTCGTGGCCTAACATAATTTATTTACTCGATCCGGTACGACCAACTCCTTAGAACACCTTTCTTAGTGTAGCAATCCAACTTTACCGCTCCCACATTGTTTATTCAAGCTTTTACATCAATTCATGTGTGGAAACTTGCCCTCCAAACCATGTTGTGAATTAGTAGATCATCATTAAGTGGGATCCATCAACGTACTTGAAATCTACCAAGTTCATAGATAGATTCTTGAGATACAATATTTTTACATTCACTACAATGTTCAAAACTTGGGATGCTCTTAAATCTCACAAACATATACCACTTTGTGCTAGATTGTTGTATTACACATCTATGCCTTTATGATTTCTAGTGCTAATGCTATTTAGCAATTTATAGGTTAGTATTTGAAATATTAGCGCACTAAACTATACATCGTGTTGTTTGTTGTTAATGTAAAGCTAACCACAATAAACATACTCATGGTCAGTTTATGTCACGATCTCGATGTAGAGTAGCTAAATTGAATACCTTTCTATTACCAATTTCAGTACCCTCTTTTTAGTAAAATTGAGAGAGAATGCTATTCTTTTACATAGAAAGGTTGCCTCCAAAAAGTTTGAGATGGCGTTCTCTCATTATATTGTTTTACATCTTTAAGAAAACAATGGTATCCCTCAAAAGTTAAAAAATGCTTACTTTTATTTACCCAAAACTTTACTTCCACTTCTTATCACCCACAATGTCCTTTTGGTAAAGATACGTAAAATGCAATCTTTAGATTATTAGTACTAGGAATGGTCATTCAAGAATATTATCGGTCCCATGAAGACTTAAGCAAGTGCTTTTGAGTAGTTTGTCCACATTGTGCATCTTCGTTAGCCTTCTTGATGATGACATCCTCGTATTTGATAGGCTTTTCAAGTTAATGTCACTTCACACATTTAGCCTTATTCTCCTTACAAAATGAGTTCTTTTCTTATCCCATGATCCCCGCCCCCGCCCTTGCCCTCGCCGCCCCCCCCCCCCTCTCTCTCTCTCTCTCTCTCTCTCTCTCTCTCTCTCTCTCTCTCTCTCTCTCTCTCTCTCTCTCTCTCTCTCCCTCCCTCCCTCCCTCTCTCTCCCTCTCTCTCTCTCTCTCAGCCTCAAATGTTTGCCTATTCCTAGTGTTTAGCATTAAGCAAGCCACAATATTGATGGACTAAGTCAACATACTTTTCTTAATTTAATGAATATTTTCATAAAATAAAAATGTTTTTTGTGTGATTAAAGTGGTTTAAACACAAATATAAATGCACATTCACTACAATACGTATTTGGGCCCTCTTTGATTCATTAAAAGTTTAAAAGATGTGGATTTTATCGAAATAAGCACCTACATTAGATTGGTAAGAAATAGTGTTTTTAACGATAGATTTTAGAAACTTAGGCCCTCATTTAGATGTGGGACAAAAAGCTAGGTGACTTTGGCATTCATTTTGTTTTTTGAAGAATCTATGTTGATTGCCAAAAATAGCAAAACTTTGACAACTTATATGATTTGGCAAGCTATCTGCTGCAAAGTGGGAAATTCACAATATATGCTAGACATGGCGGGGTGGGTCTTTTATAGACCTATCCCAACTATACCACACGGTATGTAGCTATACCTCACGGTGTCCCAAGCTAATGGGAAACGCTCATGTGGCCAAAAGCATGCAAAATAAGGAATGCATAGCACTCATGCACGTGTGGGCATACCACCCGATATGTATCATCACAGTGTGGGAATGTTGAATTACACCTCGTGGTGTACACCTTCCCCATGCAGTGTGTTCTATGCATACCAACGTGGTGTTACATACACGTGCTGACTGGTTTAAAAAAATGTGTTTTTTGTATGTGGGACATTTTAAAGCATCTTTAATACAAAAAATACACATTTGTTTCAAATAAAGCGTACTATGAAAATCCTTGCTTTTCCTTTTTGGATCACCTCAATATTTCTCTAGGATTAAACGCTACAGTATGCCAAACTTTGGCACTGAAGGTTGCCAAGGCCTCACCTCAACCATTGAATGTGATCCGCTAATTGACGGCGAGGCTAGGCTTTGCAACAACTTGGAAGAGGAAAATACCAAACCTGTGAGAGACTAGAAAGAAGGGTGGAGAGTGTAGGCAAAAGGGAGGCACTATGGAGGGAGGTAGATGGGCAAGTTAAGGGAGTTAGAAGGAGGCATGACAAGAGTGTCCATCACCATTCGCATACTAGCCCTACTCAAATGCATGTCATTTCTAATGCCGGTTGCTATTGGTTAAGGAAATCTATAAATAGACATCTGGTCGATGGAAGTCTACAAATGCACATTAGCATGTCACCTCTCACACTTATTCTTGGCATGTTAATAGCCTAGAATGGCCTTCAACTCTACTAGCCCTTCCTCTAACTACCACCCTGCTTAGACAAACTATCTAGATGGACAAGTTACATTGTTTGTTTTGATGGGGAGCTTCAAAGATCAATGTCAAGGAAGGAGACATGTATTATTGATCACATGTTTGATTTCCTTCTAGTGCCCCCTGTCTTGCTCTTTCAAATCAACCATGCTGGTGAGTTGATGTTCATGAGGATAAAGGAGATTATGCACAAGGATGTGTCAAAATAGTCATTTCAAATTGGTTGCCTAAGCAATTCAAAATACATGCATCTCTACTACAATTTTGTCACAGCTAGAACATAATTCAAAAATTAACCACATGTTTGATTTCACGCTAATGCATTCAATGAAGGTATATTGTTAGCTATAGGAGGTCCAAAATATCCTCTCTCTCTCTCTCTCTCTCTCTCTCTCTCTCTCTAGCAATTCAAAACACATGCATCTCTACTACAATTTTGTCACAGCTAGAACATAATTCAAAAATTAACCACATGTTTGATTTCATGCTAATGCAATCAATGAAGGTATATTGATAGCTATAGGATGTCAAAACTATCATCTCTCTCTCTCTCTCTCTCTCTCTCTCTCTCTCTCTCACACACACACACACACACACACACATACATCTATCATGTGGTTGATTTGGTGCTAATGAGGATAGAATAGATTATGCATGGGATGTGTCAAAAATTCATAAAGATAAGGTTTTTGGAGACAAATACATCCTTGTAATACTCCCACATGGTTATTTAAGCACATGCACTCCACAACAGTTGGTCATAACTGGAGCAATTATTGATGACATATTTTATTTTATGAAGCTACTTTGGCATGTCAAAAACATCCATGGTCTCTTTCTATTTTGATCTACCAGATGTCTCTCCCTTATGTGTTGACCATGTGTCGATTTGACAGTGTTCTTGATGATAGAAGAGATGATTCATGAGGATAGAATGTGTCAACACAGGGTCTCCTAAAGATGAATGTGATGAAAAGAGAGAGAGAGAGAGAGAGAGAGAGAGAGAGAGAGAGAAGGTGTGTGTGTGAGTGAAGGTGCAAGTCCATTTTGATAGTATGTGACAATCTTGCATAAGCCTTGTAGGTGCGAGGACATCTAGAGTAGCTATACTTCCTATCCTATAGATCCTAGAATCATTGATGTGTAGGCAAAAGGAATGAGCAAACAACCCCAATGCTATTGAAGGAGGATTGATCAAACTCGACATGAAGGAGAAGTGTTTCAATGTAACATTTTTATTTTATATACATCATTGCATTTTTTAGTATCTTAAGGATATGTATAGGTAGATATATTATCAAAGGATATTGCAAACTCATTAATCAAGCCAATGAGACTAAAGGAAATGAAGGTAATATGTTTGATTGAGAAGTCATTTCTAGCAAGCACTTTAGATATTCAATTATATCAATTGTTCATCTAGTGGATCAACTAGCATAGGATATGTGTAAAGTCCACAAATTATGTTATTTTTGGAGCATTGCATGAAAGTGTTTAGAGGGTGTATAAGGCAAAATTAATGTGGCTAGAAGGTTGAATGCTAGAAAGTTGGCTAGTACAAACGACAAAGCCAGAGGGAGGAGAAGAATTAAAGAAAAGGATCAGGGAGGACAAATGATGTTAGGAGATGTTGTGTTAGGAAAGTATAAGGAGGAGAAGCATTAAAGCAAAGGATAAGAAAGGACAAGTGATGTTAGGAGGAGTAGTGTTAGCAAAGGCTAAGGGAGGAGGAGTGGTATTAGGAAAGCAAGAGGAAGGAAGGAGAAGCACAAGCAAGTGAAGATACTAAGGCAATAAGAAAGGAGGGAAGAGAAGGGACGAATGGTTCAGTAGCAAGCATGGAAAGGAAGGAGCGAGGGGAAGGAAGGGAGAGATGGTAAGGTATCATTTAGGGTCAATGCATGGCCAATTGTGAAACTATATCTGGGGAAGTTTTGGGGCCCCAATACAACGTGCTCGTGGGCAATATTTTGAATTTTGGGAGGACTTGCGCCCTCGCCATAATTTTTCCTAGTGTAATGAGTGCCTTACTGGTGTAATAATGACACGCAATCTATGAAAACTTGCTATTCAGACCACTATAGAGTTCAATACATGTCACTACACGAGCAATTCTGTCCTCGTCTTCTTGCATTCTATGTCCTGCATCTTGTGCATCTAACTATCATAGTCTGTCTTGTCATCTACCCATGGCTTGCCACCTGTCAGCTACACGCAGCTCTCTCATGCTGAACTAGATTCATGACCACTGTGCGGACATTGACTTGGTGTGACCACCACGCTGGTTCTTAGAGGTGCCTGTAGCTACTCCTAATTTAACCAAAGAAAATGTAATTACATTAATTGGTTGGAGACCCGCATTGGAGTCCCACAATTGATCATATATTTCGCATCGAGTTTAAAACGAGTGGTTAAAAGTTAATCCTAAACGTATTTTCTCGTGCAACCATCACACTGGTTCTATTTTATTGTGGTGGTTGCATAAAGCTAAACATTTTTCTTTGTGCTTTCTCTCTACTACATCTTTGTGCATAAACTGTCTATCCTATCATCTACCCCTAGCTAGGCACCTGTCATCTACCCGTAGGCTACCACCTGTAATTTCTATAATTAGATAATAACAAAACTCAGTTTAGGAAATCACATCAACTAGCTGAATTATATATTGTTGTTAAAACCATTGGGCTGGTTTTGGACGATCATAATACAAGATAGCCCCAAAAACTATTAAACTATTAAACTAATTTAACAACCAGTAAACAACCCATAAATGAAACTAAACTAATTTAACCACTAGTAAGCAACCCATAAACTAAACTAAACTAATCTAACTACTTGGAAAACACCACCACCAGGTTGGTCATCAATTGCCACCATGCTAGTTTCAATAGGCGGGAAATGGAGACTTATAATAAGGATGGAGCGGGGAGCGAAATGATTGTGTGGTAAGGATTACCTAGTAGCCCTCAGAGCTCGATTAGGATTAAGTGTGATGACTTACTATTTCACTGCTTTTTAGCCATCGGGCTTGTACCAGGCTCCTAGAGCCACCTAGCTTGCATGACGGGATGACCATCAAAACAATAAAGTTTGCAACTCTCTTGAGCCACCACAATGACTAGAGACCCGGTGGTGCCATCCAAATAATCATGAGCCATCTTAATAAGCCAACTTACATTAATCAAAATTTGAGCCAGCACGGGCTTAGTGGTGCCATCCAAATAATCATGTGCCATCTTAATAATCCACCTTAAATTAATCAAAATCCAAGCCAATTCGATGACCGGAGGTCACCATCCAAGTAATGATGACATGCTTGGCTGCTCAGTCAAAGGGGGTTGGGGTTTTTGTGCTTTCCCCTCATCAAGCTAAAGGGCCAAGTTGGAAAAATTTTCCTATGATGCCCCTTCTGAAGTTATCAGGCAACTTAATTGCTCGCAATTTGATCAAAATAGATTAATTAGAAGGATGACAAACTCGTCGAGTGGATCGGTGGGTATTGGCTATCTAAGTGCCATGTAGCCTCATCTCCCACCCTCATCTCCACCACCTTTTTCAACTTCATGCTAGCTACCATCATTTCTACCACCCTCGTCGACTGTGATCCACACTAGACTCACTAGGTACTAACTACCTTATAGGCACCCAAGCCTCTAACAACCAATCCAAATCCTATCCATGATCTACACCAACCAGTCAAGCTGATGGAGATTTCTACCCCTCTAGACACACGCTGCCTCAATATGAAGGTATGAGTATTGCACTAACATCAAGTGATAAAAACTAGGAAAAGCATGTATCAGTAACAGACTTTATTACAAGGCTTTGGATTATTATAGAGACATGGTAATAAGTACATGAAATCTCGAGAACATTATCAAGCAAGGAAGACGAGGTAAAATTTCCCCTTCCTTCCTAGATGTTCATTCTCTACTAAATGGTCTTGCTCACCACATTTACCACATTTTTTTCGCATAAGATGCTTCTTGAATCATTTAGCTTTTATATGGCCTTTCTTCTTACAATAAGAGCACTTAAGAGAAGTTGATTTATTGTGCAATTCTTCATTAGAGGTGATTGTGCCTGACATAGATACTCCCATGGCTTTGCTTTGCTTCTCCTCATCAAGAAGAGATGACTTCTCATCAAGAAGAGAAGAGATGACCCTTCGAGTGTTGGATCAAGCACATTCTTTAAGGTCGTGACCAAATTGGGGTATGATCTATTCATAGCCTTAAGAAGCACCGCATTTGCATCTTCCTCATCAATGGTTGCTTTTACTGAGGCCAACTGTGCCATAAGCCCCTTCATGTGCGAAATGAAGGTACTCTGAGGCCAACTGTGCCATAAGCCCCTTCATGTGCGAAATGAAGGTACTAATCTCACCTGGACTCAAGGCTAAAGAATTTGACTTTGAGAGCGATTTTCAAATCCTTTCCCTTAGCCCCAAAGATTTTTTGCATCTCATCCCATTTTAATTTGGTAGTTTGATACGATTGCTTGAGCTCATTCATCCTCCTTGACTTTGTCAACTTTGGTAGAATCTGGAGTCTTCCTCCCGTTTACATAATGCCATAAACCTTTGAACCTAAGCAAGTACTTGACTTGTATTTGCCAAGATGGAAACCTTCACCATTGAATTTCTCAATGGACGCAATTTCCTTCGCCATTGATCATAAGCCAAAAGAATTTTGCGAAAGCCAATGCACTCAAGAGTCTTTTTGTTGCTCAAAGGAAAAATAAAATGACAGCCAACCAATATGCATCCAAAAAGACTGTTCAAAAAACTGCTCCACATTGAGGTCAATGCTTAGGTTGACTGCACAATAGAAATCTCTTCAAATAAGGAGATAAGAGGGGGTTTATTAAGCTGCCATGCGTTAATATATGATCCCTCCTTCACAACCTTGGCCAAAAGAAAGAATGTTGTAAAGAAAACAAAAAGAAGAAATGAGTTGCCATAGGAGATTGTCTCACGGGATGAGCATTGTGACCTCACAGAATCCTAGTGAGGGCTTTGAAGATCCTCATAGCCTCAGCTGGTAAGAACTGAAGAGCACCGGGCTAAGAACTACAACGATCATGCATTTGGGGACATAAAGGAATTGGTGCAGCACATGCAAAAGCCACACCAAGTCAAAGGAAAAAAATACTCCTTTGCATAAGATTAGGCAGAGCTGCAAAATTCTAGCAACCAAGTAGAATGAAATGGCGACCGTCATCAGAGAGACCTCCCAAAGGAGAGGCGACCACAAGAAGAGAATGTCAAACACAGGCATCAGCGTCAAAAAAACTATTCAGAGAAATAAAGCCTCAGATTTTGTATGAGGCAGCGCATGAATCGTCTCGACTTACTATGAAAAAACTTTGGAAAGACTTTGACATTCAAAGATATAGCAATAACTAGAGAAGCTAGGCCTTTTGATGAACAACATCATTTACATAGAATAAATGGACCCATGGCTTCTGAGATAGTAGTCCAAGTACTTCAGCCAATCCCCCTAGCATGAGAGGGGGGTGAGGGGTGGCAGGGAGAGGGATACTGGGGGGAAGGAAAAATGCCACGTGTCCCTGAAGCCTTCTGGAACTCTCTGAATTCGAATAGGTATAAAGAGAGCCTGTGCTCAGCTCTCTGTGCCAGCATACGAACGGAATCTACATTGAAACTCGAATGGTTTCTCCGCATGGCTTTCAAGTCCCTCTTTCCTCCGCTAATATCATTGCAAGCTTACCTCTTTGGCTGAGAATTTACGAGCGGATTTCTAAAATCCATCAATGCATCGGCACTTATCTACAGTGGAGCAACTTTTCCACTGAGGCTCAGTGCAGAACGAGTGGGCAAAAGGAGGGTGTTGAAGCCTTGAGCCATTCTTTCTTAATTGTTTTGGTGGCCTTGGCGTCATGATTCACCTGCTTTGCCACTTGCTGCAGAGATCGTCCAGTCTTTGCTTTGGTTTCTTTTGTAATATCAGCAGAAAAATATTTTGACATGCTAGAATCCCTCTTCTGCTTGCCTTTGCTGCTGGTTAGATTGTCATCCCTGGCTGAGACATTGGCAGGTCCAGACGATGCTACCAAATCAGGTTCTGGAGCAGCATCTATACCAACAGAACTCACAGTCGAACAATCATGTGCATAATGCACCTTGTTTTGAACGGCGCTCTTTGACCGGCAGGTCGAAGGTCCTGCTTCATCGCGTCCACCGACAAGATTGAGTTGTCGTTTGGAAACAGTGGCGGTGATCAGCTCGGAGGGGAGAAACCTTCTCTACCTCCGTTGGTATCGTGCAGTCTCTCAACAGACTTGAGTAATTGAAAGGCCCAGTGACAAACAGTGCCCAGATAAATGTTAGAGAGAGCTGAGGCTCCAGCTCATCAGAAAAGTAGGAAGAGTGAGACCCTTGTTATGGGCGACAGCGGAGGGCACGAAGGCGAGAAGTCGGGCTGTTTTGAATTGGGTTGGTCGAAGGGAGGAGGTCACAGGGTCCAGGACACGCCGGCAAGGCGGAGACTGAGGGAGGGGGAGGGAGGAGTAATTGAATTAGATAGATTAAATTAGGAGTTAACTTAATTCATATGAATCTTGCAAATTCTTGGAGTTTTGCATATCAAAAGCAATTGTTGAATGGAGAACCAATTGAGACAAAAGTTTACAAACCTGGTGGAGCAAATTCCACCGAAATATGATGATAGATTGTGTAGATAATGAATTTTTGAATTTTGTAGAACCATTAGGTGAAAGCTTTACAAAAAACCGTAGAGCTTAAAGAAAAAACAGCTACTCATGGGCAGCAAGGGAGTCTATCAATGGAATGCACAGGGAAGTAGAAAAAGAGCCACCGGGCTCTGATACCATGTAGAAAGAGAGACAATGAGGCAAAAGAGAGCTCACAACGTGGGTTAAGGATGAGATAAAGGGACAATGGGGAACTACAAGATTAGAGTCAAAGCACAAAGTGTCTTCATTGACTATCAGCTTCACATACAAAGCTCCTTTGTGATCCACACTAGACTCACAAGGTACTAACTATCTTATAGGAACCCAAGCCTCTATCAACCCATACAAAGCTCCTTGTGATCCACACTAGGCTCACAAGGTTTCCTTGACGTTTTCTCCATTTGAACATTCCAGTATTGTGCAAGCTGTCCAAAAAAAAGTCCTAGATTTGCTCTTCACACAATCTGTCATCTGCTCCAGCCGACTATCTCTGTCTTTTGGTGATGATGTTTCTTTTCTCCTCCTACGCAGAGTCATTTTCCCTTATCACAACGTTTGATTAACCTTATCTAGCCAAGGTTCTAATATTTGGGACAGCCCTAATATCATGTACGATGAAATCTAATAGCTACTTCTAGTTGCAAACATGTGTAAAATTATTTGGGCCTTGTATTAAAAAGCACCATGATTGAGATGCCATTCTATGTATGCATGTTTGTGCATGTAGGTGAGGTGTCTTGTGAGTTGGGTATTGGAACATATGGCATCAAGGTGGGGTGTTAGTGTCAAAGAGGGTGTCTCTACCAAAGTGTTGTGTGTCACAACTAACTATCTTAGAGCTTGTTCCCACTCGCCGTTGAGACCAATGCTAGAGTAGCATGGTTGAGCGACAATGGTAAAATTTCCAGCAACTATTCCCATGCTAAAGCAGCGCTATCCTCATCACCAAACTCTGACAAAAGCGAGACAGAACTCTGCAAGTTTTCAAAAAATCTAGAGTGACATTGGTTGGGAGGATGATGGCCCCGTAATGCCCGCTTGGAGGGGGTTTTTCCCATCTCCAACAGGGCAGTGGAATGCCAGAGTCTGGCACTTGAATATGTGGCATGATGGGTGGGAACATACCCAACCTTGGACCTTGATGCCACTTTGTGGCGATTACACCAAAGCGGGAACGCGCTCTTATAGGAACCCAAGCCTCTATCAACCAATCCAAATCGTATCCATGCTCTACACCAACTAATCAAGATGGTGGAGATTTCTACCCCTTTACACACCTTGATGTAATAATCTCAATAGGATTGGTATAAAGAAATTTTTATGGCATGGAATCACTTGCATAGCCTAGTTTCTCCCACTCTAGGAGGTGGTTCCTCATACTGGCAAGACAATTAGCCCTATATGGCCCTCCTTGCTCTTCAAAAATGTCCACAAAATAAATAGACTTTTCAACATCTAGCTGATATCTTTTGCATAGCAAAGTTACCACAACATAAGAAAATCATAGTTTGTAAATGGCCAAAGGGGCTTCTTGTATTGCCAACAACTATCCTTGATTCAACTAGTTAGGTCGAGCAGGAAGAGCTATCTTTGTTGATACATCGGCTGGGGTTTGAGTGTTAGGTACCAGCATTGACAGGTCTCATGATTTGACCATCTGGCATAGTGAGAGTAGTAGAGTGCCGGCCTAACCCTAAGGCAAGGGCACTCATTCATAGGATGGTTTCCCATACATAGCCCACACCATACATTGTCTCTCCTAAGGAAATGGTGAGGATTTCTCGGTCCTTCCCTTACCAATCCCCCCTTGAGATGCTGGGCCACTCGGTTTAGTAGGTCAGTGGCCACTTCATCTATATTCACACCCTTACATAGGGAGGTTGCCTTCTTAGCTTTACCTATACATATATTTTACTTGTGTGAGATACTTCAAACAAAGCTACGAAAGACTTTTCAGGTTGGGCTTTGTCTGTCATGTTATCATCCAAGAGTACAACGGTCCTGTCGCACAACTCGAATGACGTAGGCTTCAGAGGGTAATGAGAAGGTCATGCAACTTAGCATCCCTTAACCCGATGAGAAAGCACAACAACAACAATCTGCTCATCATCCATCCTCTCATGAGGCTCATAGTGGGAGTTCAAGTGTTTACTCCTTGCAATATACTCCTATAAGGTCTCATTTTCCATTTGCTTAACCTCGTACAACTAATTGATAAGGCTCCATTTGGGACCCATGGGGGAAAATCTCACTATGAAATATTTTCTCAGTGTCTCCCAATTGATTTTCTCTTCTGCACCTAGAGCCCCATACCATTGGCCTACCTTGCCGTCTAGGCTTAATCCAAAGGTATTGACCTTGTGTCCCCGAAGGTATGACAAATCTGCTAGAACCTTTCGACATGGGACACCAATCTAAGAACTTGGTGATGAGCTAGAGATGGTGAGTGGCCTACACCTTGAAGCACTTGTATCCCTTCCAATAGTAGCTGGTGGCACTACTACGCTTCCTAGTGCTTGCACTAGGATCCTCATGGCCTCATCTATAAGTATAGTCTGTGGTGCATGCGGAGGTACTTGAGGGGATGGCATAGTGCCATAATGGGGTGGCCCTTGGATTGGATTATAAAAGGTTGCAGGCTGTGTAGGTATTGTGTCAGCTAGTGTTGGCCTAACAAGACTTGGAGTCGACATACTTGGTGGGTCTTGTCATACTAACTGTACCGGTGTGGGTGTTGGCATAGGTATGTTCACATTAGGCATTGGTCGATGAGGTGCACCGTGGTGTAAGGAGTGCCTTCTGGGGCTCCTACCCAAGTCGAGTACATAGATGGACGAGGGGCCATTGTGTGCGGGAGAATGTTTTCCCCATATTCCATTTGCTCATTCTCCCGCAAGGAAATGAGCAAATGGACATGACACCAAATTGGATCCCCAAAGCTAAAAGGTTCTGTAAAGGATGGCTCACCTTCATAGAATTCAACATGAGAGAGTGTGGGACTCATCGTTGTTACGGGCATTGGGTTGCTACTTTGTGAGCTTCTTGTTGTAGCGGTTGGTAGAGGGCTCTGAGGCTCCTTTGGCACTCTCGTTTGCCTGGCAAAGGGGTTAACCAAGTCAATAAGAGACAATCCAAACCTTCCCATGAGGTTGGAGAGAAACTTTCTAAGCCATGAGGCTATTGTTGAAGGAGTGGGAGACTAGGGTCTGATCGACAAGTTGTATTTAGGAGGCCCCAGAATTGGGGTTTCTCCCATCTTGGTGTCAAAGATCATTGAGCTTCCAAAGCTAGAACTGTCGCCTTGTAAATGGCCATGTAACGAGTATGAGCTCGAGACTAAGATTTTGGATGAGGCTGATACTGGAGTGGCTTCTTGGCTTGATATTATGTTGTTGGAGGCACTCTTCTAGTTCTAGCTTAGCTCCTAGAATTTTCCTAGATCTTAATAGCATGTAGGTGGGTCAGGGTAGGTAATCTCCTAGTGGGCCTATCTGTGAGGTTTCTACTTCTCTTTCCAGTCAGCTAGTTAACCCGACATATGCACTGTGTTAGTATCTCAGTGTGTGCTAGGTTGCTAAGTTACATTAATTCAGGCGAAATTTTTTAAATTAAACAAAAAAGCTCAAATACGTGTTTTTTACAATTTAAAACATTTCAAACGTTTTTTGCTATTTTATTCGTATGAATAACTAGCTATTCGTACGAATAACTTTATTTGTATGAATAGCCCAGTTTATTTGTATGAATAAACATAGTATAAACTTGCAGCCATTGCCATTTTTGGTATTCGTACGAATATATCCACCTATCTTCCTTGCCACCTCAGCCACTTGCTTGCCAACCGTGCTACCTCCTGCTTGCTTCCATACCTACCAGCTCTCTTCATAGGTACCTTACTGCACCCTTGCTTGTGTTGTAGTCTTTTGTTAGTAATTAATGTTTATTTTGTTTTGTTTTGTTTAGGACTGGCACTCATCTCTCTTAGGAGAGTTGTGTGTTGCAGTCTTTTTAAATTATTTAATATTTATTTTGTATTGTATTTTAGTGTGTAGACAGCACTCATCTCTCTTGCGAGAGTTGTGTGTTGCAGTCTGTTTTTGTCATGTGTTGCAGTTTCAATTTTGATATAAATAATTGTTTTTTACCTGAGGCTAGCACTCATCTCTCTTAAGAGAGTTGTGTGTTGCAATCTCAGTTTGTATAAAAATGTTTGTTTGTAGGAACTCTTGGACTGGAACTCATCTCTCTTAAGAGAGTTTTGTGTTGCAGTCCAAGCTTAGTGACGTTTTCATAGATGCTTATTCTGGCACTCATCTCTCCCTTGAGAGTTGTGTGTTATAGTCTAAGTTCAGAGATGTTTTTAAGCACACTTAGTCTGGCACTTAACTGTCCCTTGATAGTTGTGTGTTGCAATCTAACATATCATGTGATGTGCTCTTAGACACTTAGTCTGGCACTCAATTGTCCTTTGATAGTTGTGTGTTGCAATCTAAGTTAGATACATGCGATGTGCTCTTAGACACTTAGTCTGACACTCAACTGTCCCTTGATAGTTGTGTGTTGCAGTCTAAGTTAGATATCATGCGATGTGCTCTTAAACACTTAGTCTGGCACTCAATTGTTCCTTGATAGTTGTGTGTTGCAATTGAAGCCTAGTGCTAGATGGTGAAGTCCACAGTTAGGGTTATACCTAGGTCATGTTTTGTGCAGGTTACATGCTTATTTTTTATGTTTTGATTTTACTGTAGTCTGTTACATGATGTAAGCTTGAGTTGAGAGGTTATACCTGGGTAATTTCTTAGAATGTTTGCATTGTTAATTGTTATGGCTTAATGAGTCTCTTATTGCACTTGGCACTGAATTCTTTTTTGAATTCTGTGTTGCAGCTTACTGCATATGAGATGGTGCACGCAGTTTATATCAAAATGTTTGTTTGTAGGAACTCTTGGGCTAGCACTCATCTCTCTTAAGAGAGTTGTGTGTTGCAGTCCAAGCTTAGTGATGTTTTCATAGATGCTTATTCTGGCACTCATCTCTCCCTTGAGAGTTGTGTATTACAGTCTAAGTTTAGAGATGTTTTCAAGCACTTAATCTGGCACTCAATTGTCCCTTGATAGTTGTGTGCTGCAGTCTAAGTTAGATATCATTCAACGTGCTCTTCGACACGTAGTCTGGCACTCAACTGTCCCTTGATGGTTGTGTGTTGCAGTCTAAGTTAGATATCATGCGATGTGCTCTTAGACACTTAGTTTCACACTCAAGTGTCCATTGATAGTTGTGTGTTGCAGTCTAAGTTAGATATCATGCAATGTGCTCTTAGACACTTAGTCTGGCACTCAATTGTCCCTTAATAGTTGTATGTTGTAGTTGAAGCCTAGTGTTAGAGGGTGAAGTCCACAATTAGGTTATACCTAGGTCATTTTTTGTGCAGGTTACATGCTTATTTTTTGTGTTTTGATTTTTTGTAGTCTGTTACATGATGGGAGCTTGAGTTGAGAGGTTATATTTAGGTAATTTCTCAGACTGCTTGCATTGTTAATTATTATGGCTTAATGAGTTCCTTATTGCACCTGGAACTAAATCCTTGTTTGAATTTTGTGTTGCAGCTTACTGCATATGAGATGGCTCACACAGGTGAGAAGTGTCAGCAACCTGATCTCACTAAGTTTTAGAGGAAGGTGCTGAAAAATGAGAATGTACACTTCTTCATGAATGTCGATCAAGACATCAGTGAGACAGCTTTCTAAGATGGTGAAAGCAGTGTATTGAATTTGGTGAGGTCAATGGCAGAGCATGGAGGGAGGACCTTGCATGACCGATTTCCAAAATTTTCACACTAGAGTCTATAGACCAGTATTTGTACAACTTAGCGATGGAGGGTTAACGATGCCTCGGTCAAATAGATCGAGACATAAACTCATGTGACACAAAGTGGGAGGGTCTTGCTGTAGATGCGTACATCAAGAATGCATGGCAAGGTTACAAAGGCAAAGGAGCTGCCTCAACCTCCCTTCCATCAATGCACCCATGCCCCCAAGCATAGCCACAACCACAAGCACCAATGCACCCATGCCCCCACTCAGTGCATCCACCGTAACCACAAGCACCAATGCACCCACGTCCCCAGTCACATGCCGCATTCCACCCAATGCAGCCGCAAGCACCACTGTAGCCATGCCACACGTATGCACCAGTGCATCAACCACAACATGTCTTTCCCCGTATCCCTTCTTTCCAAGATCTTCCATACCTAGAAGAAGTTCCTCCTTCTGGTCAACATCTCCCACCACATGCACGATCACATTTTGCCACATCTTTTGCTTCTCCATTTGTGCCTCCTACTGCATGCACAGACCATTTTTCATCTCCCACATACTTGCCTACACCATAAATGCACAATCTATCTGCACAAGCAGATACATTCCCATCTCCTTCATTCTCGCATGCACAAGCACACCACGCACATCACATGGCTTATGTGATTGTGTAGCAGTGCCAAGACTGCATCCCATACTACTTCAGCGACACGACGAGACATACGATTCATGCCTAGTACAGCTGTGGGCACATGCACGAGAGGAACAATCAACATGTGCAATATTCTTGTCGCTCCCTTTGATCCACACAAGATTTATGCATGTAAGGTGCTGAGGGTTTCTATGCCAAAACTGATGCATTGAAGGCCAGAGCATTGGAAGAAGCCACGTGCTTGGGCGATGCCGTACATCCGGGCATCATCTGAGCAATAGGTCTAGTCCATGACGATAACCCAATTACACTATTTCCATTTTGGAATGGAAATCATTTGGAAAGATGGCTAACCTACCTCAGACATGACGAAAAGTGACCATCTCCAGTGTTTCACAAAGATGATGTGGAAATGTCTACTAGAGCTCCATGGGTCCATCTGCATGTATTTGATATTTTAAGTGTACTAGTTTGCACTATTCATTACATGCACCAACACAATGTCCTGCATAATGATTTGCATGCGCAAAACATTATGCTACACTTCATGGAGTCATCCGAGGAGGTGTATCTAGGCATTTGTGATTGGGGAATGATGACCCCATGCAGCACTAGAAAGCACTATGCCACATTACTCGATGACAGCCCCAACACTTTGTCGAGTTCCATTGCTAGATTTCGTCACATTGCTCCAGAGTGCCTCTACACCAATTTAATCTATAGGGAGGTCTATTTACAGGTTCTGCCCTCGGGGTTAGTTCAATCTTATGCTAAACATTCCGCTCTGGAGGTAACCCATAAGGTAACTCATCCCTAAAACTATCAGAGAACTCCTTTGCTATTTGATCAGCCAACTTGACCATCTCTCCATTTTGGATAACATCAGTGCTAGCCGAAGGACCATCAATCGGCTCTACCGATGTACAAAGAAACAAAAACTCTTCTTGAGCTTTTTGAACTTCCATTACGAAAACCAACAGTCCTTGAGGTATATATTTTTCACCTCGTAAGACATACAGCACATTATTCATCTTGAATTGATAAATGTGCTTTTTCCAATCCCTTTCGATGTTGCACAAGATGTGTACACCATGTCTCATCACATCCTGAAGATCTTGGACATTTGTGCACCATCGCCAAGTACGGGACTCGTAGAAGCTCTAATCGAGCATCTACGGTGATTTGCGGTTCAGCTAAGGAAACCATCAAGTTAAGTGATAAATCTGAAGACCCCTCACATCTCTAAGGCTGGACTAAGGACAGCAGAGTGAGCATCCAATCTGACCCCCTAGCCTAAATCAGAACTACACTACATTAGCCTAATGTAGCACATACTATGTGTTATATCCTATTGCACGTCGGGTTCACAACCTAACTAAGTAGAAAAATTCAAAGAAACAAAGACCAAAACCAACATCTCACAAGAGATCTCAGGAACTCAAAATGAGATCCTAAAGCTCCCTAACACAAAATCCATCTTATTTTAGACCTTCTAGATTGCTTTCACAACCATGAAGGACCTTTCTTCTTCTTTTCCTTGTTTGATCTCTTATGCTCGACTAGGGAGCCAAGCATGAGATAAGAGACACTGGCAAGCAGTGACCTTATATACAGAAACATAGCCACATATTCGTCCTAATACATGTTTATTCGTACGAATAGATATTTATGTAAAAAGTGTGACGTGTCACCACTTTTTTACCCAATTTTTTCTTTCAATCGAATCATTCGAGTGATTTTCTTGCATTTTTTGAATCATGAATTTGAATGGAAGAAAAAATCGATTAAAAAAACGGTGACACGTCACATTTTTTATATAAATCGCCACATCATCATGACACTCTTTATTGACTTCCTTCAATCTCTTGTGAGAAAAGTTCTTAGGTGTTTTTGTGTATGAAATTTGTTTGTGGGAGTTCTAAGATCTCTTTGTTGAGTTCCTTAGAGCTCTTGTGAGAAATGTTCTCTTGGTGTTCTTATGTCTAAGAAATGTATTTATGGGAGTTATAGGATCTCCTTGTTGAGTTCCTTAGATCTCTTGTGAGAGATAAATTTATTTGTGGGAGTTTGAGGATTTTCTTGTTGAGTTCCTTAGATCTCTTAGGAGAAATGTGCTTGTTTTTGTGTCTATGAAATTTGTTTGTGGGAGTTCAAGGATCTCCTTGTTGAGTTTCTTAGATCTCTTGTGATAAGATTTTTGTACATGGGAGTTTTAGGATCTCCTTGTTGAGTTCCTTACATCTCTTGTGATAAGATTTTTGTACGTGGGAGTTCTAGGATCTCCTTGTTGAGTTCCTTAGATCTCTTTTGAGAAATGTTCTTGTTTTTGTATCTATAAAATTATGAAATTTGTTTGTGGGAATTCTAGGATCTCCTTGTTGAGTTCCTTAGATCTCTTGTGAGAATTTATGTATGTTGGAGTTCTAGGATCTCCTTGTTGAGTTCCTTAGATCTATTGTGAGAAATATGATTTTATTTTGTGTTTGTATTCTCATACTTTCTTTGAATGAATATTTAATATTCTTTCAATAGAATGTGAAAGAATACAAAGAGTTTTAAAGGTGTACAAATTGAAAGTTTTAAAGGTTATTAGAAGACTTGTCTCATTCTTACACTTTCTTTTGAATGAATATTTAATATTCTTTCAATAGAATGTGAATGAATGATTTTCAATTTGAGTATATTCTTTGAATAAAAATGAATCCATGTCTCTTTTTATAACTCATTCTTTCACTTTCTTTTGAATATTCTTTGAATAGAATGTGAATGAAGGATTTTCAATTTGAGTATATTCTTTCAATAGAAATGAATCAATGTCTCTCAATTTTTATTACTCATTCTTACACTTATTCTTTCAATAGAACGTGAATGAATGACAATTAATATATTGCATTCTTGAAGGTGTTTTTTAAAGGATATGTGTTGTTTTCGATAAAATGTGTATTGCAATATGTTTCTATTGCATACTCAAATTATTTTTTTTGCAACTTCAAAAGCATGGTGCACGGCAAGATTTGGTCATATGTGATGGAGATATAAAAAGTACATGCCTCGGTCTCTTTCGTGCAGTCTAAATATTGTGGACACAAGTTCACAGGTGGTTCTACTCGCATCAAGCAATATTTTCTCAGAATAGGTAGTGACATTGAAGCTTGCACATGCACTCCGTCTGATGTTCTTTCGTTATGCAAATCGTATTTAGAGAAAGTGAAGAAAGTGGTTAATCTGACCTTGATAAGGAATTGTCCAAGTCAACAAGATGTGAGCATTGAGGTTTATGAGAGGGGTGTATCCATACATGAAGGTGATGTAGATTTGCTAGCAAGCAGGTTGCAGGTGAATGTTCTCTAAGTTCTCTCCCTCCATGCTCATACTTAACCTAAAATATGACAACAAGATAGAATTAATTTATAACCATAAACAATATTAAACAATTAAATTCAAATGGATACTTATTGCATCATTCACTTATACAAACAATATTTAAACATTTATTCTCGCATCATTTATCATATTTTAAAATTGGACCATCATTTTTATATATCTCATCTTGGTGGCACAAAGACACGAAAATGATGGATGCGCAACGAGCTTTATTGGATGAGCTAATGGGGGCATCATTCACTTATACAAATAATATTTAAACATTGATTATTGCATCATTTATCATATTTTAAAATTGGATCGTCATTTTTATTGCATCATTCACTTATACAAATAATATTTAAAAATTACTTATTGCATCATTTATCATCTCATTGTAAATATTCAAACTTGAACGATGGAGTGGATCCAGACTTGGATGATATACAAAAATAACAATGTTACAAGTATTCATGATCGGTCAGTCATATTACAAATTGTCCAAGAAAGACTCAATCATATTACAAGTATTCATGATTGGTCACTCATATTACAAATTGTCCAAGAAAGACTCAGTCATTTGCTGGTCTAAGTCCTTGGTTTGGACCGACCTATATACCACATCTAGGAGCAATGTAAAAAACCCCACCAAAAACCCCACCAAAATCAGCAGTACTTGGATGTCTATCGGTTTGGTTGACTTTCCCTGAACCACAAATCATCGTAGATTTCTATGGGTCCTATACTTGGCAATGGTGCACAAATATCTAAGATCTTCAAGATGTGATGAGACATAGCATACACATCTTGTGCAATGTTGAAAGGTGGGGGATTGGTGCAAAGGCACTCTAGAGCAATGTGGCAAAATCTTGCAATGGAACTCCGCATAGTGTTGGGGCTGTCACTGGGTAATTCTAGATAGTGCTTCCTAGTGCTGCATGGGGTCATCATTCCCAATCACAAATGCTCAGATACACTTCCTCAGATGACTCCAAGAAGTGTAGCATAATGTTTTGTGCATGCAAATCATTATGCAGGATATTGTGTTGGTCCATGTAATGAATAGTGCGAACTAGTGCACTTAAAATATCAAATACATGCTGACGGACTCTGGCATGCATTTCTGCATCATCTCTATGAAACACTGGAGATGGTTGCTTTCCATCATGTCCAAGGTAGGTTAGTCATCTTTCCAAATGATTTCCATTCCAAAATGAAAATAGTATCATTGGATTATCATCATGGACTAGACCTATTGCTTGGATGATGCCCAGATGTATGACATCGCCCAAGCATGTGGCTTCTTCCAAGGCTCTGGCCTTCAATGAATCAGTGGGCATAGAAAGCCTTAACACCTAACATGCATAAATCTTATGTGGAACAAATGGAGCGACAAGAAGATTGCACACGTTGACTGTTCTGCGTGTGCCTGTGCCCATTGTCACACTAGGTGTGAATCAAATGTCTCATTATCACTGAAGCAATATGGCCCGCTTGGGTCTTGCCACTACTGCAAGCCATGTGGCTTGTGCAGGAGACAATGAAGGAGATGGAAATGTATCTGCTTATGTAGATAGATTGTGCATTCTTGGTGTAGTCGACTATGCAGAAGATGGAAATTGGTCTGTGTGTGCGGTAGGAGGCACAAATGGAGAAGCAAAAGATGTGGTGAAATGTGGGTGTGCTTGTGATAGGAGATGTGGACCGGGATGAGGAACTTCTTCTGGGTATGGAAGAACTTGGGAAAAAGGGATACGGGGAAAGACATGCTGTGGTCGATGCACTGGTGCATATCCATGGTGGCATGGCTGCAGTGGTGCTTGTGGCTACGTTGGGTGGAATGCAGCATGTGACTGGGGGCATGGGTGCATTGGTGCTTTTGGTTGTGATGGATGCAATGCGACATGTGACTGGGGGCATGAGTGTATTGGTGCTTGTGGTTGCGGTTATGCTTGGGGGTGTGGGTGCATTAATGGAAGGGAGGTTGAGCCACCTTCTTTGCCTTTGAAACATCACCATGCATTCTTGATGTACATGACCTTGGCATCTACAACAGGACCCTCCCACTTTGTGTCACAGGAGTTTATGTCTCAATCTATTTGACCAAGGCATCGTCGACCCTCCAACGCGAAGTGGTGCAAATACTGGTCTATAGACTCTACCGTAAATACGTCTGGAAATTGGTCACGCAAGGTCCTTCCTCCATGCTCTGCCATTGTCCTCACCAGATTCTGTACACCTCTTTCACTAAGAAGTGTACATTCTCATTTTTCAGCACCTTCCTCTGAATCTTAGTGAGATCAGGTTCTTGATACTAGAGTATTTGCATTTATTTGGGGACTTTGACACAATTGTCTTATGCCTTGTATTAGTTTTATAGATTTATATCCATCCACTTACAAAGAGTGGGAGCTTGCATGGTGAGATCGGGAGTCTTCAGTATGAAAGTCACACACCATCACTATTAAAAAAGGATGGGATCTTCTTCTATGACTCAATGTTCATTGTGCCAGATGAAAAAGGCCAGTATGGTATATTAGAATCTCTTCCCTTGACTTCTTTTGACAATCCAAAATGGTCGCTTCCAAGCATGGAGATAAGTGAATCATATTGAAATAAATGCTATGAAGCCAACTACTGCTTGAAGAAATGATAGGTTGAGCTGGTTTCTTCCATTTCCATGCTATGTTGATCTCTTTGCAAGTTGTAGGCAATTAAGGAAAACAAATATTACTTACACTTGCAAAAGCTTAGAATTGGACTAGTTGTCTGAGCTATTTGATAATGGATGGACAACAAGAACATGCCCTGTTGAAGATTTGGTGCAATGTCCATTGAACACTTCAGATGTGACTTTTTGGTGAGCGCATTTTACAATTCTTGTTCAAAAAACAAATGATCAGGATAGTATGTATTAATAGATCCCAAATTTTGTAGGTATTTCATTGGAATGCAAAATACTTGAATGACTTTCACATATAAAAGGTTTAGATGGAAGAACCTACAATGGGAAGCAATAGATCATGGTCTACACCATGGGAATCATAGTCCCATTGTCAAGGTATTAATTTCTTAGCAAGGACATCTTGATCTAATGTTGGAATTGGAAGAGGAGTGGACCATGTGATTCATCAGTGAAAGAATTGCATTGGCAACAGCAAGTCCTCCCTAGGACTATTATTTTAGACTTGATAATCACAAAGTTAGATATAGGGATGAGAAAAGTATCCTTTGTAAGAATTGGTCCCCCCCCTAATACTCTAGAGATAGTAGTGACCCGAAGGCAAGGATTTCATAATATCCAGTTGCTTGGATCCTTAGTGCTTCAACAATGCACTTGGCCATGAGGCATTGTTACATGTATGAATAGAAATAATAATTAATACAAAGTGTTGTTTCATTCATTGTTAAGATTGCATTTATTAAGTTTGCACCTCTAGATTGATGGCTCTCTATGGTCTATGAATCATAAAGCAATAAATATTTATAATTTTAAATCTGCGTGGATATTTGTATATTGAGTGTATACCTATATTATGCAAGAGAGAGAGAATAATAGACAGAGAGAGATAGATATTAATTAGATCTTCCGAAATGAAATGAGGGAAGACAACCATATTGCTCCAAAATAGAGGAGATTTCAAAATGTCAATGTTGAAGGATCAATAAAAGGAGATGGCTACAGCCATATAAGAGCACTCAGCCAAGGGAGCTTATAGGTCACATGGTTCAATCCATCCAAAAGTATGTGTTTGATAATTTCATAGCCAGTTGGCAGGATAAGCAGGTCAAGATGTGCCTTGCTAATTTTCCCCATGACACTATTGTCTCTGTCATAGATTTTGCTTGTTCTGTAGTGCATGCATCAGAGGGGATCATGACAATTGTGAGAACATTGCAAGTGTGAAGACATGGAAGTGAGTTCAAGTTTTCCCTCTGCGTTTTGATGGAGTGACAAACAATGACTCACCACCATAGTTCGAGGAGAGTTTTGATGACCTCACTGGCTATCTGGAACAGGGGGATAACTTTGTAGTTGTCGTTGCCTCTAGGGAGAACGAGGAAGATGACCCATAATTTCTATTGCAATGCACATCTAGGCACAAGGTTGACCTAGCATTTAAGGATAATTGGGGAACAACCTATAAGAAGTGGGATGTAGTGGTTGGAGATTTTTGGTACAAAAAAACAAAAGAGAGGGTGCAATTACGAACTGCTACATAAGAGTGCACAAACATTTTTGTAGTCCATCTAGTAAGAGCTAATTAAGTTTCAGATGCAATGTGTGCCACAATGAAAAAAGGGAAAGAGTGTCTTCAAATTGGATTTAGACATGCATGAGGACATCTTGGGGTGTCTTGGAGTGGTGGATGAGGACGATTGAGATATTACTAAGAAAATGTAGTCTCATTGCAAGGAAACAATAGTCCACTTATCCTAGAAAATGGAAAATGTATTTAAGACTACACTTCTTTTAGTAAATCCTAAACTAACCACCACACTTATTTTTGTAAATCCCTAATGATAAATCCTATGCTTGTTTTTAGTATATCCCAAACAACCACCGTGCTGGTTTTATGAAATTGTCTTTGTAAATCCAAAATGATAATTTTGTAGATCCCAAATGACAAATCCAATGCTTGTTTTTAGTATATCCCAAACAACCCCCACTCTAGTTGTATTAAATCCCATAAGAAATCCACACTTCCACAAATCCATTAATCTTGTATTAATAGAAGCGAATGACTGCACTAGTGGCTAATATCCTAGTGCAACCAACCACCATGCTGGCAACCACTTATCCTACACTATTACCATGCTATCCTAAAACTCATTGCACAATGCTTACTAAAATAGCCCCCCTTAGACCATTTAAGTACTAACATGGAAGTAGGTTGACACAAAATCAGGTATTATGAGCAACATAGCTCATGGATGATGGTAGTCCAAGAAAGTCGACCATCCAAGAAATGCCTGCAAGACTTTTTATTTTTAGAAAATATGATGACATTTTGCGGCTCAAGGAAATTCCAAACTCCCAATTATCTTATCAACCTCTCTATAGCAAGCATCTCCCTGCTCTTTAGGCCACTCTAATGAATTATCGCAGACCTCATTACACACTCAGACCACCAATTGCTTGCTTGCCTCTGTCGACTTGTATGCCCATAGTAACTCCTCCTTTTGCTCGGGGTCCTCTTCATCCTAGTATTTGAACTCTATACAACTTCGCACCTTCACCATGTCTTGCCAAAAGAAACCTACATCATGAACTTGACAAGTACCTTAAAGGAGCATGAAAAATGATAGCTAGGTAAATTAATATTCACCTTCTTTGTCGACTCCAAGTCATAAATTGCAAAGCATATCCTCCTTCTAGATATTTTCCTCCCTCTTCTCTGGGTCTATTTCTGCAAGGAGGTCATCCAAGATTGTTCTCAGATAGCCTATGAGCATTCCAAAGTCTTTTTGGTATGCCGTAGATTTGCAATAGGTGGATCGATGTACAGAGTTTTGGGGCTAGTTTTCATAATGGGCTCTTAGTTGTGTCTATACTGAACTTAAATAGGGAGAGAGTTCATTGAGCCCGATCTTCTCATTCTTCTTTCACACAACTGACTAATTGAAATCTTGTAGTCTCAAATTAGTTGTCTAATCAAAATCTTTCATCATCTCACATTAGTTGTCTAATTAAAATATTTTGTCTCACATTAGTTGTCTAATCGAAATCTTTCGTCTCACATTAGTTGTTTAATCGAAATCTTTTGTCTCACATTAGCTGTTTAATCAAAATATTTTATCTCACATTATGGTCCTTGGCCTATCAAAGGACACTATCTAGTCACATAGCTAAGAAAACATCACTTCAGTTACTTTGGACATATTATAACATTGCATATATATACATATACATATATTATTATATGTATATATATATATATCTTAACAAAACTGCACTTACATTGAGAAATATGAAATCCCATAACTAATCCACAATTCCTAAATGAATGAATTGTATGCCATTCATCTTGTTTTGTAATAATAATAATAGAAGAAAACCACCACGCAGGTGGCAGTTATATTCTTAGTGTGCAACCAACCACCATGTTGGTGACCAACCACCATGTTGGTGGCAGTAAAGTTAATATTCTTGTAATAATAAAATCAAATCACTACTGGTGTTATCCTAAAATAGATACATTTCCCAAGTAAACTCTAGAGAAGATAAATAATTTAATAGATTACACACAGCTTACATAGATTACATATAGATTACATCTTAAGGACTCCTTTCCTTCAAGGGGCTAGTTCCACATTTCTTTGATCAAGTTGCCTTTTTGAGCTCCCTAATTGTAGGCTCAGCTGTCCTTGCTCCTTGTCTTGCTCCTTTCTAGAAGGGGGATGTCTCCTCTCTTCAGGGGTCCAGTCCCTCTCTTTAGGGGTCTGGCTCCTCCATGTCACTTCCTCTTTCCTTGATTTGATCTTCCTGATGGTAGGCTCATCCCTTCTTATTCCTTTCTTGAAGGGGGCTGATTCCTCCCTTCAAGATTCTTTTCCTCACAGCTAGGCTTGGGCTTGGCCTTCTTCAATTTGAGCTCCTTGTCTTTTGCATTTTTTACCCAAATGGAAAATTGAGCTACCACATCTACTTTCTCGATGTAGATAGCTATTTGATCTTTTCATGACCTGTGAAATGGCAAATGGCATTCTCTAGATAAGTGATCTTGCATGCACAAACACCCCAAAGCAAAAAGCATGCACAGGGTGGTAGCATGCAAGCCATCGAATCATGTAGTCATCTATGCTGGCGGTATGGTAGACCATGCATTTTGGATCCTGTTGCATAGCAGTATAGGCATCCAATTTAAGCATTGCGGCCCTATCAATATCACAGTCATGCTCTATACATGATGAAGTTGCTTCTTGATCCTTCCTCCATGATCCTAAGGATATGGATGTTCTCCTTCTTCTCCTCCACTCTTTTCTCACTCTATGCAATAGATTCATATGAATCCCACAACATCTCTTGAAGCTGCTTAAATTGCTAAAAAACATCAACATGCAATGTTTCCAAGAGTTCCAGTCTAGTTTGGAAATCTCTCATGATGACAGACTGCTTTTCAAAATAGTTAAAAGCCATGGCAAGCTCATGCACAACCCTATGATAATCTTGCAGGGTCTTGTAGCTTACTCTTTGAACTTCCAACAGTGTTTTGAAAGAACAAACCCCATTGTGGTTGCTCCACCATGGCTACTCTCTGCATCCTTCCTGGCATGGAGAGCTGCCTCATTGTCTTCTCCACCTTAGCTACTCCCTGCCCCATCCTTCCTGGCCTTGAAACTCTCTCGTAGTTCCTGCATCACCGCTTTGGTTTTTGCATTCTGTCTTTTCAGCTCCTCCATCATCTGGTATTTTTCAATGTTCAATGCGTTTTGCATGTTGTAGAGCCATTTATAAAGACCCTCCTTTTCAGCTCTCTGATCTTTTACCTTCTTTTGCATCATTGTTGCTAGCTCCTTGTCTGTAATATCCCATCACTTCTAACTTCTTCAAGCCTATCCCAGAGCTTGTCGATGTGCTTCTCTTCTATACCTTTCCATGTCGACCATTTTTGCAGTGACCTCAGCTTGCTCTTATGCTTGCAAGGCCCTCACTTGTGCCTCCTCTACCTTGGCTTCTACACCCTCCCTAAGAATTTTCTCAAGTTGTGCTGCCTTTGTTGCATCTCCAGCTTTTGCTTGTAGAAAAGTCACCTTTTGAGACATCATATTATTGTATTGCTCAAAAATCCCTTTGAGGATAGATGTCATTAGGTGCATTGCAGCTGTAGTGTACTGAGATGACAATGGAGATTTTCCATCCACGCTATTCTTTAGTTTGATTATCATGCTCTTGGAGACTGCCCTTGACAAAGATATATCACGTCCTTTCAGTTGCTCTACTGCTTCTTGAACCTATCAGAACTTCACGGTTGCTCTCATATAAGGAAAGAAGTGCATTGTCTTCTTCATCACATCTTGGAGGTCTGTTGGCAAGTTAGAAAGATTGACTCCACCATCTTTACTAATTTGAGCGTTAGGGTATACATCTAGAATATCATGTCTCTTCCAGTGCTTCTCAAAGAAGTGTGCTCACAAATTGCCTCCAAAAATGCCTATCGCATTTTCAATAATGCTCAGTGATCATAATCTTCTGACCTTGATAGACTATTTGTCCCTCCTCCACATTGAACACCTCCTATACCAACCTGGTGAAGTTGTTGGACAACATCCAAACTAGGCTTTTGAAGAGCAAGTGAGGAGATCCTAGATGTCAGGAGTGAGGACCATGGGTTTAAACCATGGGTGAGAGGTCTCTCCACCCATAAATGATCAACATAGCCTTTTGTACACATCAACATACCATTGTACCACACAAAGGAGCACTGTGATATGAAGTTGGGGGTAATAAACTTCACGCACCTCTTCTCTTCTTGCTGCTTTTGAACTAAGTGATAGAGATATTCATCACTGGGAAAGGGATATTAAAAAGAAGCTTTTATACCAAGAGACCACACCATACTATCCTTTCTTATATGACAATGAAGACAGTAACATCCCAAGTGATGTCATACTTCAAGCATAGGGAGAAGGAAAGGATCAGCGGAGACCATAATCTCAGCAAGCCGGTCTACGCCAAAGAGAAGAGTGATATGTTGTTGAAAGAAGATCTTGCGGCTCAACATGACATAAATTGATATATATCTAGGATTTTGAAGGGGATGATTGGGTCGGATGGGTAGGTTTGGGGAAACATTGCGTCTCCTTCATAGATACCTTTATAATTAGCTCAAATCACTCTACAAACTATCATTAGACACAAAGGCCTATAACTTTTAGTAGAGACATGATATCAAATATTGAAACACATATCAAGATGCTATTTGAAATGGGCTTCGCTCTGATATAAGTTTCATAAGAAACAGAGAAGCAGTTGGAAAGACATGGGCAGTTTATTGGGCGCGGGTAAAAACTATCTGAAAAAGAAACAGTCACACACAGAGAGTCATGGATTTTTGGTTTGACATCTAATACAATAATTGAAGACATAAAATGATGCTCCTCAAAGAGAGCTTCGTGCTGATATAAGTTTCGTCCAAATCGGACCACCGAGCAAAAAGTTATGAGCAAAATACTAATAGGGGGTCAAACTATCATTAAAAACACCTACTGGGAGGGAAAGAAGAGCTCCCTTTGTGCCTTGGGAAATAGATAAACCATGTATGCGTAATGAGCGACCGAATAGACAACACTTTTGAGCACTTTGGAAGAGAAAACAATGGAAAAAGGGAAGAGACACTCAAGAGAGAGAACCTGAAGTGACCTTCATTACCAATAGAGTGAGACTCCACTCCAATGCAACTCAAAATACTACAAACACAAGGGAGAAGAAGAGGTTTCATACATACAAGAGGGATTAGAAGAGATTGAAAATCATGCCATTGGTGTGCTTGAGGAGCTAAAAAGCATTGGGCGGTTGTTTGCCCTACCTTATGATTACTTTCTTGGTTAGTATTTTGACGACATCAAATTGGAGGGAAGAAAGTGTATGTTTACCTCTTTGAAAATTAGAGAGTCTAGTGAACTTAGTGGTGTTGGGAAGGAGAAGGTAGCTACCAAGATGATAGCAGAACTGGATCAGGCAGCTCACCGAGTCATCTTTAGGTGAACACTTTGTCAATTCTTCCAACATGTATTCTTTTCCACTCATTGCTTGCCTCATAATTCTAACCACTGTTACCATTTGGAATGGCTCAGATATCTCACATGTTTGAAGAATGAGGGCAAGATCCATGAGCTTCTGAGACATTGCAAGGGTTGGACAGAGATGGCCAATCCAACTACCTGTATGTATCCTAAGTCCATGCATGGACACTCACAGTGGGAGCTTGTCAATTGGCCTTGGTGGTTAGATTTTTCAGGTGGTAATGTGCTTACACGAGAGCTTGATTTGTACAAGCAATATTATACAACAAAAAAGACCAAAGAAATAAGCAAGGATCAGGATAATCCAAGAAGAACAACACGAAAAATAGAGAAGAAAGACTACAAGGAAGGTTGGTTTATTTGGTGTGTTTGAAACATGCTACAAGGGGGTAGGGTCAGTCAAACTAGTTCTAAATCAAAAGTATTTTGAGCTCGTTTGTCCTTTTTTTCTTGACAACCAAGGATGTGGAGAGGACACCATCTTCGCCACCCATGGAGCCTTCTATTGATGTTGGTGATGGGATAGATGGTATTATTTCAATTCCATCAATCTTTGAGTTTTTTTATTTGAAGTGCATAAGACTTGGGATGGAGCTTCTTGCATATGTTTAGCAATGGATTGTTTTTGTCAACACAAAAAAAGATAGTGAAAGTTGTCACTCTATTTATCTTCTGTCCACCACTATCGCTAGAACATGCTATGCATTATGGAGGGTTGGCTATATATGGATGCTCTATGGGAGACTACATTTTGATGGGCTAGGACTTTGCATGTGCTAGAAAATATGATATGTATGCTAAGATCCATGAGTTCTTTTTGTCCGCATGTGACCCTTCTATGGAATACAAGAAAAAGGGGAGAAAAGTTAAATGGGCAGCAGATTTTATTTTCCTAGACTTTCCCACAGGACAGAACTTGGGTGTCAGTAATCCATTACCTCCTTGGAATATTCTTTTTGAGGACCATGTGAAGTATGGTTTGGCCACAGCCGCAGCCACCATAGGAGACAATGGATGTCTTGCCATGCTTTGTCCCATTGCAGGTGGTGTGAGATGTTAGTAGGATTCTTGAGATGTATATGTGCATTTGTTAAGCTTTCTACTATGATTTGAACTAATGCAACGAATTTCCAGGCCCTTGCTTGACATGGATGGAGAGGTATGTCAAAGTCGAAGACCTTCAAATAGCAAGAAGAGTGATGGTGTTGGACAAGAATGAGTACGGCTTCGTTAAACAATCAGGGGAGGACATGCCGGTATACGCTTCATCTACCTTTTTGAAAGCCTTTCGCAATTGGAAAAGTGAACAATGAAGCTGATTTAAGTATTTTTATGTAGATTCGTACTTCCATCTGGTATTTCATGTTGCAATGGAGCCTCCACACCCATTTTCAAGGCCGAGAGCCCATTCTCTGTTTGATATGCATGGGGTGCAAGTGAGTGATGACATGTGGACCCACTACATGCCTGAGACAAAGCGGACTCGTGGTGCCTCTTCTAGCTCACAGCTTCAGGGTGCTAGGGGTGCTCTCGAGTGCTCCTCAGGATTTGTCTCTATGATTTTGGCTTTGCTATGTGTGTCAAGATGTCTAGTTCTAGAGATGGGATGTGGCACAGGCCCTCTCATGAGGGCATGCCAAGCTAGTGGAAGATGTTGTTATTCATTTGATGTGGATACAATCATGGTGGATACATATGTGCTCCCACTAGTGTAGGCATCCCTAGCAAAGAGGCCTCATAGGGATGAGAAGGATATGGGGGAGGAAATAATCCCACTTATAATCCCTTTGATGACTAGTGAGACACTTTGCTTTCCTATTGTCATGCTTTACATTGGCTAGTGGCACACTTTTTATATTTTGTGCTTGAAAATTACATTTTCAGAGCTTATGTCATCCTTGAAGTTAAACATTTGATATAGCAAAGAGGCCTCATAGGGATGAGAAGGATATGAAGAGTATGTTGCTGTCTTGGACTCCATTGGGAAACCCGCACTATAGAACACCATGGAGTTATAAACCCCAAATACATATTGAGCCATTTGAGTGCATGGAAATAACCACTTGTCATGCTATATGGTATCATTGATATTTTTTGCTGGAATCATGTCCACCTCTCAATAAAATAAACTTCAAGAATGTAATATGTTTTCATATGATCAATGTGTTAAAAAAATCAATTGGAACCATGGTTTTAAACAAAGTTCAGCACAAGCATCGCTCGAACTCTGGACTCGCTTGAACGCGATCACTCGATGTTTTGACTTACCCGCCCCACACTAATGGCTGTTAATATCCTAGTGCAAACCAACCCCTTGCAATCGTGCTATCCCTACACTAGTGTCGTGCTATCCTAAAATTTATTGCACAGTGCTATACTAAAACAGTGCCCTTTAGACTGTTTATCATTTTGTTGACTGTCGTATTTCATCCCATGCTTGCTTTTAGTATATCCCAACAATCACCACGCTGGTTTCCCATAACAAATCCATTCATCTTGTAATAATAGAAGCAAACTACCATGCTAGTAACCGGTTGTTCATATCCTAGTGCAACCAACCACCACACTGGCGATAACTTATCCTACACTACTACCGTACTATCCCTACACTGCTGTGCTATTCTAAAATTTGTTGCACAGTGCTAGTGCCCTTTAGACTGGTTATAGTTAACCGTCAGATTTCAACCACTGGGCTACGTAAAACATTTAAGTACTAACATGGAAGCAGGTCGATACAAAATATGATATTACAAGCACCATGAGAATATCCACAAGTTCAAGAAATGTATGCAAGATTTTTATTATTTGAAAACACAATGGCGTTTTGCTTTTTCAACGAAATTCCAGACTCCAACTATCTTATCAACCTCTCTATAGCAAGCATCTCCCAGCACTTGAGGCTAGTTTGCTGCACAATGGTAGACCTCTTCATACACTCAAATTACACATTGCTTGCTTGACTCTTCCAACTTAAACACCCATAGTAACTCCTCCTTTTGCTGGAGGTCCTCTTCATCCTGGTCTTTGTAGCTATCTTCATGCCTCTATCATGTCCTACGAAAAGACATCTACATCATGAGCTTGATAAGTGCCTTAAAGGAGTAGGAAAAATAATAGCCAGGGAAATTAATGAACGGTGTATAGAGTTTTGGGGCTAGATTTCATGACGGGCTCTTAGTTGTGTTTGCACTACACTTAAATAGGGAGAGAGTTCATTGAGCCTGACCTTCTCATTCTTTAGTCTCATGTTAGTTGTTCAATCTAAATCTTTCATTAGTTGTCTAATCGAAATCTTTCTTCTCACATTAGTTGTCTAATCGAAATATTTCGTCTCACATTTGTTCACTAAGCAAAATCTTTCAGTCTCACATTAGTGATCTAATCAAAATCTTTGTCTCACATTACTTGTCAAATCAAAATCTTTCGTCTCAAGGAGTTTTGTAACATGCTCCTTCTATGAAAGCCAAAGGAGTTTCCTACTCCGGTCACATGTGATGCGCATACCAAGAATATGACCTGCAAGTCCCAAATCCTTCATGTTAAAGGCCTCATGCAACTTGGCCTTCAATGCATCAAGCTCATAAGTGTCCTTGCTAGCCAATAACATATCATCCACATAAAGTGCCAAGAGTATCAGGCTATTATCCTTAGCCCTTTTAGTGTAGAGGCAGTGATCAATCTGACTTCTTCTGAAACCCTAGGACCAATTGAAAGCATTAAACTTACCATTCTCTAGGCGCTTGCTTAAGGCCATAGAGAATTTTTTAAGCTTGCAAACCAAATGCTCTTTGCCCTTTTCTTCAAAGCCTTCTGGCTATACCATATAAATTTCCTCATGCAAATCCCCATGTAAGAAAGTTGTCTTGACATCCATCTGCATAAGCTCCATATCCTCTATTGCCACAAGTCCAAGTACACATCTAATTGTGGTCATCCTCACAACTAGAGAGGATATCTCATCAAAGTCCACACCCTTATCTTGCTTTAACCTTTAGCAACCAAATGGGCCTTGTACTTAGGCACATCATCACATGTGACCTTGATCTTGTAGACCCATTTACATGGCAATGCTTTCTTTCCATGTGGCAAAGAAACCAAGTCCCAAGTCTTATTATTTGTAAGTGAACTCATCTTTGATTGCATAGCATACTCCCACTTGCACTGATCCTCGTGCATCATAGCCTCTATGTAGCAAGAAGGCTCCCCGCAATCAGTAAGCATCACATAGTCTACCCTTGGAACAAATCTCTCAGGAAGTCTAGACACTCTAGATGTTCTTCTCAAGGGCATTTCAGCTTGCTGTCCCGCATGCATATTAGCCACATTTGGCTCATCATTGCCACCAATAGATGATCCATCATCTTCCCTTGATTGTGTACTTGTGTCAAACCACATGACAGGTCATGTAGAATGGATGCAGGATGCAAGGAAAATGGAAAGACTAGGATTTGTGGAGATTGGTGATGATATTGCACATCCTATTGTGCAGATTAGTAAAATTCCTTTGTCTATGCACGATGGAAAAGAAATACCTGTCTGATGTATTTTATGTCTCGAATATCACCAAGAACCTGGTTTCTATTGGTCAAATGGTCGAGCAGGGCTTGCAGGTCAGATTTAATCCTCTTGGATGCTTTGTTGAGGATATGAAAAATAAAGGTCGCTCGATAGCAAAAGGAAAGAAGAAGGATAAGATGTTTACGTTAGATGCGGACATGCCTGAATTGAGTGCAGCAATGTTTGCACATGGGATCGGTGTAGTTGCAGATATTGATATCTGGCATAAATGCATTGATCATGTTGATGTACAATGACTTAAATTAATGCAGGCCCAAAATGTTGTTGTAGGATTGCCTAAGTTCAAGGTTGCACAAATGCATAAGTTATGTGAAGCTTGTCAATTTGGAAATAGGCCTGCAAATAAAATGCCTAAGGTCAGATGGAGGGGGAGAGTACCTCTCAAATGAGTTTGCAAGTTTCTTACAAGAGCATGGAATAAACCAACAATATTCATGCAGTCATACCCCATAGCAAAATGGACTTGCAAAAAGGAAAAACAGGCATATTGGAGAGGTATCTCATGCCATGCTCAACAAAAAAGACTTGCCAAATTATATTGGGCTGAAGCAGTTGCTACAATAGTCTACATAATGAACAGGACTCCCACTATAGCAATACATGGCATGATGCCAGAGGAGAGGTATACTGGTAGGAAACCAGATATTTATCATTTGAAAGTTTTTGGTTGCATTGCCTATGTTCATGTGCCAGATGAGTTGAGATCCAAGTTGGATCCAAAAGCTGAGAAGTGCATCTTTATTGGTTATTCTCTGCAGCAGAAGGGGTATAGATGCTATAACCCTTCTACTCGTAAGTTTACAGTGAGCAAAGATGTTGTTTTTGATGAGATGAGCAGCCAGTATAAACCAATAAATGTGATTGATGATGTAGATGTACAAAATGGTAATGCTACACAGAATTCACAATAGCAATCACAAAATATTAGTGGACCTGTAGTGTCCTCTAGCAGTGGTTCAAATACTTTGCCATGGACATGCAGATTGAGATCAAGAGGATCTCCTCAAAGCAATGCAGATAGTGGTATGCAAGTATCATGAAAGGAAAAGAGAAAGTAGAGCAGCCCATGGTTGATGTGAATGTAGGTCACTCTTATGTGGATGGTGAATCCAGTGGCTCAGAACAGAGCCTTGATGATGAGTTGGGTATTCCTTCTATTGTTACACCTGGAGTAAGGAAGAAAAGGGATGTTTTATGAGCACCTAGTAGGGAGCCTATTTTGTGTAGGTCTACCAGAGCTAGGTATCCTGTGGATAGGCTAAAATATGATGGATTTACAGCCATTCGCTATGCCTATATGGTCACAGTGATACATGAACTAGAACCCACTTCTTTTGAGCAAGCCATGGGAAAAGAAAAATGGAAGAAAGCCATGGATGAAGAAATGGATGCCTTCGAAGCAAATGCTACATGGGAGTTGGTGCCTTTGCCTAAAGACAAGAATGCCATTGGCTGCAAATGGGTTTATAAGGTGAAGCACAATGCAGATGGTTCTGTGAATAGATACAAGGCAAGATTAGTTGTCAAGGGGTATGCACAGACATATGGCATTGATTATGAAGAAACATTCATTCCGGTTGCAAGGATGGCAACTGTAAGAGTAGTCACTACTATGGCTATATCAAAGGGATGGTCTTTACATTGGATGGATGTAAAGAATGATTTCTTGCATGGTGATTTGCAAGAAGAGGTCTATATGGAGCAGCCACCAGGTTATGTTCATGCTGTTCTGTTTGCAGGTTGAAGAAAGCGTTGTACAGGTTGAAGCAAGCACCCAGAGCATGGTATGACAAGATAGGACAATATCTTGTCACTATTGGCTTTTAGATTTCCAAGGCAGATTTCTCACTTTATGTGAGAAAAACAAAGAAAGGCATTATGCTCCTTGTCATTTATGTGGATGATTTGATCATCACAGGTGATAGTGATGAAGATATCCTTTATGTGAAAATGCTATTGAAGCATAAGTTTGAGATTAAGGATTTGGGAGAGCTGCGTTAGTTCTTGGGCATTGAGGTGATTAGATCCACAAGTGGTATATGGCTCTTGTAGAGGCAGTATGGATTGGACATGTTGTCCAAATATGGGATGACAGGCTGTAAGCCTATTTCTATTCCTTTGGAGCAGAATGTGAAGTTGAGTGCAGATGCAGGTGAGCTCCTAGAAGACCCTACTATGTACATATGCATAGTAGGAAGTATGATTTATATGACTATTACCAAGCCAGATTTGAGCTATGCTTTTGAGCTATGCTGTTGGGTTGCTCAGTCAGTTTATGCAGGCTCCAAGGACATTGCATTTGGATGCAGCTAGATGCATACTAAGGCATGTGAAGTCCACATTGTAGTATGGGCTATTTTATGAGACTGGGGTTAAGATACAGTTGTATGGATATACTTATGCTAATTGGGCTAGTAGTATTTCTGATAGACGATCTACCAGTGGATATGTGTTCTCTCTTAGGAGTGCTACAGTCACTTGGAGTAGTAAGAAACAACCTACAGTTGCCTTGTCAAGCAAAGAGGCTGAGTACAGGGGTTCGGCAGTGGCTACATGTGAGGCAGCTTGGTTGCATAAGCTACTTTATAGTATGCATCAGTCTACAGATGGTGGACCAGTTGTCATTTATTGTGACAACATGAGCAGTATACATTTGGCAAATAACCCAGTCTATCATGCTAGAACAAAGCACATTGAGGTGCATTATCACTATGTGCGGGAGAAGGCTTTACTAGGTCTTATTGATCTAGTTTATGTCAGCACAGAGGATCAGGTAGCTGACATATTCACGAAGGCATTGGGTGCAGAGAAGCTGTGCAAGTTTAGAGACCTGCTTGGTGTGTAGGAATTGGGATTGAGCTTGAGGGGGAGTGTTGAGATATCGAGATCCACTCGTGATATGCCAGGGTGACCATTGTGCATTTATGACACTGACTTGTTAGCTGCAAATGTGGTTGGTACACCGCCCATGAATAATAGTTAGATGACAGCTATCTTTATGTACTCTAGTTAGTGGCTCAGTTAGTATGCCACCTTAGTTAGCTGAGTTTGGTTTGAGACCCACATATTATAGTGTTCACCTATTCTTTTGTACTTAGAGTTCTTTTGGCTTTCACAACTAAGAAGAGGAAAATTGTTTTCAGCCTCCACCTTTGTGTATATTCCCCCATTGTGTATGTGAGAAAGCTGCAAGTGAGAGTCCTTCCTTCTCTCCCACTCTCTTCACAATATGTTTGCTATTAGATAGTCTGTGGGAGTAGCAGAGGTCATGTATTCATTTCCTCACTACAAATGAAGCAGTATTCGGAGACCCAGCTCTTATGTCGATAGTACTAGCAACACTTTCATTCCACTGTTAGGTTTTGCAGAAACCAAGCCCTCCCCTCAGTTTGAGGATGCCTTTCTTTGAAGTACTTCTGGATGAAGAAGGTACTATTAGCTCTTCGACATCACCAAGTCCATAAAGCTCCAGCTAAATAAAAGAAACCGACATGAGAACTACTGCACTGCAAAAGATTGTCTTTCCTTGGAGATGAAGTGGCTTGTAGGAGTTATTTAAGGTTGTTGATGGCGCAGGTCTTTTGTTGTTGTAGGGCAAAGGTCCTTAAGGAATAGCTATTAGGGTTGGCAGGAGTCGTTTCAATTGACGAAAGCTCTTGAAGACTAAAAGGAACTTCTCACTCTCTTTTGGAATAAAGTTAGAGTCTTTCAATGAACAGAAATGCATGATAGAAATTTCTCTAAGTAGAAGAGATCTCTCAATCTAAAACTAAAACTAATCTTGAAGAAAACATGAAATCCTAAGGCATGTCTACAACTAGGAGACTATACCTAAGCTCTGATACCATGAGAAAACATACATGCCTCAGGATCTATGGAGCGCTCTAAGGTGGATGGAACCTATGTGGAAACATAATGAAGAGAGTTCTCATGACGTGTACCTCAAGTCAATAAGGTTCCAAGATAGATTAGCTTGGACTCATAAACAGAATCTTGAGTGTATGTGCATTTCTCTATTTAATAATACATGATAGGGTTCTTATATAGAGAGAGCCTTTTGAATAGTCAACACTTGTGGGATCCTCTGATCCATATCTCCACATCATGTAGTCCACATCCTAGAATGGCTAATTTAATTCTTTCCTATACCATACCTTAGCCTCTAATATGTGCTCATGGCACCATATCTCAACATCGCGTAGATCTTCATCATTGCTCTAGTTTTTGCATTCTCCCTTTTGAGTTCCTCCATCATCTGGTCTTTTTCAATGTTCAATGCATTCTTCATGTTGTCTGATCTTCAAGATCCTTTCACATCATTGCTAGCTCCTTATCCATAATGTCCCCATTAGTTCTAACTTCGTCAAGCCTATCTTGGAGATCCTTGATGTGCTTCTCTACTTCTTCTCTTCTATGCCTTTCCATGTTGAACATTTTTGCAGTGGCCTCAACTTGCTCTCGTGCTTGCAAGGCCTTTGCTTCTTCCTCCTCTGCCTTGGCTTCTACACCCTCCCTGAGAATTCTCTCAAGTTGTGCTGCCTTTGCTACATTGGTGGCTTTCTCTTGTACAAAGTCACCAATGAGACATCTTCTTATCATATTGCTAAAAAATCCCTTTGTGGGTAGATGCCATTTGGTGCGTTGCAACTCTAGTGGACTGAGATGGCAATTTTATTTTCCATCCATGCAATTCTTCAAGTTGGTTGTCATGCTCTTGAAGATCGCCTTTGATAAAGAGACATCATGTCCTTTCAATTGCTCTACTACTACTTGGACATGGCAGAACTTCATGGCTTCTTTTGTATCAAGAAACAAGTGCATTTTCTACTTCAACACATCCTAGAGGTCTACAGGCAAGGTAGAAAGCTTGACTCCACTATCTTTACTAATCTAAGCATTGGGGTATACATTTAGAATATCTTGTCTCTTCCACTGCTTCTCGAAGAAGTGTTCATGTAAATGGCCTCCAGGAATGCCTAGCGCATTTTCAATCATGCTTTCAGTGATGGTAATCTTCTAACCTTGACAGATTATTTATCCCTTCTTCACCTTCACCTCTTATACCAACCTAGTGGAGTTGATGAGAGAATCAAATTGGTCTTTTGAAGAGTGAGTGAGGAGCTTCCAAATGTCATGATTTCAAGATCAGGGGCAGAGAGGCTCTCATAGTGTGCTACAGAGGAGAGGAAAGATTGTGTGAGGAGCTCTCGGACTGTGCAAGGTCCATTATGAGAGGGGATAGAAGTTTCAAGAATAGTACAAGGAGAAAGAAACGGTCGAGAGGGATAGAAGACAAAACAATGAAGAAAAAGGAATAGTTGAGGCTTAAGTTTGTAGTCCGAGTGCAAGAAGGGAGAAAGAAACGATCACAACAACGAGGAATAGAAGAAAAAATAGTGAAGGGAATGGAATAGCAGAGGCTCAAGTTTCTAGCCTAACCACAAGGAACTATCAAGGTGAGAGTCACCGTAGTGGTTGGACTGAATTTTGATTAATTCAAGGCGACAGTACTACCTTGCATGGCAATGAGTGATTAGAGGTGATTAGGCTTCATGATTTACTTATGTGGTAATTACTGGCATGTTTTGTTGGAGGTGGCATCTAAGATTACTAGCCACATCTGTGGTGGCAGAGCTAAGATTCCACTGGGTTGGTAGTTATTTACCAGCCACTGCAGTGGCCTACAATTACTCACCTGTCAATTACCTGCTTGGATGACATGCTGACATAGGGCCTCTATATCACTGTGTTGTATGGGTTCCCCCTAGACGTTGATGAAGCACAAAGGATTTTCATTGCAAATCACTCTTGTCTTGTTGGGGTAGCCATAATCTGATTGTTGGCATTGTGCATGCTCTTTAGCATCTCCATCGTTTCCTCCATTGGCTCCCCAAAAAAATTCAATGCAGCAAGATGGGCTGGTGGAAACACTGAGTTGTACAAATTTCCTCTTGCTCAACGAGGCTCATAACCACTCAGCAATGGCTGGATGTAATCTTTTGCCTCTAAGGCTCTCAACAATCTTTTGGCTCATTGGATGTAATCTTTTGGTCTCTAAGGCTCTCAGTGACCTTTTGACTCACTAGATGTAATCTTTTGGTCTCTAAGGTTGTCAACAATTGCTGAGTTTTTACATTCATGTAATCTCTTTTGTTCAATTTGAGACTCTCAGTATGAAATGTTGTTAATTTTTATATTTGAGTGGTTATGGTCACTAGACATCATCTTTTTGGCTTCCAAGGCTCTCAGCAATTGCTAAGTTTTATGTGTGTGTGTGTGTGTGTGTGTGTTATGTGTGTGTGTGTGTGTGTATGTATGTATGTGTGTGTGTGTGTGTGTGTGTGTGTGTGTGTGTGTGTGTGTGTGTGTGTGTGTGTGTGTGTGTGTGTGTTGTGTGTGTGTATACATATATATTTATATATTTTATATTGATATGTAGAGAGAGAGACAGAAGGGGGGGGAGGGAGAGAGGGAGAGAGAGAGAGAGAGAGAGCAAACAATTTGAGCTCAATTGTAGAGTTGTTGGTGATACGTGGAGACAATGATCCAAGTACCCAACATCAGCCACCGTATTCCATGTATAGATTTTTTGTTGCATAATATTTAGGGTTTTCATTGTTGAAACATTATTCAACACCCTTGAAATTGATGGAAAATTTTGGAAAATAGAGCTTAGGCGACCAAGTGTGACGTGTTACAGATTAACACATGGAGAAAGAGAGAGAGAGAGAGAGAGAGAGAGAGAGAGAGAGAGAGAGATTAACTTCTTCAGAAGCCCTCACACGATATAAGAAAGTATCACAAAAAAAGATTCACTACTGCATATGTGACACTTAGAGATTCAAGGAGTGCACATGGCAACTCAGTTCAAGATTATTTAGCACTCGTCTAAGTCCTAGTGAATCCCCTTTATCCTTCGATTGTCCCACACCATCCTCGACTGCATCCTCACTTGAGCAACTTCCTGTCCACCATGCTAAACGTTCTCCTTAGCCCTCTTTTATCCAAAAGAGTGAGTGTTCCCTATCCTAGTTCTGTATTTCTTTTTACCAATCTCAACCAAGGCCTACCCAAGATGAGAGGAAAGGCTCCCAACCCTATTGGCATAACATGACAATCAATCTTTACATCAATCCCAAATACCCTCACATCCAAATCATTCAAAATACCTAAACATCATACCTTGGCATGATTTGCCAACTAGATCTTGTACTCTGATACTCGTCAGGGATATTTTTTTTGAAGCTATGCTTATATAGTAATATAAAATCTTGGCAAAAGTTTTCAAGGTGATTTTTTTAAGTTTCACAATATTGGTAGAATGTAGTACTTTTTTATATATTTAGATTTTACTTTTGAAGGAAAAATGTAAATCCTAGCAAAACTTTATTTTTTTTCATAAAAGTTTCAAATCCTGGCAAATATTTCAAACATTTATTTTTATTAATGCATACAAACTTTCGACGCCAATATAAATTTTAGCTTCTTAACAAAAATAAATTGAAATAATCATCCATGATACTCATTAGGGGAGAAATGGGGTCTCAAAAGGACCTCCAATTACTGTTTCCTAATTTCAAGGGATTAGAGAGAGATTTGAGGTGTACCAATGAGAGTGTTGTGATGCCAAAATTTGATATTTTTTATTTGGCATTGGTATTTTTTTCTTCTATGTTTGATAAGAGTTTGAGTATCAAGTGATAGCCTAGTGGCTCTCAGTTATTTCTATTTTCTAAGATATTGTATGGGATTGAGAGGATGAGTGGAATGGATCATTGTAAATACCATGTGTATGAATGATAAATACTTTGGTATGCGGTGAGAGTTATTTATGTATGGGATATTTGTAAAGAGACTGGGAGAGAAGCAAGGAGTCTCACTTGCAGCTTTCTCACATACACAATGGGGGAATATAAAAAAAGGTGGAGGCTGAAAATAGTTTTCCTCTTCTTAGTTGTGAAAGCCAAAAGAACTCTAAGTACAAAAGAATAGGTGAACCCTATATGTGGGTCTCAAACCAAACTCAGCTAACTAAGGTGGCATACTAACTGAGCCACTAACTAGAGTACATAAAGATAGCTGTCATCCAGCTATTATTCATGGGCCATGTACCAACCACATCTACAGCTAACAAGTCGGTGACATAAATGCACAATGGTCACCCTGGCATATCACGAGTGGAGCTCGATATCTCAACACTCCCCCTCGAGCTCAATCCCAATTCATGCACACCAAGAGGGTCTCTGAACTTGCGTAGCTTCTCTACCCCTGATACCTGTGTGAATATGTTAGCTATCCGATCCTTTGTGTTGACATAAACTAGATCAATAAGACCTACTAGAACCTTCTCTCGCACATAGTGATAATGCACCTCAATGTGCTTTGTTCTAGCATGATAGATTGGGTTATTTGCCAAGTGTATTGCCAAGTGTATATTGCTCATGTTGTCACAATAAATGACAACTGGCCCATCTGTAGACTAATGCATATCATAAAGTAGCTTATGCAACCAAGTTACATCACATGTAGCCATTGCTATACCCCTGTACTCAGCCTCAATGCTCGACAAGGCAACTGTAGGCTATTTCTTGTTGCTCCAAGTGACTGCAGCACTCCTAGAAGAGAACATATATCCACTTGTAGATCGTCTATCAGAAATACTACCAGCCCAATCAACATCAGTGTATCCATGCAACTATATCTGAACCCCAGTCTCATAAAATAGTCCATACTGCAATGTGGACTTCACATACCTTAGTATGTGTCTAGTCGCATCCAAATGTAGTTTCCTTGGAGCTTGCATAAATCGACTTACCAAACCAATAGCATAGCTCAAATCTGGCCTGGTAATGGTCATATAAATCAAACTTCCTACTATGCGTCTATACATAGTAGGGTCTTCCAGAAGCTCACCTGCATCTGCGCTCAACTTCACATTCTACTCCAAGGGATTTGAAATAGGCTTACAGCCTATCATCCCATATTTGGACAGCATGTCCAATCCATACTACCTCTCCAAGAGCCATATCCCACTTGTGGATCTAATTACCTCAATGCCTAAGAAGTAACGCAGCTCTCCCAAATCCTTCATCTCAAACTTTTGCTTCAATAGCATTTTCACATGAAGGATATCTTCATCACTATCACCTGTGATGATCAAATCATTAACATAAATGACAAGCAGCATAATGCCTTTCCCTGTTTTTCTCACATAAAGAGAGAAATCTACCCTGGAAGTTTGAAAACCAATAGTGACAAGATATTGTCCTATCTTGTCAGACCATGCTCTGGGTACTTGCTTCAAGCCATACAAGGCTTTCTTTAACCTATAAACAAACTCAAGATGAACAGCATGAACATAACCTTTTGCTTCTCCATATAGACCTCTTCTTGCAAATCACCATGCAAGAAAGCATTCTTTACATCCATCTGATGTAAAGACCATCCCTTTGATGCAGCCATAGCAATGACTGCTCTTACGGTTGCCATCCTTGCAACCGGACTGAATGTTTCTTCATAATTAATGCCATATGTCTGTGCATACCCCTTGACAACTAATCTTGCCTTGTATCTACTCACAGAACCATCTGCATTGTGCTTCACCTTATAAACCCACTTGCAACCAATTGCATTCTTGTCTTTAGGCAAAGGCACTAACTCCCATGTAGCATTTGCTTCCAAGGCATCCATTTCTTCATCCATGGCTTTCTCCCATTTTTCTTTTCCCATGGCTTGCTCAAAAGAAGTGGGTTCTAGTTCATGTATGACTTTGACAATATAGGCATAGTGAATGGCTATAAATCCATCATATTTCAGCCTATCCACAGGATACCTAGCTCTGGTAGACCTGCACAAAATAGGCTCACTACCAAGTGCTCTCAAAACATCCCTTGTCTTCCTTACTCTAGGTGTAACAATAGAAGGAATACCCAACTCATCATCAAGGCTCTGTTCTGAGCCACTGGATTCACCATCCACATAAGAGTGACCTGCATTCACATCAACCATGGGCTGATCTACTTTTCTTTTCCTTTTCGTGATACTTGCATACCACTATCTACATTGCTTTGAGGAGATCCTCCTGATCTCAATCTACCTGCTGTCCATGGCGAAGTATGTGAACCACTTATAGAGGATACTACAGGTCCACTAATATTTTGTGATTGTTGATGTGAATTCTGTGCAGCATTACCATTTTATGCATCTACATCATCAATCACATTTACTTTTTTATACCAGCTACTCATCTCATAAAAAACAACATCTTTGCTCATTGTAAACTTATGAGTAGAAGGGTTATAGCATCTATACCCTTTCTACTACAGAGAATAACCAATAAAAATGCACTTCTTAGCTTTTGGATCCAACTGGGATCTCAACTCATCTGGCACATGAACATAGGCAATGCAACAAAAAACTTTCAAATGAGAAATATCTAGTTTCTACTAGTATACCTCTCCTCTGGCATCATGACATGTCTTGCTACAGTGGGAGTCCTATTCATTATGTAGACTACTGTAGCAACTGCTTTAGCCCAATAATAATTTGGTAGGTCTTTTTCGTTGAGCATGGCACGAGATACCTCTCCAATATGCCTGTTTTTTCTTTCTGCAAGTCCATTTTGCTGTGGGGTATGACTGCATGAATATTGCTACTTTATGCCATACTCCTGTAGGAAACTTGCAAACTCATTTGAGAGGTACTCTCCCCCTCCATCTGACCTTATGCATTTTATTTGCAGGCCTGTTTCTTTTTGAACCATAGCTTTAAAAGCTTTGAAATGCCCAAACACTTCACTTTTTTTTTCCATAAAATACACCCAAACTTTTCTACTGTAGTCATCAATAAAAGTGATAAAATAATGATACCCTCCAGTAGATGTAGCTTTAGTAGTCCACACATCAGAGTGGATTAATTCCAATGGCCTCTTACTCCCTTCAACATGCCTAGGAAATGGTTTCTTTGCCTGTTTTCCAAATTGATAGGCTTCACATACCTTATGCATTTCTGAAACCTTGAACTTAGGCAATCCTGCAACAATATTTTGGGCTTGCATTAATTTAAGTCGTTGTACATTAACATGACCAATGCGTTTATGCCAGATATCAATATTTGCAAATACACCGGTCCCAGGTGCAAACATTGCTGCACTCAATTCAGGCATGTCCACATCCAACATAAACATCCTACCCTTCTTCTTTTCTTTTGCTATCAAGCGACCTTTATTTTTCTTATCCTCAACAAAGTATCCATGAGGATTAACTATGACTTGCAAGACCTACTCAACCATTTGACCAACAAAAACTAGGTTCTTGGTGATATTTGAGACATGAAATACATCAGACAGATATTTCTTTTTTCCATCCTACATAGACAAAGGAATTTTACCAATCTATAGAATAGGATGTGCAATATCATCACCAGTCTCCACAAATCGTGGTCTTTCCATTTTCCTTGCATCCTGCATCCATTCTGCATGATGTGTCATGTGGTTTGATGCACCTGAGTCAATATACCACACATCATTGCTTTCTTCTGCACTTGTCACAGAATTGGTCATGTGCTACACCATAAATAGATGCTCATTTCTGTCATCACCTTGTCTACTAGAGGATCCATAATTACCTTGCTGCAATTTTCCTGTCATGATGTCATTCTGCTTTCTATATCAGTCTTTAACCATATGACCCATTTCACCACAGTAGTAGCATTCAACATTGCTATTTGCATTTTGGCCTCTCTACCATCCACCACGACCTCTTTGGCTCCCCCTACCTACAAAGTTACCACGTCCTCCTCCATAGGACTGGTTTTCTTGAATTTGCTACATATTTTGATTTCTGCCACGGCCTCCAAATCGGCCTGCTCTACCTCTACCTCCACCTCTTCCAGCATTTGAGTAGAAGAAAGCTTCTTTTGAAGTTCCTCCTGAAGAAGATGCACCACCATTTCTCTGCTCTTTAGAAATTAGAAGAGCAATCAACTCCTTAAAATCAGGAAAATTCTCACGGATGGCAATGGATGTCCAGAATTGTGCATAATCCTTTCCTAGACCATTCAAGGTCATAGAAACTAAATCATCATCTTCCACTGGTGACCCAATAGAAGCAAGTGCATCTGCAATCTTCTTCACCTTCATGTGGTAGTCATTGATGCTCATATTTTCTCTCTACACATTATGCAACTCCTACTTGAGTTGCATTTTCTTGGCTTGCGTATTTGTGCTATACATTTTTGTCAAAGTATCCCATGCCTCCTTTGGCATGCTTGCATCTTGAATATGCACAATCATAGAATCTGAAATACTGATAGACAGCTAGTACATAACTTTTTTGGTTCTCTCATGCCAACCTTTAAATGCCTGCAACTCTTGTTGATTGGGAAGATTAGGAATAACTAGTTCTTGTTCAGCTCTAGTAATGAACTCCCAATGGCCTTTTCCCTTAAGGAAATTCGTCATTCTAAACTTCCATGCTTGGAAGTTGTTCTTGTCAAGCTTTTCCGTGACAATTTGTGAAAGAGCATCAGATGCCATTATAGAACACTACAAAATATTTTGTCACTGCAAAAAAAAACACACAACTTCTGCCTCACAAGGGCAAATCTGCAAAAGTGACGAAAGTGGTATTTGACCATACAATCACTTCCTAGTGACAATTATGCATCAATAGGCAATAAGAATGATTCTATCACACTCCCAATATCTCTACGCATAGGCATATGATGTAATTTATGTGATAACTTTTCACTGACCTGTAGAATAGTGGTCGCACAGCACAACATGCCAACTCTAGAGGAGCATTTGCTCTATTCTTTCTTTCTTGTGGGAATGGCTTTCTCTGTTGCTTGGCCATCATGCAAGCTTTACATGGTTCTTTGATTTCTGCTACTATAGGTAAGTGAGCAACCATATCTTGCTTCTGCATCTCCTTCAACACTGCAAATCCAATGTGGCCAAATCTTTCATGCCAAAGTCTACTTGTGCCCCTCCAGTGGTGGCTGTAAGAGCACTTAGCTCATACAGGTTGTTCCTCCTTACTCCTGTGCTAACAAGATTGCCAGCACTATCTAGAATTTTTGCTCCTGTCTTGTTGAACCTCACCTCATGGTTAAGGTCAGTTATGGAAGCAACTGATAGCAAATTTCTCTTGATTTGTGGAACATACAACACATTAGATAGTTTCTTAACATCTCCATTTATAGAAACAAATGAAACCGTACCTGTACCCTCAATAGGGCATTTTGCATTATATCCAACCGTTACTGTGATGGGTTCCTTTAGAGGCTGCATGGAACAATATAGACCCTTCTTGCAAGTCATGTGATGGGAGGCACCACTATCCAACACCCATGAATCAGTGGTGGTTGACACTTCTTGAATTGAGGAACACTCTTCCTCAATGGCCAGAAATAGACCCAACTCTGCTTCTGTTGTGTTAGATATCTCTTTTCCCTTATCTGTCTTCTTCAGGGTACCATTCTTTTCATTTGCTTTCTTAACCTAGCAATCTGCAATCACATGGCCCTTCTTCTTGTAGCAGAAGCATTATCCCTGAAACTTCTTCTTGCTGCCCTTCTTCTTTTTGTCACCACTAGTAGAGGACTCACCTTTGGTGAAGGAACCACCTTTGCCTTTCACAGTGGTAGAGAATGCAGCATCCCCATTACCGCCTCCATCTCAAGCTTTAAGCCTCAATTCCTCCTGCATAAGTAAAGCACAAAACTCCTCAAATGATAATGCTTGGGGTCTCACCTGAGTTTAAGCGCTGTTACTAGTCCATCAAACCTTGATGGACATATTCGGAGACACCATCGAGCTAGTTCTTCGCTAGACTTTTGTATCCTAGCACCAGCCATCTGGTCACATAGATTTTTGATTCGAGTTATGAATGCCTCCGCTATCTCTCCTTCATTAAACTTCCCAAATGCGAGCTGATTCTCTAGGTTTTGGATCCTTGTCTGATTCTGTGTCTCATACTAACTCTTCAATATGTTCTAGGCCACAGTTGCCTTAGATATATGCTGAATCGAGGTCAAACAACAAAACACTATCAGTAGTACTTGTAACCAAGGCACATAGAGCATCTGCAGTCCCGTGTTTCCAAGCTCGTAGAAGGTCAGCATTAGGAGGTATCGTACTCCCCGAATTTGCTAGGTCAGGTGTTCGTTGTGGTTCTAGGTCAGTCCCCAGTACTATCTCCAGAAGCTCACATGAATCCAGAATAGCAATAATTTTAAACTTCCACAGAGTAGTTCGTACCATCTAGCTTGCCTTCAGTGAAGGTTGGTGGGCAATCCTCAGTGTGCCTCTTCTACACACACACACACACAACCATATGACTGTTAGTGGATGCACACATGCACCTAGCAAGCCCTTGATCACACATATCCCAACATACCCCCCTCAAGGGTTTGCCTCTTGCAATGTCAAGGATACATCTAGTCTCATAGTTTCTTAGCCATCTCATGGTGGTCAAGGATAAGTCTATGTCTAGGATCTCATGCTAGCAAAGGTGCCCAAGGGCTAAGGTTTACAAAAATGGGATAGACCCCCCCAAATGGTTCTCTCTCTTGCATGTACAAGGCTCATGTCTACAAGAGGCACCATGGGAGCAAACACACATCACATGGCCTACATCATATGGTGACCAGAAGTGATTTACAAAGACTATATTGACTAAAGCAAAACCATAACATTCTTTTTGGAGTACTAATCCAGGCAAAGAACCTCAAAATTGACTGCATGACCAAGTTATGATAAATAAATTTTAAAAGACAAAGTTCTCAAAAGGCATAGTCCTTGTTGTTGGAGAAGTGAAAGGAAAGCATGGAGCTGAACACAAAACAAGAGAATGCTTGTAGAATGAAGAAGGGTGAGGTCCATATGTAGGCACCTCTACATGAGTCACCAACCTCTATAATCATCTCCTCAATCAGCTCCTAGAATCTCTCAATTAGCCGATGTGGCATCTACCACCACCTAATAGTGCCTCTAGCACACACACATAGAACCCAAGGTGTGCCTGGGGCATACACCTTGAGATATCCCAACAAACCCCCCCTCAAGGGAATGCCTCAGGCTATGTCAAGGATACATCTAGTCACGTAGTGTCTCAAGCCATCTCATGGTCGTCAAGGATAAATCTATGGCTAGGATCTCATGCTAGCAAGGGTTCCCAAGGGTGTGAGGCAAACGAAGGGATACATAAGACCCCCCAATGGTTATCTCCCCTGCATGTACATGCACACAATGTTTGTAGGAGGTACCATGGAGTTAAACACATACACATGGCCTACATCATATGGTGACCAGATGTGTTTACATAGAACACAATAGTTTATTCCATTCATTTTGGAGGACTATCCAGGCAGAGTACCTTGACTCAACATAAAAGAGAGATATGGAGCATATGTGGAGCTGGTTCAAAAAGCATAATCATCATAGGAGGCCTCATCTTGTGGAGGCACATCAACCAAAATTAAATTGGCAGTTTCTGGTTTTGTAGTTGCTTCTTTCTTGGCCTTACAAAACTTTTCATGGTGATTGTTTTTGCCACAATATTTGGAAGGATTGATCTTGAAGCAATCTTTTGAGAGGTGATTGGTCTTCCCACAAGGGCAGTAATAAGACCTTCAAGAGTAGGATTAGGAAGATTTTTCAATGTGGTGACAACATGATCATAATCTTCAGGCATACTTTTGGGCAATACTACCTTTGCATCATCCGTAGTGATTGGAGAGTTGATAGCAGCAATTTGAGTCATGAGACTTGAGAGTGCTCTCAACGGAAGCAAGAACGGAAGAAGGAGAGAGAGAGACAGAGAGCCACACAAGTTTGGTGGGTGTAGAACCACCCTAATCTTCTTTTTCATTCATTTATATGTGTGTTTGAGTATTGTACATAACCGGGGTAAAGGCACAGTGACCTTTAACCCCCACAACCTCCCACTTAAAGGACAATGTGCCTTTAAGGGAGAACAACCAGTGAGCATACTATCCAATGCCCATCAATACACGACAATACTCAAACTGCTGAATAGGTAGACTCTTCGTCAGCATATCTGCAGGGTTATCATCTGTATGAACCTTGACAAGCTCTATGCGCTTGTCCTCAAGTACCTCCCTGATGAAATGGTACCTGACCTCAATGTGTTTGGTCTTTGCATGAAAGACCGGATTCTGTGCTAGCTAAATAGCACTCATGGAATCACTATGCAATGTCGGTACACCTGTATGAATCCCCAAATCTCCCACTAGCCGATCAAGCCATATAGCCTCCTTGCAACCCTTTGTGGCTGCAACATACTTAGCCTCTGTGGTAGACAAAGCAACGCACTTCTGTGCACGAGACATCCACGACACTGCACCACTTGCAAAGGTGAACACATAACCAGAAGTGGATCTCCTACTATCCACATGCCCTGCATAGTCTGAATCTGTGTACCCAAGTACACGCATGTCTCCTTTACCAAAGCAGATGCACATCTCCTTGGTACCCTTCATGTACCTCATGATGCACTTAACTGCCTCCCAATGCCTCTTTCCTGGATTAGCCATATATCGGCTAACAACTCCCACTGCAAATGCAATGTCTGGTCTAGTAGCTATCATAGCATACATAAGACTCCCAACTGCTGATGCATAAGGAACCTTGGCCATCATGGCCCTTTCCTCATCTGATTTGGGACTATCTGTATGACTCAGTTTCACATATGGAGGCAATGGAGTACTCACTGCCTTCCCCCCCTCCATATTGAAACGCTGCAATACTTTTGTAACATACTCTTTTTGTGAAAGCCAAAGGAGTTTCCTACTCCGATCACGCATGATGCGCATACCAAGAATATGACCTGCAAATCCCAAATCCTTCATATCAAAGGCCTCATGCAACTTGGCCTTTAATGCATCTAGCTCATAAGTATTCTTGCTAGCCAATAGCATATCATCCACATATAGTGCCAAGATTATTAGGCTATTATCCTTAGCCCTTTTAGTGTAGAGGCAGTGATCAATTTCACTCCTTCTAAAACCCTGGGACCGAATGAAAGCATCAAACTTCTGATACCATTCTCTAGGTGCTTGCTTAAGACCATAGAGACTCTTCTTCAACTTGCAAACTAAATGCTCTTTGCCCTTTTCTTCAAAGCCTTTTGGCTGCACCATGTAAATTTCCTCATGCAAATCCCCATGCAAGAAAGCTGTCTTGACATCCATTTGCATAAGCTCCATGTCCTCTGATGCCACTAGTCCAAGCATGCATCTAAGTGTGGTCATCTTCACAACTGGAGAGAATATCTCATCAAAGTCCACACCCTTCTCTTGCTTGAACCCTTTAGCAACCAAACGGGCCTTGTACCTAGGCACATCATCACCTGTGACCTTCATTTTGTAGACCCATTTACATGGCAATGCTTTCTTTCCATGTGGCAAAGAAACCAAGTCCCAAGTCTTATTCTTCATAAGTGAACTCATCTCTGATTGCATAGCATACTCCCACTTGCATTGATCCTCACGCATCATAGCCTCTCTATAGCAAGAAGGCTCCCCGCAATCAGTAAGCATCACATAGTCTACCCCTAGAACAAACCTATCAGGCGGTCTAGACACTCTAGATGATCTTCTCAAGGGCATTTCAGCTTGCTGTCCCACTTGCATATCAGCCACATTTGGCTCATCATTTCCACCAATAGATGATCCATCATCTACCCTTGATTGTATACCTGTGGGAGTACTTGGTGGTACCATTTCTTGCACATTTGGTGCATGGACAGCTTGCTGTCTATCAACATATGTAGGTGGATTCACATCCTGGAAAGTGATTCTCCTCATTTCCACATCCCTCATGGGTGCCTTATGCATCTTCTTCTCATTGAAGACCACATCATGGCTGCGTATGATCTTCTTTGCTTCTGGATCCCAGAGACGATAGCCCATCTCTCCACTTTCACCATAACCCAGAAAGATGCATTTCCTAGACTTAGGATCTAGCTTCTTTCGAAGCTCTTTTGGCACATGTGCATATGCCTCACACCCAAATATACGCAAATGAGAGTAAGAGGGCTTCTTGCCACTCCATGCCTCTTCAAGAATACCACCATCCAAACTCTTACTAGGTGATCTATTGATCACATGCACTACAGTCTTCATTGCCTTAGCCCAAAAACCACCAGAAAGACTTGCATTGGAAAGCATGCATTGCAACCTTTCTTGAATGGTACGGTTCATTTTTTCTGCAACTGGATTTTGCTCTGGAGTATGAGGGGATGTAAGCTCCCTCTTAATCCCACGAGTATCACAGAAATGCTGAAAGTCATGAGAGAGATACTCTCCACCATTGTCAGTCCGTAGGCATTTAAGCGTTCTACCTGACTGATTCTCAACCAAGGCCAGCCATTTCCAAAATACCTGGAACACATCACTCTTCCGAGCTATAGCATAAGCCCACACTTTCCTAGTTGCATCATCAATGAATGTCACATAGTATTCAGCCCCGCCTAATGACCGTCGTAAAGGCATGGGACCACATAGTATTCAGCCCCGCCTAATGACCGTCGTGTAGGCATGGGACTACATACGTCTGAATGCACCAAATCAAGCATTTCAAACTCTTTCTTTCCCCTTCTTTTATGGGCTGATTTAGTCTGCTTCCCATAGAGACAATGCTCACAAAATTCAAAATCAAAGAAACTCAAATGTGGTACATAACCCAAATGGCATAAGAGTTTCATTCCATTCTGGTTCATGTGTCCCAACCTGCAATGCCATAAAGAAGTGCTTGGCTGCTCGGTTATTGCAACAACATGATCAAATACCCCTGATACATGTAAGGGATACAAAGTCCCACACTTGGCACCCCTAGCCAAAAGCATAGAGCCCTTTTGAATTTTCCAACTTTGAAAGCCAAAAGTGGTGTGAAAACCAGCATCATCTAGCTGACCCACTGAAATAAGACTCTTGGTCAACTTAGGCACATGTCTCACATGTTTCAAAACAAATGCAGACCCATTTGCAAAAGAAAACTTTATGTCACCTGCTCCCACTATGTCACATGCATAGTCATTTCCAAGATGCACACAACCTATCTTTCCACTATCATAAGTGGAGAACCATTCCCTATGGGGAGTAACATGGAATGAAGCACCAGAATCCAAAATCCAATCCTGGGAATATGCATCATCTGAAGTGGTAAGCAACTCTGCAGATAAAGTAGACATGAAGAGAACATCATTGTCACTATCATGTGTGACTGCATTGATCTCCTCGATCTTCACTTTTCCTTTGTCCTCCCTTGGACTCTCTTCCTTTTGATTTGCACCCCAATTTGCATTCTTTTTCTTATCCTTTTGCTCTCTTTTCAGCTTGTAGCAATCCTTTTTCATATGGCCCTTCTTGCCACAATGGTAACACTCAATGTTCCGTGCTCTGGATTTGCTACGAGACTTCCCTCTTTCTTGGGACTTCCCCCTGAACTGTGATCTGCCCCTTTGCACATTTAAGGCTGCATCCTGCTTGTTGCTATCCATAGACTTCCGTCTAATCTCCTCGGCCAACAAGCTACCCACAACATCATCAAATTTCAGTACTCCACCAGGTGCAGAGTTACTGACAGCTGTACGGAAGGTATCCCATGAGGATGGCAATGAGCATAAGAGAAATATTGCCTTAGTCTCCGCATCAAAATTCATTTTCTGAGCCTGAAGCTGGCTAAAAATAATATTGAATTCATTCAAGTGAGAAGCAATGGAGACTCCTTCCTTCATCTGCAGCTCAAACAACCTCTTCATGAGGTAAACTTTATTAGAGGCAGTTTCCTTCTCATAAGTGGCACATAGTTTCTTCCACAAATCTTCCGTAGTCTGCTCATTTACTAGTGTGAAATAAACTGACTCCGCAAGATGAAGTCTAATAGTAGACTTTGCTAATGCATCCAACTCATTCCAATCATCCTCAGACATATTTGCAGGCTTAGCTTCAATCCCTGCCAAGGGTTTAATCTGCTTCTTTTGAATAAGCACATCCCTTATTTGTTCTTTCCACAAAGAAAAGTTTGTCCCATCAAACTTTTTAATGCTGAAAAACTCCTTTTCAGGCATGGAAGAGGATGCCATGATGCAAATAAAACAAAATCCCAAATGCTAGTGCCTGCAAGAGAGAATCACACCAAATACTAGGTGCACCCAAATGTGTATGCTACAATAGAGTGAAATATCACCAAAATTCAAAGCTCAAAGCATCAAAAGATGCATCTGATTCATGTGCATATACTATGCATCCATATGAGCAAATCTGGCCCAAAAGAAAATGCCAATAAGTGCCAAATGACTCAAGCATAAACACCATCCACTGGCATATGCATCAATAATATCTCATCCAAGAGAGCATAGCACTATCAGTGCATCACCTGCAATGTGTCAAAGCTGTCCCTCAGCTTAAAATAGCATCCATGTGCAAAGCCTCCATAAAAATAGCATCCCACAAGGCAATTTGGGCCTATCAGCGCATCCAATAAGGACCGCAATGCATCCAAATGGCCTATAAATCATCGACTGCAACCCAATGCACACCACGAATGAGCGCACACTGCTCAAACTGCAACCAGAGTGATCTGCATAAGGTATGCTCAAGAAATCATAGTCCCACGGTAATGAGCGCTATTGAAAATAGAACCTGAGATGCCTCAAAACATGGGCGCCATTGCATAATCGGAATCAGCAAGAAAATCTGCAAATATCTCTCTTCTGCCAGAACTCCAAAATCCCAACCGATGAGTGAGAAATGGGAGTCAACACTTATCCACTGCCATGTGGCATAAATCTAAGGTTTCAAAACCTTAGAATGAAAAATGCATAACAGAGAGACGAAATCGAATACACAGAGATTTATAACTCTGAAAATCCTCCACCGAATCACGGAAGAACTGATAGGTAGGGGTTTTTGGGTGTCTGGAACGCAATGGGACAGACGGCGGTTTTGGAAACCGTGGTCTCAATCACTGGGTCCAACACACGGACTGGAAAACGTTTTTGGCAATAGAGCTGTTTGTAAACTCCACCGAAGTGCGAATGATGAGCAACCTAGAAGTTTTAGGACCTCTTGAGTCCACCGGAACCGATAGATCTGCAAATGGTTGCTCCAAACTTGAGTTCCAACACCCGGGCAAAAAACGCAGGAACTGACACAGTGAGTCAGAAATCCAATGGAATGATCCTAGATTCAAGAATGAAGGTGTTTCGAAGCTCTTGAAGTGAAGTGGACACCAAAAGCAAGCAATAGTTGCCTCTACAAGTCAATACGGAGTCTCTGTTATTGAACGGAACAGGGAAAAGCTCAAAAAACGACTTTTTCTTTGAAAGCTCTTAACAGGCTCTCAAAACCACTTTGCAAAGCCAAAGTGACTTTTCCAAATGTTCCTCCAAGGTCTCTGCACACTCGGATGCAAGTAAAGTCACCCACAAAGCTTCCCACAGAGCTTCTCCTTCCTCTCACAGAGCTGCTGAGCTTCAAGCATTCACGCACGCTCAGCTAGATCACCCGAGCTCTGATACCAGTTGAGAGTGCTCTCAACGGAAGCAAGAACGGAAGAAGGAGAGAGAGAGACAGAGAGCCACACATGTTTGGTGGGTGCAGAACCATCCTAATCTTCTTTTTCATTCATTTATATGTGTGTTTGAGTATTGTACATAACCGGGGTAAAGGCACAGTGACCTTTAACCCCCACAAGACTCCACATGTGATTGACATGGGCAGCCAAGAGAGTGCCACTAGCCATCTTCAATTCAAAGAAAGCAATCTTAAGTGACAATTTTGAGATGTGAGAGCTAGCACCAAAAATAATATCAAGCTTTTGCCAAGCTTTAGAAGGAGGCTCCATATCAGAAATGTGATGAATATAGTCATCTCCTAAGCCAAGAGCAATAATGCCATAGGCTTTCTCCTCTCTAGTAGGATCTCATGCTGGGCATGTAGGAGCTGAGGATTCTCCAACATTAGAGGCTGTTGAAGAAGAAGTTGAAGCAGGTTTGACAAGCCCCCAGAGGTTTTCCCTCATCAATGCAAACTTAATTTTCATCTGCCATGTGTGAAAGCCTTTACCATTGAACTTATCAATTTGCAAGAAGGTAGCCATGAGAGGGTCTAACCCAAAATGGGCAGTGTCTACTCTCTTACAAGGCTAGAAAAAATTGAAAAGCTTCAAAGTATAAGCATTTGGTGTAGAAAAGACTTGTAACCAAATTCCATAATAAAAATCATAGTGGAAATGATACTTCAACTTGTATGCTTCATAGAGGTGGCTAAATGAAAGTATTTCGAGCAAATCCAAGTATAGAAACCTAAAAGAAAGTTGTAGTCACGATTGTATTGATGCTATTCAACACTTTAAAATATCAGAAATGCCAAAGTAGCATCTAATGTAGCACCAAATTCACAACACTATCAAAACTGTCCAAAACAGAGGCTTGATCTTGGAGGGCTTGGATCTCCCTCTTCAAAGCAAAGAAAAGAGGGCTTTCTAGCTCAAATAAAAGCTCACATATGAGCAAATCTCTGGTGTAGATGTCAGGCATAATGTTGCATAGTGTTGCTGGCTGGAATGTCGTCAATGTCGACTAGTTTTTGTCTCTGTTCTCCTCAAATATACAACCAACAAGATAGTCCAAAGTATGGGAAAGCATTCCCTAAAAGGAATTAGAAAGAGGTGGAGCAGAGAAGGAGAATACATGAAAGAGAGCTTTGACAGAATTCAGGGAATGGCGACCAACAGCAATGATCATTCTCTAATTCCTTGCATGTGGAAGGTTGCCTATACAAAGGGTCTCTTTAGCCAGAAGGACTCTAGAAGAGGTCACCTATAGGAGGAGAATTCAGCCTCCAAGTGGTTGGGTAGAAAGGGGCAAAATGGAGAGGAAGGTGGGGAAGAAGAAGATGATGACATGGCATAAATGGGCTCAAGGAGGATCATAGTGCTCTGATACCATGTTGGAGAAGTGAAAGGAAAGCATGGAGCTGAACACAAAACAAGAGAATGCTTGTAGAATGAAGAAGGGTGAGGTCCATATGTAGGCAGCTCTACATGAACCACCAAGCTCCATAATCATCTCCTTAATCAGCTCCTAGAATCTCTCAATCAGCCTATGTGGCATCTACCACCACCTAACACAGCTTATGGGCATCTAACTATGCATCTAGCACACACACATAGAACCCAAGGTGTGCCTGGGGCATACACCTTGCGATATCCCAACACTTGTCTTCTACCACAAAGTTTGATTCTTCATTTGTTGATGGAGTCTTTCCTTTAGCAAGATTTCTTTGTTGTTGATGCAACTCTTCTTCACATGAAATGCTTCATTCTCTTGGGAGTCACTCCTCTTCTCTTCTTGGGATTGTCTCTTGGAGAGCAGCTGTAGAGAAAACCTTTTTAGATGGCAATACTCCATAGTATGATTGGGTACTCCACAAAAGGCACATATCTTTTTCTTGGTGTTTACTTTGATGAAATATTCACCATTACAGGTCTTTACTCTCATTTGAGGCTTCTTTTGGAATGCTTTCCTTTGAGATACATAATCAATGTTAGAGGAATAATATGATGAAGGCATATTGGGAAGGTCTTACCACTAATATGGTAGTGTCTAGTCCCTTACAAATAAGTCTCCTTCTCCACAAGTACAATTGGTTGGAGAGATAGTTAGATACCCCAACTATTAGCATAAAGGAAATACAATGTCTATTGCTTCAAAAAATAGCATTCAAGCATATTCAAAACATAATTGCATTATGAGAATTTACCAAAACTGTCAAACTACAGGACAGTGCTCCAAACATAAGACTGAAAAAATGCCTCAGATCACTTTCAATGGTCAAACATCCAAAAGACCAAAGATAACTGACATAATAATGAAACTTTCTGGCACTTAACCATATTCAATGGTTCATCTTAGAAGCAGATATCACTGTTACCCCCAAATTGAGTAGTCTGAAATTAGAGGGTGCAATGGAAGCTAAAGAGAAAACCTTTGAAAGGGATTTCAAAGGCAAATAGAAGCTCTTACTAAGGACTACTTCCAGGAGAGAGGAATGGCAAAATTGCATGGTGTCACTATGGAAAGATGCACCTATTCTAACTGGTTTTTTGCTTGTTTCTCCTTATTCTAGCAAGTATTTTAGCTCAAATTTCATGAGCAGCAAGCTCATGGTGTCGCCCACTTGTGGCTAGGAGGAATTGGTGAGATATTGTGTCAATAGGTAGAATTTCTTGAAAGTTTGTCAAGGAGAGATCATGTCGGCATGGGCTGTAGAGGGCATCTCTCCCTAATTTCTTGGTGTCCAAGGTGTGCCCTAAGTAGAGGAAACTTCAACTCAGAGGGATCTGGGAATGGTCGCTTAATGGAGGACAATAGAGCTAAGCAAAATCATGAGAGAAACAGGGCAAAAATGAAGAAGCAGATGGAGGGTGGAGAAGAAGATGATGAGGTGGCATATTGAAGCTACAATGGGCTAGGGACTCAAGGAGGCTCTAATACATAATGTTTCAACTTGGGGAAAGAGGAGAGCTTCATCATGGAGGTGAGTGAGAACACATGAGATATAGCAATGGGTGTTCTATTCATTGTGAAAGGGAAGTCCCTCTTTTATAGACATGGAGAGATGGTGGCCTAAATCAATGGCAACTCTCCTACATCAAAGGAGGTAGCTCCTAAATCATAGGAACTCCACAATCATAAGAACCACCCCATGTGGGGGCCTTTGCATTACATCATCACCTGTGTCATGGTCTATGTCACTAAGTGTGCCTCTTCTACACACACACACACACACACAACCATATGACTACTAGTGGATGCACACATGCACCTAGCAAGCCCTTGATCACACATATCCTAACATAAATTTATGCTCTCTCTTAGGATGTACTCAAATTTCCCCTAACAATACTTTTGCTTTATTTGTAGACCTAATTTATTTTGTATTGGATTAAATTTCCCTTGTATATTTATTTTGTCTCTTTAAAATTGACCTATATAATTATATTGGCTTGTTTTTAATGGTCTCTCTCTCTCTCTCTCTCTCTCTCTCTCTCTCTCTCTCTCTCTCTCTCTCTCTCTCTCTCCCTCTCCTCTCAACCCTCTTTCCCTTGACTATTTAAAATAACCTTCCCCCTTTGTTTCTAGAGTTACTACTTGTATAACCTAAAATCCCGTTCCCCCCCCTTTTTTGTCCCTAAATAAAATTTCCCCTTTGCAATCTCTAAGTTTCTACTAGCCGAAGTATCAGGGACAGTTGAAGTTTTGAGGAGGGATGGTGGCGAAGTGAGAAAAAGACAGTGGTACATAGCAAGAAGTAGGAGTAGAAGTAGCAAGAAGTAGGAGCAATGCACGCAGAAGAGTTGCGATGGTAGGTGAGGTCAAGACAACAACATAGAGAGCGATGTTGGTAGTTAAAACATTAGATGTATTAATTAAAATAGATACATAGGGAGCTGGTAGATTCTAAGAATAACAAAGACCATTCAACCGGAGACCAGGAGATGGCGGTGAGAGGCGGTGCATAACAACATGGGTTGGTGGTGATGGTTGGTGCCAAATGGCACTAATTGGTGGTTAAGGAGCATTGTCTATGGGTTTTGGTAGCATGATGGTTAGACTAGTTCACAGTAGGGTTGGGAGGGTTGGTTTCTCCTAGGGAATGGGGTTAGGTGATGGTTCACTTGGATGAAAAGGAGCATCTATCTCATCAGGAGAAGAAAAGGGATGTCTTTTTCTTTACCTTAGGATCGATTCTGGGGTTTGCATGAATTTTGATAGCAAGGTATCTATTGCACTTCTTATATTGGTGTCCTCTAACATGATCTTCACCATGCTTCAATTGAAAGTGAATTTCCTTTTGTCAAGGGAGACTTGTGTAATTTTGTTGCTTGTTGATGTTTGCATTGGTATTTCGCCTTGTCATTGAAGGCAAGCATTCGTTATCGCCTTTTGCTTCTAATATCTTTGACTGGAGGCTGCCTTTAAAATCTGTTTTGATGATTAGGGTCTATTGATTGCCCTATTCTTCTCCTCTACTGGCACAGAGTTGGGTCAGTTTGCCCAATTAGTTTGTTGTGCCCATTTTTGGTCCTTGTAGTCTTCTTGCTTTGGCAGAAGTACGTTGTGATGATGATGATCATCTTCTCCCTCATTGGGGATTGGCAGATCTATGTCTGTACTTTTATTTTGCCCTTCGTTGAGGGTTTGGCCTAGGGATCTATTTTGGGGTATTTAGTTTGTCTTATGTAGAGCTTTCAATAGGCCGGGACTCACCTCACCAGTCACCAAAAAAGCTGTCCACTAAGTGGGAAAGCTTAGAGACAAAAGCTTATAGACATTTGAGGGTCTGTGGTGGCCGTTTTGCCATTTGGAGGTCAATGTTATCTGTATTTTGGGGAAGTAGAAAGCTAAGGGTGTCCACTTTTTGTTCACTCCCAAATTCTGAGGAGGTGGAAAAACAAGCTTTTTAGCACACAAAAATGCAAATCTCACCTACTTCCCTATGGATCTAGTCTCTAAAGTCTTCAGACACAACATCACACATGCTATTATGCACACAATGGTATAGTCTGATCAAAAATTCGATGCACACACAAAAATTTCTTTGTGTCACATGGCATGGTTCCAGGGCGGTCACACCTTTGTCACAAACAGAGAGTGTCATATTAAATTCTAAATTTCTCATTCATTTTAGATTAAATGTCATTGAAACTTTGTAGGTGGTCTCTTTACATTATGTAGAGCTTAACTTGATTTATTGGTAATTATTTGAATGATTTATCTAATTATAAATAATTATTTATAATAAATAAAGTCATAAAATACATGCATTTTAGTAGCACACCACATTTTTTAAGTATTTTGAATAATTAAGCAAATCCAATTCTATGGAAGGTTAGTAGGCACATAAGGGTGTATGGTTCAATCATCAAATCCCAAATCCAATGGTTAGATTTAGGAAGATTGAAGTTTAATTTTTACTTTAAAATTTACTCCTGAGAGGATCAACAAAGAATATTAAAAATAAATCTAGTAATTCTCAAACATGACCAAGCATTTCAAAAATGTCAATATTTGTAGTCCTCCACATGATGAATAAGAGGAAAAAAACTGGTTAAATTTGAGTAAGGGAAACGTACAATATGGCCTCCAAGATTGAAATCTCCCTTTTATGGGGGAAAAAGGGCCACCCAAGCCTAATACCAAGACAAGGTAGGCTTGGTATTAGGCTTGGTGAGGTAAGCTAGGAGCATCACCGACCCTAGTGGCTGCCCATGTGGAAGGCTGAGTCATCTATTTTTGCCTTGCAACCATGCCACGTTGTTAGACCGCATGGTGCCATGTCATCAAGGAGATGTGACATCACTCCTTGCCATGTCACCTTAGATTGCCACACGTGCTGCCACATCAGCCACATGTGCCACCTCATCATTCCACATCATAGGAACTCTTGGAGCCATGTCATCACACCTTGCCACCTTGGCATACCTCGTCAACATCGCCACATCACCAATCCCTCCACCTCAATTTGCCATGTCAATCTACCACCTCATGAATGCAACCTCATCATGCCATGTCACATTTTCACGTCATGGAAGAGACTCATATATTCCACACCATATTGCCACATCATCACCATGCATGGTGCCACATCAACCACATGTATACACATCATGATTATGGCGAGCCACATCATCAACATGCATGGTAAGTTATACATGAGGCATAGAACACCACGATCAAGGTTTATAACCACGATGTGTGTGAGGCATAGAATACCACGATCGAGGTTTATGACCACGATGTGCGTGAGGCATAGAATACCTCGATCGAGGTTTATGACCACAATCGAGGTATTTGGAGGTATTTGGAAATGGCAAAATAATCAAATGACAAATCAAATTGTCATGGTTTATGACCACAATCGAGGTATTTGGAGGTATCCAAAGGTGGCAAAATAATCAAATTGTCATGGTTTATGACCACGATCGAGGTATTTGGAGATATTTGGAAGTGGCAAAATAATCAAATTATCATGGTTTATCACATAGGTTATTCTCAAATTGCATTAACGAAAATATTAATCAAGATAAGCACATATGTTATGTGAATATTAAACTGAAATAAAATCAAATGATGCAAATATTCAAAATTAACATTGGATTCCATGTATATATAATATGATTAAAATCAACTTATTTGAGTAGACCACAAAAATTAGTTTCGAAACAAAATCAAACGTAATTTTAGTAGCCAATTATTTTCAATCTTAGCACCTTCTCCAGCAATAATAATCAAGAGCAATCTAGTGGATGAGTAAGAGCAATCTAGTGGATGAGTTGAGGCTCTCTATAAGACACCACGTTTTGGTTCATTTCACCCATTCTTAGCCATTCTTACCTCCCCATCACTTTGTCACACCTTCCATCGTACTTTCATTGAGAATGGGTTCTCAAAGCCGTAGAGCTAATAGACATGAAAGATGCAGCTAAAAGGACTAATCAGTACTTTTGGACCACAGAAGCACTTAGGAGAACTTATGGACCACTTAATAGTACTTTTGTAGCACGTTATAAAAAACCACTTAGAGGCACTAAGTAGTACTTTTGGACCACCTACACTTCATGACTATTTAATAGTTTAGCAGAACCACTTTATACTGGTTTAGGACAACTCAGTGCTTTAGTACCACTTAATAGTACTTTTGTAGCACCTACAAGTACTCATGTACCACTTTATAAAACTTTTGGCCACTTAACAATACTTGAGCACCATTTAATAATATTGTAGAACCTCTTAACAATACTTCACAATACTTAGCACCATTTAATAATATTGTAGAACCACTTAATAGAACTTCTAGACCATTGAGAAGCACTTCATAACCATTTATAAATCTTTAATTAGGACCCCTAAGAAGTTCTTAAACCAGTCAATAGTACCTCTGGACCACATAGAAACACTTAGCAATACTTTTAGACCACTTAGAAGCAGTAAGTAGTACTTCTAGACCACCTAGTAGTACTTCAAAACTATTGAATAATACTATAGAACCACTTTATATTGGTTTAGGACCACTTATTAGTTCTTTAGGACCACTTAATAGTGTTTTAGGACCACTTAATAGTACTTTTGTAGCACTTACAAGTACTTCTGTACCACTTTATAAAACTTTTGGACCACTTGATAGTACTTTTGGACCACTTAATAGTACTTTTGTAGCACCTATAGTACTTCTAGTTTAGGACCACTTAATAGTGCTTCAAGACCACTTAATAGTACTTTTGTAGCACATACAAGTACTTTTATACCACTTAATAGAACTTCCGGACCACTAAGAAGCACTTAAGAACCATCTATAAGTCCTTTAGGACCCTTAAGAAGTGGTTGAACCAGTTAATAGTACCTCTGGACCACATAGACGCACTTAGGAGTAGTTCTAGTCCAGTTAGAAGCACTAAGTAGTACTTCTGGACCACCTAGTAGTGCTTTAGAACTATTGAATAGTACTATAGAACCACTTAATACTGGTTTAGGACCACTTAATAGAGCTTCAAGAACACTTGATAGTACTTTTGTAGCATTTACAAGTACTTTTGTACCACTTTATAAAACTTTTGGATAACTTAATAATACTTCAAAACCATTTAATAATATTGCAGAACCACTTAATAGAATTTTTTGACCTCTAAGAAGCACTTAAAAACCATTTAAAAGTCCTTTAGGACCCCTAAGAAGTGCTTATAAACTAGTCAATAGTAACTCTGCACCACATAGAAGCACTTACGAGTACTTCTAGACCACTGAGAAGCACTTCTGGACCACTTAATAGTAGTTCAAATCTATTTGATAGTATTGCAAAGCCACTTAATACTTGTTTAGGACTTATTCTCTCAGCTCAGTTAGGAATTAATAGGAAAGAGAGTCAGGTAGCCTTTCTCCTTGGTACAATCCATAACTCGTCACTTCCTACTCTCCTCTCCCTCTTCTCTTCTTCCACTCTCCCCTCCCTCTCCCTCTCCCTCTCCCTTTGGCCAAACATATAAGCATAATGAATCATAAGAATAGGAGGTAGGCTAAAACAACTTTGCAATATACAGAATACCACTTTGCATCGAGGGGTTCCCTTTCATCTCAATATGGCCCTTGAGGGGTCCCCTTTAGGGGCAAGGGCCATATAGACATGCCACATATGTCCAATGGCAAGTTGATATGGCCCTTGCCCCTAAAGGGGACCCCTCAATAGCCATATCGATTACTTATGTTAGCATACTCTCGTTAGCACACTTGTTAGCATACTTATGTTAGCATAGTCATTAGCACACTTGTTATCATACTTATGTTAGCATACTTATGTTAGGATACTCATGCCAGCATACTTGTTAGCATATATACGTTAGCATACTTATGTCAAGATATCGATGTTAGCATACTTGTTACATATCTATGTTAACATCCTTATGCTAGAATACTTAATTTAGCATTCTTATGTCAGGATACTGATGTTAGCATACTCATGTCAGAACACTGAAGTAAGATACTTATGTTAGCATACTTATGTGAGGATACTGAAGTTAGAAACTTGATAGTATACTTATGTTAGTGTACTTATGTCAGGATACTGCAGCGAACAACTTGATAACATACTTATGTTAGTGTACTCATGATAGCATAAGTGTTAACATAGACTACCTTTTGAATGTTTCCAAACACTTTGTATTGCAAAAATTCCAAACACTTCATATTGCAATTATTCCTCAATGAATAGATTATTACATGTCAACATCAAAGGGCATGTTGTTATATATGACCTCATAGGTATTTGGAATGATTCAGAAAATGTTTCTGTGTTTTGGAGACTCTCCATAGGTATCTTAATGCAATGCACAAAGTGCAAGAGTATGTGGACTGTCGGTTGAGTCGTGAGGAGTTTAAAGGAATAGTGATCTATTTGTTTGTAGAAGATACATTTGATGACATAAGAATCCCTTGCTATGACATTTCCCCAGTCATCAAGATAGTCTTGATTAGATTGTTGCTTTCCTGCAGTGCATTTAACTAGGTAAAAATCTACACCCTTGTTAGAAGTAGCCTAATCTCAGTTCATCCTCATGGGGAGTTAGTCAACTCCAAGGTTGATGGAGGGTCGAAATGGAAGTGACATGTGGTAGGGTTGCATGCAATCTTCTATGTTATTCTATAGAGGTGACCTTTTGTCACCTTCAGAAGATTTGCTATCCAATTGGCTCATGAGCTAGCCTCTCTCTCATGAGAGTTGGTGGAGATGCCTCTTGGCAATAGCATATCGGCAACTTATAGGCGACTTTGTACTGCTAGGCCTTGATGAAGAATTGGTTCATTCCTATTGGAGCTTCTCTGATCACTGCGACTTTCTCTGCAAGATATATGTAGCTCGGTTTTCATCAGATCCATCGATGTGTAAGCTCCAACAAGGTCAATATACCTAAGGAGATATTTCACTTGGTTGGTTTAGGATAGTCAATCACCGGGCTGGTCTAGGACACATTTAGGAAAGTGACGATTTCAACTACCAGGCTGGTTTAGGATAATCACAATTTCAAGCATCGAGCTAGTTTAGCTTGACAGTCTCAACTTCACACGTTAGACAATAACAAGTATATTGCTTTTCATTTATGAATTTCACAATTTCAATCAATAACTACTGTTTGTCTTGAGCCAACACACTGGGCTAGTTTAAGACAATCACATTAAGTTCAAGCCATCCTGATCTCAAAATTAAACGTTATATGACCCAAATAGAAGGAAATTAAATTTAACTAATTGAGTACTAAGAAACATAGTAATTATGACCACCGGGACCATCAACAATTAATGTCTATTGAACCATGCTGGTTTAGGACAATCACATAACTGGTGAAATTGAGCTGAAGCAACCACGGTAGCAAGATGTTCCAACCACAGGGCTGGTGTAGTAAAATAACAATATATTGCTTTTCTATTACAAAATATATTGCTGTTAGTTTTAGCTCCACCACACCACCAGGTTAGTTGTTGTTTGACATTTCTATAACAACATAGTTGAAGCTCATAGACAAGGAAGGTTTAGTGGAAAATTAGCCTTGTGGATTTCTTGTAAGAAGTGGCACAAAACATAGTTGCAGTCAAAGCAAGGGCAGAGGTTTAGTGAGTCTACAAAAACCATATATGAGCTATGGGGTGGTCCATGTCTACATGACTTCTTGAGTATAAACCTTGGAGGTCCATCTTTATCTACCACTAGAAGGCAAGGAAGAAAGACAATTGAATTTATTTTTGGTGAGCATGAATACATATTTGATGCTATTGGAAAGATCGATATGGATGCAAAGAAATGATATGGAGTCTTCTCTATAGTGGTAGTCATAATAGTGGAAGATGAGACAAGCATTAAGCATCATATAAGGTAGCTTCAGCTTTCTATGAATTTTACTTTTTCCTCTATAATCAAGAGATTTATAATTAGAATTTTTGAGAATATTAGGTGAATATTAAACTTGATAATCTCTTTATGCAGATGTAATGTGAAAGATGACACCCTTATCAAGTTAGTAGAAGGACATGAGAATATCATCAGTGCTCATCAAATGACTTAATTGTTGTTGGTGATGCCTCCCAAGGATACTTCAACATTATAGATGCCTTTAAGGATCATGTCATAGGTCATTATGCTAGACTTTTGATTGTTAATTCTCTTCATCATCTTCTTCCATGCCTAGCTTTGGTTGTGCATGGCACATGCGATCATTTCGATAGTGAATCATGATTTTGTAAGAAATCAATGGATTCTTGGACAAGTTTGGGAGCCTAAAATGAAGATAAAAATGAAAATAGAGGAGCAAATGCAAGAGAGTTTGGGAAATGGTTAGTTGCATAGCTGGAGATAGGTACTATTGGGAAAGTGAGTATGTGTGTGTGTGGGTGTGCATGCATGTGCCCACGATATTAAAAATAAAGTTCTTTATTTAGTTGCAGAACACATCTTCTCATAGGTGGTGTCGCTTCTTTAACTTACACAAAAATATACAAGAAGAGGGCAAAAAATAAATTCTCTTAAAATTTCACATTTATATAAGTGATATACTTATTGACCCAAAAAATCACAATAGGGGTATATAAAATAGGGAGAAAGGGGTTGGGTCGGCCATAGACATGCATGGAATCATGCAAATTAAAATGCAGTTGGATGTAAGAACTGAATTGCACACTATAGAAATGGGATTCCTGAAACCACACAGCATACACAACATTCTGTTCAACCACACAGAATTCTTCTTTTTTTTATATAAAAAATATGCAGCGCGTCTTTCTATTTTTTTTAAATTTCTACAGAGCATCTAATAGCACGTCTAAAGGCATGATTTTTTGTTATATATACGTGCCTATAGATGCAGGTCTATTGATGTGCTAATAGATGCGCAAATAGACGTGCCAGTAACTTTATTTTTAATTCAAGAAACACGCCTATATGCATGTCTATGGATGCATTGTGTTGTTGTGCCCATTGCCATTCTTGTACTCTTCTTTCATTTCACAACCTTACTCTGAACTCTTCTTCCATCTCGCCTGACTCCCTGACTCTCTTGTTCCTCATTCCATATTCTTGTAGCTTAAAGCTTCATGGATCTTTTTGAAGTCATCAATTTCGTGGAGGAAGCCATTAGCACCAACAAAGATTGGATCATTGCGAACGAGGCGAACAGAGAGCAAAGAAAGAGACGGCGAGCTCCATTAACCCAGCATGAAAAGGAGTAGGAGTTTGCTCTTCAGAAACGCCTAGAGGAGGAGAGAGAGAGAATAAGTAGGTCTACTAGAGCGAAATAGATAGATTACTTTCATGTAGGAGAGAGCTAACAGACTTATATCTATGTGAGGTTACTTTAAGATAGGATATTCCCACCCCAAGAAGCGCAAGAAGCCATACAGAATCAAGAAAGTGCTATACAGGAGAAAATTTATAATTCCTTACTTCTCTTCTATAGTTTTAACTACATTGATCATGATGAGATGGTCTCAGCCCTTGAATGGGTTGAATCTAGGATATCAATGGCAAATATTAATGCCTTCCGGTGACAGGCTTATTATAACTTTTGGTGTTTGTTAACGCCATTATAAATATTGTGAGCTTGCTTAATATTGTAACTTTAAAGGTATTTATTAACACCATTATAAATATTACGAGAGTTTACAACTGCTGAATCTTATCTTTTGGTGTAACTTATCTGTGTCACGTTAATTTTATAATTTTGATTTCATCTCCTTTAAACATCTCTATAAAATTGCTTGTTTTTATGTTTGCATCTGTGCTTTGAAGAATGGGTTTTTTCTTAAATTTTATCCAAAAACTAGTCCAAAAGTATATGTAAAAATGAATTTGTACAGTGACAAGTCCAAAATTAATGAAATAAGTGTTTAAAGTGGCTTGCAACCTATAAGTGCTTCTATAAGTGATGCTAGCTACTACACTAGTGTGTGTGAAATACCAACATATTCTTTCAATAGAGCATCATGTTGTAGATGATGATGGTGCAGATAGATGCTTACTCGAGAGAGAGAAGAATGTGGAAAAAGGCAATTTGCCATCCCACACCTATTTCAATAGGCATATTACGATGTTCATAATCATCCAATATTTACGTCGGGAGGGGGCAAGACAGTTGGATGATTTCTCTCTCTTGCAATCTAGGAAGCTTGCATGAAGTACTCACTCGGGAGGTTCACCTCCCAAAATTTTAGCGTACCACGTGCATTCAAAAGGAGGGATATTCTAATTTCACTTTTGGAAAAAAAACATTTACCAATAACAAGAGGGAATTTCTAATTCAACTTTAGAAATAAATCCATTAGTTCATAAGTAAAGAGAGGTGGTTTTATTGGGACAATTTTTTTAGTTGAGGGGTTTTTTTAATACTCCTTGAATGCATGTGATACCTAGGATTTCTTAGTAGTACACCCCTCGAGAGTACTCACATGTTGGAAGTTAGGGCTAAAATGCTACAATGAGTTCAAAATTTTGATTATGAAAGCTATTGAATTAATTGTAATCCTTAATTTGATAGCACCTGATGGCTCCAGAGAGGATCAGAGGATCAACAACAGCATATTACCACGTTCATAATCATCCAATTACATCGGGAGGGGGCAAGACAATTGGATGATTTCTCTCTCTTGAGGTCTAGCAAGCTTGCATGAAGTACTCACTTGAAAGGTTCACCTCCCAAAATTTTAGTGTACCACATGCATTCAAAAGGAGGGTATTCTAATTCCACTTTTGGAAAAAAAAAAGGGTTTACAATAACAAGAGGGGATTTCTAATTCAACTTTAGAAATAAATTTGTTAGTTCATAAGTAAAGAGAGGTGATTTTATTGGGATATTTTTTTAAGTTGAGGGGTTTTTAATACTCCTTAAACGCACATGATACCTAGGATTTCTTAGTAGTACACCCCCTGAGAGTACTCACATGTTGGAAGTTAGGACTAAAATGCTACAACGAGTTCAAAAGTTTTTTGATGATTATGAAAGCTATTGATATAATTGTAATCCTTAAGCAGCTGATGGCTCCAGAGAGGATCATAGGATCAACAACAGCACGCAACAATGTTACAATATTAGTTTACAATTGTTGGAGACATGGATGATTTTTTCAAGTTAGTTTTGTTAAGAAACCAAAATTTTATATTAGCATCTAAAGTTTGTATGCCCTAATAAAAATAAATGTTAGAAACCTTCACCGAGATTTGAAACTTTTAAGCAAAAAAATTTATAAGTTTCGCCAAGATTTACATTTTTCCCTTCACAATTCAAAATAAAATATGTAAAAAAGTACAATTATCTACCAATATTGTGAATCTTTAAAAATGAGCTTGAAAACTTTTGCCAAGATTTTATATTAATATATAGGCATAGATTCGATAAAAACATCCTTGGTTGGAACTTGGAGATGTGATATCTGTCGTCAAGAATTTCGAGGCACGATGGCGAGAATGTTATGACACTTCGTGGGAGATCCCAATAGAACAATGCCATGGTGCAGAGGCGACGGTGTGGAGAGAGGGGCCACCATCTTGCAAGCACTTGCTAAAACGCATGTTGAGACAGCAGTGCAATCTATGGACATGGTTAAAGTTATCACATTGCATTATTTACAATTCCACTTCATATAGTATGACAATCGTGCAACTATTATTTCAACACATCCACATTAAATACTTCAACAATTGCACAATAATAATTTAACATAATGTGCAAAACACATGTCACATAATAATAGCATTGTATTATTTACAATTCCAAGTCAATTACTTCAACCTCTGTGAATAATAATTTGACAAAATGCATTGTCATAAACATGAGCACTTGTTATACATTTTAAGTTACCAGATGTTCATATTCGCATGGAGTTTGCATCTCCAAAGACATTACTATTACAAAAAAATAAGATGGGCAAAAAATGAAGCCTGTAGATGACAATATCCATATGAAATGGATTATAGTTGTTGATAGGCAAAAATTGAAGCCAACTTGTGCGGTGTGCCAAAAAGGATTCTATAGAAGCTTATCACCTAGCGACTCGTGCAGCAATGGGAGGAAGCTGATCGGTGCCTTGAGCCCCCAACAAGATATGTAGACCGTGTCGATATAGCACAATGAAGCATCCACAGATGATGATCACTCCCAACACCATGCTAGAAATGATCAATAGGACAATGAGGATGATCAACATTGTGTATAAGCTAAAAGTATTACGCTTTATGAGAATTGTTTCAATACTGCATTGAATATAAACTGAATAAAATTACTTTAATATACCATCGTAAACAAAATTAAAACGAAATGAATATTGATTCAATACACCATTGAAACAAACCTTTAATACAATTCTTGCAAATTGATTACACATGCCCAAAAAAACGGTTTAATATTATATACCAAGCTATATACAATATTTTACTCTCCTGATCATTTAAATTCTATGTAACCTCAGATCAAGAGAGCATGTTGCTCCAATGCCAAGCATGTCATACAACTCACATGCCACAAGAGCGTTATATGCCACCCATGCACTTCTCACCTTTAGAGTGTTCACGAGAAAAGCAAGGTGAAAGCAATGATCACAAGGGAGAGCATAATATCCAGTGGCCCTATCAAAGCGATCTTTGCAAATTGGACAACATGGCCCATCCATGATGAACTATAAATGCGAGGGTATTGTGGACGGTTTTGGCTTGTGCATCACGTGCCAGTTGGGAATAATTAGCAGTTATCAAGCACATCTCCACTTATGCATTATCAATATCAAGCCTCTATCCGGTTTGAGATAATAGTGCATGCAACCATTGATTGTCACTTACAGCAGCTTGTTCTCTTGCAACAGCTCCCAATGTTCCATAACTACACCTCGTAGAGTCCCAGGAGCAAATTTGATATCTCACTCATCGCGTGCTCCCTATTGTCCCTCTCTAATGTCCTCTTCAATGGTCATAAGAGCTCGTTATTTGTCACCGATGCTACACACCCAGTGAGGTCACATGTGAGTTGATGTTGGGCTCAAATTATTTCAAAAAGAAGCAAATAGTCAAAAAGATATTTAACTATTATAGTCACCTGACGTTGGACATGTGCAAGAGGTTATGCTACCATGGGTCTGGCATTTGTCACTCGTGGTTATGCTACCATGGGTCTGGCATTTGTCACTCGTGGTTGCTCACATACTCGAGCACTTGAGGCAAACCACTTCACGACCAAGAACGAACTTTGTGTATAGCATCTTTGCTAAGTATAGGGGAATATCTCCACAAGCTTTCTTTGCAAGCATCATCTTCGAGATGATGGTTGCATTCTCTTTGATAGCTTGGTTACGACAACCTGCAATGGGCCATCCTCCATGGTCAATGGAGGTTGAGCTCATATCCCATATAGCTATAACACCCTCAAGGGCCTTTACTTGTGCATACTTCAAGCCTTCGGTGTGATGGAAAGGACTGGCCACGGCAATTGCCTTTGTCTCTCTCTCCATGTAAGTTGCGTGGTGGTGTCAGCCACGTCCATCATGAACTTCATTGCTTGACTAGAGTGTGTGCGTGTGTCTTGTGCTTGGTACTCGGCCTATGTGGATAGTTGAGAGGGTGCTCTTGATGATAATGCCATTGTTGTGATTCATGAACTATGATCCTAGAAATGCTAAACCTAATAACAAAGATACGCGTTCATAGCAAGAGCCATATATACATTCCAACAGTTTGTTCTCATATAATTGTAAAGATCAACTCGTGAGATTGTAGTCATACAACCAATGGTCGAAGTACCAAACCCTAATCTAACATCCATTTGAAAATAGGAAGGATATGATTTAGGAATATTTAAAAAGTACTCGACTTATAAACAAACAATGTTTGCTGGCCAATTGGCAACATCATTTTATAATTACAAAACTATCCCCCTTGTAAATTGAGATATGATGAGATATCAAAATTACACATTTTATATCTAAGTTTTCATATCATCGATTGGTCGCATTGCAACATTTTCATCAACATTGTGTGCATGTAGTTTAGTTAGCAACAAGTCCATTGTCATCCTTTCTTGGGGCTCACTCTAGCACAAGTGGGTTTTACAATTCCACAACAGCTTGATTACATGCTCTGGGAATAATTGATTAGTTGCCAGTGTGGACCTGTAGTCCACAAGAAAGATGGCTATTTTGCCAAGTAACCAACCAACAACATAGCAATCTGACATGTTTGACCATGCGCCATTTGGTAGAGGGTATGCATCATTTCTCACATATAGCTTTGGTATAAACCAAGGAAATCATGACCTTGCAACAAGCGCCTCAACTTGCTCGAGGTTGCTCTTAGTCCTAAGGAGACACCTTCCCCAATCAATTATGCACAGACGCAAACATTTTCCATTTGGTGAGAAATGCATCAAGTAGTTGCTAGGATTCAAGTCAGTGTGTCTCAACCCCTGCTCATGCACTCATGCCTTCATTGCACTGGCAATAGCTGCTGTGTGTCAAGGAAGGAGGAATTCCATGTCCCAAGAAAAGAAGGGTATCGAGGACATTAGGAGGCAAATAGAGTTTTTAAAAATTTTTGGAGCGCTATTGAAATCTCAAACTCTTAGAAGATATAATTAGGTACATGGAATTTTGACATGAATGACATGAAGTTAATATCCATGTTCCCGTCTCCCATTCTTTGAGCACGCGTACAGGAATGCACACACATTTATACGTATGGTGGAGGGGATCTTCAAATCAAAGGCACTCTCAAAATAGCCAAAAGTTTATTTTGCCATAGCCAAGAAAATGTCTTAAATTCTAGAAATTTCTGGAAAGCTAGTTTGCAACCTAATTACCTCTCAACCTTTGAGGATTTGTAGTATGAGCCCAACTGAGAAGTTGTAGATCTATGAATAAGAAATAACTTTTCTTTGGAAGCAAAACCCAACGAAGCGGGTCTTTGACTCTTTGTAGCGGTTCATGCTACTCGTGTAGCGGATGAGACGTTTTCTTAATTATTTGTTCCATTTCACTTTAATAATTCATCTGCAATTACTTCTCCCTTAACTACAAATATGCCCACCTTATGGCATTGCAACTGTAAACTACATTTACCATAGTCCTCACACAAAGACATTTTCTAGGTGGTCACCCTCCAATTGAAAATAGTAGCTTTAACGATAAGATTAAATGAACCTTACAAGTATGCAAATACTCCAGAAAATAAGCATGCAAAAAGCAAAGGTATGGCAAGTATTTAATGGCAATAAAAATACAGAGCTAAGGCATTTTGGCTCATCTCTGCGATGCCGGTCGTCTCACAGCAAATTGCGAAATCAGTCCAATGTTGTATGCATCATTTTCACTAAACAACAGGTACTAGCTGGAGGAGGTCCAATGAACATATAGCATCGCTCTCGACTCAAGTAATATTTTACAGCTCTGGAAATCCATGCACGTCCATCTAACCTCTAGAGCTTGATAAACGCTAGTCAACCTAAAGCTACAATGAAAATATATGCAAACAACGATCTCGCTCATATACTACATGCATTACTCCCAGTTCAACTGCAGAAAGAAAGTGGTTTAAAAAAGAATTCAGCAGGCACCGCATTCAAACAATTAAATCAGCTCTTCCTCGTCTACTACGCCGATCACATGATTTGTGTATCGAACTAACTTAAAACGGAAACGATCCATCGAATGGTGAAATGTGGGGATGCTCTCTTCGCCCGATTATAAACCGGTGAATTCAATCAGATCGGAGCCCTATCTCTACTTCCAACTGTATTGTTGAACGAGTTAGAATTGTCGAAACGCGTCCAGGAGCTACCATCAACCGAATGGCGAGTGCAATCACGAGGGCTCTCTCTGCGAGAATACATTGGCATGCCTGATCCCCTTCCTCCTAGTCCCCCGACTGTACTTCCATCAACGGATGAACGATGAGGCCGATTCTTCTTGAGAGGACTGAAGTAGAAGCTGAAGGCACTGTAATCCTTGCTAAGGAAGGAATACTGCTGCGGAGGCCGTTTGTCCATAGATTCTTGTGGAAACGTTACTTTGGAGAACTCTTCCCGACGTGCAACGAAGTCGTCCATTGCTGTGGTTGATGCCATCTTCTGCTGCTGAAGCTGCTGCTGCTTCTTCCTGCTGCTTGATTGCTTCTGCTTCTGCTTCAGCCCAAGGATTGGCGACAAAGTCTTGCTCCACGTCTTGCTCCAGCTCCGAGAGCGAGGATAGAGCTGCTTGTAATCTTCCTCTGACTCTTCGGCCGCACTAATGCCCGAATTCAAGGCTATTGAAGGCGTTGAGCTTCTAGGTTCAACGAACTTACAGCTATAGTTAGCCATATTCCCATCCTCCTGATCCCTTCTCGTCGATCTGACACTCGAAAATGGTGCTGGGGAGACTTTCACGGATCTTAAATCTTTCTGGCAATCCACGCTCACGCTACTATTCCTCCTCAACAAGTTTGCAAGCCTAGCCTGGGGCCTCCGTGTGAGCGTGGAGTCAGTAAGGTAAGCTCCATCCTGATCCAAATCACTGTCCACACCACGCCTGAGGCCTTCCCACAGAGGTGACTGCCTCGGGTTTGTTCCGAACTTCCCTGGGTATCTGCGGATCTCATCGTCAAGAAAAGACACCGATTTTCTTCTGGGGACTGCATCTGGTGATGGTCGACCTGGATCAACAGAATACCGTTCGATCGCGTGCGCGACTCCCGCAATATCTGCGTTTTTAGCCCCTGAAATGGATTTAAAAGGCTTCCTTCGCCGCGAGAAGATTGAAGAAATCCACGAGCCAGTATCGTTGCGAAGAACATTACGGTTGGTAACGTGATCGCCATGCCTTTCCTTAATTAAATCTGCTTCAGTAGCCGTCGCATTTCTTAGAGGACTGTGAGGCAATTGTTTCGACCTAATGGAAGAAAAGCGAGGAGACGACAGCAACGACGAAGCGTCACCCCTGTTTATGCACTCTTGAACGTCTCTCATTGAACTGCTCTTTCCTTTCCCGCCGCCATCGGCTCGCGAGCAGCCCACACTACGTCGATGCTCGGACACTTGCGTATCCCCTTCATCATGCCTTTGAAGCAAAGACCAGAGCGATGATCTCTTCTTTCTGGGAGCTGGTTTGTCGACTGGGCGTGTCTTTATTTCCGGCACAGTTCGGAATAAGACAGACGGAGGAGCAACCCTCACGGGGTTGCACTGGGGCGAGGAATTGAGAGAATGATGCTTTCTTAGATACCGGAGTGCAATAAGCCTGCCGTCTTCACTGCTGTAATCCACAGCAGACAAAGACATGTTGCTGACTGATCTTCTTCCGGGGACAGACATGCGAGGTGTTCTCTGGGCAGAACCAATTCCGAGCGGGGACATATCCGAAGCAGACGAGTAACGTGCTCCATCTAATTCCTCTTCTTCCACCAAAACAAGCAGACGCTCCCTCAAGCAAATAGCACAGATTCCGACTACGGGTTGGTGAGGATGGCGTTTGCAACGGATGTAAGAACCGCTGAAATGATTCATATTGAGGGCATACTAGGTCGTGGAATGCTCGACTGTACTTTCGATTGGACGCTGCTCCTTATCTTGCCGTTTCGAACATAGACGCCAAAGAAGGAGGGATCGAGATCACCTTAAGTTGGCGATCCATGGGAGGATCAGTTCAGAAAATCTCCGCGAGCTCGTAAGGAGCTTCAGTTCAGCTCTCACATCGCTTCTGCGTCAAGAAGGATGGACCCACATTTAATCAGTGTTGAAGTAAACAGACAAGAGAACATGAGAAAGCCGACGACTGCCCGGCCTCTAAATGATTGATATTTCATGAATGAACGAAATACGGTTGTGATCGATACGTCCCGGCAGAAGAAGACTGTTATGCATACAAGCTAGTTGGCAAATTGGCCACAGTGAAAAATTTGAGCACCACATTATCATCCTCTTGAACCTTTTGTCAAGCTCTGAAAGCTGTTGTCGCGCTCGTGTGAGGGTCGGCAGCTGACTCGCAACAATTGCTCTACACTGAATGTGAATGCAGAAATGGTCGAAGGACGTACAACACATACGTGGATACAATCTACTATTAGAAAAGAATGGGAGAGATGGGAGAGGGTAAGACGAGAGAAGCGAACATTACTGCTTCTGGACGTACTTACGTCAAGAATAACTGGTGAAACGATAGCTGGGAAGGACAGCTGCAGCGGGAGACTGGAAAGGGCGAGCAAAGTACGGTCAGAAAGGCAGAGCTAGCTGGGGACGAAGGGGGCTGAGCAATATGGGAGAGGAGAGGCGGAGGAGGAGACGAACATGGATGGTGAATGACGACGAGTCGGTGACGGTGAAGGGAGACTGGGGAAACGTTATGAGGAGAGAGGAGGAGACGTACTGGGGGCACGATGTAAGATGAGGCTATGGAGATGGAAGAAGGTGTAGGCTGTGGCGGATTAATGGTAGTGGGATCATATGAAGAAGAAGAAGAAGTAGAAGAAGAGGCGGCCCGCGGGGATGAGGTGATAGAGACACAAACTTCGAGGTTCGAGGTTATACGGTGCTACAAACACCAAAGTCCAACACGAACTTGCAAACTTTGCATGCATGATGCACACATTTTATGCACACTACGCTTATTAGTACGCTATATTCTCATTCTCAAGCTTATAGTAGAAAAAGACGTTGCTCATTTCGTGCGTTATCATCATCAACTCTCTAGCAATCACCTCTCTTTATCGGTACTTGCTTTGCTTTCTCCCAGATTTGAAACGTCGCTCCTGCCAACTCGTCCAGGTTATGATTGATCCATGCCCCATGCACCTCTTCCCGCACCCTCGTGGCCATCGCTCCGACCTCAAAATCCTTCGGCCCCAACCATTTGCACCCCATTCTCTAAATTAAGTACCTCCAACTCCCACAGCACACATTAAAAAGTAAATATATTTGTATTATGGAAGAAATTTATACAGCGCTCAGAACTGCGCTTGCACACTAAAAAGTTGTCACTACAAACCCCTCTGCCCACTGCCCACTACTATTGAAAGATCGAGAGCAGGATGAATGGAAAACCCTTCGACGTGCTCACTGTATTGAAGGTGTTCACTTCCTCGTTGATTTAAGTAATTAACTTTTACGGACAGTCGCAACAAGACCAGCTGCCGAGTCCCGACCTGCCTGATACATTCCAATCAACACGATTTTCATATATATTTAAAGCGCCAGAAGCGTCTCAAATCCGCCCGCAAAATCATTGTTTCTAGGGGAACCATAACGGCGGCAGGACGACCAATCAACCCAGTTCCCTAAACTTAGAAGTTCCAGCTTTCTTTTCAAATCCCCCACAAAGAATTGCTTCCACGAAAACCACACAAAACAGCAAGCAGGGCTACGTCGCCCCTCTTCCACGAAAACCACAGAAAACAGCGAGTTGCCGCAGCTGCGCCAGCTCCATCTCGCTAATCAAGCCAACACTCTACATTTAGCAGGTCCAGTTCGATCTTTCCGGGCGCTGATTCAATCAAAGTCGTTTGTTTTCGAAGAAAACGCAGCTTTCGCTTCTCGTACCACAAAAGCTCGAGCGCACGCTTGACACAAGAAATTAAAACCGAGACTGTAGCGCCTAATTCAGTGCCGACTTCATGCTCGTTGTTTGAATGAGCAGGCCCACATTATTAAAACGCCTTTAAGCATTCCATTAACTCTCTTCTGGACGCTCTTTTGAACACCGCTACACGGACCCACGTTGCATTCACTCGAACGTAGAGGTAGCAACCTAAATACGGTAACCTGCTCGATTGGCGATCATCAACAGTGGTCTGATCATTTGTTCATTTGTAACGTGAGAGGACAGCCCACGGGAGAGAGACAAACAATGAGAGAGGACAAGCCATTAGACTGATGAGAGAGAGAGAGAGTGAGGGGTGGCGGATCATGAGACCAAAAAGAGATCAATTTGGAGCCACTTTTCATAACTAGATTGGGTATGCCTCCTTTAGAGTGTGTTCCCGCCACAACAACACAAAGCACCCATAGATGCGCACAAAGATGAGTTTGAGTGCATTTATTTACGCGTCTGTAGACTTGCATCTATAAAATAGATAGATGCACCTATAGACGCACCTCTATACGTGCTTTTAAACGTTCTCTAAAAATTTTTAAAAAAATAGAAAGACGCATACATAGATATCCTTTTTTTTAATAAAAGCAGAATTTTTTATGGTTGAATAGAATGCTATGTATATTGTGTATGCTATGTGGTTACAAGAATCCCCACTACAAGGCACAGGCCCTTTTCCAAAGGAAATACCGACCTTTTTTACACTAAAAAGTTTTTTTTACGGACGCAACGGTCGATATTTACGTCGCTATTAGCGTCGAAAAAGAACAATCGCTATAGAAGCTTCGCTATATAGCAACACTGGTAAACATCGCTATATAGCGACGATTAATAGAAGCTTTAAAAAAACATTAGTAGGGCTAAACACGGCCACAGCAAGCCCTGTTTTGCCCCACTAATGTTTTTTTTTAGTAATTTCAAAAGAATGTTTTTTGTTACAAATGTTCCTTGTGAAAAGGGTGATACAAAATCGCTCAAACGAGCCAAAGCATATACATGGCGAAGTATATGTAAACTACTACTACTACTACTACTGTTGCTTATCCGAATCATCGTCCTCGTCCTCGTCCTCGTCGCACTGGCCTGATCCCTAGCCCTCGTGAGTTGCGCCTGATCCCTAGCCCTTGTCGAAGCCGTGTGAGCCTAATCCCTCATCATCACTGCTCACCTCCGCTGATCGAACATTCGAGTTTTAATTGTAAGAGTGAAACCATATTAATTGGAAATTAGATTGGAACTTAAAGAATAAAACAGTTTAAAAAGTGAGATTATAAGTAGGAGTAGACTTATACTGTGCAAGCAACCATCTCAACCCAATCGAGCGTTGCTCTCAATGCCTCTTGCTTAATAAACCATGGCTTTGATTCTCTGCGAAACCCACGTCTCATCTCTGTGTTTGTAAGAAGGCGACCCATCGCAGCTTGCTGTGGACCCAATTTACGAGAGTTAGATAAAGTGCATGCAATATGTAGCAAAACAAATAGAACAATACATTAAATGAGAAGAAGTAGACTTACCACGGTTGCCTCGAACACCAGCCGTCCGCGTGCACCAAAGTGTGAAGTACCTACGGAGTCCAGTCATCTCCTCGCAGCCCTCCTGTGACCCTTAAATAGTTCGGGATGGTTCATGTATTGCTTCTTGAAAAACTTCTAGTCAACTTTGTCTGCCCAGCTAGATTTAGCCTTTCCCTTTAATGCGAATGGAAGTATGCAAGGTTGACCTACGATGCTTCAAGAGGACCCCCATGTGCTCTTTCATGTAATCTGAATTGAACTCCCAATCTGGGGGTTTAGGATATTATCTTTTCAATTCATCGATGACTGCCTGCTTCTTTTCCTCATCTTGGTATCGCCAATCAGTAGCTATGCCACTCCTGAAGTGGTGGCTCATCAACTGCCTCATGGTAGCCATCACTACTAGTGTCCTTTTTATTTTCTATTATCTCTCTAGCAACTGTGATTTCATAGAACAAGTCCTCAACCGGGTAAGGAGGACTCATGGTAGTGGCAAAGTCAGAGCGAGTGGTGTTACTGCGAGTGCTTACGAAGCAAGGAGTAGCAATGGGAGTAGGAGAGGGCAAGGGACCTAACTGGTACTGGGTCTCGGGACCAAGTGGAGACCTATAGGGATGTGAGTATGCTGACTTGTCTACATCTCCTGAGTCAGCACAACATAAACAACCCTTCTCATTCTTGCTTCCCTTACAATGGGTGCACCCAGGTGATGACCCCTCAATCGAAGGGGCTGGAGGGGATGGTTGGACAGTAGGTGTAGCCATCGATGTAGGAGAGGGATTTGCTGAGGTTCTTTGGGATAGTAGAGAGAAGAATCTCGGTGCCTCCGCATCAGTCATCTATGCGACAAACTCGTCGGGACTCCCGACAAAGCCATGGGCTGCTAGCAAAGGAGTTCCCCGAGGAATAGTCACAATGCTACGTCTGAGAGGAGTCGGGTCAGGGGTAGTCACAGGGGTAGGCCCCTGAGGTGTCGCTTGAGTGGAATCAAAGTACTCTGGAGAGTACAGATCATGATGTCTCCTCCTACAAGGGTTTTCGTACTTGTTGGACGTGCGATGTGATCCCATGGCTAATTTGGGGGGATTGGATAAACATAGACACAAACACGAAAATAAAAAATAAAAAACAAGAGCAGGTAAGAAGCAGAAAGACAATTAATTACTTGAGACAATTATGAAATTCAAACTCAAGAAATTACGGGCAGGCAATTAATCACTTGTGAAAATTATGAAATGACATCAACGCATAAAGGATAAATATGAAAGGACAATTATTTACTTAAGACAATTATGAAAAGCCAGTTTTGAAAAGACAAATGTTTATGAAAGACAAGTGGAATCCAATAAGATTTTCATATATATATATATAAAATAGAGACCAAAATTATGTCTCCAAAATTATGTATATAAAAAAATATATGTCTCCAAAAGTATGCTTAAGCAAAATTTGTCTCCAAAAGAGACATTCTCCAAAAATGCCAAAATGGTGGAGGTCTACTGCTCTGCGTTATTGTCTGAGGTACTTTCCTCCTCCGCACCACTAGGCGGGTTACTGGGGACCTCATCCTCCACCTCTTCTAATATGCGGTCATACTCTTCATCGATTATGTACTCGCAATGCACGAATGCCTCCACACAATCCATTATGTCATTTACACAATCATGTTTGAGGCTCCACCGGTCGTGGCAGTCTCTCCATAACCTACGAGATCGAAGATCCCGTAAGTTATGTCGTGCATTCCTCAGTTGCCCTTGCTCCACTACCCTTCCACTTGGACCCCACTCAAAAGCACGCACCCCCATGTTGTACTTCACCCAGTCATTCTCTTGAAAAAAATCTTCTCTTTTACATGAGCTAGCAGAGAAGCTATGTCTATAATCCTTGCGACGTGGGAAACCGGGTTAGGGTTTAGGGAGGACACCCATGGGTGAGGGCATGGTTGTTCCATTTAGAATCTGTTTGAAAAAAAAAGAACCAAATACGACTAAGGAGCATGTGAAAAAAGAACCGAATACAACTAAGAAGAAGGAAATAAGCATATGCATATGACGGAAAGCATATGCATAAGAGAAGGAGAAGCATAAGAGAAGCATAAGAGAAGGAAAAGAGAAGGAGAAGGATAAGAGAAGGAGAGGGGAAAAGAAGAGAAAGAAGAGGGGAAAAGAGATTGAAAGAGGGATAAAGAACCAAATATGCATAAGAGATAAAAGAGAGAAAGAATATGCATAAGAGAAAAAGAGAGAAAGCATATGTTTGAAAGAGAGGAAAAGAGATTGAAAGAGGGGAAAAAAAAATTTAAAGAGAGGGAAATAGATTAAAAGAGGGGAAAAAGAGAGGGGAAAAGAAGAGAAGGAAGAGGGGAAAAGAGCATAAGCATAAGAGAAGGAAGAGGAAAAAAGAGATTGAAAGAGGGAAAAAAGAAGAGGAAAAAAGAAGAGAAGGAAGAGGGGAAAAGAGATCGAAAGAGGGGAAAAAGAAGAGAGGAAAAGAGCATAAGCATAAGAGAAAGAAGAGGGGAAAAGAGCATAACCATAAGAGAAAAAGGAAAAAAGCATATGCTTATGCTTATGCATGAGCATATGATCATAAGAGAAAAAGAGAGAAAGCACATGCTTGTGCTTATCCATAAGCATATGAGCATATGCTCATGCATAAGCATAAGCATGAGCATATGTCTTCTTCTGTTATGCTCATGCATAAGCATAAGCATGAGCATATGTCTTCTTCTGTTATGCTCATGCATAAGCATAAGCATGAGCATATGTCTCATTTTCTTATGCTTATGCATGAGCATATGTCTCTTTTTCCCTCTTTCCTTTCCCTTTTCTTCTCTCTTTCTCCCCCTCTTTCCCCTCTTCCAATCTCTTTTCCTTTCCCTCTTTTTCCTCTTTTCCTCCCTCTTTTCCCCCCTCTTTCCCCTCTTTCATGCTCATGCTCTTATGCTCATGTATAAGCATAAGCATATGTCTCTTTCTCTTATGCTCATGCATAAGCATAAGCATGAGCATATGTCTCCCTCTTTCAATCTCTTTTTCACTTTCCCTCCCTCTTTTCCCTCTTTTCCTTCTCTCATGAGCATGTCTCATTTTCCTCTTTCGAGCATAAGCATATGTATTTGCCTATGCCTATGCCTATGCTTATGTTTGTTTTTTGTTTTTTGTTTTCGTGTTTGTGTCTATGTTAGACATGGGATCACGTCGCACGTCCGACGAGTATGGACAGCCTCACAGGAGGAGACATCACGATCTCTATGCTCCAGAGGACTTTGATTCCTCTTAGGCGACACCTGAGGGGACTACCCCTGGTCTGACTCCTCTCAAATATAGCACTGCGACTACCCTTGGTCCGACTCCTCTCGGACCTAGCACTACGATTACCCCTCGTCCGATTCCTCTCGAACGTAGCACTGCAACTACCCCTCGGGAAACTCCTTTGCTAGTAGCACATGGCTTTGTCGAGAGTCCCGATGAGTTTGTAGCACAGATGACCGATGAGGAGGCAACGAGATTCTTCTCTCTGCTATCTCAGAGGACCTTAACCATTCCCTCTCCTACACTGACGGCTAGACCTACTGCCCAGCTGTCCCCTCGTGCCCCTTCGACCGAGGGGTCATCACCTGCGCAGGCCTATCGTAAGGAAAGGAAGAGTAGGAGGGGCCGCTTATGTTGTGCTGACTCAGGAGATGTAGATGAGTCAACACACTCACATCCCTATAGGTCTCCACTTGATCTTGAGACACAGTATTGGTCAGGTCCCTTGCCCTCTCCTACTCCCACTACCACTCCTCGCTCCGGAAGCACTCGCACAGCTTCCACTCGCTCTGACTCTACCACTACCATCAATCCTCCTTACCTAGTCGAGGATCTCTCCTATCAAATCACGGCTGCCGGAGAGATAATAGAAGATAGAAAGGGCAAAGCAGTGATGGCCACCATGAGGCGATTGATGAGCCATCACTTCAAGAGTGGCATTGCTACCGATTGGCGGTATCAAGATGACCAATGAATTAAAACAAAAATACCCTAACCCACCAAATTGGGAGTTTAATGAGAATTATATGCGAGAGCACATGGGTTTGGTCTTGAAGCACCGTAGATCAACCTTGCATACTTCCATCGCAAAGGGGATGGCTAAACCCAGCTGGGAAGACAAAGCTAATTGGAAGTTCTTCAAGAAGCAGAATAGGGACCATCCCGAAATGTTCGAGGGTCAGAGGAGGGTTGCGAGGAGATGACTGGACACCGTAGGTACTTCGCACTTTGGTGTAGGTGGACGGTTGGCATTCGAGGCAACCGTGGTAAGTCTACTTCTTCTCATTTAATGTATTGTTCTATTTGTTTTACTACATATTACTGTAAAGAATAAGGGAGAGAGATAGGAGACTCAAGTTCAGCTTTCTTCACAACACACAAAAGAGAGAGGACACAAGGTTGGAGGGTGAAGCCTTTCTTCACTTTTGCACACAACAACGATTACAATAGAAGAGGGAAATACCCTATATGTCAAAACCTAGAATACGTGGTTCATATGTGAACCCAAACCAAAAACATACGTGGTAGTCTAACTACACCACGAGTACAACTAACATAGGCGGTGACATAAATGATAGTCATCCAGGAGATATGTCGGGGATAGAGCTTGATATCTCAACACTCCCCCTCAAGCTCAAATCCATCTCACGTACACCAAGCAAGCTCCTAAATCTGCGAAGCTTCTCGGTACCCAATGCCTTCGTAAAAATATCAGCCACCTGCTCCTCAGTGCTGACATAGACAAGATCAATCTCACCAGCTAGAACCTTCTCTCTCACAAAGTGATAATGCACCTCAATGTGCTTCGTTCTAGCATGATAAACTGGGTTATTAGCAAGCATGATGCTGCTAATGTTGTCACAATGAATGACAACTGCTGCATGAACTGACTGTCCCATATCTGCAAGTAGCTTCCGTAACCAAGCTACCTCACATGCAGCCATTGCTGCACCCCTGTACTCAGCCTCTGTGCTCGACAAGGCAACTGTTGGCTGCTTCTTGCTGCTCCAACTGATGGCACCACTCCCAAGGGAAAACATAAAACCACTAGTAGATCTCCTGTCTGAGACACTACCAGCCCAGTCAGCATCTGTGTATCCATGTACTTGTAATGCACACCCAACTTCATAAAACAGTCCATAATGCAATGTGGACTTCACATACCGCAGTATGCGTCTAGCCGCATCCAAATGTGGCTTCCTCGGTGCCTGCATAAACTGACTCACCAGCCCCACAGCATAGCTTAAATCTGGTCTGGTTATAGTCATGTAAATCAAGCTACCTACTATGCGCCTGTACATAGTAATATCTTCAAGAAGCTCACCTGTCTCTGCATTGAGCTTCACATTCTGCTCCAATGGAACAGAAATAGGCTTACAGCCTGTCATCCCATATTTGGACAGCATGTCCAAACCGTATTGCCTTTGCAACAGCCATATCCCACTCGGGGATCTAATAACCTCAATGCCCAAGAAGTAACGCAGCTCTCCCAAATCCTTCATCTCAAATTTCTGCTTCAACAGCAGCTTCACTTCATTAATGTCTGCATCACTATCACCTGGAATAATCAGGTCATCAACATAGATGACTACAAGCACAATCCCTCTGTTTGTCCTTTTCACATAAAGTGAAAAATCTGAATTGGAAATCTGAAATCCAATAGTGACAAGATATTGCCCTATCTTGTCTGACCATGCTCTCGGCGCCTGTTTTAAGCCATACAAGGCTTTGCGCAACCTGCATACAAAATCGGGGTGTGCATTATCCTCATAACCTTCTGGCTGCATCATATAAACCTCTTCCTGCAAATCACCATGCAAGAAGGCATTTTTCACATCCATCTGATGCAAAGACCATCCCTTTGCAGCAGCCATAGCAATTACTGCTCTCACGGTTGCCATCCTTGCAACTGGGCTGAAAGTTTCCTCATAGTCAATTCCATATGTCTGCGCAAAACCTTTGGCAACCAATCTTGCCTTGTACCTGCTAACAGACCCATCAGCATTGTGCTTTACTTTGTAAACCCACTTGCAGCCAATAGCCTTCTTATCATGAGGCAAAGGCATCAAATCCCAAGTGTGGTTTGCATCCAAGGCAGCCATCTCTTCATCCATAGCTGCTTCCCAATTTTTATGCCCTGCTGCATCCTCAAAACATGTGGGCTCTGGCTCCTCTAGAACCTTGACCATATAAGCATAGTGATGTGCTGTATACCCATCATATCTCAGCCTGTCAACTGGATACTTAATACGAGTGGACCTCCGTACAACTGGATCAGTTGCAGGAGTCTTTAAATCATGCCTGCTTTTCCTTGCACCAGGTGTAACAACAGACGAAATCCCAAGTTCCTCATCAAGACTCATTTCAAAGCCACTTGACTCTCCATCAACATGAGAGCTACCAGCAAACACATCAAACACTGGAGCATGGTCCACTTTTTCTTTTCCCTTATGTGATACCTGCACAACACTATCAGGGCTGCCATGTGACGATTCACTAGATCTCAATCTCCCTGTCCATGCATTAGATCCACTAGTAGAGGACTCTCTGGGTCCACTCAAGGCTTGAGATTGCTGCTCTGCATTTATTGCAGCATTCCCATTTCCTGCATTTGCATCTCCTACCATAACAGTTGGTGCATACCAGCTGCTCATTTCATCAAAAACAACATCTCTGCTCACTTGCATTTTGCGAGTGGAAGGGTTATAACAGCGATACCCTTTCTGGTGCTGAGCATATCCAATAAAGATGCATTTTTCTGCCTTTGGATCCAGCTTGGTTCTCTTCTCATCAGGAACATGAACATACGCTATGCAACCAAATACCTTCAAGTGAGAAATATCTGGTTTTTGGCCTGTATACATTTCTTCAGCCGTCATGCCATGGACAGCTGCAGTGGGAGTTCTGTTCATAATATAAATAGCAGTTGCTACTGCTTCAGCCCAAAAATAATCAGGCATGTTTTTCTCATTTAGGATCGCCCGTCCTACTTCTGCAATATGCCTGTTCTTCCTTTCTGCAACCCCATTCTGCTGAGGGGTAGACCTGCATGAGTACTTCCTTTGAATTCCTTGTTCTTTCAGATATTCACAAAATTCTTCTGAAAAGTACTCTCCCCCTCCATCAGATCTTAGCACTTTAATATGCACACCTTTCTCTTTTTCAACCATGGCCTTAAAAGCCTTGAAATGGCTGAACACTTCACTTTTGTGCTTCATAAAATAAATCCACACCTTCCTAGTGTAGTCATCAATAAACGTCACATAATAATGGCATCCATCAATAGAAGCAGCTTTGGTTGTCCAAACATCTGAATGGATCACTTCCAAAGGTCTTCTGCTCACCTTAGCATTTTTGGGAAATGCATGTCTGGCCTGCTTACCCATTTGGCATGCTTCACATACCTTTTGCATTCCCTCAACTCTGAATTTAGGCAAACCTGCAACAATGTTTTTCGTTTGCATAGATTTCAGCCTTTGTATATTCACATGCCCAATGCGCTTGTGCCATATCTCAATATCTGCAATGACACCTCTCCCATGCGCAAACATAGCAGCTTTCACCTCAGGCATATCAACATCCAAGGTGAACATTCTGCCATTTTTGTTGCCTTTCGCAACCAAGCGGCACTTATTTTTCAAGTCCTCAACGAAGCATCCATCAGGATTAAATCTAACCTGCAGACCTTGCTCAACCATCTGGCCAACTGAAACCAGGTTCTTAGTGATTTTTGGAACATGAAGTACATCTGCCAAGTACTTTGTTTTGCCATCCTGCATAGCCAATGGCACTTTACCAACCTGCGTAATTGGGTGCGCAGTATCATCACCTGTTTCAACATAACCTGGCTTATCCAAATTTCTGACATCATGAAACCACTCACCATGACTGGTCATGTGGTTAGAGGCACCTGAATCAACATACCAAACATCATTGCAAGCTGCAGCATCTCCTGACATGGAGTTAACCATATGCTGCATCACAAAAAGGTGCTCATTTCTGTCGTCACCATGCCCACTTGATGATGCATAGTTGCTTTGCTGCAACTTTCCACTTTTGATGTCATTCTGCTTTTTATAGCATGTATTCTCCTTGTGTCCAGGCTTTCCACAATAATAGCATTCTGTGCTGCTATTTACTTGCTGGTTCCTTTGCCATGAACCACGGCCTCTTTGGCTCCCCCTGCCTCTAGAACTACCACGTCCTCCTCCATAGGACTGGTTTTCCTGTTGTTGCTGTTGGTTCTGATTTCCTGCACGGCCACCAGAACGGCCTCTTCCTCTACCCCTGCCTCTACCTGTATTCGAGTAGAAAGCAGTCTCTTGAGAAGTTGAGGTGGCTGAACCACCATTCCTTTGCTCTTCACTCAGCAAGAGAGCAATAAGTTCCTGAAAATCAGGAAATGTTTCACGGACTCCAATGGATGTCCGAAATTGTGCATAATCTTTCCCAAGACCATTCAAGGTCATGGACACTAAGTCCTCATCATCAACAGGTGCTCCAATGGAGGCAAGAGAATCTGCAAGGCCTTTCACCTTCAAGGAATACTCATTTATATTCAGATTTTTCCTTTGCACATTGTGCAACTCCTGCTTTAGCTGCATCTTTCGTGCTTTGGTATTTGTGCTATACAGCTTCACCAATGTATCCCATGCCTCCTTAGGTGTCTCTAGATCCTGTATATGCACAATCATAGAATCTGAAATGCTAACGGACAGCCAATACAGGCATTTTCTGGCTTTTTCATGCCATTCTTTAAAGGCCTTCAATTCAGCAGGAGTGGGAGCAGCACCCAAAACTGGTTCTGCAGTTTCACCACTGATGTAATCCCAAACTCCCTCTCCCATAAAGAAGTTTGTCATCCTGAACTTCCATGCTTGGAAGTTGTTCTTGTCAAGCTTCTCACTGACAATGGTAGACAGATTCTCAGACATTTTACAAATCACGAATTGCAACAGCAACCTGTAAACACAGCAAATGCCTCAGAAGGGCAAATAGCAAAACTTCTGCAAAGAGCCTCACAGGGGCAGATCTGCAACACTGACGAAAGTGGTACTTCACCACACAGTCACTTCCTAGTGACGATTTTGCATCAACAGGCAACAGGCATGGATCTGCAACTCCCAATATCACTGCACACAGGCATACGATGCCATTTCTGTGGCACCTTTCCACTGACTAGCCGCGCAGTGGTCGCACAGCGAAAAACAGGGCCTTTTTCTGAGTGCCTGCGAAGAACTTCCGCCTTCAAAACGGGCCCCGAAACGGCCTCAAATCAAAAAAATAAAGTGACCAAGGGCTTCGCCTTTCCCGCAGCATATACTGCGCTCTCGCCACACCGCGAAGGGCCTCTCAATCTGAAACAGTGCACTCCTGCACTTCTGGCTGTGCTACCTGCAGAGTTTTGCTCCCAAACTCGAAATAGGAAAGCAACACTGGTCCTCTTACCAGGACACCACAAACTTGGCTTGCTTTCTTGAGCTCCTTACCACGAACAAGGCTCTGATACCATGTAAAGAATAAGGGAGAGAGATAGGAGACTCAAGTTCAGCTTTCTTCACAACACACAAAAGAGAGAGGACACAAGGTTGGAGGGTGAAGCCTTTCTTCACTTTTGCACACAACAACGATTACAATAGAAGAGGGAAATACCCTATATGTCAAAACCTAGAATACGTGGTTCATATGTGAACCCAAACCAAAAACATACGTGGTAGTCTAACTACACCACGAGTACAACTAACATAGGCGGTGACATAAATGATAGTCATCCAGGAGATATGTCGGGGATAGAGCTTGATATCTCAACAATTACATGCACTTTATCTAACTCTAACTCTTATAAATTGGATCCACAACAAGCTACGATGGGTCATCTTCCTACAAATGCAGAGATGCGATGCACATTTCGCATAGGAACAAAGCCGTGGTTTATTGAGCAAGAGGTAATGCGAGCGACGGTCGATTGGGCTGAGGTGGCTGCTCGCACGGTATAATTCCACTCCTACTTGTAATCTCACTTTTTAAATTATTTTATTCTTTAAGTTCCAATCTAATTTTCAATTTATATGGTTCACTCTTAGGGTCAAAGCTCGAGTGTCCCATCACCGGAGGCGATCGATCACCAGGGCCAGGAATCAGACACACGTGACGAGGGTCAGGGAGAAGGCGTAGCTCACAAGGACCAAGGATCGGGCCAACAAGACAAGGACGAGGACGAGGATGATGAGGACAATTCGAATAAGTAGTAGTAGTAGTAGCAATTTACATATACTTTGCCATGTATGCCATTTTGTATATCCACTCGTTTGAGCGATTTTGTATCACCCTTTTAGAAAGGGTAATTTTGTAACAAACAATGTTGTATATGTTCGATGCTTTTGTTGCTCGATCATTTCATTTGAGCGATTTTGTATCACCCTTTTCGCAAGGGAAATTTTGTAATAATTATAATTACAAAAAAAAAACATTAATGGGGCAAAACAGGGCTTGCTATGGCCCTATTTAGCCCCACTAATGCTTTTTTTTTAGTTCTGTTAATCGTCGCTATATAGGGACATTTACCAGTGTCGCTATATAGCAACGATTATCAGTGTTGCTATATAGCAACGTTTATCAACGTCACTATATAGCGACGGTTTATAGCGATCTTCTTTTTCGATGCTTTTAACGACTTTAATAACGACATTTGCGCCTGTTCTTATAAAAAAAATTAATGTAAAAAGCATCGGTATTTTTATCGGAAAAGGACCTATGCCTTGTAGTGCTAGCAAATATCTTTTATTGGCAAGTATCATAACAATCTTTGACTTTGCCCATTTATCTGTGAACTGAACATTGGGGGGATTGGGATACCTAGAGCGAACAGCAGCGATGGTCTCATCAACCAACTTTTTTGGCTGCTCTTTGTAATGAATAAAGAAATCTCTGTAGTTGTTAGCATTATAGAGTGCATGAAGGCCATGATGTCCTTTCCCCATGCATCCATCAAGATGCCTCCTGTCTGAGTGATGTCATAGAATATCGTACCATCACCCTGTGGCATGTTTGTATGATTTGAATCATCCCCACCCCCACATTACCCCTCCAAAAGCACTATGCCATGCATCCCCCACCGCTCTCCCTACTACTATGTCTGATGCCCTGTCGTGTTGAGCTAGTACGCTAGCCACTCATATCTGGAGAAGCAACTCTCGACTGCACGGGAGTACACTGGTGGCTCTATGAGGCAGAAGGGCCTCTTGACCGCAGGGGGGAGAAGGGGCTCCAGACCGCCATAGGGGAGAAGGGAGTGCTTATGATTAGGGAGAAGGGGTGCGGCTCTATAGCCTACTAGACTGTCTCGACTCCATGGGGGTAATCTCAGCTGGTATGGGGTTGGGGTGGTTTGAAGTCTGTACTGTCGACTCCTGGGGGGTGTTTAGAGTACCCGTCATATATGTGTATAACTCCCCAGGAGTGGGAGGGTGCCCCAAAATGTTATATAACTCCCGAAAGATGGCATCCCAAAGATCAAGTGAGGTTGAAGAGCTTCCTCACCACATGATGAACTAAAGGAAAGAAAAGAAGAAGATTACCATCGAGCATGCCCTCTTTCCATCATGCAAAAGAAAAAATAGAGTGACAGCCTGACATTGAGCAAGCATTTATAGACTCCTGCATTCTTTGAATTAAAGTAATAAAAGTTTGTATCTGCTTGCTCAATGTCAAGCTATTGAAGCTTTGCATGGGGAAAAAGAGAGAAGGAAAGAGAAGAGAAAAGAGAGGAAAACAGAGGAAAAGAGAGAGGAGAAAAAAGAAAAAGAGAGGATAAAAGAGAGAAAAAGAGAGAAGGAAAGAGAGGAGAAAAGAGAGGAAAAGAGAGGAGAAAAGAGAGGAAAAGAGATGAGAAAATAGAGAGAAAAAGAGAGGAGATAAGAGAGGAAAAGAGATGATAAAAGAGAGAAGGAAAAAGAGAGAGAGAGGATAAAAGAGAGAAAAAGAGAGAATGAAAGAGAGGAGAAAAGAGAGGAAATAGAGAAAAAGAGAGGAGAAAAAAGAGAGAGATAAGAGAGAAAAAGAGAGGAAAAGAGAGAAGGAAATAGAGGGGAAAAGAGAGAGGAAAAGAGAGGAGATAAGAGAGAGAAAAAGAGAGGAGATAAGAGAGAAAATAGAGGAAAAAAGAGAAGGAAAGAGATGAGAAAAAAAAGAGAAAAAGAGAGGAAAAGAGACAAAAAGAGAGGATAAAAGAGAGAAGGAAAAAGAGAGAAAAAGTGAGGATAAAAGAGAGAGAAAGAGAGAAGAAAAGAGAGGAGAAAAGAGAGGAAAATAGAGGAAAAGAGAGGAGAAAAAAGAGAGAAAAAGACAGGAGATAAGAGAGAAAAAGAGGAAAAAAGAGAAGGAAAGAGGAGAAAAGAGAGGAAAAGAGATGAGAAAAAAGAGAGAAAAAGAGAGGAGATAAGATAGGAAAAGAGACGAAAAGAGAGGAGAAAAGAGAGGACAAAAAAGAGAGAAAAAGAGAGGAGATAAGAGAGAAAAAGAGACAAAAAAAGAGAAGGAAAGAGAGGAGAAAATAGAGGAACAAAGAGGGGAAAAGAGAAGAACAAAGAGGAGAAAAAAGAGAGAAAAAGAATGCTCCATCATGCATGCTCTCTTTCTTTATCCTGCCCTCATGCTTCAATCCAATTTTTTCCTTTCTTGGACCCGCTCTCATGCAATCACTTATTTCCATCATTCATGCAATTCCTTATTTCCTCACGAATGCTTAAGGGAAAGAGAAGGAAGGGGAAGGGAAAGAGAAGGAAGGGGAAGGGGAAGGGGAAGGGGAAAGGGAAAGGGGAAGGGAAAAGGGAAGAACACACAAAAAAACATTAAAAAACTATCATAGCACGTCTACAGGCACACCTGCTTGTTTTTCCAAAAATTAGACGAGCTAGTAGACACGTCTATAGACATGCTCTAGATGCCTTTTTAAAAGAAGTTGAAAAGGACATGCACTCGACCCCAAAAAGAATACTAGTACCAAAAACATCCCTTCCCTTCATACAATAAAGGACAAGGAGTCTAGCAACTTCCAAAGAAGACCAACCACCAAGAGACTTACCTTGGATAGAGGTATGGAAGCTTCTTGTCCTTCTTCAAAGCTGCTTCTCCTTCTTCTCTTCCTTGTCCCCTCTTCTCTTGTATGCTTGGGAATGACTGTGTATAAGCTTGGAGATGTGTGTGGGTGCTTGGAGATGAGTGTGGTTGTCTAGAGCTATGTCTATTAATAGATGCACCTATAGATGCATTCCACAGTATAGACACATCTACACTATGTTTTAGATGTGCCTATAGATGTGTTCCACAGTACAGATGTGGTGTTAGATGTGCTTTTAGATGCTACATAGAGTTTTGACATTTACAACTCATGCAAGAACATATTTATTGGGTTTTTTATCTATAGGATGTCTTCATCTTCAACAAGTAGCTCCAGTGAGGATGAATCCCTCCATATCCACCATCGCGAAATGTGGTTGGAGCAAAAAATCGAATGTATGTGTCATCGGTATCGAGAAAACATGTATCGTGCACGCAGAATTACACTCAATCACGTCTCAAAGTATGGAGAATGGGATGCGACCATAAACATGGTAAGTATTAAAGAGTTAAGGTTGATTGAGATACCTATGGGTGTTCATGTGTTTGATATATGATCCAGGCTTACAGCCTGTCATCCCATATTTGGATAGCATGTCCAATCCATACTGCCTCTGCAAGAGCCATATCCCACTTATGGATCTAATCACCTCAATGCCCAAGAAGTAACACAGCTCTCCCAAATCCTTCATCTCAAACTTCTGCTTCAATAGCATTTTCATATGAAGGATATCTTCATTACTATCACATGTGATGATCAAATCATCAACATAAATGACAAGGAGCACAATGCCTTTCTCTGTTTTTCTCACGTAAAGTGAGAAATCTACCTTGGAAATCTGAAAGCCAATAGTGACAAGATATTGACCTATCTTGTCAAACCATGCTCTAGGTGCTTGCTTCAAGCCATACAAGGCTTTCTTCAACTTGCAAGCAAACTCAGGATGAACAACATGAACATAACCTGGTGGCTGCTCCATATAGACCTCTTCTTGCAAATCACCATGTAAGAAAGCATTCTTTACATCCATCTGATGTAAAGACCATCCCTTTGATGCAGCCATAGCAATGATTGCTCTTACGGTTGCCATCCTTGCAACCAGACTGAATGTTTCTTCATAATCAATGCCATATGTATGTGCATACCCCTTAACAACTAATCTTGCCTTGTATCTGTTCACAAAACCATCTGCATTGTGCTTCACATTATAAACCCACTTGCAGCCAATTGCATTCTTGTCTTTAGGCAAAGGCACCAATTCCCAAGTAGCATTTGCTTCCAAGGCATCCATTTCTTCATCCATGGCTTTCTCCCATTTTTCTTTTCCCATGGCTTGCTCAAAAAAAGTGGGTTCTAGTTCATGTATCACTTTGACCATACAGGCATAGTGAATGGCTATAAATCCATCATATTTCAGCCTATCCATAGGATAGCTAGCTTTGGTAGACCTATGAAAAATAGGCTCACTACCAGGTGCTCTCAAAACATCCCTTGTCTTCATTACTCCAGGTGTAACAACAGAAGGTATACCCAACTCATCATCAAGGCTCTATTCTGAGCCACTAGATTCACCATCCACATAAGAGTGACCTGCATTCACATCAACTATGGGCTGATCTACTTTATCTTTTCCTTTTTGTGATACTTGCATACCACTATCTGCATTGCTTTGAGGAGATCCTCCTGATCTCAATCTACCTGTCCATGGTGAAGTATGTGAACTACTGCTAGAGGACACTATAGATCCACTAATATTTTGTGATTGCTACTGTGATTTCTGTGCAGCATTACCATTTTGTGCATCTACATCATCAATCACATTTACTAGTTTATACCAAATGCTCATCTCATCAAAAACAATATCTCTGCTCATTATAAACTTACGAGTAGAAGGGTTATAACATCTATACCCTTTCTACTGTAGAGAATAACGAGTAAAGATGCACTTCTCAGCTTTTGGATCCAAGTTGGACCTCAACTCATCTGGCACATGAACATAGGCAATGCAACCAAAAACTTTCAAATGAGAAATATCTGGTTTCCTACTAGTATACCTCTCCTCTGGTGTCATGCCATGTATTGTTGTAGTGGGAGTCCTGTTCATTATGTAGACTGCTATAGGAACTGCTTCAGCCCAATAATAATCTGGTAGGTCTTTTTCGTTGAGCATGGCACGAGATACCTCTCCAATATGCCTACTTTTCCTTTTTGCAAGTCCATTTTGCTGTGGGGTATGACTGCATGAATATTGTTGCTTTATGCCATGCTCCTACAGGAAACTTGCAAACTCATTTGAGAGGTACTCTCCCCCTCCATCTAACCTTAGGCATTTTATTTGCAGGCCTGTTTCTTTTTCAACCATAGCTTTAAAAGCTTTGAAATGCCCAAACACTTCATTTTTCTTTTTTATAAAATACACCCAAACTTTTCTGCTGTAGTCATCAATAAAAGTGATAAAATAATGACAGCCTCCAATAGATGCAGCTTGAGTAGTCCAAAAATCAAAGTGGATTAATTCCAATGGCCTCTTACTCTCTTGAACATGTCTAGGAAATGGTTTCCTTTCCTGTTTTCCAAATTGACAGGCTTCACATCCTTATGCATTTCTGTAACCTTGAACTTAGGCAATCTTGCAACAATATTTTGGGCGTGCATTAATTTAAGTCACTGTACATTAACATGACTAATGCGTTTATGCCAGACATCAATATTTGCAACTACACTGGTCCCATGTGCAAACATTGCTGCACTCAATTCAGGCATGTCTACATCCAATGTAAACATCCTGCCCTTCTTCTTCCCTTTTGCTATCAAGCGACCTTTATTTTTCATAACCTCAACAAAGCATCCATGAGGATTAAATCTGACCTGCAAGCCCTGCTCAACCATTTGACCAACAGAAACCAAGTTCTTGGTGATATTCAGGACATGAAATACATCAGACAGGTATTTCTTTTTTCCATCCCACATACACAAAGGAATTTTACCAATCTGCACAATAGGATGTGCAGTATCATCACCAATCTCCACAAATCCTAGTCTTTCCATTTTCCTTGCATCATGCATCCATTCTGCATGATCTATCATGTGGTTTGATGCACCTGAGTCAACATACCACACATCATTGCTTTCTTCTGCACTTGTCATAGAATTGGTCATGTGCTGCACCATAAACAGATGCTCATTTCTTTCATCACCTTGTCTTGTAGAGGATGCATAATTGCCTTGCTACAATTTTTCAATCATGATGTCATTCTGCTTTTTATAGCAATCTTTAACCATATGACCCATTTTACCACAGGTAGTAGAATTCAACATTGCTGTTTGCATTTTGGCCTCTCTGCCATCCACCACGACCTCTTTGGCTCCCCTGCCTCTAAAGTTACCATGTCCTCCTCCATAGGATTGGTTTTCTTGAATTTGCTGCATATTCTGATTTTTGCCACGGCCTCCAAATTGGCCCGCTCTACCTTTGCCTCTACCTCTTCTAGCATTTGAGTAGAAGATAGCTTATTTTGAAGTTCCTCCTGAAGAAGATGCACCACCATTTCTCTGCTCTTCAAAAATTAGAAGAGCAATCAACTCCTCAAAATCAGGAAAATTCTCATGGATGGCAATGGATGTCCAGAATTGTGCATAATCCTTTCCTAGACCATTCAAGGTCACAAAAACTAAATCATCTTCTTCCACTGGTGACCCAATAGAAGCAAGTGCATTTGCAATCTTCTTCACCTTCATGTGGTAGTCGTTGATGCTCATATTTTCTCTCTGCACATTATGCAACTCCTACTTGAGCTACATTTTCCTGGCTTGCGTATTTGTGCTGTACATTTTTGTCAAAGTATCCCATGCCTCCTTCGGCGTGCTTGCATCTTGAATATGCACAATCATAGAATCTGAAATACTGATAGACAGCCAGTACATAACTTTTCTGGCTCTCTCATGCCATCCTTTAAATGCGCAATTGCTATTGATTGGAAACATTAGGAATAACTAGTTCTTGTTCAGCTCCAGTAATCAACTCCCAATAGCCTTTTCCCTTAAGGAAATTCGTCATTCTAAACTTCCATGCTTAGAAGTTGTTCTTGTCAAGCTTTTCAATGACAATCTGTGAAAGAGCATCAAACGCCATTACAAAACACTGCAAAATATTCTGTCACTACTAAAAAAAAAAACACAACTTTTGCCTCACAAGGGCAAATATGCAAAACTGACGAAAGTGGTATTTGACCACACAGTCACTTCCTAGTGATGATCATGCATCAACAAGCAATAAGAATGATTCTGTCTCTCCCAATATCTCTGTGCACATGCATACGATGTAATTCCTGCAATAACTTTTCACCAACCTGCAGAACAGTGGTTGCACAGCAAAAACAGGGCTCCTTCTTGAGTGCCTGCGAAAAACTTCTGCCACCAAAATCGGCCTCGAAATGGCCTTGAAATGTAGCATATACTACCCTCTCGCCACACCGCAAAGGGTGTCTCAATCTGAGACAGTGCGCTCTTGCACTTTTCAGTTGTGCTATCTGCAGAGATTCGCTCCCAAACTCGAAAAAAAAGGAAAGCAACACTGATCCTCTTACTAGGACACCACAAACTTGGTTTGCTTTCTTGAGCTCCTTACCACGAATCGAGCTCTGATACCATGTGAAGAGAGTGGGAAAGAAGGAAGGAGTCTCACTTGTAGCTTTCTCACATACAGAATGGGGGAATATACACAAAGGTGGAGGCTGAAAACAGTTTTCCTCTTCTTAGTTGTGAAAGCCAAAAGAACTCTCTCCTAGTACAAAAGAATAGGTGAACCCTATATGTGGGTCTCAAAATAAACTCAGCTAACTAAGGTGGCATACTAACTGAGCCACTAACTAGAGTACATAAAGATAACTATCATCCAGCTATTATTCATGG